>NC_060130.1:867310016-868564599 GCF_021461395.2 Schistocerca americana
CTTTGCTGTCTCCCTGACAGAGTCTGCCTGCCTACCTGGGTGGTAATGTGCTCGCCTCCCATGCAAGCGGGCCTGGGTTCAATTCTCAGTTGGGTTGGAGATTTTCTCCTCTTGGGGACTGGGTGTTGTGTTGTCCTCATCATCATTATATCCCCATCACCGGCATGCAAGTTGCCCAATGTGGCACCGACTGAAATCAGATTTGCATTTGGTGGCTGAACCTCCCCAGATGGGGCCTCCCGGGCAACAATGCCATACGCTTATTTCCATTTTTCACTGACAGAATTACAATGTCACTGGCAAACCTCAAAGTTTTTATTTCTTCTCTTTGAACTTTAATTCCAACTCCAAATTTTTCTTTGGTTTCCTTTACTGCTTGCTCAATGTACTGATTGAATAACAAGGGGATAGGGTACAAACCTGTCTCCCTCCCTTCTAAACCACTGCTTCCCTTTCTTGCTCCTTGATTCTTACAACTGCCATCTAGTTTCTTTAGAAGTTGTAAATAGCCTATAGATTCCTATATTTTACACCTGCTACATTCAGAACTTCAAAGAGAGTATTCAAGTCAACATTGTCGAAAACTTTCTGTAAATCTACAAATGCTATAAGTGTAGGTTTGCCTTTCCTTGACCTCAGTCAGTACTGCCTTGTGTGTTCCTGCATTTCTCTGGAATCCGGAGTCATCTTTCCCAAGGTTGGAATTCATGTTAATATTTTGCAACTGACAGTTAAGTAACACTCATACATGTCAGCACCTGCTTTCTTTGGAATTTCAATTATAATATTTTTCTTGAATCTTGTCTCAAACATCTTGCACACCAGATGCACTAGTTTTGACATGGCTGGCTCTTTCAAGGCTATCAGAAATTCTGACACAATGTCTTCTACTGCAGTTGACTTGTTTTGACTTAGGTCTTTCTGTGCTCTGTTGAATTCTTCTCGCAGTAGGATATTTCCCATCTCATCTTCATCTACATCCTCTCCCCTTTCTATAATACTGCCTTCAACTTCATCTTCCTTGTATAAACCCTCTATATACTCCTTCCACCTTTCATCTTTCCTTCTGGTTTTCCATCTGAGCTGTTGATATTCATACAGCTGCTTCTCTTTTCTGCAAAGGCCTCCTTAATTTTCATTCAATATAAGGAGAAACAAAATACAAGAATTACTTAAGAGTGCTTGTTTGAAAGATACAATACAGATTTTTCATACAATAATGCCATCATGAGATACTGTGGGCATTATAGGTAAACAAACTAACTGAATACTTACATTCCACAAGAAGTTGGTCATTTGATATCCAGCAGTTCTGAGGTTTAATGTCACTGGGAACTGTAAGTATATTTAAGTTTCTTTGGTGAGTAGTATGGTTATAGCACAGGTCACATCTGAAATTCAATTTTTTTATGTAATTTCCAAAAGCATGTAAAACAACATACATGTTTTATATAGCATTTTAAAGCATTTGCAAAAGATGATGTCTCTCATCTGGACAAAATAATTATTTATTAGTTTACTTCAACTGGTTAATAATATCATACCATGACAAAATCAAATGAGTCATCAAAAATTATTACATAAAAGCAATTTGCTTGACTGTCATTGGCCCACTATGAGACAAGATATCCAGTCTGCTTTCAATAGGAGTATTATGTGATATATATTCTTGCATATACCTGGATATACATATGCTTATCCATACAACAGTACCACATCCAAGAATATCAGTTGTTTTATACCAAAAATCTAAGTAATAGGCTATAAGTTCTCTGCTTCAGGGCATATACTGAAGTTGAAACATCTTTAGATACTGATGAAGCCATTGTCTCTCCTAATAATAAAATCCACCTACATATTTCATATTTATGTCATTATACCATCTAAAAGAAACAATAACATGTACAGCTGGCTCAAATTCTAATTCTATTAGTGTCCTGAAAATATCTGTGGAACACAGTTTGACTACATAGCCTCCTGGTAAGATAAAAGTGTTGAGTTACCTAGTTAATTAGTTTTCATGGATAATTTTGCATGATAAATCATAATGCATGATAAATCATAATTAACCAGTTGAAGTAAACTAATAAATAATTATTTTGTCCAGATGAGAAACTTCATCTTTTGCAAATGCTTTAAAATGCTATATAAAACATGTATGCTGTGCCATTATATATTAACATTAAAAATTAATAATTAATTTGTAAATACGGCTACATACTGAACATTTTATTTAATATGCAGATGTACATCTACATCTACATACATACTCTGCAATCCACCATACGGTGCGTGGCGGAGGGTACCTCATACCACAACTAGCATCTTCTCTCCCTGTTCTACTCCCAAACAGAACGAGGGAAAAATGACTGCCTATATGCCTTTACGAGCACTAATCTCTCTTATCTTATCTTTGTGGTCTTTCCATGAAATGTAAGTTGGCGGCAGTAAAATTGTACTGCAGTCAGCCTCAAATGCTGGTTCTCTAAATTTCCTCAGTAGCGATTCATGAAAGAACGCCTCCTTTCCTCTAGGGACTCCCACCTGAGTTCCTGAAGCATTTCTGTAATACTCGCGTGATGATCAAACCTACCAGTAACAAATCTAGCAGCCCGCCTCTGAATTTGCTTCTATTTCCTCCCTCAATCCAAACTGATAGGGATCCCAAACGCTCGAGCAGTACTCAAGAAT
This sequence comes from Schistocerca americana, assembly GCF_021461395.2. Taxonomy (NCBI): domain Eukaryota; kingdom Metazoa; phylum Arthropoda; class Insecta; order Orthoptera; family Acrididae; genus Schistocerca; species Schistocerca americana. Next base: position 867,312,708 of record NC_060130.1, read on the forward strand.
AGGTCATATTAGTGTTTTATAAGCAGTCTCCTTTACAGATGAACCACATCTTCCCAAAATTCTACCAATGAACCGAAGACGACTATCCGCCTTCCCCACAACTGCCATTACATGCTTGTCCCACTTCATATCGCTTTGCCATGTTACGCCCAAATATTTAATCTATGTGATTGTGTCAAGTGCTGCACTACTAATGGAGTATTCAGACATTACAGGATTCTTTTTCCTATTCAACTGCATTAATTTACATTTATCTATATTTAGAGTTAGCTGCCATTCTTTACACCAATCACAAATCCTGTCCAAGTCATCTTGTATCCTCCTACAGTCACTCAACGACGACACCTTCCCGTACACCACAGCATCATCAGCAAACAGCCGCACATTGCTATCCACCCTATTCAAAACACCATTTATGTAGATAGAAAACAACAGCGGACCTACCACACTTCCCTGGGGCACTCCAGATGATACCCTCACCTCCGATGAACACTCACCACCGAGGACAACGTACTGGGTTCTATTACTTAAGAAGTCTTCGAGCGACTCACATATACTTGGGAACCAATCCCTTATCCTCGTACCTTAGTTAGGAGTCTGCAGTGGGGCACCAAGTCAAACGCTTTCCGGAAGTCAAGGAATATGGCATCCGTCTGATACCCTTCATCCATGGTTCGCAAGATATCACGTAAAAAAAGGGTGAGTTGCATTTCGCAGGAGCGATGCTTTCTAAAGCCGTGCTGATGCATGGACAGCAACTTCCCTGTCTCAGGGAAATTCATTATATTCAAACAGTGAATATGTTCGAGAATCCTGCAACAAACCAATGTTTAGGATATTGGTCTGTAATTTTGAGGATCCATCCTTCTAACCTTCTTATATACAGGCATCACCTGCACTTTTTTCCAGTCACTCGGGACTTTATGTTGGGCAAGAGATTCACGATAAATGCAAGCTAAGTACAGAGCCAATGCAGTAGAGTATTCTCTGTAAAACCTAATTGGAATCCCATCAGGACCTGGCGATTTATTTATTTTCAACCCATTCAGCTGCTTCACAGCCCCAGGGATGTCTATCACTACATCCTCCATACGGGAATCTGTACAAGACTCAAAAAGTGGTATGTTTGTACGATCCTCCTGCGTGAAAGATTTCTCAAATGCTAAATTTAAAATTTCAGCTTTTGTTTTGCTGTCTTCCGTTGCCAGGCCAGACTGATCAGTGAGTGACTGGATGGAAGCCTTCGACCCGCTTACCAATTTTACGTAAGACCAGAATTTCCTTGGGTTTTCAGCAATATCCTACCCACCACCTTTCATAGATTACAATAACAAAATTTCTTTTATGGCATAGAATGTGTTGTCAAGCAGTAACATTATCAGTTTGTTTTCAAATTTTACTTAGTTGTCTGTCAGACATTTTATATGACAGGATAAGTAAATTTTTGTTGCTGCATTGTGCACCCCTTTTGTGCTAAGTACAACATTAATGTGGACTAATTAATATCATTTTTCCTCCTGATATTGTAATTATGTACTGTGAACTATTTGTATATGTTTTTGTTGCCTGTACTGTGTCCACTGAAGATAACTACTGGGCAGGGTTCTAGTCCCTCTGAGTTTAACAATTTCCTCATTTGAATTTTCTCTTTCTATCCTACCTCCCTTTAGTAAACTACAGTTTCTTTCATGGAGGTGGAATCGCTTGTTCTGGAAGTAAGGAGTGTGTTAATCTACTTTTATGTGTTTCTGTCATCAGTGTACTTAATATTTGTACATAAATAAAAACTACATTCCATTTTGTGAATATTCCAGTTTTAATTACAGCTATTATAATTAACAGCTAATCAATATTACATTAATGAAGGATTACCATATTTACTAATACAATGCCACTTACAAAGGAATGAATATTTACGCATAGACTCATTGAAGCTGGTTTCTGGCAGCTAGTCTCCAATTTACTCAATGGGATGTGTAGGACTGCCTAGTGCTCATCGTAACATAGACCTTGTGAGTGTAGGAAAGAAATACTATAGGTTTTTAGATTGCGAGGGAGTCACTTAGTAGTCCACTTAAAAGAATGAGATGTACAACAACATATTATGTTGCACATCATTGTCACATTTTTTCAACTATAATGAAATATGCAACAATGACATGCAATATAATATGTTGTTGTACATCTCATTCTTTTAAGTTGACTACTGAGTGACTCCCACTCATTCTAAAAGCCTATCGTGTGTCTTTCCTACACGTGTCCTTCTTATGATTAGCACTAGGCAGTCCTACTACACACACCATTGAGTAAATTATATACTTGTTGCCAGAAGTTAGCTGCACTGAGTCTATGCAACAATATTCATTGCGTTTTTAAATGGCATTGTATTAGTGAACACAATAATCCTTCATTAATAAAGATTGATTATTGCCTTGCAAATTATTTACGTTAATGTTAATTGTAATAATTGCAAATAAAAGAGAAATATTCATAGAAGAGAAGGCTGTTGTTATTTATCTACAAATATTAAGTTTATTACAGACAGAAATACATAGAAGTACATTATACTACCACACTTATTACTTTCAGGACAAGAGATTCCACCTTGTGGGAAGAAACTGCAATTTATTAGGGGAGCTTAGACAGAAAGAGAAAATTCAAAATTCAACTAAGAGAGACTGAAAGCCTAGTCAGTACTTATCTTCAACAGACACAATACAACTGATAAAAACACATACAAATAGCTCACAATAACGTTCAGATTAATACTCTATGGGATTCGTGAGTTATGAAGGTAAATACAGATCAGTCTTTATGTTCCATTTGATTTGAATATTCTGCTGAATTGAATTTTATTTTTATACAAAAGGTAAGTGTGCACAACACTTGAATCTAAGCACATAGAAGTGAGATATGGCAAAAGTTCAATTTAGATGGAACATTGTAAATGTATTGTCACAGCCAAAGCTGAGTAGCATGGTGGTATGGTGGATATAATACTAAACTGTTGCATGGAGGGTTCTGAGTTCAAAACTCACAAGAAGTGAAAAATTTTAATTTCTATATGCGGTTAGAGTACATTCTAAACGTATCCACAAATGTCAGGAATCATTGTACTGGAATGTTCCCTGTATACAGGGTGTTACAAAAAGGTGCGGCCAAACTTTCAGGAAACATTCCTCACACACAAATAAAGAAAAGATATTATGTGGACATGTGTCCGGAAACGCTTAATTTCCATGTTAGAGCTCAGTTTAGTTTCATCAGTATGTACTGTACTTCCTCGATTCACCGCCATTTGGCCCAATTGAAGGAAGGTAATGTTGACTTCGGTGCTTGTGTTGACATGCGACTCATTGCTCTACAGTACTAGCATCAAGCACATCAGTTCGTAGCATCAACAGGCTAGTGTTCATCACGAACGTGGTTTTGCAGTCAGTGCAATGTTTACAAATGCGGAGTTGGCAGATGCCCATTTGATGTATGGATTAGCACGGGGCAATAGCCGTGGCGCGGTACGTTTGTATCGAGACAGATCTCCAGAACGAAGGTGTCCAGACAGGAAGACGTTCGAAGCAATTGATCGGCGTCTTAGGGAGCACGGAACATTCCAGCCTATGACTCGCGACTGGGGAAGACCTAGAACGACGAGGACACCTGCAATGGACGAGGCAATTCTTCGTGCAGCTGACGATAACCCTAGTGACAGCGTCAGAGAAGTTGCTGCTGTGCAAGGTAACGTTGACCACGTCACTGTATGGAGAGTGCTACGAGAGAACCAGTTCTTTCCGTACCATGTATAGCGTGTGCAGGCACTATCAGCAGGTGATTGGCCTCCACGGGTACACTTCTGTGAATGGTTCATCCAACAATGTGTCAATCCTCATTTCAGTGCAAATGTTCTCTTTACGGATAAGGCTTCATTCCAACGTGATCAAATTGTAAATTTTCACAATCAACATGTGTGGGCTGACGAGAATCCGCACGCAATTGTGCAATCACGTCATCAACACAGATTTTCTGTGAACGTTTGGGAAGGCATTGTTGGTGATGTCTTGATTTGGCCCAATGTTCTTCCACCTACGCTCAATGGAGCACGTTATCATGATTTCATACAGGATACTCTACCTGTGCTGCTAGAACATGTGCCTTTACAAGTACGACACAACATGTGGTTCATGCACGATGGAGCTCCTGCACATTTCAGTCGAAGTGTTCGTACGCTTCTCAACAACAGATTCGGTGACCGATGGATTGGTAGAGGCGGACCAATTCCATGGCCTGCACGCTCTCCTGACCTCAACCCTCTTGACTTTCATTTATGGGGCCATTTGAAAGCTCTTGTCTACGCAACCCTGGTAACAAACGTTGAGATTCTTCGTGTTCGTATTGTGGACGGCTGTGATACAACACGCCATTCTCCAGGGCTGCATCAGTGCATCAGGGATTCCATGCGACGGAGGGTGGATGCGTGTATCCTCGCTAACGGAGGACATTTTGAACATTTCCTGTAACAAAGTGTTTGAAGTCACGCTGGTACGTTCTGTTGCTGTGTGTTTCCATTCCATGATTAATGTTATTTGAAGAGAAGTCTTAAAATGAGCTCTAACATGGAAAGTAAGCGTTTCTGGACACATGTCCACATAACGTATTTTCTTTCTTTGTGTGTGAGGAATGTTTCCTGAAAGTTTGGCCGTACCTTTTTGTAGCACCCTGTACATACAGTATGTCTTCTGGCTGGAAGCACTCTTGTATGTGCAAGTGCTGAATAAACCTTTGGTAAGTGAAGTTATTGTTCGTCATTCATCTAATTACACCTTCTTCTACGTGACACTATTCTGTTGGAGTGGCCGGGTATTGGAACTTGTGATAGTGCACATTATCGACGACACAGTGGCTCCCATTAGGCCACGATACAGTCGCTGTTTACGTGGCAAGAAACCCGAGTTGGAGCCATATTCAACAGATCGCAATCTATCAGGGACAGAAGAAGAAGAGGATATTACGATGACAGCAACTGTGTGCCATCACATCAGACATCCTTCCGGGTTCTCTGGTGACGATAGCCAAGATCCAAACAAGTGGCTAAGGTATATGAGCGCATAGCCAAATTTAATAAATGGGATGACACCGTCCGTTTGGCTAACGTATTTTTCTACTTGGAGGGCACTGCCAAGCAATGGTATGAGAACAATGAGGAGAAGTTCAAAAGCTGGGAAGTATTTTCGGTGGAACTGCACAAGTATTTCGGAGACACACAATGACACAAGTACAAGGCTGAATATTAAGTGCAGGGCACAGCGTCCAAAAGAAACTACAGCATCTAACATTCAAGACGCCTTGGAGCTGTGGAAAATAGTGGATTCTAGAATGAAGGAGGAAGATAAGGTTGCACATCTCATGAAGGGTGTTGCTGAGGATATGTATCGAGCCTAACTCCTGAAGGAGGTTTCAACAGCAGACGACTTCATAAAATGGTGCCAGTATATCGAGACAATGCATCAAAAAAGAATTACACGCAACAAGTTCGAACGGCTTCCAAACGTCGTATTAATGTCTGTGATGGAGGAAGCAACTGATTTCACAAGTGTTCTTAGTCAGATAGTGAGAGAGGAAGTTCAGAAGGCACTTGGATTGCATGGCGAGCAAAATAACCGAAACGCTTCAAGAGGTCATAAGGGAGGGAGTGGAACACACATTGAACCCAATCTCTCGTCCTTCATTTACTTATATTTTGACTAAAGTTCAGTCTTGATCACATCATGTATGTTTTAATTAAAACAAATTTATATTTTGACTAAAGTTCAGTCTTGATCACATCATGTATGTTTTTAATTAAAACATACATGATGTGATCAAGACTGAACTTTAGTCAAAATATAACAATTAATTGATCACTGCTTTCCAAAAATGTTTACCAAAATTGTGCTTCATTTATTTAATTATTTATTTATTCCTTTAAAATGGTGAAAAATTCGAGACCCAGGTGGAGTTATGTTCCTACAATGCCGCATGAGGAACCTGTTTGGGCACCAAGGAAGACTGACGTCTGGAGGACCCAGGATAACCAACCAGTACGTTTCTACTGTGGGCGACTGGGACAAGTGGTGCGCTATTGTCAAGAAAGGCGGCGGATATTTGCTGACGTCCGCGCCAGAAGACGGCAGACCGATCTTAGCTGACGCCAACTTCGGGACGACGAAGATGAACAAGAAGATGTGGGTGCAGCACGACGTAGGTCACCATCGTCGCAAGCTAGCCGCTGGAGACGATGCCCCCCAACACGCCGATCAAGGTCTCTATCGCCGTTTAGAAGCTCCAGCCGATTACCTAGCCGCCGCAACTTAGGAAAACTAAAGAGTGCGACCTTCCTTGGAGGTGAGGTCGCCGAAGAGAAAAATCCTCCGCCATCGATCACTACAAAAATGATAGGAAACTATGTCGTAATTATCACGGATGACCGACCAGCCCAAGCTCTTGTGGACTCTGGAGCATCATATTCAGTCATTTCGGAGAAGTACCGTCGCCAGTTGCAGAAAAACGTATTCGTCGACAACAAAACATCTCTGCTGAAGGTGGCTAATGGGAAAGATGTAAAAGCTACTGTAAGACGTGTCATTCGTGTGGGTATAAGTGGCCATACACAGCCCTTAGAATTAATCGTCTTATAAGAATGTAGTCATGACGTCATTCTCGAATGGGGCTTTTTGAAAGCGTCTCAGGCAATTATAGATTGTGGTCGCTCGAAGATTGTGCTACACGAGATGAGATACTGTGGACAGAAAGATGCGCATCCGAGTGTGTGGAGACTATGTGTGCTGGATGAAGTGATCATTCCTGCAGTCAGCGCTAGAGAGGTAACTGTCATGTGTCAAGCCCTGCAGTTGCCTAGAGAGGTAACTGTCATGTGTCAAGCCATGCATCAACCCCTTGGATCTTGTAGTGGAACGTAAGAGAAGCATATCACTGAAGACTAACTTGGTCATCCCAGCCTCTGTCGTCTTGTTTGAAAACGGATTCGGTGACTTGTGGATAGTTAACTGTCGCCAAGAACCGCAGATCCTTCCAAGATGCATGTGCGTAGCAACCGCTGAGCCGTTAATTGAAGAACAGCTGAGCGTCACAGAAACATCCCGGGAACAACAGAAGCAGCTACTTGCCCTTCTTCAAGAGTTCTCTGAATGCTTCAATCCACAGGTGAAGAGCAAATTAGACAAACCAACGGTGAAGCACCGGATTAGCACTGGAGACCATCAACCAATAAGTCAGAGAGCATACCGTGTGTCAGCAACGGAACGTCGAATAATTAGCGACGAGGTAAAGAAAATTATGAAGAATGACATCATTCAGCCTTCGCAGAGCCCATGATCGTCACCAGTGGTCCTCGTCAGGAAGAAGGATGGCAGTTGGCGCTATTGTGTTGCTTACAGGAAGCTTAATAAGATAACTAAAAAGGACGTTTACCCTCTTCCACGAATTGACGATACACTAGATTGTCTGAAGGGGGATAAGTTTTTCTCAACCATGGACATGTACTCAGGATACTGGCAAATCGAAGCAGATGAGGCTGATCGTGAGAAAACTGCACACGATACCCCAGAGGGCCTGTATGAGTTTAAGGTAATGCCGTTTGGTTTGTGTAAAGCACCAGCAACCTTTGAACGGATGATGGATAATCTTCTTAGTCACCTGAAGCGGACGATGTGTCCTTGTTATTTAGATGACGTTATAGTGTTCTCCGAAACAATTTATGAACACGTAAAACGACTGAGGGCTGTTCTTAAGTGTCTCCAACAAGGCAGACTGAAACTTAATCCAAGAAAGTGTCTCTTTGGAGCAAAAGAAATCAAAATACTTGGACACCTTGTGTCAAACGAGGTATGCGGCCAGACCCAGAAAAGGTGAGATCTATAACGGAATTTCCTATTCCTGAAAGTATTAGAGATGTGAGAAGCTTCCTCGGATTGTGTTCTTATTACCCTCGTTTTATCAAAGACTTTTGTATCGAAGCCAGGCCACTCCAAGAGTTGTTGAAAGCTGATGCTAAATTTATCTGGGGTGGTGCTGAACAAGATTCTTTCGATGTGCTGCAAAAAGCTCTGACGACTGACCCTGTACTTGGTCTGTATGATGAGAGAGCACCTGCAGAACTAACGCAGATGCCAGTGGGTATGGGATCGGTGCTGTTCTGGTGCAGATTTCGGATGGAGAAAATAAGGTTATAGTCTATGCTTCTAGGACACTTACAAAAGCCGAAAGAAACTACTCAACTACAGAAAGAGAATGTCTTGCCGTGATCTGCGCCATGTGGAAATTTCGACAGTATCTCTGTGGAAGGCCATTCACAGTTGTTACAGACCATCATTCACTTTGTTGGTTGACAGGTCTTAAGGATCCAACATAACAACTCGCCAGGTGGGCACTACGTTTTCAAGACTACGACATTACCATAGTGTACAAAAGTGGAAGAAAACACCAAGATTCCGACTGTCTCTCAAGAAACCCTGTGCAAGACCATCAAGACTGATGAAGGAAGCCGGCCGGTGTGACCGAGCGGTTCTAGGCGCTACAGTCTGGAACCGCGCGACCGCTACGGTCGCAGGTTCGAATCCTGCCTCGGGCATGGATGTGTGTGATGTCCTTAGGTTAGTCAGGTTTAAGTAGTTCTAAGTTCTAGGGGACTGATGACCTCAGAAGTTAAGTCCCATAGTGCTCAGAGCCATTTGAACCATTTTTTGATGAAGGTAGTGACCGTCTCGCTGCACTTCACGTTCTCTCTGCTGAGCAGAAGAAGGACGCCACGATATCTCAAATTATGCTTGCCTTTAATCGGTCAGAGGATGTGAAAGGACAATTAAGGTAGTTAATGGATTACTTTGAAAGAAAAACTTTGATCCGTTTGAAAAGAGATGGCTACCAGTGATTCCTAAACACATGCGATTAAATGTTCTACAGAAATTCCTTGACACACCTGAGGCCGGACATTTAGGATTTATTAAGACAAACGATAGAATCCACAAGAGATTATTCTGGCCAGGTTTATTTAGGAGTGTCCATCATTATGTGTCGCACTGTCGAGAGTGCCAGAGGAGAAAGGCAGATCCTCAGAAACGACCTGGCCAACTCATACCAATTCCACCAGCTGAAACGCCTATCCAGAGTGTTGGGATTGACCTCCTCGGACGATTTCCAACGTCTGCTAGTGGCAATGGATGGATTATTGTTTGCACTGATAATCTAACACGCTATGCCATTACAAAAGCCGTGACAACAGCCGAACCATCCAAGGTAGCCAAATTCATCGTGGTAGACATTGAATTAAAACATGGTGTCCCAAGGTCGTTAATTACGGATCGAGGGGAAGTTTTTCAATCGAATCTTGTGAAAGAGATAAACCGTTAGTGCAGCATACTCATCACATGACGATTGCCTACCATCCGCAAACTAACGGGCTTACTGAACGCCTTAATAAGACCTTGGCCGACATGCTATCCATGTTCGTCAATGTTGAGCAGAGCAACTGGGATGAGGAGCTACCTTTCGTGACGTTTGCCTACAACACCGCCAAACAAGAAACCACAGGATTTACGAAGTTTTTCCTGGTGCATGGGCGTGAGGTGACTACGGCGATGGACACTGTGTTTCCGTTACATCCTGATGACGTGGACGACGGCTGAATCGGCCAGGTACTAACCAGAGCTGAGGAAGCTCGACAGTTGCTCGACTCTGCACGCTGCAGGCTCAAGAAAACGATCGCCGAAGGTATGACGGGAGCCACCGCCCTTTTGTCTACCAGCCTGGTGACCTCGTCTGGACCTTCACTCCTGTACAGAAGGTTGGTCTCTCTGAGAAGCTCCTCTGGCGCTACTTTGGACCTTATAAGGTTGTAAGACAGTTGTCTGATATTACTTATGAAGTTGAAGATTTCGACCCCGACACAAGACGACGAAAGATCAGAGATACGGTCCACGTCCATCGAATAAAGCCCTATCTGGATCCTGCAGCTGCAACCCAGGGTAAATTCGAAGCTCCAGCGACAGGCAACAAGCGGAAAGGTGACGAAGAGGGCAGCGACAAAACAAGTTCTAGGGAGATCACCGCCAGGGTGAGCATCAGTTATCAGGAGCCGGAGTACGCAGGACCGATTACTCGGCCCCGGACTAGGACGACGTAACACCGAGACGCTGTTCGCTTAAGGAAGGATGTCCCAGCAGAAGTTGAGTAGCATCGTGGATATGATACTAGACTGTGGAATGGAGGCTCGTGTGTTCAAAACTTTTAATTTCTATATTCGGTTAGAGTACATGCTAGAGGTATCCACAAATGTAACAAATCATTGTACTAGAATATTCTGTATATATATATATATATATATATATATATATATATATATATACTGTTTGTGTTCTGGCCGGAGGCAGTTCGCTCCACGCTCTTGTATGTGCAAGTGCTGAATAAACCTTCGTTAATTGAAGTTAGTGTTCGTCATTCATCTAATTACACCTTCTTCTACGTGACAGCGTTTGTTGAATTAATATTGCATTACTATCAACTGCTGCATTCTTACATTACGAGGCAAGTAGTAAAAAGAAGTGATTTACTTACTGACAGTGATCCCTCAACCATATATGCCAAAACTGAACTGGCTCTGGGAAATAATCATTAAGTTCCAGATGACTCTCTTGTAATTTCAGCTGCCCTGTAATTAATACATAACTGTCATATTTTGTAGTTAATGATTGACACTGTTGTGCCTGTTCATCAGTATTACGTTAAAAAACTTAAGATCAGAAAGCAAGCCCACGAGTGCTTTCCTTACAGCAGTCAAGCTCAAAACAATATTTCCTAAACTGTGTTCACAGATATTTCCTTTGTTCTCTTGTGTTTTACAATGAGAACTTAGTAATCCTAATATGGTAAATTAAATACTATTGGCTTCTGATGTACGTTTCACAGCTACTGTAAACTTATCATTGGTGCTTGATATATATTAAAATAAGCAAAAAACGTGGGGAGTAGGAAGAAAAAAATAAATACAAACACCAAACACGTTCTGTGAATGTGTTATCCTTGATATTTATGTAAGTTTTCCCACCATATCTTTATGTCTCTTACGATCAGGAACATGTTAACTGTAATTCCGTGAAGAGCATGATAGGATCAAGATTCCTGTGAAGCCATTTTATTACCTCAAGAGTCCGCCCCCGGTAGCTGAGTGGTCAACGCGATAGAATGTCAATCCTAAGGGCCCGGGTTCGATTCCCGGCTGGGTCGGAGATTTTCTCGGCTCAGGGAGTGGGTGATGTGTTGTCCTAATCATCATCATTTCATCCCCATCCACGCGCTAGTCGCCGAAGTGGCTTCAAATCGAAAGACTTGCACACGGCGAATGGTCTACCCGACGGGAGGCCCTAGTCACACGACATTACCATTAATTACTTCTACGATTTTTAACTTTTCATTTATTTCACCTCTGGCAGTGTTTATGTGCAAAATGCTGAGTTACGCCATGGTTCAGAATCCGTGTACGTCCCCTTAAAAAAAGTAAGTCACTTCAAAGGTCGGAGGAAGGAGACATCATCACCAATTCTAACAGAACATTGCCTAGTAAAGTACTTTGGTGTTCAAACCATCCTTAGATTGGTGACAGCATTACCTTTTATTGTTCAGTAAAATCAATAAGTGGTTGACACACCTCAAATTACTTGTGGGAATAAATTTGGGTATAAGTAAGTTATAGCAAAGAGTGTACCACCTTAAAACTAAGTACATTGTAAGTAACTTAAAAACAAAATACATAACATATGTTACAGAGCAGAAACCATTTCATGAGTTCAGGTTAATGAAAATAAATGTTCAGTTGGGTATGTGCTGGACTGGACAAAGAAATGACTCTGATGGTAGAAATGTTGTGTACCGTACAAAGGAGGCAGCAGGAAATTAACAGTAGAGACTGCTCCTTGCTGGTTTGTTTCTCTGTTGGTTGCAAATGAGTTGCTTCAGGATAATTTCTTATGAAACCATAATCTGGTATCTGACTGCAGTTATTCAAATGAAGTGCAGATAATTAAATGTAGCGTAGTATTATCAGCTGTTGCACACTGCTAATAATGTAAAGTTAAATCAATAGTTGGAAATATCATCATGAAACCATCATGGCATGAAGGACTATGCATCACCTTCTCTTGCTCACTAAGGTATTACGAGTGTAACACTAGAAAACAGAAAATACTGATTTACAGGCATGCTGAAATGCGCTTTCAAATTAAGCAGTTCATTTATAAAGTATATTATATCAAATCAAAACTTTACTCAAGGTTGCATCAATGTGAAGGTTGCATCAGTATTTTGACACTCAAATAAAAATAAAGGTGTTAAAATTTACTGGGCAGAGAAATAATGCTCATGGAAGCTGATATTATATCAACAGGCACATGCATTCTATTTTTAAGAAAATTACCATTAGGATGCAATGGATGTCTATGAGCCCCTTGCCCCATACAAATTGAAACACAAAACTGTTTCACTAAGATTAAAAATTAAAACCATTAAATACAGTTTCTGTGAGGAAAACAAGGTCACTGGAATTTGAAATAGAGGTAAAAATACATATTAAATGAGCAGCTGCCTGTCACATAGAATTAGCATGGATCATACCCTGAGGAAAGCAAGGGACAAAAACGTACTTACGGATATGAATGACTTCACCGATCAGTGCATGATTTGTCAAATGTCTGACGATTGTTTCAGAAGATTGTGAGGTGATCAGGTACCAATGAATGTCTCATACACGCAATCCTGCAGGTTCAGTATGGAGTGTCAAGTCATGGTTTCAGCCAGTATCATATGGAAATTGGACAGCTCTCAGCATTATCGAGGACAGTTTGAGCACTGTGCAGCATTGGGACATGACTGTCAAACCTACCGTGCAACCCTGAAACTGATCGTGCGTCGCAGTAACCATCCATACATAATGAATAATCTCTGGAGAACTTCTTCTGAAAAGTGGCCCAGCTGTAATAACATCACAAACATTTTGAGGACAAGCAAGCTTAAGAGAAGTAGAGCATGTTACAACACATATGGTAGAATGTTATCCAGTAGCAGATTTTGATTTCTCATAGTTAGTTTCATGTTCCATGGATCATTTGTGAGATTAATGGTAATACTGTGGAATGAGTCATTTTACATTCAAATTACACATTCACATGTAAATATGGTTACACGCTGATGATCTACATTTTTTAATTATTGTTCCGAGTCAATAATTCCTACACATCACATTCTACACATTACAAAATTATAAATTATTCTGTGGAATAGAAGGAGCTGTTAAGGACAAATTTTTTCACTTTGTTTTCAAACTTAACTTTACTGTCTGTCAGACATTTTGTATCATTGATCATGTGAACAAAAATTCTATCCTTGTGTGTATACTTGGATCAATTAGAATACTGGAGTCATCTGCAGAAAGAACTAATTCTGCTTGTTGTATATAACACTGCAGGCCTTTTACATTTATGTGAAACAATAGTGCATCTAAGATTGAGCTTTTTCATACCCCATAAGTGACTTCTCACCAGTCAGAAGAATCTCCCCTGCTTACATTGGTTGAATTATTAAGTATAACTTTTTGCATTCTTTTAGTTAGATATGACATTATCCATTAATTTTCTATACTGATACCATAAGTTCCATAAAATCTCAGTTTCTCCAAGAGAATACTGTGACGCAGACAGTCAAAGTCCTTAGATATGTCACAGAAAATAACAAATGGCACATTTTTATTAGTTAGTGCTCGTAAAATTCGCTGAGTGAATGTCTAAATGGAATTCTCAGTTGATCAATTCTCTTGAGATCCAATAGTGATTTACTGAAGATATTATTGTTGCTCATGCGGCATAATATGTAGGATATGACCACATTGAAAATTTTGTAAAATGGTGTCAGTAATGAAGCAGGTCAATAGTTATTGATATTCTTCTGTCATATTTCTTATAGAGGGGTTTGAAAATGGCATATTTCAATCTCTTTGGAAAAACGCCCTAAGTTAGTGGTGCATTTCATATTTCAGTAAACATATTTCATGTAACAAAGATGTTTTGTTTAGGTTATCGTTTTGTTTTCATTTCACAGTAAACTTATATTTTATTAGTTTTATGAGTCTAATTTTATTATTCAGCGCTCTACTAGAATTTAAGCCTACACAAATTTGTAAGTATTTACGGGGCGCAAAATGTGTTTTGATCAGTTGAGTATGACACCAGGGACGACTCATTCCTGGTGTGCATCCGTTCACACAATGATTACTGTTATGTTCAAAATGGTTCAAATGGCTCTGAGCACTATGGGACTCAACTTCTGAGGTCATTAGTCCCCTAGAACTTAGAACTAGTTAAACCTAACTAACCTAAGGACATTACACACATCCATGCCCGAGGCAGGATTCGAACCTGCGACTGTAGTGGTCTCGCAGTTCCAGACTGCAGCGCCTAGAACCGCACGGCCACTCCGGCCGGCGATTACTGTTATGTATCGTATGTATGACACACAGGTTCTATTCATGCAATGTAACTATTTGATAGTCCCTTCAACAAATTTATTCTGTAAATTTAAACGACATCAATTCATGAAAAGACAATCTTCTTTTTCTCAAGATTCCTATTCAAGTGTGTATGCTTGTACAGAATGGATCAGAAAATTATTGACAGTCTCTTAGCATGAGACATATTCGTAATTGAAGATATGGACAACCATCAGCTGTATATTGGAATGACAACAGAGAAAATTTGTGCCGGACCAGAACTTCAACCCGGGTTTCCCAATCATCGAGAGATGTTGCCTTTGCATTAGGCAACCCGACCACAATATACGCCCTGACTCAAATTTCCACATGTTGTCAAACATGAGTCTACAACCTGTACTTATACATCCATTATGTACACTACGTGATCAAAAGTAGCTAGATACCCCCAGAAACATATGTTTTTCATATTAGGTGCATTGTGCTGCCATCTACTGTCAGATACTCCGTATCATCGACCTCAGCAGTATTTACACATCGTGAGAGTGCACAATAGGGTGCTCTGCGGAACTCATGGACTTCGAATGTGGTCAGGTGATTGGGTGTCACTTGCGTCATACGTTTCTATGCGAGATTTCCACACTCCTAAACATCTCTAGGTCCACTATTTCCGATGTGATAGTGAAGTGGAAACGTGAAGGGACACGTACAGCACAAAAGTGTACAGGCCGACCTCGTCTGTTGACTGACAGAGACCACCGACAGTTTAAGAGGGTCGTAATGTGTAATCGGCAGACATCGATCCAGACCGTCGCGCAGGAATTCCAGACTGCATCAGGATCCACTGCAAGTTCTATGACAGTTAGGCAGGAGGTGAGAAAACTTGGATTTCATGGTTGGGCTGCTGCTCATAAGCCACAAAATGGTTCAAATGGCTCTGAGCACTATGGGACTTAACATCTATGGTCATCAGTCCCCTAGAACTTAGAACTACTTAAAGCTAACTAACCTAAGGACAGCACACAACACCCAGCCATCACGAGGCAGAGAAAATCCCTGACCCCGCCGGGAACATAAGCCACACATCACGCCAGTAAATGCCAAATGACGCCTCGCTTGATGTAAGGAGCGTAAACATTGCACGATTGAACAGTGGAAAAACGTTGTGTGGAGTGACGAATCACGGTATACAATGTGGCGGTCCGATTGTAGGGTGTGGGTATGGCGAATGCCTGGTGAACGTCATCTGCTAGCGTGTGTAGTGCCAACAGTAAAATTCGGAGGCGGTGGTGTTATGGTGTGGTCGTGTTTTTCATGGAGGGGGCTTGCGCCCCTTGTTGTTTTGCGTGGCACTATCACAGCAAAGGCCTACATTGATACTTTAAACACCTTCTTGCTTCCCACTGTTGGAGAGCAATTCGGGAATGGCGATTGCATCTTTCAACACGATCGAGCATAATTCACGCCATGTGGCGGAGTGTTTACATGACAATAACATACCTGCAATGGACTGGCCTGCACAGAGTCCTGACCTAAATCCTATAGAACACCTTTGCGATGTTTTGGACCGCGACTTCGTGCCAGGCCTCACCGGCCGACATCGATACCCCTCCTCAGTGCAGTACTCCATGCAGAATGGGCTGCCATTCCCCAAAAAACCTTCCAGCACCTGATTGAACGTATGCCTGCGAGAGTGGAAGATGTCAACACGTCTAAGGGTGGGCCAACAACATACTGAATTCTAGCATTAGCGATGGAGGGCGCCACGAACTTGTAAGTAATTTTCAGCCAGGTGTCTGGACACTTTTGATCACATAGTGTATATTACCGTATAGGCGAGACATTTTATTTTGAATGTCGCTTGCCGTGCGTCGTCAATAAATACGATATTGAAACCTAATTCGGAATAACACAGGCACTGTAATATTGTATCTCTTAGCAATACGTCTCTGAATTGCTTTGGTCTTTTTTCTTCAGGCAAAATTAATTAGGATCTCAAATAATCGAGTAGGACTCCCGAATGAATTTCACGCGGGACTTAATATGATCTCCTTCACAAATAAATTTGTACTTTTCTCTAGAACAGTTGCAACATTTTCAGTCCTTCCTTTGTCCTACCAATAAATGATATCGCAATTTATTTCCCATACATAATGGTTCATAGCGTTACTCCCTGACGTTACACTGAACTATCAAAGTCAGTTTACTCCGTTACCGAATATTAAGGCTTTTTATACCTGACGTCGTACAATTAGTGGTAAAGTGCGGGCCTGGAAACTGAAAATTTACGGAATCAAATTCCGATCTGACCATGGAATAATTCAGTCTGCCTTTGTCCTGGCCTTCACCTATCAATGATGTGAAGTATCGACAGGAACGGCACGTGCTTGTGAATACACGTTAAATTATAGCCTAGGTGCCCCTTCCCCTGCAGTATTACTGGGATATGGTAAATTAGCGACACTCAAGCCGCAGAAGTGGTTTCCTATTGAAATTTCTGCACCAGGGGGTTGAGCCACACGGAATTATTAAGGTTTCAGTCCCATGTGTTATTGCTTCTCGTCTCTTATTCATACAAGCCATCGTCTATTGCGCCAAGTGGAATTCCTGCATAAGAAAGACTGTCTTCTTACTGTTGTCCGTATTATGATGCTTTCCTACAGACAATGGCATTGTCAGTGCACTATCTCAACATCTGTTACCAACAACCTTTTCTTCACAAAGTGTGAGGAAGGCGGCTGAAACTACCTCTCGGATTCTCCCAGCCAACCACGCTATACGACTTTTTTTATCAATCGATAGCATAATATTTGTTGAATGCCTTTCGGAAATGTGGGAAACACAATCAGTCTTTTCACCTGTGTGCGTTATTAGCAATGCAACATGTGAATGGGAGCTTATTGTATATGACAAGATGGTTACTTTTGGAGGATAGAAACAGTACCAATTGTAGAGAGAAGATGGTTGAATATCCTTACAAGGGAACCTCCCCATGCCCCCCCCCCCCCCCCAGATTTAGTTATAAGTTGGCACAGTGGATAGGCCTTGAAAAACTGAACACAGATCAAATAGATCAATCGAGAAAACAGGAAGAAGTTGTGTGGAACTACGAAAAAAATAAGCAAAATATACAAACTGAGTAGTTCAATGCGCAAGATAGGCAACATCATGGATAATCTGAACTCAGGAGCGATGTGGTCCCGCGCTTAGCACGAGCAGCTGCTGAACAAAAGGTCCTTGGTTCAAGTCTTCCCTCGAGTGAAAAGTTTAATTTTTTTTTTAATTTCAGACAATTATTATCTGTCCTTCCGTCCGTCCGATGCGAGGTAACTGCGCCGTAGTGTGGGGACGCTACACCTAAACAAACATCGAAACACACGACGTCAGTCGACTACAGCGCACGGAAGAGAGAGTATTTCTGGCTGGCAGTTGACTGATCGCTACTTTGGACGAGAGTGCATCAAATACGTGAGATGTATTTCGTGGGCAATACGAATCCAGCAAATATAGCTCGCGACTTCAATAAACACAGACAATAAACTTATTACAGTGAACAGAGACGTCAATGAATGAACGGACGGATCATAACTTTGCGAAAATAAAGAAAGCAAACCTGTCACTCGAGGAAAGTCTTGAACCAAGGACCTCTCATTCCGCAGCTGCTCACGCTAACCACGGGACCACGGCGCTCCTTTTTTTCTTTTATTTTTCATTTCGTTCCCTTTTGATCGTTGTATCTGCTCGGGGCGGACGTCGTAAGACATCCGTTTAAGTTCGTTGTTGATCCATTAACTCAGTTTTTTTATTACAGAGGGCAGCTAACCCTCTGACGGAACACGGTGAGCTACCGTGCCGGCGAGCTCACATTATCCTTGAGTTGCGTATCTTTCGCATGGACTACTCAGTTTGTATATTTTGCTTATTTTTTTCATAGTTCAACCCTAATTCTTCCTGTTTTCTCGATTGGTCTGTGTTTAGTTTTTCTAGGCCTATCCACTGTGCCAACTTATAACTAAATCAGAGGGGGGTGCGATAGGGAGGTTCCCTTGTTAGTATTGCTTTTCACTCAAGTTTGGTACTGGGCAATATTAATTTCCCGAAGGTCTGTACAAGAGTAGAGGGGTAACATCTTTCTTCCGACTGTAGTAGGCAGTGGTTTGCTGGACACAAGAACTGTGATTACATTGTTTCACAAAAAAATCTCACCAAGGGCTGGTTATAACACTCATAATATTATGGCACAATGCTGAAACTGCCTGATACGTGAACTGAAGAGCCTGAAGAAACATCCAAAGCCCAGCAGCAGTACAAACGCAACCCCAGCAATCTCCTAGTATACGGATGGTCTGCATGAGAGAAACCAACAAGAAATACCTCGACAACGACAAATGTCAGTACTGTGAATGGAGTGAAGCTGCTTCTACGGGCTTATGTTTCCCGTATTGAGGTGGAATTCAAGCCTTACAGATGAGTTTCCAGGTCTAGGTAAGGTGATGGTGTTGGCCTTATTTTGGAGTGGCATTTCGTTTTCCTCATTTCCTCTTTATTCCTCTTTGTTGACAGGCGGAGCAACTGCCAACAGGTCAGACCAGCCTGTGGTCTGCAGCCGATGCACCTTCTGTCCCAGGATTCAGATGCAATGTGGCGGCAGCATGGCATCTTGTATGCTAATGGCGTGGTCCATATTCTCGCTGGATCTGCAAGACGGGCAGTTGTGGCGTATAGCCTGTCGTACTACCCACCGTACTCGAACTGCTTCGAATTTTCATAGAGTATAATATTGAATTGTTATATACTGTAACGGAGAATGAGCACACAAATCTGGAAAATAATGAACCGTAATTTTGTGGGTTTGGGGGTCTCCAATCTGTGTGGGTTATTTAGATTACTCTTTCTTTGGTAAAATACTAATAAACTGCATTGAGCTTAGAACAGGATCGGTCATCATCTCTGGTAGAGCGTCACTGAGGCCACAGAACGTGCTATGCATTGTATTCAATTTTATTTTCACTTTATTAATTCAAAATCACATCCTGACCGCCTCAAATAGGACATTAGCTTATCGTACTAGTTGAGAACACTCGTTCCCTTGGAGTACTAACTTACGTCATCAGCAAGCGGCAGAATGCTGAAAAGTAGGCATTCAAAACAGAGTATCTATTCAGTCTTTGTGCAAAATCGGTGGACGAAGCACCGATACTGATGACTTCATTGCTTGCATTAATATTGATGAAAAGGAAAGCGAAGGGCCATCCGCTATAGTCTTAAGGGGTTATTCAAACTAACTAAACTCACGTCAAGATCAGATCCTGACGATGGCATGACACTAACGGCCGCCTAAACATCCTTTGCCGATGGATTCAGTAGAATGCACCTGGTGGGAAACGTGGTCAGCCCTTTGAACGCTGAGGCCGATACTTCTTATTCAAACAGCGCCTCATTTAGCCTCACGAGGCTGGCTGCTCGCCGTTCCTCCTATGAACGAAAAATTCCTGGTTGTACCGGGAATCTAAACTAGTTTCTCCACATGGGCGTCAGACACAGTGACCACTCAGCTAAGTACGTATACAAAAACAAGATTCAAAGAATTTAATTCTTATAATTTGTCCATGAATGATATGAGCTGGAAAAAGTATAAATGGATGTGAACTCTGTTCAGCGTTAGCAACTATTGTAATAGAAGTACGACAACTTACCGCTCCCCACGAGAGACTGACCTCAACCTTAATATATTCAACCACAGAGACAAGCGACAAGGAACATGAGTTCACAGTTACAACCTGTAGACAATCAACTGGTAGCTTCTTACGAGAAACATGTGGAATGATATAAACTGTTAAAAAAATGTTACACCACCGTTATGACTTGCATAGTTCGTGTGCGTATTTTTCTTTTTTTCCCTTTTTTTCGGAACCTCTTTCTCAACACCCTTTTGACGACAGGGAATAGCTATGTACAACCACCTATGTAATCGAGTCACAAGGTAACCTGATTCTCAGTGCACCCCAGTGGAGTACACTCTTTCCCTCCAATAGAGAAAGCGTGAATCGGGTTTATGTAGAACTTCAGTCTTGTCACCTTGTGCGGCTGAAGTGGGCGAGCGGTTCTAGGTGCAAGAGTCTGGAACTGCCCGACCGCTACGGTCGCAGGCTCGAATCCTGCCTCGGGCATGGATGTGTGTGGTGTCCTTAGGTTAGTTAGGTTTAAGTATTTCTAAGTCTAGGGGACTGATGACCTCAGAAATTAAGTCCCATAGTGCTTAGAGCCATTTGAACAATTTTTGTCACCGTGTCTCTTAAGAGCCATTTCAAGATTAAAATGTATGCACTTTATCGCCCTACAACAAGAAGAGTTGTCAGAAGGAGAAGTTGCTCATCGAATTGGCGAACGTCACAGCGACGTCATGCATCCATAGATAACCTCGATAGGCGAGATGGTTTAGCACGCCTTTGTGCTGGCGCTGACTCGGAGGTAAGGTCGGTCGAATCGCGGGATGGATGAAATTTTCACTACCAGTATTTTGCCGGCAAGGGGAGGGGAAGTGGTACCATAAATTTTCTGATCCCCAGTCTTTGCACTAATGTCCTCGGTTTAATTGCCAAACTCTCCGCAGTGTCTTACGACCGTCAGATGGGGATGTTAAACACGGCAGGGCCCTTGATGCAATTCGAGAGGATTAGGCTATGTGCCGGAATCAAGGTTCGCCGTCTCCCTTCTCTCCATATCATCATCATCATCATCATCATCATCATCATTCATCATCATCATCATCATCATCATATAACTTAAACAGAACACAAGCCGGCCGAAGTGGCCGTGCGGTTAAAGGCACTGCAGTCTGGAACCGCAAGACCGCTACGGTCGCAGGTTCGAATCCTGCCTTGGGCATGGATGTTTGTGATGTCCTTAGGTTAGTTAGGTTTAACTAGTTCTAAGTTCTAGGGGACTAATGACCTCAGCAGTTGAGTCCCATAGTGCTCAGAGCCATTTGAACCAAACAGAACACAATAACTACTCTACAAAGATAACTATGACGCAACTCTCCTATACGAACAAGGAGAGGGGCCTGAGTGGGCGAGGGAAGAACACCCCTGTGGGACATCCCAACCAACAATGCCATACGACATATACGAGGGTTGCCCAGAAAGTAATGCACCGCATTTTTTTTCAACAATTCTTTATTGAACATAATGAGAATCGCAAACATGAAAGAATGGTGTTTCATCCACACACCCTATTTTTCCACGTAATCTCCATCCCGTTCTATGGCCTCCCTAAAGCGCGAAACAAGGGCGTGTATGCCCTGTCGGTTCCAATATTTGTCCTGGGGGCGGAGCCAGTACTTCACTGTGTGAATCACCTCCTCACCGTCCTCCAAATATGCTCCACGATTGTCTGTCCTCGCGAATGATATCAGCACGTTGCAACATGTCAGATGTGACAGCCGTGGATGGTCTCCCCGATCATTGCAAATCGTAGAGCTCCGCCAAACCGCCTTCTGATGACCTCAGCCTCCGTGCCCAGCGACTAACTGTACTCCTATCGACAGCAGATGCTCCATAGACTTTGCACAAGCGTTTGTGAATATTCCCCACAGTTTTTTTCTCTGCAGCGAGAAATTCACTGACGGTACGTTGCTTGTAACATACGTCACCTACAGACGCTATTTGAAACTGTCCTGCAGCTACGCTATCTGTTGGAACTAACAGAAACTTGGTGTGTTCCCTCAGGAAACTTCAATTAATACATACGTAACGTTTCACTTTCGTAGCATTGTTTTGTAACACAAGTGTGCACTGTCGTTTTGGATGCAATTGCGAGGGGTGTGCCAAACAACTGGGCCACTATAGACAAAATGACAGAAATTTAGACAATTTCGCAATAGCAGCAGAAAATCTGGTACAGGACGTGACGTCAGATAGAAAAGTCAGTCACCGTTACAGCAAACGTGAGATATCCAAAGTTCACTCTGTAATTGCCTGTGCCCCGTGTGTAAGGATTGCTTACTGCTCTATCTAGAAGACGACGACCCAGAACGCTTGGTGGCAGATTATGGATCTGAGCAAATGTTCGAATAGCGCGGACAGAAACCGAATACCAATAATTATGAGGAACGAACGCTATAATACTTTTAAGAATCTTTTTATAATGAATCAGTATCTACTACTCAGGCTCTATTGATTAACTGGAAATAACTAAAAATAACAGTCTCAGTATACCTACATGTTCTTTGCTAAAAGCGCTAATCTTCGTCTTTTGCAAACTGAAATAATTACAATTTTTCACGTTTCGTAATGTGGATTAATGCCAAAAAATTACTTGCTACGAGTGTATGGACTCTTGTGGTAATGAGAAAACTCTCTCGTGCCTGTTTTCCCCCGGAGTAATGGTTTGAGCAGTGGGGTAATGTAAAAATGCATAGTATCATTCAAACGAACGAATTCACTAGAAAGAAAGCGACTGTGAAATCAAGGAGAATGTATACCCAAACTGTGAAACTCACTGTGGGAGTAACAAAGAGTAAATCCATATCGGCCGGCCGGCGTGGTCGAATGGTTCTAGGCGCTACAGTCTGGAACCACGCGACCGCTACGGTCGCAGATTCGAATCCTGCCTCGGGCATGGATTTGTGTGATGTCCTTAGGTTAGTTAGGTTTAACTAGTTCTAAGTTCTAGGAGACTGATGACCTCAGCAGTTAAGTCTCACAGTGCACAGAGCCATTTTAACCAGCCATATCCATATCAGCAGCACTACAATTCAAATATTGTTCTTTAGAGAGTAACATATGGTGTCTTATGACAAAGTATCCAGCCACTATAAGATTTTTTCAGTGTGTGATTCTAACAATAAAAAAAAGCTTGTGCTATCTCCATCTCTCTCTCTCTCTCTCTTTCTCTCTCTCTCATTCTCTCTTTCGTATACTGTCTCCTCTTTTTCTCTTTTTATTTCACCCTTCCAAAAATAATGAAAAAGTCATTTTATTTCCTTTAAATTTACTTTTAATTTCCCTCTCTCTCTCAAACATAGAAACTCTTTTACTTTCCTCCTCTGTCATTCCTCCTAAACCTATCAAATAGCTCTATTTTAAATTACCTCTTTCATTACCTATTGTTTGTTCTCCTAACATGCTTTCGTTGTAGTCTTTTTTCTCTTCCCTAACTTACTTACTTACTCCTCTTTTAGATCTACTTTTCTTGATTTTTAATCTTTTATTTTGAACTGACATCCTCTTCCCCATTCCTTGCTCTCTGATGTGTAACCCCCCCCCCCCCCCAAATGCATGCCAATATTACCCATACAACTCTCTTGTCACGTGTGGCAGCCTATATGTTAGGGGTTGAAACACTTTTTCACCTGATCTTTGCTCCTATGCGAGCTGACCCTATGATACTGAGTCCCAGGAGGCAAGTGGTATGTGTACCACGTTTGGTTGAATCGATTAAGTGATTTAATAGAATTCTGGACATAAATGCATACACATTCAGCTTCATATGCATTCAACACATACACTGCACGTATCTCCTGATCCTCTGTCTCTTTGTCCAGCTCATTCTCCCTCCTCTGTCTATCTATTTCCTCTTTTCCACTCTCTGTGCCTCTTCATCCCATCCTCCCTACACTCATTGTCCATCCCCTCTGCCCCCTTTTTCTGAACATATCTTCCTGTCCTGTCATTCTGTCCATCTCCTTTCCCCATTTCTCTGATGATGATGATGATGATGATGATGATGATGATGATGATTGGTTTGTGAGGCGTTCAACTGCATGGTCCTCAGCATCTGTACAAAGCCCCAATTTTTACACAGCCCAGTCTTGCCACTGTCACGAATGATGATGATGAAATGATGAGGACAACACAAACGCCCAGTTCCCAACAGAGTAAATCTCCAACCCAGCCAAGAATCGAACGCAGGACAGCATGATCCACAGGCAGCAACGCTAGCCACTAGACCACGAGCTGCGGACCCCTTTCTCTGACCATCTGATCCTCCCCCTTTCACACTCCATTTCCTCCTCCCCCTCTCTCTGCTCAGCTGTACACATCCACACACGTAGTCCCTCCAACATATGCCAATTCTACCTGTGCCACTCTTGTTGTGCAAAGCAGTCTACATGTCAGGGGTTGAGAACACTATTTTTTGGTCTATACCCTCGCTTCTATGTTAACTATAAGATTCTAGCCTCACAGTACTTATTCTCATGTAGCAAGAAATATGTGTACCAAATTTGTTTCAAATTGTTCCATTGGTTTAGAAGGAGATGCTTGACATACACATATAAATGCACACATATATACAAGGCCTGTTCAAAAAATTCCAGAACTTTGTCCACAAAACTTTTCTACGCTTACCTTTTACTTATTGTGCATGATGATCTCTGAAATTCTGTCCTCCACAATTTATACACCGCTCCCAATGCAGTTTCCACTCCCAGAAGCAGTCTTTGTATTCCTCTTGCTGGATTTGCGTGAAATGCTGTCTGCAAATTTTTTTACCTCGTCTATCGGTGCTAATCTTCGTCCTTTCTATGGTTTTCAACTTTGGAAATAAAAAGGCAAGATCTGGAGAGTACGGAGGATGAGGCAGCACAGTGATTTCGTTTTTAGTGCAATAGTCACGCACCAATCGCGCTGAAAATTCAGGTGCATTATCGTGATGCAAGAGCCAGGAATTACTTCGCCATTTTCAGGCCATTTTATTCTCACATGTTCTCACAGGCGTCGCAAAATGTACCGATAGTACCATCGTTTAACAGTCTGTCCCTGTAGCAAGAATTCATGATGAACTAATCCTTCAAAGTCAAATAAAACTATCAGCATGGCTTTGACATTTGATCTGACCTGACGAGATTTTTTTGGTCGTGGAGAATCTTTGAATCTTTCTTGACCCTTTGTGAAGATTGAACCTTGATATCAACATCATAATCATAGACTCACGTCTTATCACCAGTTATGATTCTCTGAAGGAACATCTCGTTCTCATTTACACAATCCAAAAGCTCTCCACAGATTGCGGGGCGAAGGTCTTTCTGGTTTTGACTCATGAGCCATGGGGTGAAGTCTACGGCAACACGATGCATTCTAAGATGCTGTATCAGGATTTCATGACACGAGCAAATTCAAATGTTACATTCTTCTGCAATCTGACAATCTGCAATCTGACAATCTGCAATCTGACAATCAGTCTTCGATTGCCAGCACAATTTCGTTGATGTTCCTGACATGGGCATTGTCGGTAGAGGTCGTAGGTCGTCCTGAACGATGGTCGTCTTTAACTTCCGTTTGGCCATTTTTAAACTGTTTGAACCATTCTTAACACAACATATGGCTCATGCACTCATCATCATAGGATTATTGCATCATTTGGCGTTTCTCTGTAAAATAATTTTATACAGACGCATTGCTCCTCTAATTCTGCCACCTCGAAATTCGCAAAGCGACACAACGTTCTTCTCAATACAGCACTGAACAATAACTGACAGACATACAAAAATGAAACTTCCGGCAGTTACAAATTAAACACAGGCGTGTGCAGGGGTACCAGCTGCATTTCGCTCCAACAGACCTATTAGCGCAAAATTACGATTGTTCCGGAAATTTTTGAACAGACCTCATTCATCTTATATAAGGACACTATATATACTATCCTTTTATCCACAGTTTTACCCACAAATGTGTGAGGCACATATATTGCACTCATCTCCTTCTTCCTCTGTCTCTGTCCATCTCTTCCTACCCCTCTCACAGTCCATTCTGTCCTGCCCCCTCTCTCTTTCCATCTCCCCATTTCCCCTCTTTGATCATCTTCTCCTCCTCCGCCTCTTTCTGTTCTTCTCCTTCCAACCTCCCCCTCCCCCTTTCTGTCACGGATCATTACGGGCGATGAAAGATGGGTGCACCACTTTTCGCTGGAAACAAAAAGGTAGCATTATCCTCATTTACCACAAAAGAAGAAATTCAAGACAACTCCCTCTGCTGGAAAAGTTGTGGTGACAGTCTTCTGGGATTGTGATGGCGTCATTATCGTGGATTTGATGCCAAGAGGGTCAACCATCAATTCAGGGTCTGAGTACCCGGGAACAGATCGCCAAATTGGGTTGGACATCATTGCCTCATCCACCCTACAGTCCAGACCTGGCACACTCGAACTGGCTCTGAGCACTATGGGACTTAACATCTGAGGTCATCAGTCCCCTAGAACTTAGAACTATTTAAACCTAACAAACCTAAGGACATCACACACATCCATGCCCGAGGCAGGATTCGAACCTGCGACCGTAGCAGTCGCGCGGTTCCGGACTGAAGCGCCTAAAACCGCTTGGACACCGGGCACACTCGGACTTCCATCCCTTTGGGCCGCTTAAAGATTCTCCGCGGGGAACACACTTTGAAGATGACGAGAGTGTCAGTCATGCAGTGAAAACATGGCCACGCCTACAGGACAAGAGCTTTTACCATTCTCCCTCTGTCTCTCCACGTCCTCCAACCTTTCTCCATCTTCAGATCCCCTCTCCAAACTGTCATTCCATCTCTTCATCCCCATTTCTCTTTCAGTCTTGTCATCCTCCTCCCACAATCGATCACCTCCTCTCCGTTCTCTCTGCTCAGTCATGCCCATTCACAAGTGTAGCCACTACAATGCATGCCAATACTAACTGCTCAGCTCTCCTGTCATGTAGGGCAACCTAGATGTTAGGGTTGAAAACCCTTTTCACCTGTATCTCCACTTACATGAGAGGTAGGAGGTTCTAACTATACAGTGCTGATTCCCCAGTAGCAAGTAGTAGGTGCACCAGATTTGACTGAAATAGATCCAGGTGTTTAGTAAGAGATGCTGGACATTAACAAAGATAAATACACATACATCCTCATACATGTTCAACACATATGCTGCACACATGTCCTCCTCTGTCTCTGTCCACCTCATCCTCTCACCTCTATCTGTCGATCTCCCCTCCCCATACACTCTGTCTCTCTATCTCCTCCTCCCCACTCTCTTTGTCCATCCTCTCCATGGCTTCTACCAATCAAATCTACCTGCTCCATCCCTCTGTCAATCTCCTAGTCCCCATTTCTCTGTCCATCTCCTCCTCTGCCTTCCTCTGTCCATCTCATTTTCCCCCTCTATCACCCCCACACGCATTTGACATGTATGTTGAACACACCTTTTCCTCCCCTTCTCTGTTGCCACCTTTTCCTCCCCTTCTCTGTTGCTATCTCATTCTCCCACCTCTATCTGACTCTCTCAGTCTCCCCATCTTTCTATCTCTTCATCTCCTATAATGAGCAAGGGCTTTACATTGCTAGTGTGTCGACAAGTTGAGAATTTGTGTCAGACAAGAGGAATGGTAGCGCAGTCTGTGCATTTCTGATCACCGATGGGTCCAGGCTGGCACGGTAGCTGAGCGTGTTCGGTCAGAGGGTTAGCCGCCCTCTGTAATAAAAAAAAAAACCTGAGTGAATGGATCAATTACGAACTTCAACAGGTGTCAGGGGACGTCCGCCATGAACAATTACAACGAACTATAATTAACAAAATGAGGTTAATAATTTTTAAAAAAAAGATGGCTCAGTGGTCAGCACATTTGCCTAGTAAGCAGGAGACTCGGGTTCGAACCCCTGTCCAGCAAAAATTTTCACCTTTCCCCATTTGTTTAAGTCAATGCCCACTGGAGCCTAATGTCTTTAATTCTCTTATGTCCTGATTCATAGTGGTTGCAGGATCATATATATTTATTCTTTTATGAATAATGTCATTCGCCTTCGTGGGGCATCTAAATATGGTGATCTGAAGACGTCCCAGGAAGGCGAAACTCGTTAATAGAAGACTAAACTGCAAGCAAGACTCTTTTTATCTTATAGATGCGATTCACTTGTTTGGAGCATGTGCAGTGATAACAGAGTGAACATTCGTCGTAGTTGACTTTTTCTATCATTCTAGACTAAAAAAGGGTTTTTCTTAAGAATGCTGTCTGAATACTATCTTCAAAACAGAGGAAGCTTACGGAATTGTTCACTTACCGGGCTTTGGCTCCTGGGTTCATACGCAAACGTTCTGAGTGTATAGTTTGAGAATTCATTACCCTGCCAATATCTCCACTCAAATAAGTTACAGGTACACAAATTAACTGATATAAAAAGTCATTATTGTGTTTATTCTCGTAAGTGGGTTACAAGTTGAACAAGCCTGCTCACTGCACCGCCAAGCTGGCTGAGAGACACCTCCCCTACCGCCCGCCTCTCCAACCTATGTTCTTCGCCTGGAGAAAGGGCCAGATGGTTCTGGTACATGCATCCAATGCAATTACAACAAAAATATGGTTCAAATGGCTCTGAGTACTATGGGACTTAACTTCTGAGGTCACCAGTCCCCTAGAACTTAGAACTACTTAAACCTAACTAACCTAAGGATATCACAAACATTCATGCCCAAGGTAGGATTCGAACCTGCGACAGTAGCGGTCGCGCTGTTCCAGACTGTAGCGCCTAGAACCACTCGGGCAATTCGGCCGGCCCAATTACAACAGTTCTGGGCAGGGAACAGATCACACTGAACAGATTGGACTGCCCAGTTTTACAAAAAGCAGCAATAAATGCCACCAGGAATGGCAAAAGTGAGTGGTAGAACCCAACTCTAAAATGAGTCTTCCCATTTTACGAACTTAGCATAAACTTAACAAAGGAAAAAAACTAAAAATGTAAATTCCAAATCATCTAAAACAATAAAAATAGATATTATTACGCACAATATAAAGACGTATAAAATGTGAAGGTCATTAACATTTAAAACACACAAGACAATTAAGAAATTCATAACAACAACAGTTAGTCCACTAGAAAACAGCTAACAGCTTCTGAAACTAAGGTAGTTTGTCATAAACAGTAGTTTGACGATGGGCTTTCATTGTGTACCATAACACAAATGGGAGAGAATACATAACTGTTTCACTGCTTGGGAGAGGACAGAATTTTACTACAGACTTCTTAATCCGCTCACTGGCGGTGTTCTCAATTACCACACCAACTTGTTCATAACGACCAGGAGAAAGCTACTCATTAAGACCCATCCTTCACACAATAACAGGCCGACTGAGGCTAACACGCTCCTTCCGATATCCATTTACTGCATTGCTGTAGTTATTGCAGGTGCTCAGTGGATCGCCTCTTACAATAGGACTGACTCGGTTTTTGTACAGGTTGCCACCTATGCAGTCTGTTGGCGTGAATCGCATGGACAGAGGGTTTAGGATAAGCACAAATAGGGTTTCCCATTAAATCTCCTATGTTTCTGTCACCAAAAGGCTTGCCGTTATCTCCAAATCGACCTACAAATCTCCAGTTTCCATCGTGACCTGTATGTCGCTGAATGTGTGACAGACGATTTATCTAGTTTCCACACAGCCTTGCGTGGTATTCAAGGAATCCTATCCGACGAAACCCAACCAAACTTTGTGTCAATTATTGTGGAGCTAGTTGACTTTCCCCGT
The DNA here is from genome assembly GCF_021461395.2 of Schistocerca americana. NCBI lineage: Eukaryota > Metazoa > Arthropoda > Insecta > Orthoptera > Acrididae > Schistocerca > Schistocerca americana. The sequence continues at coordinate 867,342,719 of NC_060130.1, forward strand.
CTTTCTTAGCCTAATATTTCTAAGAAAATGTCTGCCACCATAACCACATCCGTTCTAGTAGGCTTGTAGAAGTGGGGATCAGCAACTGGCAGACAAGACGGAATGTTCCAACCTCTTGGACCTGTATGCCTAAATGGTAACTCACTGATCACATTAACAACAATAGCACAAGCGGTTTTATTTTGAGAATCATGAAGCTTGAAAGACTCATCAACGTTACAAGTTTTTGACACCGGGGTTGCAAAGCTATTATTTAGTTTATTTGTTGGGACTGACGGTTTGCTGGGCTTCAGATTCAGTTTCTTGGCCATACCATTAGATATAAAAGATAACTGGCTTGCGCTAGTAACAATATGCAAGATTCCTGACTTAAATGTCAACAACAGCTGTCATCCGATTTTCCTATGGTATGGAGAGGACAAGAAGTAGCTTCTACAGTTATCTGACTGACTATACCTTGTGTCAGCCGATTTGTGAACTAATGTATTGTGCTTTTTGCTACATGCCTTGCAATTAGAAGCCTTGAATTTGCCAGCAAAATTACCTGCGCAGATGCACAAAAAGCACAGCATATTTTTTTGTGACAAATGGCCATCGATAGTCAATAGCTAGTGTTACATGTCGTGACAGCATGAGGTCCTTTACAAAATTTTCATGTCTCCTCAGATCAGCATTAGCCTGATGAGCTCTTCTCGCATGTCTCGTGTGATTTAACTTACTGGCATCTCCTTGTGGATCCTTTGAGGTGATGCCCCTGATTCCGATCAATTCAAAGGCCTGACATTTTCTCTCCAAAACGTTAATCAACTGATGCTGCGGGTTGCAAGATAATCAAAATGGCTTCTGAAAGAAATACTTCGTGAAATGGTACTTTAGGATAAATTACTGCAGACATTGATTAAGTGAGTATAATCGCTAACCATGCCATGAACGACTATACGGAAGTCCAATGCCTGGCTACGATTACTTTAGGATTATCATTCGTGATTAGATTCAGAAAGGCATTCCCGTACAACGATCACGTAAGGTAGCCCCTTCAAAATTTGACAAAATAATAGAGGATACTTGCACTGTAATGACATTTCCTGACAAATTCCATGCTTCCACAGGCTGTGACATATGAACATGTCTCTTCATTAAACGGTTCATAGTGGAATCATTGATGTCCCAGGAATCCTCGAATTCCGCCTTGTCCTTACTATGATACGCGGTTCCTTCTTGAATTTGTAGCCATCCTGAAGATGACTCAAAATTATTCTGAATCCATCTCAATGTATTTAAATCTTGCTTCCAGTTTTTCAGTGCTAGTACTACATGCAGCTTGCACAAAATTATGCATACGTGTGAAAGTAGCCCTTGCAACACATCTCTGTTTAACCGATCTTGTCCTCTCACAAGAATCCTTTCTGCAAATGGGCAGATGGTAACAGGAGGCCAAAATCTGCATTTATCAGCACTATGGCGGGAGCACGTTACATCACAGATGATGCTTTGCACTTTCTTTGTTCCTATTCTTTGTGTTTGGGGTTCAGTAAAACACGTTAACCATAGGCGAACAAATATCTTCGAAAACTGGTGTTAAGACTGTTGTTTCCGAAGTTCTTGACAGGCCTTAGAACACACAGAAACACTTAAAAATGGAGCCGAGAACATGTTCCACTCACAAATGCTTAGTTTCTTGAGGTTTTGTACATGCCTCCCCCCCCCCCCCCCCCCACACACACACACAAACACACACATGCTGGAACGAATAAACACAAACAAACAAACAAACAAACAAACAAACACACACACACACACACACACACACACACACAATATCGAGACTGGAAGACCAGTCAATGTTTGCAGTGGTCGCAGATGGATATGTTTCGATGATTGTGACGATAGCATACCACCCCAATGATGGAGCTGGCTACTGATTCATCTTTAATTAATCAAATCACCGCTCCTAAAGCATGGGGGTGTCTGGGTAAGTATCAGTCCCTTGTGTGTGTGTGTGTGTGTGTGTGTGTGTGTGTGTGTGTGTGTGTGTGTGTGTGTGTTTGTGTGTATGTGGTGTGTGTGTATTTTTCAAATGATGATTATAGACTGTTGTGCTTTTTTTTTTTTTCAGAAGTGTCATCTGATTTCGACCTGCCATCCTTACCACACCACTGCAGTCATCACCACATGCACATCCAATCTGTAGCACTGCCACTGGCGTTGTCACCGACACCTGAATTTGTCGCAGGCAGCTGCACCTCCACCAACATTTTTGTTTACAACAGGACCACTCCAAGCATTGCCTCACCAACATCTGGATCCTCAACCTAAAGATACGCACCAGCACCATCGGCATCTGGATAGGGACTTCGTTAGATTCTGTGATAATCATCTGTCCGCCAGCAGCAGACTCTCAGCCCATTCTGATAGTGATAGCGAAGATTAATGTTTTCCGGTATGCCATGCAGAATTACCACGCTCAGTGATTAGAGGTGCACCTGGGGATATAATATTGCTTGCTCACATCTATAATATGGTAGCGTTTCGAGAGCTGATACTCTTCCTAAATACATGTCTACCAATTCTGAAAAGGAAATTTTCCTAGATCTTAAACGATCCATGATATACCATCATTAAGTGTAGCACAACAGTAGGCACCTAATTCGCTATTCTGTCTGAGGAAGACGTCTCCAAAAACGTAGTTATACATAAGAAAGGTGATAATGGCATGGTATCAGGGGCACATTAATCTCTGAGTGATTTGAGACCTACACCCTGGAGCCATTACAGGATCGGATCTCTCAATTCCAAGCAAGAGATTCGGGGAAGGTTCTTACTAGAATCTAGTATCAGGATTTTCACAGCCGGACGTGGTCGCCGAGCGGTTCTAGGCGCTTTAGTCCGGAATCGCACGACTGCTACGTTCTCAGGTTCGAATCCTGCCTCGGGCATGGATGTGTGTGATGTCCTTAGGTTAGTTAGGTTTAAGTAGTTCTAAGTTCTAGGGGACTGATGACCTCAGATGTTAAGTCCCATAGTGCTCAGAGCCATTTGAACCATTTTTTGGGCATTCACATGCTTTTGTTCGATTTAATATCTGGAGTGTCTTCCTATTTCCCTTTTCCAGATGATATAGCTAGAAATCAGAGTGTTATTAATGTCTAAGACTGCGATGATGACTACTGCTTTGAGTGGTCACTCCTGGCTTGCGACAGAAGTTAGAAGGAACATGCAAGACATACAAGTAAATACCGAGTGGGTGATAACATTCGTGGGCATTATAACTTTGATGGGATTTCATGAAACAGCAGGACATACAAAAATTTAAGGTGCAGAATTCCGATACGTCGGTTCATATACACAGCCTGAGGGAATGCAAGTCAAACGATGGTGTTGTTACACACAAAGTCGTTGTACCTCTCCAGTTTTCCAGACTCGCTGGTCAGCTTGCAACATATGTAGATTCGTTGTAAATCTCCCAAGGTGAGGAACATCACCACTACTGAATCAAAAAAAGTCCCGCCTTCTTTCCTTACAATTGTCAATACATAAACGTGCGCACCCTTAGTGTTTGAATCCGTTTACTAAAAGTGAGTGATTCAAACACCATCTGCTGCATTGTTCTGCCCACGACCCAATTTGTGCAGAAATGCCCTCTAAGACAAACAAGTTCTCAGAATTTCAGAATTTTCACCACCAAGAGTGTGTCCCCTTTACTGTCCATGGCAATTTTGAATGTCTTCTCGTTCCCGTGTTGGGTTGTGAGGGTGATCTTATTGCCTCACATACTGCTCTCACAGAACGTCACATGCCTTTTGTGACAGCATATCAAGTTGTATGCGCATATAATTCCCATCTTAATCATTTTGATCCATACATTGGCGGTTACACTGTGAGATGGTTACCCTTTGAGTTGAAGTACAGGCAATTGATGTGATTTATAGCACCAACCCGCCTATAGCCAAAATCTGGGAAGATAAATGACTGTACAAGAACGGAGTTGAATGTTATCTTTGAGGGTAGCCATTAGATAAAAAAAAGCTGAAAAACAGCGTGGCGATCATTGTCACATAACCGGTAAATTCCGCAGTCCTGAACATACTTCATGCAACTTGAATTATTGACTCCCACAACACATACCCATAGTCATTCGCAAGTTAAGAAGGTATGATGTCGCTTTGTGGTTGAGCCATTGGCTTATTTCAGTCTGCGCAAAGATCAGATTAGTGTCCTGCCTGGTAGCACAGAAAAATATCTCATTTTCCAAGCAAATCATCCCAATATTATGCTGCACTTCCCTGACTCGGAGCGATTTATACATGTATCACTACAGAAACTTGCTGAAACCATGCAGCAGGATGATTTATATCTCATTTGAGCTGCATGTCCTGATTGTGCTAAGTTTCATCTCATAACAAAATGGTTCAAATGGCTCTGAGCCCTATGGGACTTAACATCTGAGGTCATCAGTCCCCTAGAACTTAGAACTACTTAAACCTAACTAACCTAAGGACATCACACACATCCACGCCAGAGGCAGGATTCGAACCTTCGACCATAGCGGTCGCGCGGTTCCAGACTGTAGCGCCTAGAAGCGCTCGGCCACTCCGGCCGGCCCTCATAACAAAGAAAGGGGTTTTCCTCATACGAATGTCTGGATTCAGGGGAGAAACTCAATGAAACTATATTGTCCGACATAACCACATTCTCGAGCAAACTCACTGGCACTGCAATGTTGGATGTGGAATGTGGACGCATAGTGACTGTACGTCAGGAGTTCAACATCTCTAATTTAGGGGAGTATGGAAAGCTTTATATGGACACAGATGTACGCTTTCTTGCAGAAATTTTCGAATGGTTCTTGAGTATATGCCTGGAAACATACTCTCTGGATCCTGCCTTCTACTAAACCATTCCACGGCTTTCGCGGAATGCCATCCTCTAACTTACCCACGTCTACATCGAAGTCTTGGCTGAGATCCGGCCGGAGTGGCCGTGTGGTTCTAGGCGCTCCAGTCTGGAGCCGAGCGACCGATACGGTTGCAGGTTCGAATACTGCCTCAGGCATGGATGTGTGTGATGTCCTTAGGTTACTTAGGTTTAATTAGTTCTCAGTTCTAGGCGACTGATGACCTCAGAAGTTAAGTCGCATAGTGCTCAGAGCCATTTGAACCATTTTTTGAACTGATAATGGCATGTTATTTTTCGAGTGCGGGATTTGCGGGGTGATTTGCTAATGTGTTCATAGGCACAACCGAAGAAAATAAGCCATGCACGGATGAAAAGTTCAACAAAGCATCAGCAAATTTTAAGTGACACCGTGCACTTATATGTAAACAACTTCACAACTTCTAGGGGCATGCCATGAATAATCTCGAAGTATTGGATGGTTTGATGACTGCCTGATAAGGAAATCGCCAGATTGTGTAAATTCTGTGGCGGCAGATTCTGGATATGTTTTAGAGGTAGATGAACGTATCCTGATAACTGATTTGCCAATATGTTCAGAGCACCTAGTTCTGCGCAGCAGTTTCCACCTCAAGCTGTCAACAATGCTGGAGGGAAAAAGAATATACATAATACGTTATTGTAAGCTCCTGCAATTTTTCAAGTTTGGGGCTGAAACTGGATAGTCACCTGCACTAATTCCCTCAACCAGCATACCTGGTTGAAGGAACAGATTAATTTAAATACCGAAAAGAGGGCTTCAGTGTTCGTTTATGAATGATTTTTTAGGAACCTATGAATAATGTAATTTTCAGCAAAATTATGGAAAATGTTATAGACTACCGTGAAATTCACTTATTTACCCTTTTGGAGGGGTTTTATATGGCAAGGGATTGCATCAGCAGGCTGAATTTTAAACTGTCCATAATCTTCAATAAAGAATCCGTCACTCTAGAGATGGCTAAGGTTTTAATAGAGATTACGAAACCTGTCTATGTCAGTATGTGTATATTTGACCCTTCCAAGCCCCACATGTACCATTCTCATTACGAGATTGCCAAAACTCATTTTACAGATCCAAAGTTACTTTATATGAATCTGGACAACAGTTGTGGAGGCTAAAGTAATGAGTAACCAACAGCGTGAGTGGGGGTGGGGGGGGGGCGGTCATTTAAAGTACTTTTTTGTGTTCTTCTTGATTATATCGAAAACCGCGGCTTCTACCGAAATACTTCCCAAACCAAAATTAAACTACACTCCTGGAAATGGAAAAAAGAACACATTGACACCGCTGTGTCAGACCCACCATACTTGCTCCGGACACTGCGAGAGGGCTGTACAAGCAATGATCACACGCACGGCACAGCGGACGCACCAGGAACCGCGGTGTTGGCCGTCGAATGGCGCTAGCTGCGCAGCATTTGTGCACCGCCGCCGTCAGTGTCAGCCAGTTTGCCGTGGCATACGGAGCTCCATCGCAGTCTTTAACACTGGTAGCATGCCGCGACAGCGTGGACGTGAACCGTATGTGCAGTTGACGGACTTTGAGCGAGGGCGTATAGTGGGCATGCGGGAGGCCGGGTGGACGTACCGCCGAATTGCTCAACACGTGGGGCGTGAGGTCTACACAGTACATCGATGTTGTCGCCAGTGGTCGGCGGAAGGTGCACGTGCCCGTCGACCTGGGACCGGACCGCAGCGACGCACGGATGCACGCCAAGACCGTAGGATCCTACGCAGTGCCGTAGGGGACCGCACCGCCACTTCCCAGCAAATTTGGGACACTGTTGCTCCTGGGGTATCGGCGAGGACCATTCGCAACCGTCTCCATGAAGCTGGGCTACGGTCCCGCACACCGTTCGGCCGTCTTCCGCTCACGCCCCAACATCGTGCAGCCCGCCTCCAGTGGTGTCGCGACAGGCGTGAATGGAGGGACGAATGGAGACGTGTCGTCTTCAGCGATGAGAGTCGCTTCTGCCTTGGTGCCAATGATGGTCGTATGCGTGTTTGGCGCCGTGCAGGTGAGCGCCACAATCAGGACTGTATACGACCGAGGCACACAGGGCCAACACCCGGCATAATGGTGTGGGGAGCGATCTCCTACACTGGCCGTACACCACTGGTGATCGTCGAGGGGACACTGAATAGTGCACGGTACATCCAAACCGTCATCGAACCCATCGTTCTACCATTCCTAGACCGGCAAGGGAACTTGCTGTTCCAACAGGACAATGCACGTCCGCATGTATCCCGTGCCACCCAGCGTGCTCTAGAAGGTGTAAGTCAACTACCCTGGCCAGCAAGATCTCCGGATCTGTCCCCCATTGAGCATGTTTGGGACTGGATGAAGCGTCGTCTCACGCGGTCTGCACGTCCAGCACGAACGCTGGTCCAACTGAGGCGCCAGGTGGAAATGGCATGACAAGCTGTTCCACAGGACTACATCCAGCATCTCTACGATCGTCTCCATGGGAGAATAGCAGCCTGCATTGCTGCGAAAGGTGGATATACACTGTACTAGTGCCGACATTGTGCATGCTCTGTTGCCTGTGTCTATGTGCCTGTGGTTCTGTCAGTGTGATCATGTGATGTATCTGACCCCAGGAATGTGTCAATAAAGTTTCCCCTTCCTGGGACAATGAATTCACGGTGTTCTTATTTCAATTTCCAGGAGTGTATATTAAATTTCCTGCAAAACGTGTCCTATTCATTATTCTTTAGGGCTATTATAGTTCGCACGTTGCAGAGGATGGAAAAATTGTACATTATTAAAAATAGTGTTTTAGTGATCTAAAACTGATGTATATTGTTAAATTACAAGGGTTGCCAACAAGTACACTACTGGCCGTTAAAAGTGCTACACCAAGAAGAAATGCAGATGATAAACGGTTATTCATTGGACAAATATATTATACTAGAACTGACATGTGATTACATTTTCACGCAGTCTAGGTGCATAGATCCTGAGAAATCAGTACCCAGAACAACCACCTCTAGCCGTAATAACGGCCTTGATACACCTAGGGATTGAGTCAAACAGAGCTTGGATGGCGTGTACGGGTACAGCTGTCCATGCAGCTTCAACACAATACCACAGTTCATCAGGAGTAGTGACTGGCGTATTGTGACGAGCCAGTTGCTCGGCCACCATTGACCAGACGTTTTCAAGTGGTGAGAAATCTGGAGAATGTGCTGGTGAGGGCAGCAGTCGAACATTTTCTGCGTCCAGAAAGGCCCATACAGGACCTGCAACATGCGGTCGTGCATTATCCTGCTGAAATGTAGGGTTTCGCAGGGATCGAATGAAGGGTAGCGCCACGGGTCGTAACACATCTGAAATGTAACGTCCACTGTTCAAAGTGCTGTCAGTGCGAACAAGAGTTGACCGAGACGTGTAACTAATGGCACCCCATACGATCACGCCGGGTGATACGCCAGTATGGCGATGACGAACACACGCTTCCAATGTGCGTTCACCGCGATGTCGCCAAACACGGATGCGACCATCATGATGCTGTAAACAGAACCTGGATTCATCCGAACAAAATGACGTTTTGCCATTCGTGCACCCAGGTTCGTCGTTGAGTACACCATCGCAGGCGCTCCTGTCTGTGATGCAGCATCAAGGGTAACCGCAGTCATGGTCTCCGAGCTGATAGTCCATGCTGCTGCAAACGTCGTCGAACTGTTCGTGCAGATAGTTGTTTTCTTGCAAACGTCCCCATCTGTTGACTCAGGGATCGAGACGTGGCTGCACGATCCGTTACAGATATGCGGATAAGATGCCTGTCATCTCGACTGTTAATGATACGAGGCCGCTGAGATCCAGCACGGCGTTCCGTATTACCCTTCTGAACCCACCGATTCCATATTCTGCTAACAGTCATTGGATCTCGACCAATGCGAGCAGCAATGACGCGATACGATAAACCGCAACTGCGATAGGCTACAATCCGACCTTTATCAAAGTCAGAAACGTGATGGTACGCATTTCTCCTCGTTGCACGAGACATCACAACGTTTCACAAGGCAACGCCGGTCAACTGCTGTTGGTGTATGAAAAATCGGTTGGAAACTTTCCTCATGTCAGCACGTTGTAGGTGTCGCCACCGGCGCCAACCTTGTGTGAATGCTCTGAAAAGCTTATCATTTGCATATCACAGCATTTTCTTCCTGTCGGTTAATTTTCGCGTCTGTAGCACGTCATCTTCGTGGTGTAGCAATTTTAATGGCTAGTAGTGTATTAAATGTTTATACTATATCTAAGTGCAGTAGAACTGTATTATGGTAAGAATTTTGTTCTGGGGATGTAAGTGGGTGGAAAGGCGTGGGTGAAGGTTAGAAGCGTGAGGGAAGACAGGTCGCCGGATTTTAGCCACGCACTTGCCTCCTTCATATGTCTGCAAAATAAAGGGAACATAGATGTGAATTAGTACTAATGCAAACGCAAGAAACGCATATGGACAGAATCTACATAAATCTCCGCACATAGTTCTACAATGCAAGAGCGAAATTTATTCTTGGCCATCCTTTACGACACTGTAGCGTTCTTCCACGAAACGCAACTCCCCCCCCCCCCCCCCCCACCCGCCCCCCACGAATGCTGCTAGTTTTTCAATTTATAGACAGACTATACCTCCCCAGAGTTTCGTGTGCAAATCTCTCATGTGAGCAGACAAAATAACTTCGCTGAGCTCATGCTTATATAGTGGAGATGTCATCAGTTTATTAAGTGAGTATTTATTTGCAGTTGTTAAATAATCTATTGCGTAAAACGCTTAACTGCTGGAACTGTCAACTGTCTTCCACACTGAAGAGCCTGTCTTAAGTGTAACATGCTGTCAATATGTATTCGACAGTGTCGATTTCATTGTCTCCACTATCAATGGCAGTAATACCTTTCGTAGTTTGAGGGTATCAAATACATCAGGCCATTCTCAGTTCTCGAAATATCAGAAGAGGCCCAGAGGCTTACATTTGTTCCCACTGTAACAGAAGTAGGTCACTTAGGTATCATGGAACTTCAGATATTTCAAGATACGTCAAGCAATGCATTACAACAAATTACTCTTCTAGATTTAAACAAAATCAGTATTCCATTTCATACACTGACACCCCTCTTGCACGATATATTGTGGATGTGTGGTAAGTGTCCCCACTTGATATTTATGCAGTCTTTCAGTAGCACAGTTAATGATGAGAGAAGTTTAGTACCTTTCTGGTCATATATTAATTCATCACCAAGTGACTACAACATGGTTACATGTCTATCTACATCTACATGTACATCTACATGGATACTCTGATAATCACATTTAAGTGACTGGCAGAGGGTTTATCGAACTACCTTCACAATACTCTATTATTCCAAACTCGTACAGCGCGCGGAAAGAACGAATACCTATATATTTCCGTGCGAGCTCTGATTTCCCTTATTTTATCGTGGTGATCGTTTCTCCCTATGTAGGTCGGTGTCAACAAAATATGTTCGCATTCGGAGGGGAAAGTTGTGACTGGAATTTCGTGAGAAGATTCCGTCGCAACGAAAAACGCCTTTCTTTTAATGATGCCTTCCTCACAACATTTTCTATGTGATCCTTCCAATTTAAGTTGTTCGCAATTGTAATTCCTAGGTATTTAGTTGAATTTGCGGTCTCTGGATTAGACTGATTTATCGTGCAACCGAAGTTTAACGAATACCTTTTAGCGCTCATGTGGATGACCTCACACCTTTCGTTATTTAGGGTCAAATGCCAATATTCGCACCATTCAGATGTCTTCTCTAAATCGCTTTGCAGTTTGTTTTGATCTTCTGATGTCTTTATTAGTCGTTAAACGACAGCGTCATCTGCAAACAACCAAAGACGTCTGCTCAGATTGCCTCCCAAATCGTTTATATAGATAAGTAACAGCAAAGGGCCTACAACACTACCTTGGGGAACGCCAGAAATCACTTCTGTTTGCCGCGCGGGGTAGCCGTGCCGTTTGAGGCGCCTTGTCACGGCCCGCGCGGCTCCCCCCCTCGGAGGTTCGAGTCCTCCCTCGGGCATGGGTGTGTGTGTTGTTAGTTTAAGTTGGGTTAAGTAGTGCGTAAGCTTAGGGACCGATGACCTCAGCAGTTCGGTCCCATGAGACCTCACCACAAATTTCTAATTTTTTCCACTTTTGTTTTACTCGATGACTTTCCGTCAATTACTACGAACTGTGACCTCTCTGACAGGAAATCACAAATCTAGTCACATAACTGAAACGATATCCCACAAGCACCCAATTTACTACAAGCCGCTTGTGTGGTACAGTGTCAAAAGTCTTCCGGAAGTCCGGAAATACGTAATCGATCTGAAATCCCTTGTTAACATCACTCAACACTTCACGCGAATAAAGAGCTAGTTGTGTTTCATAAGAACGATGTTTTCTAAACTCATATTGACTGTGTGTCAATAGACCGATCTCTTCGAGGTAATTCATAATCTTTTAACACAATATATGCTCCAAAATCCTGCTACATATCAACGTTAATGATATGGGGCTGTAATTTAGTGGATTACTCCTAATACCTTTCTTGAATATTGGTGTGACCTGTGCAACTTTCCAGTCTTTGGATACGGATCTTTCGTCGAGCGAACGGTTGTATATGATTGAGTATGGAGCTAATGCATCAGCATACTCTGATAGGAACCTAATTGGTATACAGTTTGGACCAGAATACTTGCTTTTATTAAGTGATTTAAGTTGCTTCACTACTTCGAGGATATTTACTTCTATATTACTCATGTTGGCAGCTGTTCTTGATTCGAATTTTGTAATATTTACCTCGCCTTCTTTTGTGAAGGCATTTCGGTAGGTTGTGTTCAGTAACTCTGCTTTGTCAGCACTGTCTTCGATAGTATCTTCACTGCTGTCGCGCAGAGAAGGCATTGATTGTTTCTTGCCGCTAACATACTTCACATACGACCAGAATCTCTTTGGATTTTCTGCCAGGTTTCGAGATAACGTTTCGTTGTGGAAACTGTTATAATCATGTCGCATTGAAGTCCGCCTTAAATTTCGAGCTTCTGTAAAACACCGCCAATCTTGGGGATTTCCGTCTGTTTAAATTTGGCATGTTTGTGTCGTTATTTCTGCAACAGTGTTCTAACCCATTTTGTGTACCAAAGAGGATCAGCTCCGTCCATTGTTAATTTATTTGGCAAAAATTGATGCCGATACTATTTCTTTGAATTCAAGCCACATCTAGTCTATACTTATATTATTAATTTGGAAGGGGTGGAGATTGTCTCTCTGGAAGGCGTCAAGTGAATCTTTATCTGCTTTTTTTAATATGTGTATTTTTCGTTTATTTTTAGAGGATTTGGGGGTTACAATATTCAATCTCTACGACAACCCTTTGTTCACTAATGCCTGTATCAGTTTTGGTTCAAATGGTTCAGATGGCTCTGAGCACTATGGGACTTAACAATTGAGATCATCAGTCCCCTAGAACTTAGAACTACTTAAACCTAACTAACCTAAGGACACCACACACATCCATACCCGAGGCAGGATTCGAACCTGCGACCGTAGCGGTCGCGCGGTTCCAGACTGAAACGCCTAGAACCGCTAGGCCACACCGGCCGGCGCATCGGATTTGATGTTCGTTATTAACTAAGGATTGTTTATTGCTCAGAGGTCAAGTGTCTTTTCACAACAGTTTATTATTAGCATGGGCTCGTGAACTAACTGCTCGAAATAATTTCCAGAGCATGCGTTTAGCACAATTTCGGATGATGTTTTATGTGTACCTCCGGAATTAAACATGTATTTTCGCCAACATATCGAGGGTAAATTAAAGGCAATACCAACTATAATCGTATTAGTCGGGGTACGTGTTTGAAATCAAACTCAAGTTTTCTTTGAACCTTTCAGCAACTGTATCATCTGAATTGGGAGGTCGGTAAAAGGTTCCAATTATTATTTTATTCCGGTTGCCAACAATGACCTCTGCCCATCCTAACTCACAGGTCGTATCTACTTCAATTTCGCGACAAAATAAACCACTTCTAACAGCAACAAACACGCCACCGTCAACCGTGTTTAGCTTATCCTTTCGGAAAACCTATAGGTTCTTCGCAAAAATTTCGGCTGAGCTTATACCCCGCTTTAGCCAGCTTTCAGTGCCTGCAACGATTTAAGCATCAGTGCTTTCTATAAGGGTTTGGAGCACTGGTACTTTCCCAACACAGCTACAACAGTTTACAACTCTTATACCAACGGTTCCTGTATCCTTGTTCTTTCTGTGTTCAGCCTGCACCCTTTGTGACTGAAGCCCATCTTGTGTTTTCCCGAGACCCTCTAACCTAAAAAAACCGCCCAGTCCACACCACACAGCCCCTGCTACCCGTGTAGCCGCCTCCTGCGTATAGTGGACACCTGACCTGTTCAGCGGAACCCGAAACCCAAACACCCTCTGGCGCAAGTCGAGGAATCTGCAGCCTACACGGTCGCAGAACCGTCTGAGCCTCTGATTCAGACACTCAACTCGGCTCTTTACCAGAGGTCTGCAATCGGTCCTGTCGAGTATGCTGCAAATGGCCAGCTCTGGTTTGATCTTGCAAGCAAGGCTGGCAGCCTTTACCACTTCAGTTAGCCGCTCGAAACCAGAGAGAATCTCTTCTGATCCAAAGTGACACACATCATTGGTACCGACGTGAGCAACCATCTGCAGTTGGCTGCACCCTGTGATCTTCATAACATCTGGGAGGACCCGTTCCACATCTGGAATGACTCCACCCGGTATGCACACAGAGTGCACATTGGTTTTCTTTCCCTTCTTGGCAGCCATGACCCTAAGGGGCCCCATAAAGCGCCTAACGTTGGAGCTTCCAACTATCAACAATCCCACCCTCTGTGATTGTCCATATCTTGCAGGGTGAGAGGTTTCCTCTGAAACAGGTCAGGCGACAGCATCAGCCACAGACAGCACCTGAAACCTGTTTGTCGGACAAACTGGAGAGGCCTTACGTGAGGCCGCCTGGGAAGTCTTTCGCCACCTCCTACGCCCTGGGGCGACCTCACTCGACCACAGGTGAGGGGTCAACCTCAGTGTGAGCAGTAACTGGGCTGGCCACCAGTGAGGACCGATTGGAGGACTCGGACGTGCTGAACGTCCGTTGGATCCCCACGGCCGGCCCACAACAGTGATGCCCATCCACTGCAGCCTCAAGCTGTGTTACCGAAGCCATCACAGCCTGAAGCTGAGAGCGAAGTGTCACCAACCATCGTTAACAACAGTAGACAGAGATGAAAGATTCATCTCACAATATTTTCAGACTACACCACCATATACGTAACATTCTGATTCATCAGATGCATATTATAAACTGCAACGAACTTCTTTAGCTGCACACGCGACCTGCTCTTGGAAAAGAATTTTTAAATTTATTTTTATGAGCCAAATCATTGATGTATCAATAGGGAAGTAGGCTACTTCATCATCTGAATCTCTGGAAGCGAGCTACAACCACATTCCATGCATCTTCTTAGTCTTTGACACTCTCTTAAACAATTTCTTGGTCTCTTATAGATGTGTTCCGGGTATGCAATTAATAGAAGGCAGTTTAATCCCATACGGGTTTCGCTTCTTTTATTTGCGAAGCACCATCACGAATAAAGGAAGCGAAACGCCAATGGCAATAAACAAACTGCCTTCAATTAGTTGCATAGACAGGATGTATCTCCACGAATTTTAAAGCAACTAAAGAACGACGGAAAACAGAAAAAATGACGATTTTTTCGGGTGTTTCTATAGATGTATTTGTACACTGTGGTACTACACTCCATTCCTAACTCATATTCCGAAATGTCAAATCCAATACAAGATGTCAATGTGAATGAGAATAAAATGACATAATGTAACATTTACGACAGTTTCCAAAACACAATCAATACTCTATCGTTATCATGCATTCATGGAAGCCCATGGTCAGCGAAATTCGAACAGAATTACATACTCTAATCATACTTTTCGGTACTGTGTCGGCTGCTAGCCTCTTCGAGTTCGTGCCGCTGTGGCGCTGCAGTGCGCATGGGCGGATCTGAGGCTGATTGCTTTTCATTGGCTGGCGCGCGGAGAACTGACAACAGCGTTACGGTTCGCTAGGACCGTTCGGCATCACTTTCGAAATACGTAATGAATAATGTTCGGGTTCTGTTTCGAAAACAAGACCGTTCGGTGCGCTAGCGTACCGAATCGATCGGCAATATGGCGGAAAGATACAGCATAGGGCCGCAGGCAACATGTTTCCAGTCATCAACAATCTAATGTTGGTGTTGACAGTTCCAGGTGATGCGTAAAGCTTTGTGTCCTGCAGTCCTCAAGGGTACACGAATGGGCGTTCGGCTCCAAAAGCCCATATCAAATGGTTCAAATGGCTCTGAGCACTATGGGACTCAACTGCTGTGGTTATCAGTCCCCTAGAACTTAGAACTACTTAAACCTAACTAACCTAAGGACATCACACACATCCATGCCCGAGGCAGGATTCGAACCTGCGACCGTAGCAGTCGCACGGTTCCGGACTGCGCGCCTAGAACCGCGAGACCACCGCGGCCGGCCAAAAAGCCCATATCGATAATGTTCTGTTGAATGATTCACATGCTGACACTTGCTGATGACACAGCACTGAAATCTGCAGCAATTCGCTGAAGGGTTGCACTTGAACGATTCTCTTCAGTCGTTGTTGGTCCTGTTCTTGCAGGATCTTTTTCCGGGCGGAGCGAGGTTGGAGATTTGATGTTTTACCGGATTCCTGATACTCAAGGTACACTCTTGAAATGGTCGTTCAAACTGACTTAAATCTTTATAACCTGCCATTTTAGCAGCAGGAACCGATCTAAAAACTGTTCCCGACGCTTGTTGTCTTATATAGGCCTTCCCGACTGCCTGTTTACATATCTCTGTATTTGAATATGCATGCCTATATCAGTTTCTTTGGCGCTTCGGTGTGTACAAGTTGGCTCCTTTAGATATGGTTTAATTGAATGCTGATTGGTGTACTATTCTTCCTCAGTACCAGTGAGCTGTGAGTTATACGTATTTATAATTGTAAAATACTGGAAGTAATCATCCTGAGGGAGCTAATGTGGAATGACTACATATAGTTATAGAAACATATGCCTGACTCAAATTCATTGAAGGAATCCTGAAGGTATGTCATTCATCCACGAAAGGAGGAGCCTACAAAACACTTGCCCAACAGATTTTTTGAATATTGCTAGACAGCCTGGAACCCTTATCAGGTCATATTAACAGAAGGGAGAGACAAGGTCCAACGAAAAGCTACATGCAGACGATGATTTAGTTAGCGTGACTCTTGTGCTAGATGCTGTAAGAGGGATGCATTGTGCACCATGGACAGGACTTCTGTTGAAAGATCGAGAGAGTAGTTTCTGGGCAGTTTATTTCTTCCTGCCACATGCGTCTCACGAAACGGCCGCCATGAGAAGTTAGATCTAGTGCGAAGGTTTACCAACAATCATTCTTCCCACGGAAACGGTAGGGGCATGGGCTAGTGTACTCTCAGTCACACATCATAGGGTGTTACGCATCTCATTTTTCAGTATAGACAATAGCTCCACCTTAAAAAAAAGCTTACAATGTTGTCTGTTGTAATACAGTAAAGAGGGAGGTAACTCGGTCGTGTCCTTCACTAAGGAATTATCAATCCTATCTGCTAGGTATTCCATACCACACAGCAATACCACAAAAAGATTGACAGGTGTAGTGTCGCCAATCTCTTTTAGTACAGATTTACCATATCTTCTTCCATGTGGTTAGCAGTCTTTGGTTCACTCTTCCACCCAATCTAAGTACCGTTGTACGTAAAGATAACCGTATTTCGTTGTATCTGTGGCTACATATGGGGTTGATTCAGCTGCCCCAACCTAGGGGTTTTCTGCAACCCACACCGCCGTCAAATACCGTGCACATGATTTTCATATTATCTCGCTCGCTACACGCAAACTATTAGTCATACAGAAAAAATGAGAACGATATTTTGTAGGAAATTTAATGTGGTTAAATTTTGTACTGAGATACGTTTTCGCTCGAGGCTTTAGTTTAGGAATTATGCAAGAAAAATGTACAAAAGTGACCTTCAAACGCGTTTTTCATGAATAACCGGAAACCATGGCCTCCAGCGAAAACGTATCCCAGTGCAAAATTTAACTAAAATTTCTTACAAAAACGTCCTGTTCATTTTTTGTATGGGACTAATAATTTACGTGTTAGAGAATATTAAAATCTCATGCACGGTTTTTGAAGGTGTTGTGGTGTGCATAGAATCCATTGGTAGGGTCAGCTAAATCACCCTGTATATACTATTTAGAAATGTATGATAGTTCCCCCCCCCCATGAACCATGGACCTTGCCGTTGGTGGGGAGGCTTGCGTGCCTCAGCGATACAGATAGCCGTACCATAGGTGCAACCACAACGGAGGGGTATCTGTTGAGAGGCCAGACAAACGTGTGGTTCCTGAAGAGGGGCAGCAGCCTTTTCAGTAGTTGCAAGGGCAACAGTCTGGATGATTGACTGATCTGGCCTTGTAACAATAACCAAAACGGCCTTGCTGTGCTGGTACTGCAAACGGCTGAAACCAAGGGGAAACTACAGCCGTAATTTTTCCCGAGGGCATGCAGCTTTACTGTATGATTACATGATGATGGCGTCCTCTTGGGTAAAATATTCCGGAGGTAAAATAGTCCCCCATTCGGATCTCCGGGCGGGGACTACTCAAGAGGATGTCGTTATCAGGAGAAAGAAAACTGGCGTTCTACGGATCGGAACGTGGAATGTCAGATCCCTTAATCGGGCAGGTAGGTTAGAAAATTTAAAAAGGGAAATGGATAGGTTGAAGTTAGATATAGAGGGAATTAGTGAAGTTCGGTGGCAGGAGGAACAAGACTTCTGGTCAGGTGACTACAGGGTTATAAACACAAAATCAAATAGGGGTAATGCAGGAGTAGGTTTAATAATGAATAGGAAAATAGGAATGCGGGTAAGCTACTACAAACAGCATAGTGAACGCATTATTGTGGCCAAGATAGATACGAAGCCCACACCTACTACAGTAGTACAAGTTTATATGCCAACTAGCTCTGCAGATGACGAAGAAATTGAAGAAATGTATGATGAAATAAAAGAAATTATTCAGATTGTGAAGGGAGACGAAAATTTAATAGTCATGGGTGACTGGAATTCGAGTGTAGGAAAAGGGAGAGAAGGAAACACAGTAGGTGAATATGGATTGGGGGACAGAAATGAAAGAGGAAGCCGCCTGGTAGAATTTTGCACAGAGCACAACATAATCATAACTAACACTTGGTTTAAGAATCATGAAAGAAGGTTGTATACATGGAAGAACCCTGGAGATACTAAAAGGTATCAGATAGATTATATAATGGTAAGACAGAGATTTAGGAACCAGGTTTTAAATTGTAAGACATTTCCAGGGGCAGATGTGGACTCTGACCACAATCTATTGGTTATGACCTGCAGATTAAAACTGAAGAAACTGCAAAAAGGTGGGAATTTAAGGAGATGGGACCTGGATAAACTAAAAGAACCAGAGGTTGTACAGAGATTCAGGGAGAGCATAAGGGAGCAATTGACAGGAATGGGGGAAATAAATACAGTAGAAGAAGAATGGGTAGCATTGAGGGATGAAGTAGTGAAGGCAGCAGAGGATCAAGTAGGTAAAAAGACGAGGGCTAGTAGAAATCCTTGGGTAACAGAAGAAATATTGAATTTAATTGATGAAAGGAGAAAATATAAAAATGCAGTAAGAGAAACAGGCAAAAATGAATACAAATGTCTCAAAAATGAGATCGACAGGAAGTGCAAAATGGCTAAGCAGGGATGGCTAGAGGACAAATGTAAGGATGTAGAGGCCTATCTCACTAGGGGTAAGATAGATACCGCCTACAGGAAAATTAAAGAGACCTTTGGAGATAAGAGAACGACTTGTATGAATATCAAGAGCTCAGATGGAAACCCAGTTCTAAGCAAAGAAGGGAAAGCAGAAAGGTGGAAGGAGTATATAGAGGGTCTATACAAGGGCGATGTACTTGAGAACAATATTATGGAAATAGAAGAGGATGTAGATGAAGATTAAATGGGAGATACGATACTGCGTGAAGAATTTGACAGAGCACTGAAAGACCTGAGTCGAAACAAGGCCCCCGGAGTAGGCAATATTCCATTGGAACTACTGACGGCCGTGGGAGAGCCAGTCCTGACAAAACTCTACCATCTGGTGAGCAAGATGTATGAAACTGGCGAAATAGCCTCAGACTTCAAGAAGAATATAATAATTCCAATCCCAAAGAAAGCAGGTGTTGACAGATGTGAAAATTACCGAACTATCAGCTTCATAAGTCACAGCTGCAAAATACTAACACGAATTCTTTACAGACGAATGGAAAAACTAGTAGAAGCCAACCTCGCGGAAGATCAGTTTGGATTCCGTAGAAACACTGGAACACGTGAGGCAATACTGACCTTACGACTTATCTTAGAAGAAAGATTAAGGAAAGGCAAACCTACGTTTCTAGCATTTGTAGACTTAGAGAAAGCTTTTGACAATGTTGACTGGAATACTCTCTTTCAAATTCTGAAGGTGGCAGGGGTAAAATACAGGGAGCGAAAGGCTATTTACAATTTGTACAGAAACCAGATGGCAGTTATAAGAGTCGAGGGACATGAAAGGGAAGCAGTGGTTGGGAAGGGAGTAAGACAGGGTTGTAGCCTCTCCCCGATGTTGTTCAATCTGTATATTGAGCAAGCAATAAAGGAAACAAAAGAAAAATTCGGGGTAGGTATTAAAATTCATGGAGAAGAAATAAAAACTTTGAGGTTCGCCGATGACATTGTAATTCTGTCAGAGACAGCAAAGGACTTGAAAGAGCAGTTGAATGGAATGGACAGTGTCTTGAAAGGAGGATATAAGATGAACATCAACAAAAGCAAAACGAGGATAATGGAATGTAGTCTAATTAAGTCGGGTGATGCTGAGGGAATTAGATTAGGAAATGAGACACTTAAAGTAGTAAAAGAGTTTTGCTATTTGGGGAGCAAAATAACTGATGATGGTCGAAGTAGAGAGGATATAAAATGTAGGCTGGCAATGGCAAGGAAAGCGTTTCTGAAGAGAGAAATTTGTTAAAATCCAGTATTGATTTAAGTGTCAGGAAGTCATTTCTGAAAGTATTCGTATGGAGTGTAGCCATGTATGGAAGTGAAACATGGACGATAAATAGTTTAGACAAGAAGAGAATAGAAGCTTTCGAAATGTGGTGCTACAGAAAAATGCTGAAGATTAGATGGGTAGATCACATAACTAATGAGGAAGTATTGAATAGGATTGGGGAGAAGGGACGTTTGTGGCACAACTTGACCAGAAGAAGGGATCGGTTGGTAGGACATGTTCTGAGGCATCAAGGGATCACCAATTTAGTATTGGAGGGCAGCGTAGAGGGTAAAAATCGTAGAGGGAGACCAAGAGATGAATACACTAAGCAGATTCAGAAGGATGTAGGTTGCAGTAGGTACTGGGAGATGAAAAAGCTTGCACAGGATAGAGTAGCATGGAGAGCTGCATCAAACCAGTCTCAGGACTGAAGACCACAACAACAACAACAACATGATAGTTTCCATACGGACCACAAATGAGTAGAGGATATACTCTTATTGGACAGGATGGCGGCTGTATTACACATCCGATTTTATTTGGTAATTAGTTGACAGGGATCCATCAGTGGGTGTAGGGTGTTAATATCTATGGAAAAATTTGTGGAAAGGTCTTATGGGACCAAACTGCTGAGGCCATCGGTCCCTAAACTTACACACTACTTAATGTAACTTAAACTAACTTACGCTAAGGACAATACACACACCCATGCCCGAAGGAGGACTCGAACCTCCGACGGGGTGTTAATATCTACGCTTGCGTGGCGATCGTAATGGAGTGTGCTGTGCTTTGCTCTGATGGAGTACTGAGTTTCTTCCTGTTTTAATGTCCATGTTAACACATTTCGATTAAAAGAATATCACATTTCACTAAGCAGAGACAGCTCTATCAAATGGGTACGTAAAATCCATTTATTATGGACGACTCCAGATACGAACTTCAAAAACGTAACTGCAGATATCTAGCAAAACGAAGAGAAAATGCACCTGACGACTCTCTCTGATCGCTGCAGTAGTGATAGCATTATGGAACTTAAACGAGGAAAGCCATCTGCTGTAATTGGAGCGTCAGTTCTTGAAGTCCAGTGCAGTAGGTTGACTAGGGCAGCTGAGTTGGATATCTAAAATGGTCTCTACAAAACATGGCGTCAGGGTAAAAATACCATTTCTTACGCATGACGAGGACAATGTGATGGCAAGCAGAATGCTTGAAAACACAAGAAAGCAGTTCGATTAGATAGAAAAGTCCTGTCAAAGTGTATGAGCAGCCATTATTTGACGGTGACATCATTTTTGGGTCACAACTCATAGTAATTAAGATAAAAACAATGTATATGTAGACACAGCCATGTTGTGATCGTGGGTAATTAATTGTAACCATTAAGATGGGGCTAAATATACATTTGACAGTTGGTGGCTATTTTGAGTCATAAATTATTGCAGTTAAGATAAGGTACCTGTGTTATGATAGTGGGTCATAAATTATGATAATCAAGAAATCTGGCACCCATGAGGGCTGTGGCAGTTCCCTCTGCTAATAACATAACAGCCTTTTGAACTTCTTGTCGTTTATACCTCACTTGCCCTAGAGAAGTGAGGGGAGGAGAGGCTGGAGTAACATTTATTTATTTATTTATTTATTTATTCATTCATTCATTTACTGGCTATTTTGTTTTAGTCTATTATCCACGCCCGCATCTCGTGGTCGTGCGGTAGCGTTCTCGCTTCCCACGCCCGGGTTCCCGGGTTCGATTCCCGGCGGGGTCAGGGATTTTCTCTGCCTCGTGATGGCTGGGTGTTGTGTGCTGTCCTTAGGTTAGTTAGGTTTAAGTAGTTCTAAGTTCTAGGGGACTTATGACCACAGCAGTTGAGTCCCATAGTGCTCAGAGCCATTTGAACCATCTATTATCCACATAAAAACAGACCGAATGTTGCACATGAATGGGCATGAATAAAGCACATAATATTTTAACATATGTATTAGTAATAACCAAGCATTGTGATGTTTAAGGGGGAGAAATCTACATAGAATAACTACATTAAAACAAAAAACAATAATAATAACAAAAAAGAAGTTTTCATATTACCATTTGACCATCTGGCCATTTGGCGCACAGATATCTGTTCATTCGGAATCCAGAAGGAACACACTACTTATCTATTACACTACTGGTAGATCACAAATTTTGTAATTTATGATTCTGGACTACACTACTACTACTACTACTACACTATACTACACAGCACTACACTACACAACTCTACATTACACTGCTGTACTTGGTACTAGAATCAAGCTGGATCTCTCACTTGTCTGGATGGTTAGGCCTTGCCCCGCTGAGGCGCAATTCAGGATTCACAGTGGCTATGCTGCTGTGCCATCCAAAGTGTAGAGATTGGGAGAGGGGTTTCAGGGTCTCATTAAGTCCTTACTCCCTGACGCCCATTGCCTCACTGCTTGCAGAAGATTGTTGAAGGTGGGTGTTCTGCCGTGGTGCCCCTTCCTGGTTGTCTCTCAGCCATGTAGGCCTGCAGTTCATAATTAACTGTGAGTGAGTTCAGCGTATGCCACAGTTCCTCATTCCTTGTTGTAGTACAGACTGTTGCATTTCCAAAAAAGATACTGTCCTGCACTGTAATATCTTGTCCCAGACGATGTGATCCGGGCTACAAATTGCTCCACACTGACAAGTGCCTGTGGTGAGTTGTATTTTTGGTAAGTAGTTGGGATACGGACCATGTCCCGGCAGGTAGCGTATAGCTCCCTTGGTCGGAAGGAAGTACACTCCTGGAAATTGAAATAAGAACACCATGAATTCATTGTCCCAGGAAGGGGAAACTTTATTGACACATTCCTGGGGTCAGATACATCACATGATCACACTGACAGAACCACAGGCACATAGACACAGGCAACAGAGCATGCACAATGTCGGCACTAGTACAGTGTATATCCACCTTTCGCAGCAATGCAGGCTGCTATTCTCCCATGGAGACGATCATAGAGATGCTGGATGTAGTCCTGTGGAACGGCTTGCCATGCCATTTCCACCTGGCGCCTCAGTTGGACCAGCGTTCGTGCTGGACGTGCAGACCGCGTGAGACGACGCTTCATCCAGTCCCAAACATGCTCAATGGGGGACAGATCCGGAGATCTTGCTGGCCAGGGTAGTTGACTTACACCTTCTAGAGCACGTTGGGTGGCACGGGATACATGCGGACGTGCATTGTCCTGTTGGAACAGCAAGTTCCCTTGCCGGTCTAGGAATGGTAGAACGATGGGTTCGATAACGGTTTGGATGTACCGTGCACTATTCAGTGTCCCCTCGACGATCACCAGTGGTGTACGCCCAGTGTAGGAGATCGCTCCCCACACCATGATGCCGGGTGTTGGCCCTGTGTGCCTCGGTCGTATGCAGTCCTGATTGTGGCGCTCACCTGCACGGCGCCAAACACGCGTACGACCATCATTGGCACCAAGGCAGAAGCGACTCTCATCGCTGAAGACGACACGTCTCCATTCGCCCCTCCATTCACGCCTGTCGCGACACCACTGGAGGCGGGCTGCACGATGTTGGGGCGTGAGCGGAAGACGGCCTAACGGTGTGCGGGACCGTAGCCCAGCTTCATGGAGACGGTTGCGAATGGTCCTCGCCGATACCCCAGGAGCAACAGTGTCCCTAATTTGCTGGGAAGTGGCGGTGCGGTCCCCTACGGCACTGCGTAGGATCCTACGGTCTTGGCGTGCATCCGTGCGTCGCTGCGGTCCGGTCCCAGGTCGACGGGCACGTGCACCTTCCGCCGACCACTGGCGACAACATAGATGTACTGTGGAGACCTCACGCCCCACGTGTTGAGCAATTCGGCGGTATGTCCACCCGGCCTCCCGCATGCCCACTATACGCCCTCGCTCAAAGTCTGTCAACTGCACACACGGTTCACGTCCACGCTGTCGCGGCATGCTACCAGTGTTAAAGACTGCGATGGAGCTCCGTATGCCACGGCAAACTGGCTGACACTGACGGCGGCGGTGCACAAATGCTGCGCAGCTAGCGCCATTCGACGGCCAACACCGCGGTTCCTGGTGTGTCCGCTGTGCCGTGCGTGTGATCATTGCTTGTACAGCCCTCTCGCAGTGTCCGGAGCAAGTATGGTGGATCTGACACACCGGTGTCAATGTGTTCTTTTTTCCATTTCCAGGAGTGTATGTCATTCTTGTTCTTTCTTTTATGTCAGGAAGGAACTGATAGGTTATCCCCCCCCCCCCCACCCCCCTGTTTCTGCCCTTCCTCAAATTTCTTGTCATTCCCTATCAATGCATGCATTTATTTCCTTATTCGATACGGCTCTTGTGCCCAGTATCTCCTTTAGCTTATAATATTTGCGCTTTTTTTCTTACCTCTCTGGCTCTATGAGCCCAAACGCTCGACTCGTAGCCCACAATAGCGAGTAAGATAGCGTTGTGGTACGTTCTTATTGCACTTAGTGGCATCTGAAATCTTCTTTGGACAATTCTTGCTATTTCATTTAGTATTTTAAAGGCTCTCTGGCAGATGATTTCTACATGTGCATGAAGGTTTCGTCGATGTTAATTCCAAGTTACCTGTATAATCCTTTTATTTTCACAAGTTGGTAATTCATTCTGCTTGTGGAACATCTTGTTCTTGATAATATCCCTTTTAGTAACATATAGATTGTTTTGTGCACTGCTATCTTTAGTGTCTTCCCTGCACGCCACCTGCTTAGTCTTTCAAAAACTACGCTACTGTTTTCCTCTAATCTAGCCCTTGTGTTAGCAGATACTATAATAAGCCGATCCTCTGCGTAGGCGATGCAGCCTCTACTGTTTGTTATACTCTAAAGCTGGTTCAATAATGGCTCTACGCCTACATCCCAGCGCTCCGGACCACAAACAGCGCCTTTGGTGATGTCTTTCACAGTTTTCTTTCTAGGACATTGTAATTACACCTTCCTGCCTGTGCAATAATCTCATATAGAGACGCGTTGGACAGTCCACCTGTTTCAGTCCTTTGAACAGGACAGGCCACCACAAATTACCAAACGCCCCAGCAATATCAATCACTATGCCTAAACATACCGGGTGATCAAAAAGTCAGTATAAATTTGAAAACTTAATGAACCACGGAATAATGTAGATAGAGAGGTAAGAGTTGACACACATGCTTGGAATAACATGGGGTTTTATTAGAACAAAAAAAAAGCAAAGTTCACAAAATGTCCGACAGATGACGCTGGACATCAAAACGTCAGTGACTGCGCATGACAATCATGTATAAAAGGAGCTGTAATGAGAGAGAGTATCAGATGCACCAGCAGTCGCAGCATGTTGACGTTACCTGAAAAGGCGCTTATAGTGAAGCTGTATTATCAGAATGGGGAATGTGCTAGTTCAGCGTTACGGTCTTATCGCCATAGGAAGGGGATTCGAACGGGTAAAGGCCCGTTGACAAATACAGCTGTGGCGAGAATGATTTCGAAGTTCGAAGCCACGGGTTGTTTAGACGATAGACCCCGTAGTGGCCGACCGAGCACAAGTCGTAATGCTGCTAATTATTGCTATTCTGATCAGATGAAGCGCCATCTGTTGGAAATTTTTTGAACTTTTGTATTTTTTTGGTTCTAAAAAACCCTATGTCATTCCAAGCATGTGTGTCAATTTGTACTTCTCTATCTACATTATTCCGTGATTTATTCAGTTTTCAAATTTATACTGACTTTCTGATCATCCAGTACTTGTCGTCTGAGGTGTTCACAATATTCATGGCGTGATTTATCGCATCCTCGGTGGATTTCCCTTTCCTGAAATCGTACTGCATGGGGCTCATGCCTACTAGCTGTCTTTGGTCCCTCAGTCCGCGGCACAGAAGTATTTCCTGTACCAAGAATGTTGTTCTGGAAGATTTCGGTTCTCTTGAGTCTTTGTCTTCCCCTTTTTTTCAGTATAACGATATTCAAGATTTTCCATATTCTGGGCACCCGACCCTGCAAAAGACATGAATTGAATAACACTATTATATATGGCACAATTTGGTCCACTAGCTGATGAAACATTGCTGCCCGTATTCTATAAGGTCCTGGTGATTTCTTCTCCCTGAACTTCGTTATTGCCAATCTCACTTTCACCCTGGCACATGTAATTACAACAGTTATTCACATGCTGCTCTAGTAATTCAGAGTGAAGATGATGGAATTCTGTCTTCCATCGTTGTATCATCCGACAACAAAGTTCTGAGTAGGTACTGCATTGATGTTTCCCAGTCTGTCGTCATCGGGGTTGATAATACAGTGGATGATCTAACCGTATTTGTTGGAAGTTAGCATGGAAAACCCCAAACATCTTTACCATTTGGTTCTTAATGTACGGGTCCCGTTTTTCTACTCCCGTTTGGTGTAGAAGTTCTTTATATTGTTGTTTGACTGTTCGGTTTTGGATAGTAGGTGTACTGAGTGACGTGTTGATGACATGAAGGTCAAGTTCTTGTATAATGTCCTGAAGGCAGAGTCCTCTTTCTTCGCCGCCCCTGTGGCCGAATGGTTCTAGGCGCTTCAGTCGGGAGCAGCGATGCTGCTACTGTCGCAGGTTCGAATCCTGCCTCGGGTATGGATGTGTGTAATGGGTTGTTACGTTGTTTTTTGGGGAGGAGACCAGACAGCGAGGCCACCGGTCTCATCGGATTAGGGAAGGAAGAGGAAGGAAGTCGGCCGTGCCCTTGCAAAGGAACCATCCCGGCATTTGCCTGGAGCGATTTAGGTAAATCACGGAAAACCTAAATCAGGATGGCCGGACGTGGGATTGGACCGTCGTCCTCCCGAACTCGGGTCCAGTGTGCCAGCCAGATGTGTGTGATGTCCTTAGGTTAGTTAGGTTTCAGTAGTTCTAAGTCTAGGGGACTGATGACCGCAGATGTTAAGTCCCATAACGCTTAGAGCAATTTGAACTATTTTTCCTCTTTCTTCTGTTACTCTACTATGCCACAATGTTGATTTCGCGTTTTCATCCATTACGAAAATGTGTCTGTCGTGTCGGTTCAATATTGCTGCTGTTTTTAAGATTTCTATGTGTGGCTGTATCAACTGACCGTACTGAAAATATTGGTTAATTATGTAAAATTTTACTAAGACAGTCATTATTTCTATTGTCACCCCCTGTTTGTCTCAGAGTTGATGCACCTTTGTCACTGTTATGTCTTTATCTGGCACCATAATCGCGGCCATTGGATGCTGACTTGATGTTATGATCTGTATTGTAATTGCCATGTGGGGTAGTGCCCCGTTTCTGGCATATGGCTCGTGTATACATAGTATGTGTAGGTCCAACTCCTCCAATACGTTTCCGAGTTCCTGCACCACAATGGCACTGCGCATCGCATTTATCTATCTGGCTGATTTCAATCATTTGTATCTCTTCCATTGCCATTGTTGGGCTATTTGATTGTAAGTGAACGCAACGGGCACATCGCTATGGGGCCTGTGTAATTTGGAATCACATCCAATTCAGCTGTGTCATCACTAATTGCCTGTACAGATGCTCAGTATCAATTGTCTTCCGTCTCATGTTAAAGACGACATCAAGTAGAGTCTGCAGTTCCTTCGTATTTGTAAGCAAGCTGTTGACACTGAACTGAATAAGATCAACTTTCTCCATGACAGGAAAATTTATGGTACAGTCTTTTGGATGACTGGGCCTAACCAGGTGCTCTATTGCTATGGTTAACACATTCATATCTTCTGATTTAGCCAGTCTCATTGCATTTTCACACATTTCGTGAACAGGCCGCCGGTCTGGCCATAAACTACTCCCATTTTTCATGTCATGTCCATCACTATTTGTATCCTTTTCATAGTTCCCATCGCCATCTGTAGGTTCTATGATCTTCTCTTGGCTGTTACGTGCTATCACGCTCCGCTAATACGAGTTGCGTGCTATCACACCTTGCATTTACTGCACTTTCAACTTTTTCTGAATTTGATATTACGCCGTTATTTACGTCATCCTTGTCTAGAGGTAGGCATGCTACTCGTTTTCCTCTCTTCTGAACCACTTCCAAAAACTCCACACTTTCTCTCCCATTATGCTTACTATTGGCGTTTTTACTGTCCATCTTGCTTTCGTGCTTGTCTATATTATCAGCTACGTTTTCGATTTGTGTCGTTATATCTGTTCTCATTCTGCCCTTCACATTGGACCAGAATATTTTGGCTTTCTGCATCTCGATTGCTTTTCTGTAGAGGTTTCCGTTTCTTACAAAGAAGACAAGTAATTTTGTAATCCATTTGAACAGCGTGTAACATAGCAAATTAGTACGAGTTGTCTCCTTGCATTGAAAGCGTAGCTTGCTGTGGAGCCGGGAGGTTAGCGGGTGTTCGTTCTCACGCCCAGTGGGCGGTGTATTTGCTTAACGCTGCATGCAATACGTTACACATACCCTCTATGAATCTGAACAAATACTATTAAATATTAATCGATCTTTTTCATACTTGGCGTACAAAATTCTATTGATAACAGGACCATACTGCTAAAATTTCAAATCAATAACTTCAGTACTTTCGGAGATATAAATTTTTACCTAAAACACATGACAACTAGGCTGGCATTGTGAAACAGTGTTAGGGACTGTAACGTATTCATCTAAAGTATCAATTGAAACTACAACCAAGAGTATAGGTTCATATAATCTAATTTTCTGGAATTTTCTTTAGTTCCGTTGCCACAGATTTCTGACGTAATTAACAGTACATTGGAAAATTATTATTTCATTTTGTTTGTGAGAGACAGAGCGTGAATGGAGGATATACGCAAAGTGAGAATGTAATAGTTTATTAAAACTATGTAAATGTAAGTGTGAGAAAGTAGTTGTGTAATAGGAGAACTTGTGCCCAAGTAAGCTTGATTTTGTAAAAGGCAGCCAGAAGGGGCATGGAATATTAAATTTATTAGTAATTTATTTTGTAGAAAGGAGTCGTATTTTGTTTTCATTAAATTTTGTTCAGTTTCGGAATTACGAAATTTCTAGCCGAAATTACGTGTGGTAATCTGATTGGCTGATGTTAAAAATACCGCGAGTATAGAAGTGCTCGAGTTATCTGAATTGCTGCTTAACGTACTAGCCAATAGGAATTCAGCATTTCCCGCGCGTTTGGGTACGGCTTTGTGCCTCAGCTCTATAAATCGATATAGTCGCTCGGGAGCCGTCTTCTGGTAAATACCAACGGTAATTCGCGCTGATGAAATTTGTACCAAAACGAATAAATCTGCTCGTTTGATCTTTTCTCATGTAGATGATGAATAGTAAGTACAGTGTTGAGTATTTTGAGAAAGTTTGAGCAATGTGAGTGATTTATTTTAGGAGATTTCGCGTGTGAACATTTTAAGTCGCACATAAACTCCACGTCGCGTGCTTCGTGCAAATTACAAGACATTATGGGGAGCACTTCTTCATGGGAAGACTACTGAACGACTGAATGTGTTAACTCGGAAGTAGTCGTGGGTCAGTGAACGTTCAGGACGTTTGCAATATCGGGTCGAACTAAATATCTTCTGGCTGCTTTTGGGTGTGAACTAGGTACAGAGACAGTCAGTAACATTGCATAATTAGTGTCGGGATATTAAATACGAACTTGATAGCTATTTTCCTTGTTTTAGAGACAATAAACCAACTTTAAAGAAATTTTAGACTTTTTTTTTTTTTTTTTCAAACAAGTCATGCAAGATTCCCGAACGGTCGGTAGTTTAACTTACTTTTAGCTACTGCCCTTGGTCGGCCGTGGTGGCCGAGCGGTTCTAGGCGCTTCAGTCCGGAACCATGCGGCTGCTACGGTCGCAGGTTCGAATCCTGCCCCGGACATGGATGTGTGTGATGTTATTTAGCATTTAAATGTCGTTTGGTGAATAGGAGCTTAATGTTACAAAATCTTCTTCACGTATCACCCAAGTTATAACGATTATGTTTCTTCCAGCCCCTGTATTTGAAGCTGCCACTCCCAAGTAAAGAGAAATCGAACAAGCGTGCGTTAATATCATGAGGAACAGCGGTCTATAGCTCAGTATCATCTAGTGATAAGCCTGTGGCATGTCGAAACATGCAAATAAGAAATAATGAAACATAACTGAGCGTTTTAGAACAACACACTGCATATCATTTATGAAATCAGTGGGAAGAAGTGACCGACTATTTTCGAAGTTGTTTAAACACTTGTTGATAGTCTTGTTCGAAAACAGTATTCCCGATAGCCGATATTCTTAAAGGTCGTCAGATTCCGTTCAGTTCAAACAACATATCGAACTCGTCGTCCCCAAGCATATTATTGTCCGATCACGTTGCTTGGATCACACAGCAGTGTCAATAAATCGTTGCCAGGCCGCCAGCAAGGGCAGCGTTGTCGCATTGGACACAACAGCAGGCCTGCGGTTGCTTTGATCGCGGCTGTGGTTATGCTGTGCGGCGGCGGCGGCGGCGGCGGCGGCGGCGGCTGCTCGCAGTATTTTCTCGCCCGGCGATGTGGTTGCTATCAGATTAATTTCAAAAAATTATTTGACACCCACCAATAAATAGTAATTGCCTTCGAGGACAATATATCAGTATAAAGGGGGCAAAACAAGCAATGCCTATTGTTTTGTTTATGGCCTATTTCTCTTTTACAGGGCAAAACACACCCCAAAAGGTAATTTGGCATTGTAGATTTAGAGGGAATATCTTCGAAATAATGGTATATAAAAGATGTCTTTCAAATAAAAACTGATAGGTAATTAATGTTATTGAAAACTGTATAATGAACTCTTGTAATAATTTGAAATTTTGCAATACATACAATTGTTAATTAATTTTGAAAAATGAAAACTTTTGTTACAACGTAAGTTAAAGAAGCCTTCAAGCTACGTACATCTCTGTGTAATAAAGTTGGTTTCTGTAATACAATTTTTGGAAAATATGCTGTACACATTGTGCTGTCTGGGTATTTTCAACATACCTAATTAAAATATCTAAATATTCGTTACTATTCTAATTATTTATTTTTTTATATTTGATTCATGTTCCAAATTGTTCATTTACCTTTTATATTCATGTTTTTTTTTGTTTTTTTAGTTTACAGTTTCACATATGTGTATTTTGTTAATCGAAAATAATAAGTAACTCATTAATATGATAGAAAATAGTTTCAATAATTATAATCTGTGAGGGAGTGCTTAAATATGTCTTTTACACTACGCACATAAAATGAACGAAATTTCTTCATATAATATACAGCACAGAGAAGACATATAAAACAAAACTCAGCAGGATTTCAAATTGTCACTAGATATGGAAGTCTTATGACAAAGCTCTTCCAACATCGAAAGCTGTGTGCAGGCGAATTTTTAAATTTATTTAAAAACTGTTTTATTATACATCTGATTTCCAAATTTTTTTGTCTTGTTGGTACACATGTTCCTGGTGTATGTTTGCATTTTAGGCTGATTTGAAAATTTAGTTTACTGTTGACAGTCGGAAAGGTTTAATAGGTTTTCAAGTGGTCGGCGAATTTTCCTTTCGAAAAAGGGAGTCAAAGAATTTGCATTAAAGCTTTCTTGAAAAAAGAAATAAAGTGCAGCAGCGGATTCGAAATGTTGACTGTGGCTTTTGGCGCAACTACTATGTGTAAGATAAGAGTTTATGAGTGGTATAAACGTTTCAAAGAGGGTCGAGGAGATCTTGAAGACGATGACTGCCCTGGACGTCTGTCACATGTTGGTCCTTACTATGAAATCACCTGTTTTCTGGAGGTCCTCGTTCGTGAACCTAAGATCATATGCATGTTTATGAAATTCTGTTTCGTCTTCGATAATGGAATACTGAAATAACTTATTTCTACAATCATAAACAATACATAAGATATTAACTGATAAACAATCAGAATCTCTTTTTAATGACAGCAGTGCGAAATTATCTGATTGGGAAGATGGCGAATTCTCGTTTTTGACTGAAAATTCTCCTACTGAGTTTGATGAAACTAACTGGTAAACAATAAGAACGTTAAGATGTCGTGCCAGTAGCTAGGAGAAGAGGATGTCCTTGTACAGTGAATTCCTCTGACAGTGAAGATTTAGCTGCTGCAGAAAATGTGAATACAAAGCCAAGAAGATCTGTGTTGTACTCAGTTTCAGAAGTTACGTTTTATAATGTTGGACAACTGCCAAAATTTGTTGAGGCAAGGAATGCCTCAAAATGCAGGAAACTTGGCTGTAGTTTCAAGATAAGAGACATCTGCGTCGATTATGGACTGTACATTGATCAGCGAGGACATTATAACCACCGACCTGCTATCGTTATAAGCCCGTCCATGTGATAGCAGCGTCACCTGGTGAGGAATGTCTGCTATTAAGATACATGTACAGTGCATGTAGTATCAGTGACTTTGCTGTCCATGGATAGAATGGTGAAGGTGTGTGATCTATCTGAGTTTGACCGAGGACAGATTGTGATGGCCTTGAGGCTCGGCACGAGCATTTCTAAAACTGCACGACTTGTCGGGTGTTCGAGGAGTGCTGTGGTGAGTGTCTTCAACACATGGCGAAACAAAGGTGAAAACACATCCTGACGTCGTGGGGTTCGGTGACCACCCCTCATTACAGATGACGGACGTTGCAGGATGGGCAGACTGGTAAAACAGGACAGGCGGCGGATTGTGGCGGAACTATCATCAGACTTAAATGCTGGGCAGATACAAGTGTTTGTGAACACACAGTGCACCGAACACTCGTAACGATGGGCCTCCGCAGCTGACGACCTACGCATGTACCAATGTTAAAACCACGACATCGACAACTGCGACTGAAATGGACATGTGTCCATCAGCACTGGACGTTGGCGCAATGGCATAGCGTTGCATTGTCTGATGAATCCCTACACCTTCTTCATCATGGCGGTGGGAGCGCGCGAATCCTCGTCTCCCAGGGGAACAGCTCCTTAATACCTGTACTGCAGGACAGAGACAAGCTGGTGGCGGCTCCATTATGCTCTGAGGAACATTCACGTGGGCATCCATGGGTCCAATGAAGCTCGTTCAAGGCACCATGACAGCCAAGGAGTGTCGTACACTGACTGCAGACCACGCACACACCTTCAATGATGATTACGTACCCCGACGGCAGTGGCATATTTCAGCAAGATAACGCGCCATGTCACAAGGCCAGGATTGTGGTGGAGTGGTTCGAGGAACACAGTGGCTAGTTCCAATTCATGTGCTGGACCCACAATTCACCAGATTTGAACCCGATCGAACATATCTGGGATGTGATTGAACGTATCGTCAGGGCTCATCGGCCCCCTCCGCAGAATTTACGGGAATTAGATGGCGTGTGTGCAGATGTGGCGCCAACTCCCTCCAGTGACCTACCAAAGCCTCATTGGTTCCATTCCACGACGCGCCGCCACTGTTATACGTTCCAGATGAGGACATACTAGCTACTAGGTAGGTGGTCATAATGTTTTGGCTGATTAATGTATCATCACCTGCGAACAGTCTTAAAGAGCTTCCGACGTTGTGCATTGTGTTATAAGGGATCCGTGGCCACCGGTGGCTCGTTACAGGGTAATAATGTACACTCCTGGAAATTGAAATAAGAACACCGTGAATTCATTGTCCCAGGAAGGGGAAACTTTATTGACACATTCCTGGGGTCAGATACATCACATGATCACACTGACAGAACCACAGGCACATAGACACAGGCAACAGAGCATGCACAATGTCGGCACTAGTACAGTGTATATCCACCTTTCGCAGCAATGCAGGCTGCTATTCTCCCATGGAGACGATCGTAGAGATGCTGGATGTAGTCCTGTGGAACGGCTTGCCATGCCATTTCCACCTGGCGCCTCAGTTGGACCAGCGTTCGTGCTGGACGTGCAGACCGCGTGAGACGACGCTTCATCCAGTCCCAAACATGCTCAATGGGGGACAGATCCGGAGATCTTGCTGGCCAGGGTAGTTGACTTACACCTTCTAGAGCACGTTGGGTGGCACGGGATACATGCGGACGTGCATTGTCCTGTTGGAACAGCAAGTTCCCTTGCCGGTCTAGGAATGGTAGAACGATGGGTTCGATGACGGTTTGGATGTACCGTGCACTATTCAGTGTCCCCTCGACGATCACCAGTGGTGTACGGCCAGTGTAGGAGATCGCTCCCACACCATGATGCCGGGTGGTGGCCCTGTGTGCCTCGGTAGTATGCAGTCCTGATTGTGGCGCTCACCTGCACGGCGCCAAACACGCATACGACCATCATTGGCACCAAGGCAGAAGCGACTCTCATCGCTGAAAACGACACGTCTCCATTCGTCCCTCCATTCACGCCTGTCGCGACACCACTGGAGGCGGGCTGCACGATGTTGGGGCGTGAGCGGAAGACGGCCTAACGGTGTGCGGGACCGTTGCCCAGCTGCATGGAGACGGTTGCGAATGGTCCTCGCCGATACCCCAGGAGCAACAGTGTCCCTAATTTGCTGGGAAGTGGCGGTGCGGTCCCCTACGGCACTGCGTAGGATCCTACGGTCTTGGCGTGCATCCGTGCGTCGCTGCGGTCCGGTCCCAGGTCGACGGGCACGTGCACCTTCCGCCGACCACTGGCGACAACATCGATGTACTGTGGAGACCTCACGCCCCACGTGTTGAGCAATTCGGCGGTACGTCCACCCGGCCTCCCGCATGCCCACTATACGCCCTCGCTCAAAGTCCGTCAACTGCACATACGGTTCACGTCCACGCTGTCGCGGCATGCTACCAGTGTTAAAGACTGCGATGGAGCTCCGTATGCCACGGCAAACTGGCTGACACTGACGGCGGCGGTGCACAAATGCTGCGCAGCTAGCGCCATTCGACGGCCAACACCGCGGTTCCTGGTGTGTCCGCTGTGCCGTGCGTGTGATCATTGCTTGTACAGCCCTCTCGCAGTGTCCGGAGCAAGTATGGTGGGTCTGACACACCGGTGTCAATGTGTTCTTTTTTCCATTTCCAGGAGTGTATATACGACTTATTTGATTTCCTACTCAATTACCTTTTTATATGGGATAATACTATCTCAACATTGTAACGGCCTGGAATATGCCATAACCAAGCTGTACAACACAAACACAAAGCAACGCAACAGTCTTCAGATGCAGAGGCGGCTAGTGCAAAATTTTATTAGTGTGCTACAATATTACAAAAATGAAAAGAAAATATATTAGCATAAAAAGTGGCACACTAGATTCTTGTTAATCAGGCCATTCCTTCCACATATCTGTGCCGGATTAGCGGAAGTGCTGCATTTCTGAGAGCGTCTGAAATTTAGAT
The DNA here is from genome assembly GCF_021461395.2 of Schistocerca americana. Lineage (NCBI taxonomy): Eukaryota > Metazoa > Arthropoda > Insecta > Orthoptera > Acrididae > Schistocerca > Schistocerca americana. Next base: position 867,378,209 of record NC_060130.1, read on the forward strand.
TTAACACATAGGGACTATACTTTATTAAATCCAAAGAAACATTCATTTTCATGGAAAACTTAATCCTTGAGTGTGTACATATACAGTAATATAACTCACAATGAAACATGACCAGAATTTTTAGTTGCCGTAATAATGATACCGGGACGGCGGCACGCTTTATCACGCAACCTCTTTACAATCATTAACATCGGTGCTGCGTGTACATGGTTCTTGCACAATGTACTCTACGAAAATGTCTGCTGCTTAATCACCAGCAGTGTGAGAAATCTTTGTGCTCCTCTTGTGTCCTCTTCATCACCATTTTGATCATTACTTTCCGCCCGCAGCTCGTGGTCGTGCGATAGCGTTCTCGGTTCCCACGCCCGGGTTCCCGGGTTCGATTTCCGGCGGGGTCAGGGATTTTCTCTGGCTCGAGATGACTGGGTGTTGTGTGATGTCCTTAGGTTAGTTAGGTTTAAATTGTTCTAAGTTCTAGGGGACTGATGACCATAGATGTTAAGTCCCATAGTGCTCAGAGCCATTTGAACCATTACTTTCCTGCAAGCTTTTCATTATTTCTTCATTTGTTAAAGTTTGGTCTAGCTCCAAGTTCTCCTCATTCAGCCGCTTAGCAACATGGTCTTCAGAATTTCTTCTCATCCTGGAAGCGTATGGAAAATGTCAATTTGCAAAGCGTCATCAACTGATGATTCCGAATTGACCGACTCATTGCTGTGCTCAGCGTTGCCTCCGACTTTGCTTCAACGGATGGAAAAGTGTTGACTTTTCTCCAGCTCTTCATTAAAGTAGTTCCTTCACTTTATCCCATGCGTCTGCTATTTGGAAATCAACATCATGTAAGTTGATTTCTTTCCACACCCTCAACATGGCCTTGGCAGACTCGTTATTACAGTCGTTCATTAAGAAACAAGAAATGCTTCTGAATGTAAGTATTCAAAGAACTGTGACTGACGCCCGAACAACAGGCACTTACATTCACTGAGAATAGAAAGCAGTGCATTGAAAATGGGTAGCTACTAGCCGAAATCTGGATTTGTGTAATAATATCTAAGAAAGGACGACTGGTTGCTGCACTCTATAAGTCACATGACAATCACTGAGTTCACACACTTCCCAAATGGAAGGTAACATGAAAAAGAAATGCATGCCAAAAGTGACATTTAATGGAGTCCAAAAATCCTGGTCCGTGGACTGAATCAGGGCTGTCACATTGGGTGGAAGAAAGAGTGCTTGCATACCACCGGATTTTAGAGTCACATTAGGATGACTGTGAGCATTGTCAGTGATAAGCATAGTTTTCAGTGGAAGCTGTTTTTCTTCTTCAGCTCTTTCGTTGCAGCTGGTACAAATGTTTCGGGGAATCGCCGAGACAATATTTCTCCCTGCATTTCACAAGCTGCGACATCGTCGCGAAAAAACACAGTGACCCGTATATGTAATAAGTTTCTTTAATTTACGTCTATGGTCACAGTCTATTTTGTTTAACAGATTACCGGTTTCGGTTTTTATGAAACAGATCTGATAATGGTCATTAAAGACCAAAACTTGTAATCTGTTAAACAAAAAATAATTGTGACCATAGACGTAGATTAAAGAAACATTTCTCTCTGCATCCACGCTTTCTTCAGAACACAATATTGCGCTGTTGGCGTAGTTCTGTTCCTCTGTGGGGGTCAACGTAGATGTTGGGATTTTCTGTCACCATGACAGGCAATTTATGAGTCCTATTTGCGTCACAACACGCCATTAATGGTACGCGCTTCTTCTGTTTTTTGTTTACAGGAACTTCCTTCTCGTTCTTGGCATCTAACATTTTAGAGCAAAGCATCTTACAAAACAGGCCCATTTCATCAGCATTGTGCAAAGCATGAACAGTTACGTCTTCTTCCTCTATTATCTTCCGTACCTTGTTTGCAAACTCGTCTGTGTCTTTTGTCGTTAGCTGAGCGACTTTCTCCGGTGACTGGTACACTATGTGATCAAAAGTATCCGGACACCTGGCTGAAAATGACTTACAAGTTCGTGGCGCCCTCCATCGGTAATGCTGGAATTCAATATGGTGTTGGCCCACCCTTAGCCTTGATGACAGCTTCCAATCTCGCAGGCATACGTTCAGTCAGGTGCTGGTAGGTTTCTTGGGGAATGGAAGTCCATTCTTCACGGAGTGCTGCACTGAGGAGAGATATCGATGTGAGAAGCAAGAAGGTGCTTAAAACATCAATGTAGGCCTGTGCTGTGATAGTGCCACGCAAAACAACAAGGGGGCGCAAGCTCCCTCCATGAAAAACACTATCACACCCTAACACCACGGCCTCCGAATTTTACTGTTGCCACTACACACGCTGGCAGATGACGTTCACCGGACATTCGCCTTACCCACACCCTGCCATCGGATCGCCACATTGTGTACCGTGATTCGTCACTCCACATAACGGTTTTCCACTGTTCAATCGTCCAATGTTTACGCTCCTTACGCTAAGCGAGGCGTCGTGTGGGATTTGCCGGCGTGATGTGTGGCTTATGAGCAGGCGCTCGACCATGAAATCCAAGTTTTCTCACCTGCCACCTAACTGTCATAGTACTTGCAGTGGATCCTGGTGCAGTTTGGAATTCGTTTGTGATGGGCTGGATAGGTGTCTGCCTTTTCCACATTACGACCCTCTCCAACTGTCGACGGTCTCTGTCAGTCAACAGACGAGGTCGGCCTTTACTCTTCTGTGCTGTACGTGTTCCTTCACGTTTCCACTTCACTATCACATCGGAAACAGTGGACCTAGGGATGTTTAGGAGTGTGGAAATCCCACGTATATACGTATGACGCAAGTGACACCTAGTCACCTGACCACGTTCGAAGCCCGTGAGTTCCGCAGAGCGCCCCATTCTGCTCTCTCACGATGTCTAATGACTACTGAGGTCACTGATATGGAGTACCTGGCAGTAGGTGGCAGCACAGTGCACCTAATATGAAAAACGTATGTTTCTGGGAGTGTCCGGATACATTTGATCACGATGCCGAACGCTATGTCGATTTTTCCAGATTGATAATCAACTTTCGCTTGCTGCGAACAAGTTACTACCGCCGAGTTGTCTGTTAACTGCAACTGCTGTTTCCTTTCTTATCGGGCCACTGACGGGAATTCCTTTACTGTGCTGTTGTATGAGCCATCTACAAACAGCTACGTCCAGTTCTTCATTCGCACTCATTCATAGAACCTTCCGTTTTTCCACCTAGCTCTCCATTTGAGTAGAGTACTGTCGAATAACAACATTTTTTCTAGATCTCATAAGCACTTGTTCGTCCAACGTTGTATTCAGCAGGAATGGCTTTCTGCAAAGAACCTCGGCTCAACTTATTTACAATGTCGAGTTTCTCATTGTAGTCTATCATATCGCGTTTCCTCTTAGAAGCCCTGCTACTAAGCTGCAAAGAAAGACACAGTTTCAGATATATGTATATATAACATTGTTTAAAATTGTTGCGCTCGATAATTAATTGTTGTGCACGTCATTTCTGCTTGACCGACTAGAGGCCAGGTTACTGGCAGTGAGAGGCCGGACTACTGACGGCCGGATTACTGATAGTTTAATGTACTTAATCAGCAACGAAAAATTAAGTCCATTCGTCGCTGTTTTCTGCTGCAGAATTTATCTGTAACTCTAAAGATGAAACCCTCGACGTTGGTTACCATATTCTTCTCAGTTGAGAGCCTTGTGAGAGCATTAAGTCGTTCCTCTGACATGGTATTCTGAAGAAAGGTCTTGGTCCCCGTCACAGATGAAAAACATCTTTTAGGTTCAGCAGTTGTCATCTGTGTTGTCACTAATGTTTTCCGAAGTTTTGTTACCTGAGAGAAGCTATCTTGCAGAATTGGAGATACTGCTCCAACAATATTCCCGAAGGCTGGTCATTGGTACAATACCGAGAGCTCTGTCTTGGTTTCTTTAACGTGGTGGAAGCCTGGACAACAACATTAAGTTCTGTCTCTGGGAAACGTCTTGAGTATTCGTCCAACTTTGAGGAATCCAGCAGCATTGCTGCGTCTACATGATATAGGACTTAGAAACGTCACGGGCTTCTCTGTTAATCCTACTGCAGACTCTTTTTCATCAGAACATCGACAAAAACTTGTCTTCTGGCGCTTGCTCTGAGAAGTGGCTGTTGCTGTGACTGTGGTATCAGTGTAGTCGATGGAGGCTCTTATATTATTTGAGCCGTACCGTGTCGACAGGTCTTCTGCATGCCATCTTTGCCTCTAGCGGAGGGTGTGCCGTTCTGACGTAAACAAGTGGCAGTGTGAGGAGTGAGTCGAGCGGTGGCAGGCGGCGGAGCAGGAAGTGCTCGTCACGCACGGCGTGTTGTGACCTGAGCCGTGCGAGTTCTCATTCGGACGACTGGACTTCAATATTCCGCTTGGGGTCGCGTATCCGAAAATAAATTTTCATCCTGGCGGCTACGGATGACACGAGCCGGCCGAAGCTAGTCCTGCTGCGGAAGGTTGTGGCTGCGTCGCCTTGATTAAGAGGGAAGCTTGACGTCTTAGAACTATTAGAATTATATCAATACCTTAAGCTGCTGACGGGCGTTCATATGTATCAACGGGGACAGGTGAAAATGTGTGCCCTGACCGGGACTCGAACCCGGGCTCTCCTGCTTACATGGCAGACGCTCTATCCATCTGAGCCAGCGAGGGCAAAGAGGATAGCGCGATTGCAGGGACTATCTCGCGCACGCCTCCCGCGACACCCACATTCTCACGTTGTATGTCCACATACTACATTCGTAGTGTTCCACCCCAACACACTCATACTCGTGGAAGACATGCTTACCAAGGCCCGTAAGAGTTCGGGGAATATGTGTGCATCTGCACAGAAGAAGGAGGTCATGGCCGGTGTTGCCAGAACTATATACTTATATGGATATGGTGTCTGTTCTTTCGGACATGTCCGAAAGAACAGATACCATATCCATATAAGTATATCTTAGAACTATGGTGAGGTATCTTCCTTCTGTTGAGTGAATTTGGGGGCAGTGTGAGGTTTGCAAAATGTTCCTTTCTATTGTCGCCGTCTGCTTATGAGCCTTACTCGCCTTCACGACTATCAGAACTCTGAATATACCGACCTGTTAGTGGTTACGTTGAGTGCGAGTTCAAGAGGCCTGTACATGTTTGTACAATTTTACCTGGTATAATAAAAATTGTTTGTACCAATTTCATTATAAATAAATAAGTAAATAAATAAAATATAATAAAAATTGGTAGAAATAATTTTTATCATACCAGCGTAAAATTTTGACTTTCTGTAATTAAGACACGTTGTGTTTTTACCTTTTTATAAATGATAGCTTTGTGGACTTTGATTTAAGTTACCTCATTTATTGCTGTGAGTGGCTTTGATGCTTTCTAGTTAACATGTTAATTCTGGGTGCAAGGATTCGTGCCAACACAGGAGCGTTTTTTCAAAACTCGATAAATGCAACAGATACAGTCTCTCATAAAATGAATTTTTGTGTTTTCACCTAGATAGATATGTTAGAGCCTTTGAATTTTTACATGACTTCTACATCTCAGTGACGTTAATCCAGCGTTGTAATGAAATATATTAATATTTAATTTTGATAACAGTATATTAAGGTGTGATTTTCCAGTTTTTTTTTAAGTCGGTAAATGCTTACAATTATTGCTGGTATCAGTTATGCTGCCTTCTTTAATTCCGTGTAGTTTTTCACACAACAGAATTATTTATGCGCTGTAGTGTTCATTAAATGCCTGCCTTGTTGTAAAATGCATATTTTTGCTTATCTTATATGTCTTTTTTTTAATTTATGGTTTTTGACTTTATAGAGAATACAAACAATAATAAAAATGCAGTGGCATAACACAATAATAGCAGTGATAATTATTATAGCATAATTGTGTAGCTTACATCATTAACATCACTACTACATCAAGTAAGAAATGAATAATACTAGAAGTGTTGTGTGTCAGTCACATTTTTGTTAAGTTTTCCCTCTTACATCCATGCATTATTCGCCTACGACATCTTTGTAAAACTCCTTTACATCACCTGGAATTTCAAAATACTTTAGGAAGGCAGACACATCTTTCTTCTTTTCTTTACGTATCACACTTTGTTTTGATAAAAGTGTACATGTTAGTACTGTTGGATAGCACAGTTGCTTTCGTCTCAGGATGTCAGCTTGTACTGGAACTCCAGAGTTTGTATCACTTACTGACACATGGTGGCTCTCAGTGCATTTATATTTTATATTTCATTGTTAATGGCAATGGTTACTTCCTTATGAACCCTTCCTGTTGTGTCGCCTCGTCTCCTTTCCTTTGGCAACTTGCTTCCTTGATGGAACCTGCTTGCTAGGTAGGATACTATCCTTTGACATGCCAGATACTCAAAGGAAAGTGGCAGCACAAAAAAAAATGGTTCAAATGGCTCTGAGCACTATGGGACTTAACTGCTGTGGTCATCAGTCCCCTAGAACTTAGAACTACTTAAACCTAACTAACCTAACTGCGACCGTAGCGGTTCCAGACTGAAGCGCCTTTAACCGCACGGCCACACCGGCCGGCTGGCAGCACAAACAGGCACTATTTCATCATCCCTTTTTCTAATGATATACTTAACTGTCACTGTTTTCTTCCTTTTTGCATTCTGGGTGTGCATTACTCTCCGCTGAGGTGAAGAAATATTAAGAAATTTGAACAGAATCTTATCTTGATCCATTTTATTTAATAATGTCACGTGATGATGAAAGTAGAAGAGATCATTTTTTCATTCCTTTAGCTTTTGAAGGCGAAACCTGAAGGCCATGGTTGCATTTAATGATATTTCTTGCTTTGCGTTTCAGGTCGATGTAAGCTCTTCTTGAATCGGGATTTTCTCCCATCGGAACAATCTTTGATCTGTATGCTGTTTTCAGGATCACAAGAGTGATCATCCATTCCGCTTGCACTTGCAAAACTTCTTTGTAGACGTACACGTGACTGTCAAGTGAATATTTGTCTAAAAGTAAACTGCAGGTGTTACGACGACAAAGAAGTCTGGTTGCAACCCTCTTCCCACCAGTAAACATCGTTACAACAATGTGTAACAGCGCTTAAAGCAACCAGTATACTCTATTATCGTTAACTGCTTGCTGCAGAAAGAGAGCGGAGACACTAGAGAGTAATTATATTACATTTGTCAACTTTTGCAATAACTGTAAGAATGCATATATCGCGTTTGGTTAAAACCTTGTGATTTGGAGTGTTCATACACGCAGCAGTAGCCGACGTTTGGTAAATCTTGGTTGAGGGGTTGATGTAAAAGGCCAACATTATGCCATTACCATGCATAACTCAATTTTGATTTTTTTTTGCATTTTAATGTACTGTCTGCTAATGTAACCCATGTTCGTCTGCCAACGGTGTGCATCCATCCAAATCTTGTTGACTCTCCGTCCCACGTGGTGGCCCACTGCTACCATTACGCCATTGGGCGTTGTTTTGAAAATGAATTGCTGTTGGCGGGCAAATCATCTTGTCTCTTCATTGAGATTTTGGTGTGTGTGTTCAATAATAAAGCCCCGATTCTCTTCCTTATTAATGCTGGAGGGCTTGGTTTCTGCCACTTTATTGGTATGCGGGTGTGTAACTACACTGTAGCCATATTGTGTTCAGTTCCATGACTGAGGTGTTAAAGATAATTTACGATCTGATTATTTCTTGAACATAAAGATCCTTTTTCATGTCAGGTGATACTGGCAGTTACTAGCGCCATACGTAGAATTGTCGATTATCCGGGAGGTATCTACGTCTGATTTACGATGGATAACTACGTGGGTGCAGCCGGTTGGATTCGGAGGTCGCGGGTTGAGCTGCCTCTTGATCAACAGTACTCGCGTGGGTAAAAAAAAATACTTGACGCACCATTTTACCTGTCTTGTATTTTTCGAAATTATGTATTTTTTAAATTTTGTGTTTTTGGGGAACTGAATGTAAATTTTAAGGTCATTGTTTTTGTATGTTTTCAATCCTTTGGTCAGTAGTGCAGTGGAACATTCTGTGATACCATGCAACAGTAAATCAGTGAACAGCCTGTCGGAAAATACGATAAGGTGAATTGCTAAGTTGTTTGTGGCACACAAATATTTCTTTTCGTTGCTGTCGTTTCGAAGCATAGATACTGTATTAAATTATTGCGGCCTTCTACTGTCACATAAGCTTGTCCAAAAAGAGTTTTCTGTCTTAATAATTCTATGGTATCTCATTATAGGAATTGAAACTAAGAGATAGTGATTAATTTTCATGGAAATGTGACAAATTTCTTTGCCTCTGTGATGTGAATTGTTGAAAGTATTTGCTTCCATAACTGTGATAGTTAAGAGCAGAGCTCATTTGTTGTCTTTGAACACACATTTTCATAACCATGCAAAACATTTTGGGTTTCCTATATTTTTAACAGTACAATGTCGGCCAGTGTGACTGTGTATTAAAGTCATACTTGAATCCAAAGCAAACACTGTAGCATATGTTCGTGGGTGTGCACATTTACGAAACTTAATAACTTTTGAGACTTCTTATTCTCCTTAACTTGTTTTTTAATTAATTGTTGAAAGCTTACAAGTAAATTTTTCTTAATTGGTTTAATTGACCTTTTAAGCATACATTGTTCACTAAATCTTTTGGTCACGGATGACGTTCAACCCTTACTTAGGGCCAGTCCTCTCCCTCCTAGACGACCCAATGCAGTAGCTGTGTACCATTATTAATAACCTGTATGAGACGAGATACCGAACTTTTTACTTTTACAACATCGACCAATCTTGCTTGAAACTGACTGTACATGGTATACACGTGAGGCATTACTTTTTGAAAGAATACTAGCCAAAATAAAAATTCATCTTGTACAATGCAACGGAGTTAAACTGCTTGACAGCCCGTTTGGTCGGATGGCGATTTTTCTAGCGACGATGAACATTCCATTAGTAAGGATTTATTCCCGTAATCACATTTGTGGTGCGTTATTTGAAATTCTATCTAATCCACTAGGAATCCTTCGGTATATGCCTCTACTGCGGAAAGTCGCTCCGACGATCTTGAAAAGAACGCTGAAAAACATGACATATTTTAAAAGAACACCGTTGTCGACAGCTTTTGGGAAGCAGCTTGTTCCATTGTTAAATTTAACTGCGCACATTACAATGCACACAATTAGCATTAGGATTCACCATTTCAATTTTTGTCTGCACGTCACCTATGCAACCCTCATTACAGCTGCACCATTGTTTGTTTATGCGATAATTTTGTGTGGCATATCTTTGAACAAAAGATCTATAGCATTCAAAATACATGTCAGAGTATCAGCATTACGCCCTTGAAAAATCCCCAGAACCTTTCATCTAGCGCACTGTTCTTTTCATAGTGCAACACTAATGTTGTAACTGTGTCTTTTCGGAAACATCTATTGTTTCATTTGTCGTTGTTTCAGCACACTCAATCTGTTTTATTTCTTTCCAGATAACTTCAAGGCATTTTTCCAACATACAGTCCAGCAGCTGATTTTGGATGGATTTTGAAAGCCCCTTAGAAACTTTATCACCATCTACGTGTTCTCTCGCTGCACTGTCTCTCATAAATTAAGTCTTCAAATCCAAAAAGACACCTGGATTTTCCAGTGTTTGTCTCGTCGTGCCTCTCAAAGCTAGTTAGAAAATATCACAGAATTTTATACACTCAATGATTCTAGAGAGCACATATCTGCTCTTTTCTACCTGCTGATTGTGTTTCACTATGTCATCATATAGGTGCGACTTAATATCGTCATTTTATTATCTTTAGCTAATGTACTACCATCAAGTATGTTGCTTACGTGTTTATGATTTCAGCTATGTTTTTAATGCATTAATACGTCATAGATTTTTCACTCCCACTCTACCTCACACATTACTGTCCCCAAATAACAAAGAAAGCAAAAAAGTGCATCGTGAACGTCACACATGCAGATACAACTGTTTCCAGACACTTTCACACTAAATTTCCTCATACACACTCTTGTTCACCACCATCTATATCCTTTTGATATTGATTTAAATTTGGAGTTGGTCCACCTTACTGTTTAACTCTCACTTTCTCCTCCAAAGGTTTACTGGAAAAGCATATCATCTACGAAACTCGCCATGTTGCTTGCACAATACTTTACGCGTACTTTCAAAGACAAAATACACTGTAACACACTTCGTCGACGAACCAACAGCACTCCACAATAGTGGTCTACTCAGGCGGTGCAATGAGGTGTGTAGCACTGTTAGTGCTAGCAGGGACGACGTCACACCAGAGCATGCACGGTCTAACACAAACAGCTGCGTCCCTTCTCTGAGCGGACTGTAGCATGACTCAAATCAAAAATGTGTGTGAAATCTTATGGGACTTAACTGCTAAGGTCATTAGTCCCTAAGTTTACACACTACTTAACCTAAATTATCCTAAGGAAGAACACACACACCCATGCCCGAGGGAGGACTCGAACATCCGCCGGGACCAGCCGCACAGTCCATGACTGCAGCGCCTTAGACCGCTCGGCCATGACTCAAATCATTACAGCACTCGACACTGTGGTTTCTAGATATCTCGGAGAGAACACTGCAAGACATGGTTTCGTCCGTTTTGTTTGCATACAAGCACGTATACCAAGGAAAATTGCGTAATTTTAGTGCAAATTCTGGTTTGCACTCTAAGAAATTCGAAATTTGCGGTAAGGTCTTATGGGACCAAACTGCTGAGGTCATCGGTCCCTAAGCTTACGCACTGCTTAATCTAACTTATAGTAACTTACTCTAAGAACACCACACACACCCATGCTTGAGGGCATGCCGGCGGCCAGTGCTCAAATGCAAAAGTACTTTGATGTGGTTACTGTAGTGTAGGAACAGCACAGTGCCGCCCTTCCATTGCATTCGCTGAACCCGTACACGACGTGCATTAATTCCTATCTGTACGGCTGTAAATCACTGTTAACGTACAACTAACGTTACCAGAAAAATAAACCTGAGGAAGAACTGAGCAGTACTGAACGAAGCTTGAGAGTTAAGAGTTAATTGGGCATTACTGTTATCAACAGCAAGTACCGTTAGTTAAAGTAATAAGACTGTTTCCAAACTAGACAGCGCATACCACGGACATGTGCTCATTTGCGGAAGTATTTTCACTGCAATACACATAGGAAGTTATTGCGGCATAATAAATCAAACGAAATCTAATTTCTCTGTAACCAGTCACCAGCGACCATGAGTGGATTACACCAAAATACTTGTAAAATATCCCTGAGCTACCTTCGAAATTTTATCGGTTAAGTTACGGTTCACATCATTTTTTTTTTTCAGCAACTGAGAGTTTGCTGTTATTGCACCTCAACTGTACTACACTACTACCACCATTGGCAACAACAACCACCGACACGTCATCCGTAATAGGTATGACAACCCATTCGGTTGTCTCATAATACATACTTTACACATCGAGGAGGATTCAATACCAAATAGTTTAATGTCGTTCTCCAGAGTTTGGTAAGAAACAATGCTGTCAAAATGTGGTGCTTTTTTTCAGCAAGTTGTGTGTGTGTGTGTGTGTGTGTGTGTGTGTGTGTGTGTGTGTGTGTGTGTGTGAGGCGGGAGAGGGGGGGGGGGGAGGGTGCCATTAATTCACTACAGCAACTTGAAGTGTAGCCAGTTCTTACGGTTACTCTGTCTTACCCAGTTATATATAAATTTTGTTTGCATTTGCTAAGCAACATGAATGATTATTTTTGGCGATGTTAGCTAGGTAATGAACAATGGAATTAGATATTTGCTGTGTATGGATAGAGAATGCAGCTTACACATAAAACATATTCATTTTTGGAAAATTATTTGCATACGATTTGTGATGGCTAATATTGATCTTTTTCCATCTCCAAGAGCTCAACATCTCATTCCCTTAGGATTTATATTGAACTATACTACAAACAAATGGGAAAGCGCAAATGACGTAACAGACAGGCAGCAGTATCGTTGTAACTTTGCTGAGACATGAATAAATACTGTAACGTTAACTCTGATAATTTAGCCAGATGTACACTCCTGGAAATTGAAATAAGAACACCGTGAATTCATTGTCCCAGGAAGGGGAAACTTTATTGACACATTCCTGGGGTCAGATACATCAGATGACCACACTGACAGAACCACAGGCACATAGACACAGGCACATAGACACAGGCAACAGAGCATGCACAATGTCGGCACTAGTACAGTGTATATCCACCTTTCGCAGCAATGCAGGCTGCTATTCTCCCATTGAGACGATCGTAGAGATGCTGGATGTAGTCCTGTGGAACAGCTTGTCATGCCATTTCCATCTGGCGCCTCAGTTGGACCAGCGTTCGTGCTGGACGTGCAGACCGCGTGAGACGACGCTTCATCCAGTCCCAAACATGCTCAATGGGGGACAGATCCGGAGATCTTGCTGGCCAGGGTAGTTGACTTACGCCTTCTAGAGCACGTTGGGTGGCACGGGATACATGCGGACGTGCATTGTCCTGTTGGAACAGCAAGTTCCCTTGCCGGTCTAGGAATGGTAGAACGATGGGTTCGATGACGGTTTGGATGTACCGTGCACTATTCAGTGTCCCCTCGACGATCACCAGTGGTGTACGGCCAGTGTACGAGATCGCTCCCCACACCATGATGCTGGGTGTTGGCCCTGTGTGCCTCGGTCGTATGCAGTCCTGATTGTGGCGCTCACCTGCACGGCGCCAAACACGCATACGACCATCATTGGCACCAAGGCAGAAGCGACTCTCATCGCTGAAGACGACACGTCTCCATTCGTCCCTCCATTCACGCCTGTCGCGACGCCACTGGAGGCGGGCTGCACGATGTTGGGGCGTGAGCGGAAGACGGCCTAACGGTGTGCGGGACCATAGCCCAGCTTCATGGAGACGGTTGCGAATGGTCCTCGCCGATACCCCAGGAGCAACAGTGTCCCTAATTTGCTGGGAAGTGGCGGTGCGGTCCCCTACGCCACTGCGTAGGATCCTACGGTCTTGGCGTGCATCCGTGCGTCGCTGCGGTCCGGTCTCAGGTCGACGGGCACGTGTACCTTCCGCCGACCACTGGCGACAACATCGATGTACTGTGGAGACCTCACGCCCCACGTGTTGAGCAATTCGGCGGTACGTCCACCCGGCCTCCCGCATGCCCACTATACGCCCTCGCTCAAAGTCCGTCAACTGCACATACGGTTCACGTCCACGCTGTCGCGGCATGCTACCAGTGTTAAAGACTGCGATGGAGCTCCGTATGCCACGGCAAACTGGCTGACACTGACGGCGGCGGTGCACAAATGCTGCGCAGCTAGCGCCATTCGACGGCCAACACCGCGGTTCCTGGTGTGTCCGCTGTGCCGTGCGTGTGATCATTGCTTGTACAGCCCTCTCGCAGTGTCCGGAGCAAGTATGGTGGGTCTGACACACCGGTGTCAATGTGTTCTTTTTTCCATTTCCAGGAGTGTATATACAAAAGAGAATTATACAAAACGCGCAAATTCTTCTCAAACTAAATCTGTATCTAACTACATGGCTGGATGTATGTATAATAAACTTTTATTTCTCTGTCTTTGCTTTTAGCTAGTACGTTTACTATAATTGTTAATAAGATTTTTTGGTGAATACGCAACAAATCCACTCACCTTTTTTGATATGCGTGCCACTCTGCTGGCGTAATGCAGATCCACTATGGAAATGAAGCCTTGGGACAAACGCTAAGCGACTTGTCTTTGAGAGATTATTTGATGGTTTCTGCAGGTGCTGGAGGAAGACTGCTGCCAAGCGCATCTTCAAAACTTTCTGAAAAGAAAGAGAAGTGAAAATACATATAAATTCGTGGTAGAGATGACGTGACATCCAATTCAAGGTTCTCGAATCTCCATGCTTTTCGCAACGCTTTGCCACAATTTATTCCAAATTCACGGAATTACACACACCAAAAAAAGTTTTGCATCACCCCGGTTCCCAGAACTCCTGAAGATAGACGTTGACTGTAGATACTGTATCACAGATACAGTCGCTTTGACTGTTCAGTGATGTCACTGAAACCACCCAAAGATGTAAACAACCATGCATGGGGTTGGGCTGTTTGGGGAAGGAGACCAGACAGCGAGGTCATCGGTCTCATCGGATTAGGGAAGGAAGTCGGCTGCGCCCTTTCAAAGGAACCATCCCGGCATTTGCCTGGAGCGATTTAGGGAAATCACGGAAAACCTAAATCGGGATGGCCGGACGCGGGAACCATGCATGAGCAGCGCCTATTAGACGGAGGGGCTCCGACAGCTGATCACTTCCAGTCATTCCACCAGGAAGGAGGTACATGGCTCGTGTTGTCTGTAGTTCAACTAGACGGTCAATATCGCGGTTCGATCGCTTCCGCATTGTTACTTTGTTCCAGGAAGGGCTCTCAATAAGGGAAGTGTCCAGGCATTTCGGAGTGAACCAAAGCGATGTTGTTCAGAAATGGAGGGGATACAGAGAGGCAGGAACTGTCGATGACATGCCTCGCTCAGGCCGCCCTAGGGCTACTATTGCAGTGGATGACAGCTACCTACGGATTATGGCTCTGAGAAACACTGACAGCAACGCCATAATGTTAAATAATGCTTTTCGCGCAGCCACGGGACGTCGTGTTGCGACTCAAAATGTGTGCAATAGGCTGCATGATGCGCAACTTCACTCCCCATGTCCATGGCGAGGTCCGTCTTTGCAGCCACGACACCAAGCAGCGCGGTACAGATGGGCGCAATAACATGCCGAATGGACCGCTCAGGATTGGCATCATGTTCTCTTCCCCGATGAGTGTCGCATATCCCTTCAAGCAGCCAATCGTCGGAGACGTGTTAGGAGGCAGCTCGGTCAGGCTGAACGCCTTAGACACACTGTCCAGTGAGTGCAGCAAGGTGGAGGTTCCCTGATGTGTTGGGGTGGCATTTCGTGGTGCCGACGTACGCAGCCGTAACGGCTGTAAGATACGCGAATGCCATCCACCGACCGATAGTGCAGCCATGTGTCAGATACACGAATGCAATCCACCGACCAATAGTGCAGCCATAAAAAGGCAGCATATTGGCGTGGCATTCGTCTTCATGGATGACAATTCGCTTCCCAGGGTGCACATCTTGTGAATGACTTCCTTCAGGATAACGACACCGCTCGACTAGAGTGGCCAGCATGTTCTTCAGAAATGAACCCTATCGAACATGCCTGGGATAGATTGAAAAGGGCTGTTTATGGACGACGTGACCCACCAACCACTCTGAGGGATTTACGCCGAATCGCCGTTGAGGAGTGGGCAATCTGGACCATCAGTGCCTTGATGAACTTGTGGATAGTACGACACGACGAATACAGGCATGCGTCAATGCAAGAGGACATGCTACTGGAAATTAGAGGTACCAGTGTGTACAGCAATCTGGACACTACCTCTGAAGGTCTCACTTTATGGTGGTACAACATGCAAAGTGTTGTTTTCATGGGCAACAAAAATGGCGGAAATAATATTTCTTGATCTCTATTGCAAAATTCTGTATAGGTTCAGAGACTCTTGGAACCGAGGTAATGCAAAACTTTTTTGATGTGTGTATTTTTAGATGGTATAATAATCCAGGCGTGGCTGTGGTTGTCCAGTGGACAGAGCACCAGATTCTGACAATGGAGGAGCTCCTGGGCTCAATCCCGGTTAGGGTTCAGAATGGTTCAAATGTATCAAAGCACTATGGGACTTAACATCTGAGGTCATCAGTCCCCTACACTTAGAACTACTTAATCCTAACTAACCTAAGGACAACACACTCATCCATGCCCGAGGCAGGATTCGAACCTGCGACCGTAGCAGTCGCGCGGTGCCGGACTGAGCGCCTAGAACCGCTAGACCACCGCGGCCGGCTCTACTTATTTTACATTCATATGTTTTAGTAGACATGTTAAATTACATCTAGTACAAAAAGTGAAATAAACAATTACAAAGGCACACCTGGAAAAATACATACATATAGAGTTCATATTCGTAGATCATAAGTACTGTTATAATTAGACATTATTGAAGAGACAGATTTTAGTCAGGAGTGCTAGCAGCAGGGAGTATGGGGGAGACTGATGGTGAATGGAGGTGAAGAATAGAGACGTGATGAAACATAATTAAGGAAATATAAAGGAAAAGAAGATTGCGTGGCTAATAAAGATAGATGAAGAGGAAGGCATCTCAGGAGCAAGATAGGAGACGCTAGCTTTTCTATTTGACAGATGAGAGGATTGGCCTTGTACATTAATTTTGTGGAGAACGTTATGAGGATGATAGTAGGAAATGCTTCAACTTCTTCTTAAAAGCAGCAGGGGATTGAATTTTGCGCAAGGTAATGGGCAGTTTGTTCCAGAGGCGGACAGCGGCAA
Organism: Schistocerca americana; assembly: GCF_021461395.2. Taxonomy (NCBI): domain Eukaryota; kingdom Metazoa; phylum Arthropoda; class Insecta; order Orthoptera; family Acrididae; genus Schistocerca; species Schistocerca americana. The sequence continues at coordinate 867,394,679 of NC_060130.1, forward strand.
CTGAGAAGGAGTTTGCAAAAGTTTTTGTTTTGTGAGTGGGCACTGTTAGGATACCAAATAAGAGTGACCTCGTGTTTCGATTATGATGGCATGACATGTTTTTAATCTCTGAAGCAAGGTACTGGGGTGCTTGCGCGACGAGGAGTCGGTGAAGTAGACAGAGTGTGGTAGTCACGCAATTTGTCCGGCCGCAGCCACCCTAGCTCGGAGTATGAAGCACTAACATGATCATATCGGCGAATGTTGCAGGTGTAACGCACACAGGCATTCATGGTTAGTTCTAGCCGTCTTTTGTTTTCACTACTCATGCCTTGTTGAATTACATCACAATAGTGGAGGTTCGGTAGAACGAGTGCTTGCACGAGCTGGCGTTTCAAGTCCTGTGGAAATATGTTCCGAAACTTTTTGAGAGCATAGAGACAAGCAGACGTCTTCCGGCACACTGCGACTGTATTCTCCGCCCAGTTGAGATGCTCATCCAAAGTTACACCCAAGTTCTTAACTGTTTTCTGATATGGTATTGGAGTACCGTCGAGCAGAATAGGAGGTAGCCGTTCGTGGAAATCTGAACTTATTAATTTCTGATGGGCTATTAAGATTACTTGCGTCTTTTTTGCATTTAGTTTAAGCCCCAGGTTTTTCGCCCATGTCACTACTGAAGACAGATCATCATTCATCTGAGCGATTGCAGTGTTTACATCTTCAGGTCTGACGCTTAGGTAGAGCTGGAGGTCGTCGGCATAGAAATGATATTTACAGGAGGACACAACCGACGAAATATCATTGACATATAAAGAAAACAAGTGGTCCTAAGACTGATCCTTGTGGCACTCCCGAGGAAACATGTTTCCAGGAAGATTTTTCATTTACGCAGACAACACATTGCTGTCTGTCTTTTAAGTAGCTTTCAAACCATCTCATTGCACTATCTGAGAAATTGAGCTGTTGCATTTTTATGAGCAATATGTCAAAGTTAACATTGTCAAAAGCTTTGCTGAAGTCCAGTAGCGTCAATATTGTTGCCTTTCGGTTGTCGATGGCATATTTCAGGTCACAGTTACTTTAATTAGAGCAGTGTTTGTGCTGTGATGTTTAGGGAAACCGGATTGAAATTCGTCATATAGGCTGAATTCATGCAGGTGTTCAGTGATTTGATCACGAACAATATATTCAAGTGCTTTGGAAACAGCAGGCAGTATGCTAATTGGTCGGTAATCACTAGGCAGTTGCGGGTTTTCGATCTTAGGGATGGGTCGAATTATGCTTCTTTTCCATGCAGTGGGGTATATTCTGTTCACGAGGGAAAAATTAAATATGTCAGTTAAGACAGGTACTAAGATATCGGCAACATTCTTAATCATGGTTATACCGATACTGTCATCGCCTATTGCATAAGAAGAGATTCTCATTATTGCTTTTCTTGCCGTATTTATTGTTACATGTTTTAGATGGAGGGTATCGTTGTTAGTTATCCTGTTTGGGGATTCTTGTGGACAGTAATTATCAGCCGATTGGGTATTCAGAAGTGCAGAGAAGAATTCATTTAATTCTTTAGCTGACACATGGAAAGTAGTTTCCGATTTTGCCTTTCCGACCCCCAAGCTACGGAGATTCTTCCATAGAGTCGTGGGCGTCAGATCGCTACATACAAGGGAGCGAGCGTGCCTGATCTTAGCATTGCGAGTGCATTGTTTCACTGTGTTCCGTAGCTTTCTATTCTTCGAAACGCTCGGGTTTAGGATCTGCCTTGAAATGCCTATGGGCAGCATCCCTATCAGTCATCATTTGACGTAATTCAGCTGTCAGCCATGGAGCAGATTTTCTTACACGGATTGTGCGTATAGGTGCATGTTTGTCATAGAGGGCAGTGAGTTTATCACCAATTTCATTAATTTTGCAATCGATTGTAGGTTCTCTGATATTTGATCCCATGAGATTTCTGAGCAATCGGCTGTTAGAGAGTCAAGGTCAATACGTTTCATGTTTCTACAAGATATGTAACGCGATTTGATGCTTGGGGGCTGCACAGAGTAGGCCAGGAATATTACATCATGTGCTGAGAGGCTAGGGGCCGATGTTTGACCAATATCTCTTACTTTGTCAGTCTGTTTCGTTGCGATTACGTCTATAAGAGTATGACTGTGCGCCGTATGGTGTGTAGGTTGTAATGGAAGAATGTTCATGCTATTGCAACTAAACAATCTTCTTAGGTTTATTGGAACGATCACATAGATACACTACTGTTATAGACCCTGTATTGTTCCTGATCTATATTAACGACATAGGAGACAATCTGAGTAGCCGTCTTAGATTGTTTGCAGATGATGCCGTCATTTACTGTCTTGTAAAGTCATCAGATGATCAAAACGAATTGCAAAATGATTTAGATAAGCTATCTGTATGGTGCGAAAAATGGCAACTGACCCTGAATAAAGAAAAGTGTGAAGTCATTCACATGAGTACTAAAAGAAACCAGCTAAATTTCGATTACGCGACAAGTCACACAAATCTGAGGGCTGTAAATTCAGCTAAATACTTAAGGATTACAATTACAAATAATCTAAATTGGAACGATCACGTAGATACACTACTGGCCATTAAAATTGCTACACCAAGAAGGAATGCAGATGATAAACGGGTATTCATTGCACAAATATATTATACTAGAACTGACATGTGATTACATTTTCACGCAATTTGGGTGCATAGGTCCTGAGAAATCAGTACCCAGAACAACCACCTCTGGCCGTAATAACGGCCTTGATACGCCTGGGCATTGAGTCAAATAGAGCTTGGATGGCGTGTACAGGTACAGCTTCCCATGCAGCTTAAACACGATACCACAGTTCATCAAGAGTAGTGACTGGCGTATTGTGACGAGCCAGTTGCTCGGCCACCATTGACCAGACGTTTTCAGTTGGTGAGAGATCTGGAGAATGTGCTGGCCAGGGCAGCAGTCGAACATTTTCTGTATCCACGAAGGCCCGTACAGGACCTGCAACATGCGGTCGCACATTGTCCTGCTGAAATGAAGGATTTCGAAGGAATCGAATGAAGGGTAGAGCTACGGGTCGTAACACTTCTGAAATGTAACGTCCACTGTTAAGTGCCATCAATGCAAACAAGATGTGACCGAGACGTGTAACCAATGGCACACCATACCATCACACCGGGTGATACGCCAGTATGGCGATGACAAATACACGCATCGAATGGGCGTTCACCGCGATGTCGCCAAACACGGATGCGACCATCATGATGCTGTAAACAGAACCTGGATTCATCTGAAAAAATGACGTTTTGCCATTCGTGCAGCCAGGTTCGTCGTTGAGTACACTATCGCAGGCGCTACTGTCTGTGATGCAGCGTCAAGGGTAACCGCAGCCATGGTCTCAGAGCTGATAGTCCATGCTGCTGCAAACGTCGTCGAACTGTTCGTGCAGATGGTGGTTGTCTTGCAAACGTCCCCATCTGTTGACTCAGTGAACGATACGTGGCTGCACGATCCGTTACAGCCATGTGGATAAGATGCCTGTCATCTCGACTGCTAGTGATACGAGGCCGTTGGGATCCACCACGGCGTTCCGTATTACCCTCCTGAACCTACCAATTCCATATTCTGCTAACAGTCGTTGGATCTCGACCAATGCGAGCAGCAATGTCGCGATACGATAAACCGCAATCGAGATACGCTACAATCCGACCTTTATCAAAGTCGGAAACGTGATGGTACGCATCTCTCCTCCTTACACGAGGCATCACAACAACGTTTCACCAGGCAACGCCGGTCAAGTGCTGTTTGTGTATGAGAAATTGGTTGGAAACTTTCCTCATGTCAGCACGTCGTAGCTGTCGCCACCGGCGCCAACCTTGTGTGAATGCTCTGAAAAGCTAATCATTTGCATACCACAGCATCTTCTTCCTGTCGGTTAAATTTCGCGTCTGTAGCACGTCATCTTCGTGGTGTAGTAATTTTAATGACCAGTGGTGTAATATTGTGTGTAGAGCAAACCAAAGACTGCGATACATTGGCAGAACACTTAGAAGGTGCAACTGGTCTACTAAAGAGACTGCTTGCACCACACTTGTCCGCCGACCGCTACGGTCGCAGGTTCGAATCCTACCTCGGGCATGGATGTGTGTGTTGTCCTTAGGTTAGTTAGGTTTAAGTAGTTCTAAGTTCTAGGGGACTGATGACCTCAGATGTTAAGTCCCATAGTGCTCAGAGCCATTGGAACCATTTTTGAACTTGTCCGCCCTATTCTGGAGTATTGCTGTGCGGTGTGGAATCCGCATCAGGTGGGACTGACGGTTGACATCGAAAAAGTTCAAAGAAGGGCCGCTCGTTTTGCATTATCGCGAAATAGGGGAGATAGTGCCACAGACGTCTTACGTGAATTGGAGGGGCAATCATTAAAACAAAGGCGTTTTTCGTTGCGACGGGGTCTACTCATGTAATTGTAATCACCAGTTTTCTCCTCCGATTGCGAAAACATTCTGTTGCCACCCACCTACATAGGGAGAAATTATCATCAAGATAAGATAAGAGAAATCAGGGCTCGCACAGAAAAATTTAAGTGCTCGTTTTTCCCGCGTGCCGTTAGAGATTGGAACAGTAAGAGACAGCTTGAAGGTGGTTCACTGAACCCTCTGCCAGGCACTTCATTGTGAATAGCAGAGTAATCACGTAGATGTAGAACAACGTTGCTAAATATTGCTGAAAGATATCTAGGTGTGTTACTGTGATGAATAGAAAATAGGAGATCAGAGACGTCCAGAATAGTGGCTATTCCAATTACAAGACGTTTCAGTAACAGTATAAAGAGGCCTAAAATCGAACCAGCACGTAGGTCTGAGGCAGATGGGGATCCCTCAAAAAAATGGCTCTGAGCACTATGGGACTCAACTGCTGTGGTCATAAGTCCCCTAGAACTCAGAACTACTTAAACCTAACTAACCTAAGGACAGCACACAACACCCAGCCATCACGAGGTAGAGAAAATCCCTGACCCCGCCGGGAATCGAACCCGGGAACCCGGGCGTGGGAAGGGGGATCCCTCAGGACTCATCTGCAGCGAGAGGCACTCATTCCCACTCCTGACACCCAGAAACCGTGAGGTGTGCATAAATCAACGAACTAACAAATAACACCTTTCTAAAACGATGAAGGCGTAATGGGAGAAGACATGGGAACACTGAAAATGCGGAGAGTTCAATGTAATTACAGAAAAGACAAAAAGGCTAGATATACAGCTGGCGAGTAGATCTGAGGCACATGGAGACCACTTGCAGCTCATTGTAGTAAGAGGCAATCCCTGATTAACCTGCCACAATCCAGTCGAAGCGAAACGTGAATAAAACAATGACCTGATCAGAATAAGACGTGGTCAATGTACGAGACCTCTCCAGCTTGTGTAAATATCGACGTTGCCAACAGCATTCGGAGTACCCAGACGGTGACTTGTCAAAGTAATAGCCAAACCTGACAGTGCTTAGCTTCGGTGATCTGATGGGAACAGGTGCTACCACTGCAGCAAAGCTATTGACGTTAGGATGTCAAAAGGGTTTAAAATTTCCCAGAGTCCCACCCTACAAAGCAAGGCAGGCGAGGAGATACTACCAAAGATCTTTAGGGGAAACAGTATGACAAAGAGGGCTGATTTTCTGTCGGCCAGTCAAAAAACAGTATAAAGAACTACTATACCAAATGAGAGTAGAAAAATGGGAGACGTACATTAAGGACCACATAGTAACAAATCTTTTATTTATGAGGATCACTGCGACTGTGATGAATAAAGGTTGTTGAAATTACTGCAACTAGTCGCCTTTCGTTTTGTTCTTCAATTTGTATTATCCCATTACTGGTTTCAGACCGCTTAGATATCCATCAGATAGTATACCACGGTAACCCCAAAAGTAAGGTCTCCTATTTTTTTTTAATAACTGCATAGACCTGTTTATTTCTACAATGGTTTACATCAGTTTACAGCTTTAACATTTAGCTATTTTTCGACATAATCACCATTTCTGTCGATGCAGTTTTGTAGACGCTGGGGCAGTTTTTGTATGCCCTTGTCATACCAGCCCGCCGCCATGCTGTTCAGAAAGTTATGAACCACTTCTTTCACCTCGTCGTCGGAGCTGAATCGCTGGGACCACAATTAACGTTGACAGGTACTGTGAGACTCTGAAAAAACTCAAACGGGCAATTCAGAACCGGAGAAGAGGAATGTTGAGCAAGGGCGTATACATTCTCCATGACAACGCTCGCCCACACATCGCTCGGCAAACCGTTTTTCTCCTGCAACAGTTTCAGTAGAACATAATCGCCCACCCACCCTATAGTCCTGACTTGGCGCCATGGACTATCACCTATTCCCTAGGTTAAAAGAACATTTGACCGGAAAGCGATTCAGCTCCGACTACGAGGTGAAAGAAGAGGTTCATAACTTTCTGAACAGCATGGCGGCGAGCTGGTATGACATGGGCATACAAAAACTGCCCCAGCGTCTACAAAAATGCATCGACAGAAATGGTGATTTATGTCGAAAAATAGCTAAATGTTCAAGCTGTAAACTGATGTAAACCATTGTAGAAATAAACAGGTCTATGTACTTATAAAAAAATAGGAAACCTTACTTTTGGGATTACCCTCGTATATTTATTGATGGTCTGCAGCAGTGTGGGGGTCGTGTAGGTTATTAGTATCCGTTGATTGGTTGTTGGTGCACACAGTATTGTGGAAAATATAATGAATGTTTTCCAGTGATGTTAACTTTATTGATTTTCACACACTTTGCCACAGGTAACATGTTCGACATGCTTTACAAAAGGAGGCTAAGTGTGTGAAGCGCAGTAAAATTAACGTCACTGGGAAACATCCATTACGTTTTCCGGAATACTGTTTGCACCAACAACCAACTAACAGATACTAATAACTCTACATGACTCCCACACTGCTGCAAACAATCAATAAATATATACCATCTGATGATGAATCGCTAGGGGGTCCGAAACCGGTAATGGGATAATAAAAATTGAAGAACAAAACAAAAGGCGACTGGTTCCAGTGATTTCAAGAAACGAAATGGTAACCGGGCAATGGCCTTGCCGCAGTGGTAACACTGGTTCCCGTCAAATCACCGAAGTTAAGCGCTGTCGGGCTGGGCGAGCACTTGGATGGGTGAGCATCCAGTCTGTCGAGCAATGTTGGCTTACGGGGTGCACTCAGCCCTTGTGAGAAGTAGCGGCTCTGGCCTCGTAAACTGACATAGGGCTAGGAGAGCGGTTGCTGACCACATGCCCCTTCACATCCGCATCCAGTGACGTCTGTGGGCTGAGGATGACACGGCGGCCGATCGATACCGTTGGGTCTTCCAAGGCCTGTTCAGACGGATTTTAGTGTAGCTTAAATTGTAACTGACGTTTCGGGTTTTTCACGCAAACTTGCAACAAATAAGGCTCGATCACACACGGTATTACAGCCCTGAAAGATCCGACAGTGCGATGACGACAGACTGGGAAATATCAATTCAGTACCTACTAACAACTTTGTTGCTGGTCAATACAACGATGGAAGACAGAGATCCAACAGCATCTTTGCTCTGAATTACTAGAGCAACATGTGAATAAGTGTTATGATTCCATTTGCTCAGGAGGAAGTGAGATTGGCAATAATGAAATTTAAAGTAGAAGACAACACCAGAACACGAAAGAATACTTGCAGAGGTGTTGCACCAGCTAGTGGACCAAATTGTGCGATATATAACAATGTTATTAAACAAATGTCTTTTTGTAGGGCCGGTTGTCCATAATTCGGAAAATCTCGAATATCATTATACTCAAAAAAGGAAAGGCCAAAAACCCGAGAACCAAAATTCCTTGGTAAATGCTGTAGCCAAAGTACAGGGAAAGCTTCTGTGCCGCAGCCTGAGGGACCACAGACAGTTAGTAGGCATGAGCCGCCTACAGTACAGTTTCAGGAAAGGGGAATCCACCGAGGATGCGATAAATCAGGCAATGAACATTTGTAAACATCTCAGACAAGTAGGTTTTAGGCATAATGATCGATATCGCTGTGGCGTTTGATAATTTTTGGTGGCCTGCCCTGTTCAGATTGAAACAGGTGGACTGTCTAAGGTGTCTCTTTAACAGACTACAAGATAGTTGTCGCACAGGTATGTCCTGGAAAGAGAATTGTGAAAGATATCTCCAAAGGCTGTCCACAGGGCTCTGTTTGTGGTGCAGAGTCCTGGGATGTTTGCATAGAGCCATTACCGAACCAGCCCCAGACTATAACAAACAGTAGAGGCTGAATCGCCTACACAGACGATCTGTTCATTATATTATCTGCTAACACAAAGGCTAAATTAGAGGAAAACAGCGGAGTAGTTATTGAAAGACTAATTAACTTGTGTGTAGAAAACAAACTAATGGAAGCAGCGCACAAAACAGTCTATATGCTACTGAAAGGAACATTATCAAGAACGAGAAATTCCATAATAATAAATGACCAACCAGGTTTCTGGCTACATATCACGTAACACCAGTCAACAGGCACAGTCTGGGGAAATGTTTGCGTGGGCACCAGCCGCGGAGTGTCCAGGATTTGTTGCACCCTGGATCGCATGCCACGGACCACTGTAGCCAGCCGTATTTCCTCCGGAGGCCGCTGTTTGGACCTGGTCCTTCGACCACCGTCTGGTGTGGCTACCTAGTGTCGTGACGGGCCACAAAAGTTTGCAGCTGTTTATGGGGGATGTTGGTGGTATGAGGTGACTCGTCATGTCCATCAGTTGCACCCACGACCCGTTGGGGCGTCGCCACTGCCGCCTTCCAGTCAGCTGAGCGTCAGGGTTGATAGCGGCGTTGTTCCTGGAGTGCGCTCCCACTGGCAGCAGCATGCCTCACTGTTGCTATTCCCTCCATGACCTCCACCATCCTCCTGTCGCCAGCAGCCTTAGATCCCCGTATGGCTCGCCCTCTGCCTGCCATGGTGGAGCACATGGTTTTCGACCTACCTCCTTCCATTCTGCCACCTCTCCTCCATTGTCGATTTAAGTGGCCTCGCACCCACTGCCACCAGTCGATTCATTGTTGCCTCTGCGTCCCACCCTTCCGATGGAGCCAGTGGCATTGGCGTTGCCTCTTTCGGTGGTCAGTTTCACCAGCGCTCTCTTCAGTATTGCGCCGGAGGTTGCGGCCCAAGCCTACCCATTTTCAGCCCTACATGGGCTTTTTAGTGTGTGGGGGGGGATTAAATCCCACCAGAGGGTGCCCCAATGGAGGCAGATGAGCTCATGTGGGTAGAAGGGTAGAACAGTGGGCATGTCACAGATTGCGCGGCCTCTCCCGCCGGAGGTTCGAGTCCTCAAAAATGGTTCAAATGGCTCTGAGCACTATGGGACTTAACATCTATGGTCATCAGTCCCCTAGAACTTAGAACTACGTAAACCTAACTAACCTAAGGACATCACACAACACCCAGTCATCACGAGGCAGAGAAAATCCCTGACCCCGCCGGGAATCGAACCCGGGAACCCGGGCGTGGGAAGCGAGAACGCTACCGCACGACCACGAGCTGCGAACTTCGAGTCCTCCCTTGGACCTATGTGTGTGTATGTTGTCTTTAGCATAAATTAGTTTAAGTTGTGTGTAAGTCTAGCGACCGATGACCTCAGCAGTTTGGTCCCTTACGTATTCACACACATTTGAACATTTTGGTAGAACAGTGGGGTAGTTCAGAAACCTGGCATGGGGGCACATGCATCATGTCATTTCAGCCCAAATGCAGATGGAGGTGTTTACTTGCGGCCGACAGTGAGTGGAGCAGACCAGTGCTCCTGCGATGTTTAAACACCATGGACGTAGCTTCGCACATTTATTGAGAGATGTCATCTGCTCATTCGATAGCTGCCTGTGCTGAGTATATTATTGTGTATGTATCTATGTGTGTTCAGATGCTCCACTTCCTGCCATAGTTGAATTAGCATGATGAGTTCTTTTCACTCATGGGGTTCTGTTCCCAAGTTGTTCCTGAATCACTGTCTGCCAGGTAGACCTGTGCCGACTGTGTCGAGTAGTGGCGTTGTCACGCCTACTGCTGATCTTTCACGGCCTTTAGAATGTGCAGAAGTAATATCCGTCTTTTCTGGATCATTAGAGCCATTAGTATAAATTATTTTAGCGCCTTGAAATCCTACATACCTAAGAATAAGTTTTGGTGAAAAAGGATGGGAGTGACAGAGAATTTTGGCCTTTGGAATAAACTTCCCCTGGGAGGTTCGCATACGGACACCCAGTCAATACTTTCAGAAGAATGAAGCTGTTTTCATTTGCTTGACAGCCATTGTAATCCCGCGTGAGTAACTTGGTGTCAATGATGTTCAGGTATGTTGGTAGGTTAACCATTCAGACATTGTCAGGGAAAGCGATGGAACAGGCAGTTGAGTCTCTTTGCTTTGAACAGCTTGTGTGAATCACCGCTTCATTACAGTGCTAGTTTAAAATACAAAAGTTTGGTATCATCCAAAGATCGTGGCACTACATCAATGTCAGCAACACATATCGCTACCACAGACATTAGCAATGTCTCGCTGCAGTCCGCAATGGGGAATGGGAGGTGCTCCAGAAGACACACCCTCTCTCTTAACATTGCAGTGCCCTCGCACAGAGGTTAGTAAAGAGACAAGCATGGAAGAGCTCTTCTTAGTTTGTGACCTCAGCTGGAGCACATAACTTCGCAGAGTAAGACTAAAGAGTTATTCAAGTCTCAGAAGGAAATGCGCTTTTGTAAATTTTGAACCTTATACTTCAAGAGAACAGTTTGTTAATTAGTGCATCAAGTGATGCTTTAATAGTCAATGGCAGTTTTAAATTATCAAGCACTTCGCCAAACGATTGTATCAAGTTAAGTAAGTCTTTTTATTTAGGCAAGTAATAAAGTGAACTAAGCTTTCATATGTTGTACTTCTAGTGAATCATCTCACAGAGCAATCATAGGATCCACAGCTATGGCCAGACGATTGTAGTTTCGTCTAGTCACAACAAAAGGAATGTACGCTAACAGATAAAATTTGCGGTATTGACTTTATGTGCAGGTGATTATCCACAATTTATCCAGGGTCTCTTTACCACTTGGGTAGCTACTTTCTCGAACACTCTTCCAGAACCTTGATATCTGGTGTGTTTGAACGACATGTGCTTTCGCCCAGTTCCCTAATGGTTTTATGGTTCGTGAGCAGTTTAGGAATAGTCACTCTGCTGGAAGGTGAGTAATTATAATGATGGATGCCGCAGATTGCTAGGTGTACTTAGCTTTAAAGGTATATTTCATAGTCATCATCTTGAGACATTTTTTATTTTCATAATGTTCTATACCAATGGTGCACACCTTATCCGCTGTACGTTATGGGAAGACTGCGATGGCCTCATTCTTTTAAGTTAAATCCTAATTAAAAATGACTGCTCCAATGACGATGTTTGGCTATCGGACTAAGAAACAGGAAACAGTTGAGAGCAGTAGCTGCTCAGCATTAAAGCTACTGATCGCTCTCCATCTTAGACAGAGACTGCGCACTACCATACCATCAGTTATACGTAAATAAATAGTTATTCCTAACTCAAAGTAAGGGAAACCTGACTAACTTTATATGAAATGGCTTTAAGCTGACGAGGGAGGGAAATGGTTATCTAACATGAACAATATGTGTGCATCAGTGCCTAACAGGCATTTCTATACACACACACACACACACACACACACACACACACACACACACACACACACACACAAATAACTACTCTGAATGGAAGACACTTTACGAACACTGATTATAGAAATATTACATTAACTAACCCGCAAAGCATGGAAGAGGCTTAGCTGACTGTGGTGGAAGATTTTGTAACTGTATAGTTATGAACATTTGTTTCATACCAAAGCTGAAATTATTTACCTCATTTCTCATCATCTGAAAAGAAATTACACTTTGTTTCAGCTATCACCCTAGCTTAACTTCGAATAGGCAGAGTATTTTTTCGTCACACAAGCGCTAATTGGGAATTTCCGTAACATACAGTCACCACAGCATTTTTAATCCTTTCGCCGGGGCATGTTTTTGTAGCAACTTTTGCTGGCTATTAGAATTGCAGTCAACTGAATATATTTTCTGATTATTTTTTGTGATTTTGGATCAAAACTGTGGTGGTACAGTCTTAGACATAAAAACTGACCGCCGGCCGGCCGCCACAGAGACTAAGTCCGAGTCGTTCACTTAAGGTGGCCAATAAAACTGACCGCCCCTGACAACTGTAAGTCCGGTCATCTGCACAATCTAGCAACACTGTAAGATGCGGAAGTGTTAGGAGGAAGTGTTGTCTACTTCCGAGCTGATATGGATGGAGTGAGCCCGTGGTCTTGCGGTAATCATCGTACATTCTAAACTTGTTCGCGTGCAACTGCATTTTTTTACCACATTTCGGTCTAAAGTTATGAGTCTGATTGAACATCGAAGAATTTTCGCTTAACACTCTACCCACCCGCAATAACAAGTATTCCAGAAACAATTCCGCAGTACAGCTCGTGGCTGCATCGGGATCATAACGGCTTACGCTCGAGCGTTTCCTCGCGCTGCAGCGGTTACCGGCCACCGGCCAGACGCCACCCACCGCCTGAAATCCGGCGCCGCCCGTGTGAAGTTCTAGTTATCATCTTGCAGTTAAGCATTGGATTTTACATACTTGAAAATCATGAACTACAGTTAAGCATTGTAAATTTGAGTCGCAAGTGGAAAAAGGTGTAACATCTGCAACACAACATTCAATTTTGGTATAACAGAGCAGTGAATGTAGAGGAGGCAGCTAGAAAGATTTGAACTGTGTGTGGAGCGAGTGCTTTTGGGAAAAATACGCCAGAAAAAGATATTCTTGTTACAACAAAGATCGTTCTGGCATGAATGATTTTCCACATTAATGAAGTCTCGACTACTGATATATGTGACTACCATTTTACCATCGTGCGTCATTTGCATTCAACAGGCAATGTTCAGAAGTCTGGTGTAGGAGTACTGCATGCTCTAATTCGAAACAACAAAAATCAACGGAGTGACTATTATTGAATGTCATCAGGTCGCTCATTGAGCATTCCTATGAAGTACTGTTACTGGTGACGTGTTATGATGCCTTTATCGTTAACTTCCTAAGAAGAAATGAAAGGCTGAGCCCCACCAAAAGACGTAGACTAGAGCAAAGAGTAGTGTGAACATAATGTTTTACATCTGATAGCTCCAAAAGTGTGTTTTGGACTACGAATTCTGCCTAAGGGGTGTGTGCAACACAGCTGGAATTTGTTGTCAACAACTGAGACACCTTTCGGTCGCAGTGTAAGAAAATCTAGCAACAAAACTTCATCACCTATGCTACTGCATGATAAATCACTCTGTTGATTTGAGAAACAAAACTATCCAGGAGATTGATAGGAAAGTCTTCTCTCAGGCACTTGTATTGATAGGGAAGTCCTCTCTCAAGCACTTGTCCCTCTCGTCATATATTCGTAAAATTTTACCTTTCCCGTTCTTGATCGATCAACCGTCAAGGCAATTCATTTCTAGACGAAAATACTCTTAAAACTACACTGGTTTAATGAAATCGTTAGAACCAGTGGGTTTCTACAGGGGTAGAATTTGTAAACAACTTTAGGATTGTCAGATTGTTTCAGATACCGTGAAAGAAAATTCAGCTGCTGATTATTTTCTCTTTGATGATTACTGTTGCGATTAGTAAAGCAATGGAAAATGCAATTAAAATATTCACTGTACTAATACAAATTAAATTCAGGTTACTACAGAAACATCATGACGGCAGTCTATCTTAATAAAGCATTAAGTGTCTGTAAGGCGGTTGACCCTATTTTAACACGAACTAGTACGATATTACCGACTTTTGACTTCGAAAAGATCTGTATTTACGTCCTTTCCTGTATCATTCGCAAGTATTATGAAAATGTAGCATTTCAACGATGAAATTATGTATTCACAACAACAAAAAATATCTCGGCAGAAAACAAAAGTGGCATTATGAAATTGGCAGTACCGTAAGGTTTTCGCTCTGACACTAAGGGTTACTGTAAGCAGCAAGACGAATTTTGCTCGAGGGTTATCTTAAGATTCCCTTATTGAGTTTGTATCTGCCTGCTTGTAGCTCTACTACGAAAGAAGTAAAAATCTGGCTTTCAGCGAGTCTCGAAGGGCGAACGAAAGCAGCTGGCATCTGGTAGTCAAGCATGTTACCTAGGAACTGGATTTTTCCTAAAGTGGGAAGACATCCTTTTGTGGTTGAATTGTTGGCAAATGTCAGTCAGACGTGTGCCGTTGGTCTAAGCGTTTCGGTATGTTGAATTTGTACCAATGATTTTTCTACAGGTTTTTTCTGCTCCAAATAGAGAGTTGAAGTCTCCCATTAGTATTTTCACGTCATCTTGGTGAATTTTGCTCGTAGTATTTTCGAGTGTGTTCCATAATTTTTCGACATTTTTGGTGTTTTTCTTATTTTCGATGTTGGTGGGGGCATGTGCATTGATGAGTGTATATTTTTTACTGGGGCTCCGAATGAGCATTGTCATAAGTCGATTGTTGATGGGGGTGATTTCTTTGACAGAGATAATGATAGATCTGTGTTCGAGAAAAGCAATGCCAAAGATTGGTACGCCTTTCGATACCTTTTGTTGTATTTTGCTCCTGAAGATGCAATGGTTTCCGTAATGCAAGGTTTCACTGTCACTTAGTCGTGGTTCGTGAAGAGCAAGGATGAGAATGTTTTGTTGGTCGATTTCTTTTGTGAGATTACTTAGTATTCGTGCTTGGATCAATGTATCGATGTTTAGTTTTCAAATGCATGTTTTCTGCTTGTAGGGAAATTTACCAGAGATCTTCGATATTCTCTGCCGTGCTAACCTGGACTCACCAGATTTCGAAAATCCAACTGCCGCCTGTCGACAGCCGGGTTGTGTACCACCTGGGGTAAAGCTGACTTTGCTTGCACAGTTCATGTTTGATTGTGTTTCGTTGGTTTGGCTTGGGTGATACCAGGACCGGACAGGACCAGAGGGTGTTGAAGCCTTTGGAAGCAAATATTTTCAGCCGAGCTCATTGATCTAACAGACGGTGACCAGAGTAGCGGTGATTTTCATTCAGACGTGTCTGGATTTTGGGTTCAGCGGATTGAGTAGCCGTTCAGGATTGTGTTAGTATTTGGTTCACCCCAAGTATTTGACTTCCTCGGTACCACCCATATGGGAGAGGGTTTCCCCTATCGGCCCCACGGGATTTTATTATTATTATTATTATTATTATTTTTATTATTTTTATTATTATTATTATTATTATTATTATTGTCATTATGTCATCAGCAAATCCGATATGGTGCATCTTCCCACCACTGAAATAGAAGTGCATTGCTCGATTCAGTATTTCCATCACATAAATATGGGTTATAATTACGTTACATTGCTGCTAGTAGACATATTTCTCACTTTTTCTTAGGCAGTTGATACCTGTTATTCCATCATAGGAATTTATGTGCGCAGCATTGTTGCAATACAGACGTTCAAATTATCCGATTTCTGTAATTTCATTTCGATATCAGATCGTTCTAATTGGATTCAGCCAGTCAGGCTTAATGTGGATGTCCGAATACGACTCTCATCATTTGATAGACTGGGTAAACCACATTCTTAATCGGACGGTTGAATCTAAATCACTTATTTATGACAGGGCCTGAATTCTTCATCTCTGTGGAAAATAATAATACAATGTGCTTATTACTAATATGTTATTTAAATATAAATTTATGAACGATGAGATAACAGTTTATTTACAGGAGCAGAGCCCCATCCATCATAGCAGAGCAGTGCGAGATTGGTTTCAGGGCCAAGAGAGGATAAAGCTGTTGCCGTTTGTTCCACGATCACCGAACATCAACCAGACAGAGAATATGTGGGCAGAGGTAACAAGGTCATTGCCATGTGGACCTGCAAATGCAAGCGATCTTTGGACGAATATAGAAAACGTATGGTGGAAAGTAAACCATCACGCTACACTGTCGACGACTTAATGAAATCAATGCCCCTACGCCTTCGAGAAATCTTACATAATGATCGTGGGTGGGTTGGTTACTAAAAGTATACTCGTCCACAAAACCCATGTGGACAATTATCTGATAGTCGGTCAAGCTTCGCTTTGTCGCAGCTCTTTAGAGACAAGTCCATTTACTTTCAGTCTCCTTCTTACCATTCTTGCAATGCAAGGTAATTGAAAAATCTCATCCACTCGACGCCAACTGAGGAATTGACTGGTGGATGTGTTGTTCAACACACAGTAGTTGTCACCCTCACTGGAATCAATGACTGTGTGTGTGTGTGTGTGTGTGTGTGTGTGTGTGTGTGTGTGTGTGCGTGTGTGTTTCGTGTTCACGCACAATCTGAATCAATACTATTAACATTAGAGAGACAACCAACAATATATATTGCTTCAAATATGACTGTAAAGTATTTTAATGCGATGGGAAGCTACAAACTGAATTTTTACCCAACCCACGACCTGCCTATTACGTTAAGTAAGATGTATTAACTCCATAGTGTCAATAGCAGAGACAGTGCGCTCTTGTTGTCGAGGCTCGCGACAAGTGCAGCGATTAGCAGTGGCCAATGCTGCATCGATTTGTTTATGTTAGCTGAGCGTGGACACTGCAGCAGACGCTTCGCCATAAACAGAAATAAATCACCTTGGCTCTGACTGCAGTGAGCGGATATCACCGCCTGCGTGTTCTTATAGTAACCAAAGTGAGACTCTACTCACAGGTGCCATGGAGTAATTGCAACGGGTATCATGTCAATAGTCATCAGAATATTAACCAGTGATGAAATGTTCACTCTGTTTGAATCCCAAGAAAATAGGAACCTTCTCACATAGGAATGTGAGGTGATATCAAAACTTATCCAACATACAAAAATTAACTGCAGGGCTTTCATGTATGCCGTAGTAGCACACAAGGAAATATTATGTTTTGGAAGCATATATTTCATTTCCTCTTCTCATATTAACGCCCTTGTTTTAGTATGAAGTGAGAAAATAAACACGAAAGATCTAAAGTTCCTGAGAAGCATATCAGTCATCTCTCCTCTTCTCGTATCATAACTTGTTTTAGTATGAAGTAAAAAAAAATAAACAGGTTAAGGCTGTGAAGCATAATATGACACCAGATTCTTATCGTAGGCGCTATTGGAAACGCAAAAAGCAGGGAGCTGTCCGTTCTTTTGTCCAACAGTCTGTCTCCTTCCATGCATAACTCCCGCTAGGAGATTCTTATTTAAGGACTTGTGGCATCAAGTTCTTCAGCAGAACAAGCCTTATGTTATAGTGCTAATTACGGTATGGAAAAAAATGCAACAAAGACGATTTCCCCTACAGCAGTGGGGATATTTGCAAATGTCTGTATGCAGCAATGACTGCCAGCTGCCAGAACACTGCGGCAGGCTACACAACTGTGCGTGCACTTCAGACTTCATTCAGTAAGAGTTCAGGAGATGGATGGAAACGTCGAATTATTGTCGCTTTCCGAGTCGTATTCAATCCAGAATGAGGTGTTATTAAGGTAGTTGAGCGTTCTAGCAATTACACTTTTATAATTCCCGTATGAGTATTCCGATAGCCAAAAGAACCCGTTAGTGTGAAACTATCGGGAACTGCATTAATATCAAACTGCAAGAACTTGAGACAATACGTGGACTCTCCTCTTCGCTGGGTGACCTAGCCGGCCGAAGTGGCCGTGCGGTTAAAGGCGCTGCAGTCTGGAACCGCAAGACCGCTACGGTCGCAGGTTCGAATCCTGCCTCGGGAATGGATGTGTGTGATGTCCTTAGGTTAGTTAAGTTTAAGTAGTTCTAAGTTCTAGGGGACTAATGACCACAGA
Organism: Schistocerca americana; assembly: GCF_021461395.2. Taxonomy (NCBI): domain Eukaryota; kingdom Metazoa; phylum Arthropoda; class Insecta; order Orthoptera; family Acrididae; genus Schistocerca; species Schistocerca americana. The sequence goes on from NC_060130.1 coordinate 867,412,643, forward strand.
AGTTGAGGCCCATAGTGTTCAGAGCCATTTGAACCATTTGGGTGACCTATTACTGTTGTTTAGGATTCTTTCCGTCCTAGGCGTAATGCAAATGGAACTTCAGCGGCGCTTTCAGTTATACTTGACAAACATCAGCAACTTGTAATCACTGCGAGTTACAACTGAGTGATGATATGGCTCAGGTTGTCAGTAGTTGTGGTAGTGTTATGCTCTCAAACTGCTTATAGTAACGTTAATGGTGGCACACATAATTTACTGCTGACTACCTATTTAAGTAAAGACAGTGTTGTGGCGTCGTCGCTTCTCTTTATTTGGCCTCAGCTTGAGTAATCCGATTTAATGAACATAGTACTCCATTCGTGGGCTACTAATGATACAGTATGACTACAGAGATCATCTTGCGGGTATTACATTAATTGTGCAATGAACTGCTTAACAAATATCACCCTCAGCTATGTAGCTGGAATGACTCATTACACAGGAACTCTATGTTGCACTTGGTTAAGGGATCAGTTCGCTGCAATCTTGCTTCTACTGTTCCTAAATACTTATATACTTCATAAATGGTTCAAATGGCTCTGAGCACTATGTGACTTAACTTCTGAGGTCATCAGTCCACTAGAACTTAGAACTACTTAAACCTGACCAACCTAATGACATCAGACACATCCATGCCCGAGACAGGATTCGAACCTGCGACCGTAGCGGTCGCGCGGTTCCAGACTATAGCGCCTAGAACCGCTCGGCCACCCCGGCCGGCATACTTGTATACTGACCATTCGTTATTTGACTAAATATGAACTACAATCTGATTCGCATGTATATGACATGGGTTAGCGCCGGCACAAAGCATAACTAACGGTTGGATGCCGTTGAAGTCCCGTTACACTGATGGCAAGAAAAATGTTCGCAAATCACCTCTATTGCCTCAAAAAACAATTGCATCTTAAATATCGAAGGACCGACGTCCACACTGTCACAGCGCGTTGAAATACAGCTAAGACGGCAGATGAATATTTGTGACCGACTGGGCTTCGAAACTGGACCTCCTGCTTACTAGACAGACATGCTGATCACTGCGCTATTTTTTTTTTTTTAACAAGTTTGAGACGACTTTCAGCACCAGGTAGGCGGAGGCAAAGAGGGCAGGGGTCGAAGATCCGAGGCCTGGCCTCAATGCCTCCCCTATACCTGTCACTGAGCAGCTGCATTATTCCCATGTATTCCATGTTTGCCTTTAAATTGTGGAACAAAACTGAAGTAGTAATTAAGGTGAAATAAATTACAGATTTCCGCCTCCAATGGCGTGCGTTCCTTGTAGAACATAACTTATAACAGCGAAAAGGGTGACGGAAAAATACATAACAAACATTCATTCAGAAATATAATCACAATTTAAGTTATTATGCCCTTAACCACAATCCGAGTTTGAGTCTCTCTTCAGTTACAGCTAACCAGTGCGCACCTATTGCACTATTGTAAGAACCGAGATGCAGTATTTTGGATTTAAAATTTTGTAAATTCGTTGTAAGAACTTATGAGACCAAGCTGCTTAGGTCATCCTTCCCTAAGCTTACACATTGCTTACTCTAACTTAAACTAACTTACGCTATGGATAACACACACACCCAGGCCGGAGGGAGGACTCGAACCTCCGACGGTTGGCACTGTCGGGACACAGCAGCCAACCTCTCTGCAGCACCTATCTACACACGCTCCTCGTCAGACAAGAATTCCCATCTTTGCCGCATACCACATGCTCGGTACCCCCCCCCCCCCCCAACCACCCGCGGCCATTAGTCCACTCGCTCGCGGCCACACTGTATTCCCGTTAGGGTTCGGACGATGATGTGCGTCTAGCACTGAAAACTTTCGATGACCCGTCGATACCCAAATAATTAAACAGGATGTTTGAGGAGGAATAGTAAATATTGTAGGGGGTGGTGGTACAGAAAATTGCAGAAAAAATGCCGTATAACACCCTGTATATGAGTGGTGTCTGTTCTTTCGTGAATGTCCGAAAGAAAAAAACACTACGAAAAGTGAGAAATATGTCTACTAGCAGCAATGTAACGTAATTATAACCCATATTTATGTGATGGAAATACTGAATCGAGCAATGCACTTCTGTTTCAGTGGCGGGAAGATGCACCATATCGGATTTGCTGATGACATAATGACAATAATAATAATAATAACATATTGCAGGATACCAGCCACCCAATCTTTGCTTCAAGAAACCGGATGGTTCACTAGAAACTAACACGAAGAATAACTGCCAAATCCTCGCAAACTACTTCAACAAACTTCTCAACTGCGAAAGACCTACAGAGGACATTCACTACGAGACGTCTACACCAAATCCTGACGCTAAACCACCAACCATCAACGAAATAGTAGAAATTATCAAGACACTGAAAAACAATAGAGCCCCAGGAGAAGATGGAATTATTGCAGAACTATGGAAACTAAATGATGAAAGATTAACTGGAAAAATTCACAAAATCATATTAAACATTTGGGAAACAGAACAGATCCCATCTGAATGGAAATGCGCACTCATCCATCCACTCCACAAATAAGGTGACAAAACAGAACCAAATAATTACAGGGGTATCTCACTCGTACTGGTCACATATACAATCCTATCAAAAGTTCTCATGAATAGATTAGAAGAACAAGCTGACCCACAAATAGAAGAATACCAGGCTGGTTTTCGCAAGGGACGATCATGCATAGAGCAGATCTGGAATCTGAAAATGATTCTCCAGATGAGAAACACCCGAAACACAGTGGTTACTTTTGTAGATTTTAAAAAGGCCTACGACTCAATAGACAGAGTAGTGCTCTGCAAGACGCTGGAAGAATTCAGCATTGACAGAAAGACAAGAGCAATCATTCAGGAAACATTAACTGACACAGTCTCCAAGTTTAAATTTATGGGGGATATCTCGGAACCATTTGTAATCCAAACTGGAGTGCGACAGGGTGACTGACTTTCACCATTACTCTTTAATATCATTCTTGAAAAAATCATCAGGACATGGGAAAAAGAAGACAAAGGAATCCAAATTGGCATTAGAAAAGATAATAGATTCAATGTGAAGTGTTTAGCTTTTGCAGATGACCTTGCAATCCTCACAAATAATAGAAAAGAAGCCACTAACGCCATAGAGAAGTTACACGAAATTGCACAAAGAACTGGCCTGCAAATCTCATATGAGAAAACCCAGTACATAGAAAGAGTGCCACAAGACAAATTGCTTATTGTGACAACCCATGGGAAAATCGTACAAGTACCACATTTTAAGTACCTGGGAGAAATCATCCAGCCATCAGGGATCAACCTAAAGGCCAATGAGGAAAGAATAAAAAAACTACAGAAAGCATATAAACTCACGTGGAACTATTATAACAAAAAGTCCAAATCCATTAACGCAAAATTGAGGCACTACAACACTGTCGTACTTCCGGAGGCACTGTATGCATCTGAAACAACACAAATAGGTGGGCAAACTAAAATCAAAGAAATAGAGAAACAAGAAAGGAAAATTCTCAGGAAAATTTTCGGCCCGATACAAGAGCAAGGAATCTGGAAGAAGAGACCAACATCAGAATTATATAAATATACAGACAAGATTACGGATACAATAAGGAAAAGAAGAATGCAGTTCTACGGACATATCCACAGGATGAATGAAAACAGAATTTCAAAGCGAATTCTTAAAGTCATCAACTCAGGCAGGGGAAAAACAAAATGGATAAAAGAAGTTGAAGAGGACCTCAGACAAGCACACATAACAGTAAACGATGCAGAAAATAGAACTGAATTCAGGAACATCATCAAAAAACATAACTTTGACACCACAACACAGAAGAGACCAGGATGCAAATGGACAGCGGAGCGAAAGAAACAACACAGTGAACACATGAAGAAAATTTGGGCTCAGAAAAAACATAAACAATCATCATAAAGGAATTCAAGTTCAAACGCTCTCTTAAATGGGAATTATCGAAAATAATAATAATAATAATAATAATAATAATAATAATAAAAATCCCGTGGGGCCGATAGGGGAAACCCTCTCCCGTATGGGTGGTACCGAGGAAATCAAATACTTGGGGTGAACCAAATACTAACACATCCTGAACGACTACTCAATCCGTTGAACCCAAAATCCACGCACGTCTGAGTGAAAACCACCGCTACTCTGGTCACCGTCTGTTAGATCAATGAGCTCGGCTGAAAATATTTGCTTCCAAAGGCTTCAACACCCTCTGGTCCTGTCCGGTCCTGGTATCACCCAAGCCAAACCAACGAAACACAATCAAACATGAACTGTGCAAGGAAAGTCAGCTTTACCCCAGGTGGTACACAACCCGGCTGTCGACAGGCGGCAGTTGGATTTTCGGAATCTGGTGAGTCCAGGTTAGCACGGCAGAGAGTATCGAAGATCTCTGGTAAATTTCCCTACAAGCAGAAAACATGCATTTGAAAACTAAACATCGATACATTGATCCAAGCACGAATACTAAATAATCTCACAAACGAAATCGACCAACAAAAAATTCTCCTCCTTGCTAATCACGAACCACGACGAAGTGACAGTGAAACCTTGCATTACGGAAACCATTGCATCTTCAGGAGCAAAATACAACAAAAGGTAGCGAAAGCGTACCAATCTTTGGCATTGCTTTTCTCGAACACAGATCTATCATCATCTCTGTCAAAGAAACCACACCCATCAACAATCGCCTTATGACTATGCTCATTCAGAGCCCCAGTAAAAAATATACACTCATCAAAGCACATGCCCCCACCAACATCGAAAATAAGAAAAACACCAAAAATGTCGAAAAATTCTGGAACACACTCGAAAATACTATGAGCAAAATTCACCAAGATGACGTGAAAATACTAATGGGAGACTTCAACTCTCTATTTGGAACAGAAAAAACCTGTAGAAAAATCATTGGTACAAATTCAACATACCGAAACGCTTAGACAACGGCACACGTCTGACTGACATTTGCCAACAATTCAACCACAAACGGATGTCTTCCCACTTCAGGAAAAATCCAGTTCCTAGGTAACATGCTTGACTACCAGGTGCCAGCTGCTTTCGTTCGCCTTTCGAGACTCTCTGAAAGCCAGATTTTTAATTCTTTCGTAGTAGAGCTACAAGCAGGCAGATACAAACTCAATAAGGGAATCGTAAGATAACGCTCGAGCAAAATTCGTCTTGCTACTTACAGTAACCCTTAGTGTCAGAGCGAAAACCTTACGGTACTGCCAATTTCATAATGCCACTTTTGTTTTCTGCCGAGATATTTTTTGTTGTTGTGAATACATAATTTCATCGTTGAAATGCTACATTTTCATAATACTTGCGAATGATACGGGAAAGGAAGTAAATACAGATCTTTTCGAAGTCAAAAGTCGGTAATATCCTACTAATTCGTGTTAAAATAGGGTCAATCGCCTTACAGACACTTAATGCTTTATTAAGATAGACTGCCGTCATGATGTTTCTGTAGTAACCTGAATTTAATTTGTATTAGTACAGTGAATATTTTAATTGCATTTTCCATTACTTTACCAATCGCAACAGTAATCATTAAAGAGAAAATAATCAGCAGCTGAATTTTCTTTCACGGTATCTAAAACAATCTGACAATCCTAAAGTTGTTTACAAATTCTACCCCTGTAGAAACCCACTGCTTCTAACAATTTCATTAAACCAGTGTAGTTTTAAGAGTATTTTCGTCTAGAAATGAATTGCGTTGACGGTTGATCGATCAAAAACGGGAAAGGTAAAATTTTACGAATATATGACGAGAGGGACAAGTGCTTGAGAGAGGACTTCCCTATCGATGCAAGTGCCTGAGAGAAGACTTTCCTATCAATCTCCTGGATAGTTTTGTTTCTCAAATCAACAGAGTGATTTATCATGCAGTAGCATAGGTGATGAAGTTTTGTTGCTAGATTTTCTTACACTGCGACCGAAAGGTGTCTCAGTTGTTGACAACAAATTCCAGCTGTGTTGCACACACCTCTTTGTGCAGAATTCGTAGTCCAAAACACACTTTTGGAGCTATCAGATGTAAAACATTACGAGCCGTACTGCGGAATTGTTTCTGGAATAGTTGTTATTGCGGGTGGGTAGAATGTTAAGAGAATTGTCTTCGATGTTCAATCAGACTCATAACTTTAGACCGAAATGTGGTAAAAAAATACAGTTGCACGCGAACATGGGACTCTAAGTTTAGAATGTACGACGATTACCGCAAGACCACGGGCTCACTCCATCCATATCAGCTCGGAAGTAGACAACACTTCCTCCTAACACTTCCGCATCTTACAGTGTTGCCAGATTGTGCAGATGGCCGGACTTACAGTTGTCAGGGGCTGTCAGTTTTATTGGCCACCTTAAGTGAACGACTCGGACTTAGTCTCTGTGGCGGCCGGCCGGCGGTCAGTTTTTATGTCTAAGACTGTACATATATCACCATGGCACCTTTATGAGGTATTAAAACTGTGGTGGTAAATGGATTTCCCATATCCCTTTTGCGAGCTGTGGTGTGTTGCCTTTACACGTAAAAAATAATGAATAGTGTTTTCTGTTTTTATTTTATGGTTTCTTTTACTTTATTTAAAAAATATTTGTTACCACAATGTGAAAAAATCCTTGAAACCTTACCACACAGTAAATGTATGAGCTGATTCAGGTCACAACAATGTACATTGCAGAAACGATGATGATGATGATGATGGTGATGATTGGTTTGTGGGGCGCTCAACTGCGAGGTTATTAGCGCCCTTGCAAATTCCGAACCTTTGTTTAGCCCAATCTCGCCACTTTCATGATGATGATGAAATGATGAGGACAACACACACACCCAGTCATCTCGAGGCAGGTGAAAATACCTGACCCCGCCGGGAATCTAACCCGGGCCACATTCTCGGGAAGCGAGAACGCGACCGCGAGACCACGAGCTGCAGACTTGCAGAAGCGAAGCAACGTGCTCCGACAACAGTAGTACTCCCACGTCAAACGGAAACTGATTGTTGTAGCAATTTTCAGACACCTGCCACGCATAGACAGAGGTGGTAAAACGTATTCCCGAAAGCTTTAGGATACCCTAAGTTGGTGGGTAAGTATGCTTCCTAAAGACCACAAATGACAAATTAATTTTGTGGTAAGTATACTACCCGAAACTACTTTCGTGGTAACCATACTTCCCTATACCACTAAAACACCACTGGTTGGTGGGATATATACTTCCCACAGTCCTGAAGGCTGTAATTTACAACAAACAGAAAATACAGCTATTGCAGACGACTGCCACTGTGGTAACACACATTACTTTTAACCGCTGTTCAGATATACATGAGTGGGAATTATATCTCCTATGGCCCGCGATAGGGTTAACAAGAACAATAAAAGTTTTGCAGTGCAGTCTTCTGAAGTTCAGCATCAGCAACACATATCACTGACACGAGGATTTAGCTGGCTCATAATTTATATATTAGCTTAATTTAAGTATTTGGTAAATATTTATTCTCAGATTCTGCCAGCTTTTATCACTGCAAAAGGCAATCAATTTGACACTCACTCTCAAAGGAGAAAAGGATCATTTCCTATCTACATAAATAGTAACATTGTAAAAGTGTTTGCTTTTAGGCTCACTAAAATAATAATTACGTGACCTGAAAATCAGAATAGTGCTTGGCTTTCACAACTGAAATATAGCTTTCCTGTATGAAGTCGAAATTACACAAAAGCACACACGAAAATAAACTGAAGTCTTCCATCTGTGGGGTGAGCTACGTCTAAGCCTCTTTAAAATGCTACTATAAAATGGACTTCACAGCTTACACTTTTGTACCTCTGAATAACATTTCTTCGTGCTTTGTGCTAATAGCCAGTACCATGTATCTTCAAGTTTCGCAGAAGCCACGACTCCACAACCTACCTGGCATAGATTTTGTAATAAATCAGAGCCCGTTATATGTTTGTTTTCCTGCTCTTCTTGTAGAAATGCAGCATTCTACCATTGTCTTAGAAGGCTTTCACTGATAATTACACTACTGGCCATTAAAATTACTACATCACGAAGATGACGTGCTACAGACGCGAAATTTAACCGACAGGAAGAAGATGCCGTGATATGCAAATGATAAGCTTTTCAGAACATTCAGACAAGGTTGGCGCCGGTGGCGACACCTACAATGTGCTGACATGAGGAAACTTTCCAACCCGGTTCTAGGCGGTTCTGGGCGCTACAGTCTGGAACCGCGCGACGCTACGGTCGCAGGTTCGAATCCTGCCTCGGGCATGGATGTCTGTGATGTCCTTAGGTTAGTTAGGTTTAAGTAGTTCTAAGTTCTAGGGGATTGATGACCTCAGATGTAAAGTCCCTTAGTGCTCAGAGCCATTTGAACCAAAGTTTCCAACCGATTTCTCAAACACAACAGTTGACCGGCGTTGGCTGGTGAAACGTTGTTGTGATGCCTCGTGTAAGGAGGAGAAATGCGTACCATCACGTTTCAGACTTTGATAAAGGTCGGATTGTAGCCTATTGCGATTGCCGTTTATCGTATCGCGACATTGCTGCTCGCGTTGGTCGAGATCCAATGACTGTTAGCAGAATATGGCATCGGTGGGTTCAGTAGGGTAATAGGGGACGCCGTGCTGGATCCCAACGGCCTCGTATCACTAGCAATCGAGATGACAGGCATCTTATCCGCATGGCTGTAACGGATCGTGCAGCCACGTCTCGATCCCTGAGTCAACAGATGGGGACGTTTGCAAGACAACAACCATCTGCACGAACAGTTCGACGACATTTTCAGCGGCATGGACTATCAGCTCGGAGACCATTGCTGCGGTTACCCATGACGCTGCATCACAGACAGGAGCACCTGCGATGGTGTACTCGACGACGAGCCTGGGTGCACAAATGGCAAAACGTCATTTTTTCGGATGAATCCAGGTTCTGTTTACGGCATCATGATGGTCGCATACGTGTTTGGCGACATGGCGGTGAACGCACATTCGAAGCGCGTATTCGTCATTGCCATACTGGCGCATCACCCGGCGTGATCGTATTGGGTGCCATTAGTTACACGTCTCGGCCACTCTTGTTCGCACTGACAGCACTTGGAACAGTGGACGTTACATTTCAGATGTGTTACGACCCGTGGCTCTACCCTTCATTCGATCCCTGCGAAACCCTACATTTCAGCAGGAAATGCACGACCGTATGTTGCAGGTCCTGTATAGGTCTTTCTGGATACAGAAAATGTTCGACTGCTGCCCTGGCCAGCACATTCTCCAGATCTCTCACCAATTGAAAACGTCTGGTCAATGGTGGCCGAGCAACTGGCTCGTCACAATTCGCCAGTCACTACTCTTGATGAACTGTGGTATCGTGTTGAAGCTGCATGGGCACTTGTACCTGTACACGTCATCCAAGCTCTGTTTGACTCAATGCCCATGCGTGTCAAGGCCGTTATTACGACCAGAGGTGGTTGTTCTGGGTACTGATTTCTCAGGATCTATGCACCCAAATTGCGTGAAAATGTAATCACATGTCAGTTCTAGTATAATATATTTGTGCGATGAATACCCGTTTATCATCTGCATTTCTTCTTGGTGTAGCAATTTTACTGGCCAGTAGTGTACTAGTACCACACACACCTTACGTCTCCATGTAACTAGGTCTGAACTAAGAGTCTTTTATTGCATTGTTCTGGAACTGCAGTTACTGAAAATGGCGGGAAGTAGCTGGGCCAATACATCTCTGGGGATATCCCTACAGAATATTCTTTACTACTAAAGCTACGTCTCCGTACAATGAGAAATACATAACTTTACAATTCACTTTAAGAGGCAGCACAAGTTAACACTCCTCCCCCACCCCCCACCCCTTTTTGCCTTCTGTCAACTTCTTGAACTTCAAAAACCTAATTTGCTAATTTGTGAAAATATTTCGTGCTCACAGTTGGCTGCCCTGTTCGTGCGCTACATTCACTTGTTCCTTGTCATTCCAGAACTCTAATCATTTAAGAGTGCCATATGATCTAATATTCCTAAAATAGTATTTGTAGGTAAAGATATATTTATTTTAGGTGTTTATGATGCAGTTCTTTTATTTAATGATGCCAATGTGGGGAGAGTTAGGCTGCTTCAAAATTAGTCATATAACCTGGGGAAAATATGGTGATGGCATGTTCTGAACTGGATGTTGTCTGTGTGAAGAAAGCAGATTATGAAGTGACTGTGATAGCTAGGAAGGCAAGAATGCACTCAAGGAATGCTAAGAGAGCCAGGGAGGATGAAGAAAATGCAGATGATCAAGGATATGGTGCAGGGATGTTCTAAGGTCAGTAACAAACTATGTTCAGCTTTAAAGCCAGATTCCTGAGATTTTATTTTTTAATGATTAGGTACATTTTTTCAGAATCTTACCATCATGAAACTTACACAACTTACAGAAACTGGGCTGAAAATCAATGACGCATTTTTAAGAGAAGTTCAGTTTAATATTTTAGAAATTATGAATTAATAAATCTTAAATATGTGGGACAAATTTTACAACTTGTAAAAAATTCCCTCAAAAATAAATTATGCAGGCGACTTAGCTACAAAAATAGGTCAATGGAGGAAGACATTTCCACCACCAGCCATTAAAATTATATAACATTATCATGAACCATTCGAGAGATAAATGTACCTAAAGTTGACAAATTTAACATTGTTAGTATATAAGGTACAATCTTCCTTTAAACGCTGCCTGCTGTTACAATGCAATATTATTATCAAAACAGTTTATATGGGGGGGAAGTTTACTGTTTACGGTCGTAAAGATACTTATATCGTTGTAAGGCCTATCACATACCAACTGTGCACTACTTGCAGCGGTAATTACGACTACGACACAAACCATCCAAATAAGACGAGAAAATATTCTAAACGGCTAATAATTTAAATAATTAAATTCTGTGTAACAAATGTAATTGCTTATAGCATTTTCAGTACAGCCCGTATTTCAGTATAGTTGCTGAATTCTACCCATCCACTATGGACAAACTGTAATTACAACAGTGTGATTCCACCAGGCGAAATTTAAAAGCATTTCCTTTACTCGTTTATACTTTGTCTAAAATTACTGTATAACCACACACTGGCCTTTCAAAAGAAACCACTGATATTTTTAAACGGGCGGTTCGATTGTCATTACGTCAGCGGTTAATTTCACTGTAGGCGAAGTTTTTATGAGAGGTTTCATTATTTCATATCATGTTTTTTTTCTTTTACTTCAAAAATATTTGTTCAGTTCTGGACTTCGCAGAAGCATGGATCTGTCAACTCCACTTCATGCAGCGCAATACTCTGACTACAAATCACCGATATCACAGAGTTTTACAGAGAAATCTCTCAACTCCTTCGAGTTCTAATTGCATCATCGTAAACAGATGTACAGTGTTGAGCAATTAGGTATCTTACAGGCAGGTTGCTTCTGGTGCGCAAGGGCAACTCGAGTACAAATAAATAGCTTCGAATGTCAAGAGGTCTGGCTCTGAGCCATGGAAACAGAATCTCCGCGCAGCCACCCAGCCACCTTTAAATGAACCAAGCAGTCACTAATTGTGTTCAGAGTACAGTATGCAGATCAGTCATTTTTTGCGCTGCCTACTAAAAATTCTATAATCTGACCACTTGCTGATCCTCCATGCCACCATGACAAATATTCCCAGTGTTCAGTGTGATTCAATCCAAACTTAATCCATAACCTTCGCAGATATATATCGCTTCAAAAATTAAAGTAAACAAACATAAAAGCTGCATAAACTTTTCTTACACAAATCTGAAGATGAATTTAGTAACCATTTTAAAGAATATTCAAAAAACGCTAAAGTAGCATTACTAATAATAGTCTACAATCGATTTTAAATTTTTATCTACGCACAGGGGACGTACCATTTAAAAAAATACCAGTTAGCCATCGAAATTTCGGTTTTACGTGAATACCCTAAATCGTTTGAAATTACTCCTAGGATACTTCCCTCAAGAGCCCTGACGGATTCGCCGTATTATCTTTACAAAACCACAGCTCGTACTCCATCTCTAAAGGCTCGACACAGATGGGACGTGAAATCCTAATCTTCTTCCAATCAAAGTGGTGCAATGATTAAGATCTTAGACTCGCATTCGGTAGGGCAGCACTTCAAACCCACGATCGACCATGCAGATCGCAGCCTCAGTTTGTCCAGGTGTGAAGAGCAAAAGCTCAGCAGAGGGATGTTTGGGACAGGCACAGTAAAAAGATGAGAAACTTTTACTCCTATACTCCGAAAACCAAGTTGCGGTGTGTGACGGAGGGTACTTTGTGCAGCGCTGTCACTTCTCTCATCTCCTCTCCCCTCCCCTTCCTCCCGCCCTTCCTTTTGCTGTTCCAGACGCGAATAGTTGCCGGCAAACATCCGTGATGGTTCGAATCTCCCTAACCTTATCCTCATGGTCTTTTAGCGATATTTGTGTGTGACGAAGAAGTTAATTTGCTGACTCTTCTAGCAACGTACACTCTTGGAACTTTAGCAACAGATGACACAGTGATTCATAACGGCTTTCTTCAGCGTCTGCCACTGGAATTGGTTGATCATCTCTGTGATGCTTTCTTGTTCCTAACATGTAAGGCATGCCTTAGTTGCTCATTTTTGACAGTTATATACTTAGCTGATAACGATCTCTCTGAAGAACAAAGAAACATTTTGAGTAAATGATTGCACTGTAATCGACAGCTAAACTTGATCTAGAAAGATGAAATACACTGACGGCAAAAATCGCAGCACCAAGGAGGAGTTGTGCGGCGTCAACGAAAGTTCGTAGGCGTGTTTTTACATCAAAAAGATGTCTCCTCGAATTTCATGTCACTCGCGTGAGAGTGACGCTAGTAGAAAAGGATGCAAATCAGGTTTGCTTTTTAATTACACACTGTAACTGTCGTGAACGTTAGTTACCTTTGAGATTGGACGTAGTGAGCTGATATTAGTCAAGACTGCCTTTAAGGCGACAAAGACGCCATAATCACCACCTCACAGAGTTTGAACGAGGTCGTGTAATATAGCTAGAGATTCTGGATGTTCCATCTGTGATACTGCAGAAAGACTTGGCAGCAATGTTGCCACTATACGTGACTGCTGACAGTGTTGGTCACGGGAATGTGGTTTGCAAGCATAAGTTAAATCATATTTTCAAAATATATTATCAAAAGTGAAATCACCTATTGAAGACCTTAAAGAAAGTGGTAGAGATAAGTTAGAAATACAGGAAACTAGCTCGCTCTAGTTGCACTTCTTGTTCCCAGTCTGATGTGGTCGTTTCAGAACATAGGCAGAACTGTGTTAAAGCTTCTCCATTTCAAACAGCATCTGTAAAAAATGACATTTCTTCGTTTATTGACGAAAGTAACTTAAGCAGTATTGTCAGATTTGAAATACTATGACTGATTATATACATATATATATATATATATATATATAGGGTGGACCATCTGACCATCTGAAGTTTCTGATGAGATCCTCTCGAAAGCTATACATCGGGTAAAAATAGTGGGTAAGAAAGTACGTAAGCTCAAAGGGAGACATCAAATGATACTACACATGACCTCCAGCCCCCACCCTCCTTGGGTGGGGCAGGGTGCAACTTGTAAATCTTAAATGGAAACACCTATTTTTATTGCAGATTCTGATTCTCAATAAAAAAAGTAATGAAGTTTTGTCTGAAACATTTTTTAAACCATTGACAGATGGCACTGAAATCGAGAAAAATTAAAATTGCGGAAGGACTCCGATTTATCTAGAAAGATCCGAAAACGTCCCATCAAATCCAAACAAAATGTGCACCAATTCTTTCATTACGCCAAATCAAGCTAATTTTTTTACAAAATGTATCCTACCCGTCACAGTTTTTGATGGATGGAGGCGGAATGGTATTAAAATCTCTTAGGGAACTCTTCACAATTGCATTACTCACCCACCTGTGGCGCTTCCGTGGCCAAACTGCGAACTATGGCTCAGTATAAAGGTCGGTGCAATGCGATCAGACGTTACTTCACTTTCAGATTGTGAACCGTAAACATCACCCGACGAAGGTAAATTATTCTTCAGCGAAACATGGTTCACTATCCTCTTACAGAGATTGTTGATATGATGTTGATTTTAGGTGAATGCCATAGCAATTACGCTGCAGTTGCGCAATTGTATGCAGATCGTTTCCCAAACAGACGACATCCAAGCGAAAACATTATTCGAAATTGCACTCAAAAAGCTCGAAATGGATACATGCACCGTTCACCTCGTCATCGCGAATACAATGGAAATGACGCTCATACCCTTACCCTTCTCGCCTGTGTTAAACTGGATCCCTAAATAATTAGTCGTGCGATTCAGAGACAAACGGGAATACCGAAATAAACTGTTTTGAGGATTTTGAAGGCACATAAAAATGGTTCAAATGGCCCTGAGCACTGTGGCACTTAACATCTGAGGTCATCAGTCCCCTAGAACTAAGAACTAATTAAACCTAACTAACCTAAGGACATCACGCATTCGAAGAGCGAGCACAGCCATACCATGGGATGTGTTGCTCAAAACTGTGGTCAACTTTCGCAGACGATTGACTTTATGCATTGAAGTAAATGGGGATAATTTTAAACAATTTCTTCGTGGCTAATTTCATGAATTAAGCACCCCAAATTGTGAGAGGCAAGGAGACTCAAACTAATGAAGCACCCCATGGGAACATTATCCTATTACGCCCATATCGTTGTTCCTGGGTAACGCTAAATGTAGGATATAATACATTTTGTACAACAATAGCTTAATTTGGCGTAAAGAAAGAATTGGTACACGTTTTTTTATCGATCAGATGCGTCTGTATCTTTCTCGCATCATTCTAAATAAATCGGAGTTCTTCCCCAATTTCACTTTTTTCTCGATTTCAGCGTCATCTCTCAATGGTTTAAAAATGTTTCAGACAAAACTTCATCACTTTTTTGTTGAGAATCGGAATCTGCAATAAAAATAGGTGTTTCCATTTAAGATTTACAAGTTGCACCGTGCCCTACCCAAGGGGGGTTGGGGGCTGGAGGTCACGTGTTGTATCATTTGATGTCTCCATGTCTCCCTTTGAGCTTACGTACTTTCTTACCCACTATATATATATGGCTCAAATGGCTCTGAGCACCATGGGACTTAACATCTATGGTCACCAGTCCCCTAAAACTTAGAACTACTTAAACCTAACTAACCTAAGGACATCACACAACACCCAGCCATCACGAGGCAGAGAAAATCCCTGACCCCGCCGGGAATCGAACCCGGGAACCCGGGCGTGGGAAGCGAGAACGCTACCTCACGACCACGAGATGCGGGCACTATATATATATATATATATATATAGTATTTCAAATCTAGTCTGACAATACTGCTTAAGTTACTTTCGTCAATAAACGAAGAAATGTCATTTTTTACAGATGCTGTTTGAAATGGAGAAGCTTTAACACAGTTCTGCCTATCTTCTGAAACGACTACATTAGACTGGGAACAAGAAGTGCAACTAGAGCTAGCTAGTTTCCTGTATTTCTAACTTATCTCTACCACTTTCTTCATTAGATGATTTCACGTTTGATAATTTATTTTGAAAATATGATTTAACTGATGCTCGCAAAGCACATTCCCGTGACCAACATTGTCAGCAGTCACGTATAGTGGCAACATTGCTGCCAAGTCTTTCTGCAGTATCACAGAAGGAACATCCAGAATCTCTAGCTATATTACACGACCTCGTTCAAACTCTGTGAGGTGGTGATAATGATGTAGATGGACCACCTTATATATATATATATATATATATATATATATATTGCGGGGCTTATCGATTATGAGGTAAATCGCTCGTTAAATCGTGATTATTTGGCGCCTGTAAACTGCATGTTTTGCGACGGTCCACTTCAAATAAATTCTTTTTTGGGTAACTATGCCGAGAAGAAAGAATTTGAAGTGGACCGTCGCAAAACATGCAGTTTACAGGCGCCAAATACTCTCGATTTAAGGAGCGATTTACTTCATAATCGATAAGCCCAGCAATTTTTCCGCTTAAGTGTTTCCTAGTGAATCAGTCGATCTATTAGTGAAAAACGTATCAAAATCCCTACAGTATACCTGAAATTAGCCATACATACAGATAGAAAAACGTCGTGGGGGACTAAAATTTAGTAATATGCGTAGATGAGAAAGCATAAGTACTAATAGTACTCGTACGTTAAAAATATGGCAGACACCATTTGGAAAAAGGTGGATTGCTTTCCCTGGACGCGCAACACGAATGATCTCGAATACACTGATCGAGCTGGTTTTTATCTGTTCTCTGGGCGAGAAAACCAAGACGAACTGATTCACTGAGGTCAAGCTGGATCTTCAAGAAATGAAGATCATAATTAAGACGTCCAGTTCCGTAACCTACTCACAAAGGAACTTTGAACACCCCAGGGTTTCCAAGAAAACCCAAAGTTGAAAACTGTTGAGACATGAACTGAAGAAAGAAATAAGGCTCACTGAAAATGAAAGAGAGTAGTGGCTGCAAATTAGAGCCAGAAAAGAAACGCCACTGAAATAATGAGGTCGACAGCTGTGCAAAATGAAACAAGTTAAATAATGAAAAAAATTAATTGCGGTTAGCGTGTCGCGGAAAAAAGTTATATTATCGTATGTCGAACCTGTTTCCCAAAAAGTTACGACGTGCTTACCAACAACTAAAGCAATTGCATTTAGGGCGGAAGGCCGTATTAAGCAACGGCTAAGACATAGAGTAAGCAATACAAGAAGAAAATGCGCAATTTCTGGTGCTTGGAAGATTCATTGTGGAGTCTGTGGCCAGTTTTATACAGGACAAATATAAATGCAAATTAGAGTAGTAAAACAGCGTAAAATGTGCATTACAACTTCTAAGGGCACGAATTACAGGAAATTAGCGGAAACAAGGAGGTAGTGCCTAGTTCACCGAAATCTCTCTGTCAGAATGTTTTGGAGCAGCTCGAAATACAAACTCCCCATCGAAAGTAACCGGACAGGTTATTAAATAAGGTGAGTTTCAGCAAAATAGATACTCCGATATATTTAGGGCTGTTCTGTGTTGGTGGTTGCATTTACCTGATATGAACATCGCCACACATGGAGACGCGGGCGGTACGCGACGTGTTTACGACGAAACAAAGTGGAAGTTGGGTGCATACCGACAGCTCTTGCCGTGTTAACTGCAGAAAGAATACTGGACACAGCGCAAGTAGGCACAGCGACCTCTATGCGGGCAACATAAGGATGCTGACTCTCAGTTTCAGAGGTTAATTCAATGCACTAAGATGAAATGAATGGGGATGAAATTCACCAAGATGCAATGACGTAGCGGAGCAAATCGTTTAGATATGCTGAATCTGCTCATGTCATTTCATTCATTTTGTATCTACCCCTTGGGGCAGGATAATTCATGGCCCGTTCCTCCAATGGCGCCATTCTCACACACACTGCGGAGGAATCTCTGGTAAGGGTTTTCAGGAAACTTCAGGTGGAAACGTCAATGGCAATGAAAGTTTAAGTGATGTCTGAAGGCTCAGATAGCCTAATGGTTAAACCGACTGATAGTGATAAACAGCCGGCCGGTGTGGCCGAGCGGTTCTAAGCGCTTCAATCTGGAACCGTGCGACCGCTACGGTCGCAGCTTCGAATCCTGCCTCGGGCATGGATGTGTGTTATGTCCTTAGGTAAGTTAGGTTTAAGTAGTTCTAAGTTCTAGAGCAGGGGTTCCCAACAAAATTTTCTCGAGGACCCCCTCATCGAGTATGATTGAGACCTTGTCATATCTCAGTATCAAGTACCTAAAAAAACCAAATGAAGATTCTTTTTATACCTTTTCTCTTTTTGGTACTTAGAAAAAACATTGACATATTGATTATTGAAAAAATATTGAGCTTAAAAGTTTTTCAATTTAGCCATCATTGTTATTAACTATTTGCCTCTATCTAATTCTAGTTTTGCGCCAGAGTGTGCTAGTGTCATTTGGCTCTAGGTAGACGCTAGCAGCTGAAGTTAGCGTTCGTTAAAGCTCTGCTCATGCAGGAAGCGGCCAAAACAAAAAAATATGTTATCATACGAAATATATTTAATGTATTTTTTATTCTAATAGCATCTTGCGGACCTCTCTGGCATAGCTCGCGGATCCCTGGGGTTCCGCGGACCACCTGTTGAGAACCACTGTTCTAGAGGACTGATGACCTCAGATTTTGAGTCCCATAGTGCTCAGAGCCATTTGAACCATTTTTCGGTTGTCAATACATGTTATTTGCTCTCAGTTTAGTAGCTAAGACCTACTAATGATTTTTATGTAATTTTATAACTAGCACCTGCGTAAAATTTTTAAAAAGTATTATTTTATGCGTAACTGGATGTAAACATAGGATGTAATGCTCTGTGTAGAGGAGAAATCGTTCTCGACCATCCCACAGCTTTCTTGCTATTTTTAAACGATTTTAGGTAGATTTTCCTCACTCAATTATAGTAAACCACTATATAACTCGTTGAGTTAGGTGCTACCATCATTACCTTGGATATATGTAGGCTGTTTAGCTTCTAAATTGACAAGTTTTTGTGTGACATGAAGAGGTTTGTATTACTTTGTAAGTAGTATATCAAGTCAACTTAATTGCCTTTTTATATACAGACCTGAAGATGGCAGAATGGATGTTCACTGTGCAACGGCGTGTGAGCTGATTTGAAACTTCCTAATAGATTAAAACTATGTACCTGATGGGAACTCGAAGCCGGGTCCTATTTTTTGCGTTGTTGTTCCATATCTGTGTCTGAATGGTAAATCCGTCATCTCAACGGATAGCTTTCTACCAGTGTTGACGGGAGCCTTTGTCAAGATGATTTAAGATTATACGATATTGCAGTGCCTATGGTATTCTGATTACACTGGAAAGTTGCTTTGGACACGCACTGCAGCTATCCGTACATGCATCCCGGATCAAACAAAACATCCACATGTCACGTTATTTTCATCCCTGTACCATAGTCCCCAACATTCATCACTTAATACTCGCAGCGTTACTCCGTATTCCCGCAGTAGTGATAACGAAACTATGAAGAATTGAGGCCCATGATATTACTATTTTATGCCCCCCTCAAAAAGTAATACTTACTTGCAAGTCTGGATGAACGGTGTTAGGTACAGATGCACTACCTATTAGCCACTTATAAAAAATTGTGCTATTTCCAAGATACTCGCATTTACCGAATTTGTTTCGAATTAATTTAGGACAGCTGTCAATCTTTCATTCAGACATGGCAATAAATATTACATGCCGAGGCAAGTACAAGACGATAATGTCATGGACCTGGATTCATCATAATCTCGTTCTCACTGGTGCAGGAGTACAGAGTAAAGCTGCGAGCATTAAGTGATTACTATAGGGACGATGGTGTAGGGATGCAGACAGTGTGACATATGAAAGTTTGCGTCAGTCCAACAGGCGTGTGTGGAAATCGGGGTTCGAGTCCCGGTCCGGCAAAAAATGTTCGTATGTCACTAATAGATAGTACATTTGAACGTAACACAGCTGATTCCAAGATATTCGTATTTAGAAAATTTAATTCGTATCTATTTTGTTCCTTGGTGATATTTGTGAACTGATGAGGTATATCTGGACAGGACTCGATGTGAGTGGGTTCTCTGATTTCCTTATAATATAAAGCAATGTAGTGCTCTGCAATGAAAGCTTTTATATCAGCCTGCCTACTGTGTTGGATGCCCATGTTATCGTCTGTAGTGGCGATTAAATGAGTGCGGGCCCGCCGCGACTCTTGAACCACATGGTGAATGGATGATGTGGTGTACAAGCGTCCAGCATTGTCCCAGGCGCTAACCTTGAAACCGGCGGAAGACTGACGTACTGTAGTCTGGATCTTTGCCTTAATCCGTTTGATTGAGGCTATATTTTGGATAGAATGTACGGGTTCCAAACACCCTTGCCGCAGCACCAGAAAATAATACTCTTTAGTTGTCTTATTCCATCTGCCTCGATTAAGTGCGTAGGTTTGTAAGCAGTTTCTCAGTTTCACCTTAGTGTGTTTGGTCCACCAAAGTATGCCTGACTGAAATTTTGGTCGTGCAGCCATGGCTGATCGCCAAGTTTCCTCAACTTAGGCTTCCATGTCTGTGTGCTCTAGAAGACTGCAATTGAGATGCCAGAGCCCTCGGTCCCTATACACTTCCTGAGCCAGGTGGTGTACCGATATGTGGAAAGCAGTATGAGCTGAAAAACTGACAGGAGCCGAGAGGCTATGCCTCTCCCAGAAATGAATGGGGTCTGCTGGATACATATGGGATCCCTTGAGTGAACATGATCATAGTACCTGCATCGGATCCAATATTGATAAAAATTTGGTCGTGGCCTGTCGTGACTGCTAGTTTGTTATTGGCGGTTCTTGAAGAAAGGTGAAATATACTTCAGCAGCATACAAATATTTATGGTACAAGGGTCGTTCAGTAAGTAATGCCCCATATTTTTTTTAAAAAAGCCATTAATATACGTAACCAAACGTTCTTGTTGCTGCTTCACATTTGATGTTTGTTCTATGCACCGTTCTGGCAGATGGCAGAGCCGTAGTACAGCGTCAAAGTGGCGTCTACATACGACTCACGTTACAAGCAGCGTGTTGTTATTGAATTCTTGTGTGCAGAAAAAGAAGCCGTGGTGAACATCCATAAACATTTGTGTGCAGTGAATGTATGGTGACGCTGCAGTTGATAGGAGTACAGCTAGGCGGTGGGTAAAGAAAGTTACAGCCTCAGGAAATGCAGAAGCAGAGCTCCATGATCAGCCAATCTCGGGACTTCCTGTGACAGCCACTGCTCCAGACATGCTGAATTGTACTGATGCCATTATTCGTGCCGACCGGCGCATCACAACTCGACAATTGTCTCTACAGTCGTCGGTCAGCATTGGAAGGGCGTCTGCAATGATCTAGACTCTCGGATATTCAAAGAGGTGCTCACGATGGGTTCCACTAATACTCACAACGGACCACAAGATTCAAAGAAAGGCCATTTCATCTGAATTGTTAGAGCATTTTGAGACCGACAGAGAGGCCTTTCTCTCACGGATCATTACGGGCGACGAAAGATGGGTCCACCACTTTTCGCCGGAAACAAAAAGGCAGTCCATGGAGTATCATCATCCTCATTTATCACAAAAGAAGAAATTCAAGACAACCCCCTCTGCTGGAAAAGTCATGATGATAGTCTTCTGGGATTGTGATGGTGTCATTCTCGTGGATTTGATGCCAAGAGGGTCAACCATCACTTCAGAGTCTGAGTACCCAGGAATAGATCGCCAAATTGGGTTGGACATCATTGTCTCATCTACTCTACAGTCCACACCTGGCACACTCGGACTTCCATCCCTTTGGAACACACTTTGAAGGTGACGAGAGTGTCAGTCATGCAGTGAAAACATGGCCACATCTACAGGACAAGAAAATGGCTCTGAGCACTATGGGACTTAACATCTGTGGTCATCAGTCCCCTAGAACTTAGAACTACTTAAACTTAACTAACCTAAGGACATCACACACATCCATGCCCGAGGCAGGATTCGAACCTGCGACCGTAGCAGTCGCGCGGTTCCGGACTGAGCGCCTAGAACCGCTAGACCACCGCGGCCGGCTACAGGACAAGAGCTTTTACCAGCAGCGAGTACATTCTCTTCCGCAACGTTCGCGTACGGCCATAGAACGTGATGGAGACTACGTAGAAAAATAGGACATGAACAAGACATTTTGATGTATATTGTCACCAAATTCAGACTCTTAACAATAAATATGTTCTGAGAAAAAATGTAGGGCATTACTTATTGAACGAAACCTCGTAATTCAAAATGTTGATATCAGACGCTATCCGATTGAGATTTAAGGTGGCAAATTTGTAGGCACGCATGTGGATATTCAGTTAGCCCTCGGTGTCTTCAGCCAAAGAAATGTTGTGGCCTAACCGTCGAGTCTGATCTTGATCGATTCCGTGCTCTGCTTCTGACGGACGTTATCGTGTGTCACTTGCATCGGACCTGGGGACACTGCAATGCGCGCCGGCCGGAGTGGCCGTGCGGTTCTAGGCGCTACAGTCTGGAACCGAACGACCGCTACGGTCATAGGTTCGAATCCTGCCTGGGGCATGGATGTGTGATGTCCTACGGTCAGTTAGGTTTAATTACTTCTGAGTTCTAGGTGACTGATGACCTCAGAAGTTAAGTCGCATAGTGCTCAGAGACATTTGAACCATTGGAACCACTGCAATGCGTTCCTAATCATCTGTGACCATTTTGTTAGAATTTTTCCTAGTTTTGCATGCACGTCTGTTGCGTTGGCCAAAAGTGGAATCCAAGAACTCCTGCGGGCGCTCAGGCCGATTTGCTCGGGTATTTCCACATCAGCTGCCTCGTTTGGGAGATACAAGGAATGAGGACGAGCCCTTCTTGGTGCTGAGGGTCACGTTTGTGAGAGAGACTAATTTGGCTTCTCGGTTGGCGCTGAGTCACGTGCCGCCTCTAAAGAGGTCGATGTTTCGGATGAATGTCTATTTTGGCCCTCTCTCTCTCTCTCTCTGTCTCTCTCTCTCTCTTCTCCTGCAAGGTGCATGTATCTAGAGGCTTCGCGATTGACTTCGAACTACTGGAGGACGAACCGGTTCTTGTAGCTCGTGTAAGCTCACCTCTTGACTCGGCAGTGGGTTCGAGTCCTCATGTCGTAGGTGCATTCTGCCTCTGCGAGTCAACCGCCTCCGATGACAGGGCACCCCTTAATTTAGCGACCTTTGCAGGATTCTGCCTGTGAAGTTTAATTTCGTTGGTTCTCGCGAGAGTTGACAACATGTCTGGCAGCAGTGGTAGTTGGGCACTGGACGCATAGATGGTCTAAACTACTGCATGCCACACCGATTCAAGGCTATGCCTCGTACATCATCAGAGCTTTTCATCAAGTAAGAGGGTATATGCTTCTTCAAATCTATTTGTACCGCCCGCACACCATTATACACATTAAAATGTTTGTTCGGGGACCTTTTCTCCTGCTGAATTTGTAGAGCAGTTCCGAAAAGATCTTTCTTTCTCTCTCTCCCTTTCTTTGGGTCATCAGTCTTCTGACTGGTTCGGTGTGGCCCGCCAAGAATTCCTCTCCAGTACTAAAGCCCTCAGTTATTTGCTGGATGCATCCCAGTTTCTCTCTTCCTCTACAGTTTTACCTATTGCAGCTCCCTCTAGCACCATGGAAGGTATTCCCTGATGTCTTAACAGATGTCGCTTCTTTTTATCAGTATTTTCCATGTATTCCTTTCCTCTCCTGTTCTGCACAGCACTTCCTCATTCCTTACCTTATCAGTCCACCTACGTTTCAACATTCGTCTGTAGCATCATATCTAAAATGCTTCTATTCCGGATTTGTCACACTCCATGTTTCACTAGCATACAATGCTGTGCTCCAAACGTATGTTCTCAGAAATTTCTTCCTTAAATTAAGGAAATCATCTAGCGTTCGTTTGACAGCCTCACTGGATGTCTCAAAGCGCAAGTTGTGCACCTGTATGTGCGCAGACCTATATTGGTATAAGTCACAGGTACTTTCTAACATCTCTCCTGTGAAAGTAGGCAAATAGTGGTGTTATCGAAGCGGCTTATCACTCGAGCACATACGTCACCGTTAATTGCTTTGACGTAAATCGAGCTGGCAAGAAACTCGAACTGACAGCTGTACATTTTGTGTTCAGGAAGACCGATTGTTTCCACTAACCACCTGTCAACAGTATCGATGCGGTACTAACAAGGGAAGCTCTTGCCCATGTGGGAATCCGAATCTAACCATGAATTTTCTGGTGTATGTCTGCACATTGTCGTTGGCGTTATTCTAAGTCTGTATACTCCTTATTGTCGGTTCTTGTTACCAATATTAGTTTATTTCCAAGAATAAGCAGCTTTCACTCGGTTACTATTCGGCAGAAATCAAACCTCCATTTGGATCGTACTTCCTTAACTCTTGTGCAAAGAGGTGTGCAGTATACTGCTGCATCCATTTTCAATAAGCTGCCACTCGAATTCAAAAATCTTAGCAGTAATCCACGAGCGTTCAAATCGACACTGAAGAGTTTCCTCATGGGTCACTCCTTCTATTCTGTCGAGGAGTTCCTTGAAAAATTAAGCTGATTCTTATTGTATTGCTGATAGCGTTTACTTAAACTTATGGACAGACTTTTTTTCAGGTTCATGAACATTTATTTTTATGTGTTATTACTTTTATGTTGTAAGTTCATGTACTGACACGTTCCATGACCTTGGAGATTTGCTCCTCAATTTGGTCCTACGGAACGTGTGAGATTTTATTGAAATAAATTTAAACTTCAGAGCGTGAGTGTCAAGCACCCTAACTAATCGCGTTGGAGATGTTAGTGGAACAAATCCAAACAGGGTGCGAAGACACCCTAACTAATCGCGTTGGAGATTTTAGTGGAATAAATCCAAGCAGGGTGCTGCGCTGACTCAGTTTTGGCGTTATTTACTCCGACACGACGTCATTTGGTCACACGTCCTTTCCTGGAAGTGGCCAGTATTAGACTACGCTATCCGAGCACGACTCACATTCCGCCCTCACAATTTGACTTCCATCAATGCCTCATCTCCTATCTTTCATACTTCACAGGAGGTCTCTGGCATACCTTGCAGGACTAGCACTCATGGAAGAGAGGAAGGTAGGAGATGATGAGGTACTGGCGGAAGTAAATTTGTGAGGGGAGGGGGGGGGGGTCATTAGTCGTGCTTGGCTAACTCGGTCGGTAGAGCACTCGCCCGCGTAAAACAGAGGTCCCAGTATCGAGTCCCGAGCCGGCACGCAGTTTTAATCCGCCAGGAAGTTTCAGATCTGAAGATGGGTTGTTTGTAATATTTTAATAGACTTTGCCACACCAGACTGAAAAATAAAACCCTGTTATTGACACAGATGTCTTGGTTCTCTATACGACGTAAAAATATCCAACTCTCGAATAATTTTAGGACTTCGATAAGGATAGCAGTTGAAGTAATGAATTAAAATTTGTGTCACGGCCGGGACTCGAACACAGGTCTCCTGCTTGCCATGACACAAATTTTAATGCATTGCTTCTCCTTCTATCCTTATGGAAGGTAAAGTTGACACTCATACGTCTCCAGGAAAATGTAATACCATCAGGTCAATTTTTAGGGCTGTCCAGTATTCCAGTTTATCCATTTGAACTGAACACGCATGCACAACCACTTTAAAGTACCATACAAGCAAAACCTTTCCGCAGATCAAGTTGACTCTTGATTTCCATACAAGCAAAACATTTCTGAAGATCAAGTTGACTCTTGACAGAAGTTATTGCGTATTACGTATCATCATAAAACAATTATTTCAATAAAAATAAATTTTTAATATAACTCATTTTAAAATCAGGCAACAAAGTATACAGTAATTTCTTCTAGGCCCATACAGATTCCTGGCTCCATATGAATATTACTCAAAATTTGTGATTGTAGGATTTCAACAGTTGTGAAAATACTTATAATATTTACAACGAAAAACGTGGAATGCATGCAGTACATAATCGATGAAAAGACAGATTATATCAAAACTACTGTACTGCTTGTGCCCCACGTTTTTCGCTATAAATCTTACAAGTATTTTCGTAGGCTATTAAAAATTTACAATCACATATTTTCAGAACTATCTACATGGGATTATGAATCTGTATGGTGCTTGGAGAAATTATTTTACACTTTTTATCTTGATTTTAAAATGTGTTGTATTAAAAATTCATTTTATTTTATTAATTTGTTTTCTCCTTTTAAGTTTCGTGTCATTGTTTGCAAACTGTTTTTACCGGAATGTGACAAGGCGAATAATAAAGTTCAAAATGAGTAATCCAAGAGCGAAAAACTAAGGCACAACGAAATCCGAGACTAAACCAATGGTGGTAATGAGTATGGTACAAGAACTCAGCGAATTCACAACCGAAGGCCGAGCCGCAGCGCAACTAGATTTATAGTGTGGCTGGGACAGCTAATTGGCTGGTAAGGTTAGGTTACTCTGCGGCCTCGTAACGCCAGGGCTATAAAGGCGATACTAGCGCTTGTAGATGTAGAAGTGCCATCTAGCGCCCATCATGGCATTCCATGCATACCGTCTAGAATGCATTGCAATACCACCCACGCAAGAAGCCAGTCCTGCAGGCAGCCAAGATGTCAGACATTACCAACCCTTTTCACCACCCCCCTCCCCCATGGGACATAGATCAGACACTGAGTTAATATTTTATTGTCATTCAGTTCTGGGCTATGTTTAAAATTTCAGGTCTTTAGCTCACTGGGATGTTAGTTTAAAATCAACTGTAAAATTTCTACTCAGCAGAGAGGCAGACGAGAAAGAAACCTCATAAACATGTGTAAAAAAACTCTCACTGTAATCACTGTACCTATTGCTGGAACATCTACTTCATGTACCGGATTTCCCAGCGTCTCACCGACACTTGTTCTTGACAATGTTAATCACAGGTGCACTCTGCGTGAGTATTATTACGTCAAAAATGTAAAGATATTATCCCACACAGCCAAAGCTCACCATAACGCCTACAATTGGAAAATTAAAAAATTAGGACGCACACTTAACTTACAAACTACCTTATAATATATATTAGAAGCAATCTTTGATTGTCATACAGTTTGATTTACAAAGAAACATCGAACTTTCAATCTGCATCGGAAAATGCTATTATCTAGAAGTTTTTATACTTTTCCCAAAACGTCTGATTTCATACATGTATTTTTTCTCAACATTACAACGCCTTTTTTCGGTGTCATCCACGAGAATCCGTTTACTGTTCGTGTAACGGCCACCAATTGATGAAACAATGGTGTAAATTCACACTGTTCCTGTTCGAACTGCTGAACTTCTGTCACTGGGAACTGGTACGGAATCTGCGCCCCGTAACAGTAGACAAGAATGATACATATGTGGGCTTTCTGTGTGAGCTGTATTATACGAATAAAACTGCCACAACGAATCTCAATCACAATCTGCTTGCCGAGTATTTCCTTCAACTTCCATATCATACACTGCATCTAAAAGCCAGTCAGCGCTGTCTGTCATATAGGCTATCAAAAATGCCTGCAGTTCCTCATAATTGGCTTTCGCTGAGCCATTTTCCGCAATCTCATACCTTCCACGATACAAGGCCGCTAAGGATTGCGGCAGAGCGGCTATGGATCTTGTACGAGAGAGTACTGGCAGATTGAAACTCGAGCCGTGTTGTGACTCGTGCATTAATAGCTGTTTGTTAAGAGCACTGCACACAGGAAACGCTGCAGTTCCGGTCTCTGTCCGCTGCTGAGATTTAATCCGTCAGGATGATTATCTATGGACGCCGCAATAATTATCAGATCACAGGTCGTGATGGTAAGCAACTGCTACGTGTTACGTTCAAATGGTTCAGATGGCTCTGAGCACTATGGGACTTAACATCTATGGTCATCAGTCCCCTAGAACTTAGAACTACTTAAACCTAACTAACCTAAGGACAGCACACAACACCCAGTCATCACGAGGCAGAGAAAATCCCTGACCCCGCCGGGAATCGAGTCCGTGAACCCGGGCGTGGGAAGCGAGAACGCTACCGCACGACCACGAGCTGCGGACTACGTGTTACGTACATAGGCTTACACAGCCAGTGTCAGTTTCATTAAACAAGCTAAATGCCACAGTGGTAAAATACCGGACTCTCCCAGGATGAAATTTTCACTCTGCAGCGGAGTGTGTGCTGATATGAAACTTCCTGGCAAGTTAAAACTGTGTGCCGGACCGAGACTCGAATTCTGCCTTTCACTGGGCTCTTATTTGGGAAGATGGCATTTCTAACACCCGCCTCTCACTCTAGATTCAGGTTTTCAGTGATTTTCTAAAGTTACTCAGAGGAATGCCAGGATAGTTCTTCTGAAAGGGCACGGCGATTTTCTTCTCAGTATTTCCCAAATACAAACTTGGGCTCGGTCTCTAATGACCTCGTCGTCGACGGGATATTAAACCCTAACATCTCTTTCTTTTTTAATTTCATTCAGATCCTTCTAAATGTACCTTCGCATCATCATAAAAGACTACCAGAATAATTCTTATGAAATTGTGTCGTAGTCGAATGGACATTGTGCTACAAATTAAGTCGATCCCATAACATACTTGCCAAAAAAAACCCTCGATGTCACGTGCATTTTTTACGTTCTTCTCTCGTCTTCAAGTAACTTCTTGCCGTATTCCATGTAGTGTCGTATTCTGAAGGTTGTTCCTTATCAACACTGTTTGCCAGCAACTGATAGTGTGACTTTGTAACTGATATCTGCATAACCGTTTTTTAATCCTTTTACAATTATCAAATGTAAATACAGAAAATGAAAAACACTACCTCTGTGCAGTAAAGCGCTCGTTCACTGACACTGAGCTGATTGAACTAGACGAAATACGTTACGTCTTAGCCGGCCGCTGTGACCGAGCGGTTCTAGCCACTTCCGTCCGGAACCGCGCTGCTGCTACGGTCGCAGTTCTTATCCTGCCTCGGGAATGGATGTGTGTGATGTCCTTAATCTAGTTAGGTTTAAGTAGTTCTAAGTCTAGGGGACTGATGACCTCAGATGTTAAGTGCCATAGTGGTAAGAGCCATTTGAACCATTTGTTACTTCTTAAGGCCCATTTACAGTTCAGAGAAAATTTGAGTCTCGTAATAAATAAATACCCTACTCATACGATTATAGTTGGTGGGGACTTCAACCTTCCCTCGATATGTTGGCAAAAATACTTGTTCAAAACCGGTGGTAGGCAGAAAACATCTTCCGAGATTGTCCTAAATGCTTTCTCCGAAAATTATTTCGAGCAGTTAGTCCACGAACCCACGCGAATTGTAAATGGTTGCGAAAACACACTTGACCTCTTAGACACAAACAATCCAGAGCTAATAGAGAGCATCATGACTGATACAGGGATTAGTGATCACAAGGTCGTTGTAGCTAGGCTCAATACCGTTTCTTCGAAATCCACCAGAAACAAACGCAAAATAATTTTATTTAAAAAAGCGGATAAAGTGTCACTAGAAGCCTTCCTAAGAGACAATCTCCATTCCTTCCGAACTGACTATGCAAATGTAAGACGAGATGTGGCTCAAATTCAAAGATATAGTATCAACAGCAATTGAGAGATTCATACCTCATAAATTGTTAAGAGATGGAACTGATCCCCCATGGTACACAAAACAGGTCCGAACGCTGTTGCAGAGGCAACGGAAAAAGCATGCGAAGTTCAGAAGAACGCGAACTCCCGAAGATTGGCTAAAATTTACAGACGCGCGAAATTTGGCACGGACTTCAATGCAAGATGTCTTTAATAGGTTCCACAACGAAACATTGTCTCGAAATTTGGTAGAAAATCCGAAGAAATTCTGGTCGTATGTAAAGTACACAAGCGGCAAGACGCAGTCAATACCTTCGCTCCGCACAGCCGATGGTACAGTTACCGACAACTGTGCCGCTAAAGCGGAGTTATTGAACGCAGTTTTCCGAAATTCCTTCACCAGGGAAGACGAATGGAATATTCCAGAATTTTAAACACGAACAGCTGCTAGCATGAGTTTCTTAGAAGTAGATAACTTAGGGGTTGCGAAGCAACTCAAATCGCTTGATAGGGGCAAGTCTTCACGTCCAGATTGTATACCGATTAGGATCCTTTCAGATTACGCTGATTCAATAGCTCCCTACTTAGCAATCATATACAACCACTCGCTCACCGATAGATCTGTACCTACAGATTGGAAAATTGGGCAGGTCGCACCAGTGTTTAAGAAGGGTAGTAGGAGTAATCCATCGAACTACAGACCTATATCATTGACGTCAGTTTGCAGTGGAGTTTTGGAGCATATACTGTATTCAAACATTATGAATCACATCGAAGGGAACGATCTATTGATACGTAATCAACATGGTTTCAGAAAACATCGTTCTTGTGCAACGCAGCTAGCTCTTTATTCGCACGAAGTAGTGGCTGCTACCGACAGGGGATCTCAAGTTGATTCCGTATTTCTAGATTTCCGGAAAGCTTTTGACACCGTTCCTCACAAGCGACTTCTAATCAAGCTGCGGGCCTATGGGGTATCGTCTAAGTTGTGCGACTGGATTCGTGATTTCCTGTCAGGAAGGTCGCAGTTCGTAGTAATAGACGGAAAATCATCGAGTAAAACTGAAATGATATCAGGTGTTCCCCAGGGAAGCGTCCTGGGACCTCTGCTGTTCCTGATCTATATAAATGACCTGGGTGACAATCTGACCAGTTCTCTTAGGTTGTTCGCAGATGATGCTGTAATTTACCGTCTAGTAAGGTCATCCGAAGACCAGTATCAGTTGCAAAGCGATTTAGAAAAGATTGCTGTATGGTGTGGCAGGTGGCAGTTGACGTTAAATAACGAAAAGTGTGAGGTGATCCACATGAGTTCCAAAAGAAATCCGTTGGAATTCGATTACTCGATAAATAGTACAATTCTCAAGGCTGTCAATTCAACTAAGTACCTGGGTGTTAAAATTACGAACAAATTCAGTTGGAAAGACCACATAGATAATAATGTGGGGAAGGCGAGCCAAAGGTTGCGTTTCATTGGCAGGACACTTAGAAGATTCAACAAGTCCACTAAAAAGACAGCTTACACTACACTCGTTCGTCCTCTGTTAGAATATTGCTGCGCGGTGTGGGATCCTTACCAGGTGGGATTGACGGAGGACATCGAAAGGGTGTAAAAAAGGGCAGCTCGTTTTGTATTATCACGTAATAGGGGGGTGAGTGTGGCAGATATGATGCGCGAGTTGGGATGGAAGTCATTAAAGCAAAGACGTTTTTCGTCGCGGCGGGATCTATTTACGAAATTTCAGTCACCAGCTTTCTCTTCCGAATGCGAAAATATTTTGTTGAGCCCAACCTACATAGGTAGGAATGATCATCAAAATAAAATAAGATAAATCAGAGCTCGAACAGAAAGGTTTAGGTGTTCGTTTTTCCCGCGCGCTGTTCGGGAGTGGAATGGTAGAGAGACAGTATGATTGTGGTTCGATGAACCCTGTGCCAAGCACTTCAATGTGAATTGCGGAGTAATTATGTAGATGTAGATGTAACAGAATAGGAATAATGCACCACCACAAACACTTCCTTATTAATGCGAGCTGTCAGTTATTTATATAATCATTATTATTTCGAGGAATTTTTTTTTTATTTTTTTTTTATTTTTTTTACGTAACATCAATGGTAATGGAGGCGAGATCAGCTCCCGAGTCAGTGAAACTCATGAACCCCTTCAGCCCTATTGCCGCTGCCGTTATTTGCTAATCGTACTAATGTTAATAACTTATTGATATCGCTTCCGTCTATATGTACCTCTTTCGCTCGTGGCATTCGGTAGGACCAGGGCTCAAATCCCAGAGCATATACTCAGATTTTGGCTATCTGTGTTTTCCGTAAATCGATTAAGGCGAACTTGTGATGTGATGATGTGCCGTGACTCGCGTTTGGAAGGACGACGGTTCAAGTACCCGTCCGGCAATCCAGATTTAGGCTTTACGTAACTTCCCAAAATCACTTAAGATAAATGCCAGAATGGTTTCTTTGAAAAGAATACGGCCGATTTCCTTTCCGAACCGTAGCTTATTACCCGCCTCTAGAGTCGTCACCAACGGGACGTTAAATTCTGATCTACCTTCCTTCTCCCGACATTGTACTTCCTCTCCAATGATCTTGTCATCGACGGGACGTTAAATCTTAACTATCCTTTGCCTTAACAACAAGTAAGTTATAACAGCGCGGAATGTAAATTACAGTGGGCGATACTCGTATGTTTTTGGAAAGCTGGTCAACTCATTCGTTACTCCTTATTCCAGTGTGATTTGGTACTCACTGAAAACAGTTTCGTTGTAAGCAGCGCAATATGAAAAACATGTCTCTGACTATTAAGCCTTCTGGAAATCCGTTACAGCTGTACTCCATTGGAGCTACATCCTTACATGCTTAAGACTAGCTGTTACCTGTTTGAAACACATCACTCGATATCAATAGTTGTATAAACGTTGACTGTTGTTGTTTAAATGTGTTGAAATTATTCAAAATGCTTCCTGTCACGCTTTTCGAATGCTATGCCGAACTTATATTGTTAACGTACTGTTTATTATCACAAAGTGGAAACGCCAAGGTACAAACGGTTGCAGCTTGCAAAGTTATAACACTGATCATTCGTGAGCTATGCCTGTCTTTGTTATTGCAAGGAAAGTAAGATCTTAACGTTTCGTCGATGCAGAAGGAAATACAGATGGAGTACTAGCTCAGTTGAACAAAGATATTGGAGGAAACCCACCAATAGACTCGTTAAAGGAATAATCTGAGCATCCGCCACAGGTACTTCCGGAACCCAAGGTAAATCTACGGGGGTTATTCGGAAACAAAGGAAAGATCCGTCGCGAAATGGAGACCACAGTGAAAATCCGACGAAGTTATGCACAGGTGTGTTGGGCAATGTCTCTTGTATGCCCGTCGATCGCGTTACGTCGTTCTTTTTAGTTCACAACATTTTGGCACAGACAACGAGCTGTAGGCCAGCGTAGAGAATTGGCAGAAAGCACTGGCGGCTGCCTTCTATAACGAGTGTACTGGAAAGCTGGTACAACGCTACGACAAACATCTAAGTCGGATCGGCGACTATGGAGATAAGTAGCTGGAAGTTTGTAGCGAACTGTTGCAAATAAAACAGTTTTGATTTTCACTGTGGTTTCCATTTCGCGACCTATAGTTCCTTACTTTCCGAATAGCCCTCTTAAATATGGATAGCCAGACGGGGTATGAACCTCTCCTCTGCCGACTGCACTTCCAGTTACTGGACTGCAATTCCTCAGCAATGAGCGAGGCGGTGTACTACGATTTCATTCGAGCAGTTGGCTAGACTTGAGGGAGATAAAACGGGAGAGCACTCTGTTCCCCCAAGAAAGCATATTACTGGAGCGAAGTTACCTGGAGCAAATGTATCGAAGACTGCCAGTGTCTTAAGTTGAAAGAGTTCCTTCACTGGTCCTCTGTTATGCAGTGCCGTCGCGATAAGTTTCACGCCCGTTCCTAGCAGTAACGCACGCGCTTGTAGTGATGTGCCAAATTACACGACGCTTTACACAAGTAGTTATAAAAAGAAATGTTTATCGGCCGGAACGAATTAATCCGCGACACTGTTACACTTGTAAAACAGTGTTAATGTGGGTTGCCAGCCTCGCTTTGAATTGCGAGGAAAGTTTTAGGAAAGTTACTATTCCAACATTAATGATAAATAGTAGTATCGGTATGTATGTTCTGGCACACTTTGTTTATATCACGTAGCCCATGTTACTGACATCCCCGTGACGTCATGAGCCACACCATCAAGCCCTGCCCTCTTTCCTCTAAAAATGGTTCAAATGGCTCCGAGCCCTATGGGACTTAACATCTGAAGTCATTAGTCCCGTAGAACTTAGAACTACTTAAACCTAACTAACCTAAGGACAGCACACACATCCATGCCCGAGGCAGGATTCGACCTGAGACCGAAGCGGTCGGCCGGTTCCGGTCTGAAGGGCCCTTTCCTCTCCCCTCCCCCTTCCCCTTCCCATCCCCATATCCTCCCCCTTCTGCTAATCTTAGCATATTATTAAAATGAGGCAGCCATTCGGAACGTAATTTCAATAATTAAATAAATAAAATAATTTTCAAAAAAACAGCGGAATTAATCGAGTAAGCCACAGGTTATCACAAGCATTAAAATGAAGCAGCCCAGTCAGAACGTAAGACTAACTTTCATCCAACAGCAGTGAGAGACATTTGACAACCAACTATGGAAGTTGTAATACCGCCTTACGAAGCGCTACTGTTGGACGAAACATTACTCTTAAAAGTCAGGTGTTGGAATCTCGGCGAAGAATCCGCAGGACACTAAAGTTGTTGCAAAAATGGCAAGCTGAAGTCCACTCTGTACTGAAAAAATTGTTTAAATCCATTTCTCTACCGCTACACAGTTTGAGACAATTATTCTGAAAGGAGGGAAAGGAGAAGACAGACAAAGAAGATGAAGACAAATAAAACAACATCTTCAAGAAAGCAGAATGAAGAGGAGAAGAAGAAGATGAACATGGAAATAACAATGATGATGATGATGATGATGATGATGATGAAACACGAAAGAAAGTGACAAAAGAGACAGGGGGTAAATTAGCAGCATCATTTTTTAGTAAATCACCAGAGAGAATTTGGGATAATGTGTACAACATCGGATTTGAACTGACTGCAAGAGTGCTTATGATTGCTGGTTCACACGTAACTGTCAAAGGAGATGATTTAATAATTCGTGGTGCGAGATACCAAGGAACACAAGGATTACTTAAGCTATTGTTTAAAATTAGACCCCCCCTAGTTAGAGGTACACAATATGAGATCCTCAAAACTTTCATGTAATTCTCAGGACTATAAATCCTTATAAAGAGAACTATCTCTCCTACAGACCAGCAAATCCCAACAGGATCTATAAATATAAGCTTACCCTTAAGCCTACATCAGAAAAAAACTGGTGGATCGTTATTGAGAGATGATGGTATACACCAGCAAAAATTCTGTCAGTATAAGAAGCCAGACAAGACCAGCCGGTGAACATCCTGGCTTATATTTTCTACTGGAGAGCTTGGACAATCTTGTTACTGATATTGGTAACATATCGAAAATGATATGCACCTTAGCAAGAAGAATTTAAATCTGCTTACGCCTATTACAGAACCGTCTTGTGACAATATTATTGTGGTTAAAATCTGTGATCTAGTGGACTTCCAAGAAAAGTCAGAGCAAGGACGGTCTGTAATGCTAAAAAAAGAAATGCTTCCTGCATTTAATAGTTATCCACGTAGTGAATTCTCAAAGTTGATCTCTGCAAGACACAACGTCAAGGCGAAACTACCATTGCTCCTACACAGGTACAAAAATGTAAAAGCGAGGAGAATATTGAAAAAAATCCGCATGGGAGCACAGGAAACCATGTCCAGGAAATATACACATATCAAAAAAGTTTTGCATCACCTCCGTTCCAAGAGTTCCAGAACCTGTACAGAAAATTGGAATAGAGATCAACATAAACATCATTTCCGCCCTTTTTATTGCTCATGAAAACCACCCAGTGCATATTGTATCATACAGCGAGACCTTCACAGGTGGTGGTCCAGACTGCTGTACACACCAGTACCTCTAATACCCAGTAACACGTCCCCTTCCATTGATGCATGCCTGTATTCCTCGAGGCATACCATCCACAAGTTCATCAAGGCACTGTTGGTACAGGTTGGCCCACTCCTCAACGGCGATTCGACGTAGATTCCTCACAGTGGTTGGTAGGTCACGTCGTCCATAAACAGCCCTTTTCACTCTATCCCAGGCATTGTCGATAGGGTTTATGTCTGGAGAACATGCTGGCCACTCTAGTCGAGCGATATCGTTATCCTAAAGGAAGTCATTCAGAAGATGTGCACGATGGAGGCGCGAATTATCGTCAGGGAAGACGAATGCCTCGCCAATATGCCTCCGTTATGGCTGCACTGTCGGTCGGAGGATGGCATTCGCGTATCGTACAGCCGTTACGGCGCCTTCCGTGACCACCAGCGGCGTACGTCGGACCCAGGAAATGCCACCCCAAAACAGCAGGACACCTCCACCTCGCTGCACTCGCTGGACAGTGTGTCTAAGGCGTTCAGCCTGACCGAGTTGCCTCCAAACACGTCTCCGACGATTGTCTGGTTGAAGGCATATGCGACACTCATCGGTGAAGAGAGCGTAATGCCAACCCTGAGCGGTCCATTCGGCATGTTGTAGGGCCTATCTGTACCGTGCTGCATGGTGACGTGGTTGCAAAGATGGACCTCGCCATGGACGTCGGGAGTAAAGTTGCGCATTATGCAGCCTATTGCGCACAGTTTGAGTCGTAACACGTCGTCCTGTGGCTGCACGAAAAGCATTATTCAACACAGTGGCGTTGCTGTCATGGTTCCTCCGAGCCATAATCCGTAGGTAGCGGACATCCACTGCGGTAGTAGCCCTTGGGTGGCCTGAGCGAGGCATGTCATCGACAGTTCCTGTCTCTCTGTATCTCCTCTATGTCCGAACAACATCGCTTTGGTTCACCCCGAGACGCCTGGACACTTCCATTGTTGCGAGCCCATCCTGGCCAAAGTAACAATGCCGACGCGATCGAACCACGGTATTGACCGTCTAGCCATGGTTGAACTACAGACAACACTTGCCGTGTACCTCCTTCCTGGTGGAATGACTGGAACTGATCGGCTGTCGAACTCCCTCCATCTAATAGGCGCTGCTCACGCAGGGTTGTTTACATCTTTGGGTAGGTTTATTGACATCTCTGAACAGTCAAAGGGACTGTGTCTGTGATACAATATCCACATTCAACGTCTGTCTTCAGGAGTTCTGGGAACTCGGGTGATGCAAAATTTTTTTTATGTGTGTAAAAATCCTGAGGCTACACCACATAAAGTGGAACTATCTGGAGTTAAAATGGTTGTTCTGCGGGGCACCTGCTCTATAGAGGCGACTATTAGCTTATGGACCTGGATATAATGCAAGAGTTTGTTGGAATTTTTAGCAAAATGGAGGTATACAACTTCATAAAATCAAACCACGACTTTTGTGTGGAAGGAGACTATCAGGAAAATAGCAACGTAATTGTAAACAACGGCAAGACAGCCAAATTGACTGTTTGAAATGGATTTCCTCCAATTGTAAAGCAAAGGTATATAGCAAACTTGTGTGTCAAATCACAAGCCCAGGGTGAACAAAGCTATCGATAACAGTCTTGTGGATTTTATAAAATACCCTGATATATGTGTAGAATAAACTTTTACATCTTCCCTGGATAAAGTACATAGTATTACCAGACTGGATACTACAACATACAGATACAGAATGGATGGTTTGTTTGAACCTGTGGAAGGTGTATTAAATGCCAACAAACTGTATTTACAATATGTTCCTCTTTAGTCTGCTCCAATTTCTTCTGTATGGTGTAAATTATTGGATGGCTTGTAGAACACCTGTGTTGCGTTTAGCAGTGTTCTGTAATTTGTCTACTGGAGCAGTAAGAATACACAAAAGTTGACTGTTATACAAGTAAACCTTCCAGACAATCAAGACTGAGGAAGATTATGAAATATGTTCTGTCTACCTGTAGTTTTAATCATTGCTCTGTAAAGTATATGGAGTTTTTAACAGACTCCAACAAAGGTGACATTAGTAGTATACATAAGTGTTATATGAAATCTGGAGAAACGTCTTTCTCTCAATCCTGGAAAGCTTTCTCCCCACTACTGCCAAATATAGATATTACCGGTTAGGACTGGTTTCAACCAATAATGTTATTCCACAGATCTCAAGAAGAAGAGTAAATATACTGCACAAACTTCAACTATTCCCTACTAAAGACATGATTTCTTTATGCACAATTTATGCGTTATGCATTGTAAAAGAAAACTAGAAACAGAAGAGGTTGAATTAAAAAAAACTGAAATAGGAAAAAACGTCAAAAACAATTGCCATAACATGCGAATATAAACTGCAGTGGGAAAAAGAAGAAGCCATTGCAGACATGCAAGCAAGACTTACATATTGCTTTAGACACAGTGTAAGGAACAAAATCTGGTTATTGCTTGTGAATACAAGATATCAGCACTTACTGTCTATACCAAGGGAAAGTGGTCAAGTGTCGAAGTACTCACGGAAAACAATGCATTCAAGGAGCTTACTGCAATAAAGGAAAGACGAAAAATCTGTTTATAAACATCAAGTTCAATTTGAATCTACTTAGAAGGATGGTTACGTTGTATCTAAATGTGGTGGAATAAACCTAGCAATAGAAAAGCTGTTTGCGGGGTTTAAAACTGATGGGATAACGACATTTAATGAGCATTCCACTACAAAGATTGTAACTTTCGAGTTTTATATGAAAATTCTGCAGAATGTGGTAGAGCAGAGTTGATAACGTATACCCAAGAAGATGTGGAGAGCTATAACAATAATATAATGTATGAAATAAAAGGCAAAATTAAAATCCATGATTGCTCTGGGCTAGAAAGAATTGCAAGAAGGGACAGAGCTAATTTTTAAAACCGTAAAAAGATAACTTGTGGAGATCTGTTACATATCTTTAGGAATTAGAGAATTTACCTTCTTAGTATTTGTCAAATTACTGGTTGGAAAAATACGAGGGTTGTCCAGAAAGTAAGTTCCGATCGGTCGCGAAATGGACACCACAGTGAAACCCCAATGAAGCTTCACACAGATATGTTGGGTAGTGTCTCTAGTATGACCGTCGATCGCATCAAGACGCTCTTTTCAACTGTGAGCGAGTAAAGGTGCCTAGAACAACGATATCTCCTGCCAAGTAGGTGGACCCACTGAGAGGCTTCGCCTTAATGAATGCAGCCCACCTAACACAACTGCCACGCACTTTCTTCTTCACGGCAATTATCAGCCGCTCTCTGCAGGGGCAGTGAAGACGCTCCTGCAGCCTTTTCGATGGGAAGTGTTCGATCACCCACAACACAGCCGTAATTGGCTCGTCCTGATTATCATCCCTGTTCACATGAAACGCTGGATACGAAGACAACACTTGGGCACAGGCTACGCACTATAGACCAGCGTAGAGAATTATCGGAAAGCATAGGCGGCTGCCTTCTATGCCGATGGTGTTGGAAATTTGGTATAACACCCCGACAAATGTCTAAGCCGGAGCGGCGACTATTTAGAGCAGTATCTGGAAAGTGTAGCTAACTCTTGCAAATAAAATGTTTCCGATTTTCACAGTGGTTTCCATTTAGCTACTGATCGGAACTTACTTTCTGGACAACCCTCGTAATTAGATGATTCAGGTGTAGATTTAAATTATAAGTTAAAGTTAAGCTGGATGCCATGACAAACATTAAGAAAGAGTGTAAATGTTAAAATTAATAAATATTTTGTACAGAAATATTTTAACCTTTGGATGGTGATCTTCCAAAGTAGCCAGAAGTGGGTAGTTGGGTGGCCTTGAAAAGTAGTCTACACTAGGTAGGCAAAAGCGTGGCAACCCTCGTTTCATACGTATATGAATTCTACCACCTAGAGCTTAAAGTACCAGTTGATTCTAGTTCGCATTTTCGGAGTTTTGTTGAATAGTATTTAAAGTGAATCTCATCCTTGACAACTACATATTACTAATTCTTTAATTATATTGCATAATAAAATGCTGGCTTTTTATCTATTTATGTAGAGAACGTTTTATACTCATTCTCATATTCCATAAGAAGATTACCTGTCTCTTTAGCTGGCCACATGTGAATAGGTATGGCAATAGGATTGGGTTACTAACTTTAGAGGTCGCCATCATGTAATTTGACGTAAACGTTACACTGTTTTGCGTTGTTGACGTATTTTTGCAGATTTTTAGATATGGAAATAACATTGTGATACATGCCAAGCATCTTAGATGTGGAAATTAATTTATTTGAGAGGGTCACTACACACGATTACTTTGTAAGAGAGATATCATGTGTAAGGATTACTTTTCTAATTTATTTTATTTAGTTACTGAAACTACATTCTGAATGGGTTGCCTCATTTTAATCTTCACTGTGACAGGCTGGAGAGGTGAAAATGGGGAGGGGGCCTTGGGATACAAAGCATGATGGGACTCGTTCCACTGATTTTGAAACTTTATTTTATTTATCTAGTTATTGAAACTACATTCTGATTGGCTGTCCCATTTTAGTACTATGCTGAGATTGGCTGGAGATGTTGAGGGGAAGGAGAGTGCGATATGAGGGAGGGTAAAGGAGGTGGGGCTTGATGATATCATAGATAAGGGGATTTTGCTAGTGGAATCATGGAGAGGTCAATGATCTGGGTCATGTGTTGTAAAGAGAGTGGGTCAGATTGTGTATCAGGACATATATTCCTATATTACTATGAATGCCCTGTATTTATCTAACCGCACTTTTAAAAAATGGTTCAAATGGCTCTGAGCACTATGGGACTTAACACGGAGGTCATCAGCCCCTAGAACTTAGAACTACTTAAACCTAGCTAACCTAAGGACATCATACACATCCATGCCCGAGGCAGGATTCGAACCTGCTACCGTAGCGGTCGCGCAGTTCCAGAGTGAAGCACCTAGAACCGCTCGACCACACCGGCCGGCGCACTTAAAATAATTCAAAGATCCGACAACTGGAGTGTAAAAAGTACACTGTTAACAGTCAAACTCGCCACCTCCAAATGATTTATAACAATTTAAGCAAAAATCTCAAAGACAAAATATGGAAACAGCATAACCGCCAGGAAAGCCAGTTTAAGGCCCAAATGATGCAAGCGGTCGCTTGGGGCTGACACTAGTGAAAGTTTACGATAATAGAAGCAAGAACGCTCAGGTGAACATAGCTCAACAAATGAGCCGTTTGCGAAATATTTGCGAATGTGTGGTTACGAACTGTCACCGACTTCAGTACGAAGGACTGCCCTGGTTAATATAGATGTATTCGAAATGTAAACATTTGTATCAAGTCCCCATCTAATTGGTTTCAAATTTCACGATGTCAGCACGTTACACATTGCAAATTACGGTATACTAGCCACTGTTAAAGGAGTTGTTCCACGTGTCGTCCTCGCATTTAGATGAATTACTGCAACAATCTCTGCAGCGAGGTGCGAATTTTGTCAAACGTCCTCCTATCATCTCGTAAATAATAACAAGACTGTACAATTCGCTGCTACATTTCTTCGGCCTATCAACGGGAGTCCCCTAGACTTCCATTATTAGACGACCCCATGCAGAAAAATCCGGAGCATTGAGTGGTCATATACTTAAAAGAAAATAATAAACCTTGTGTGGCTCAGTACTTGATGCAAATATTTGCATCTGACGCCACTTCATTGAGAGGTGTGTCAGTTTAAACTGGTGCTGTCACCAGTAATCGTACCTAGCTCCATAGCACGAAAAGCGTGAACGCTACCTTTCTTAGACGGAAAATAATAATTGTGGAGAAAGTTCGCTAGCTGGCACTGCTCAGCACGGAAACTAATACTACTTATATACTTTAATTATTCCTTACGAAATCCGTCTCTCCTGTCAGCACCACTTCCAGTCAGCTAATACCTCCTCTATCTAATACGAGGCCTCCGACTAGCAATCCTGTGCGCACGCAATAAGCCTCAACACACTCCTAGAAAACGCGGAAAACAGATCAAAATTCCGTTTTTATCGTCTTTCAGTACCGAAAGAATAAATTTGTCGGTCACTGAGGATGACTAACTTCAGATTTCAGAAATACCAGGTGATCAAAAAGTCAGTATAAATGTTGAAAACTGAATAAATCACGGAATAATGTAGATACAGAGGTACAAATTGACACACATGCTTGGGATGACATGGGGTTTTATTAGAACCAAAAAAAGACAAAAGTTCAAAAAATGTCCGACAGAGGGTGCTTCATCTGATCAGAATAGCAATAATTAGCATAACAAAGTAAGACAAAGCAAAGATGATGTTCTTTACATGAAATGCTCAATATCATCATTCCTCAACAATAGCTGTAGTCGAGGAATAATGTTGTAAACAGCACTGTAAAGCATGTCCGGAGTTATGGTGAGGCATTGGCGTCGGATGTTGTCTTTCAGCATCCCTAAGATGTCGGTCGATCACGATACACTTGCGACTTCAGGTAACCCCAAAGTCATTAATCGCACGGACTGAGGTCTGGGGACCTGGGAGGCCAAGCATGACAAAAGCGGCGGCTGAGCACACGATCATCACCAAACGACGCGCGCAAGAGATCTTTCACGCGTCTAGCAATATGGGTTTTTTTTCGTTCTAATAAAACCCCATGTCATTCCAAACATGTGTGTCAATTTTTACCTCTCTATCTACATTATTCCGTAGTTTATTAAGTTTTCAAATTTATACTGACCTTTTGATCACCCGGTATATGTGAACAGCATGGAACATCACTTCCACCCCTGAGGGTCCATGCTTTGCCCCCTGCTCTGCCGGCGGATTCCCAGATTTCGCGAGCCCCGAACAACCCCACCGAAGTTGTTTTTAACTCTACAGCATTCCAGCCAGTTAGGTCTGAGGTGCGCAATTACTGGAGTTTGACTCTAATGCGGGCATTCATATTTGTCATCTTATTTCTCCTGCTAAGGGCCCGTCGCTGTTTAATGCTGTCTCCTGACAGAAATCCTCATAATATCATTATTACGCACTTAATGATGATGAGCAATATCTAAAGTTTCTATCACTTAAAAAGGCCGAGTAGGCCTTAAGTAATTCGGAACGGAACAATATGTTTTCCATTCTTA
Source organism: Schistocerca americana (assembly GCF_021461395.2). Classification (NCBI taxonomy): domain Eukaryota; kingdom Metazoa; phylum Arthropoda; class Insecta; order Orthoptera; family Acrididae; genus Schistocerca; species Schistocerca americana. Next base: position 867,455,226 of record NC_060130.1, read on the forward strand.
GGCACTGAGGTATCAGTTACATGGATAGAAGTGTAATCCAGTCTCTTTAACTAAAAGGCTGAAGTAGTTACCATTGACGAAATGAGCGACTGAGTCGCGTGCTTAATGAAGTGGAACGGTGCTGGATGACAGCTATAATATGAACATAAACTAAAATAAAACTCGGATAATGGTATGCGCAGCAGTTGGAGATCCTGGGTGGTTACATGTTAAACTAGGACAAGGGATTTTTGAACCGATGGGCCGGTAAAAAAGGAAGTTGCAAGAAAGACAGAGTAGCAAAGATCGCACAAGGCAGCAACATTTCCTATAAAACAAAAAAGTCACTAACATCCGAAAATATCAACCTTCAGACTAGAAAAAGGCTCATGAAGAGCTCTGTTTGGGCTAGCTCTGTACGGGTGCGAAACGTGGACACTAGAAAAGTCAGAAATGAAACTATTAGAAGCCTTTGAAATGATACACTACGAGAGATTACTGAAGATCATTTGGATTGATCAAGCGAAGAAAGAAGATTCTCTGCAACGAGCCAACGAGAAAAAGTACCTAACAAAGAATATAATTTTTGTATCCCGCCTGGAAGGCGGCGCGTGGGTCTGCTGCTGTAAACTGAAGGGTAGGCCGAATGTAGGAAGTGAATAGGAGCAGCAAAAGGTGAAATGCTTCGGTACTGCGTATGGATTATAACTCTTTTACTTAACTTTGCGTACAGATGAGCACTTAGGTGCGAAGCCGTTCATCAATCAAACATCGGCTAGAAGATACAAAGGCAAAATCTGTAGTGGCTCGCCCACTGTGAAATAGAAACAATGTTGGTCGGCTGCTTGACATCAAATGGGTAGAATCCGGAGCTGTACAGCGCCGGCTAGAGGGCGCTGTCGTCGGTGTCAGTGTCGTAGTGCCAACCTACGAACTTGCTCCTATGCCGTGGAGTCGTAGTTATCGACATCACAAAAATGAAACGAAGAAATGTAATGGTTGGACAGATGTTGCGACATGAGTCGTTCCTGAAAACTGCAGCTGAAGCGAAAGTAGAAGGAAACAATCCCAGAGACAGGCCTAAATATTAGTACGCAAGGCGCATCGTCAGTGATGTGAGATACAGAATGAAGAGAATAGCTGCAAGCGATAGGAATGGAGAGCTGCATCATAGCAACCTTAGAGTTGCTGATAGAATGATATGCTACAAAGGGTATGGAATACAACGGTGCAGCTGATGACAGCAGCTGAAAGTGATGAACAGGCGACGACGCAATTAGTATCCCAAAGCACGTCGCCACCGCAAATACAGTTCGAGCAAATATCTAAAAGATGAGCATCTTCGGACGGGTGGAAATCCTCAAACTTATTATCGTCACCAAGAACAAACCTGTATGGTAAAAATGTGCCGAGATCCTGCAACATGTACTGACGTTGTTAGGAACAGAGCAACATTTTTCTATGAGTCATTCTCCACCTAGTTCTCAACAATATGTCGCACTGATAGAGGACAGAAACGTACACGGACTGTTTTCTTCCTAATGTTACCTCTGGAGTGGTTCTCTAGTGATGTGGGTGGAACTTCCGTGGCATTATTTTGGAGCTGCTGTTGCTCTCAAAGGAATAATTACAACAAAGATTTATGTGGTGTTTTAGCTGACTGTCCTATTAGTCCAAAAATTTTCGAGACTGAATTAATAAAAAAATAGAATTCAGTTAGGATAGTGGTTTTAATGCTTCACATATTCCATATACTACATGAATGCAATGCACAGAACGTTCATACAACCATGTGAAACTAACAGAGAAGTCCTTTTTTGAGATGTTGTTCCACCTGCATGTCACATTGGCTTCAATGTCGGTTACGTCGTCAGAGCGTTGACCCTTCATGTGAATTTCAGCAATTTGTCTCTTAGTGGCAGGTTCGCATTGATGACATCAGTTCTCGTCACCCATGATAATTTTTTCCAGGAATGCGTTGTCTGCACTTTGCATTTCAGTCAAGTTGCGGCAGGGGTGCACACGCCATTGTTTTTGTTCCGGACTCTAGGTGTGCGGGGTAAACCTTACACATACTTTTCTGTGCTAAAAATATTCTGGAGAATGTGTTGAACACATTAGAAATGTTGCTCCATTGCGATTTGTTACAAATTGACGTTGACACACTACGGCCGCACGTACATCAATTAACACCTCCTGCTCACAACTGATTAGTTGCATTAGTGTTTCCGCTTACGACTTTGGTTTTTCTTAGTTTCTCTCGGAATTATCCTTTAAATATCCTAAGAAATATTAAAAATCCATAAATTTAGGTCTATAATTATAATAAATTATGTGTGTTTCACGTATTTAATAACATAAAATAGCTATAGTACACTGCATAAAACACTCATAGACTTACAGGATCAAAAGCTGAAGCGTTACGTCTACGGTTTTTCGCTGCATTTAGCATGGAACTCTTGTGTTCTGAAATACAGCAATTGTTTGCTAGCATTCCCAGTTCTGTATGAAGTCGTTGTTAAATCTATTTATTTTCTGTGTTTTTACATTTTTGAGAGCACTGAATAATCTTTCTACCTCAGTATTTGTCGACAGAACTGCTATTAAAAGTTAAATGAGCAATTCTATTGTGGCTTTTGTCTTTAAATCTTCCGATACTGCATGTGCTTCCAGTCCATCGTAAATATGGTCGTTATTTGAGTGAATTTCTGTTTCGGTGACGTCCAGTTTCATGATGCTGTTTAAATGCTCTTCTTTTGACAAAGCTACACAGAAAAGTTTCCAATATCTTCCAAACCACCTAAGGCAGTGTGTACAACTCTAGTGATTTTCGCTGAAAGAAGGTACTAAAAATCATTGGTTACAGAGAGGCAGTAACCCTTGAAGTGTAATAATGCATTATTTAACAGCTTATTAAGACTGTTCAAGAGAGAATCATTAATATTAGAGGGCTCCTCAGAAACTTTCGTGAAAAATAATTTCAAGGCATCGTACTGCTCTAGTATCCCGTCGATACAAGCTTGAACTGATAGCCATCCCGTACTGGCTGCACGAAGTAATTTACGTTGATCGGTCTTCAGAAAATCTTGAAACTGCTATAATGATTCTGTTTACTTCGGGGTCATAGGAAAGTATGCAGGTATATTACGACATGAAATTCTAAAATTCTAGAAGTTTGAGAGAGGGGTGTGATGTCACCAGGTGAATCAAATGGCAGGAGCACTCTATAACGACCACATGTGGAATTTCCTTTTTTAGCAAGGCCTTTAGAAAGCCCTGAACCCATGAAATGCAATGAAACGTCGTGTGGCTAGGGCCTCCCGTCGGGTAGACCGATCGCCTGGTGCAAGTCTTTTTTCAGTTGACCCCACTTCGGCGACTTGCGTGTCGATGGGGATGAGATTATGATGATGAAGACAACACCCAGTCCCTGAGCGGAGAAAATCTCCGACCCAGCTGCGAATCGAGCCCGAATCCCTTAGCATTGCATTCTGTCGCGCTGACCACTCAGCTATCGAAGCGGACTGCTTTCCCCTCATAACGTACGTTGAATCCCATGTATATCTTGAGACATGAAGGAGTAGTATTTCTTGTTTTGCAAATTCATCCTTTATCGTTTGGAAGATGCCTTTTACCGTCCCATCAATGATATCGAACATACGATCCTAGTATTCCACGACCAGTGTCATTTGTAATAAAATAGTTTCGAGTATTAGATCGCGTTATTATAAAAACGGTAATCTGACTGCTTGAGTGTTTTATAATGACGCGGTCTCATACCCAAAATTTTTTAGTTGAAAATATCGATTATATCGAAAAATCTGAATTCCATTGTTAAAGCAAAAACAGATCTGCTGTTTCATATATTATAGTATTAAAATACGTAGTTGTTCTCCATGATATCAGTAACTTCTTGTCTGTAGGTCGATCCTGTGAGAGGACATAAAATATTTGTTGCTTTTTGCTTTCCTAGATGCACTTCTTCTAAACATGTCAACTCTGGAATTAAGTTTCGTGTTAGTGCTACAAATTCATCTACTAATGAAATAGGTAAGTCACGTTTTACAAGAAATAAGCACATTTTAATTCAGTTTTTAACTCCTTAGAGCTATAAGTCTGATGTTCCTTACAGTATAATGTTAATGTGTTTCCACATGTTGATATAACAGCCATATGTTAGAGAGTGTTTGGTACTTTTTCGTGTTTCAATAGTTCAGACATTCCACACACAGAAACACAGATGTTACAGTAATCTTTTGTCTCACCTTTGCCAGATCTCTTCAGCCAAGCTTTAAAAGCGGTATGCCCCAACCAATAAGTTTTAATTTTTTTTTCCCCTTTTTTATCTCCTTTTGAATCAAAGAAGGTGCCTGGTCATCATTTACTTCCAGTTGTAATTATAATACCAAACAAACGAATAATAATAAAATATTTTGCCGCTATTTTTCCCCGAAACAGAATGAAAAACAAACAATTTCTACAATACCCACACGAGAGGTTGGTCGTGATCGCCAAGAAATTGAGTGTTACCTGTGGAAAAACTTCGAGTCGACTACTCTCTTGTCCCATGCCAGCCAACTCAGCAACCTAACAGTTGAGGCACTAATAATTGCGTGGTATTACAACAGCTTTATTTGAATTTGATATTTCTTCCTTCAAATAAGTACCACATTTGAAGATGAGAGTCTGCATAATCCACAGTCACGAATACGTCTCACTTACGAGCGTTATTTTTCCCATACCAGCTGATGGGTACGAGCACGCACAGCCGCAAGTTGTCAGTCAGGAAGACAATAACGAAAACGTTTCCTTTCTCGCATCCCGACACCAAACAGCGGAATATCTGCTTTTTCTATATACTTCACAAGCCCAGGTGCAATCAGACAACTTTTCGTCTGATTACTGTGGTATAATACGACTATGCTCCGATTGTCGCCCTGAACAACGGTAATAGCACAATTAATGTACTAAGCTAAAATTAGACGGATTACATTCAATAAGCGTTTAAGGAAATCCCCTTAAATAAGTCATGAGGCCATAGAGTAAAGTAATAAACTGAGTGCTACCTACTATTTATAATAAGGTTACCACCTGAAATTCAATTTTACCCCAATTTTCCTAAATCCCTGTTAAAATAAAATAACCCTAAACCACACTAATATGTTTCGCCCTAAAACAGGGCGAAATCCCTTAAAGTGAAAACACTGGGTCGAATCCACATCTGTTGTTTACAGTTGTTAGCTCAAGCTGCCACTGTAGTTACACCACTGACGTTGCTTATGCGCCAGGAATAAAATTAGTCTCGGAACTTTTTGGACAGATGGTTTATGTGCGGCCTATGACGTAGATGGTGTTCCGTAGCTCGTGTGCCCTCTTCTAACATGACAGTTCCTGATTTGATACGAATAGCTGTGTTAAAAGTTTGACAGACAGTCACATACACTTCACCACCTCCTCTTTTATACCTACTAACATGAAAACAGCAGTATAGAAAATAAATGGTACAACTTCCTTCCCCTTCATTGGTGCATGAAGGAAGGCACAGAATATCTCTGTAAATAACTGTCAAACTGTTCGCACAGAACGTCAAGTTTGTACAAGAAACTGTTGTGACCAGGCGAACTACTTTCGTCCAGCCACAACTCTGGGTTCTTGGACTGGTTGGTGAGATGGCACATCAAACTAGAACACATGAAATAATAGTTCATTGTATTACATAAATGAATAAAAGATGTTCTTAACTGTGACACATTTGTTTGCCATAGGAGTACTGGATAATTAACGACTGTCATCGACTAGCAAATAATCACTTGATGCACTAGTTAACCATCTGTTCTCTTCAGATACAATGTTCAACATTAAAATCACTACAAGTTCAACTGAACTGTCACTGTCCTACACTATGATGTTAACTGCTGTAGCTGAGGCCTGAATCTGGGGAGAACTCTGGCTATCTCGACACTATATTGACCTCAGTGTGAGGACGCTGCTATGCTGAGTGGAGAGGCGTGGTTTTCATGAGCGCCTCCCATACGTCGTTACAGATTGCAGCGAGCCCTTGCTAATGTATATGTTATTGATTAGCGTTTCAAAATTTGGTGTGGCAACACGACCTCTGTAGAATACAGTAGAAACTACGGGTGGTTAAAGCTGTAATCGCCTTCTTTCTAGTGTTGGTATTATTCTGAGAGCTATTTGTTGATGACAATTAGATGCACCCACCGGCAAGTTTAAGATAAATTGGCAAACTCTTTATGGGCTGATTACTTCGTAACCAAAATCGGTGTCCATCATTGGAACCATTATAACCCAGGACGGGCAAAGTAAAACTGCCCCGGAAACTATTTATAAGACTAGTGCCGAATGGACCCTTGTCGATGAATAGAACTGTCCATCACAGAAAATGTTGGATACCATGATTTCAATACAGCAATCGGTTGCTGTCACATGTCTGCCTATGCTCCTCTCCCACATGCTCTGTCCCGAGTACTTCGCTGCTTCGTTGTGTCTTAGAGAGTCAGAGGAGCAAACATGTTTAGTGGCCAGTTGAATGTAACAGAAAACGGTGCTCACGATAGAACAACGGTTGTTCATTTTCGAGTGTAATGCAAAGCACAATTCGTGAAACGTGTGCGGAACTATTTACTCAAGAGTTTGACTTGAAGTGTTTTGGCAAAACCTCCAGTGAAGGCTGCAACACAAAACTTTGTGGCAAAATGATGCGAAACGGATTCTGTAGCGAATAAAAACCGTAAAGATGTTCGAACATCACAAAACATTGCTCAAGAGAAGGGAAGCCTGGAACAAAGTCCGACGAAATCTCAAAGCCATTCAAAAATGGTTCAAGCACTATGGGACTTAGCTTCTAAGGTCATCAGTCCCCTAGAACTTAGAACTAAACCTAACTAACCTAAGGACATAACACACATCCATGACCGAAGCAGGATTCGAACCTGCGACCGGAGCGGTCGCGCCGTTCCAGACTGTAGCGCCTAGAACCGCTCGGCCACCCTGGCCGGCTCTCAAAGCCATTATCCGTGCAAATGGGAATTACGTGGTCGTCGTGTCGAAACTTTATCAAAAAGGGCCTGCATCTGCATCCTTACAAATTTCCTGCTGCATATGAGTTAAAACTTCCGGACGAACTTTCGCCTGCTGAGTTCGGCTGCTCATTTACAAGCGAAGTGGAATCTGGGCATTCGGATCCTCAGTTTTTCATTTCTTCAGCTGAGGCCTTATTCAGCCTATCACAGTATTTCAGCACATAGAACATGCGCCATTATGCAAAAGAAAATCCCCATCTTATTGTAAATAAGAGCCAGTGTTATTTTACCTACCATTTATTTGCAGCAGATGAAATCAGACGTGCACTATTGGTCTGTTTCTCCGTTTTTGCTAGTTGTCACTGAAGGGGAAATGTTCAGAGGTAATTTTGGCTAAATATCGTAATGACCTCTACAGTGTAAACTTTGTCACCTGTGTTTTAACTTTTTTAAATATTTTCTGTCCATTTTGTAAAGGAATACGACACGCTTCTTAAGAACTATTTTGAGCGAGAGGGGAACTTCAAAGACTACAAAGCAGAATTCGAATTCTGGAGTACCTAGCTAGTATTAATTGTAATTTCCGTTCTTGCTGACGGCAAAGTTGTTAGAATCATTACTGAGACAGACAAAGAGTGTGTAGAAATTAGTCGTGATATGAGTAAGGAAAACTGACTGTAATTTAACCGGAATCACTCAGAGCAACCGCGGAGAACAAAAGTAAGGCAACAGAATTAAAATTCAAACCACAGCCTTCACCAGAATTTTCTGTAGAGACTCGTCATCCTACTTTAGCGAATCTAAAACTTCTAAAATAACAAGGGATGATAAACACCGCCGTGTATCCTCAGGATGTCCTAGATGACTATTTACCTTCTCTAAATGGCGAAAACACTAACAATAGAAACGGCAATCTGATAAGAATAATAATGTACGACATTATGACCTCAGCGATGGTGGTATGCAAGTAGGTGTATTTCTCTCGTTTTTAGTTCAGTTTCAACTCACTGGGTTCAACACTAAAATATTATCAGTTTGGCTACGGAGAATAACTTTCTATATCTACATCTACATAAGTACATCGCATACCACCTGAACGTGCGTCGCTTCCCTGTTCCACTTGCAAATGGTGCGTGGGAAGAATGATTGTCGGTAAGCCTCTGTAATAGCTCTCATTTCTCGAATTTTCTCGTCGTGGTCATTTCACGAGATTTATATGGGATAAGGTAATATGTTGTCCAACTCTTTCCGGAGAGTGCTGTCTCGAAATTTCGCTAGTAAACCCCTCCTTGATGCACAATGCCTCTCTTATAACGCCTGCCACTGAGTTTGTTGAGCATCTCTGTAACGGTTTCGCGCCGACTAAACGATCCCGCGACGAAACGTGACGCTCTTCGTCGGATCTTCTCTCTCTCTCCTGTCAGTCCTACTGTAAGCCCCTTCCTTCTAGGATGTAGTACATTTCCTTAAGATTCTTCCTACGAACCTCAGTCTGGCATCTACTTTTCTATAACTGGTACTTACTTTATGTGCTCATTCCACTTAAGGTCGCTCTGGATAGTTGCTACTACATATTTCAAGGCAAATACTGTTGCCAGTAATTTTTCATCATTCGTGTAGTTGTAGCGTAGTGGATTCCTTTTCCTATTTATGCGCAGTATGTTACAGCTATTTACGTTCACAGTCAACTGCCACAGCCAGCAACATTCATCAAACCTCTGCAGGTTATTTTGCAAATCAGTATTACGCTAATGGCCATTAAAACTGCTACACTAAGAAGAAATGCAGATGATAAACGGGTATTCATTGGACAATTATATTATACTAAAACTGACTTGTGATTACATTTTCACGCAATTTGGGTCATACATCCTGAGTAATCAGTATTCATAACAACCACCTCTGGCCGTAATAACGGCCTTAATACGCCTGGGCATTGAGCCAAACAGAGCTTTGATGGCGTGTACAGGTACAGCTGCCCATGCACCATCAACACGATACCACAGTTCATCAAGAATAGTGAGTGGCGAATTGTGACGAGCCAGTTGCTCGGTGCTCGGCCACCATTGACCAGACGTTTTCAATTGGTGAGAGATCTGGAGAATGTGCTGGCCAGGGCAGCAGTCGAACATTTTCTGTATCCAGAAAGGCCCGTACAGGACATGCAACATGCGGTCGTGCGTTATCCTGTTGAAATGTAGGGTTTCGCCGGGATCGAATGAAGGGTAGAGCCACGGGTCGTAACACATCTGAAATGTAACGTCCACTGTTCAAAGTGGCGTCAATGCGAACAAGAGATGACCGAGACGTGTAACCAATGGCACCCCATACCATCAAGCCGGCTGATACGCCAGTGTGGCAATGACGAATACACGCTTCCAATGTGCGTTCACCGCGATGTCGCCAAACACGGATGCGACCATCATGATGCTGTAAACAGAACCTGGATTCATCCGAAAAAATGGCGTTTTGCCATTCGTGCGGGGTCGGGGATTTTCTCTGCCTCGTGATGACTGGGTGTTGTGTGGTGTCCTTAGGTTAGTTAGGTTTAGGTAGTTCTAAGTTCTAGGGGACTGATGACCATAGATGTTAAGTCCCATAGTGCTCAGAGCCATTTGAACCATTTTTTTGCCATTCGTGCACCTATTTTCGTCGCTGAGTACACCATCGCAGGCGCTCCTCTCTGTGATGCAGCGTCAAGGGTAACAGCAGCAATGGTCTCCGAGCTTATAGTCCATGCTGCTGCAAACGTTGTCGAACTGTTCGTGCAGATGGTTGTTGCCTTGCAAACGTCCCCATCTGTTGACTCAGGAATCGAGACGTGGCTGCACGATCCGCTACAACCATGCGGATAAGATACCTGTCATCTCTACTGTTAGTAATACGAGGCCGTTGGGATCCAGCACGGCGTCCCCTATTACCCTACTGAACCCACCGACTTCGCCGGCCGAAGTGGCCGTGCGGTTCTAGGCGCTGCAGTCTGGAACCGCGAGACCGCTACGGTCGCAGGTTCGAATCCTGCCTCGGGCATGGATGTGTGTGATGTCCTTAGGTTAGTTAGGTTTAACTAGTTCTAAGTTCTAGGGGACTAATGACCTCAGCAGTTGAGTCCCATAGTGCTCAGAGCCATTTGAACCATTTTGAACCCACCGATTCCATATTCTGCTAACAGTCATTGAATCTCGACCAACGCGAGCAGCAATGTCGCGATACGATAAACCGCAATCGTGATAGGCTACAATCCGACCTTTATCAAAGTCGGAAACGTGATGGTACGCATTTCTCTTCCTTACACGAGGCATCACAACAACGTTTCACTAGGCAACGCCGGTCAGCTGCTGTTTGTGTATGAGAAATCGGTTGGAAACTTTCCTCATGTCAGCACGTTGTGGGTGTCGCCACCGGCGCCAATCTTGTGTGAATGCTCTGAAAAGCTAATCATTGACATATCACAGCATCTTCTTCCTGTCGGTTAAATTTCGCGTCTGTAACACGTTATCTTCGTGGTGTAGCAATTTGAATGGCCATTAGTGTATTCTCTGGTATTGCTACTTTCTTACAGACAACCGCATCATCTGCGGACAGTCTTAAAAAGCTTCCGACCCTATGTACCAGATAATTTACATACATTGTAAGCAGTAACAGTCCTATGAGTTCCATCTGCAATGAAATCTTAAATCCAATCACAAATCTGGTCCGGTACTCGGTAAGCTTCCATTTTTTTTCACTTAACGATAGAGCGGGACGGTGTCAAATGCCTCCCTGAAGTCAAGGAACACGGTACAATCTGAGCCACGTTGTCTACGGTGCTATGGATCTCATGGAGGAACAGAGCGGACTTGACGTTCAAATAAAGAATATTTTGCGAATGTAATTGGAAATGCTACAATATGACTGAAATGCAGTGACAATGGAAGTAGATATCTGATAATGGGCAACTTTAATGGGAAACATTAACAACAAAATGGTTCAAATGGCTCTGAGCACTATTGGACTTAACATCTTAGGTCATCAGTTCCCTAGACTTAGAACTACTTAAACCTAAGGACATCACACACATCCATGCCGGTGGCAGGATTCGAACCTGCGACCGTAGCAGCAGCGCGGTTCCGGACTGAAGCGCCTAGAACCGCTAGTACACACCGGCCGGCCATTAAAAACGTAACATGGTAAGTGTGAAAGGATTCGTTAAGTAAGACAGGCTATGTTGCAGTCTTTCACATATTTCTCTGCATGATTTAAATCCCTATGGCAAGCTCCAGATAAATCAGACGTGCATAAAAGAAATGATCGAAGCATTTAAAGATGAAGAGGAGCTATTACTTCCGAATGTTCCTCCGTGATCTAAATAAAGAATACCATGATAATTGTGTAAGAATTTTTAGTTTTGGTAATGAACAAGTGTAACGGCGACGGACGTTTTACTGATTTGACTGTTATTTGAATATTTGCCCCTGGGAAGCGACTTTGATGTTAAAATGAACACTCTTGAATGGCACAGATGCTGGATCCTACTGAATATCGGCCAACCCTTCCCCATGGATTCGTAGCTATCACATGTCACAATGGTTTATGACGTGACAGACGGTGTACTCCTGCTAATGAAGGTCAATATAAACATTTGTAGCTGTAATATTTTCTGGAACGGTTATTGGCTGTGGCATTTTGGATTGTAATTGAGAATGGTCAGAGAGTGTAAATATTGATTTTGAGCATTTGGTATTAGTACAAAGACTCGGAAATGCGAGAACAGTTGCGCTGCTGCGTAAATTAATGAAATGAGATCATTATACCGTGAATATAATCAGCTATGGTAACGCAGCGGGCACAGAAATTCCAGTAACAATTTTCGGCATTCCACTATAGAGTTCCGGTCTAATGATGGATAACTTTTATGTCAAACACCTATTTAAAGTGACGCTTGCGGACCATAAAATAATACGTGGAGTTGGAGCATAATTCTGCAATTTTTACATTTTTTCCCTACGAAGTACATCGCTAATTACTGTGCTTTTTTATATACTATAGTATTAAAATTCGTAAGTAGACAGTCGGCGCTTGGAGTAGGTGCGGCTAACTAAATGGTTGGTACTAGCATTCCTGCTATATACATGGAGATATGTGGGAATCTGAATCTAACACTCTTCGTCTCGTGGTCTTCTGTGTTCCCTTTTGGTGACGTGAACATATAAGACCACAGACATGAATGTCATATTTAAAGTAATATCTCTGACCTATTAACCGTGTAATTCCAGGAATAGCGGTATGGCATGGCCTCGCTTGGTTAGAAATCATTCACGAAAGAGAGCAAAGCTGTACACGAATAAAATTTATTTATTTACTTTTACTAACACATTTGATGTTATGTTAAAACATTACGAGCTATGTTCACGACAATTCATTTCCAACAATGTTCTGTTCTTATATCTCGATAACAGATTAGAGGGCGACCGCTACGGCCGCAGGTTCGAATCCTGCCTCGGGCATGGATGTGTGTGATGTCCTTAGGTTAGTTAGGTTTAAGTTGTTCTAAGTTCTAGGGGACTGATGACCTCAGCAGTTAAGTCCCATAGTGCTCAAAGCCATTTGAACCATTTTGAACAGATTAAATGAAAATAGCAAATAAATAAATAGCGAGAAAATAATGTCAGTGAAGAACGCGCGACAACACACTAGTCCAAAAGAATTGAAGTACACAGTTACTAACCTTCTTATCGATCAGGACTTCGAGCTGGAACTGGCTAATTTAGAAGAACGTATTTCTGTTCATTTTTATGTTTTAACTTATATATTATTGTATATTATCTCTTTTCACATGAAATATGTTATTAATTTTACGTGACATACGAGTTTACATGTTACTACATACAGATTCTGAGAAGAAAAATCCAAATAAGTTCCACAATAAAAAATATGTATTCATATTATGTGGTGGGTAGTTAAGTCATTATTTTTCTGCGTTATTTTTAGTATTGTGTTTCATCTTACACGTGTCGCACCCCGGCAAGAAAATGAGGTAAGTCAAAAAACGGTAATTTTTCGTTTATGTCACTGAAAATACGTGTGAAGTGTCCCATGGAGCACGAAAAACTCCACTTCTCTGTTTCGTAATTTGTCCACTTCAGGGCAGTTATGAAAGTTTTGTTCTAGGCTAATTCATGATTCGCCACAGCATGAATAGTGTCGCTTCGGCTTTGCTATTGGCAACACTCAAGAAGAGCGGCACATTCTGAGTTGTGACACTTTTCATTTACGAGGTAATTCGAACGCTATTTTTAAGATCATTGATTATTACAACGTCAGTGTTTTTAAACAGTATCTGTATCTTACATTACAACGTCCTTCATTCATGCATAGATGTCTGAGGGAACAGACACTGATTTTACGATTACAGCGAAAGAAATGACAATTTCTACTATAAAGAAAGTTCATACAGTATCTCTTTTCTACTAGAAAAGTAATCCTACGTTAGAGAAATCCATTTAAGTTTCTATATTTTCGTGCATTTGTTCCTTAAATTGTACCTAATTGATGTTTCTTATTAAACTGTATTAATTTTTATACATTATAATTTTGCGTTTTGTATTTTTCTAATAAAACAATTTCAACTTGTTTTTCATTTTTTGGTCTAACTTAAGTACTAATTTTCCATGACTGAGGTTCTAATTACATTACAATAAGTAAAAAAACATAAATTATTTGGGCGAAAAAGTGGCAAAAGTATTACGTGAAAGGTCACATCAAAAACAAGATTTTTAGGAAAGCAATAAAAGTGACACAAATCAAAGAATTAATTAAGAATCACCTGATAAGACTTCACATTCAACGATAACAGAACTACTGCTCCGTATTACTATTTCATAGAATATAATGGAATTTATTGCCAACAATATTTAACTTTAAAGAAACTTATACAATTCCAACATAAGCTTTATAGAATTCTTTAAGTCGATTTTCCTCAAGTATTGCTTTTTTGAGTTGTGTCACTATTCTTGCCGTGGTGTGACATGTCAGTACACCATTGCGCTATCAATTGTAACAATAATTTTTATTATTTCACTCCGTTATAAATCGACAGCTTACAATGAGAATAAAATTAATTGATCATCTCAGTGAAGGTATTCTTACACACTGGTAACCAAAACATTGTGACCACTGCCCACAGTGACATTCAATGCTGCCTGGTGTCGTTTTAGGCGTGTGGCGGGGTAGGACAAGTACAGGGGTTGAAAAAAAATACGTAAACACTAAGAGAAATGCTCACCACCAGAAACTTACGTTTTTTTTCATATTAGGTGCACTGTGCTACCACCTACTGCCAGATACTCCATATCAGCGACCTCAGTAGTCATTAGACTTCGTGAGAGAGCAGACAGAATGAGGAGCTTTGCGGGAACTAACGGACTTCGAATGTGGTCAGGTGATTGGGTTTCACTTGTATCATACGTCTGTACGCGAGATTTCCACACTCATAAACATCCCTAGATCCACTGTTTCCGATGTGATAGTGAAGTGGAAACGTGAAGGACGCGTACAGCACAAAAGCGTACAGGCCGACCTCGCCTGTCGACTGACAAGAGACCGCCAACAGTTGAAGAGGGTTGTAATGCGTAATCGCCAGACATGTATCCAAACCATCACACTGGAATTCCAAACTGCAACAGGATCCACTGCAAGTACTATGACAGTTAGGCTAGAGGTGAGAAAGCTTGGATTTCATGGTCGAGCGGCTGCTCGTAAGCCACATATCACGCCGGTAAATGTCAAACGACGCCTCTCTTGGTGTAAGGAGCGTAAACAGTGGACGATTAAACAGTGGAAAAACGTTGTGTGGAGTGACGAATCACGGTACACAAAGTGGTGATCCGATTGCAGGCCGTGGGTATGGCGAATGCCCGGTGAACGTCGTCTGCCAGCGTGTGTAGTGCCAACAGCAAAATTCGGAGGCGGTTGTCTTATGGTGTGGTCGTGTTTTTCACGGAGGTGGCTTGCACCCCTTGTTGTTTTGCATGGTATTATCACAGCACAGGCCTACATTGATGTTTTAAGCACCTTCTTGTTTCCCACTGTTGAAGAGCAATTCGGGGACGGCGATTGCATCTTTCAACACGATCGAGCACCTGTTCATAATGCACGGCCTGTGGCGGAGTGGTCACACGACAATAACATCGCTGTAATGGACTGGCCTGCACAGACTCCTGACCTGAATCCTATATAATACCTTTGGGATGTTTTGGAACGCCGACTCCGTGCCAGGTCTCTCCGACCGACATTGATACGTCTCTTCGGTGCAGCACTCCGTGAAGAATGGGCTGTCATTCCCCAAGAAACTTTCCAGCACCTGACTGAACGTATGCCTGTGAGAGTGGAAGCTGTCATCAAGGCTAAGGGTGGGCCAACACCATATTGAATTCCAGCATTACCAATGGAGGGTGCCACGAACTTGTACGTCATTTTCAAGCAGGTGTCGGGATACTTTTGATCACTTAGTGTAAATTTAGATGCTTGCCAAGCCACCAGGTTACGCTGTCGTATCTGACCACGAACGTCAACTGTGCGATGTCCTCAATACGTTCCAAGTGTCATTCGTGCTCAGAACAGCGTTCTGTGTAGTCGTGGGTGGATTAGGTCACAGCTAATGGAAGTGGCAAGTGGGAAAATGTTGGTGTTGGCATAGCGCATGCTTCCGTAACCAAGGTAGCCGAAGTGTTTCGTATTTCAAAAGGCACCGTATCGAAAATTTATACTGCAGAGAAGGAAATCAGAAAAACATTATCCCCTAAGTCACAACGAGGAAAGGGTGTGTTGAGTGATCGTGGCAGAGGAGAGTATTGTGACACAAAATAAAAGGACGACAGCTACAAAAGCCATTACAAAACTGTATGTCACATTCGCGAACCCTGTCAGCACCAAAACAACACAAAGGGAGTTCCATAAGCAGTGAATTGCAGGGCGAATTGGAATTCCAAAACCACTCATCAGCAATGCAAACGCTCGTAAACTAGACTATGGAGCATTGGAAGAATGTTATTTGATCGGATGAGTCTCGGTTCGCACTGTTTTCAACTCCTAGCCGAATTTACGTCCCAAGAGTGAAATATGGTGGGGGTGCGGAGATGATTTGGCCAACCATAACGTGGTATTCCATGAGCCCCATGGGTACTCTGTAAGCTCGCATTACTACCAAGGATTGTGTAACCATTTTTGCTGATCAGTTCCATCTCATGGTACGATGTTAGTTCCTCAATGTTGACGCTGTGTTCCAAGACGAGAAGTCCCCTGTTCACAAAACTCGCATCGTCCAGCACTGGTTTTGCGAGCACGAGAATGAACTGTCGCATCTCCCCTTGGCCACCTTGCTCACTAGATGTCAATATCATTGAGTCTTTGTAGTCTACTTTGGAGATAAGGGTGCGTTATCGCTATCCATCTTCATCATCGTTACCTGAATTTGCCACTGTTTTTCAGAAATAATGGTATAAGATTCGCTTCAAAACTATACAGGATCTGTATTTACCCGCCCGCATCTCGTGGTCGTGCGGTAGCGTTCCCATAGTGCTCAGAGCCATTTGAACCAATTGTGTTACCACTCGTTTGGCAACAACAAACATTAGGGTGCATACATTCATATATACAGCCCTCAAGGAATGAGGAGTATCCATAAAATCAGCCAAGTCTAAACCTAGATCCTACGAGTACGGCAGCGAGGAGACCGGCAACACGAGACCATAGGAGAGGGCGGCCAATCCGAGGGGGCAGAGCAGAAACGAAGAACTGCATTGCCTGGAGGACATAAATTGAAGTATGTTTTTACACAGTTAATTAGTGAAAATAATACACTACTGGCCATTAAAATTGCTACACCACGAAGACGACGTGCTACAGACGCGAAATTTAACCGACAGGAAGAAGATGCTGTGATACGCAAATGATTAGCTTTTCAGGGCACACACACAAGGTTGAAGCCGGTGGCGACACCTACAACGTGCTGACATGAGGAACGTTTCCAACCGATTTCTCATACACAAACAGCAGTTGACCGGCGTTGCCTGGTGAAACGTTGTTGTGATGCCCCGTGTAAGGAGAAGAAATGCGTACCATCACGTTTCCGACTTTGATAAAGGTCGGATTGTAGCCTATCGCGATTGCGGTTTATCGTATAGCGACATTGCTGCTGGTGTTGGTCGAGATCCAATGACTGTTAGGAGAGTATGGAATCGGTGGATTCAGGAGGGTAATACGGAACGCCGTGCTGGATCCCAACGGCCTCATATCACTAGCAGTCGAGATGACAGGCATATTATTCGCAAGGGCTGTAACGGATCGTGCATCCACGTCTCGATCCCTGAGTCAACAGATGGGGGCGTTTGCAAGACAACAACCATCTCCACGAACAGTTCGACGACATTTGCAGCAGCATGGACTATCAGCTCGGAGACCATGGCTGCGGTTACCCTTGGCCCTGCATCACAGACAGGAGCGCCTGAGATAGTGTACTCAACGACGAACCTGGGTGCACGAATGGCAAAACGTCATTTTTTCGGATGAATCCAGGTTCTGTTTACGGCATCATGATGGTCGCATCCGTGTTTGGCGACATCGCGGTGAACGCACATTGGAAGCGTGTATTCGTCATCGCCATACTGGCGTATCACCCGGCGTGATCGTATGGGGTGCCATTACTTACACGTCTCGGTCAACTCTTGTTCGCACTGACAGCACTTTGAACAGTGGACGTTACATTTCAGATGTGTTACGACCCGTGGCTCTACCCTTCATTCGATCCCTGCGAAACCCTACATTTCAGTAAGATAATGCACGACTGCATGTTGCAGGTCCTGTACTTGCCTTTCTGGATACAGAAAATGTTCGACTGCTCCCCTGGCCAGCACATTCTCCAGATCTCTCACCAATTGAAAACGTCTGGTCACTGGTGACCGAGCAACTGGCTCGTCACAATACGCCAGTCACTACTCCTGATGAACTGTGGTATCGTGTTGAAGCTGCATGGGGAGCTCTACCTGTACATGCCATCCAAGCTCTGATTGACTCAATGCCGAGGCGTATCAAGGCCGTTAATACGGCCAGAGATGATTGTTCTGGGTAGTGATTTCTCAGGATCTATGTACCTAAACTGCGTGAAAATGTAATCACATGTCAGTTCTAGTATAACATATTTGTCCAATGAATACCCGTTTATCATTTGCATTTCTTCTTGGTGTAGCAACTTTAATGACCAGTAGTGTACATATTTGTTATAACTGACATTAAATTAAATTTTGCATATAGGTAAGTGTCGTGTATGCATACCAATTTTATAAAATTTATACTTATTTTGCTACACTGCACTGAAATTTTTACGTAGATAATAATCAAAACCGACGGTTTTTACTGATCTGTTCAAACAATGATTGGTTGTATGGTCATGAAAACCAAAAACCAGAGTAAATAATTTTAGAAAATATATCGGCCTCCTTTATACTTTTGTCGCTTCCCATCCCTTTCAGCCGGCCGAAGTGGCCGTGCGGTTAAAGGCTCTGCAGTCTGGAACCGCAAGACCACTACGGTCGCAGGTTCGAATCCTGCCTCGGGCATGGATGTTTGTGATGTCCTTAGGTTAGTTAGGTTTAACTAGTTCTAAGTTCTAGGGGACTAATGACCTCAGCAGTTGAGTCCCATAGTGCTCAGAGCCATTTGAACCATTTGAACCATCCCTTTCCTCACTCACGGGTCGTACGTCGCTTCGGGCGGACTGGTAGGGGAACGCGATCGCCGAATGCTGGGCTCCAACTGTTGTCCCTCGGTGCTTCAGCCGCTCTTGATGGGCTTTCTTCGTCCGATATGGATCAATGGACGTAGCACGCCTTTACGCCTACCAAAGGGAGCTCAGCCACCTTAACACGTATTCAAGAGGAACGTGTACGACAAGAGAAAAATCCGACATCCTTTGAGGCGGAAGGTACCGGCCAAACAAACAGAACGCGACTAGGAGGATAAGACAATGACAAATCAACCGTACGCCGGGAAAGTATTGAACAAAGTCGGCAGAATCGTGGCTTGACATACCATTAAATGAGTTTTCCGCCCACCTACGAAAACGCGTTTACTCTGAGGTACTGTGAAAGATGACTTGGAGCTCCGGACACCGGGTGTCTACCGTATTCCACGCAAATGCTATAAGCCATCCATTGGGCAGACTCTGAGGAAAGTAGAAGAAAGGTGGAAGAAGCACAGGAGACACAAATTGAGCATCCAACAAAATCTGCGGTTGCAGAAGAGTGCACGACTACAAGGGACTCAATGAAACAAGAACAGACAAAAGATTTGCGACCTTGTTCTAAAGGAGACTACTGAAATACGAGTGGCCGAAGGCCTGACCAACAGAGACAGTGGCTTCACTCTCAGTAAAGCGTGAGACCGAGCGCTCAGCCAACTGAGGTCACAACGGCGGCCGGGATCGACTTTGGCGACCGATGGGAAAAAGTGTAAAGGAGGCGCGATGTAGTAAAGACGCTCATTGTGCAGGTATCACCTTAATATGACGACAAGGCACGCTGTCCAAATATCATGTTGCGTAAATGAATGCACCCGGCTCGCCATCCCAGATCTATACAAACAGTTGATTCGTCGGGAAAGCTTAAGATCACACAGTCATTAATATGTCTGTCTGTCTCCAAGTACCGACGTAACATTCCATTAAATTTTATTTACATGATTACATAGTAAACATTCAGACAATAAATAATTTTAATGTAACCACTTCTGGGACCTACTAGGCACATTTTGATGATACCACATATCTGTCTGTGCATAAAGGGAAAGGCAGTTCTGTAGGCGTTAGTAAGCTCGAAAACCGCTTAACCATTGCTTACTTTGTTCCTCAGTCAAGATATTAAACAAAATTAGATACAAACAAAAAATTAGCATTTTTATGAATAACTTAACAAGTGAAGTTATGTTAACAGGTTGCAGTTAAGAATTTTCGGGAAGGAGGGAGGCTATAAAGTCAGTAATATTACCTAGCACATTTTCTTTTTTTTCTATTTATTGTTTGTTTGAGTGCTGTGCATAAATATGTACATAATGTGCCACACTATGTAAAATGTAATTAGCTCACCTGATTGATTTTATGCTCTAAATGGTCAGGAAGATTGAATAAACTCAGTTCACTGTCACTTTCCAGCAGCTTTGTTTCAGCTCCTAGTCGTAGCGCATATCTGTCACTTGCAAAATGATCGCTACGAATGACACTGTTTCGATGGTGGCCAGTATTCCTAGCGTGCAGACGTTTTCTTAGAAATTCTGAGGCGAGTGAGGAAACCTGAAAATATTTTACTTTTCTTTCCGACATCATTGCTGTTTGTGGAACATCATTGTCATTCAGTCAGATTGCATAAGACGTAAGTAACTTAACTGTAGTGCGCATCGATTACTGCATCGCATGCAACACAACTACTAAGCATTTTGGTTTCAACAATAAGAGAAAGTCTTCTTTGTAGTGGGAATCACAACCATAAATTTACTATACGAAGCTGGCGTTTCTCCATTAATGCTGTATTTATTTAGAGCTCTTGTTCGTTTCACAAGTACAAGTAGGTTCGGCTTCTTAAGCCATTATCGCGTATTTAACTGTATACAAAGCTAATAACCGGGAACACATTTACCTAGAATAAGGTGCCATACGTATGAGAACACTTAAGAGAATGCGCATCATGTACTTCTTTGTCTGACTGTTCCACATAAAGGCGGGAAAAAGTACAAGAACCATACGTCCCGAATCATTAACGATAAGCTCCAAATCATTTATTATGGAAAGAAAGGGAAGAAATGAATATTGTGTTGTTTTAAAAAAATTAATTTATATTTTGATTAAATTATTATTCTCTTGTGAAGATTCAGAAATCTGTTGTGAGTTTTGCACCACTTCTTGGTGGGAACAGCAAAAACTTTTCAAAAGCTTAGGTACTGTATGTGATAGTTTATGTGTCACCTGAAATCGTTTGCAGAAGGCGTAGCGTTCTCAAGATTAAGAACATTGTGTCGTGATCATGTTCGATCACGATCGGATATGAAACATAGCAACTTTGAACAGAGAAACCTAAGGGATCAGACAGAGCTGGAAATTTTCTTTGCTATACTACACCACACGTTAAAAGAAATTGGATATAAATCACAAACAAGGTAAATGGCAATGCGCCTTCTACCTTAAACGACGTTTGCCGACATGCAGTCGCTCCCTGGTAGCTGTATGAAAACTATAAAAACACCGTTATTTCTGTTGCCATTAATAGGAGATGGATAGCATGGAAATGCTTTAAGTAATAAGCAGGCACTACAACATTTGAGAGCACAATAACCAATTTAATTACCTGTGTCAGTATTGCTAACAATAGGCTCCGTACAATTTCAATTTTCTATCTTGCTGGCTGTTCCTTTAAATAAAGTCCCTTAACATCTTCGATATTTCATCTTAGATGCACACATAAATTCTTACATAGCACTGAACAATAGTAATATTTTATAATAACTAATTAGTGACTGCGGGCCACGCCACATACGCGTCCGTCGTCTTTAAAAAATATATCAGGACTACGGTAACAGAAGAGGACTACAATTCTTCAGCTGTCAAAAAATAAGAAACACAAAATATCGTTATCGATACAATTTATGAACAATGCTTATTCTGCGCCGTGGCGCGTAAGATATTGTTTGAAATATCAGGTGGTCGCTGCTCAGCGACGATCTAACAAGGGAATCTCCCCATCGCACCCCCGCAGATTTAGTTATAAGTTGGCACAGTGGATAGGCCTTGAAAAACTGAACACAGATCAATCGAGAAAACAGGAAGAAGTTGTGTGGAACTACGAAAAAAATAAGCAAAATGTACAAACTGAGTAGTCCATGCCCATGATAGGCAGCATCAAGGGTACTGTGAGCGTAGGAGCGCCGTGGTCCCGTGGTTAGCGTGAGCAGCTGCGGAACGAGAGATCATTGGTTCAAGTCTTCCCTCGAGTGAAGAGTTTCATTTCTTTATTTTCGCAAAGTTATGATCTGTCTGTTCGTTCATTGACGTCTCTGTTCACTGTAATAAGTTTAATGTCTGTGTTTTGCGACCACACCGCAAAACCGTGCGATTAGTAGACGAAAGGACGTGCTTCTCCAATGGGAACCGAAAACATTTGATCGCAAGGTTATAGGTCAACCGATTCCTCCACAGGAAAACACGTCTAATATATTCTATACGACACTGGTGACGGGATGTGCGTCACATGACAGGGATATGTTGTCGACCCACCTAACTTGTACACTTGGCGAATGGGTAAAAAGATTCTTCTACGTTGCCCGATTTAGGTTTTCTTGTGGATGTGATAATCACTCCCAAAAAAGTGATGAAAACACAAGAGTTTGTCACATAAACTGCAACAAATGAACGCAACAGTTTCACAATCGCACAGTTTTCCCTGTGCTCTGTCAAAACATATGTTTTTAACGTTTTCAAATTTTTCCGTGTGTAGACCGTCAAATGCTGCATATGTCCAAGCAAATCTGAACATGTCCTGGAATTTTGGAGAGCGAAGTTGATTATGTGTGAGTGCCTGAACTTTGATAATTGACACACGATCACGTAAACAATACTGCTCTGTGTACCTGTGCAGCTTCGCAAAATCATAGAATCTTTTCACAAAGTATTTCATTTGCCGAAAACCAAACACATCTAACGGTTGCACAGTAGGTGTACAAACTGGAGGAATGGTAATCGCGTCTAGTCCCATACTAAAATTGTCTGCAAATAAAAAATAGTAGTTACACCCCAAGGAAGACTTGAACCAACGTCCTCTGGTTCCGCAGCTGTTCACTCTAACCACGGGACTACTGCGCTCCTGAGTTCATGATCTCCTTGATGTTGCATATCTTGCGCATGGACTACTCAGTTTGTATATTTTGCTTATTTTTTCATAGTTCGACACAACTTCTTCCCGTTTTCTCGATTGATCTGTGTTCAGTTTTTCAAGGCCTATCCACTGTGCCAACTTATAACTAAATCTGAGGGGGTTGCGATGGGGAGGTTCCCTTGTAAGAAGTTTTTACACAAATTGTATGGCTTTTATGAGCCTGCATAGTTAGATTACCGAATGTAAGTTTATTTAAGCTATCGAAACAGATACTAATATTACAATATTCTAGAAGAGACCAAAATTCTTCGTCATTTTAATAATCAGTTTAATGAACAAACCGATCTACAAAACTAAATTCTTCCCAATAATTTTAGTTACATTAGTCTTACGGATAATCAGAATTCAAATTAGTAATTCCATTCGTAATCTGCACGCCGACAATTAAGATTATTTATATTGTCTGTACACTAAGTGAATTTTTTTAATTTTCTAATATTTTCATTTTGTCACGCAACTCGATCTTGCATGGATTCAACAAGTCTAGCACGTCGCCTGCAGAAATATTGAGCCATAGTGCCTCTATAGCCGCCCATAATTGCGACAGTGTTACCGGTGCAGGACCTCTCGCATGTCCCATGTCGGGCGGTCTGAGTGGCCAAATCATTCGCTCTAATTGTCCAGAAGGTTCTTCCAACCAAACGGGAACAATTATGGCCCCGCGAGATGGCGCATTGTCATCCACAAAAATTCCATCGTTGTTTGGGAACATGCTGTTCATGAATTGCTGCAAATGGCCTCCAAGTATCCGAACATAACCATTTCCAGTCACTAATGAGTTCAGCTATACCAGAGAACCCAGTCCATTCCATGTAAACACAGCCCACACAATTATGGAGCCTCTATCAGCTTACACAGTGCCTTGTTGACATCTTGGATCCATGGCATCGTGGGTTCTGCGCTACACTCGGACCGTACCTCCAACTCTTACCAATTGAAATTGGGACTTATCTGACCAGGTCACGGTTTCCTAGTCATCTAGGGCCCATGTATGGTCATGAGCCCAGGAGATGCGCTGCAGGCAATGTCATGCCTTTAGCAAAGGCACTCGCATCAGTCGTCTGCTGCCATAGCCCATTAATTGTTGGTAAGGCGGGTGCCAGGTTGAGATTCCTTGGGAGAGTCCTTAGAAAATGTAGTCCATCAACAAAGGAGGTGGCTTACAAAACAGTCGTTCGACCTATACTTGAGTATTGCTCATCAGTGTGGGATCCGTACCAGATCGGGATGACGGAGGAGATAGAGAAGATCCAAAGAAGAGCGGCGCGTTTCGTCACAGGGTTATTTGGTAACCGTGATAGCGTTACGGAGTTGTTTAGCAAACTCAAGTGGCAGACTCTGCAAGAGAGGCGCTCTGCATCGCGGTGTAGCTTGCTCGCCAGGTTTCGAGAGGGTGCGTTTCTGGATGAGGTATCGAATATATTGCTTCCCCCTACTTATACCTCCCGAGGAGATCACGAATGTAAAATTAGAGAGATTCGAGCGCGTACGGAGGCTTTCAGACAGTCGTTCTTCCCGCGAACCATACGCGACTGGAACAGGAAAGGGAGGTAATGACAGTGGCACGTAAAGTGCCCTCCGCCACACACCGTTGGGTGGCTTGCGGAGTATAAATGTAGATGTAGATGTAGATGAACGCCAAATTTCGCCGTACAGTCGTAACAGATACGTTCATCATACGCCCTCTCCGCCCCCGGTAGCTGAGTGGTCAGCGCGACAGAATGTCAATCCTAAGAGCACAGGTTCGATTCCCGGCTGGGTCCCAGATTTTCTCCGCTGAGGGACTGGGTGTTGTGTTGTCCTAATCATCATTTCATCCCCATCGACGCGCAAGTCGCCGAAGTGGCGTCAAATCGAAAGACTTGCACCTGGCGAACAGTCTACCCGACGGGAGGCCCTAGTCACACGACATTTATTTTTATCGTACGCCCAGCATTGATCTCTGGGATTGTTTTAAGCAGTGTTGCTTGTCTGTTAACACTGGCAACTCTACTCAAACACCGCTGCTCTCGTTCATTAAGTGAAGACCGATTGTTGCACGTAGCGTTGCTTGTCTGTTAGCACTGACAGATCTACTGAAACGCCGCTGCTCTCGATCATTAAGTGAAGACCGTCGGCCACTACGTTGTCCGTGGTGAGAGGTAATGGCTGAAATTTGGTATTATCGGCACACTCTTGACACTGGGATCTCGGAGTATCGGAACTCACTAATGATTTCGAAATGGAATGTCCTATGCGTCAAGCTCCAACTACAATTAGGCGTTCTGAAGTCTGTTAATTCCTGTCGTGCGGTCATAACCATGCGCGTCGAAAACCGTCTCACATGAATCACCTGAATACAAATGACAGTTCCGCCAATGAACTACTCTTTTATACCTTGTGTACGCGATACTACCGCCCCTGTATACGTGCACATCGTTGTCCCACGAGTTTTCGTCACTTTGGTGTACGTGCATAGGTCTCAGGAAGTCTTAGTCTATCCTCAGCATTACTCTCTGGTCAGCGATATATCTTGTACATTTCCCGTCCCCTAAATGCACAGACTGCCTGTCAGATCATCAAGAATATTAAAAGTTACAAATAAAAACGAATGGAAGCACATCCTATGAATACGCTGTCATTTTCATAAGATTGGAACCTTAATCTAGGTAACTGTTTGCCCATTAAGTTTGGATCCCACCACTGTGCTTCAGTTACGTGACGGTAATGTGGTGTGCTTTTTATACAGCTAAACACTCGATAATGGTTTAAAAAAACGGAAACTAATTGTAGAACGAAGAAGAAATATAAATAAATTCCGCCTAATTGAGAAAATGTCGCCGGCCGTGGTGGCAGAGCGGTTCTAGGCGCTACAGTCTGGAACCGCGCGACCGCTACGGTCGCAGGTTCGAATCCTGCCTCGGGCATGGATGTGTGTGATGTCCTCAGGTTACTTAGGTTTAAGTAGCTCTAACTTCTAGGGAACTGATGACCTCAGAAGTTAAGTCCCATAGTGCTCAGAGCCATTTGAACCATTTTTTGAGAAAATGTCGCCTTGATTTAGTAAGAGAAAGTGTCGCTCGAATGTTACAAGCACAAATCAAACTGCCCCTCGTTAATATAACAGATCTACTTAAGATCGCCATGGGTTTCCATCCAAAGACGCCTTTACGTAGTCGCTCTAGTTTCATATTGAGTTCGCTGGGTCCATCCGTTGAGACACTGTGATGATCCTTGAGTCTTATAATATTACTTCCGGCTGCAGCTCGCTCTGCAAACGGAAAGCAATTACCTCTGCCAAACAACGTGCATGTGGGCGGTAACGCACCAAGAATGTGCCTGATTCTGTGAGGGGCCGGAGGCTGACTCGGTGAGTCTTGGTCGGAGAGGGATTGATCTACTAGAATTGGCGCCGTAGAAATCCCAACCTCAACGTCGCCGTGTAATGCCGTTGGTGGTGCTGGACGGTGTCGGTGAGGAGGGGGAGGGGGGGGGGGAGGAGGAGGGAAAATGGGGGAGGATGGTCGGCGTCCGCGGCAGTGAGAAACGACGGTTGCGAGTCCACTTCCAAGAGCATCGGTGTTGGCCGAGATTGCGTCTGCCGACACATGTTGGCAAGGTGCCAGAGAGCTTATGAAGGCTGGGGCGACGGCGATGTCAGCTCCGGATATTCCGTGACGAATCTCGGTAAAAGCTACTGCTTCGGCTAGCGGGTCTGGATAAGACTGCTGGCGCCCAACTCGCGTACGCAGCTGTTTTGGGGCTGCGGTGGCAGCTGCTGGCTATAGCGAACGCCCGTCCGGAGTTGAGAACACAGATCGGTGCATCGGAGGTATCGTGCGTGTGCCTGATATCCCAAAGATCTCAAAGTAAAATGTAACAGGTGCAAGAGAAGGCTATGGCCGCCCGAGAAGAATTTTTCTGGGTGTCGTCTTTCCTTTTGGCAGTGGCTGATAAGTGTTTTATTAAAAAATCCGTGTATTTCGGATTTTAACTGAAGAGAGGAAGAAAATAGTCATATGGCAATTTGGCTGCGATACTGTGAGGTGTAGGTTTCTGTTCCTCTGAGCACAATGGCTACATTCCAGGGGACGTGCGGAGGCGAGTTTTTAACCCAGTACTACACAGCCTTCCACAAAATTGAGAAAGGTGTTACTTGTGTTCCAAAGTCTCAATTGTTATAGTCACTTTGCTAGGTGCTCTGGTGCCCCAAGGCGCAGCTAATTTGCGAATCCTGCTTCAACTCTATATCCTTTTGTTTTCTTTTGCAGATTTTTTTCTCGAAGTAATCAGAATTTTATTGTTAAAAACAGCTTTATTCGTTCGACAGTCAGCTAGATACTACGGGTAAATACTGAAACAGAAGATGAGTCACAATGAGCCATAGGCCTATATAAACAGACTCGGTCACTACAGAAAGGAGATATGTCGAGGAATGTAACTTTTGAGATAGTGAAAGAAAACGTGATTTCTCTTCCAATAATTAAGAGATATTTATTGTCTTTTTCCGAGACTTAGTTTAGCGCTGAAGATGCTTAACTGTTCATGTTTGAAGCCTAACATGCTTCCAAAATATTCTTTAATCGAACCTTGACTTAGCCCCTTTCTGCAATGAAGTGTCGGATATACAATAAGAGTACACTGAAACACATGTGCTGTCAGTAATTAGTATTGAAAAACCCTAAATTACAATAATAGAAAGTATGAAAACGATATACCCTAAATTTCACACTGTTTACGATTTATAAATCTTATTTCTCCTTAAAAAAAAGTGTAAGGCACCGCATTTCAATCGGTTATTTCAGATCGATTATTTCAGAAAGAACACATGAACCATTTTTCTCATTTTGAGAAAACTAAAAAGATTGTTTGAGTGCTTGACATTGTTTTTAGCTGATATGTACATAACATATGCATGCCATATTTTACCATCGTACTGACTTGCTGCTTTTTCCCTTATTCCATTCTTGATTTTGTGTTTTTAAAACTTTTTTACATGTGTTGTTTCTGTAATAAATGACCTTTACGAACTTTAACTACTACTTTTCTTTCCGAAACCAGTGTCTTGAGCACACTAAATTAAAGTACCAAAAGACCTACGATCATACCATATAAATTGGCGTTGGCTGGCAAAATTGATTTTCTGATGGAACAGCTTTCTGGAATATCACAGTAGCTCTCGGTTCTTTGTCGACGTACATGATTAACTGTAGGTTAGTAGGACCGTAGCTTTGTCTTGCCCCTTGAGAATCCAACCAACTCACTCTTGAACTTAAAAAAATGGCTCTGAGAACTATGGGACTTAACTGTTGTGGTTATCAGTCCCCTAGAACTTAGATCTACTTAAACCTAACTAACCTAAGGACATCACACACATCCATTCCCGAGGCAGGATTCGAACCTGCGACCGCAGCGGCAACGCGGTTCCAGACTGTAGCGCCTAGAACCGCTCGGCCACCCTGGCCGGCACTCTTGAACTTACATTCTAATTGGTTCTTCTACATGTTGTTCATTACAGTACTTCCCCCATAGCCTATGCTTATTTTTTCTTAGAATTTCAATCTCATTTTCGCTGCCTTATCGAAAATCAACCTTCTTGACAGTCGAATGTGTCATAGATTCTTCCTGCCACAGCAACGATGTGGTCATAAGTTGGAAGAAACTGCGAGTAGCTGTACCAGAACATCTAACTCTTAGACCTTTCACTTCATGGCAATACATATACCGTGGGGATTTCGGGCTTTATTTATCAAAATATTTTACTACTTGTCCTATAACATTATCAAGCGCACATGGGGTTACTACTGAGCTAATTTACAGGATAAAGTGCACTTGTCGGTGACTGACTTATGCTCTCATTACAGTGGAAAGTGTAAGACAAATCGACGAAACAAGTCTGCGCAGTTTAGTACCTGAAGCGTAACGTCATATAAATACCGTCATCCTACTAGGTGTTACATTCCAGGTGAGTGAATAATGTTTTTGTAGACGTGAAATAATATTGCGGTGGAAGTAGGACAGCTATAAACAGCTGGTGGAATGTGCTTCTGGTTTAGACATGCGCATGTTGCATAGCACCTGTAGGGTACGATATAGGGGAAAGCAGACTAGAAATAGCATGCTTCGTCTAAGTAGTTTACTCTGTTGGAATGTCACATGTGAATAATACGGTAGAAATTCATAGCAAAAACTTCTTTTAAAGGGTGAGCTGCGTGGTATTCTACTCGCCGATGCATATTTCACTGTTCTTAGGTAGTTCTCACACATTTCAGTTACTTCTGCCAAATTCTGCCGTCATTGATATCAACCATTTAATCTGACAGGACTATATTCATGCTAGAAAATCGGGGATTTTCAAAAACTAACACTGCATTGAACTCTTAATCTGACGACAGTCCTATAACAACACATTTAACGTTGAAGAGAGTAACACCACATTCATCTGTCCACCATGCAATGCTAGAGGCATACATGATGGAGGTAGTGCAAACTCTGTTTGTGTCCTGCTCCAATGTATCATCGAGCATGTCTGAAACCAGTTCTGTGTGCCGCTCTAATGTATCATATGCTGCAACTGCTATGTTGATTTCTGATTTTTATTTATTCTTCCCATATTATGAGCCCCAGGAACTACGTATGGCCGGCCGTTGTGACCGAGCGGTTCTAGGCGCTTCAGTCTGGAACCGCGCGACCGCTACAGTCACAGGTTCGAATCCTGCCTCGGGCATGAATGTGTGTGATGTCCTTAGGTTAGTTGGGTTTAAGTAGTTTTAAGTTCTAGGGGATTGATGACCTCAGATGTTAAGTCCCATAGTGCTCAGAGGCATTTGGACCATTTTGAACTACGTACGTTGCAGTAACACTAGACACAGCATCTCTATACACTGAGGTGACAAAAGTCATGGGATATCTCCTAATATCCTGTCGGACCTCCTTTTGCCCGACGTAGTGCAGCAGCTCGACATGGCATGGACTCAACGAGTTGTTGGAAGTCCCCTGCACAAATATTGAGCCATGCTGCCTCTATAGCCGTCAATAACTGCGAAAGTGTTGCTGGTGCAGGATTTTGTGCACGAACTGACTTCTCGATTATGTCTAACATTATAAATGTTGGATGGTATTCGTGTCAGGCGGTTTGGGTGGCTAAATCATTCGCTCCAACTGTCCAGAATGTTCTTCAGACCAATCAGAAAAATTGTGGAGCGGTGGCATGGCTCGTTGTCAATGGATGTATACGGTAGTAGCCGAACATAACCATTTCCAGTCAATGATCTGTTCAATTAGACGAGGGGACCCAGTCCATTCCACGTAAACACAGTTCACATCATTATGGAGCGATCATCAGCTCGTACAGTGCCTTGTTGACAGCTTGGGTCCATGGGTCCCTGGGGTCTGCGCCACACTCGAACCATACTATCAGCTCTTATCAACTGAAATCGGGATTCATCTGACCAGGCTACAGTTTTACAGTCGTCTATGGTCCAATTGCTATGGTACGAGCTCAGGAAAGGCGCTGCAGGCGATATCGTGCTGTTAGCAAAGGCACTTGCGTCGGTCGTCTGCTGCCATAGCCCATTAGCGCCAAATTTGGCCGCAATGTCCTAACGGATCCGTTCATCGTGCGTCCTAAATTGATTTCTGCTGTTATTTCATGCAGTGATGCTTGTCTTTTATCACTCATGGTTCTGCGTAAACGCCACTGCTCTCGGTCGTTAATTGAAGGCCGTGGTTAGATGCAATGCTTTAAACTTGATATTCTCGGCACACTCTTGACACTGTGGATCTCAAAACATTGAATTCCCAAATGATTTCCAAAACGGATTGCCCCATCTGTCTAGCTCAAACTACCATTCTGCGTTCAAATCCTGCTAATTCCCACCGTGGGTTCATGATCGCGTCGGAAACCTTTTCATATGAATCACCTGAATACAAATGACGCCTCTGCTAATGCACTTCCATTTTTTACCTTGTGTACGCTATACTACCGCCATCTGTATATGTACATATCGCTAGCCCATGACTTTTGTCACCTTAATGTATGCTACTAGCAGATTTGTGACGATTGGCACGTATTTTAGCCTAGTTCTAGTCTGTCCGTTCTGCTATTACGGATTGTTAACTGCAACAGACGTACCGACAGTTTCAGGTCAAGTGTGCACCTAATGATAAGAAATTACACTCCAGAGAAGAGGTCAATTAAAATCAACTGTTGTAACACACTGTTTTCTATTAGTTAAATGCTCCTCAACTAAAGACTCAGTATGTTGTGAAAATGGTGGTCTATAAGGTCTCAAACTCTATCAGATGTACGATTTACCCACTCAATATTCAGCTCTACTGACCTGTATAACAACTGTTCGCATGTCTGTAAAGTGAATATGAGAGAGGACAAGTTACTCTCTCACCTATTTTTCATATACGGAAAACTATTAAAGATTTCGTTACAACTTGATGCACCTTGAGCGTGACTCTAGAAAGTTAACAGCCTGAGCAGACATTGATGTAGCCTCATAGGTCGCTAAAAGCATAAGGTATTTTTATGGTTCATAGCTCATAGAAACGGCATGTTGGGAGTTGAAAGCAATTGGCGGCGAGCCTATCCCTCAGTAAATCTTGCCAGGCAGGTCCACAGCTGTATAGGGCAGACAGGGCAGCCCCTTATCGAGACAGGTCTCTAGCAGAACAATGCTGCGCTACCTGCTGCGGCGCCAGCAGAAGCCTGGGCTGGGGGTGACGGTCTGAAGGAACACGTCTACACAGTGGAGTCGTAAACAGGGCGTTGTGTGCAGAACCATGCGTAATAAAGATTCACCTGTTTTCGTGTTTGCCGATACTGCAAATTGACCAGTGAACCACTTCCATTGGCCGCCTCGGTTGTATAAGAAAACTCCGGCATCTGAGAAACGTTTAGAGATAGAATCTTTATTACACCTCATAGCTAGGACTAACAAGCTCCAAGGCACAGGCGATTTAGATAAAGGTCCTTAAGATTGAATCTGTTCGCTTGTTGCAATGGGAAGCAACACAACTTCGGAGAAAATCGTCCCTTCCCCCTCTGCGAAAACTTAAAAAAGCCAGTAATTGGCGGTTTCCTTTTTTTTCCAGGGACGCAGGTTTCTTAATTCTTGCCCTGGTTCGACATGAGTTTGTGCTGTCATGTGGGGGGGAGGGGGAGATTTGGCGCCTCTAGAGCCCTGTGATTGGCTCAAGATGGGGTGAAGGCGGCGTCGTTCGTGCGCTTTGCGGGAAAACGAAATTTTTTCTGGTTAGGTGGAAAGCACTCAGGTGCAGGACTTTGGTCTGGTAAGCACTTCTGGTCGTAGCTCTGGCATGTGTGGTTGGTACTTGGGACCTGTCCTGAGATTGACTTCACTTGCGAGTAGTTTAGACTGGGCAGCCTGTGGTGAAGTTCTTACTGTACTGACAGTGTGACTTCAAAAGACTCGGACTACTTGTTTGCCGAGGGCACACTTATTCGTGTTTCGTTTACCAGTCTTGACGTTTGGTATCCTTGTGCGCTCTGTCATATAAGTGAGGCAAATTGGTCCTTGGTACGACCAGCGAACGGTTGTATCACACACTGAAATCTACCGTGATTTCAGGGCTCTGGTAGAGAGTAAATTGCGATCCTTCTGCCTGATCGCTAGACCGTGAGATTTTTGTATTTATTTCGTGGCCGCGATGGATTCATAGGTGCCGCCTCCGCGTCTCATCTCCGCTGCAAACATCTCGTCAGCTGCAAGTTACATCGCCGCACGAAGCAAACAGGGTAACGTACTGCAGCTCCGGCATTGTCATGGCGTACAGATCTCAATCGCCACTTTCTCTCAGCTGCACCTATGCAGGGAAACTACAGTTGATTTGATCAAAGTCTGCTCAGCGTCAGATCAATTCAGATTGTGTTATCGACATTTTTAGGGGCAGAGTACTTGACT
Source organism: Schistocerca americana (assembly GCF_021461395.2). Taxonomy (NCBI): domain Eukaryota; kingdom Metazoa; phylum Arthropoda; class Insecta; order Orthoptera; family Acrididae; genus Schistocerca; species Schistocerca americana. Next base: position 867,488,115 of record NC_060130.1, read on the forward strand.
CACTCCACTAGTTATACTGCCTCTGCCACCTACGATCCTTGTCCAGTGTAGTCCTGAGTCACCTGTTAGTTGTTTACGGTATTCAATCAATCACTTATTTAGCATAATTTATATTCGTTTTAAAGAAAAATAAATGTTGTTAGAACACTAAAATTATACCAAAACAATCAATCATTTAAACAGTCCCCACTAGGGTTACCTTCCTAATACGTCCACTCAAGAGACACATACATCTCGATGGATGTATGCCTCCGATCTGCATGTTTTCTTCGATTGCAAAACTATGACACTTCTTTATTCATCTAGTATGCAGCTAGGCACGAATGTCACCATTAGTAAAGGCTGCTCTGTCACGTCCAGAACTATTTACTACACCTACGGATGAGGCCTTCACGCTTCTTCTAAGCTATACGGACTTTGTTTGCTTTAGGTGGGATACAAACAGCTGTAAAACCGTTTTCAGCGTTAAATTTCGTTATTTTCAACACAAAATTGAAAAATCAAGTTGCATTCTCTATTACAATCAGAATATGCCAAATGAAGAAAAGAATTGGGGGGTGTGTGGTGTGGAGGGGGGGGGGGGGGGGGAGAGGTGTGAACCATACCGTTTCTCTACCGCATCTGGCATACTTCCTTCCACAACATTGAAAGAATTTCTCCAAGTCACACGCGATCGTTTCACAGACATCTCCTGACACTCGCTATCGTGGCCATCAAAAAAACATCCCGCAAAAGCGTCTTGTTGAAGGAGTCATACCAGCATTCCTCAGAAAATGATTCAGAAATCCTGTAGATGAGTGGAAGCTTGCAGATACACTGACGGAAAAAAATCACAGCACCAAAAAATAATTGACGTAGAGGAATGAAATTTTGGGAATCCAGTTGCCTAGGTAACATGTTTAAGTGTTCAACATTACAAGATCGCAGTTTAATAGAAGCGTGAGATAAATCATTGCAAAAGTGTAATACTGGTACATTAATAACCGGTGTATAGAATGTTGAATGTAAGAACGAAAACGTGCATGCATTGTGTTGTACAGGTGCCGGATGTCAGTTTGTGAGATAGAGTTCCATGCCTGTTGCACTTGGTGGGTCGGTACAAATATGGTTATTGCTGTTTGTGGATGACGCTGGACTTGTCGTCCGATGATGTCTAATATGTGCTCAATTTTAGACAGATATGATGATCTAACAGGCCAAAGCAACATGTCGGTACTCTGCAGAGCATGTTGGGTTACAACAGCGATATGTGGGGAGCGGTATCTGGTTGGAAAACACCCTCTGGAATGCTTTTCATGAGTGGCAGCTCAGCAGGTCGAATCACCAAACTGACGTACAAACTTTGCAGTCAGAGTACGTAGTATAACCACTAGAATGCTCCTGCTGTCATACGAAATCGCACCCCAGATCATAACTCCAGGTGTAGGTCCAATGTGTCTAGCACACAGACAGGTTCATCTACATCTACATGCATACTCCGCAAGCCACCGTAAAGGTGCGTGGCAGGCCCTAAACTGGCCTCCTTCTAACCAACTTATGGGCATCACTGGCACCGAGGCAGCACCAGCTTTCACCAGAAAATGCAACAGACCTCCACCCTGCCCTCCAATGACCTCTCCCTCGACACCACTGAAGTCGAAAGTGGCGGTGGTTTGGGGTCAGTGGAATGCACGCTACAGGGCGTCTGGCTCGGAGCTGTCCTTGAAGTAACATGTTTGAAACAGTTCACTATGTAACTGTAGTGCCAACTACTGCTGAAATTGCTGCTCCAGATGCAATATGATGAGCCAGAGCCATACGCCAAACATGATGGTCTTTCCCTCGGTAGTGACACGTGCTGTCCGGAGATGGTCTTCTTGCGACCGTACTTTCTCGTGACCGCCACTGCCAGCAATCATGTACAGTGGCTACATTCCTGCCAAGTCTTCCTACAGTACCACAGAAGGGACGTTCAGCTTCTCTTAGCCTTATAACACAACCTAGTTCATACTTACCTGGGGACTGACAATGGCCTATTTGTCCCCTTAAAGGCATTCGTAATTAACATCAACTCACCACGTCCGGCCTCAAAGGTAACTCACGCTCGCGGCGTTACAGCGTGTGTTTAAAGTAAACTTGATCTGCAGCGTCATAGTCACGCTACTGGTGCCATTCTTATTCGACTGGCACGAAACTGGAATAGACATCATCTTTCAGATGCAGAAACACTCCTACCAGCTTTCGTTCATGTCGCACAACTTCTTCTTGGTGCTGCGATTTTTTTTCTGTCAGTGTAGATGCACCTCTACCCCGCCAGTCGATTACAAACATATTTCACATATCACTCAGATCTTCAGCTTCCTCAACTATCATTCGTTAGAAATCCCCTGGAAATGCTGGGTGTGAATATTTACAATTTTATGTGTGGAATCACTTAAAAATTGCCGGCCGCGGTGGTCTCGCGGTTCTAGGCGCTCAGTCCGGAACCGCGCGATTGCTACGATCGCAGCTCGGGCATGGATGTGTGTGATGTCCTTCGGTTAGTTAGGTTGAAGCAGTTCGAAGTTCTGGGGGACTGATGACCACAGATGTTAAGTGCCATAGTGCTCAGAGCCAACTTAAAAATTACCTTAAAATGCAGTGCTTACCATGTAATCGGAAATTACGCTCTGGAGCCTGGCTATAACTATCTGTTCTATGAAACTGTGGGAATCTGTATAAGAAAGTCTGTTTCCTTACACCATTCATTTGATGACTATGCATATACATACTGATAACAGTGTTGAGAGGTCCCTGCGTAATACTATAATACGCTGACATTGAGCTCAGAGGCTCAACTGGTGCAACTGATGTTAAATCCCAGAACACTGTACCGTAAGAAATTCGCGGGAGAAAATTTTCTGTAGAAACACATTTGTAACTGACTACGGTATAAGACTCAGTCGTGTTACTGTGGACCAATCCAACTAACACCGGTGTTCACCACAAATGATTTAGAAATCTCTTGAAACAATTGTCTGTCGTTTATGTATATTGAGATGTGGGATATTCGCAGTTCAGTATAACGAACTGTATTCTGTGTTCCAGTAGGATGAGATTCTGTGATAGGAAGTTTGAATTATGCTACTTTCGTTTGAGTGCATTACAACAGTCAGATTATACATAGTCATTCTACTTCTCCTAAATTAACTAAGTGCAGTTGTCTGCAGGGTGGCGCAGTTATGTATAAACTAATTGCAGGCAATGCCGTAATGTGAAAGGCTGTATCAGACTTTTAAAAGTCACATCTGATACACTTCGCGACCTTGACCAGCAAAAAAAGTCCAATGCAAGCGTGTTGTTGAAGGGATTACACAAGCATTCATCAGAAAATATTTAGAAACTCTGTGGAAATATGCGACATTATGTTCGACAATTAACTCACTGCACATCTTCTGCGACACTTCCGAACGGATGCACTGTGCTACCATCTGTCTTCGATCGCAAACCTGTGGCACTTCAAACTTTGATCTTAGAAATATTGAGTGGCCGAAATCACAAACAATACATCTCCGTCTCAATGCTTTCACTGTCATAAGCAAGATAATACCACAGACCTACTCTCAAGAGATCTATTCATAAAATATCTGTGTTCATCTTCCATACGATGACATTGAGCTCAATGACTCACACGTCCACATGATGTTAAACCCCAGAAGAAAGTACCATGAGAAATGCACTAGAGATGTCGGATGTCTTATGTACAACATAAAACAATTATAATTTATTTGAGGAACCGTTTAAATCGCCTGAATACTAGATCGCTTTCTGTTTGTAGGAGGGATGACTGAAATTTTATGTGCCCTACAGACCAATGCAGTACTGTTGTACTGATTTTACTGTAACATACAGACCTACAGGCTGTTGGACGGTGTTAAATCATCATCGACACGTTCCCATTGTCTGCTCTGCACTCTCACCTTGAGTACGTACGTCGGATTAAGCAGGGAACGTTATCATCTGAATATCAAACATATTAACAAGGGGTTATATCACTACACCGCTTTCAGATTTTACCTTTGACTTTGTAAAATATAAGAAAAGTAGAGGGAAGACTTCGATTTGCTGAGATGGTTCTCGGGAAATGATATGTACTGTAGAGGAGAAATGGTATAGATGACACTGGTATGGTCAGTTATAGGGTGCATGACTACAGATATCGAACGAAATTAGAGGCTAATACGTTTGTTTGCCATGGACTGTGCGGCTGGTCCCGGCGGAGGTTCGAGTTCTCCCTCGGGCATGGGTGTGTGTGTTTGTCCTTAGGATAATTTAGGTTAAGTAGTGTGTAAGCTTCGGGACTGATGACCTTAGCAGTTGAGTCCCATAAGATTTCACACACATTTTTGAACTTTGTTTGCGTGGCTATCTTTCGCAGCAGCTGTTAACATCTGTTACTATAAGTTCTCTGTTTTGAGCTGCCTTCAATCTGATTAAAAAGAATTACACCAGATGCGTTTTGCTTGTATTTACAAAGCATCTTGGTGCAATTCTTTTTAATCAGATTGCAGTCAGCCTAAGACAGATAACCTATAGTAACAGACATTAGAGACACTTTACTAGGATGTTAACAATTACCTACCTTATATGTACGAATGCATGCTTTCACGGCGATATCAGTTAATGAAATATTCTCGGGTTTCAAGCCGCGTCAAGTGGATACTGCCCACGAGCTTTACGCAGAGATCTCCTCTGCCATTGTCAAGTGGATGACTGTCGTGTGGTTGTCACTGCCGTGCTTGTATAGCCGCGCCGTCGCTCGTGACGTCGCTGGTGCTCGGTCCCGCACCATATATGGTAATGTTTTGGCCGCGCGACTGCCGGGCCCGCTTCAACTCCCTCAACACCGGATGCCCCGCTATACTCAGCTGCAGTCCACCGTCTCTACTGAAGGTGTTGCAGAAATTCTAATCTCTATGGCCTCGTTTATCACGCTATCCCAGAAGCCATTAGTCCGTTTAATAATAGATGTCTCATCGCATGCAATTCGGTCTCCGTTTTCCAGAGCATGTTCTGCTACAGCTGACTTTTCGGGATAGCGCAGACCGTAACTCTTTTCATGTTCTATGCGGCGCTGTTCAATAGTGCGAACAGTCTGGCCGACATAAAACTGCCCACATCCACACGGTATCTTGTAAATTCCTGGCGTTCTGAGGCCTACATCGTCTTTCATAGATTTCATTAGTTGCCGGATCTTTGCCGGAGGCCTGAAGATTGTGTCTATTTTATGCCTCTTTAGGAGCCGACTAATCTTCCCTGTTGTCGAAGCACAAAACGGTAAGAATGCAACCTGCTTGGTGTCTTCTTCACAGGTCTTCTTACGCTGAGGCTTGGATGACACTGCTTGTGAGATCTGTTTGTTGTTGTAACCGTTTTCCTTAAGAACTTTGCGTAAGTGGCTCAATTCTCTCGGCAAGTTTTCAGCGTCTGAGACGCTTTCAGCTCGATGTACTAAGGTCTTCAGAACTGACTGTTTCTGTGCTGGGTGATGGAAGCTGGTGGCGTGAAGATACCGACCCGTGTGGTCGGGCTTGCGGTAAACGCTATGACCTAGAGACCCATTGGGTTTAAGACGGACAAGCACGTCCAAGAACGTGCCTGAAGAGGCATAAAATATACACAATCTTCAGGCCTCCGGCAAAGATCCGGCAACTAATGAAATCTGTGAAAGACGATGTAGGCCTCAGAACGCCAGGAATTTACAAGATACCGTGTGGATGTGGGCAGTTTTATGTCGGCCAGACTGTTCGCACTATTGAACAGCGCCGCATAGAACATGAAGGGTGTTACCGTCTGCGCTATACCGAAAAGTCAGCTGTAGCAGAACATGCTCTGGAAAACGGACACCAAATTGCATTCGATGAGACGTCTATTATCAAATGGACTAATGGATCCTGGGATAGCGTGATAAACGAGGCCATAGAGATCAGAATTTCTAACAACACCTTCAATAGAGACGGTGGATTGCAGCTGAGTAGAGCGTGAGATCCGGTGTTGAGGGAGATGAAGCGGTCCCGGCAGTCGCGCGCCCAAAACATTACCATACAGGGTGTTACAAAAAGGTACGGCCAAACTTTCAGAAAACATTCCTCATGCACAAGAAAGATAATATGTTATGTGGACATGTGTCCGGAAACGCTTACTTTCCATGTTAGAGCTCATTTTATTACTTCTCTTCAAATCACATTAATCATGGAATGGAAACACACAGCAACAGAACGTACCAGCGTGACTTCAAACACTTTGTTACAGGAAATGTTCAAAATGTCCTCCGTTAGCGAGGATACATGCATCCACCCTCCGTCGCATGGAATCCCTGACGCGCTGATGCAGCCCTGGAGAATGGCCTATTGTATCACAGCCGCCCACAATACGAGCACGAAGAGTCTCTACATTTGGTACCGGGGTTGCGTAGACAAGAGCTTTCAAATGCCCCCAAAAATGAAAGTCAAGACGGTTGAGGTCAGGAGAGCGTGGAGGCCATGGAATTTGTCCGCCTCTACCAATCCATCGGTCACCGAATCTGTTGTTGAGAAGCGTACGAACACTTCGACTGAAATGTGCAGGAGCTCCATCGTGCATGAACCACATGTTCTGTCGTACTTGTAAAGGCACATGTTCTAGCAGCACAGGCAGAGTATCCCGTATGAAATCATGATAACGTGCTCCATTGAGCGTAGGTGGACGACACTAAAATGAGCTCTAACATGGAAATTAAGCGTTTCCGGACACATGTCCACATAACATCTTTTCTTCATTTGTGTGTGAGGAATGTTTCCTGAAAGTTTGGCCGTACCTTTTTGTAACACCCTGTATATGGTGCGGGACCGAGCACCAGTGACGTCACGAGCGACGGCGCGGCTATATAAGCACGGCAGTGACAACCACACGACAGTTATCTACTTGACAATGGCAGAGGAGATCTCTGCCGAAAGCTCGTGGGCAGTAAACCACTTGACGCGACTTGAAACCCGAGAATGTTTTATTAACCTTCCTTATAGCTTTCGCAGAACGATAGTCACAGCATTGGAATATAAATACGGTGCGCGTTGGATAGATAGAAGTACCTGATGCATTGAATGAGGCCTGCTGGTATCGCGTGCACTAGCGGAGGGGGTATAGACTGCGGCGTCCATCCTCCAAAGTCTGCTCTGCTACAACATGCGCTTGGTACACAACCGTGGAGGCCGCGTGTCAGCACATCGACGGATGTTGGGATCTGCTGACGTCTCCTACAGTTATTCAAATAAATTGAAAAAACATTTCTACCTTACTACACACATGACGCAGCAGTTGTGGCTGTGATGCGAGACTTTGCGGCGGTCAGCGTGGACTGTGCAGCCATCTTCGTACACAGCTCGCCATGCGGTGCTTGCATTGATAAATAAACGTTCCTGTCATAATCTATCCTACAACATACTGACCGATGGTCTTAGCTCTCATACCTCCTCCTAGTACATTCGCTAACATCGTTGTGTCGTTACACTTGTGTGAAAACATATCAAACCATCAATTAACGGTACTTTGGCGACGGGAAAACGAGTGTGTGCTTCTGCAAAAATCCTGATTTCTTCTGTCTTCGAGCTTTTTACGTGAGATGTAACTCATTATGCTTCCCGTCACAGCTGAATGTTGTTTAAGCCCTCGCATTAATGTTTCACAATGGAAACGTGGTACATCTCACTGGAGTGACGTACCACTTACCGCTGTTTGCCTGCATGGTTGTGGAGGGCGCTGGCCGCCAATACTTTGGGCCAAACTGTGTGATTCATTGCTTCACTATTCTGACAGTTTTAGAAAACATCGTTCTTGTGAAACACAACTAGCTCTTTTCACACACGAAGTGTTGACTGCTATTGGCAAGGTATTTCAAATTGATTCTTTATTTCTCGATCCTCAAAAGGCTTTTGACACTGTACCATACAAACGGCTTGTAGTGAAATTACGTGCTTATGGAAAACAGTCTCAGTTATGTGATTGGATTCTGTGATGCCCTGTCAGAGAGATCGCAGTTCATAGTAATTGACGGAAAGTCATCGAGTAAAAGAGAAGAGATTTCTGGCGTTCCCCCAAGATCGTGTTGTAGACCCTTTACTGTTCCTTATCTATATAAACGATTTGGGAGGCAATCTGAGTAGCCGTCTGAAGTTGTTTGGAGATGACGCTGTCGTTTATCGACTAGTAGTCATAGAAGATTGAAACAAATTGCAAAACGATTTAGAAAAGATATCTGTATGATGCTAAAATTGACAGTTGACCCTAAGTAACGAAAAGTGTAAGGTTATCCACATGAGTGCTAATAGGAATCCGTTAAACTTCGGTTACATGATAAATAAGTGAAATCTAAAGGCCGTAAATTGAACTAAATACCTAGGAATTACAATTACGAACAGCTTAAATTGGAAAGAACACATAGGAAAGGTTGTGGGGAAGGCAAACCAAAGACTGCGTTTTATTGGCAGGACACTTAGAAAACGTAACGGATCTACTAAAGAGACTGCCTACACTACGTATGTCCGTCCTCTGTAAAAGTACTGCTGCGCGGTGTGGGATCCTTACCAGATGGGATTAAATAAGTATACCGAGAAAGTTCAAAGAATAACGGCACGTTTTGTACTATCGCGAAATAGGGGAGAGAGTGCCACTGACATGATACACGGGCTTGAGGTGGACAAAGGCGTTTTTTGATGCGGCGGAATCTTTTCACGAAATTTCAATCACCAACATTCTCCTCCAAATGTGAAAATATTTTGTTGACATCGATCTACATAGGGAGAAACGATCACCATAAAAAAATAAGGGAAATCAAAGCTCAGACTTAAAGATCTAGGTGTTCATTTTCTCCATGCGCTGTTCGAGATTGGGATAATGGAGAATTATTGTGAGCATGGTTTGATGAACCCTCTGCCAGGCACTTAAATGTGATTTGCAGACTACCTATGTAGATGTAAATGTAGATGTAGATGACAGAGTCATACCCCATTAGACGGATGCTATGGAACCCTATTCGCCTGCAGTCGCCAGATCATGGTGACAGGATACGCTGTGGTCTATCATCTGACACTGGTGACGGTTTCTTCATGTTGAAATGCCGTGGGTAAGAAGGGAACGGGCCATATTCTTGTAAGATGTTGGTGTTTCGTCACATACCTTTACAGTCGCTAAGGGAATGACGTAAAATACCACAATTTCTGTACCGTAATTGGATGTGAATTTCGTAAGCAGCTGACGATCTGTGCCTGAGGAAAACGATAAATGATTTGTGTCATACGGAAACGATGTTCCATTTGGCGTAAAAGGTAGCAGTCTCACCTTCTCAAAATTAGCAACCACTGTGTATGGGACTTCCTAGCTGAATGTATTTCAGGCGCTGGAAATAGATTTCCAACAATGAAATGTTAACAGCGTCGTATTCTAGACGACTAAGAGGTTAGAAATCGAGCAGTTCTAAATTTAGAGTGTGTTTAAGTGCAAAATCGTGTAGCCTTAGGAATGTGTCTGTCAACTGTGTCGCCTTATAAAGTGCGTCAGTTATGGTGGGGCACACAGCCTGTATGGGACAAAAGGCGAGGGATGTCCACTTGCATTCAAACTGTATGACACGACACAGGATGCTTCAGACCTTGCTCGTGCCAGAGAGAGCTGGAGATGCATCGCACATCATGTCAGGTGCTTGCAGCTTGCAGTTCAACACTACCCAGCCTTTGGAGTCATAGTGTGATGTGATTAACACGTGTGTTGCCTACCGTACAGACATCCCTCTCCACGCAGTGTGGTGTGGCAGCTGTTCGTTACCATACCCAGCCTTCCTGATGCAGCCAGAGCACGCAGACAGCTCTCAGCGGCAGTAGAATGGGGGAGGGGGAGCGATGGAAGGTTCTTCCCCCTTTCCTTTCCTATTCCTATTAAACATGTTAGTGATAACCGTATAGTATCCATCCACGTCCATTCAGCTTTAAAGTTAGGCCAAGTGCTCTATTTGTGACAACCAGCAGACTTCCTATCATTGTGAACTTGGGATAAGTGACTTTTCTCAAAATATTAAACTTATGGTTAGGGGTGTGGAAGGAAACTGTGTAAACTGTAACGTCATAGGGGTGGGGAAATTGTTTAAGCATAGCACATGTGGACTTAGGGAAAAGTGGGCTTGCAGTTTTTGAATTTAAATAACACTATGCTGTATGGTACATGTGTTGATCATTTTGAATTTCCCACCAGACTAATACTCAGGGTTGCAAATGTTTACATGGTGACAACAGAGCTCAACTGTTTAGCTTAGAACAGGCAGTATGGAATTCCACACCTACAACCACTGACCTGACTGACAGAAATAGCAAAACATGTCTCTACAGGACTGTCCAGCAGGCAATTTACTTCATTTTGTCCTAGCATCTTGGATTCTGACGTCATAGAGCTGCGCCAGTGTTACAGGTCAGCCAACTTGGATTCTGACGTCTTAGTAAGGCTGCACCAGTATCCCTGGTCCATCATCTCGGTTTCTGAGGTCATAGGGCTGTGGCAGTATGCCCTGCCGCCATGCTGGATCGCCATCTTGGATTCTGACGTTATAGAAGGGCTGCATCAGAATTCCAGGTCAGCCATATTGGATTACCATTTTGATTTCTATATTTAGCACAAGTGCCCTATTTCCACCAGCATGACAGTGTTCGATCTTGGATTTTTTGATTTCCCGACAGTTTATACTTAGGACAACAGCCCACATCCACAGTAACATCAAAGGTGTGGGACAAAGCACAGACTATTTTTGAATTTATCACCAAAATTTTCATTTTCCGCTGTTTTATATATAGGGCAATTGACCTATATCGGAGTCGTGCAGGACGGAGGGTTGGGGAGATAAGATGACTCATCCGTGCACAGTCCATCCCTACATCCAGTGTAAAATCGATGTGCCCATGGATGTTGTTGATCTGGTACAACAAGTCTTCCAAATTTTCACGTCCCTGAGGCCATACGACGCTGTGTCGTTGATGTAACGTCAAAAGCAACTAGGCTTTGCAGGAGTCATGTCCAGGGAGACGTCCTCAAAGTGCCCTATAACTGTAGCTAATAGGTTGCCCGTCACGACGCCGACAGTCTGATTAAAAAATTATCCACTACACAAAAAGTGTGATGAGTCAGAGTGTGCTTGAATAAATCCACAACCGTCTCTTCAAAGATCTGAGAGGGCAGATCAGTAGTCCTTGATGAGAATGCCCATGTATAATGAGATCACAAAAAAACCGACCATCATATCTCCTTCTGCACGGCGCAGACGTTTAATTCGGGTGATGAAGACGGTTTATTGTTGTTATTGTGTACACAGTGACTAACGTGCCGAGTAAGGAGGCTGGCCAGATGTTTTGCGAGTCTGTAAGTCTGTCAACCAATGGTGCATACGAAGCGAAGGGGATACGCCGTAGCGTAAGTACAAAGTTATGTCTCCTTTTAAGAGCTAAAACAGTACCTGCGTCGCTGTATCTCGCCGACATGTTGATAGAGATGCGTCCTGTTGTTTTCTGTTTTGCCTCATGTTGCTGTTCTTGTGAAAACTGACTGAATTTCCCTTCCTGCCTTTCCGTGGTTTGCCTCGGCGATGTCATCTTTTGAGCTACTGTCACTGCATCAGTTTAGTCCCCCTCTAAAGCTGAATGTGACTGTTAGCTGCATGTGCGTGGCCATAGGATCGCGGCCGTTTGTATTCAACTAATTTCCAGTGTAATGTACCCTCTCTCGCAGCAGGGTGAAGCTGACAGGACGAACTATTCATCTGGCCACAGCAGTGTCGATACGATGGCTCACGGCTTTGCAGGAAGGACGCTAAGCTTAACAAATTAGCCTTCTTAACGCGCAGCTTTCGCAGGAGTTTAATGCTGCGCAACGCTCCCTCCCTGTAAAGAGACGTTATGCATTCAGCGGAAAGCTCGTAGCTTTTTAATCACTTGACGCGGCTGGAAGTTCGAGAGAATTTTATCAGTATACGCCGTGAAGCCATGCTTTCGAATTTATGATGCGTCACTAAATGAAATTTTTAACCAATAAGAAGATATAACATGCTCGCGCCACTTATTCGCTTGCCAACCTTTTCTTTTTATTTGTGCATAATTTCTCAGCGTCGGTGTGTCTTTCATGATCGGATCCCTCACATTCTCTTAGCGATGAGGCAACCATGCTGAAATTCGTCGACAGCTAAGATTAATGTTTCGTCCTGCAAGTATATGGCCAGGCACTGTGAGAATTTTACGTGTTTTTTTATTTATTTCATTCATAAGCAGGGCTCCAATTCTATGTACTTCAAATGGTTCAAATGGCTCTGAGCACCATGGGACTTAACTTCTGAGGTCATCAGTCCCCTAGGACTTAGAACTACTTAAACCTAACTAACCTAGGGACATCACACACATCCATGCCCGAGGCAGGATTCGAACCTGCGACCGCAGCGGTCGCGCGGTTCCAGACTGTAGCGCCTAGAACCGCTCGGCTACTCCGGCCGGCATCTATGTGCTCCCCTTGTTTCGTAATACTATAATGTGGTGTGATATTTTCGTCAATAGTTGCAAAAAAAAAAAAAAAAAAGAAAAAAAAAAAAAAGAAGAGGTATGGTAACTGTCGACGAGGGTATAAGCATACGGAATAGGTTCCCAGGTACGTGAGTGCTCAAAGACTTCTCAAGTAACAGAACCCAGTAAGTTGCCTCAATGGCGAATGTTCATCAGAGACAAGAGTATCATCCGGAGTATTCCATGGAAATGTGACAAGACCACTGTTATTTTCTATATATCTAAATGATCTGTCAGACAGAGTAAGCAGTTGTCTACGGCTTTTTGCTGATGATGCTGTGGTGTATGGGAAGGTGACGTCGTTCAGTAACTGTAGGAGAGTACATGACTACTTAGACAAAATGTCTAGTTGCTGTGCTAAATGGCAGCTAGCTCTAAATGTAGGCGAATGTAAGCTACTGTATATGAATAGGAAAAGTAAACCCATAATGTTCGAATACAGTATTGGTTATGCGCTGCTATCTATCTAGGCGTAATGTTGCAAAACCATACGAAACGGAATGTGGATGTAAGGACTTTAGTAGGAAAGGCGAATGGTCGACTTCGGTTTATTGGAGGACTTTTAGAAAGGTGTGGTTCATCTGTAAAGGAGACGGGGTATAGCAAACTAGTGCGACCCATTGTTAAGTAACGTTTGAGATCATCACCAGGTCGGATTAAAGGAATGCATCAAAGCAGTTCAGAGACGGGCTGCTAGATTTGTTGCCAGTAGGTTCGAGCAACACGCAAGTATTACGGAGATGATAATTAAATCGACACCCTAGCTGCAAACAGGCTTTGATATACACCATTGGGGACACGCTGAAAATGTGTGCCCCAACCGGGACTCGAACCGGGGATCTCCTGCTTACATGGCAGACGCTATATCCATCTGAGCCACCGAGGGCACAGAGGACAGTGCGCATGCGGGAACTTATTCCTTGCACGCTCCCCGTGTTTGTCCATCGCACTCACTATTCGTGGCAGATTAATCTACCAAGTTCCGTTCGAGTTGTGGCATGGCCTGTGCGTTCGCACAAGGTCAATGGCCGGGTAGCCATATTTTAACTATATATGGAGGTAGTATCTGTTCCCGAAAGAACAGATACCATTGATGACCGTGCAGCTTCTCTAGAATGAAATGATAATTAAATCGACACCCTAGCTGCAAACAAGCGTTGATATCCATCATTGGGGAAATGTGTGCTCCGACCGGGACTCGAACCCGGGATCTCCCTCCTACATCACTGAATGGTCATCATTGAAGGAAAGGCAACGTTCTTTTCGAGAAGCACTATTGTGAAAATTTAGAGAACCGGTATTTGAGGCTGACTGCCGCCAATGTACATTTCACCTAAGGACCATGAAGATAAATGAGAGATTAGAGAGATTAGGGTTTGTACTGCGGTCGTTTTTACATCGCTGTATTTGCGAGTGGAACAGAAAAGGAAATGACCAGTAGTGGTACAGGCTGCGCTCCGCGACGCATCATGGGGTGGCTTGCGGTGTATGTATGTAGATGCAGACCATTCCTAGGAACGATTGAAATTCCTGACAAGCTTTCAGTCATGGTAAGTGAACTCATATGGCTCTAATTAATAAGTTCGCATAGGGCCGTTGACATACTTGATTTACAGACTTGAATTTAGATCATCAGCTCAATCCCTGTAGATCAGTTACCCAGGAAATATAAAAATGAGCAGGTACTTTCAGATACTGATTAATCTCGAAATGCACAGACACCACATGAGCTCTTGTAGTATGAAGGAAGGAAGATTAGGGTCTAATGTATCGTCCACGACGAGGTCTCTAGAGACGGAGCGCGACCTCGGATTGTGAGGGCATCAACGTTCATCGAACGTACACAATAAAAGCTGAGCGTCTGGCAGTTGTGTGTCCGCAGTTCGTGGTCGTGCGGTAGCGTTCTCGCTTCCCGCGCCCGAGTTCGATTCCCTGCGGGGGTCAGGGATTTTCTCTGCCTCGTGATGACTGGGTGTTGTGTGATGTCCTTGGGTTAGCTAGGTTTAAGTAGTTCTAAGATCTAGGGGACTGATGACCATAGATGTTAAGTCCCATAGTGCTCAGAGCCATTTTTTTTTCGGGCAGTTGTGCCTTTATCTCTCGTTCGAGAGGTGTGGCCACAACATCAGCCGCTGCGGTAGTCCAAAGTCTTGCGATAATCATTCTGGCGGCGACTCCAGTGTAGGAATATCTATAGAGGTCCGTTCCACGCCTCGCTGTCTGAGGAAAGCCACAAGGAAAATTAAATAGGGTAACGATGCGAAAGGAAATCGGCAGCACCCTTTTCAAAGAACCCATTTCGATATTCAATTTGATCGAATTAGCAAACCACAGAGAACCTAAATCGGAATGGTTCATCATAAACTGGAACCACCCTTTCCCCAAAAGCGAATTGGTTCATCAGGAATTGGAACCGCACAGCGCCATTTCGCTCAGTGAGTCTGACGTTATTAATCCGAAATTTCCTTCCTATCAAAAATAACCTTCGCTCTTCCTTAGATATTTGAAATCGGGAACAGCGAGAAGACTCAGAATCGATTCGTTATCATATAAAAATGTTTAATTGGTCATTAGTTACAACCAATACGTTGCGTCCCATATTCGTCGGTGTTCGTAGATTACAGAAATACTAAGGTAGTGTGTCCAACGCGTGTCGCGCAGGTAACTGTCAAAATTTTTCACATCATTTGTTGTTTGTTGTTACATATTGTTTTCTAAAGGAAAGCAGTGGACGAAAAGAAAGAAGATTGTGATTTGTGATCCCTTGTCGATATGGGTCATTAGAAACGGGGCAGAGACAGAGGTTGATACTAACGGGGAATGAAATATACAGTGAACTCTTTTTTTTAAAAAAAAAACCATCTCGATATTTGCCATAAGAGAAAGCACAGAAAAACTAAATCACTATGTCTGAGCGGGATTTGAACCGCATATCTCCAGAATGCGACTCCACTGTGCTAATGGTTCAGGACCAAGTCCAGTGTCAGGACACAGACTAATTGTCTATAAGTGCATTAGGGCAACGGAGCTCCAAGTCCCCATCCGACTGACAGATCACCGTCAAAACTATCACCCTACGATATGCCGCAGATATTTTTAACTTAAATCAGTACGTTGTTCTAGAATCTGGTATTCATAAAATGTAATGTGACTCCCAGTCAGAAAAGTAATAAATGACGGAGAGTCATCGAGTGAAACAGAAGTAATATTTGGTGTTCACCAAGGAAGCGTTATACGCCCTTTGCTGTTCTTGATCTACATAAACGATCTAGGAAATAACCTGAACAGCCCTCTTAGTTGTTTTTTGCAGATGATACTGTCATTTACCGTCTTTTAAAGTCATCAAGTTATCAAAACAAAGTGCAATATGATTTAGACAAGATATGTGTACGGTGGAAAAAGTGGAAATTGACTCTGAGTAACGAAAATTGTGAGGGCATCCACATGAGTACTAAAATGAATTACGATTACACGATAAATTACACAAATTTAAAGTCTGTAAACTCAATTAAATGCTTAGGGATTACAATTACGATTAACTTAAATTGGAACGATCACATATATAATGTTGTGAGAAAGCAAACCAAAACCTTCAATTTATTGGCGGAACACTTAGAAACCGCAATAGGTCTACTACAGGGACTGCTTACATTACGCTTGTCCGCTCTCTTCTGGAGTATTTCTGTGCGGTGTGGGATCCGCATCAGAGAGGACTGGCAGATGACATCGAAAAAGTTCAGAGAAGAGAAGCTCGTTTTGTATTATCGCGAAATACGGGAGAGAATGCCATGGATATGATACGCAAATCGAAGTTGCTGTCTTAAAAACAAAGGCGTTTCTCGTTGCCGCAGGACTTTCTTCTGAAATTTCAGTCACCAACTTTCTTCTCGTAATGTTTTTTTTTTTCACCTACATAAGGAGAAATGATCATCATATTAAAATAAGGAAAATCAGATCTCGCATGGAATGATTTAAGTGATCATTTTCCCCGCGCTGTTCGAGAATGGGACGGTAAGGAAGTAGTCTGAAGGTGGTTCGAAGAACCCTCTGCCAGGCTCTTAATTGCAAATTACAGAGTAATCATGTAGATGTAGCTGTAATACACCGTCATCACTCTCCCACATCCACACCTGATAGTGGCGATTAAATACTTTTTGCTGATACTGGGATTCGCACTGAGTACCTATGATACTAACGCAAGTTACTATTAGCGTTTACGTAGGTGCGTCATGTTACAAGACTGCAAGATTTTAATTAAAATTTCTCATAGTGCAACTAACCATACTTCAAATAATTTCAAAAATCAGTTTCATTAGCAAGCTACTAAAACGACAACTTTTAATAGGTTCGTTTCCACATTTGCACGCAATTTAGTTTCTGTTTTTCACTGTCTCACGCAATGTAAATGGCTCACATGAATAGAGCGTTCCCGAAATTCAGTGAAAGAAGGGAATGGTAAATGTTAAATGATAGCGAAGAAATAGAACGTGATAGTATTGATTACAAGGTTAGTTGTAAATATCTTGAGCACGTCACGTCTTATAAGTATTTATGGGTAACATAAGAAGAGAGATAAAAGGGATGACCACGTAAAGCCGGTGTTAGGGAAGGCGAGTGGAAGACTGGTTAGATCAACGGATTCTGGGAAATCCAAGGGATCTATAAAGGAAATCACATACAATACGCTAGTATAACGAATTTTAGAGAACTGTTCCAATGTTTGTAGCCCATATCAAGTAATGAAAACATACATCAGACGAATTCAGAGACGCGCTAGCAGGATCGTAACGGTTTCATAAAGCCAACACGAAAGTGTAAGAGAAATTCTCGAGGAGATGAAATGGGAATCCTAGAAATAAAGACGGAGTAGTTTTCGTGAAAGTCTGACGGGTAAATTTAGAGAACTTGTATTCGAGGAAGACGGAGCGACCACTATGTTGACACCGCCATATATTTTGTGCAGGGATCGTGAGGAAAAAGTAAGAGAGATGCTGTGCTGTGCTGAGTAAGTTTTCAAAGAAACCGAACAGCTAATACATATACATAATTTCCACAATTTTTCTGTTCTTCTTAAGATCTATTTTTAACGATATATTTTAACGATCTTACAAATGACACCTATACATAATTTCCACAATTTTACTGTTCTTCTTAAGATATATTTTTATTCTAATCTCCAGATGTTTCTAAATTATTTGCAACGAATCGTTTCCTCTTGTGAACAGTGATGTATTTCAGATTATCTACAACAACATAACCGCGCGAGATTAGCTGAGCGGTCTGAGGCGCTGCAGTCATGGACTGTGCGGCTGGTCCCGGCGGAGGTTCGAGTCCTCCCTCGGGCATGGGGGTCTGTGTTTGTCGTTAGGATAATTTAGGTTAAGTAGTGTGTAAGCTTAGGGACTGATGACCTTAGCAGTTAAGTCCCATAAGATTTCACAGACATTTTTTTTTTACGACAACATAATGTGGCTAAACTGGCGCGACTTCTGTAAACAACACCTCTTTTATCTTTGGTGAGTGATACCGGCCTCCAGTGTTATACAAGTGTCAAGTACATTTTTGATAACTGACAGACACATAAACCTGGACGTCTCCATGGAAACGGCGTCCTCATACATTATTACGGGCAGCAAGAGATGGCACACATATACAACGATGTATTTAGTTCTTTCTAGTGACTTTTCGAAGACTTTAAGTAACTGACTACTCATACAAATAAGTCAATATGTATCATTTTCATATTAATACGTCATGCATTTGGTCTCATTACCAATAAATAGCAGTAGCTAACAATCTTATAGTGCTAATTATTTCATCCAGACGACGCTCTGGACCTCACTTAACGAATTACACTACATTGTCATGCAGTTTATGAGGCTAGTTGTAACACACATAAATGAATATAAACTCGTTTCTTGATTAATTAAATTTAAAAGATAAATATTTAATAATGAAGACTCAAATGATATGTAAGTCGTTCCCCCTTGGCTGACAGCGATGCCTTAAGCTCTGGATCGCCCTCTCTCTACCCTATATAACTCATGGCTGCTTAGCTATCAGCACCAGTTACAGTGACTGAGGCATCCACAGCGGGTCAGGCGCCATTGCCGTCATCCACATGGGTAATGATACAACGGTTTAGAGTAAACTTTTATAACATTGGCTTCTCTATGTAATATAGCACTGTTACTTTTGTTAATATAATGCAAACTCTGAGGAAGGCCCGTAATTAAGAAGTTAACATCGACTGCGATCAAGACTGCTTTTAAATAATTCCAAACAGCTAAGGTCATCTGTCTCCTTTCAACTCCCCCCTCCCTCCACCCCCCCCCCCCCCCCCCACCTCCCCAGGGCAGAAGCTGTGTACCAAATCTGTCGGCATATAGATGAAATTGTGTGTGCAAATTGAGAAAGTGTTCTAAATGTTCGCGTAGCTTGTATCTGAGGTGGAACGTGGCTACCAGCCCGGTATTCACCTAGTGGTATGTGGGAAACAACCTGAATATTACATCCAGGCTGACCGGCACACGGACCACTATCCGCTGATCCGCCACGCAGATTCGATTCGGGGCCAGTGTCCCTTAAGTCCCGAAAGCTGTGGTGTAACAGGTGTGCAACTGGGATGAGTTTTAGGGCGCATACAGAGGCATATAGACTGTCATTTCCCTCACTCAATACGCGAATGAGATAGGAAAAAATCGATAATACTAGTGCTATATACCCTACGTCACGCACTGTACAGTGTTTCGTTTGATACACAGGGTGCTCGGAAATTCCCGTTACAAGCTTCTAGGACTTGTAGAGGCGAGTGAGTAGATAATACAGGGTGTGTCTGTAATAATAATCCGATTTGGCACGTCTATATTTCTGAAACA
This sequence comes from Schistocerca americana, assembly GCF_021461395.2. Taxonomy (NCBI): domain Eukaryota; kingdom Metazoa; phylum Arthropoda; class Insecta; order Orthoptera; family Acrididae; genus Schistocerca; species Schistocerca americana. The sequence goes on from NC_060130.1 coordinate 867,507,571, forward strand.
AATAAACATATACAATGAATTTTGTTTTTTTTGATGAACTCGAAAATGTTTTTCATGCCTTTTCGTAGGTGTTCAACATGCTCCCTTGAAATGCATGACATATGTCAATGCGGTATTCAAATTGCTCTCACACTGCAGCGAGCATGTCTTGAGTTACAGCCTCCACAGCTAGTGTTATGCGATGTCTCAGTTCATTCATTGTTGTTGGTAACGGAGGCACATAAACAGTCATTTATAAACCCCTACAAGAAATAATCACATACCGTCAGGTCCGGTGACTTTGGAGGTGAGTAAGGCTGAATCTTTTGGTCCAGTGCGACCGATACATCGTTCAGTAATCCTTTGATTTAAAAATTTCCCACTTCCAGATGCCAGTGTGGCCGTGCCTCACCCACTTGGTAAATGAAGTCTCCAAGTGTGTGAAAAAGTTCTCAAGCATATCCAGATACGTGCTTCCTGTAACAGTGTTCTCGGCAAAGAAAAATGGACCGTACACCTTTTGCCGTGAAACTGCACAAAACACGTAAGACTTTGGAGAGTCCTTCTCACGTTTTACGACTTCATGTGGTTGTTCCGTACACCATATTCTCACATTATGACGATTCACCTTTCCATTTGAATGGAATGTTGCCTCGTCACTAAACACTAAGTGTGGAAGAAAACTGTAATCCTCCATCTTGCCAAGAACGAAATTACAGAACTCCACACGTTGTTTGTCACCTTCAGGAAGACCTTGCAGTAGCTGAATTTTGGATAGCTTCATGTGTAAACGTCGACGCAACACACGCCATACGGCCATCAGGGGCATGTTGGGCTGTCGAGCTGCACAACGAACGGATTTCTGCGGACACTTTTTTGAAACTATGACGGATGCGTTCGACGTCTGTGTCAGACACTTGGGGACGGCCCGGCGATTTGCCTTTATACAGACAACCTGTTTCTCCAAATTGTTCATCCCATCGTTTAATGCTAGGTGCTGCAGCAGGATCCACACCATACCTAGTACGCCGCGCGGGGTAGCAGCGCAGTCTAGGGGGCGTCTTGCCACGGCACGCGGGGCTCCCCTCGTCTAAGGTTCTAGTCCTCCAAAAATGGTTCAAATGGCTCTGAGCACTATGGGACTTAACATCTGTGGTCATCAGTCCTCTAGACTTAGAACTACTTAAGCCTAACTAATCTAAGGACATCACACACATCCATGCCCGAGGCAGGATTCGAACCTGCGACCGTAGCGGTCACGCGGTTCCAGACTGAAGCGCCTAGAACCTCACGGCCACACCGGGCGGCTCGAGTCCTCCCTCGGGCATATGTGTGTGTGTGCGTGTGTGTGTGTGTGTGTGTGTGTGTGTTGTCCTTAGCGCAAGTTAGTTTAAGTTTGCTGAACAGTTATTACTGATCCGCGCTGCGCAAAACGTATAACAGTACGTTGTTCACGCACTTATCTCAAATAACATTATAGTTTTTTTTTAATCGGATGATTTTTTTTTATACACCCTGTATTTCAGTGCTACAACCATTTGAAAACATGTTGGTAACGCGAGCCCTTTTACAAGTAATTTATTAGGCGTGTGATGTCCTTAGGTTAGTTAGGTTTAATTAGTTCTAAGTTCTAGGGGACTGATGACCTCAGAAGTTAAGTCCCATAGTGCTCAGAGCCATTTATTAGGCGTGACCCAGTACATGACTTGTTTTACGGCTTCACTTATTAATAGGCAAAAAGTAGCTCGTATACTCGTTGACGGGTTATCTTCAATGTGACGAAGTAGACCCTATTCCAATTGGGGTGTGCGTTGTCTCCTTGGAGCAACGCAGTCACGCCTGCTGACGGTGAAGGTACCCTTTCTCGAAGCCGTTGCAAAAAGGGTATGCGATGGAGTCGGACGTTGTGGAGAACGATCTTGGTAAAGGCGACGAGCAGCTCTTCGATTACCGCGAGCTTCGCCATTCAGAAGGATCATGTCGGTGTATTTTGCAAACATATGCTCAACCATGTGGCTCCAACACTCACAGACACCTGAATGAGGCTCGAACCAGATGAGAGAGGTAGGACAGACGTCAAATGACATCACCTGGTCCGACGTAACCACCAGCCCCCCTTTCCCCCCTACCATGATTACCCTGTTGCATACCTACCTATCAAACATGTTTTCAAATATCTGCCGACATGGGTTCCTATTAAAAAAAATATTATCTACTCACTTCCCTCTACAAGATACAAGACCTAAAAGTCCGTAACGGGCGTTTCCGAACACCTTGTGTGTGTAGACGTCATGTATATACCTTTTGAGATACCATAGAATTCAAAATGTCTCATGGTGGTCCACATACATTCTTGAAACGGTAGTATTCAAAATTGGTTCAAATGGCTCTGAGCACTATGGGACTTAACTTCTAAGGTCATCAGTCCCCTAGAACTTAGAACTACTTAAACCTAACTAACCTAACGACATCACACACATCCATGCCCGAGGCAGGATTCGAACCTGCGACCGTAGCGGTCGCGCGGTTCCAGACTGTAGCGCCTAGAACCGCTCGGCCACCCCGGCCGGCAAACGGTAGTATTACTTGACAGTTGATTGTGTTTAACAACAGCATAGTATTTCATTAAATGTGTCCACTACTCACCATTGCCCTGATTTGTGTATGATGAAACCTCACTCACGTGTGCGATGTCGACTGCCCAGCAGACGCGCAGCATAGAGCAGGCGGGACGAATGTTTACATAAGCTGATAACGGCCACTGAGAATAATCTACGTCTGCTGCTGTCAGAAGTCCGCTGCACAGCGTCAGGAACATTCTCACATACGTGATAACGCTTCTGTTCCCACTGCCTACTTTTATTGCTTAACGCCAAACAGAAAATATTCCCGGCGTATAATGAACTGCAGCACAAAAATCGTACCCCTCTTAAAGAAAGTTAAAAATCAATAATTACTGTAGCAAATCGTTTCTGTGAATGAACAGGACTCTTAACAGAATAGATAACAAAGTCGCAAACAGTTGGCCGTATAGCCGTGAGTTTTGCAGCAGTCCAAAAAAATCTTCTAATGTGTGTGAAGTCTTATGGGTCTTAACTGCTAAGGTCATCAGTCCCTAAGCTTACACACTACTTAACCTAAATTATCCTAATGACAAACACACACACACACACACACACACACACACACACACACACACACACATGCCCGAGGGAGGACTCGAACCTCCGCCGGGACCAGCCGCACAGTCCATGACTGCAGCGCCTTAAACCGCACGGCTAATCCCTTGAAGCAGTCATTGCTTCCTAGAAGACTAAAAGATGACTCGCCACGAAGGAATTATCCGAATGGGGCGGAAATCGGTAGATGTGATGACCATGTACTAACAAAACAGCCGATTACAATTTTAGAAAAACTGTCTGGTTTATTCAAGAGAGGGAGTTTCACAAATTGAGGAAGTCAACAACTCACTGGTCTGCCTCTGGCCCTTATGCAGGCAGTTATTCAGTTTGGCATTCATTGATAAAGTTGTTGGATGTCCTCCTGAGGGATATCGTGCCAAATTCTGTCCAATTGGCGCTTTAGATCGTCAAAATCTCGAGATGATTGGAGGGCTCTGCCTATAACGCTCCAAACGTTCTCAACCGAAGAGAGATCTTGCGACTTTACTGGCAAAGGTAGGGTTTGGCACGCACGAAAAAAAGCAGTAGAAAATCTCGCCGTATGCAGGCGGGCATGATCTTGCTGATATGTAAGCCTGGGATAGTTTACCATGAAATCCAACAAAATGGGAGCAGTGGGGCTAGGGGGCCTCTAGTACAGATAATTTATTCAAAATGGACGTCACGCCCCCTTCACCCCCTGGAGATGGTGAGAAATTTTGGCAGGACATAGAGCAATTGGGCTATCACCACTAACCTAACTCCACCACCCTTCCTATGACATCCTCTGGAAATGTTGGGGAAACAGTCAGTCCTAGTCCAGCTGCCAGAGAGGAAGGTTAGCTTAGGTTAGGTTAGGTTAGTGTGCTTTATTTATTTTTTGGTAGTTCTGTGCTGGAGGGGAAAGTAGGGTATTTAATTAATTTATTTATTTATAGTTCAACTGGGCTACCTCCAGTAATCTAACTCAAAGATTTGTGTGTGTTCACTTCGACGAGCATGGATCGATTGAGCTACTTTGCATTAAATCCACCAGAGGGCGCTGTTCGTCTCCACCATCCCTCCCCTGCCCCATTTCCCCCTCCCTTGTGTTCCCTCTCCTCCTCCACTAGTGAGTCTGCACTGAGCTGCCGGATACGGCAGATGTAAGTCTTTACTTTGCGTGACATGTTCAGTGGAAGAGATGTTGATGTCAGACAGGGAAGAGTTCAACAGCTATATTAGTTGTAATCATGTAGTTGAAGACTGCATCCATAGTTCACTGCACAATGCTTCAAAATTGCAGATATTGGATGAGTGTACTAATAAGAATATGTTTCATCAAATAATGAGGATGCACCAGGATGGATTGAAGCTACATTTCGCAACTCATGCTGATAGATGCTTGTGCCGGAACTGTAAACGTTTCATGAAAATTCCATTCAGTCTTCCAAAGCACAAGAGGCAGGGTGGTCATTTCCTCTGGTTTAGTCATCTTGTTCAGAATGTGTACAACTGAGGAGATGCTGGTGACGACCAGGGAGGATTTTAATAGGTGTACTACATGAAAGCACACAGCTGTGGACTTCATCCATTGTTCCCTACATGAGGATTGGAAAGGAGAGATAATGGATGAGTGCAAGAACAGTACTTTTCAGCAAGTAATGGTGATCCATCATGATGGGTTGAAGATGCATTTTGCAACCTGGGCAGATGGCTGTATGTGCTGGAACTGTCTACTTTTTTTGAAATGTCCTGTCAATACGTCTACGAGACAAATGTGTGTTCTTAACCAAAAATCCCAGACTGACTGAGCTAGTTCACAAAACTGCCACAGAGGGTGCTTGAAGTGGGATTTGCTCCTACTCGGGAACCAATAGGAAAGTAGCACTGCCTCGCCATCTCAGCTGAAAATTGTAGTGGGCCAACAGGGATGCAGGAATGCTACATCTGATCACATTATTGTGACAGCAGGGGTGATGTAAGGCAAATGGGGCAGTCCACCAGTCTCTCAGTGGAGTAGTACTAGCCAAGATCCTTATCTGCCTCCATCTCACAGAGAAGCGGAAGAGTAAGCACTCATTGCATGTCTTTGCTACCATTATTGCAAGTAGCGGTTCTCTGTTCAACTCCATGTCTTTGGCTGTAGATGCTTATTGTTTCTTCTACTTCTTTGTTCAGTGGACTCTGGCATGTCGGACCAGCAGCAGCACCCACCAGGTTCTCAGAACCTGCAGCGGCCTCCGCTGTGTCCAGACCAGCAGCAGTGGTATCTAGCAACTTGTTGGGACCTGCAGTGACATCAGGCCTATAAAGATCTGCACCTGGTTAGCATGTTGGAGCAGGACAATGAGTTGCTGTTACCGATACCTCTCATCGATTTGTGCAACGAAGACACCCAGCCAGTCCCTAAAACTCTAAAGAAGTGTGCTGATGGTCCTCCTCCACATAGCACAGGCCAGTTCTGGTCTCTAACATATACGCCATCCCAGAACATTACGGTGCTACTGCAAGTACAGGGTGTAGATGTGATGAATGTGAAACTGTCACTTCCTTTCGGTGCTCTAACGCTATTCAGTTCAAGTTATAATGTAACAGCCAGCGCCTCAGAACGTTTAAATATTGGTATAAAAGAATCAGTGGACAATGGCTGGCGTGCCGGCCGTAGTGGCCGAGCGTTCCTAGGCGCTTCAGTCTGGAACCGCGCGACCGCTACGGTCGCAGGATCGAATCCTGCCTCGGGCATGGGTGTGCGTGATGTCCTTGGGTTACTTAGGTTTAAGTAGTTCTAGGGGACTGATGACCTCAGATGTTAAGTCCCATAGTGGTCAGAACCACCACCAATGACTGGCGTGTTGTGCTAGAGATTGAAAATGTACCGAGAGGTGTTAAAGTGAGGTTTATAGGGTCAGAATGAGATGAACTGTGTAATGCAGAGAACACAGAGTATGATCCGTCCCGCCCTCCCCTGGAGATTTGCTGTGGTGGCCTGACATTGTCAGTAACATCGCAGTTCGATGGCACTGCAGTCATGCTGAGATCAGGTGGTCGGTCCATTTGTTTACAGTACTCTACCGTTAGAAATTTGTTTGGTCTATGGATGATGCTATCCATTTTGCTGGCAAGACTGAGTGGATGGCTGCCTTACGTTCAAAGTGCATGTAAAGACATTGTAGACTAACTCTGAAGGGATGTGTGCATGCTGACAATTTACAACAGTATATCAATAGTGCCGAAAAAAACTAAGGGAAAATCAGTAAGCTTGAGAGAAATTCGAGCTGAATTCCACGCCTACAAGAAAACTTCATTTGGTAATTTCTGTACAATAGTGAAGGTGAAGAAAGAACCTGTTGATTTTTTTTTCAGGTGTATTGCATCCAGTGTATGATCACTGTATAATAAAGAGTATGTACAGCCGGCCGGAGTGACCGAGCGGTTCTAGGCACTACAGTCTATAACTGTGCGACCGTTACGGCCGCAGGTTCGAATCCTGCCTCGGACATGGATGTGTGTGATGTCCTTAGGTTAGTTAGGTTTAAGTAGTTCTAAGTTCTAGGGGACTGATGACCTCAGAAGTTAAGTCCCATAGTGCTCAGAGCCATTTGAACCATTTGAGTATGTATACTACCACAAACTGTATATTATTTTTGCTGTACCCCTCATAATAATTATAATAATGTAACTGTCCTCTGCAATTTCGATGCTATTGCACTAGCAGCAAGCTCTGGAATCATATCAACATCTGATGTCATTGTTAAACTATATGATAGACAACACTTTCAGGTGTATAGCTTAGTTGACGACATAATGTTTCTTTTCTATAAAAGCCCACTGCACGCCAATACCTGATATAGTCGGTATCATGGAAGGGTGCGTCAAGCATCAGACCTTTCCAAAATGACATTTTCACTCTGCAGCGGAGTGTGCGCTGATATGAAACTTCCTGGAAGGTAGGAGAAACTTTGGAAGGTAGGAGACAAGATACTGGTGCAATTAAGACTGTGAGGACAGGACATGAGTCGTGCTTGGGTAGCTCAGATGGTAAAGCACTTGCTTGTAAAAGGCAAAGGTCTCAACTTCGAGACTCGGACCGGCACACAGGTTTAATCTGCCAGGAAGTTTCACATCAGAACGTTCTTGTAAGCGATTGGTCCTGTGTGGAAGAAGACCAGAAGAAACAGAAGAAGAAGAAGAAGAACAGGATACTCTTCCCTGATAATATACAAGTGATAACTGTAGGTCCATCCAGTTGCGGCAAGACAAATCTGTTCATGTCACTGTTAACGCACCCTGACGGAGTCTGATTTGAACATGTATGTGTGTTCTCAAAAACTCCAATTCAGCGCGAGTATCAGTTGCTGCAAAAGATACCACAAGGTGCTGATGGTGTAACATACACGACATTCAGTCAAAAAAAGCAAAATCCCTCCAGCAGAAAAAGTAAATCCAAACATGTGTTCATATTTGATTATGTTGCTGTGGCGAAAGCACGATCAAATTCTACGTTATTTCTGTTTTGGTCTTCATATGGGAGTTGATGTACTTTATTTGAGTCAGACATATTCCAGAATCCCAAAACAGTTGGTGAGGGATAATGAAAACCTCATTATAGCCTTCAAACAAGACAATTTGCATTTAAAGCACATTTTCCAAGCTCATGTATGGACCGATATGTCATTCAATAAATTTGTAAACAAATATGTGGAGATCGTTGGAATCATACTCAGTACAGGTTCCTTGTTATCCATAAACCAAGAAAACTGAGTGAGGGTAGGTATAGACACAACTTCCAGGAGTTTCTCTGTATAAGACGCTATGGTCATCCCACTTAAAAGAACGTAAAAGACTAACTGTAGAGGTTGATGCAACTGAACAAAAAGTACAGAACCTACATGTAAAAGTTGATCGAATTAGACGAGGTGTATATAAGGCGCAGCCTGTGAAAGAGTTCGCTTAGTATGTAACAAGATATTGACTATATATAAGGTCATCGAGACACGGAAAGCTGTTCGAGAAAAGCTACGGCTGTTAAAGTTGAAGCATCTGGATCAAGGGCAAACACTAAGAGAAACCTTTAAACCAGTTACTGAATCTTTCAATGAACTCACAGCGAAATTACACAATGATTTCATTATTCACCACAGCGACAATAAGATAGACAAAATATTCAGTGACAGTGGAGAAAAGTCATAGATGTTGGGCACACAGCCTATAAGTTTAAAATAGAGACAATACAGATAGGTGATAGGGAATCTCAAAGAACAGGCGGTCTAATGAATCTTATGTTGCTAAATCCTGCTAAATTTGTAAATTATTCACCCAAAGATCTGGAGATGTATGGCGAAATACCGCAAACGTCTGACATAATTAAGATAGTGAGAAACCGACGCAATGCGAAATACAGAACCATTATAAAACGTATATTAGATGCTCGATACAGCACCAGTGATAGTACTGGCATCCAGCATAAAAGAGTCAGCTGTAGGTCCCCGCAGTATATATACTACGACGATACGAGTTAGCTAATGGATCGATTACGATTGGTCATGGCATCAGCTGCTACTGGTAATACCGCTCATTCGAGCAAGGTTGTCTGAGTGATTCCAGAGCTTAGAGAGAAAGGTATTATCGAATAAGGATGGAGACAGTAGCTCGAGAACATTACAAACCAACACGCAAAACATACCTTCGTAGACACATTACAATTAAAGATTTAGACGACTTATGGCAGGGTGATCTTGTAGATATGAGGGAGTATCCACATGCAGATAATGGGTTCAAATATATTTTAATGGTCATTGATACATACTCTAAATTCGCCTGGCCATTATCTCTCAAAACAAAAACAGGGAGGGATGTTTCCCAGGTGTTTGAGTGTTTGTTGCAGACAGAGAGCAATAGGCGTCCTGACAACCTTCAAACTGATCACAGTGGAGAGTTTTGCAATAGGTATTTCAAGACAGTGATGCAGAGGTATGGACTACATCACTACTCAACATACACTCACTTGAAGGCGAGTATCATGGAACGTCTGAACAGAACAATAAAAGGTCAAATGTGGTTCATACAAATGGACAGACCTTCTCCCAGAAATAACTGCATAGTATAATCGAACCAAACATAGCACAATAAAAATGATCCCAATCAATGCTCATAATAATGGACTCATGGATGCGATGTACTATTGAATTAAAATGCCAGATCCATGTACACATAAATTTAATGTAGGTTATTTGGTATGTATCTCAAAACACAAAACATCATTTGAGAAGTAATATCTACCCAAATGGTCGAGTGAGCTATTCACAGTTTCCAAAATGCAGAGAACAAATCCCAGAATTTACATCTTAAAAGATAGCAGTGGCACTGAAATTTCAGGTGGCACTGAAATTTCAGGATGTTTTTACATGGAGAAATTGCAGAAGAGCTCAGAACCACATATGTTTCGCATAGAAAAGGTCTGCTGGACTGACGCTGACGATTTGCTGTATAATGGGCTGCAAATACACTCCTGGAAATGGAAAAAAGAACACATTGACACCGGTGTGTCAGACCCACCATACTTGCTCCGGACACTGCGAGAGGGCTGTACAAGCAATGATCACACGCACGGCACAGCGGACACACCAGGAACCGCGGTGTTGGCCGTCGAATGGCGCTAGCTGCGCAGCATTTGTGCACCGCCGCCGTCAGTGTCAGCCAGTTTGCCGTGGCATACGGAGCTCCATCGCAGTCTTTAACACTGGTAGCATGCCGCGACAGCGTGGACGTGAACCGTATGTGCAGTTGACGGACTTTGAGCGAGGGCGTATAGTGGGCATGCGGGAGGCCGGGTGGACGTACCGCCGAATTGCTCAACACGTGGGGCGTGAGGTCTCCACAGTACATCGATGTTGTCGCCAGTGGTCGGCGGAAGGTGCACGTGCCCGTCGACCTGGGACCGGACCGCAGCGACGCACGGATGCACGCCAAGACCGTAGGATCCTACGCAGTGCCGTAGGGGACCGCACCGCCACTTCCCAGCAAATTAGGGACACTGTTGCTCCTGGGGTATCGGCGAGGACCATTCGCAACCGTCTCCATGAAGCTGGGCTACGGTCCCGCACACCGTTAGGCAGTCTTCCGCTCACGCCCCAACATCGTGCAGCCCGCCTCCAGTGGTGTCGCGACAGGCGTGAATGGAGGGACGAATGGAGACGTGTCGTCTTCAGCGATGAGAGTCGCTTCTGCCTTGGTGCCAATGATGGTCGTATGCGTGTTTGGCGCCGTGCAGGTGAGCGCCACAATCAGGACTGCATACGACCGAGGCACACAGGGCCAACACCCGGCATCATGGTGTGGGGAGCGATCTCCTACACTGGCCGTACACCACTGGTGATCGTCGAGGGGACACTGAATAGTGCACGGTACATCCAAACCGTCATCGAACCCATCGTTCTACCATTCCTAGACCGGCAAGGGAACTTGCTGTTCCAACAGGACAATGCACGTCCGCATGTATCCCGTGCCACCCAACGTGCTCTAGAAGGTGTACGTCAACTACCCTGGCCAGCAAGATCTCCGGATCTGTCCCCCATTGAGCATGTTTGGGACTGGATGAAGCGTCGTCTCACGCGGTCTGCACGTCCAGCACGAACGCTGGTCCAACTGAGGCGCCAGGTGGAAATGGCATGGCAAGCCGTTCCACAGGACTACATCCAGCATCTCTACGATCGTCTCCATGGGAGAATAGCAGCCTGCATTGCTGCGAAAGGTGGATATACACTGTACTAGCGCCGACATTGTGCATGCTCTGTTGCCTGTGTCTATGTGCCTGTGGTTCTGTCAGTGTGATCATGTGATGTATCTGACCCCAGGAATGTGTCAATAAAGTTTGCCCTTCCTGGGACAATAAATTCACGGTGTTCTTATTTCGATTTCCAGGAGTGTAGCACAGCCGGCTCAGTAGTATGGCACGCATGATAGGAGGCACGTTATAGGAGGTACTGGTATTCTCGATAAATTTCCAGCTGAACTGCACATTTCAGGGTGTAACTACTGTGGGCTTGGTAAAAATCTTCAAAAACGATGGGCTTGTGGTGATAAGAGGATTAACCTGCTTGACAAGGTGTGTTTGGAACACTATATTGCATACACAAAACATAAAGATCTCCCACGACTCCACGCAGCAAATCGAATTTTGGGTGATAAAGCGAAGTCAATATGCGCGAGAAACGATATCTGTTGTTGATAAAACCAAGCATGGCAAAATTAAGTTGGGCTTGGGTGTGAATTTCAAGCAAGTTATGAACGCCGCACATTGTGCACTGAAGAAGGCAACGATGAAGAAGAAGAAGAAGCCAGGGCAGGGATCTTTAAAAAACTGTATCCTGACAGCAATGTATGTGGCCAAAAGCTCTCTCAAACATAAAGGACTGATTAAAGCATCCCGGGTTCCACCGATACCCAAGACATCAGATGCAATTATCCCCCTCCTCATTCCTGCTCTCACAGGTCTCTCAGCGATGGGTTCTCTGGACGGTGGTATAGCAGCTGTTGCAAGAACAGTCAATAACACCCAGAGCTCTCAGTAGTAGCTAGGGGAAGCAAGAAGACATAACCGCATGATGCAATCAGCAATGATCGGAAAAGGACTATACAACAGAGGACTAGGTCTCTTCATAAATTAAAAAAGCCCTTTATCCATCCTACTGGATAGACCACTTACAAATACAGATTTACTCTAGCTTCTTAGGGGTGAATTCAGTATTCCAAGATTCCGAAGCGTATTTACGCGGGATACATTACCGAAGACTATGTGGAAATTCAGAGAATGTGGAATTGTGAATTTAAATGTTTCTGGGGGACCCGGAATCCCCTGGGTAGCGTATGTTAAGAAAAAACAAGTAATGTCTACTGTTTCGATTCATTCGGAGACTTGCAACCACCAAAAGAGCTGCAGCGATACTTCACAGGCAGAAGACATGTGTTCTACAATTTTCATCGCTACCAAGACTTCAATACTTACCTGTGTGGACATCTGTACATCATGTTCCTCCTGATACTTACGAAGAAACATGTATACAACGACGGGCATTAAGCATCCACTCTACAGTTGAGGGTCAGATGCAGTGTCGTATACTCTGACTTAAAAAGAACGTTCGTCAATATTACGCGCGAATTACGTCGCGCCGATTGATTTAAGCAATGGGGAGTGGAGTATTGCGTTGATTGCACAGGAGACTTACAACAGCATTCCGAATATCACAGAGACTAACGATAAACTTCATCCGGAAATTTATCGTGGAAATGAAATGGCTCTGAGCACTATGCGACTTAACTTCTGAGGTCATCAGTCGCCTAGAACTTAGAACTAATTAAACCTAAGTAACCTAAGGACCTCACACACATCCATGCCCGAGGCAGGATTCGAACCTGCGACCGTAGCGGTCGCTCGGCTCTAGACTGTAGCGCCCAGAACCGCACGGCCACTCCGGCCGGCCGTGGAAATGAAATTGAGAAAGTGCATATGATACTGACGATTTAAATAATGTTTCAAAACAATCCGGTAAAGTGGTGGTACTACGTGCAAACATCAATACATTAAATCTGAAATAAAGACATCAAATAGAACGATTGACTTTAACCAGAAAGGTTCATTAGGACAGCTACTGGGTTTCACAAAAGTCAGATTTTGAAGAACGGTCCTAATATATTTTACAGATCAGATCAGGCAGTGGATATACTTCCTGTCAGCACAATCCGTGTCGAGTGAAACATTGCAACAAACTCCTATCTCAACAACAGATTGGTCCACACAATTTCCGGACTCTTCCCATCAGTTGGAACTGGATATAAGATCGTTGCTACCCCTATCAACGCTATTTGGAACTGCGTGTTGCTGATGAGGATAATCAACTAAAGAGGGATCGGCAGTGGCCTCAAGGGGGCACCGACCTGTCGCCGGCAACCACCTTCAACTTGTTGGAATCTGTTGAAGACGGGAAGCGGCGGTGACGTTCAATCAGTCGGCACTCGCAGCGGCCAGCAGATTCCCTGGATCCAAGTATTTCCAGTGAAAATGTGATGGGTGTAAGGTATAAAACCATCGCACGCAAATCACAGTATGGCACTTCGCTACAGAACACCAAGGTGATGATAACACGTGCTAACTACAAGTTTCTTAAATCAATAGGTCTGAAACCTCGCAATGACGTCGTTCGACATAACTAAACTTCTCGCATAAACCGTATACTTCAACGATATTTGACAAGAAAGATGAAATTAGTATAATCATCCAGCACCAGGACGCTTTAACTCTCCCCTGCAAGAGTTTCATACACTGCTGGCCGTTAAAATTGCTACACCACGAAGATGACGAGCGACAGATGCGGCGAAATTTAACCGACAGGAAGAAGATGCTGTGATATGCAAATGATTAGCTCTTCAGAGCATTCACACAAGGTTGGCGCCGGTGGCGACACCTCCAACGTACTGACATGAGGAAAGTTTCCAACCGATTTCTCATACACAAACAGCACTTGACCGGCGTTGCCTGGTGAAACGTTGTTGTGATGCCTCGTGTAAGGAGGAGAGATGCATACCATCACGTTTCCGACTTTGGTAAAGGTCGGATTGTAGCCTATCTCGATTGCGGTTTGTCGTATCGCGACATTGCTGCTCTCATTGGTCAAGATCCAACGACTGTTAGCAGAATATGGAATCGGTGGGTTCAGGAAGGTAATACAGAACGCCGTGCTGGATCCCAACGGCCTCGTATCACTAGCAGTCGAGATGACAGGCATCTTACCCGCATGGCTGTAACGGATCGTGCCGCCACGTCTCGATTCCTGAGTCAACAGATGGGGACGTTTGCAAGACAATAACCATCTGCACGAACAGTTCGATGATGTTTGCAGCAGCATGGACTATCAGATCGGAGACCATGGCTACGGTTACCCTTGACGCTGCATCACAGACAGGAGCACCTGCCATGGTGTACTCAACGACGAACCTGGGTGCACGAATGGCAGAACGTAATTTTTTCGGATGAATCCAGGTTCTGTTTACAGCATCACGATGGTCGCATCCGTGTTTGGCGACATCGCACTGAGCGCACAATGGAAGCGTGTATTCGTCAATGCCATACTGGCGTATCACCCGGCGTGATGGTATGGGGTGCCATTGGTTACACGTCTCGCTCACCTCTTGTTCGCATTGACGGCGCTTTGAATAGTGGACGTTACATTTCAGATGTGTCACGACCCGTGGCTCTACCCTTCATTCGATCCCTGCGAAACCCTACATTTCAGCAGGATAATGCACGACCGCATGTTGCAGGTCCTGTACGGGCCTTTCTGGATACAGAAAATGTTCGACTGCTGCCCTGGCCAGCACATTCTCCAGATCTCTCACCAATTGAAAACGTCTGGTCAATGGTGGGCGAGCAACTGGCTCGTCACAATATGCCAATCACTGCTCTTTATGAACAGTGGTATCGTGTTGAAGCTGCAAGGGCAGCTGATCTGAGCACTATGGGACTCAACATCTTAGGTCATAAGTCCCCTAGAACCTAGAACTACTTAAACCTAACTAACCTAAGGACATCACACACACCCATGCCCGAGGCAGGATTCGAACTTGCGACTGTAGCGGTCCCGCGGTTCCGGACTGCAGCGCCAGAACCGCACGGCCACCGCGGCCATCGGTACGGAGTGCACCGGATAACAACTCATACATTCAAAGAGCTAATGAAGAGAACGAGATCACCGTCAGTAAAATAACAGGAAAATGCCGCACATCACTGTATCCGATGACCAGCGTTTGAAGCTTCTAAAAGTTCCGAATGCAGGTGTATTTCTACCATAAACTTTCCGTTCATGGGAGCTTTTGTGTACCTAGTACTACCAACGGCAAGCAGACAACATGTGCTATTAAAACTTCTGTTCAGCTGGAGACGTCCAGATTCATGATATGTGCGTTTCAGACAAGAAGAGGGAACTTAGCAAATGATTCCACCGAATTTGACAATTGCAGGTTAACTATTGCCAAGGTCTATCTGAACTCAGAATCCGACCCATATGATAATTTACACCTAAATTGGGATGAAACTGTGTACAGTCTAGCATTTGACATGCATGCAAGATCTCGTGCTTCATACTGTAAACAGGAAGGATGTCTACTCTGTCCACTGGAATTCAAGCAACTGGCACCGATCATCACAACAGACTGCTCCAAACAGAAAGAGAGTTAAGTCTGGACCTATAGATATGCGAACTGCATTTGAATCTTCTGCAAATTTCCCTGAACAGACAGCAGTGTACGCTCTAGTTCTACATCACTGTGCGATTAACTGTTGTGCACACTCTGGTGTCATGCAGCGAGCTGTATAAATGAACAATGTGGTGCCATACCCAAAGCAATCCACAATGGCATCACAAGGTGTGAACATCATTGCAGACGTTCAGGGGTTCCATGTTAATGAGCATGGACAGTTCATATTTAAAGATGTTGCATTCATAGCATACACAGGTGGTGTTGATATAATGGAGATGCTCGTAGCACATATTGTAAAGCTGAGGTCGTTCGAGGATGTGAAGTGTGCTAAAACACGGAGGAGTGCAAAGTGATTACCACATTTCTACCATAGAATTCACTGGGATGATCTTGGTAAAACCTATAAAGATATGATGACGTCACTTCGATTTTTCAACCACACTGAAAAATCATCTATATCAAAGGCGAGGAGAAGATCAAATGAATGCGTCGAATCATCAAGTTTTCTGCCATTCAAGACCTGGAACTGCGAAAAAGTTGCACTTTGGTACACAATTCGGTTCTTTTAAACAAAGATGCATGTCAGTGTTCAATGATACAATTTGGGTCTTTCTACTCATTGGTTCCTGAGATAGAATTCAAAGACACATTTTTTTCCATGTGATACAATATGGTTACCCAGCTCTCCATCAACTGAAGAAGAAGAAGAAGAAGAAGAAGTTGTGTGAATTGGTGTTGCTGTGTCTGCTTATGAAAATGTAAAATTACTTTTAAGTTGGATGGAAAATAAATGCTGAAGCCTCCCATGGGTCACTGAACACATCTTGTCAAAAACTCAACTGAGTTTGTGGAAGTGCTTCAAAACTGTAGAACTGTTCTGCCACGCACTCCCTAGCACCTACTTCCACTGCAGTGGAAGTTCTACCAGCAGTTAGACGGAGTTACTATGGGACCACCCTGGATCTCAATCAACCTATACATGCAACACTTTGAGGAAACGGCTATCAGAACCCGCCATCTTTCAGGCGTTTTACCGATACGTGGACGATTCATTCGTGGTGTGGACACATGGCAAACGAAATCGGCAGGCATTTCTTAACCATCTTAGCAGCTTACACGACAGTATACCATAATGTTCACCATAGAGACAAAGAAACGGGATATCTGCCTTTCTTCGATATCGTAATAAGGAAGAAAACTGATGACACGCTAGGTCATTCTGCCTATGTAAAAAGGACACACACTGACTTGTACGTAAAGGCCAATAGCTGCCACCGCCCAGCACAACGCAAATCTGTGATCATCCTCATGGTACACAGATCACGAGACATAAGCGACGAAAACAGTCTACTTACCAAGCTGCAGCATCTGAATGAAATCTTTCGCAAGAACGTCTACTCGGAGACACAGGTAATTCGTGCCCTCCAGTCGAGCTAGAAAAAAAAAGAAGACCATCCGTGGAGGAAGTCGAAAAGCGTTCGGTGTTCTTTCTGTACACTTGGCAACCGACGGCCAAGATTCCCAGTATATTGGAGAAAAACATCATTAAAACCATATTCCGCTCATTGCCGACACTCAAAAATGTATTTGGGTCAATAAAAGACAAACTAGGATTACAGACAACTGAAGTCTACAGAATCATTATCGAATGTGGAAAGCAATATACACTCCTAGAAATTGAAATAAGAACACCGTGAATTCATTGTCCCAGGAAGGGGAAACTTTATTGACACATTCCTGGGGTCAGATACATCACATGATCACACTGACAGAACCACAGGCACATAGACACAGGCAACAGAGCATGCACAATGTCGGCACTAGTACAGTGTATATCCACCTTTCGCAGCAATGCAGGCTGCTATTCTCCCATGGAGACGATCGTAGAGATGCTGGATGTAGTCCTGTGGAACGGCTTGCCATGCCATTTCCACCTGGCGCCTCAGTTGGACCAGCGTTCGTGCTGGACGTGCAGACCGCGTGAGACGACGCTTCATCCAGTCCCAAACATGCTCAATGGGGGACAGATCCGGAGATCTTGCTGGCCAGGGTAGTTGACGTACACCTTCTAGAGCACGTTGGGTGGCACGGGATACATGCGGACGTGCATTGTCCTGTTGGAACAGCAAGTTCCCTTGCCGGTCTAGGAATGGTAGAACGATGGGTTCGATGACGGTTTGGATGTACCGTGCACTATTCAGTGTCCCCTCGACGATCACCAGTGGTGTACGGCCAGTGTAGGAGATCGCTCCCCACACCATGATGCCGGGTGTTGGCCCTGTGTGCCTCGGTCGTATGCAGTCCTGATTGTGGCGCTCACCGGCACGGCGCCAAACACGCATACGACCATCATTGGCACCAAGGCAGAAGCGACTCTCATCGCTGAAGACGACACGTCTCCATTCGTCCCTCCATTCACGCCTGTCGCGACACCACTGGAGGCGGGCTGCACGATGTTGGGGCGTGAGCGTAAGACGGCGTAACGGTGTGCGGGACCGTAGCCAAGCTTCATGGAGACGGTTGCGAATGGTCCTCGCCGATACCCCAGGAGCAACAGTGTCCCTAATTTGCTGGGAAGTGGCGGTGCGGTCCCCTACGGCACTGCGTAGGATCCTACGGTCTTGGCGTGCATCCGTGCGTCGCTGCGGTCCGGTCCCAGGTCGACGGGCACGTGCACCTTCCGCCGACCACTGGCGACAACATCGATGTACTGTGGAGACCTCACGCCCCACGTGTTGAGCAATTCGGCGGTACGTCCACCCGGCCTCCCGCATGCCCACTATACGCCCTCGCTCAAAGTCCGTCAACTGCACATACGGTTCACGTCCACGCTGTCGCGGCATGCTACCAGTGTTAAAGACTGCGATGGAGCTCCGTATGCCACGGCAAACTGGCTGACACTGACGGCGGCGGTGCACAAATGCTGCGCAGCTAGCGCCATTCGACGGCCAACACCGCGGTTCCTGGTGTGTCCGCTGTGCCGTGCGTGTGATCATTGCTTGTACAGCCCTCTCGCAGTGTCCGGAGCAAGTATGGTGGGTCTGACACACCGGTGTCAATGTGTTCTTTTTTCCATTTCCAGGAGTGTATTAGCCAGACGCAGCAGTGTATTTCGCAGCGCCGCTCAGAACACATGAGAAGCATACGCCTCGGCCAAACGGGCAAATTTGCAATGGCAGAGCACAGCCTCAACAAAGGTCATGCAATTGATATTGGACAGACGGAGGTATTGTGCCGGACGAACAGATTCTGGGATTCGATCGACAAAGAGGCAGTGGAGATAGATGTTCACGATGACCTTGTCAACTGGGACAGCGGTTTCTAACTGAGCTCTACACAATATAAGGGTCCATTGATCGTGGCCGGGCCAAATATCTCACGAAATAAGCGCCAAACGAAAAAACTACAACAAACGAAACTTGTCTAGCTTGAAGGGGGAAACCAGATGGCGCTATGGTTGGCCCGCTATATGGTGCTGCCGTAGGTCTAATGCATAAACTGCGTTTATTAAATAGAAACCCCCATTTTTATTAAATATTCGTGTAGCACGTAAAGAAATATGAATGTTTTAGTTGGACCTCTTTTTTCGCTTTGTGATAGATGGCGCCGTAATAGTCACAAACATATGGCTCGCAATTTTAGACGAACAGTTGGTAACAGGAAAGTTTTTTAAATTAAAATACAGAACGTAGGTACGTTTGAACATTTTATTTCGGTTGTTCCAATGTGATACATGTACCTTTGTGAACTTATCATTTCTGAGAACACATGCTGTTACAGCGTGATTACCTGTAAATACCACATTAATGCAATAAATGCTCAAAATGATGTCCGTCAACCTCAGTGCATTTGGCAATACGTGTAACGACATTCCTCTCAACAGCGAGTAGTTCCCATTCCGTAATGTTACGCACATGCATTGACAATGCGCTGACGCATGTTGTAAGGCGTTGTCGGTGAATCACGATAGCAAATATCCTTCAACATTCCCCACAGAAAGAAATCCGGGGACGTCAGATCCGGTGAACGTGCTTCGACGACCAATCCATCTGTCATGAAATATGCTACTCAATAACGCTTCAACCGCACGCGAGCTATGTGCCGGACATCCATCATGTTGGAAGTACATCGCCATTCTGTCATGCAGTGAAACATCCTGTAGTAACATCGGTAGAACATTACGTAGGAAACCAGCATACAGTGGTCGAACTAAAACATTCATATTTCTTTACGTACTTCGAATATGTAATAAAAAATGGGGGTTCCTATTTTTAAAAAAAACGCAGTTGATATCCGTTTGACTTATGGCAGCGTCATCTAGTGGGCCAACCATAGCGCCATCTGTTTTCCCCCTTCAAGCTAGACTAGTTTCGTTCTTTGTAGTTTTTTCGTTTGACGCTTATTTCGTAAGATAGTTGGTCCGGCCACGATCAATGGACCACCCTGTATAGTGTTAGCAAGAATGCGTTAGGAGTGTTCTGATATAAAAAGCGGTGAAGGCACATGGAATAGACAGACAGCACCAATACGTGACGCCAGAACCCTCAAACACGCTGGCAGTCCCCCCACCACCGTCCGTTATTCCTCCACCACTGTCCGCGATCCCCTTCCAGAGGAGCACGATTGGTCCGAGCATTTGCAGCCGAGGTAGAGGAGCGTGCGGTTATAAGCATGTTGTCACTGTCAGTGTCACCGTTGTCTAATGCCGGCACGGTAGCTCAGCGTGTTCGGTCAGATGGTTTAGCCACCCTACGTAATAAAAAAACTCAGTGAACCGAACAACCTCAACGTGTGTCAACGGACGTCCGCCACGAACAAATTCAACAAACCATATAGGACAAAATGCAATTAAAAAAAGAAGAAGTGGATATGCTACTAGGCTCTTGCATCGAGGGTTGTGAGTTTCAAACTCACCGGAACTGTAAAATTTTAATTTCTAGATTCGGTTCGAGTACACTCTAGAAGTATCCAAAAATGTCAAGAATCATCGTACTGGAATGTTCCGCAACTGTATATATACCGTATGTGTTCTGGCCGGAGGCAGTTCGCTCCGCGCTCTTGTATGTGCAAGTGCTGAATAAACCTTTGTTAAGTGAAGTTAGTGTTCGTCATTCATCTAATTACACATTCTTCTACGTAACATTGTTCTGGTGGAGGCGCCGGGTATTGGAACATGTGATAGCGCACATTACCGACGACATAGTTGCTCCCATCAGGCCACGACAGTGCCGCCGTTTACGTGACGAGAAACACGAGTTCGAGCCATATTCAACAGATCGAAATCTATCGAAGACAGGATAAGAAGCTGACGTTACGATGATAGCAACTGTGTGCCACCACATGAGACATCCTTCTGGGTTCTCTGGTGACGATGGTCAATATCCTAACAAGTAGCTGAAGGTATATGAGCGTATCGCCAAATTTAACAGATGGGATGACACAATGCTTTTGGCTAACGTATTTTTCTACTTGGAGGGCACTGCCAAGCAATGGTGCGAGAACAACGAGGAGAAGTTCACAAACTGGGAAGTATTCCAGACAGAACTGCGCAAGTATTTCGGCAACACACAACGACAGAAGTGCAAGGCTGAAGATAAATTAAAGTGCAGGACACAGCGTCCAGGAGAAACTACAGCATCCTACATTCAAGAAGTTTTGGAGCTAAGTAAAATAGTGGGTCCTAGAATGAAGGGTGTTGCTGAGGACATGTATCAAGCCCTACTCCTGAAGGAGGTTTCGACAGCAGACGACTTCATAAAATGGTGCCAGTATATCGAGGCAAGGGATCAAAAAAGAATTACACGCAAGAAGTTTGAACGGCTTCCAAATGTCGCATCGATGTCTGTGATGGAGTAAGGAACTAATTTCACAAGTGTTCCTCCTCAGATAGTGAGAGAGGAAGTTCAGAAGGCACTTGGATTGCACGGCGAGCAAAAAACCGAGGCACTTCAAGAGGTCATAAGGGAGGAAGTGGAACAGACATTGAACCCAATCTTTCGTTTTTCATTTCCCTTTAAAACGGCGAAGAAGTCGAGACCCAGGTGAAGTTACGTTCCTACAATGCCGCATGAGGGACCTTTTTGAGCACCAAGGAAGACTGATGTCTGGAGGACCCAGGATAACCAACCAGTATGTTTCCACTGCGGAAGACCGGGACATGTGGTGCGCTATTGTCGAGAAAGGCGGAGGATATTTTATGACGCCCGCGCCATTAGACAGCAGACCGATCTTAGCCGACGCCAACTTCGGGACGACGAAGATGAACAAAAAGATGTGGGTGCAGGACGACGTAGGTCACTATCGCCGCAAGCTAGCCGCTGGAGAGGACGCTCCCCTACACACCGATCAAGATCTCCACCGCCGTTTAGAAGCTCCAGCCGATCACCTAGCCGCCGCAACCTGGAAACCTAAAAGGTGCGACCTTCCTTGGAGGTGATGCCACCGAAGAGAAAAATCCTCCGCCGTCGATCACTACAAAAATGGTAGGAAACTGCGTCGATATCCTCATGGATGGCCGACCAGCCCAAGCTCTTGTGGACCCTGGAGCATCATATTCAGTCATTTCGGAGAAGTACCGTCACCAGTCGCAGAAAACCATATTCGTCGACAGCAAAAAAGGTGGCTAATGGGAAACACGTAAAAGCTGCAGGAAGATGTGTCCATACACAGCCCTTAGAATTCATCGTATAACAAGTCTGTAGTCATGACATCTACCTCGTATGGGACTTTTTGAAAGCTTCTCAGGCAATTATACAGGGTGTTAAAAAAAGGTACGGCCAAACTTTCAGGAAACATTCCTAACACACAAAGAAAGAAAATATATTATGTGGACGTGTGTCCGGAAACGCTTACTTTCCATGTTAGAGCTCATTTTATTACTTCTCTTCAAATCACTTTAATCATGGAATGGAAACACACAGCAACAGAACGTACCAGCGTGACTTCAAACACTTTGTTACAGGAAATGTTCAAAATGTCCTCCGTTAGCGAGGATAGATGCATCCACCCTCCGTCGCATGGAATCTCTGATGCGCTGATGCAGCCCTGGAGAATGGCGTATTGTATCACAGTCGTGCACAATACGAGCACGAAGAGTTTCTACGTTTGGTACCGGGGTTGCGTAGACAAAAGCTTTCAAATGCCCCCATAAATGAAAGTCAAGAGGGTTGAGGTCAGGAGAGCGTAGAGGCCATGGAATTGGTCCGCCTCTACCAATCCATCGGTCACCGATCTGTTGTTGAGAAGCGTACGAACACTTCGACTGAAATGTGCAAGAGATCCATAGTGCATGAACAAAATGTTGTGTCGTAATTGTAAAGGCACATGTTCTAGCAGCACAGATAGAGTATCCCGTATGAAATCATGATAACGTGCTCCATTGAGCGTATGTGGAAGAACGAAACTAAAATGAGCTCTAACATGGAAATTAAGTTTCCGGACACATGTCCACAAAACATCTTTTCTTGATTTGTGTGTGAGGAATGTTTCCTGAAAGTTTGGCCGTATCTTTTTGTAACACCCTGTAGATTGTGGTCGCTCGAATATTATGCTAGACGAGATGAGATACTGTGTAAAGGAAGATGCGCATCCGAGTGTGTGGAGACTATGTGTGCTGGATGAAGTGATCATTCCTGCAGTCAGCGCTAGATAGGTAACTGTCATGTGTCATACCATGCATCAGCCCATGTATCTTGTAGTGGAATGTAAGAGAAGCATACCACTGAAGAATAACTTGGTCATCCCAGCCTCTGTCGTCTCGTTTAAGAACAGATTCGGTGAATTGTGGATAGTTAACTGTCGCCGAGAACCGCAGATCCTTCCAACTCGCATGTGCCTAGCAAATGCTGAGCCGTTAATTGCAGAACAGCTGAGCGTCACAGAAACCTCCCATGCCGAGTTTGTGGGTGAAATTGGAGACAAGATCTTCTAACTCGACTATCACTAGATCTCACTAAGGAACAACAGAAGAAGCTACCTGACGTTCTTCAAGAGTTCTCTGAATGCTTCAATCCACAGGTGAAAAGCAAATTAGACAAATCGACGGTGAAACACCGGATTAGCAATGGAGACCATCAACCTATAAGCCAGAGAGCGTACCATATGTCAGCAACGGAACGTCGAATAATTCGCGACGAGGTAGAGAAAATGATGAAAAATGACATCATTCAGCCTTCGCAGAGCCCATGGTCGTCACCAGTGGTTCTTGTCAGGAAGAAGGATGGCAGTTGGCGCTTTTGTGTTGATTACAGAAAGCTTAGTAAGATAACTAAAAAGGACGTTTACCCCCTTCCACACATTGAAGATACACTAGATTGTCTGAAGGGGGCTAAGTTTTTCTCAACCGTGGCCATGTACTCGGGATACTAGCAAATCGAAGGAGGTGAGGCTGAGAAAACTGCATTCATCACCCCTGAGGACATGTTTGAGTTTAAGGTAATGCCGTTTGGTTTATGTAATGCACCAGCAACTTTTGAACGAATGATGGATAATCTTCTAAGGCACGTGAAGTGGACGATGTGTCTTTGTTATTTAGATGACATTATAGTGTTCTCAGAGACATTTGATGAACACGTAAAAAGACTGAGGGCCGTTCTTAAGTGTCTCCAACAAGGCGGACTGAAACTTAATCCAAGAAAGTGTCTTTTTGGACCAAAAGAAACCAAAATACTTGGACACCTCGTGTCAAACGAGGTGTGCGGCCAGACCCAGAAAAGGTGAGATCTATAACGGAATTTCCTATTCCTAAAAGTATTATAGACGTGAGAAGCTTCCTGGAATTATGTTCTTGTTACCGTCGTTTTATCAAAGACTTTTGTATCAAAGCCACTGATTATCTGACACACTATGTCATTACAAAAGCCGCGAAAACAATCGAAGCATTCGAGATAGCCAAATTTATCGTAGAAGACATTGTATTAAAACACGGTGCCCCAAGGTCGTTAATTACGGATCGAGATAAAGTTTTACAATCGAATCTTGTGACAGAGAGAAACCGTCGGTGCAACATTACTCATCACATGACGACTGCTTCCATCCGCAAACTAACGGGCTTACTGAACGCCTTAATAAGACCTAGGCCGACATGCTATCAGTGTTCGTCAATGTTGAGCAGAGCAACTGGGGATGAGGTGCTACCTTTCGTGACGTTTGCCTACAACATCGCCAAACAAGACACCACAGGATTTACGACATTTTTCCTTGTGCATGGGCGTGAGGCGACGCCGACGATGGACACTGTGTTTCCGTTATGGTGACCTCGTCTGTATCTTCACTCCTGTTCAGAAGGTTGGTCTCTCTGAGAAGCTCCTCAGGCGCAACATTGGACCTTATAAGGTTGTAAAACAGTTGTCTGATGTTACTTATGAAGTTGAAGATTTCGATCTCGACGCAAGACGACGAAAGATCAGAGATACGATCCACGTCCTTCGAATGAAGCCCTATAAGGATCTTGCAACCCAGGTAAATTCGAAGCTCCAGCGACAGACAACAAGCGGAAAGGTGATGATGAGCCTAGCGGCAAAGGAAGTTCTAAGATCACCGCCAGGGCGAACATCAGTCATCGGGAGTCGGAGTGTGCAAGACCGATGACAAGTTCCCGGACTAGGAGGACGTAACACAGAGACGCTGTTCTCTTAAGGAGGGATCAATGTCGCAGAATAAGCTGAGTTGCCCACTCACTGTGGTGTAGGAGTTGTCATACTAGACTGTTGCATGGAGGGTCGTGAGTTCAAAACTCCCCGGAAGAGTAAAATTTTAATTTCTATATCCGGTTCGAGTACATTCTAGAAGTATCCACAAATGTCAAGAATCACTGTGCGAGAATGTCCTATAACTGTATATATACCGTATGTGTTCTGGCCGGAGGCAATGCGCTCCGCGCTCTTGTATGTGCAAGTGCTTAAATAAACCTTCGTTAAGTGAAGTTAGTGTTCGTCATTCATCTAATTACACCTCCTTCTGGACGTGAACCCGACACTTCGACTGGAGATAACGTCTTGTAGAAACGCTGCCACAGAACGACGCCTTGACTCAGCTGGTAACCCGAGAAGACTTCATCATTGATGTTAAGGATATTGGTGTTTAATTATGCAGATTCATTCTTTTACCTTTCTTATACATAGGAGTCATCTGCGCTTTTTCCACACCCTTGGGACTTGGCCCATGACGAGACATTCGCGATAAATGCAGGCTAAGTAAGGGGCCAATGCCGCAAAGTACTCTCTGTAGAACCGAATTGTGATTCCATTTGGACATAGTTACTTATTTGTTTTCAGCTCTTTCAGCTGCTTCTCTACTCCAAGCATGCCTATTTCTATGCCTTCCACGTGGGAGTCTGTGCGACAGTCAAACAATGGTGTGTTGAAAAGTTCTTCCTGCGTGAAAGATTTCTTAAATGCGAAATTTAAAACTTCAGCTTTCCTTTTGCTGCCTCCTGTTGCCACGCCATACTGGTCGATGCGTGACTATAAGTCTTCCATCAGTGACTTTACGTGTAACTAGAATTTTCTCGGTTTCTTGGCAAGGTGTTTCGTTCAGGTATGATGTCGGAAGTTGTTACATGCTTCGCGCATTGGTCTTCTTATGGAAGCACGAATTTCTAGTAACTTTTGCCTGCAGGCATCTGTGCGTTCTTGATTTTAACCGAGAGTGCAACAATCTCCGTTTCCTCAGCATTTTCCGAATTCGTTTACTAAAGCTCGGATGCTCTTTTCCATCCTTAATCTACTTACTTGGCAGCACGCTTTATAATAAGATTAAACTTTTCCCACAATTCCTGTGTTTCTGTCGTAACGGAACTAAATGTTGTCCATTCATTGCCTAAGTGCTATGCTAACAACCGCTAATCTGCTTTTTCTAGCATAAATAGTCTCAAGGCCTTCTTTAGTTACCATCATCACTATAATAACTAATCCCTGTCTCTATACTGAGACTATTCGATCTAAAATATTTCCACTGTGTGCAGGCTGATGAACTACACTCCTGGAAACTGAAATACACTCCTGGAAATGGAAAAAAGAACACATTGACACCGGTGTGTCAGACCCACCATACTTGCTCCGGACATTGCGAGAGGGCTGTACAAGCAATGATCACACGCACGGCACAGCGGACACACCAGGAACCGCGGTGTTGGCCGTCGAATGGCGCTAGCTGCGCAGCATTTGTGCACCGCCGCCGTCAGTGTCAGCCAGTTTGCCGTGGCATACGGAGCTCCATCGCAGTCTTTAACACTGGTAGCATGCCGCGACAGCGTGGACGTGAACCGTATGTGCAGTTGACGGACTTTGAGCGAGGGCGTATAGTGGGCAACCGGGAGGCCGGGTGGACGTATCGCCGAATTGCTCAACACGTGGGGCGTGAGGTCTCCACAGTACATCGATGTTGTCGCCAGTGGTCGGCGGAAGGTGCACGTGCCCATCGACCTGGGACCGGACCGCAGCGACGCACGGATGCACGCCAAGACCGTAGGATCCTACGCAGTGCCGTAGGGGACCGCACCGCCACTTCCCAGCAAATTAGGGACACTGTTGCTCCTGGAGTATCGGCGAGGACCATTCGCAACCGTCTCCATGAAGCTGGGCTACGGTCCCGCACACCGTTAGGCCGTCTTCCGCTCACGCCCCAACATCGTGCAGCCCGCCTCCAGTGGTGTCGTGACAGGCGTGAATGGAGGGACGAATGGAGACGTGTCGTCTTCAGCGATGAGAGTCGCTTCTGCCTTCGTGCCAATGATGGTCGTATGCGTGTTTGGCGCCGTGCAGGTGAGCGCCACAATCAGGACTGCATACGACCGAGGCACACAAGGCCAACACCCGGCATCATGGTGTGGGGAGCGATCTCCTACACTGGCCGTACACCACTGGTGATTGTCGAGGGGACACTGAATAGTGCACGGTACATCCAAACCGTCATCGAACCCATCGTTCTACCATTCCTAGACCGGCAAGGGAACTTGCTGTTCCAACAGGACAATGCACGTCCGCATGTATCCCGTGCCACCCAACGTGCTCTAGAAGGTGTAAGTCAACTACCCTGGCCAGCAAGATCTCCGGATCTGTCCCCCATTGAGCATGTTTGGGACTGGATGAAGAGTCGTCTCACGCGGTCTGCACGTCCAGCACGAACGCTGGTCCAACTGAGGCGCCAGGTGGAAATGGCATGGCAAGCCGTTCCACAGGACTACATCCAGCATCTCTACGATCGTCTCCATGGGAGAATAGCAGCCTGCATTGCTGCGAAAGGTGGATATACACTGTACTAGTGCCGACATTGTGCATGCTCTGTTGCCTGTGTCTATGTGCCTGTGGTTCTGTCAGTGTGATCATGTGATGTATCTGACCCCAGGAATGTGTCAATAAAGTTTCCCCTTCCTGGGACAATGAATTCACGGTGTTCTTATTTCAATTTCCAGGAGTGTAAGAACACCGTGAATTCATTGTCCCAGGAAGGGGAAACTTTATTGACACATTCCTGGGGTCAGATACATCACATGATCACACTGACAGAACCACAGGCACATAGACACAGGCAACAGAGCATGCACAATGTCGGCACTAGTACAGTGTATATCCACCTTTCGCAGCAATGCAGGCTGCTATTCTCCCATGGAGACGATCGTAGAGATGCTGGATGTAGTCCTGTGGAACGGCTTGCCATGCCATTTCCACCTGGCGCCTCAGTTGGACCAGCGTTCGTGCTGGACGTGCAGACCGCGTGAGACGACGCTTCATCCAGTCCCAAACATGCTCAATGGGGGACAGATCCGGAGATCTTGCTGGCCAGGGTAGTTGACTTACACCTTCTAGAGCACGTTGGGTGGCACGGGATACATGCGGATGTGCATTGTCCTGTTGGAACAGCAAGTTCCCTTGCCGGTCTAGGAATGGTAGAACGATGGGTTCGATGACGGTTTGGATGTACCGTGCACTATTCAGTGTCCCCTCGACGATCACCAGTGGTGTACGGCCAGTGTAGGAGATCGCTCCCCACACCATGATGCCGGGTGTTGGCCCTGTGTGCCTCGGTCGTATGCAGTCCTGATTGTGGCGCTCACCTGCACGGCGCCAAACACGCATACGACCATCATTGGCACCAAGGCAGAAGCGACTCTCATCGCTGAAGACAACACGTCTCCATTCGTCCCTCCATTCACGCCTGTCGCGACACCACTGGAGGCGGGCTGCACGATGTTGGGGCGTGAGCGGAAGACGGCCTAACGGTGTGCGGGACCGTAGCCCAGCTTCATGGAGACGGTTGCGAATGGTCCTCGCCGATACCCCAGTAGCAACAGTGTCCCTAATTTGCTGGGAAGTGGCGGTGCGGTCCCCTACGGCACTGCGTAGGATCCTACGGTCTTGGCGTGCATCCGTGCGTCGCTGCGGTCCGGTCCCAGGTCGACGGGCACGTGCACCTTCCGCCGACCACTGGCGACAACATCGATGTACTGTGGAGACCTCACGCCCCACGTGTTGAGCAATTCGGCGGTACGTCCACCCGGCCTCCCGCATGCCCACTATACGCCCTCGCTCAAAGTCCGTCAACTGCACATACGGTTCACGTCCACGCTGTCGCGGCATGCTACCAGTGTTAAAGACTGCGATGGAGCTCCGTATGCCACGGCAAACTGGCTGACACTGACGGCGGCGGTGCACAAATGCTGCGCAGCTAGCGCCATTCGACGGCCAACACCGCGGTTCCTGGTGTGTCCGCTGTGCCGTGCGTGTGATCATTGCTTGTACAGCCCTCTCGCAGTGTCCGGAGCAAGTATGGTGGGTCTGACACACCGGTGTCAATGTGTTCTTTTTTCCATTTCCAGGAGTGTAGTTGTTCAAGGCAGTTTTCGGAAACATGTACAAAAGTACTTCACAAGAGTGTCTGTCCGTGCCATCTGCAGTGAATCCATAGACGTCCAGTCTATACTCGATACGTAAAAGTCGCTTCTAATGATACTGCATGATTTCGGTATTTCTGCGCTACTGAGCGTAGACGTTTTTTGAATGATTCGATAACTGTTACAGCGGATTCAGGCGGCAAGAAAAACATGAGTTCTCCTTTGGCTGCTACTCATGTCCTGATAACTTCACAGTCAGACTCAGTTTCGACCTCGAGAGATACAATATGTTATTTAACTGCAATAAACACCCCTCTCCTCTGGCGCCTAATCTATCTTTTCGATATACGTACCATGCCTCGTTAAATATTTTGGAGCTTTCTACTTTGGGCTACAGACAGCTCTCGCTTCTGAGAATAATTTGAGCGGCACAACTTCCCTGGAGGCAGTAAGCTCAGGAACTTTATTACGAATACTTTGATAATTAACTGTTTAAATTTTGACAGTCGAGGTGTGTCTACAACTTGATCTGATTTCACTCTATGTGTACCGACTGACGAGGGCTCATCAGAGTCCCTCAAACCATCGCCTAGCCTAAAAAAAAATGTACATACCACACGTACTCTGCTACCCAAATATCTACCTCCTTTGTGTAGTGCACCCCTGACTAATCAAGGACAGTCCTATAATTCTTTACTCCGTAATACAAATCTAGAAATCTGCAACAAAGACTGCTGCAGAATCGACAGAGCCTTTGGATGAGACCCTCCACTTGGCTCCAAACCAAAAGACTCCAACCAATTCTAGGAACGATGATGCAAATTCTGAGTTCTGCTTGCACTCCACGTCCGATGCCAGTAGTCTTCACCAATTGTACCCGCTGCTTGTAGGAACCGAGGATAACCTCAGAGCCCAAACAACAGACGTCATTAGTGCCAACACGAGCCACAATTTGCAGATTACTGCACCCCACATGCTCGATAGCGGCAGGTAGAGAGAACCTCCTAAGCATTTCGGATGAGAAACCCCATCATATATACTGAGTACACATTGGCTCTCTTTCCAGTCCTTGATGCTATTTCCCTATGGGGCTCCATAACGCATGCCTACCGTTCAAGCTTCTGATAACTAGTAAACCACTCCCCCGTGTGCCTGCTTGGATGCTGCTGAACTAGTAGCCACCTGTCCACTCACAGAGTGGATGGGCAGGGCCAGATGGCCAGCCTCGACATTGACTTTCTGCCTCAAGAGACACGAAAGCGTGACAACCTACAACTCACCCTGGTTGA
The DNA here is from genome assembly GCF_021461395.2 of Schistocerca americana. Taxonomy (NCBI): domain Eukaryota; kingdom Metazoa; phylum Arthropoda; class Insecta; order Orthoptera; family Acrididae; genus Schistocerca; species Schistocerca americana. The sequence goes on from NC_060130.1 coordinate 867,538,065, forward strand.
TCGAGGATCCCCTGTGATGGATACACTGCACGGTGCCCTCGCAGCAGAGCCTGTGGGCGAAACAAATGACGTCAGAGGTGTCCCTTGCAGCACGCCTTATGAGTAGTAGTCCAAACTTCGTATCAGTGCAATTTGTTAGTGCGGTTTGCCTACATCCGGGGCAGGTATGCACCAGTGACAAACATATTGTTCTCCTTTGATTGACAGTAATAGTCGGGCAACCCTGGCGTAACCCCACTCTGCATTGTTGCCAAATTTATTCAAGAAGGCGGGTCCAAGAAGGCAGCAATAGATATGGGAACGTCGCAATGACGTCATGGTGGGAAGTTAAATTTTGGCGAGAAAATAAGTCAATTGGGCTACCTCCACTACCTTCAAACATAACCCCCCCCTCCTCTCCCCTCACCCATCCCCTCCCCCAGAAAATGGCGGGAAGTTCGAATTTTGGCAGAGAAAAGGTCACTGGGGCTACCTCCACTAAACTAAGAAAATGGCAGGAAAATAGATCATTTGGGCTGCCTCCTCTAATCTAAGTCTTCCAACCGCCACATCATACTAGGAATTGGCGGGGAGAGAACTCAGTCTGTGCTAGGCTGCCTGATAGGATGGACATGAGTCTTTATTTTGCAAGCACTCTTCATTTTAACTATTTGAGGCAGTAGCCCCATCCATTGTGTTCACCATGAGGTCTGGTGTTCTGGGCTGCTGGAGAGAGGAAGGATTGTACTTTATTTATTTTGGAACAATTTATTTAATGACGGATTTCATGTAGTTCATTTATTACATTGATACAAAACACTCGCTCTGATGTGGTTGGGGCCACAATACATGGCCTGCAGACCTGAAAACTACTCGTAAATCACCGAAATAATGCAGTAGATTGATGTGCAGACACGAAAACAACTCGTAAATTGTCAAAATACCGCATGTAAAACGCACTCCAGACACGCTCATAATGCTTAAACAGCCAAAAATAATGCACTGCACAAACACTCAGTGCATGTAAAAAACGCTTTCAAACTATTGTCAACCACAACGTATCAGCAAACTGCCCCCTACAAAGGTTGCAAGGCCACTGACTCCAGACATGAGCCGCCGCCAGAGAGACGAATGCAGGGACGACAGCTATTGCTCTCAGGCCGTTGCTGCCTACAGCCAGTAGGTGAAAGTCTCGTCTATTTTCGAGTATACAGTTAGAATTCTTCGATTGTTATACTGACCTCACATGTCTATGTAAATAAGAGCCAAGTCACCCTCTGGACGCGCATATGTTCACTTAATCACCGTGGCTGAGGCATACCTGCCAGTCCAGAGCCAAGAGCGATGTGCATACCTGCCATTTCAGAGCCGAGAGAGATGTTTGCATAGCAGCTCACCTTCACAGTCGCAGCTAAAAGGTTCTCAGTGTTATACTGACGTCATAGGTCGCGCTATAGAAATCTGTTCCAATGCTTCCCAGAACAGCACAGCATGCACTGTCCCAAACAATCCTAATGGGACATATGTTCATGTGTTTACTTGCCCAGCATGGCTGATGCATAACTGTGAAATGTTCGTGTAGTGACCCACCATCGCACACGCAACTAAAAGGTTCTCAGTGTTATACTGATGTCGCATGGCTATGTAAATAAGAGCCAAGTCGACCTCTCAGAAATAGTAAAGTGTTGCAGAAATAGTTAACGATCGCTTTTGTAGGAGCTTTCGTGATGTCTCAGCTTGTCCACATGGAAATTCTTGTCCTAAGACAACCTGTTTATGAAAAAAGCCCAGAATAACGCTGAATGAGTTCCTCCTGATAGTCCTAACATGGCAGCCTGTCCGTTGCGTGTTACCCTTCCTGGAAATCGTTAAGTTCTGCTTTCAACAAGCATCTCTGAAACGCAAACGTTCTCACCGCTATGTAGAGGCTCCTACATCCCGGCACAAAGGATGTCTTGTTAATGAATGGAGCATTATGATTGGCTCTTACTGAATTTACCTGCCAAATTACTGATGCTGCTGTTGTGGAAGCATTGTCCGCCTTTTTCTTTCTGCAGACGAGACGTTCAGCTGCAAAACTATTTTGTAGAGATCGCCATATTGCACTGACAGTTAAACCATGCAAAAGTGGCCTACAAATCGTCAAATACGGAAATACTCTTACTCAATTACGCTGCTCTGCCACTGAGGATGGAAGCTTGAATATTTCAGTGTGAAACCGTTCTCCACATACCATATCGATGTAGTAAACGCACAATTAGTATCCTGTGCCATACAAAATCGCCCCTTTTGCATCATTCATATTCTATCGACCACAAGACACTCGTACATATACCGTGAAGACAGACAGCATAAGCACATGCACCGTAGGTATACTCCTCGCAGCACTAGATATTTCCTGCAAGGTCGGGCAGTCATCCACTGCAGCTGATGGTCAAAAGTCATCTGCTCCCGACGCATGACCAGAGCGCCCTCGGCGGACCAAAGTCACTCTCAGAACTGATGTACAAAGTCTGGATCATTTTCCCTCAGCACAAAGCCGCTACTGTTTCTGGCCCCGACCTGCTTGCTTGCTTGCTTGCTACATCCCTTTCCAGACTCTGGGATGACAATAGCACATGTATATTCACATGGTTTGCCAGGATATTATATCATTTACGCGATACTTCTCGATATCAAGCACACAGCAATATCGCTTGCATAGCAGTAATGCTCGAACAGTATAATTCCGAAGGTATATACTCGAAATTATTTCTCTAGAAACTCGAAACTTTAGCGAAGTGGAGCGTGCTGTAAACCACTGAGTAACTACTGTAGAAACTTATCCCGCCTGCAAAGACCTTTACCTCAAAACTCGAAAAAAATAGAGAAAACTGATATTTCCATTCGCAAATGCCGATGTCGGTGATGTAACAGATTCCAAATCATTCTTATAATTTACAAAATCAACTAAGGTGTTTCTCCTCTCTAGAGAACCAGCAAACGTGTCTTACACTCGTCTTTCACCTGTTAGATGCACACACCACAATCGATGCCCCTCAACTAAATAAAGGAGCGAAATGTGTAGAAGTAGTCAACCGGACAATTTACATGGGAGGGAATAATGGTCCAGTGCAAACACACGTCCATATTGAATCTTCTCAAATTTCCACACAATCACAAAAGCTATCCAACACATACTAAGTATTAGTTCGCTATTCGGCCGTCTTGAGCCCGACGCGGTTGAGTCAGCTACATTCCTGCATCCCAACAGGCCTTTCCATTCAGACAGCTCCTACCGTTAGTCAGAAACGTGAATCATTCCCGCCACAGCCCACCGGCGCAAACACAATCATCCTAGGAAACTGGCCACATACATATTTGATCGCTATACTTACAATTAAATATTACGATCGCGGTCTCAGTTGGACTACATTCGACAATGAGCGAAGTATCGGAAATACACACTGCTGACGGCTGTGGCACTGGAAATAGAAATATCTGTACCATTCTTATGACTTGACATACTTTCCCCTTTGCTATCACAGTATTCCACATCAAATCCATACCTTCCTTATGACTAGACATAGTCATTTCCTTTGCACATGTCGGAATACACACACACACACACGCACACACACACACACGCACACACACACACACACACACACACACACACACACACACACACACTACTGACCGAAAATCGGCGGTGGATGGGCATATCTCATAAGTTTTTCCTGCAAGTGGTACCACTGCATCTTAGAAAGAGAGGCGTGATCGTCTTACAAACCGCCATATGTTAAAAAACACGATCGCACCAACTACTGTTTGTTACTGTCATAAGCAGTCTTGGTTCTTCAGGCACACACAAGCATCCACGTTAAAAGCTATACCGGCTTTATAAATCGAAGTAGGGCATTACCTCCGAATGAATCCACTGGGTTATAGGTGGAGGTTGATTGAGAACGATCACAAACAGTAGATGGTGTGCTGATTGAGATCGTAAGAAATGTACACTAGCTTTTCAGATCTCTAGTGTTACGTTCTCTGGTAGAAATGATGTCCATGATTTTGAATCAAATCTTTCCATTCAGTGACATACCTGTGTTGGATCCTATGGAGAAGTCCTTTAATGGTTACAGCCTCAAGTGAACCATATTTCTGTCACTCTCATATCTCCAAACGAGTCACCTTTTACGGACCTATCAGCTACAGTAAAATTTTAGGTAGCCCCTACGCCTCTTGCAACTGCTGCCATTTCTGCAGCTTTGTGCATCTGATCGTTCGAATTTAAGTCGGAACTGAGTAGACGTCGGAGAGAGCTGTATTTAGCAGCTTCTGCAACCTGTGTAGAAAAAAAATGGTTCAAATGGCTCTAAGCACTATGGGACTTAACATCTATGGTCATCAGTCCCCTAGAACTTAGAACTATTTAAACCTAACTAATCTAAGGACCTCACACAACACCCAGTCATCACGAGGCAGAGAAAATCCCTGACCCCGCCGGGAATCGAACCCGTGAACCTGGGCGCGGGAAGCAAGAATGCTACCGCACGACCACGAGCTCTGGACCCTGTGTAGAAACAGGCTAAGAGTGTGACAGGACTGTGTTTTGACCATTTGATGGAAATGGGAACAAGTTGTTCAAATGGTTCAAATGGCTCTGAGCACCATGGGACTTAACATCGGAGGTCGTCAGTCCCCTAGAACTTAGAACTACTTAAACCTAACTAACCTAAGGACACCACAAACATCCATGCCCGAGGCAGTATTCGAACCTGCGACCGCAGCGGTCGCGCGGTTCCAGACTGTAGCGCCCAGAACCGCTCGGCCACTCCGGGCGGCAACAAGTTGTCGTAGCTCCACCAACAGTGAACGATGTATAAGGTCAGCGCCAAATGAAGCCTGCTCCTGCAAAACGAGGTAGTGTAAAATACAAAGGGACACATATCTGCTTCAGACTATAGTACTTGTATATAGCTTGGGGATGCACCACAATGCAGTAGCAAAGTTCTCGTCCTCCTAGTTCCCACGCTGTCTTTTCTACAATCTCATGTTGCAGCAGCAGGCTTCATTTGGCGCTGACCTTATACATTGTCGGAGCTATGTACATTGGTGGAGCTACGACACCTTGTTCCCATTTCCATCGAATGATCAAAACACAATCCTGTCGCACTAACTCAGCTTAGCCTGTTTCTACACAGGTTGCAGAAGGTGGTAGATACAGCTCTTTCCGACTTCTATTCAGTTCCGACTTAAACGATCGTCTAGCACCTCGAGCACAGTGCATAACTTACGATCTATCTCTATGCCGATGGGAGTCACAGAGCATTCCCGCAGTCTTAGGATAAAATTAGAGACTGAAAGACCCCCCTGCACTGTCTTTGACCAACACACCTTGCGGCACCATTACCGATTTAATCTGCAGCTGACCAGAAGTAGACCGCTACATTCCGCATCTCGTGAATGAATGGCGCTAGCCAAGTCCTCACCCATCCAAGTACACAAGATTTCTCCAGATGCGCGCCTGTCGAAGAGGTTAACACCCCTTATCGGTGTATAGTGACAGATTTGAAAGTTTTGTGACGTAATAGCAGACGGTTAAGAAGAACAAGAAACGGCTGGTTTTTGTGCATGTTGGAGCTCCAGACGGATGGAGTTCAAAGCATTTTTACATAAATCAACCCCACCAGCACCTCGAACGTATTGTTCTAGAGTCTGGGATCAGTGCCTGGAAGGTATCGGTAAAAGAGAACATAAACACATGCACTCCTAAGGCTACAAGGTTCCGCACTTAAAACAGGCTATAATATTAGATCGCTCCAGTTTCCAACCTGTTAGTCGTATGGAATGTAACGCTGTTAGTATTTCAATGTAAGAAATATATTACCAGTGCATGACATACATCCTCCTTACAGGTTTCTCTACGATAACTATGGTAACAAACCGTAAAATGAAAAAACTACTTCCTTAAAATATTGATTCTGTAAGATATGTGCATAATATAGCTTTCCAGATATGTATAGCATCCATTGTTCACACGTGCTCATGGTTCAGAAATTACACTATGCCCATATCAGTCCTATATAAAATTATCATTAGTAACAGAGAATACCTCTTACAAGGAAATAGATAAACACATAGCAGCGGCGTTTGACATGTGAAATCACACACCGTGCCGCCACTAACTCTGTAAACTGGACATCTGTCAAGCAAACTTATACACAGGGATTGCAGTGCTTCACAAACACCTATCGCTAACTTAGAATCATCTTAGTTATGAAACTGAAGTCTTGATTTTATACCCAAGATGCGACAGGGGAATGGAGTACATCGCATATATCTTCGTTTGTTTAGAGGAATGTGTCACGTTTCATCACACACGAGATGGAAGTCCTCTGATGAGCGAGAGGTTTACTGATAACGATCGAAGTAGACACCGCTCTAAGACCCACACAGAACGCGCGGCTGTATATGAGTTGAACGCAGGCTATGTCACACAACTGATGCATCCTGACAGAACATCACAAAAAATGATCAAATGACCGGCAGCAAGATCTCCCTCTCTCTCTAGAATGCATCGTCAGTCTACCATTAAATCGTACCTCGTTACAACTCCATCTCAATCGACCACTCCATACACGCTCTGTCATTCCTTAACGCAGATGCCAGTAAGTTTAGAGGCAGATGGTTCTCTGTTTCTCCTGGAAAACATCAAAGACAGCAGTCAACTCACGTGTATCACTATTACCTCAATAGACTTACAGTAGAATGCTGCCTCAACAAAAAAATAATGGTTTCCCTGGTTGCCAATGCTTCCATGTCAACGTTTTCTCGTATTGCTTTTGCTGTCGCATACGCTTTCTCAAGTACAAGAATTCTTCTGCACCAACCAGAAGACACTCAAGTACATCCTCAATTTCCCCGCATTTCGGTGTATTTTCTCTCAACTTACACATATTTCCCATCATTTTTCGTAACTTTATCGATTTTACGTCACTTCTGTTCATATGATCATGATATGACCTCTCGTTCTGTTCTAAAATCGCTTGTAAATGTAGTGCAGCCGCCAACACCCAGCGGAAATGCAATATTTTTTTCTGATTGGGAAGCATAGTATAGCACTGTACTCGATTGCATCCAGTCACCTTCACCCCACATTTTCCACATTTGCAGCGCGTTTGTTCTGTTTTCTGTATGTCTGTGTATATGCATGTGTCACAGATGGCTCCCAGGACACGCAGTAGACCCAAGTTAGCATCAAGTGTGGATCCGCCAAGCGTTATATCCAGAGCGATGTTGGCACGGGGATCTGCAATATGCCACATCTGGGATAGGGTTTGAACATAGTGGCAATCAAAGGAGAACAATAGGTTTGCCCCTGAGTGCATACCTGCCCCTGATGTAGGCAACCTGCACTAACAAAATGCGCTGAAATTAAGTTTGCCTTACTACTCGTCTCTGGCCACCCTGATTTACGTTTTCCGTGATTTCCCTAAATCGCTTCAGGCAAATGCCGGGATGGTTCCTTTGAAAGGGCACGGTCGATTTCCTTCTCCATCCTTCCCTCAGCCGAGCTTGCGCTCCGTCTCTAATGACCTCGTTGTCGACGGGACGTTGAACACTACTCTCCTCCTCCTCCTTACTACTCATATGCACAGACACTGCTACACTCTGATGCAGCAGCCTGCAGACAGCTGACAGAACCCATAAGGATCTTCAACTGCTGCCGAACTGAGGTCAGCTCCTCATGGATCCGCACACAACATGCACAAACACTATCCATTCTACTAATTTAGTAATTAAATTATGAAACAAACAGTAAAAGCTAAAAGTGTGACTTTGCTAGTCTCCTGGAGCTTGAGCAATGGAGGCTGGCAGCAGAATGAGCTATGGCCAACAGTTACTGGCTGTCCAAAAGAAATAAGCAAATTAACCATCCAACTGTCACCAATTTTTCTTTATCCAGCGGTTCTTTTTTTATCAAGACCTCATTAATTACCTTCAATTTGCATTACACATTTGGTCTTTCTTGTTCTGTTTCAGTATCTGATTCTTTAATGTTGATATCGGTTCAGATACACATGGTTCAGTAGCACTCATTTTATAACTTACTTCTTAGTTTTTAACTGGTTTATTACTCCTTCAATTTCTACATCAAATGGAACGCCCTTACACTCATCTGATATGTGAGACTGACATTTTACAATCGGATCAGTCGCTTCAATTATCACTCTTACTTTGCGCCCAAAGGACTCTGCATGGCTTTCCATTAATTCCATCTACTATTCATGCTCACTATCACTTAACTCATTCTCCTCAACTTGTGGATCAGTGCAGAATTCTATTTTGTGACTGGAATCATATTCTTGAATTTCGTCCAGACATGTCATTGCATTGTGGCCTCTTTCTGCTTTCTACTCCTTTTGGATTTGGTAGTGTCTTCCTCAACCTCAGTGATTCCAATGTGCTGTTTGCTACCGCTGCCACCAATAGCGAATTATTGCCCCTCCCTGGGCACTTTCACTAACGAATCACACGAATCGGCCTTACTTTCCCTCATGCTACCACATTCAATACCTTCCCTAATATTGTGTGCTCTTTCCTGAACTGCAAATTCTTTTCACTGACAGTTTTCCTTAGCTAATGCAGCAAAACTATAATAAAGTAGAACATAACTTGTGGTTACTTCCCACATATCTTTTATATCACCAGGTAATTTTTTCCATAGCTCTCATATTGTTTCTGATTCTGATTTTCACTGTTCAGATATCCAAATTTGCGAAACCAATTCTCACAGTGATCTTGCACTGAATTTCTCCCATGAAACTCCAGAATACAAGCTATCACAAATTCTCTTCATAAACTGTCTTGCTTTTGTTTGGAGCAGAATTTGGCAAAAATTTGTTTTTAAACTATACAGAGGTTGAGTCCGAAATGTCTTTATTCCGTCCTCATCTTTCTTCATCCCCTGCCATAAAATTAACTGCCATATTGATTTTTTCCTCTATCACTCATTTTGACAGGTATAATTCTTTCGCAACTTTTAATAAAATCCAGAGGATGAAATCTTCCTTGTCGCTTCTGTGGTCGAACGTCTCATCTTTTAAAAGAAGCTCAGTATCTCCTACCACTAGTGGTATTATACTAATCCAGTTTTGCACATGCTGTCGCAAAGATTCTACTTCTTTGTGCACATTCCTTCAATTTCGCTTTGTTTCCTTTCGCATTTCTCAACATGCGTCTGTACAGTGTTGTTAACATTCAGTACAACGTTTTCTAATGCCTAGATTTTTCTCTCTTCTTGCCCATTCATATCGTCTTTAATTATCAAAACACATTCTTGCACTTTTGTCTCTTTCCTTGGTTCAACACTATTTTCGACCCTACTTATTTCGGAATCAAATCTTTGTTAATTTCGTCTACTTGGTTATGCATCTTAGTTAATTACCATTTGATTCATATTACTTAATTGTTAAGTGCCTTAATTTCCTCAATTTGTTTTCTTATTTGTTCAGTCTTCTCTTAGTTCGGTCATGATCTTATTTTGCAAATCTATTTTGCTATAGAGGTCATATTCCTGCAACTCTGTTTGATTTTTCTGCAAATCCATCGTGTGCAAAAGTTCACTTTTCCGCAAATCCATTTTACTAGGAAGGTCACTTCTCTGCGAGTCTCTTTTACCACAAAGATCATTTCTCATTTGTTTTACAGCGTTAAGTAACGCGCTCAACACATCAGCATTAGTTACTTCTAAAGGACAAGTATTTAATTACAGTCAGAGTCTCGACTAATTCTTTCTTTTCATCATGTTCTGGTTCGTTTTTGATATTACCTGGTTTATACCGGGCACACTACCTCCTCTGCTCTAACACACAATCCCCAGTATTCCGTTCCCACTCTCTCTGATCATGTCAGCTGATGCATCTTGCCTAACACGTCACACTGTGTGTCAGATTCTGCCTACTCTGGTTCCTGCTTTACTTTCACATGTCAGTACTCTGTGATGTTACTGTTTTGCTACTCGTATAACAGCCAGCATTATGACTGTACCAAGTATCCTATGTCTTTTACTCAGCCAGCCCGTACTTCACAATTTTTTAATTCTGGTTCTTAATTGTGCTCTGCTGTACTCAAAATAACTATGAATTAGTAAGTCCTGTTACTAGGACCAAGGCTAACAGCTCTGTCTCTGTCTCTTTATAGGTTCTTTGAGTCATCTAAGTGAGTATGAACCTAATATTGCCATTAAGTATGGAGTGCAATGACATCTCTCTCTCTCTCTCTCTCTCTCTCTCTCTCTCTCTCTCTCTCTGACTAACAGTTCCTTAATGACAGTTTTCGCTTACATTAACAATAATACAGGTTACCTACACAGTTATAACTGTGTAATTAGTAGAGTTGATTAACTTAAAACAGACTAGTGGTGTCCTTCTACATTTATTTTTATGGTGTCACCTTACTTACAAAAGTAAGAAATAGTAATCACTTCAAGTGTTAAACTGTATCTTCCCTTAATAAAATTTTCTCGGGCTTCCAGCCGCGTCAGATGGTTAAAATCCCACGAGCTTTCGACCGAGCTCTCCCCAGCCATTGTCAAATGGTAAGACTGACTGCTGTGTCGCCGTGGCCGCGTCTTTATATAGCCGCACTGCTGGCTGTGACGTCACTGGTGCTCTCTTCCTCGCCATATATGGTAATGTTTTCATCGCGCGTCCGTCGCGCTCGTTTTAACATCGCGATAGCCGGGTCCCAGTCTGTGCTGAGCTGCAAACCGCTGTCCTTGTTGATGGTGTTTTCAGAGGTTTTTATTTCAATAGCTTCTTTTTCTTGACGCTATCCCAAAATCCCTACGTCTTCATAACGACAGATGTTTCGTCGAATAGAATTCGGTGTCCATTTTCTAAGGCGTGTTCTGCCACGGCAGATTTATCTGGATAGCGTAGGCGTAAGCACCTCTCATGTTCCGTCTGGCGTTGCTCCACAGTGCGTATTGTTTGGCCGACGTAGTAACAGCCACACTAACATGGTATCTTGTACACTCCAGGCGTTCTAAGCCCTAGATCGTCCTTCACAGGCCTCATGAGCTGACGAAGTTTTGCTAGGGGCCTGAACACCGATGAAACGTTAAACCTCTTCAGGAGCAGGCTAATCTTTCCAGACACTGTACCACAGAAAGGCAAAAACACAAGTTTCTTGCTTTCTTCTTCGGTGATGTTCTCCTCTCTGTTTTCACACAGTTCCAAATTACTGGTACATCCCATCCAAAGATAAATTTTAACCCTATTCACCATGAGATTTTATGCATAGTTTACAACAGTGATTTCTCTTACACATTTTTACATTACTGCTGTTTCAAATTTAAATGAAGTAAAACAAATAAAATTACTGGCATTCCAATCATTGTATGACTTGAATATAATTTTAAATAGCTTTAATAAAAAAAATTAATTTTTTTCCCGATATAGGCATGTCAAAAGAGATAAGACCTTATCTTGTTTATGTGTACAATTAGTGTAGACTTCTTGTGTGCTGTAGTACCACTGGTGGTGAATGACAGAGTAGATGTAATGTGATGTTTTGTATGCATGAGTGTTATACACATACAGAAAGTGAACTGTAAACAAGTGGTTCCCATCAGTGTGGATAATTTCGGAGCCGATAATGCAAGTTTGTCGAAATGATTGCTAGTTGCCAATTTAGATTTTCTAGACATGGATGACCTAAACAGGTCGAGTTCAGTACTTAGCCATAAGCAAACCACTAGTACAACTGCGTTTAGTAAAAAAAGTGAAGCACTTGGAAGGAACAGAGACAGTAATCATGGAACGGTATTGTTAAAATTTGAGGATCTGTTTAATCCTCAAGGCCCATTGCCAGCAACCCCAGTGACACAGCACAGGATTTCAGCTGGAGACAAATCACCTGTTTCCCATAAGCCATATAGATTACTCCATTATATGCCGCCAACAATGGAAGAATTCATTACTGAGAAGTTGTAAGATGGCATAGTCTGTGGGCTGTCTTGGTCACTATAATAACGAAAAAAATCATTGGATGGTATAGAGAGATACAGATTCTGTTGCACCTAGCATTACCTGAATAGCAGAACAAATACAGATGCATATCAAATATCGAAAATTGTGGAAATCTTGGATAACTTGGGACAATGTAGGTACTTTTCCACAATAGACCTGAACACCACCAGTTGGAAATAATGCCAAAGACTGCCTTTATATTTCCTTAGGGGCATGACCAATATCAGTGAACGCCATTCGGTTTGAAAAAGGCACCAGCCAGTTTTCTATATCTGTTGGACTTCTTATTCATGGGTCTGAAGTAGAGACAATGCATGGTGTACAGTCTTAGACATAAAAACTGACCGCCGGCCGGCCGCCACAGAGACTAAGTCCGAGTCGTTCACTTAAGGTGGCCAATAAAACTGACCACCCCTGACAACTGTAAGTCCGGCCATCTGCACAATCTGGCAACACGGTAAGATGCGGAAGTGTTAGGAGGAAGTGTTGTCTACTTCCGAGATACTGTCGGGTTGTGTGAGCCCGTGGTCTAGTGGTAATCGTCGTGAATTCCAAACGCATAGTCGCGTGTTCGCGTCCAACTGTAAGTTGTTGTTTTTTTTTATTTTTTTACCACATTACGGTCTAAAGTTATGAGTCTGATTGAACATCGAAGATAATTCGCTTAACACTATACCCACCAGCAATAACAAGTATTCCAGAAAACATTCCGTTGGACAGCTCGTGGCTGCGTCGCGATCATACCAGCTCACGCTCGAGCGTTTCCTCGCGCTGCAGCAGCTACCGGCCACCGACCAGACGCCACCCGCCGCTTAAAATCCGGCGCCGCCCATGTGAATGCGGCGCCACGTTGTCAGTGTATGTATCAACTGTCATTTTCGAATTTGAAGTTCTAGTTATCATCTTGCATACTTGAAAATCATTAACTACAGTAAAGAATTGTAAAATTGAGTCGCGAGTGGAAAAAGGTGTAACATCTGCAACAAAACGTTTACTTTTCGTATAACAGAGGGGTGAATGCAGAGGAGGCAGCTAGAAAGATTTGAACTGTGTGTGGAGCGAGTGCTTTTGGGAAAAATACGCCAGAAAAAGATATTCTTGTTTCAGCAAAGATCGTTCTGGCATGAATGATTTTCCACATTAATGAAGTCTCGACTACTGATATATGTGATAGATTACCATTTTACCATCATGCGACATTTGCGTTCAACAGGCAAAGTTCAGAAGTCTGGTGTAGAAGTACTGCATGCTCTAATTCGAAACAACAAAAATCAACGGAGTGACTATTATTGAACGTCATCAGGTCGTTCATTGAGCATTCCTATGCAGTACTGTTACTGGTGACGTGTTGTGATGCCTTTATCGTTAACTTCTTAAGAAGAAATGAATGGCTGAGCCCCACCAAAAGACGTAAACTCGAGCAAAGAGTAGTGTGAACATAATATTTTACGTCTGATTGCTCCAAAAGTGTGTTTTCGGCTACGAATTCTGCCCCAAGGGGTGTGTGCAACACAGCTGGAATTTGTTGCCAACAACTGGGACACCTTTCGGTCGCAGTGTAAGAAAATCGAGCAACAAAACTACATCACCTGTGCTACTGCATGATAACGCACTCTGTTGATTTGAGAAACAAAACTATCCAGGAGATTGATAGGAAAGTCGTCTCTCAGGCGCTTCTATTGATAGGGAAGTCCTCTCTCAAGCACTTGTCCCTCTCGTCATATATTCGTAAAATTTTATCTTTCCCGCTCTTGATCGATCAACCGCCAAGGCAATTCATTTCTAGACGAAACACTCTTAAAACTATTCTGGATTAATGACATCGTTAGAACCAGTAGGTTTCTACTGGCGTAGAATTTGTAAACAACTTTAGCATTGTCAGATCGCTTTAGATATGGTGAAAGAAAATTCTGCTGCTGATTAATTTCTCTTTGATGATTACTGTTGCGTTTAGTAAACTAATGGAAAATGCAACTAAAATATTCACTTTACTAATACAAATTAAATTCAGTTTACTACAGAAACATCACGACGGCAGTCTATCTTAATGAAGCATTAAGTGTCTGTAAGACGATTGAGCCTATTTTGACACGAATTAGTAGGATATTACCGACTTTTGACTTCGAAAAGATCTGTTTTTACTTCATTTCCTGTATCATACGCAAGTATTACGAAAATGTGGCATTTCATGGATAAAATTATGTATTCACAACAACAAAAAATATCTCGGCAGGAAACAAAAGTGGCATTATGAATTTGGCAGTACCGTAAGGTTTTCGCTCTGACACTAAGGGTTTCTGAAAGTAGCAAGAAGAATTTTGCTCGAGCGTTGTCTTACGGTTCCCTTATTGAGTTTGTATCTGCCTGCTTGTAGCTCTGCTACAAAAGAATTAAAAATCTGGCTTTGAGCGAGTCTCGTAAGGCGAACGAAAGCAGCTTGCACCTGGTAGCCAAGCATGTTTGTTACCTGGGAACTGGTTTTTTCCTAAAGTGGGAAGACATCCTTTGGTGGTTGAATTGTTGGCAAATGTCAGTCAGACGTATGCCGTTGGTCTAAGGGTTTCGGTGTGTTGAATTTGTACCAATGATTTTTCTACAGGTTTTTTCTGTCAAAAATAGAGAGCTGAAGTCTCCCATTAGTATTTTCACGTCATCTTGGTGAATTTTGCTCATAGTATTTTCGAGTGTGTTCCAGAATTTTTGGACATTTTCGGTGTTTTTCTTATTTTCGATGTTGGTGGGGGCACGTGCATTGATGAGTGTATATTTTTTACTGGGGCTCTGGATGAGCATATTCATAAGTCGATTGTTGATGGGCGTGATTTCTTTGACAGAGTTGATGATAGATCTGTGTTCGAGAAATGCAATGCCGAAGATTGGTACGCCTTTCGCTACCTTTTGTTGTATTTTGCTCTTGAAGATGCAATGGTTTCCGTAATGCAAGGTTTCATTGCCAAGTAGTCATGGTTCTTGAAGAGCAAGGATGAGAAATTTTTGTCGGTCGCTTTCTTTTGTGAGATTATTTAGTTCTCGTTTTTGTATCAATGTATCGATGTTTACTTTTCAAATGCATGGTTTCTGCTTGTAGGGAAATTTACCAGAGATCTTCGATATTCTCTGCCGTGCTAACCTGGACTCCCCAGAATCCGAAAATCCAACTGCCGCCTGTCGACAGGCGGGTTGTGTACCACCTGGGGTAAAGCTGACTTTGCTTGCTCAGTTCATGTTTGCTTGTGTTTCATTGGTTTGGCCGGGGTTATTCCAGGACCGGGCAGGACCAGAGGGTGTTGAAGCCTTTGGAAGCAAATATTTTCAGCCGAGCTCATTGAGCTAACAGACGGTGACCAGAGTAGCGGTGATTTTCATTCAGACGTGTCTGGATTTTGGGTTCAGCGGATTGAGTAGCCGTTCAGGATTGTGTTAGTATTTGGTTCACCCCAAGTATTTGATTTCCTCGGTACCATCCATATGGGGGAGGGTTTCCCCTATCGGCCACACGGGATTATTATTATTATTGTCATTATGTCATCAGCAAATCCGATATGGTGTATCTTCCCACCACTGAAATAGATGTGTATTGTTCGATTCAGTATTTCCATCACATAAATATGGGTTATAATTACGTTACATTGCTGCTACTAGATATATTTCTCACTTTTTCTTAGACAGTTGCTACCTGTTACTCCATCATAGGAATTTATGTGCGCAGCATTGTTGCAATACAGACGTTCAAATTATCCGATTTCTGTAATTTCATTTCGATACCAGATCGTTATAATCGGATTCAGTCAGTCAGTCTTGATGTGGATATCCGACTACGACTCTCATCATATGATAGACTGGGTAAACCACATTCTTAATTGGACTGTTGAATCTAGGCCACTTATCTATGACAGGGCCTGAATTCTTGAACACTGTGGAAAATAATAATCCAATGTGCTTGTTACAAATACGTTATTTAAATATAAATATATGAACTAACGATATAACAGTTTATTTACAAGAGCAGAGCCCCATTCATCATAGCAGAGCAGTGCGAGATTGGTTTCAGGGCCACGAGAGGATAAAGCTGTTGCCGTTTGTTCCACGATCACCGAAGATCATCCTTTGAGCGAGTCTCGTAAGGCGAACGAAAGCAGCTTGCACCTGGTAGCCAAGCATGTTTGTTACCTGGGAACTGGTTTTTTCCTAAAGTGGGAAGACATCCTTTGGTGGTTGAATTGTTGGCAAATGTCAGTTAGACGTATGCCGTTCGTCTAAGGGTTTCGGTGTGTTGAATTTGTACCAATGATTTTTCTACAGGTTTTTTCTGTCCAGAATAGGGAGCTGAAGTCTCCCATTAGTATGTTCACGTCATCTTGGTGAATTTTGCTCATAGTATTTTCGAGTGTGTTCCAGAATTTTTGGACATTTTCGGTGTTTTTCTTATTTTCGATGTTGGTGGGGGCATGTGCATTGATGAGTGTATATTTTTTTACTGGGGCTCTGGATGAGCATATTCACAAGTCGATTGTTGATGGGCGTGATTTCTTTGACAGAGTTGATGATAGATCTGTGTTCGAGAAATGTAATGCAATGTCAAGAATAGCGGAACGTGCCTCTGAAGTTCCATTGCATTACGACTAGGACGGAGAGAATCCTAAATAACAGTAATAGGTCACCCAGCGAA
Source organism: Schistocerca americana (assembly GCF_021461395.2). Lineage (NCBI taxonomy): Eukaryota > Metazoa > Arthropoda > Insecta > Orthoptera > Acrididae > Schistocerca > Schistocerca americana. The sequence continues at coordinate 867,554,733 of NC_060130.1, forward strand.
GAGAAGAGTCCACGTATTGTCTCAAGTTCTTGCAGTCTGATATTAATGCAGTTCCCGATGGTTTCACACTAACGGGTTCTTTTGGCTACCGGAATACTCATATGGGAATTATAAAAGTGTAATTGCTAGAACGCTCAACTACCTCAATAACAGCACATTCTGGATTGAATACGACTCGGAAAGCGACGTTAATTTGACGTTTCCATCCATCTCCTGATGTCTTACTGAATGAAGTCTGAAGTGCACCCACAGTTGTGTTGCCTGCCGCAAGGATTCTGTGAAGTGTTGTGGCAGCTGGCAGTCATTGCTGAATACAGACATGTGCAAATATCCTCACTGCTCTAGGGGAACTCGTCTTTGTTGCATTTTTTCCGTATCGTAATTAGCACAATAACATAAGGCTTATTCTGCTGAAGAAATATACGCTTCCAAGACATAATATTTCCTCGTGTGCTACTACTTCATACATGAAAGCCCTGCCGTTAATTTTTGAATGTTGGATAACTTTTGATATCACCTCACATTCCTTTGTGAGAAGGTTCCTATTTTCTTGGGATTCACATAGAGTGGACATTTCATCACTGGCTAATATTCTGACGACTATTGACATGATCCCCGTTGCAATTGCTCCATGGCACCTGTGAGTAGAGTCACACTTTGGTCACTATAAGAACACTCAGGCGGTGATATCCGCTCACTGCAGTCAGAGCCAAGGTGATTTCTTTCGGTTTATGGCGAAGCGTCTGCTGCAGTGTCCACGCTCAGCCAACATAAACAAATCGCGGCGAGCCTCGACAACAAGAGCGCACTGTCTCTGCTAACGATACTATGGAGTTAATACATCTTACTTAACGTAATATGCAAGACGTGGGTTGGGTTAAAATTCAGTTTGTAACTTCCCATCGCATTAAAGTACTTTACAGTCATATTTGATGCAATATTTATTGTAGTTCTCTCTCTAATGTTAATAGTATTGATTCAGATTGTGCGTGAACACGAAAACACACACACACACACACACACACACACACACACACACACACACACACACACAGTCATTGATTCCAGTGGGAGTGACAATTACTGTGTGTTGAACAACACATGCAACAGTCAGTTCCTCAGTTGGCGTCGAGTGGATGAGATTTTTCAATTACCTTGCATTGCAAGAATTGTAAGGAGGAGACTGAAAGTAAATGGACTTGTATGCTAATGATCTGCGACAAAGCAAAGCTTGACCGATATCAGATAATTGTCCACATGGGTTTTGTGGACGAGTATACTTTTAATAACCAACCCACCCACGATCATTATGTAAGATTTCTCGAAGGCGTAGGAGCATTGATTTCATTAAGTCGTCGACAGTGTAGCGTGATGGTTTACTTTCCACCATACGTTTTCTATATTCGTCCAAATGTCGCTTGCATTTGTAGGTCCACATGGCAATTACCTTGTTACCTCTGCCCACATATTCTCTATCTGGTTGATCTTCGGTGATCGTGGAACAAACGGCAACAGCTTTATCCTCTCGTGGCCCTGAAACCAATCTCGCACTGCTCTGCTATGATGAATGGGGCTCTGCTCTTGTAAATAAACTGTTATATCGTTAGTTCATATATTTATATTTAAATAACGTATTTGTAACAAGCACATTGGATTATTATTTTCCACAGTGTTCAAGAATTCAGGCCCTGTCATAGATAAGTGGCCTAGATTCAACAGTCCAATTAAGAATGTGGTTTACCCAGTCTATCATATGATGAGAGTCGTAGTCGGATATCCACATCAAGACTGACTGACTGAATCCGATTATAACGATCTGGTATCGAAATGAAATTACAGAAATCGGATAATTTGAACGTCTGTATTGCAACAATGCTGCGCACATAAATTCCTATGATGGAGTAACAGGTAGCAACTGTCTAAGAAAAAGTGAGAAATATATCTAGTAGCAGCAATGTAACGTAATTATAACCCATATTTATGTGATGGAAATACTGAATCGAACAATACACATCTATTTCAGTGGTGGGAAGATACACCATATCGGATTTGCTGATGACATAATGACAATAATAATAATAATCCCGTGTGGCCGATAGGGGAAACCCTCCCCCATATGGATGGTACCGAGGAAATCAAATACTTGGGGTGAACCAAATACTAACACAATCCTGAACGGCTACTCAATCCGCTGAACCCAAAATCCAGACACGTCTGAATGAAAATCACCGCTACTCTGGTCACCGTCTGTTAGCTCAATGAGCTCGGCTGAAAATATTTGCTTCCAAAGGCTTCAACACCCTCTGGTCCTGCCCGGTCCTGGAATAACCCTGGCCAAACCAATGAAACACAAGCAAACATGAACTGAGCAAGCAAAGTCAGCTTTACCCCAGGTGGTACACAACCCGCCTGTCGACAGGCGGCAGTTGGATTTTCGGATTCTGGGGAGTCCAGGTTAGCACGGCAGAGAATATCGAAGATCTCTGGTAAATTTCCCTACAAGCAGAAAACATGCATTTGAAAACTAAACATCGATACATTGATACAAAAACGAGAACTAAATAATCTCACAAAAGAAAGCGACCGACAAAAATTTCTCATCCTTGCTCTTCAAGAACCATGACTACTTGGCAATGAAACCTTGCATTACGGAAACCATTGCATCTTCAAGAGCAAAATACAACAAAAGGTAGCGAAAGGCGTACCAATCTTCGGCATTGCATTTCTCGAACACAGATCTATCATCAACTCTGTCAAAGAAATCACGCCCATCAACAATCGACTTATGAATATGCTCATCCAGAGCCCCAGTAAAAAATATACACTCATCAATGCACGTGCCCCCACCAACATCGAAAATAAGAAAAACACCGAAAATGTCCAAAAATTCTGGAACACACTCGAAAATACTATGAGCAAAATTCACCAAGATGACGTGAAAATACTAATGGGAGACTTCAGCTCTCTATTTTGGACAGAAAAAACCTGTAGAAAAATCATTGGTACAAATTCAACACACCGAAACCCTTAGACCAACGGCATACGTCTGACTGACATTTGCCAACAATTCAACCACCAAAGGATGTCTTCCCACTTTAGGAAAAAACCAGTTCCCAGGTAACAAACATGCTTGGCTACCAGGTGCAAGCTGCTTTCGTTCGCCTTACGAGACTCGCTCAAAGCCAGATTTTTAATTCTTTTGTAGCAGAGCTACAAGCAGGCAGATACAAACTCAATAAGGGAACCGTAAGACAACGCTCGAGCAAAATTCTTCTTGCTACTTTCAGAAACCCTTAGTGTCAGAGCGAAAACCTTACGGTACTGCCAAATTCATAATGCCACTTTTGTTTCCTGCCGAGATATTTTTTGTTGTTGTGAATACATAATTTTATCCATGAAATGCCACATTTTCGTAATACTTGCGTATGATACAGGAAATGAAGTAAAAACAGATCTTTTCGAAGTCAAAAGTCGGTAATATCCTACTAATTCGTGTCAAAATAGGCTCAATCGTCTTACAGACACTTAATGCTTCATTAAGATAGACTGCCGTCGTGATGTTTCTGTAGTAAACTGAATTTAATTTGTATTAGTAAAGTGAATATTTTAGTTGCATTTTCCATTAGTTTACTAAACGCAACAGTAATCATCAAAGAGAAATTAATCAGCAGCAGAATTTTCTTTCACCATATCTAAAGCGATCTAACAATGCTAAAGTTGTTTACAAATTCTACGCCAGTAGAAACCTACTGGTTCTAACGATGTCATTAATCCAGAATAGTTTTAAGAGTGTTTCGTCTAGAAATGAATTGCCTTGGCGGTTGATCGATCAAGAGCGGGAAAGGTAAAATTTTACGAATATATGACGAGAGGGACAAGTGCTTGAGAGAGGACTTCCCTATCAATAGAAGCGCCTGAGAGACGACTTTCCTATCAATCTCCTGGATAGTTTTGTTTCTCAAATCAACAGAGTGCGTTATCATGCAGTAGCACAGGTGATGTAGTTTTGTTGCTCGATTTTCTTACACTGCGACCGAAAGGTGTCCCAGTTGTTGGCAACAAATTCCAGCTGTGTTGCACACACCCCTTGGGGCAGAATTCGTAGCCGAAAACACACTTTTGGAGCAATCAGACGTAAAATATTATGTTCACACTACTCTTTGCTCGAGTTTACGTCTTTTGGTGGGGCTCAGCCATTCATTTCTTCTTAAGAAGTTAACGATAAAGGCATCACAACTCGTCACCAGTAACAGTACTGCATAGGAATGCTCAATGAACGACCTGATGACGTTCAATAATAGTCACTCCGTTGATTTTTGTTGTTTCGAATTAGAGCATGCAGTACTTCTACACCAGACTTCTGAACTTTGCCTGTTGAACGCAAATGTCGCATGATGGTAAAATGGTAATCTATCACATATATCAGTAGTCGAGACTTCATTAATGTGGAAAATCATTCATGCCAGAACGATCTTTGCTGAAACAAGAATATCTTTTTCTGGCGTATTTTTCCCAAAAGCACTCGCTCCACACACAGTTCAAATCTTTCTAGCTGCCTCCTCTGCATTCACCCCTCTGTTATACGAAAAGTAAACGTTTTGTTGCAGATGTTACACCTTTTTCCACTCGCGACTCAATTTTACAATTCTTTACTGTAGTTAATGATTTTCAAGTATGCAAGATGATAACTAGAACTTCAAATTCGAAAATGACAGTTGATACATACACTGACAACGTGGCGCCGCATTCCCATGGGCGGCGCCGGATTTTAAGCGGCGGGTGGCGTCTGGTCGGTGGCCGGTAGCTGCTGCAGCACGAGGAAACGCTCGAGCGTGAGCTGGTATGATCGCGACGCAGCCACGAGCTGTCCAACGGAATGTTTTCTGGAATACTTGTTATTGCTGGTGGGTATAGTGTTAAGCGAATTATCTTCGATGTTCAATCAGACTCATAACTTTAGACCGTAATGTGGTAAAAAAATAAAAAAAACAACAACTTACAGTCGGACGCGAACACGCGACTATGCGTTTGGAATTCACGACGATTACCACTAGACCACGGGCTCACACAACCCGACAGTATCTCGGAAGTAGACAACACTTCCTCCTAACACTTCCGCATCTTACCGTGTTGCCAGATTGTGCAGATGGCCGGACTTACAGTTGTCAGGGGTGGTCAGTTTTATTGGCCACCTTAAGTGAACGACTCGGACTTAGTCTCTGTGGCGGCCGGCCGGCGGTCAGTTTTTATGTCTAAGACTGTATATACATGATGCTATTGCATTTGCAAAAGATGTGGAGGGTATGTGTGACAGTTGAAAGAGGTTTGTAAGAGATTATGTTCTGTTGCACCTGATCCTAACCATTCAAGAGTGCCAGCACTAAGGGAAGTGAATTACTTCTTGACATATGGTGTAACATATCTTTAATATTATCTGTATGGGAAGAAATTTAAGGTATTTGTAGATCACATGGCATTGAAGTGTTTATTAGATTTTAAAGATTCATCAAGTAGACTTAACATAGTGTGCATTAAAACTAAACAAATTTGGCTCTAACGTGGTTCACAAACCCAGTAGGAAGCATGGTAATGCAGATGGGTTTAGCAGAAATATTGGCATAATGCAGATGCTGTGTCATAGCCTTATGTAGTGGCAGAAAGCACAAGCTGCTGAAACAGATAGCAAGTTATTTGCAACTCAACCACAATTCACTACTTGCAATGGTCTGTTATGTGGGACAATGAGCCTTCAACCATATGGGGTAGTGCCTGCCCTACTGAAGGAAGAATTATTAAAGGAAGCACATGATCATGTGTTATTTGGGCACAGAGGTCATAGGGCCATATATTGGAGGATAGCGAACTGATAGATAATGTGAGAAAAAAATAGATCAGTATGTGCAAAACTATGTGCCATGTGCACAACATGCAGGTTTAAGTCATGAACAAGTGTCACTAAAGATGTTGTCAGAGACAAGTAAACCATTTGAAATGACTGAAATGGGTATTTTAGGATGCTTAGCCAGACACTAACAGGAAACTGCTATGTTCTGACTATTATAGATCATTTTTCTCGATAAGTGGGAATGATCACTATTCCAAACCAACGGGTGGACACAGAAGCACATGCAATGGTATTAACTGGTTGCTAAAGTTTGCTGCCCCAAAGGCAGTGATAATATATTAGGGCACCAACTTCCTGTCAAAGGTGATGAAGCAGTTATGTCATTTGTTACACATTTGCAAACACAGAACTTGCCCATTACATCTACAGCCTAACAGATGAATAGAATGCACACAGCGGACGATCAGTATGATGCTGAGCTTTTATATCAATAACCATCTTAACGACTGAGTTGCTTTCCTACCATATGTGGTAGGAGTGTACAGTTCTAAAATCCATGATAGCATGGATCTGTCGCCATACAAGGCTGTGACTGGCAGGAAAATGGTTTTACCACTTGAAGTGGTCGAACCGTATGTGGGGAAGAATGGGGAACCTGTATTGGATTTCGCAAGGATGTTGAAGGAGGTGTGGAATCAGGCGCAAATGGGTAACACCAAGGCCACTGAATGTCATGAAAGAATGTGGCAGCTTCATGTTAAACCACCAGAACATTGTGTAAGTCAGTGTGCAATGCTGATGAACCTAACCACACCAAAGGATACAAGACAGAAATTCGTCATTCAATACTGGAGTCCATACAAGGTTGTTGAAATGACATCACTGGTAAATTTTTAATTACAGTTGTCTAATCATCTGACTGTTGTGAATGTGAGGGCCTCTGTTCTTTTAAAGGTGCACCATATTTGTTTCCACCAGTGATAGCACCACTCCCTAAGAAGAAAAATATGAAAGCAGAGGCACTTGTCTGAACCACTAGCTAAATCCCATATGAATTAAAACCACAAGAATGTGTGTGTGTATGGGGGGGGGGGCACAAAAAGGTCTTTTATTTTTAAGCGTATTGGTGGTATTGCAGTAGCAATTGGAGTCAGGCGGCGTAACTTGTGTGTTGTATTTAACAGACAATATACACTCCTGGAAATGGAAAAAAGAACACATTGACACCGGTGTGTCAGACCCACCATACTTGCTCCGGACACTGCGAGAGGGCTGTACAAGCAATGATCACACGCATGGCACAGCGGACACACCAGGAACCGCGGTGTTGGCCGTCGAATGGCGCTAGCTGCGCAGCATTTGTGCACCGCCGCCGTCAGTGTCAGCCAGTTTGCCGTGGCATACGGAGCTCCATCACAGTCTTTAACACTGGTAGCATGCCGCGACAGCGTGGACGCGAACCGTATGTGCAGTTGACGGACTTTGAGCGAGGGCGTATAGTGGGCATGCGGGAGGCCGGGTGGACGTACCGCCGAATTGCTCAACACGTGGGGCGTGAGGTCTCCACAGTACATCGATGTTGTCGCCAGTGGTCGGCGGAAGGTGCACGTGCCCGTCGACCTGGGACCGGACCGCAGCGACGCACGGATGCACGCCAAGACCGTAGGATCCTACGCAGTGCCGTAGGGGACCGCACCGCCACTTCCCAGCAAATTAGGGACACTGTTGCTCCTGGGGTATCGGCGAGGACCATTCGCAACCGTCTCCATGAAGCTGGGCTACGGTCCCGCACACCGTTAGGCCGTCTTCCGCTCACGCCCCAACATCGTGCAGCCCGCCTCCAGTGGTGTCGTGACAGGCGTGAATGGAGGGACGAATGGAGACGTGTCGTCTTCAGCGATGAGAGTCGCTTCTGCCTTGGTGCCAATGATGGTCGTATGCGTGTTTGGCGCCGTGCCGGTGAGCGCCACAATCAGGACTGCATACGACCGAGGCACACAAGGCCAACACCCGGCATCATGGTGTGGGGGGTGATCTTCTACACTCGCCGTACACCACTGGTGATCGTCGAGGGGACACTGAATAGTGCACGGTACATCCAAACCGTCATCGAACCCATCGTTCTACCATTCCTAGACCGGCAAGGGAACTTGCTGTTCCAACAGGACAATGCACGTCCGCATGTATCCCGTGCCACCCAACGTGCTCTAGAAGGTGTAAGTCAACTACCCTGGCCAGCAAGATCTCCGGATCTGTCCCCCATTGAGCATGTTTGGGACTGGATGAAGCGTCGTCTCACGCGGTCTGCACGTCCAGCACGAACGCTGGTCCAACTGAGGCGCCAGGTGGAAATGGCATGGCAAGCCGTTCCACAGGACTACATCCAGCATCTCTACGATCGTCTCCATGGGAGAATAGCAGCCTGCATTGCTGCGAAAGGTGGATATACACTGTACTAGTGCCGACATTGTGCATGCTCTGTTGCCTGTGTCTATGTGCCTGTGGTTCTGTCAGTGTGATCATGTGATGATCTGACCCCAGGAATGTGTCAATAAAGTTTCCCCTTCCTGGGACAATGAATTCACGGTGTTCTTATTTCAATTTCCAGGAGTGTATTTATGAGCATAGACCACTGACAATGAATCTTTGGATAAGGAGAATATTTGGAAATTTGTGATAAGTTTCTATGGGACCAAACTGCTGAGGTTATATGTACCTAGGCTTACACACTAAATAAACTAACTTACTCTAAGGTCAACACACATACCTATGCCCGATGGAGGACTCGAACCTCCAACTGGGAGAGCTGTGCGAACTGTGGCAAGGTGCCTCAGATTGCACGGCTACCCTGCATGGCTCAGATAAGCAGAAGGAGAGTAACTTCAGCTTCCTCTCCTCAGGTAGCTTCACCAGCAAGGATGGCCATGAGGTGTATCATAGTTCTGGCAGTGCTGCGCCTTTTCAGCGAGTGAGGTATAGGCACACTGCAAGATCAAAGACTGGATGGGAGGTGCATTATTCTCCTGAAAGAAAGATGTATTCTGAAACAGTCACCATTGGACATAAAAACATACAACGAATGGGAAGTGAGAAACGAAGTATAGAGACTGGAGAAGACATTCTTAGCACTGCACCATGAGGCTGAGAATATGGGGGTGTTGGAAAAAGTGTAGAGAGACCACTATGGGTAACATCTGCCTACAAACGTTTATGAGAACAATTTCGCTAAACAGTGGATTTGATACCATGTACGTTGCAGCGACATAAGGGAGGGTGGTTGGATGTGAGGGGCAGATTGTTGAAAACAGTGTTTGAGGCTGTAGATACTGAAAATGTATGGGAGATGAATGATACTCTGATACAGGCAAGAGACGATCAGTCATTCTTGGCCACCAGAATAAAATAATAATTGGATCCTTTTACCAACCTCCCAACTCAGTTTATACAATTGCTGAAAGATTCGAAGAAAACTTGAGCATAATTTCAAACATGTGCCCAACTCACACAGTTATAGACAATTATAGTTGGTTGTGACTTCAATTAACCCTCAATATGTTGGCGAAAATACATGTTTTAATTTGGAAGTACAGATAAAACATCATCCAAAATTGTGCTAAACTCATTCTCTGAAAAATATTTCCAGCAATTAGTTTATGAGTCCACTTGAATAGTAAAGAGTTGTGAAAACAAACTTGACCTCTTAGCAACAAATAGTCCTGAGCTAATAATGAGCATCAAAAGGGGTACAGAAATTAGTGAACACAGGGTTGTCGTAGAGAGAGTGAATACCCAAACTCCCAAATCTACCAAAAATAAACGAAAAATATATCCATTCAAAAAGCAGATAAAAATTCACTTGATGCCTTCCTAAGAGACAATCTTCACTCCTTCCAAATTAACAATGTAAGTGTAGACCAGATGTGACTTGAATTCAAAGAAATAGTATCCACAAACAAACTAAAAAGACGTTCTGATACCCCATGTCACACAAAACACGTCAGAACACTGTTGCAGAAACCACAAAAACAGCTTTCTCAATTTAAATGAATGCCAAACACCAATTTCTTTTACAGCAAATCGAAATTTAGTGTGGACTTCAATGCGAGATGCTTCCGCAACGAAACTTTGTCTCGAAACTTGGCAGAAAATCCAATGAGATTCAGATCATATGTAGAGCATGCTAGTGACAAGACACAATCAAATATGCTGAAGTTAAGCCACTGTTTAAGAAGGGAGATAAAGAAATAGCATCAAATTTCCGTCCAATTTCACTGTTGCCAGCATTCTCAAAAATTTTCGAAAAACTAATGTACAGTCATCTTTTTGTAACCATCTTATCTCAAATAACAAACTGTCAAAGTCACAGTTTGGATTTCTAAAAGGTTCTGATATTGAGAAGGCTATCTACACTTACAGTGAAAATGTGCTTAATTCATTAGACAAAAAATTGCAGGCAACTGGTATATTTTGTGATCTGTCAAAGGCATTTGACTGTGTAAATCACAATATCCTTTTAAGTAAACTAGAATATTATAGTGTAACGGGAAATGCTGCAAAATGGTTCAAATGTTATATCTCTGGCGGGAAACAAAGGGTGTTATTAGGAAAGAGACATGTATCAAGCTATCAGGCATCATCCAACTGGGAACTAATTACATGTGGGGTCCAACAAGGTTCCATTTTGGGGCCCTTACTTTTCCTTGTGTATATCAATGACCTTTCATCAGTAACATTACCAGATGCCAAGTTTGTTTTGTTTGCCGATGATACAAACACTGCAATAAATAGCAAATCAAGTGTAGTCTGAGAAAGATCAGCCAATAAAATATTTGTGGACATTAATCACTGGTTCCTAGCCAATTCTTTGTCACTAAACTTTGAAAAAACACACTACATGCAGTTCAGAACTTGTAAGGGGTGTCCCAAGAGTATATGTCTAACATATGATGACAAGAAGATAGAAGAAGTGGACAGTGTTAAATTCTTGGGATTACAGCTTGATAATAAATTCCCCTGGGAGGAGCACACCACAGAACTGCTGAAGTGTCTTAACAAATCTCTGTTTGCAATGCGAATTTTGTCAGACATAGGGGATATAAAAATGAAAAAGCTGGCATACTATGCTTACTTTCATTCCATAATGTCATATGGGATTATTTTTTGGAGTAATTCATCAAGCCAAGCTAAAGTTTTCCGGGCACAAAAACGTGCAGCAAGAATTATATGTGGTGTGAATTCAAGAACATCCTGCAGAAGCCTGTTTAGGGAACTAGGTATACTAACTACTGCTTCCAAATGTATTTATTCCTTAATGAAATTTGCCATTAAAAATATATCACTTTTTCAAACCAACAGCTCAGTTCATGGAATCAATACTAGAAATAAGAATACTCTTCACAAGGATTTAAAGTCACTTAGTCTTGTACAAAAATGTGTGCATTATTCAGGAACACACATTTTCAATAACTTGCCAGCAGCCATAAAAAGCTTAACAACCAATTAAATTCAGTTTAAGAGAAGCCTAAAGGATTTATTGGTGGACAACTCCTTCTACTCCATTGATGAATTTCTGAGGAAAACCAACTGATTTGTATATAAGTACAACATAACTTCTGCACAATTTCAGTGCAGTAATGTGTTCATTGAAAATTTGTGTGTGTGTTTGTGTGTGTGTGTGTGTGTGTGTGTGTATATGTGTGTGTGTGTGTGTGTGTGTGTGTGTGTGTGTGTGTGTGTGTATATATGTGTGTGTGTGTGTGTGTGTGTGTGTAAGTATAATCTAACTTCTGCACCATTTCACTGCAGTAATGTGTTCATTGTAAATAAGTATTACAGTAGTTGTATTACATGTTTATTACCTTATAAATAAATAAAAAACTTTTTTATTTTAAATTCAGTGCATTAGTATTTGTAAAATGACTCTTAGTGTTCATTAAAAAATGACGATCATTCCACTTGGGACCTGTGGAATGGTACATTAGCTTACTTGTTTTAGTTGTAAATATTTGTCGTGTATTGTTGTTTTTTTGACATGTTCCACATCCTGGAGGACCTCCTCACTACAGATCAATTGGAATGAAAGTAAATCTATTCTAATCCAATCTTCTCTCTACAGTAGGTATGGAAACACCATCGATGACATTGATACTAAAGCAGAGTTACTAAATACAGCCCTCTGAAATTCCTCCACCAAAGGAGATCAAGTAAACATTTCAGTATTCGAATCAAGAACAGCTGCCAACATCAGTAACTTAGAAGCAGACATCCTCAGAGTAGTGAAGTAACTCAGATCACTTAGTAAAAACAAATCTTCTGATCCAGACTGTATATGAATTAGGTTCCTTTCAGAGTATGCTGATGCAATACCTCCATGCTTAACAATCACATACAACTGCTCACTTGATGAAAGATCTGTACCCCAAGACTTGAAAGGTGCACAAATCACACCAATGTTCAAGGAATGCAGTAGGAGTAATCTATTAAATTACATAGAAAATGTTGTAGGGAGGCCGAACCAAATACTGCGTTTTATTGACAGTGCACTAGGAAGATGCAACAGGTCTACTAACGAGACTGGCTACAATACACTTGTCTGGCCTCTTTTGGAGTACTGCTGTGTAGTGTCGGATCCTTATCAGATAGGAATAATGGAGTACGTCGAGAATGTTCAAAGAAGGGCGGCACGTTTTGTATTATCAAGAAATAGGGGAGAAAGTTTCACGGACCTGATACTGAATTTGGGGTGTAAATCTTTAAAACAAAGACGTTTTCGTTGTGGTGGGATGTTCTCAAGAAATTTCAGTCACCAACATTCTTCGCTATATGAGAAACGATCGTCATAATAAAATAAGGTTAATCAGACCACACCCGGAATGACAGAGGTGATCGTCTTCTCCTCACACTGTTTGAGAATAGAATAATAGAGAGTTCGTGTGAAGGTGATTCAATTAACCCTCTGCAGGCACTTAAGGGTAACCATGGGAATTTTTCTGTAGATGTAGATGAAAGCCATAGCAGAGTGGTACCCTATGCAGCTGACAAACTGAACAACACTTGGATGCTGTGAAAGCTAACAGCAAAACTTATGGGTTATGTGAAGATAGCTATTAGCATGGTGAATCGGAATTTGAATGTTATACAGATCTTGTTAGATCTGCTGAACACCAGAGTAGCTGCAGAAAAAATTTTGTCAACACTACCTGACAATATAGAAGATGCTTGACTACACTTTTTGGCACCTGAAAATAATTTTACATCCACTCTGTTTCTAGTATCTGTCATCGTTTTTCCAACTACTGAGTTATACATTAACTAGTAATTTTTTTTTTCAAAATCATGATCTGCTTTAGTCATTTCTGCATTTAAATCTATGTATTTCTACAACCAATCACTGTTTTTAATTTCAAAATTTTATGAATTTTTCTTATCTTCATTCCAACAGGCAAGATTTCTGTAGTGAACTACATTATTTTTTGACATTCAGTGCTGTTAATAACTTTTATATTTTGTCCCAAACACAGTTTTATTTTCAGGAACTAATGCTAAATCTTTATGTTCATAACGTAAATTTTTTGGATATTCTGAATCTGCTTCTACTAAATATCCATACTGAGAATTCTTTTCTTAGAATCAAAATTATTTGTATTACCCCTTTCAAATCCATCATATGGAAAATACTTACTCATAGTCCAGGCATATAAATTAGTTGCATGTAAATACGTTAAATAATTTGATTTCTTATTGGAGTCATAACTTTTAAATATTTATTATCTGTTTTGACATATCTCTTACGAAACTAAAAATTTATCGCCCCTAACTCCTTTTTCAATCATTAGAATCATGCCATAATCATCTAATAGTTATAATTGAACTTCAGTCATTTTTAACATTAAGTGAGAAACTAAACCAGGTATTTTACAGCACTGTAAAATACCATGATTGATCTAACTCCAAAGATTTGTACAGGTTTCTCTACAATTTACAAAAATATCAGCTAACAACAAAACATTTTTGATATATAAATAATGATGTACACTAAGATTCTTATATTAGCATTTTCATATATTTATTTTACATGATTCAAATCTTGATTACTAAAAACAAACTTGTTTCATTTATCATAGGAGCTATGTTTTCGTTGAAGATTTGTTTCCTCCGGTTTTTTTCAAATATCCATGTAATTGTAATGATAAACTCCTTTCTTAAATAATCTAGAAAGCATTCTCCTACTTTTGTTCCTGGAACACAGTAATTATAGCCAGGTAGATGCATTTCAAGCAGCAACTTAATGAGTTAACTAACCCTTTAACATCTTCTTCACACTGAAGCATTAAATTGTTCAAAAGTCTGATTAGATAAGGTTTACCTTATGGGCCATTGATAATAAAATCATTAAACTTGATAGTTAACATTTTTGATATACCAACAATTTATAATGATATCTCTTATTTCCAGCTAATTGTCCACCATGAATTATCAAGTCGATTAAATCAGTAACATCAATCACACAAACATATTCGATTAGTTTTTCTCTATTTCTTTTATTACTTTTTCACCTGTTTTCTCATCATCTGAAGAATCTTCTGCTAATTTTGGAGAATAAACTTCAACAATTGCTTCTATCAAATTATTGTATTTGGTATCTTTACTTGATTTTATTTTATTTGGATTTGTAAGAAATTGTGCACCTGAATCATATGATATGGTTACATAATTTGATAAATTGACAGAATCAAATTAAGAATTTATACCATCTACAGTAATATATATTTAGCAAAAACTCAATCTTTGAGTTTGAAAGCAATAATTATTTAAAATTTTTATTCTCAATACATACTCTTAAAAATTCAAAATTAAATTATATTAACAGATTTTTGATGTCTTATTAAGTCTGTTTAATTAAAATTTTTATTCTTAGAAATTTTTTACCTTATTTCGATTTTTCCATTTTAATTTTTCTTGTTATGTCTATTGCACACAATCTAAACTGTTTTCTCATTCCAACATGTGCTACATTATCCTTTAAGATCATTAACGTTTATATCTCCATGAACAAATTCATTGTAAATATGATTTAAATTTGTATCATCTTGTCAAAATATATTTAAAGAATTTATATCGTATCTGACTAAGTCTTTAGGTATCTTTGAATAAATCTGAGCTAAATAAAAACAGTCTATTTCTTTATGTCTACCTCTAGTGAAGCATTCTGTAACTATATTGTGAAATCATGAAATAAAACAACTCAATTACCTTCACATTCATCCAAAGGCGTAATTTCATCATTATTTCCAATATAGTACCAATAATCTCTGTAACTTTTTTCCACATTTTTACGAAGTCTAAAAATTTGGATGATGTAAACTTTTACAATAAACATATAAATGATTGATTTTCCCCAGTTTAACCATCCTGGACCTAAAATATAATTAGCAATCATTAATCTTGTTCATCCACATCCACCTGCACCAGTAATTGACATGAAATTGGATAAGGTAAAAATTTTCCATGTTTGTTTATATTTTTTTAATTCTTATTTTTAGAAACCAATCTGTTTTAATTTAATTAATAATAATCTTTAGTAATACATGAATTGATTATTTCAATTATGTGGTACTTCATCAGTTCTCTAGAAAATATTATCTGTACCTGTAAGAGATAGTTATAAAAACATTGCATAGGTGTTCTTATACAACATTTTTTGTTTGAAATATCACCTCAAAAAATAATAAACTATACTGCAATAGAGAAGAAATAAAAATTACTGTTGGTCAAAATAGTTTGAAATGTTTAGAAAAATTTATTCTTACAAAAAACATAATGTATACATTAAAGCAGTTAAAATTTAAATAGAGTTACTATTCAGAGCGATATTAAATTATATATGTACATAAAAGATAGTATCAGAAGTGTGTTCAGATTTTATATTCGAAATATTATGGCTAGTGAAAAAATTATTCCAAAAAATATAACAATTGAATTACTTCATGTTAATTTTAATTTAGGTGACAATGTTTGTGAAGAATAATGATTTAGTTCTCCAATAAATTAGAACCACAATACCCTTTATTTATTCAAATACATGATAAAATTCAGGATTTAGAAATAATCATTACTGGTGAAACTGATAATTTCAATTATGTCAACAGTGATACTGTAACAGTTATTTTAGAAATGAATTAATAAATTTTACTATTGGTAAAAGAACAAAATTGAGAGCTATCAGTAGTATTCTTGTCCTGCGAATGAAAAAATCCGAAATAATGTATATATTCCAAATTAAGATGTATAATTTAAAGTTCATACCGGTTAAAGGCTGACTACATCCAAATCATGCTAAGTTGTATACGAACATAAAAATTATTACAGCTGAAACAAAGCAACAGTATTAAGTAGTAAGGAAAATATCACAAATTATTATAACTCAATGGAGTTTGATATGCCTTATTTTAATTTTGTTGTTTTTTAAATTAACATTACAAATTATAAGTTCACTTATTCATCATACATGACTATGTTTTGATACATACACTGTTAGAGGCACCAGACAGTAATTTGTAAGCTTATGATTCATTTCATGATTTTAAATGAGCTACACAGTTAAATGAAGATGTTGATATAAATCCACGTAAGTTTCTAATGAATTATCATATTTATGTGTTAAACATGACATATAGAAAAAATATTATGGTAACACAAAAAATGACAGTGAAATTATGTGCTAGTTTTAATGCTAATGTATCATTTGATGCACTAGTGGAATTAATTATGTATGGAAAAAAATTTAAGATATGGTACTCAACATAGAATAGTTTCTGAGCATTTTCTATTTTTTCTTCATTTTTTTCCTTTCTTAAAATATCATACTTTCTTAATTTTTTGTTATATTCTTCAGCTTCTTCATAAAAAATGCAATTTTTATGTTCATCAGTTTTTATTATAAACTGAGCAATATCAAAATTATTAAAAAGTTCTACTGTCTCTTCAACTGTACAAAGTTTCTAGTTTTGATTTTTCATTTCTGCTTTTTGAGTTCATTCATAACAAAAAAATTTTAAGGGAAAAAATATTTTTCTGTAATGAAAAAATTTGCATTTTCATATTAAACATTTTAATCTATATTTCTGTAATGAATAAATTTGATTTTTTCCAATTAATATTTTTTCTGTATAAATGGAGTCTTTACTTAAAAAGCTAAATAGTTTTAACAATGTAGAATTGTTGAAGAAATTTAATGAGATAAAAGTAGCTCTATTGTATAATATTACTGGATATTGGTACTTAAATACAAAACATGGAGAAAAAAATTGCATGAATCTCAATAATAATTTAAAACAATTTTGCCAAACAAATATTTGAAACCAATAAGTTGATGAGATTTTCAGTTTTTTGAAGATTGAAATATTAAACTGAGATACAAAGCAAGACATAACATGGTGGTGATAATGAATGTCATGATATAGAATTCAGTATGTAAATTCACGATATTGAGTTTTTTAGTTTCTAGATTACAAGTCTTTTTACAATTTTTGTTTTATGCCTGAAATTTTTTTTGCTTGAAATCTTTGGAACATATTTGAAAAATGTTTGGGCATATGAAGCAAATGTTCAAAATTAATGGTAACAATGCTCAAAAAGTACAGTACTTAAAAATGATGAAAAGTTCGAAAAACAGTTATAATGCGTACAGAAGATGATTACTGTTTTTTGTTCATATCGTTTCGACATTTTTATTACTTTCTGGCTTTTTGATAAAAACATATTTATTGTGATATTTTGCAGATTTTTTACTACTTTTTCAAAATTTATCGAAATTTTATGGATTTGTTAATTTTGTGAAAAGTGGGGTTGTAACCCCATTGTATACTTATTATCAATTTGACTGTTTCCCAACACCTCTGACACTAATTTCTGCATCTTTGTGGTGGTGTGAGAAATAATGTGGGGTAAACAATGGACATACAGGAGTAATTTTGTGACAATTTTTGTAACTTGACAATGTATGGGTAATTTGTAACAATTTTGTTATAATATGGTGAAGTATGGAGCAATTCGTTGTAATTTTGCTGTAACATGACGCTGTTTGGACTAATTTGTTACAATTTTCCTTTAATTGTGCAATTTTTACCAATTTGCTGTGACATGATGTCAGACAGGCTACAATTTCACTGTAGCATCAGACATTTCATTACAATTTCACTATAACAATGGCAGGTTGTTACAGTTTTAGTGTAATATAGATGGTAATTTGTTATAATTTTGCTGTAGTGACTGTACATCATGCAGGATCCCTTCCATTGTGTACTGTTCTGTTGGATACATATGTATCCAGTGCATGCCAGTTATTCGATTAACGTAAGTCATGCTTCTTCTACATTTAGACTTTCGACAGAGAGAAAGATGAGGGTCAGATATTAAGAGAAAATTCGTTGATTTTGAGATAAAATACTATGATTTTGACGCAAAATTCGTTGATTAAGGCCCGTTTCACACTGGGACACTGGTGACGGTCGCCAGTGACGGTCACAAGTAATTGCAGTGAACACTCCTGGGTCACCACTGTCCAACACTGCAGGTATTGCCAACTGATTAGCTGGTGAAACGGATTCGAGCAAGGAGATACTTATGTTAGTACTTCTAAGCAGGAGGAGGAGACTGAAGACAAAACGTTCATTACATGTACATCCACTGCTACATGATCAGCAGGAGAAGGGATTGTTTTATACTCTTTACCTCGATCTGAGACAAGATTTCCCTGCACCTGAACCTCTGTCATTAACTTTTGAAAGACCTTTTCCATTCATGTTAGTATTTGATGTAGGTTCCAGGATGTCAAAATTTATTCTATGCCCTTTTGGAGGAAAGTATTTAGACGTTAAAAAACATGTGTTCAACTATAGACTGTCCAGAACAAGGAGTTACATCGAGTCTAGTTTTGGAATTCTTGCAAACAATTGGAGCATTCTCCAGAGACAACATGATGTTAAATTAGATTTAGCAGTGCCTATTGTAAAGACATGTTGTCTCCTCCATAACTTTGTGCATGATCGCAATGGAATAGAGTTTGAGGATACATTAATTATTCAGGGATTGCAGGACATGTCACCTTGCTTAGTCTGTGGAGGAAATATTGCGAACAGTATCAGAGATAACTTTGCAAACTACTTCGTTAGCTCTGAAGGTGAAGTGCCTTAGCAACTACAAAAATCTAATTTCTGGAAATGTCATGTGAACATTAATGCGACTATGCCTCATTGTTCACCTGGCATTGTATTTGTGATGTGCATTGCGCAGTTATTACTGTGTTAACTGTAACAAGTCATATTGTTGCATTAAGTGAACTGATTGTAACTTACAATTAAAATTATCGAGCGTCACGAACTTGTACATCAATAATGCTATAATTGATAAATAAAATTCATTATTGTAGTAGCCACATATGCATGAATAATTGTAATTAAGTATAATATTTTAAGTGAATTTTTAGGATCATTAAGATGACGATAAGACACACCCATAATTTTGTTATGAAAATTTTGATATATAAGTATTTTTTTAGATTTTCTCTTCATTCACCCTGCAGGGGTGAGTTCATGGTTTCCACACTCATCCAATACTGGTAAACACAAAAGAAAAGGAGTGAGGGATGCAAATGTGCTTGAAGGTTACTACCCTCCTAGCCTCATACAGAGGTCCGAAAAATGAGGTATTAAATTTGAAAAAAGAACATACAACTTAACAACATTGTTTTTTTCATCCATGCTCTTCTCATTGTAATCAAGCACATACTTCGTTGCAATTTCTTGCCAGGCATTCGTTTTCACCACTTTGTCGCTATAGTCATCGCTTTTGACATCTCAAATAGCAGAACAACTTTCTACTTCACTTATAAAATCTTCCGTGTTAATCAAATATAAACTCATGGCCACAATGTGTACAGTAAAAAAATGTAAAATGAATGTTTCACGTCACAGTCTCAGAAATGACCTCCTATCTGTTGGCAGGTCTGCTGCGCTGTGTCTGTGATCTGTGCCCCAGTGCGAACACTCCAATTCAAACTAATGCTGTCCAGTGGGGACTGCTGTAAACACAGTGACCTTGTCCGTCACGTGTGGCGAGGGTGAAACACTGTTGCGTCACAGTGGTTTGGTGTGAATGCTCCAGTTCAAACGAATTAAGAGTAAATGATGCATTGGTGACAGATGTGTATAGTGTTGCAGAACTTTTTAACAAACATTTTATGACTGTTACTGAAAAGATGGGGTTGTCAGGTTCGGTAGATGCTGCTATGGATTACCTTAGACCAGACATTTCAAGTAACTTCCATAATATGAATTTGACCCTCACTACCCCAACAGAAATAATGTCCATCATAAAATCTTTAAAATCAAAAACATCTAGTGGGTATGATGAAATATCAACAAAGTTAATTAAAGAATGTGATTCTGAGCTAAGTAACATATTAAGCTATCTGTGTAACCAGTAGTTTATCAGTGGAATATTTCCCGAATGGCTGAAATATGCTGAAGTTAAGCCACTGTTTAAGAAGGGAGATAAAGAAATAGCATCAAATTTCCGTCCAATTTCACTGTTGCCAGCATTCTCAAAAATTTTCGAAAAAGTAATGTACAGTCGTCTTTATAACCATCTTATCTCAAATAACATACTGTCAAAGTCACAGTTTGGATTTCTAAAAGGTTCTGATATTGAGAAGGCTATCTACACTTACAGTGAAAATGTACTTAATTCATTAGACAAAAAATTGCAGGCAACTGGTATATTTTGTGATCTGTCAAAGGCATTTGACTGTGTAAATCACAATATCCTTTTAAGTAAACTAGAATATTATAGTGTAACAGGAAATGCTGCAAAATGGTTCAAATCTTATATCTCTGGCAGGAAACAAAGGGTGTTATTAGGAAAGAGACATGTATCAAGCTATCAGGCATCATCCAACTGGGAACTAATTACATGTGGGGTCCCACAAGGTTCCATTTTGGGGCCCTTACTTTTTCTTGTGTATATCAATGACCTTTCATCAGTAACATTACCAGATGCCAAGTTTGTTTTGTTTGCTGATGATACAAACATTGCAATAAATAGCAAATCAAGTGTAGTCTTAGAAAGATCAGCCAATAAAATATTTGTAGACATTAATCACTGGTTCCTAGCCAATTCTTTGTCACTAAACTTTGAAAAAACACACTACATGCAGTTCAGAACTTGTAAGGGGTGTCCCAAGAGTATATGTCTAACATATGATGACAAGAAGATAGAAGAAGTGGACGGTGTTAAATTCTTGGGATTACAGCTTGATAATAAATTCAACTGGGAGGAGCACACCACAGAACTGCTGAAGTGTCTTAACAAATCTCTGTTTGCAATGCGAATTTTGTCAGACATAGGGGATATAAAAATGAAAAAGCTGGCATACTATGCTTACTTTCATTCCATAATGTCATATGGGATTATTTTCTGGGGTAATTCATCAAGCCAAGCTAAAGTTTTCCGGGCACAAAAACGTGCAGTAAGAATTATATGTGGTGTGAACTCAAGAACATCCTGCAGAAGCCTGTTTAGGGAACTAGGGATACTAACTACAGCTTCCCAATATATTTATTCCTTAATGAAATTTGTCATTAAAAATATATCACTTTTTCAAACCAATAGCTCAATTCATGGAATCAATACTAGAAATAAGAATAATCTTCACAAGGATTTAAAGTCACTTAGTCTTGTACAAAAAGGTGTGCATTATTCAGGAACACACATTTTCAATAACTTGCCAGCAGCCATAAAAAGCTTAACAACCAATGAAATTCAGTTTAAGAGAAGCCTAAAGGATTTATTGGTGGCCAACTCCTTCTACTCCATTGATGAATTTCTGAGGAAAACCAACTGATTTGTATATAAGTACAACATATCTTCTGCACAATTTCAGTGCAGTAATGTGTTCACTGAAAATTTGTGTGTGTGTGTGTGTGTGTGTGTGTGTGTGTGTGTGTGTGTGTGTGTGTGTGTGTAAGTATAAGTATAATCTAACTTCTGCACCATTTCAGTGCAGTAATGTGTTCATTGTAAATAAGTATTACAGTAGTTGTATTACATGTTTCTTACCTTATAAATAAATAAAAAACTTCTTTATTTTAAATTCAGTGCAATAGTATTTGTAAAATGACTCTTAGTGTTCATTAAAAAATGACGATCATTCCACTTGGGACCTGTGGAATGGTACATTAGCTTATTTGTTTTAGTTTAAATATTTGTCATGTATTGTTGTTTTTCTGACATGTTCCACATCCTGGAGGACCTCCTCACTACGGATCAATTGGAATGAAAGTAAATCTAATCTAATCTAATCTAATGTATCTCTGTCAGTGACCGTCGCTAGTGATCTAGTGTGAAACGGCCATAGATGCATAATTTATGGGATTGAAATTGCACACAAGTCAGCTGGGATGTCAGAGCCATGTGGGCATTTCAAACTTATTGCAAGTTGGCTTGGTGTGAAAGCTCTTGACACACCATATGAAAGTATGCCATGCAAAAATCAGGTATTGATGAAAACCGCACCGGCTTTATCATGAGCGAGCTGTGACATTAGGGAGCATGTGGATTATTTAGAATTGCCCATTATTTTAAACTTAGCGGAAGCAGGTTATTTTGGGCTAAAACATCAGAGAGGGATGAAGATAGCTCATGAAAATAGGTCTTGGGGACAGTAGGGTGAGGCGATGACTATCGACTGCTTGTGTGTAATCAAATATTACACCTCGAACTGTTTCTGATTGATACCTGTAGTCTGTAACGAACAGAAATAGGTCTTAATTCATCTTCTGAATCAACAATGTTGTGCAGTTCAGTGCGCAACAGTGTGAGACACCTACACATACAATGGAAATACATCTGCATTCATCTCTGGGCCAACACTGTTGTACAGTTCAGTGTGTGGGTTACAAGATCTCCACACTTACATAGGGTTGGCTCAGCTTAAATACAACACTTATTGATGATCGGTCATTCCCTATTAAACAGCATCTGGACAAACTCAGTGAAACTCGATTCTTTTATACTGTGTTGAAGGTCAAACTGTGTGTTTCCATTGTGTTGGAGGCTTGATAGGTAGGAATGGAATGCACATTCCATGAGCTGAACATGCTCTGTGACTTTCCTAGTGTTTGTTTGCGGTTCTTGTGAAGAGTAAATATGTTATAGGTATCATATGTCCAAATGCAGACATGTTAGTTACAGCAAGGGATAAAACTAATATTAAACTTCCTAGAAATCCTCATGGAGCTGTAACTGCTGTTAGCCAGAAAGTGGCAAGTGCTTCATCATCTGAATTGCAGGTGACTGTGAGTGTTATCAGCAACACTTGCATGTCTACGATTTCTTTCCATGAAGAGGTGGGTGTGCTGCTCTTCTCATGCAGACACGTTGCCGCTTGTGTTAATTGAGTCCCTTTTGTCATGTGCTGTGTTTCATAGTAATATTTAACTATAGTAAGAGGACTTTTGTCATAATAAATTCAGTATCAGTACCCAGTTTTGACATATACAAATGTCTAACAGCATTATTTTAATTTTTTAACAAGGAATATTTTTATAGATAAATAACATATGAGCTATACAGTTCATAATATAACACCAAGTTCTGAATTATTTAGGTTGTTCTTATAGGATGGAGGACACCATATATACTTTGATACAATTTTATAAATTGTTAGTATACATATTTGTACTTTGTTCACTGTGAAAAGTAAATCATTCTTGTCAAAACAATCTCATTCTCTTTTTTTCTACATCAACACAGTCATCACTCCACAGTATTTTTCAAATAACTGTTTTCCATATGCTTGACAATTTGCATGTACTGCATTCAAACGAACTGGAACACATATTCCCTGGTATACCAGTCGGTTAACTCCACTTGCATGGAATTTCTGTTAATAGAAATAATATTAGCAGACTTAGGTCTCATCCACATAATCAAACTTAAGCACTTTCTACATCCTTCTCCTCCTTATCCTACTCTTCCTCCTCCTCCTCCTTATCCTACTCTTCCTCCTCCTCCTCCTCATCCTCCTCGTCCTGCTGGTGTTCTAGCATGGCTGCTGCAGTCTTCTGTAACTAAATTCATTTATCCTTCCTGTACTGTTGCATGTAGCAGACTAAGTTTCCTCATGAACCATATGTGTTGTTGTAACACTTGATGTAGCATCATTATATGCCGCTAGTATATGTATCTGTGATGATTTCTCCTATTTGTCCTCATTCAAACTCTGTTAGATCTGAAATTATGACTTACTAGAACTACCAGTGTGTCTCAGCTGTTAAAAGCTGTTTTGGCTCCCATGCATCTCTGTGACCCACACAACTGTAGACACCAAGTCCCACAACAGACTGGTACTGCTATGTTTATTTATTAATTTAAAACAAGGGGATGTCTGCAGACCACAGTAGTGTCACAATGGGTCACAGAGATGCATGGGAGCCAAAACAGCTTTTAACAGCTGAGACCCACTGGTAGTGTTAGTAAGTCATAATTTCAGATCTAACAGAGTTTGAATGAGGACAAATAGGAGAAATCATCACAGATACATATACTAGCGGCATATAATGATGCTACATCAAGTGTTACAACAACACATATGGTTCATGAGGAAACTTAGTCTGCTACATGCAACAGTACAGGAAGGATAAATGAATTTAGTTACAGAAGACTGCAGCAGCCATGCTAGAACACCAGCAGGACGAGGAGGATGAGGAGGAGGAGGAGGAAGAGTAGGATAAGGAGGAGGAGGAGGAAGAGTAGGATAAGGAGGAGAAGGATGTAGAAAGTGCTTAAGTTTGATTATGTGGATGAGACCTAAGTCTGCTAATATTATTTCTATTAACAGAAATTCCACGCAAGTGGAGTTAACCGACTGGTATACCAGGGAATATGTGTTCCAGTTCGTTTGAATGCAGTACATGCAAAATGTCAAGCATATGGAAAACAGTTATTTGAAAAATACTGTGGAGTGATGACTGTGTTGATGTAGAAAAAAAGAGAATGAGATTGTTTTGACAAGAATGATTTACTTTTCACAGTGAACAAAGTACAAATATGTATACTAACAATTTATAAAATTGTATCAAAGTATATATGGTGTCCTCCATCCTATAAGAACAACCTAAATAATTCAGAACTTGGTGTTATATTATGAACTGGCTGAGGTGGTGCAGGGTGTGGCATGTGAGAGAAGGACAATTGCACTAGTTCTGCTATCTTGGTTACGGAATTTCCCGCAATTTTTAGCTTAGAACAAGTGGGCTCTTTGACTTAGGACTCTGTACCAGCAGTCTACAGTGGCATGGAGACAAGCGGGGTGGCATGGAGAGGTAGGGGCGTATGTTGAAATTGGCAACAATAACAACTAGTCAGCTTGGATTTTTTAATTTCCCACGATTTTAAACTTTGCACAAGTGAGCTTTTGGGCCTTTAATTTGAGACTCAGTGCCCATGCCTGCAGCATAGGCAGAGGCAGTGGAGTATTCAGGATACTCCCATAATTGGTGCCATCTCACTATTGTAAACTGGAATTTCCCATCATTTTCAACTTAGGGCAGCATTCTAAACTTACCACAAATAGCCTGGCAACCATGTAGACTGTATCAATGAGCTGTGATGTCAGAGGGTTGGGGAAAACCCAGTGGGACACTGAAAATCTGACAACCATTCTGGCTGTTTCAGTGTACTGTGAGGATACAGTTTTAAACTTAGGACAAGCTTGAATTTGACAAGTGACCATCTTGGATTCTATACTTAGCATATGTGGCCATCTTGGATGCTAATCTTCCACCATCTTGGATTATGACATCATAGGTCCGGGAAAAACCCAGTAGGGCAAATGGTCTATATCCATCATCCTTTATTCTATATATCCGCCATCTTCGACTTTCTACCAATAAGATAACTGCCTATCTTTTGAATTTCCCACAAATTTGTATTTAGGACAATTGAACGATTATCATGCTAAAGGGGATAAGTAACAAAATATAATTGCAAGGTTATTCATTATAAATTTCATTCAAATAATGTGAACATAAATATACATAACTCCACAATGACAATTTCTCACTGACTTAAGGAAAGCAAATTATCACATGGCATGACCCAAAAATTATAAATAAACACTGACTTTTCTAAATAAATTTGCACTGAAATGCTAAATATGCTAAGTTTACCTAATAAATGTTTAATATTTCTGCCTCTAGTAATCATTTTACTATATAGTCTTGGCACAATTCACCATAAAACTGTTTGTGCACCACAGGTAGTGACTTCATAATATTTCTAAGATCTCTTTTCTTCTCTGAAGACAATCCTTCTGCACCAGTGACGTGCCTGAATGTGTTCATTTTGAAATCTTCTCTTTGCCATCCATTTTTCAACACTCTTTTAACTTCTCTTTCCTCTAATTCACCAAATGTATTTTTTATATTACTTACTCCAGGTGTGGTGATTTTAATCCATGGGGCAGAATTTATATTAACCATAGCTGTCTTAAATAATTATGACAATTTCCAGATGTAAACGGTAGCAGAAACATGGAACCAGTACACAAAATAAGATAACCTCAAATCCTACCTCACCGTTCAATTTAACATTCCATAAATACACTTTCCACTTCATGTGTATTTACTTTCCACACTTAGTGTGATATGATTTTCCACTCACTCTTAGATCATGCTCCCTCTTTCTTTTAGAGGCCACATACTGGCCTTCGTAGCCCGCATATCAGTCATCAGTGCAGGTAGCCCTCTTCGCATAGCACCTGATGAAGTAGAAAACACAACTTACACAAAACTGGCGCTTAGCCCCTTCAGCATGATAACCCTTAAATTCTACTAGGTCTGTCATCTTCGAGTTTTTAATTTTTCGCCATTTTACAAACAGGATGATTGGCCTATGCCCACCAACTTGCACTGTGACATCAGAGGGATGGGGGATGTGTACAGGAATCTGGCAATATTGTATTACACAATGAGAGATGTCATTGATGACATCATAAGAAATCTGGCAACAATTCCTAGCTATTAAGTAGGTAGTCATGAAGTTTTGACTCATCTGTGTATGTAAAAGGTACAAAACTACACTGCTGGACAGTGGAGAAAGAACACCTTAGCGTAAGTGACTAAGACATGTCACACTTGCTTGAGAGGGCAGTTAATGTGATGATAAAATGCGCAGCACTATGGACAAACAAGAAATTGCATTACCAGTCATGGAATGTTGCAAGCTTTGCAGCCGATGTTCACCCCCAGAGGCGGTAGTAACCAGTTTGCCGTAGCATACAGAGCTCTGTGTTTGTTTGTAGCATTGTTGGCATGCTGTGATATATGTACCTTTAGTGCAATTGACAGAATTTAAATGACGTCATATAGTGGTTGTGTGGCAAGCTGTTTGGTCATACCATAGAATAGCTCTACACATGGGGCGAGTGCCCATCAGCCTGGATCTGGACAGCGGAAATGTACAAATGTAGACCAAGACAATTGTATCTTACGAACTGCCACATCTGACTGCAATGTGATTTCGCAAAAAATTAGGTACACTGTTACTCAGGGATATTAGTGAGAATCAGTCGCAACTGTCTATACATCAGGGCTACAATCTTGCGTGCCATTAGGGCATCTTCTGCTCACACTCTAATGTGGTGCAGTATTCCTCCAGTGATGTCACTATAGCCGCTTATGGAAAGGTGAATGGAGACTTGTTGTCTTCATAGATGAGAGTCGCTTCTGCCATGGTGTAAATGTTGGTCGTATGCCAATACGACATCTGGAATCTGGAATCTGGTTGTCTCAAATGTGTAGAATTTTAAACGAGAAACAACAGTGTTTTAGATAGGAAGTAGCCAGGACTACCATTTCCATTGACAATCGGACGAATCGGCCATTGTTCTTTATGCATCTTAACTTGTGGTCTTAGGGTTGGAGTCCTCAGTTTCATACATAACAATCTCATACAGTCCTTAGACGAAAAAAAAAAGAATCACAAATGTCAAACACATCTTTGAATTCTTTCTGGAAATTAATTGTGAGTTCATGCTAAAGAAATTAATATTATTCTCAGAGAAGAAAGCTAACGTTTTCTTAACATAATTGTCTCTAACAAGATGACAGAGGAGTTCCCTTTGCCTACATTGATAATGAGTGCATTGTCAACACTGAACTTTTCAGCAATATGCTTAACTCTAGCAAGGCAATTATTCTTAACCTGGCTGCTGTTCTTCATCACTTTAGTGACGATATCGTCAAATTTAGACCTTATCTTGGCTTGTCCATACCTATGTTACTTAACACTGTCCATAACAAGTTTTTGTAGGACTCTATCATCCAGAGTTCGCTTGACGATTGCTTTCTGATGTAAGCTTAATTGTATGATCTTCTGAGAATGGCTAATTAATTTGCCAAAACTTGTCAAGAAGTTAATTTAATAAAAATTTGTGCACCTGACAACCGATTATTTGTATTTTTAGAATGTGTTTCATAGCTGCTGGTTGACAACCATGAATAAAATTATTTTTTCATTGTCCAGTAGTATATATTTTGAAGATGGTAAAAGCTGCTAAAGAAACAGCACACAAAAAGTCCATTCTGACCTATACAAATTAATCAGTCATTTGTAAAATGTGAACTTGGTGTCATAGCTGGCTGTTCAGAAGTCTCCAAAATTGTGTTAGTTGAAAAATTCTTTGTAAATCTTTCAGCGATATCAGATTATTCCCATGAATTATTTATATTTGTATCAAAAATAGATCTAAGGTCCGTCCTTTAATCTTAAATCAGAATAATAGCAAAGTTCTATCCAAGTTTAAAGAATTACAGCTGAAGATGTAGAATAAGTGGATGGATGACATGAAACACAGTACATACACAATGGAGGAGGAGCGATATATTAATAATGAAAAATGGTACAGATTTCACATCATGGCAAAGCAGAAAAACGGACATTAATAAATTTCGTGTTTGACAGAGGTCAGACTCCCAACATAAAAGTTGGTATTGGACTCTCAGTAAGGAATATGCCCTCCTCAGACACTAATGCACAATTTGCAACTGTTATTCATGCTGACTACCGAACTGTTGAGGAGTTTTCAGGCAATATTGTTCCACTCCTGTCTCAAGGCGGTTTTCAGTTTTCAGTTGTCGCATGAGTTGGGTGTGGTCATTGAGAAACACATCTGTCAAGAGCATTCTAGAAATGGTCTGTAGGGTTTAGCTCCAAGGAGTACATGGAGCTGTGGGTATTATGTGGCATAGAACCGTAATAACACACTTTTAGAGTCAAAATGAACATTTATTTCAGCACTGAATAGAAAGAATACAGAAGTGGACGTCGAACATGGCGTGAGAGAACAAAGACAGAATACAAAGCCAAAGAGAATAATCAAAGAAGTGTCACTTCGTGTCAGAGACACCACAGAGCCCTCCCCCCCCCCCCCCTAGCAGTGTGGAGCATGGCTGGGTGAAGCTAGTACATGTCCACAAAAAAAAAATCTTCATACCAGAGCAGAGGCGGCGTCCAGCGAGCGAAGTGTGTGGCTCGGGCATGTCATTGTCATGGTCTCGCGCGGCGGACAGCTATGCAGGCAGTGGCGAGTCGACAGGGGCCACAGAGGCGGCGGCGGTAGGCGACACGTTGGCGGAGGCAGGTTGGCAGGGAGTGGCGAGGAGTGGCTCCAGAAGGGACCACACAGGCTTTGAACGTTGTACTGAAACTGTACTCGGGCGGCCGTTGAGCAGAATCACGAGTTATTGACCCCATGGTGTAATACGCGGTGTGGTCCAGAGTACGGAGGTTGCAGAACCACACTAACAGAGTCATCCTGTAACATGACGAAATCGCAAGAATTCAAGTCCTTATGAACAAACACCTGTTCAAAATGCTCAAATGTGTGTGAAATCTTATGGGACTTAACTGCTAAGATCATCAGTCCCTAACAAACACCTGTGGCGTGATGTGTGCGCGAGGTAGAGGCGGTCGAAGGTGGCCCACGTGAGCATGCACTCATTCAACGAGGGCCAGCAGGTCGGTAGCGTTCGTTGGAGATGTGTCCTCGACGAATTCGGCAGGCAGGATGGGCGGTTCACCATACAGGACCTCCACCAACGAAGCACTGAGGTAATCCTTGTGCGCAGAGCCGAATCCCAGCAATACCCATGGCAGAGCCTCAGACCAAAGCCTGCCGTGGCACATGAGTGCAGCTTTTAACATCCTGTGCTATCGCTCGACTTGTCCATTGGCCTGGGGATGGTATGCAGTTGTGTGAAATTTCGCCACCACGTACAACTCACACAGGCGAGCGAAATGCGACAACTCGAACTGGCGGCCCCAGTCCATGGTAAGTGACAGGGGGCAACCGAATCTAGCCACCCACCCCGAAATGAAAGCGCGAGTGATTGTCTCAGCTGTAATGTCGACCATAGGTACCGCCTCAGCCCAATGGGTGAGGTGGTCGATCATGGAACGATGTATTTGTATCCCTCGGAATGGGGGAGAGGGCCAACCGCGTCAATGTACACGTGGCGCAGGCGGCCCCTGGGGACGTTGAACTGTCCTAAAGGAGGTTGCGCATGTCTGCTTACTTTGCTCCGTTCACAAGGAACGCAAGCGCGTGACCACGAACGGCAGTCGCGCCGCACGCCTGGCCAGATGAAACGTTCGGCTATGAGGCGTGTCGTTGGCCGTGTTCTGGGATGAGCAAGATTATGTAACGCGATTATGCAGCACCACAGGCGGGAAGGCACCAAGGGGTGAGGCGAACCAGTAGTAACGTCACAGATGATAGGAATTGATGATCCGTGCAAGGCAATAGGTTTGATGATGAGCGAAGCAGTGTCGTCCAAGAGCAGACGTTGTGTGTCCGTGTCTTCGGCCTGAAGCCCGCGCCAGTTCCTCTAAGTTCAACAGGGCAGAGATTATCGAAATGCAAGAGAGGTAGTCGGCATCTACGTTTTCCACACCGTGGATGTAACAAGCATCTGAAGAATGTTGGCAAATAAAGTCCATGTGCCGAAAGCAGCACGGTGGGAGATCTTTCACCAGGTTGCGGATAGCATCAACAAGAGGTTTATGATCAGAATAGATGGTGAAAGTGCGTCAATCGACGTCACTCTTGAATTGTTTGACTGCCTCATTAACCGCGAGGGGCTCGTGGTCGAAGGCCGACCATTTACACTGACTCCTCATAAGCTTTTTTGAGAAGAAACGCAGCGGCTGCGTTGAGTCGGCAGTGTGCTGTTGGAGAACAGCACCTAGTGCTGATTCGCTAGCGTCGGTAGTGATAGAAATCCGTGCCTCAGGGTCGGCGTGAGGGAGAGTGATAGCCTGCGCAATAGCCGATTTCAAACTGTCAAAAACGTCCAGCATGGGCCTAGTCCAGTCCAGTTTACACTTTCCGGTTGTATTTTTACTGGAGAGGACGTCGGTTAGAGACGACTGGACGGAGGCAGCCCAAGGTATATGTCGTCGATATAAGTTCACCTTCCCTAGGAAACGGCATAGTTGTGCATAGTCCTCAGGGAGAGGCAGAGCTAGGATGTTTGCGATTCGTGAGTCAGTAGGGCGGAGGCCGTCGGCTGAGGCCGTATGGCCAAGGAAAGTAACAGATGTGGAACAGAGCTGCGATTTTTCGTTGTTAATAACCACGCTGTTGGCTGCAAGAGCCGCATGAACTGCATCTAGGTGAAATTTGTGTTCCTCCACAGACGAGGAAGAGATAAGTATGTCATCCAAATAGGCAAAAGCGAAAGGAAGTGGTAGCAAAATCGAATCAATGAAACGTTGCCAAGTCTGTGCAGTGTTTTTTAAACCATATGTCATGAAGCAGTATTCGCAAAGGCCGAAAGGCGTAATGATTGCCGTTTTCGGAATGTCCGGCTCGTGCATCAGAATTTGGTGATATGCTTTCACACAGTCCAATACAGAAAAGAACTTCAAGCCATGCAGTAACTGCGTGAAATCCTCTATATGAGGTATCAGATAGTTGTCTATAGTAGTTCCAGCATTAAGGGACCTGCCGGAGCACACACGAAGCCAGTAAATCCCGAACTATCTCTTTCACTCACAACAATTTCTTAGTGTTAAGACATCGAGCTTTGTGACGCACGGGCGGGCCGTTCGTGGTGCAGATTCGGTGGCAGGTGCCATTGCTGATTGCTGAGACCTGCAGTAACTGCTACATCTTCTGTGACTGCTAGACTAATAAATAACCACATCCACCATCAGTATACAATGAACAGCCAATACTACTCGGATTTGCTTTTAAACAAGGTGCAGCCAGCCATGAGAGAGAGAGAGACGTTGTCGATCTCAGACGAGAGGTGTGATTCTCCAGCAAGACAACGCACGTCCTCATATTGTTCAACTAATCCATGAAACCATCGACAAAATGGGCTGGGAAGTACTGCCTCATCACTCTTACAGTCCCGATTTAGCACCTAGTGATTTCCATTTGTTTGGTGCACTGAAGGAGGCATTATGTGGGAAGAGGATCCAGGACAACGAAGACATGAAAAAGTTTGTGGGAAATTGGTTCAAACATCAAGATAAAGAATTCTTTGCAGCTGGAATAAAAACGCTTGAAGCCCGTTGAAACAAGTACATGATGTTCACGGGGATTGTGCTGAAATGTAGAAAAAGTACTGGTTTGTAAAAATAAGTGCTTTTCCTCTAGACCAGTTTGTCTAATTATTGAATGACCCTCACAGATCCCACTGATGATGCCTTAAAGTGAAAAAAGGTGAGATGCGTCTGGGAAAATAAAGTATAGTGCAACAAGAGAAGGCACTTTTATTTGAAAAACAAACATTCAGAGAATGTTGCAAAAACAGTGACTGTTATCTTTTCACTACATAAAAGAATGTAGGGAAACTTGGAGGAAGGTTAATGCTAACCCATGCATCAGTAAGAAGAGCTATTACGAAGATTACAACAACTTCTATAGTCAGATACTGTAAACAGTTCTGTCAGAAAATCCTTTGGGAGTGCTGATCCCACGTAAAAACTATGAATGAATCAAAATTTGTTATGTTGTCTCTCTCATGGATCAGTCGGGTGCTGAAAGTTAAGACAACAGACAGAAAGCTGAATTATTACATTCTTTATTTAAATGGAAAGACAATGGGAATTGATGAGATTCCTGCGGAACTGTTAAAGTCATTGGAGAAAGAAGGAAAAAGGGAATTGACTGAATTGTGTAATCAAATATACATGACAGGAAAATGGCCAAAGGACTTTACAGAAAGTATCTTAATACCTATAGAAAAGAAAAAGAACAGCAATAAGTGTGAGGAACATAGAACAGTGAGTCTGATATCGCATGCAGCCAAAGTCTAGCTAACGACGCTCAACAGAAGGCTGTATGGAACGCTGAATTGCGTAACAGGAGATGAGCAATTTGGTTTCAGGCGAGGAGTAGGAACTAGAGATGCCATTGGGCTACTGCGAGTGATAGGGGAGAGGTGCATGGAGAGGAAAAGGAAGGTGTATGTTGTATTCATTAACCTTGAGAAGGCTTTTGACTGTGTCAGATGGGACAAACTGATGGAAATCCTAAGAAAACATGGAGTTGACTGGAGGGATAGATGGCTAATTAGAAATTTACATTTGAACCAGACAGCAAGAGTAAGAATAAGAGGTCTGATGAGTGAAGAAATGAAACTGGAAAGAGGTGTAAGACAAGGTTGTTATTTATCGGTCACACTGTTCAATATCTGTCTGGAGGAAATCATTAATGGAAGTTTTGATGAAAGGAGAGAAGTTTGTATAGGGCGTCAGAGAGTGGAGTGTACAAGGTATGCAGACGACATGGTTGTGCTGGCAGAGTGTGCAAGAGAGATGGAACAAATGTTAGATGATCTAAACACAAAATTAGAAGAATATGGAATGGAGATTAACAAAAAGAAAACGAAAAGCATGGTAATTGGAGGAAAGGGGAGAAATTCTGTATGAAAATAGGGGGAGAGGAAATAGAGCAAGTGAATAACTTCAATTACTTGGGAAGTGTAATAATTGATGATATGTATTGCTCAACAGAAATTAGGAAAATAACTGCAATGGCAAAAGAAGCATTCAAGAGGAAACAGAAATTACTTTGTGGACCACTAAACAAAGATCTGAGGAAAGGACTTTCCACATGTTACATCTGGAGCATTGCACTGTATGGTGCGGAGACCTGGATATTGAGGAAGGAAGATGAAAGAAGATTGGAGGCACTAGAGATGTGCATATGGAGAAGAACGGAAAAGGTGAAATGGGAAGACTGAGTAAGGAATGAAGAAGTATCAAGAAGAGTTGGAGAAGAAAGAAACATGCTGAAAGTCATCAGAAAGAGAAAACGGAACTGGATTGGACATTGTTTGAGGAGGGACTGTTTATTAAAGAAGGAATAGAAGGAATGGTGAAGGGAAAAAATGGAAGAGGAAAAAGAAGATATCAAATGCTGGGCAGTATCAAAGGAGACTTATATTCAGAAATGAAAATACTGGCTATGGACAGACAAAAGTGGAAGAGGCAGAATACCATACTACTACTACCTGGGAGAAGCCGACGGCCGACGGCCAATTGCGCCACAAATTGTGGAAGAAGTTACTGTTGCCATACCTGAGAGTGTTGGGTGAAATGTGCTATCTGCAAGTAATGCACAAGCTGTGTCATGACTGCTAAACATTCCATACTCCACCGTTCGAAATGTGCTGCTAGTGCGGTTCCAGGCTGTCGTGGATGTTGATGGTCGTCACGTTGAGCAACGTTTATAACCTGGAACGTAAACATGGTACGTAATTAAGAATGTTACCCTCCCATGTGGAAATTAAAACGTATTTCTTTCGATGATTTATTCGTTATTTCTCTCCCATATTTTCCTGCAAATGTTTCAACACAGTTCCGTTCTCCTTCGATCACATCTTTTTTCATGGGGTCCTCTCGAGCAGCGAAAGTTTAATTATAACCACATTTTATATCCATTTCTCAACTCTCAGTACATGGGCTAGAAATTTATAATATATTAAAAACGAACCACAAGGAATTATGCTTGCTGAAAAGAAAATTATATGTAAGTCTTGTGTAAAAATTATATTATTCAACCGCGGAAATTTTAAAGGGTGATAACGCTATCTTTGTAAAGTAATGCATCATACTTGTATCGATGGTTCTAAATTAAGATTAATTTAGGTTTTTTAGGTAGTTTCTGTGTGTTTGGTTATTTTACTAATATTGATTAGGCTTCTGAGTATTAAATCAATGATTTATGTGTGTGTGTATTGAGATGATAAAATTCTGATTGTGACATTTAGGATAAAATCAGTTAAGGAATAACAATAATATTCATGGAGAAATTATTGCTGAAACTTGTCTGACCATACCAAACCTATTGTACACATCAAATCGGACCCTCAAATCCCAAACTATACCATCGATAATGTATAATAACGTACCCAATTTGTGAAATGGGTGGACTTTGATTCGTGAGTAACATATCTTCACGTATGACACTGAACTTTGTTTATGCTTGCGATTTAAATCATGCTTTGTAGAGGAAATTTGAGTGCAAGAAGTTTTCGTATATATTTCGTAAGTGGAATATGCTATTCTTTTTGTTATTGTGTTCTGATGAAACAATTCTATGATCTAAAATAAATTCGTATGCTATACAGAACCCCTTTTCCTGCAGAACCATGTTAATGTGTATGGTCTGTTAGTAATATGACAAGGATAAACTTAAAATAAATAGATAAGTAGTATTTCAGATGTGATTTTTTTTTTTGTGTAAATGCTGTAAATATGTGCTGAGAATTTTCAGATTTTGTTGACAACTGTAGGTTCAAATGGCTCTGAACACTATGGGACTTAACTGTAGGTATATGTTAGTTTGCCAAGGAACTTTATATTGCAGTTGTAGTTGAAGGTTCCTTTTGTGGTATATGAATATTGTACGTTGAAATATTGATGCTGCCACCCAGTCTTCTCACTTAGAATCTGTATCCACAGTTTTCTGATCGATGAAACTTGTCTTTTGGTAGTTACCTGCTTCTTCCGGTACCTAACATTAAGAATATACCACTCGGAACATCGATTGTTTTTTATGAAGTCATTTTGTGCTATATAGTTATGTTATTGACTTTTTCCGTTAGTGTTATGTTTAAAAAAATAGTTCCATTGGGTGGTAATTTGTGGATACCCCACCAAATGAGCACAAGTTTTCTGGCAGATGGATAACAACAGACATAGCTGGTTAAAGGGAAGACTGGTTTCAGAATCTCTGCCTTATTATGTAATCAATTCAGAAATCCTCCAGTGCCCCTGGTCTTTCTTACATATGCAGTCTTTCATGATTCTTTAACTGTGTGTTTGTTGTGACTAAATTATGCTCTCTGTATGTCCATATTTTCAGAGATGGTTGCAGGACCTTAGCAGTTCTCTTGGGCTACCAGTTTCAGCATTATATTACGCCATTTTTGGAAGTTCAAGTTAACTGGCGGTTTGGGAGTTGTTCCTGGGAGAGGCCTATGGCCAATAGCTCCACAAATTGTATAAGTTACTGTTGCCGTTGCTGAGAATGCTGGATGCAATGTGCAACCTGCAAGCAATTCCCAAGCTGTATCATGACAGCTGAACATTCTGGAATATTTTACCCAATGTATGCCATTATCATTTAACCTTACAGTGGAGCTTGCATGCCCTTGAGGAAAAATGTAGTTTCCGTCTTGCTTAAAGCTGTTCACAGTACCAGCACAGTAAGGCCATTTTGGCTAATGTTACAAGGCCAGCTCAGTCACTCATCCAGACTGCTGCCCATGCAACTACTGAAAAGGTAGTTGCTGCATTTCAAGAATCACATGTTTATATGGCCCCTCCAGTGTTACATCTGCTGCAGTCGTACTTGCAATACGGCTATCTGTATTATTGAGGCCCGTGAGAGCTTCCCTGCATCAGCAAAGTCCATGGCTCATTGTGGCTAATAATTTCCCCCTTAGACTGTTTTACCAAAACTATCCTCTTGGCCCAGTGGGAGTATAAGCCAGATGTGGAAGTCTCTTGGTTAAATGATTTGGCTTGGCTCTTCATTGCATTTTTTCCTCATTGATGTATGATACGCAGTATGCACCAAACGCCTACTGGACATTTGCATAGTATGTAAAATAGTGATCCTGTATTTAACTTGCACTTCCATTTGTTTTTAACAAAGTGTGTTAAATGTGGAGTGAATAAGACCTTCGGCCGTGCTACAGATTATTTACTTATTACCTACCTATATTGTATATTTGTAAGCTTAGCCAACTCAAAAGCAGATTGACACCTTACAGTCTTTCCCATGCCTTGGATTATGGCTCAATTGAGTTAGTCATAACCACGAAGACTTCAGGGTGAGGGAACTCTTATCACCCGGCCACTTGTTCTATCCTCCCAAAAAAATCTGCATAAAGTGTGTGTGTGTGTGTGTGTGTGTGTGTGTGTGTGTGTGTACATTTCAGCTACTTATTTTTACTGTGTCCTATTTGCAAATGCTATATCATTGCATGCTCTCGATGATTAAAGAAACAAATAAATTACACTCAAAGTGCTTCTTGATGGAGATCAATCTGTTGGCAATACAGTGAATCCCAAGCAGCTCAGGTAAAAATAGTTCAGAATGCAGATAAAAAATTGTTTTGTAAGTAAGCTCGAACCCAGTTTCCAAAATACTCCATCAAAATTTGACATTATATGTGTCTTCCAATTAAACTGAGTTCTGATAGAATTTTAGGTAACTTAAATGGGTCTGCTGATGAACACAAGCTGCCAGTATAGTTTCAGAAGTGTCATGTGTTCTGTATACAATGTCTGGGAATTTCTGTTTGTTTTTGGGTGATGGCTTAGAGTGTGTTATTTACTAAACTTACATAGGCCTAGTGGGGTTGGTGATCCAAGTGTTGTACAGACAGAGAGAGAGAGAGAGAGAGAGAGAGAGAGAGAGAGAGAGAGAGAGTGGGGGGGGGGTGGCTGGGGGGGTAGTAGTGATAGACTGAACTGCCCAAGGACTAGATAAGTTTGCAAGTTGACAGTTTCGCTGGGATTAGGAAAGCCAGTGAATGTGTGTTTTTAATACAGCGTGCACTCTGTAATTTAATTTACATCCCTGTTTCAAGCTCTTGTTTTCCCTCAGTCTGATATTTCCTGCATAACAGGAGCACTCCTAGCCTTGAACCCTTATTTTCATGGAGGAGCCATTAGTTTTCCAGGTTTTATTTTTCTAATATAACTGTGTTGTTAGTGACGTCAATCATTAGTCGTTTCATATGGCTCATATTTCTACCATAAAAATGTTATCAGTCTGTTGGCATGGTATCACATTGTTAACTAAACCCCCCTAAACCACAAGGTAAGTAATGTTTTCGTATTATAAGGAAGTCCAAGAGCTAAAATGCAGTCTATGTGAATGGGATGCTCTTACTTTCAAGTTTACTTATTTGGAAGATGAATTTGGTGAAATACTCGCTAATTGGTACCACTTCTACTGTGTTCTCACTTATAGACAAGACATGAAGTAAAGTGTACACACACAGGTTTTTTGTGACTCATCAATGCCATAAATGTCTCCTGCAGTATTATTTTCATCTATCTTCAGTGTGAAACTTCCTGGCAGATTAAAACTGTGTGCTGGACCGGTGCTCCAACCCAAGACCTTTGCTTGTCATGGGCAAGTTCACTACCAAAGAAGCTGAATACAACTCATGAGCTGTCCTAACAGTGTTACTTCCACCAGTACATCGTCTTCTACTTTCTGAACTTCACAGAATTCTGCAAAGAATCCCTCATGCTGTGGCTAAGCCATGTCTCCTCAACATCCTTTCTTGCAGCAGTGCTAGTCCTACAAGTTATGTAGGAGAACTTGTGTGAAGTTTTGAAGGCAGCATATGAGGTACTGGTGGAAGTAAAGCTGTTTGGTGGGCCATGAGTTGTGCTTGTGTAGCTCAGTCCATGGAGCACTTGCCTGCAAATGACAAATGTCTCAGGTTTGAGTCCACGTCAGGCACACAGTTTTAATCTTCTGGGAAGTTTCAGATTAGCACACACTCTGCTGCAGAGTGAAAATTTCATTGTGGAATCTCCAGGATGTTTGTGACTTCATCAGAAGGCTAAAGAGTATTCATCTGATACGTTTACAGACACCCTAATGATTCATGTCACTAGTCCACAGTAGCCTTTTTCTTTTATCAGGGCTTCAGTGGTTCTTTTTTTTTTTATGAGAAATTAAATTGGAAAGGATTTAAAGTTTAACATCCGGTTCATGACATCATTAAAGATTTAGCTCAAGCATAGAATAGAGATGTAGAAGGAAAGTGACCCTATCTATTTCAAAGACATTATACCAATACTCATCTTCATTGATTCAGGCAAAACTTGAAATGTGGATGTGGGTGCAGAGATTTGTCCTTCACTGCTCATGAAGGCACCTGCAGTGCCTTGACAGTAGTGCCACCACACTTTGCAATAAAATTAGAATAAGTCACTGCATATTTGAAAAGGACCAGTCTCGTAGGAAGAGAGTTTGAGTATCCTTTATGACAGATTTTATGTTGCATAAAATAAGTGGGACTAAGGTAATGACATTATTTGGAATTTTGGGGCCATCTCATTTTTATAAAATTCTTTTCTTCTCTCTGTTAGTTTGTGACTATATATTGCCAACACACTGGTGTAAGAGAATTGATTTTGTCAAGGCTCTGTTTTATGTGTGATTATGTTTGCTGTTACCAGTTGCAGAACCTTTGTGGTAAAGAGTCCTTTGTTAATTGATTATCTTGCAAACTTTTGTACCTTGTCCAGCTCTTTCACAATGATTCAGCAGTTGCGGCCAGTGCTAGGGGGTGGACACCAAGCACTTGGGTAAAATGTCTTTAGACGTACTTGTTTTGTAAATAAAACTGCCTTTTCTTGCTGCAACTTAATTTATTTTTCCCAGGCTCGTTTCACCTTTCTGTTACTCTAAGGCAGTAGAAGAAGAAGAAGAAGAAGAAGAAGAAAGAAAAAAAGGCGAACTGTTTGATAATCTAAAAATAATAAAACTGTATCATTCTAGATCCCACTGAAGATGCCTTAAGAGTAAGAAAAAGGCGAAACATGTCTGGAAAAAATAAATTAAGTTGCAACAAGAAAAGGCAGTTTTATTTACAAAACAAGTATTTCTTTGCTTGCTGTGGAGGATGGCCACACAAACAAACTTATCAGAAGTTTTTTTGTGTTTGACTGTTCATTATGTTTCTAATCTACCTGAACTTGAGAAGTAGATATATTTTTCCTAGTTTTGAAACATCAGTCAAGTTTGTTTTTAGTGATAAATTAACTTTGTTACCACGCCAGAGATAACTGGAGACGAGTGCTCAGGGTTTAAAACATCTTAAATACTGCAACCACAGCTTTTTGACAATGAAAGTAAGTCTTAGTCCATTCCAAAAGCCTTTTGTGCAATCTTTGCTTGAATATGGATATAAAGTGTATGAAACAAGGCCATGATACATGGAATTCTTAGATGCTGTTCATTGTGAGTGGATGAAAGTAGTAACATGCTTTCCAGATCAGCCCAATGGTTAGCCTTTGTACAGAGGCCACTGAATTGCCACAAGCCATCCGGCAGTGAAGTGTCATGTACATCATGTGTAGTGTTTCCTCTTTACTGGAACTGACACATTATATAAAGTTCTGTTCTTGACCACTAGTGGAATGAAATTTCATAACTTAAATGGAAACAGTGGGGTCACTTTGCAGTTCACGAAAGGCAGCAGCTAGGTAATAGCTGCATTCTACATTAACATCATTATTGAGTGCTGGAGTCACTGAATTTTCAGAAGCTTGGAGTAACTAAAGAAGCCGTTGCAAGAACATATAGCTGCAAAATGTAAAAATTTTCGGGAGACACTAATAATGAATAAAAATTAAATATCAACACCATTAATGCTGTTTGTCTAAAATTGTTTGAAGTGGCTGTAGAATACATATTAAATTGAAAATATGCTTTTGTAAAGACTCATCTCACTTCAGTTTGGCAACCACTGGGTCTGTGTTGTTCCTTTCTCCAGTAAACTATGTTTGCAGTTGAGTATGCAATAATCCATACTAATTACCTGGATCATCGATCTACCGTACTTCATTACATGTTAGACTTCCTTTGATACTAAATTTTATTACGAGAAAACATTTTGACCAAGGAAACTAGATTCAGAGAAACTTAATCGTTATTCAGTAGCAAGATCATTACTGGTTGCACTTTCACTTCGTGTTGTAACTGTCTTGTGAAACCACACGCAGTCCAGCAGAACATACTTTGAAGCCGTGTCTTTAACAGCCTTCACCTTATTTGCATGGGGTTTTAAGACATTGTGAGTAGTTGATGTTTCTAGTAGGAAAAGAATAGTGGCTGCATTTTCCACAGCAAAGGTATAGCCTGCTATAGTACTTGCAATTTGAAATGAAACTTCCTGGCAGATTAAAACTATGTGCTGGACCAAGATTCGAAAT
The DNA here is from genome assembly GCF_021461395.2 of Schistocerca americana. Taxonomy (NCBI): domain Eukaryota; kingdom Metazoa; phylum Arthropoda; class Insecta; order Orthoptera; family Acrididae; genus Schistocerca; species Schistocerca americana. The sequence goes on from NC_060130.1 coordinate 867,596,125, forward strand.
CGAGACCTTTGCCTTTAGCAGACAAGTGCTCAACCAACTGAGCAACCCAAACATGACTCACGATCCATCCTCACAGCTTTACTTCTGCCAGTACCACATCTCCTACCTTCCAAACTTCACAGAATCTCTTCTGCACAGGAGGGGTCCCAAGTTAGAGTCTTGGTTCGGCACACAGTTTTAATCTGCCAGGAAGTTTCATATCAGTGCACACACTGTTGCAGTGTGAAAATTCATTCTGAGTATTTCCAATAGATTTGTATTTTTATACTGGTGAACCCATTTGTTTTGAAGATTGTTATGAAATGAGTTGTGTAGTCCAAAATGGAGCTGATTCTTAAGAGACATGTGGAGCATTTTCTGCCATGAGAGCTTACAGCAAGAAGAGAAACAAAATATCACAGAAATGGGTGCTATATTGTTCTCACACTGCATGCCTTCCATTGTAGACTGCTAAAGGGAAGTAATGAAGAATGATACAACACGCATCAGGTTTGATCCATGACAACAACAAGAAGTCAGCTAATTGTTAGCACTACATAACTGCTTTGATGACTGTGATATGATGCCCATTCGTCCCATTTTTCCTTAAACAGCCATGATTTTTTTTTTGTCTGAAAAGCTGTACTAAAAAGTGAATTTTGAAGATGCTCAAATGTCTCACTTGTTTGTGATTCTGCCATGCCAAAGTATTTTACGCTGTCAGATTTTTTATATGCAGTTTGCTAAGCATTGTGCAAGTATATATGCTAGAAAGCAGCACTTGTACAACTTGCCCTGCAATCTTTATCAATTTACTGTTAATGTTTTGCACTTTTTTATAGCACCGATTCATGTTCACTGTTTCATAATGCCAAAGTAATACAGTATAAATATCTATATACCGAGGCCAAAACGGAAGTGTAATTTTAAATGTAATATGAAAAGTGAGTTCACTTTTACCACTGGTGGTGGAGAAACTATAGAATTTATGTTGTGCAAATCAAACTTCATTGTTGGACAAGATGTAAGGTCTGGCATTGTGAATCATATTAAGATAAAGAAACATCACATGAGCATTCAAACGCAAATGTACTTCCTGATAACATACATAAAAGTGAAAAGTGCAGTGACAGTGTAGCAAAATAATTTTTAAAAAATAATTTGGGTTCATCTGAGTGCATGAATGCAAAGGAAAAGTCTATGTCAATTAAATTTTGTCAGTACAGTTTGTGTCCTGTTTTTTAATTGTCTCAGGTTTTTGTAAAATTTTTAAAGTGCTCCTTTTTTAATAAAAATTAAATGGGCACTGTAGATTGTGGCCTTATGCAATCATGCACATTTGAACTATTAATGTATCAAATTTAAACAGTCATTTTTACATTGGGTAAGTAAAGCTATAAGTGATGTTTGCCTTGGTACACTCACTAGCAAGCCCACTGTTGAGTGCGTAGATCATAAAATTACCACCTTCATGGTAATGGGTCTGAAGATGATACTGTGAATTTGAATTTGCAGCTCAATTATGCTGAACAGAACCACATTCCTGTAAATTGAAAGGTCACAGTATAAGTGTACATGTAGGTGCCTGTCAGGTGTTAATTTGACTCATGGTACTGACAGGTACAGTTACTAACACTGGAGTCCTAAATGTATACTGCATTGAAGTACATAACATATTGTTTCAGGGAACATAAATTTATGCCAATTGTTATTGGTAAGAAATAAACTTCCATAGTGGTGCTATTCATAAAATTTTTAAGTTATTGGATGATAAATGTATGTGACATCCTTAAGCGCCAAGCACTGTTATATCTCTGAGTAGTTCTTTAGCATCTTTTTTAGTGCCACAAATAGGTTAACTAATACAGGCAAGGGAAAATTTCTAGTTTACTTTAATACTCTGTGATTGGTAAATTAAACTGCAGTTCATTTGCCAAGGCTGAGAAGTACAGATAATTAAAGGCATTTTTCAGCCTTCTTGATTCCTATATTCATTTGTAAGTAAGTCTGTCACTTGTTATGGCAGTCAAAGAATTAGTGGCAGAAAATTCTGACTATATCTCTGTTTCATGAAGTGACAAAATTTTTGAGTAGGCCTAAATTGTGACAGTTATGTGCAGAAAGTTTATTGGTTCAGCTGAACTAGTTCTACGCTTTTTAATGTAGCAGTAACTGGTTACAAGTAAAACTGAGACTTTCATTTTTATGAAGAAACGTTGGCAGTAAATATTTCTTTGTAATTAGGTGTAAATGATTGAATCAGTACATAAATAGTTAATGCTGGCCACTTTTAAAATCTGTGAAACGTTAATTCATGGATTTAGAAGTACAAATTGTCAGCTGTTATATGGTCACCTTATTATGGGCTGTTTGTTTTTATGACATTTTATTTCATGTTACATAACAGTAAAACATTAAAATGCACATATTTAGGTGTGGGGTAGGGGAATAGACTGTGAAGTTGTCATATGACAATTTTTTGGGACAACGTCCATGAAATCTTTGACCCAGTTGATTCCAGCTACTTTATTTACGTCCTAACTACTATACATATCTGAGACCAGCCTTTTTGCATACTGGTATGCATGTCATATTTGTTTAGTATCCCCACCAGTGAACGTAGACTAATACGAGTGAGCTGGTGTGGTTATCAAAGCAGAATAGTACAGAAAACTCATGGAGGATGCACACAATGAATAGTTTGGTCCACCGAGCGAGGTGGCGCAGTGGTTAGCACACTGGACTCGCATTCGGGAGGACGACGGTTCAATCCCGCGTCCGGCCATCCAGATTTAGGTTTTCCGTGATTTCCCTAAATCACTCCAGGCAAATGCCGGGATGGTTCCTTTGAAAGGGCACGGCCGTCTTCCTTCCCTGTCCTTCCCTAATCCGATGAGACCGATGACCTCGCTGTCTGGTCTCCTCCCCCAAAAACAACCCAACCCAATAGTTTGGTCCCTTTGATTATCCAGCCAACCAACACATATGATGTTTAGTGTGGGCAGAGTCACTCAGGTGTTTACCTGTCAGTGGCAATAGACCTGGACCAGCAGTTCTTACATTGATTTCAGCTATTACAGGCCAGTCCCTCTGTGTTTATTTCTGTACTTTGTCTCTTCAAAGTATTTGGACTGTCTGCTCCCTGTAGGTTGACTTTGACTTCAAGTCTCATTTCTTTCTTCTGGGTTCAGCTCTCAGCTTGTTGTCTAGCCACATTTGGCTACTATAGTTTACAACCATTTTGACAATGATGGTTTTGGCCAATGGATTGCCTTGTGTGGGTATTAAAGTTTGTAACTCATTTTGTAGTTAAATTTTTAAGTTTTAATAATGTTATCGTAAAGCTTACATTCTTCATATGTGGTGAAAACTTCTTGGTTTGTATACATTGAGTTAGTGATGTTGGCATCTGATTGCTATCGCTCAGCGTAATATCCACCACATTCATGTTCATCTGTCAAATAAAGTGCAGTTACGTCCATTGGACAACTTACAGAGATGCCGCATTATTATAGAAATTAGTGATAGGATATATTCTACAACTGGCAGCAAATTCAATACAGTGTCTCTGGGTATTGTAGTGTGACACTTAGCAGCATCCAAGCCACAGCAATAAGCAACAGAAGACCCAACTCAGTAAATGAACCATGAAGGACATCTGTAATACCAGTGTGTCTCCCAAACTGGAAGAAAGCTTCCACATCTATTCAAGTGGTGGTGGTGGTGGTGGTGGTGGTGGTGGTGGTGGTGGTTTACATGGACAAACTTGGTTTACTTATATCAGTGAACCCTAGTCATGTGTTCTTGCAACACAGAAAAAATTACCATAGTGAGTGCTATCATAATTGAGCTTTAAAATACCCCTATTTTCTGCCTGTGGCTTGCAAAGATTGTCAAGTATACTGGCAACTGAAGAGATCATAAAAGCTATGGATCCGAAGAATAAGTTAATAGTGATCTTTCAAAGACTGCTGACTTCAAAGCTAATTTTAATACATTAGTGCTGCGTGGGCTTGTTATGTCGGGATGCACCTTGCTCCTACATCTCCAAGTCTCAAACCACTAAGCTACAGTTATACATTAAGACACAGCCATACAAGTAAGTGGTTTGTAACCTGGTGGTACATGAAATTCCTATCATCAGTTTTCAGCACAACTGGAAGGAGGTGTGACAGTGTACAGTTTCTTATTACCAAAGTGTTCGTTTGTGTAGTTGAAATTTTATTCTTCTCAACAGTTTGTTTTTTTACAAAGAGTGAGATAGACTGTTGACAATAGTTTGTCAATTTGGTTGGGATATGAAACTTTGTGGCCTTCTTACTACTTTTTGAGTAGAGTAGTTTATATACTGACTCATTTCACCAACTCCAGTCCTTTGTTTATATGCTTACCTATATCATAATAAGATCCAATATTTCGCAAGCACCCATTACAACCAATCACATGATGAAGATTTGTATTTGACTTATCATTTGCATGTTAGAGAAAAGCTAAAATATGTGTTATATAGAAAGAAATGTAGTCCCGTATTGATCCCAAAGCTTGTTAGAGGGAATGAGACTTATTATTTTTAACTGTATATTTCAGAAACCACTTTCAATGCAGTAAGGGCAGTCACCTCATTTCATTCAGGGGCAAACAGATTTCGCAGCACATGAGGGTAGTTAGCCTGTGACCTAGGAACAGCATGTACATTGCCGCAAACCTACACAAAACACTCAGGCGACTGTCTAGTTTGATGTAACAACTTTCATTTTTACGCCAACAAGAAAAAGTCAAAAATCAGATGTTATAAAGTTAATATACTGGACTGAGGCATAACATATCTGCCGATTCATACTGTTTTGTATTTTCAGAGACTTCCTACCAGTCTTCCTTTGCCCATTCTACCTCAAACTGAGTTCATTACTATAATTACATATCTTACGTTTATTACAGTAGTTAAAAATGCTTATGGAAGCATCTCTGACACATCAGAATGGTTGCATGAAAAGAGGGCTAGCAGGGGTAGTGACCTAAAAAGGAAAAAATGGAGGGAGCCAACAGCACCCAGTGTTCGCAGGTGGTCACCCATCCAAGTACTAACCAGGTCCGATGTTGTTTAACTTTGGTGATTGGACGAGAACTGGTGTATGGTATGACCGTTAGCACAATTTTACTGTAGCCGCACCCCAGAAGGCACATTCGGCTCGTCTCTCAGTAAATACAGTAGCAGTTTTCGGCCGAAATCAGTGCACGTTTGATGCAAAGCACGTCCTGCCGCAGCAGTGAGTTTCTCAAGGGCAACACAAAGTGGCGCCTTGCGCGGCGTCCCAGAAGCGTCTGCCAAATTAGTGGGTGTGCCGCCAGGTGCATGTGATGCACACACAGCTGCCCAATGCCACGCCTGTCATTCACTTCATACGTGCGGCCTTCAGCACTCGCGGACAACACATATTGTCCCTGTTGTCCAGCGGAGAGCTCTCACATGGCTGAGCAACGTATGACCTATGCAGAGTGTGGCAATGTTGTGCCAGAAGGTGCCACTACTAGCAATGTCGACTTCCTCGCCTCACACAAGATATTTGCATAATTTGCAGTATCTGCACAGTGCATTCACACCTGTCCCTTTCCATCCCGATGTATAGACCTTTCACCGCCATTGTTTGCCTCTTCAAGCTTTATTCTTTCCAGGGCATCAACGTATCATAGTTATCATTTAGATATGCATTGCCTCTACTTGACTTCAGCACTGATTCTGTAACTTAACAACAATTCTAATCGTATGTCAGTCGTATAGGAAGACTGAAGGACCCATAGCACCTACTCCAGAGACCTCCAGTAAATATTTCTTGTGAAAAGTCATCACAAATAAATAGTAACAGTACACTGGCCATACATAGTAATGGGTTCATTATCAATAAGAGAGAAGGGGACACATTTAAGAGAATGCCTCTGTTTTATGTACAAAAGAGGATAGAAGGAATTGCTGGTGTCCCAGTTACAAGGCTGCACATAGATACTTGGTTAAAAGAGATGATGAAATCCAGTCAAGTACCTAAACAGCTCCATTGCAATTCTCTTGCAAATATCCATTTGTAATTGAAATGAAACACACAGTCAGTTATTATAAAGATGACATGTCATGTTGTGATCTTATGAACACAGATGTGTGTGCGACATTTTTTGAACAGGATTCCCCTTTTGGGGAGTTCAGCAGGCTGGGAATCAAACCCGGGGCCTCATGATAGTCAGCAATGCTAACCATGAGCTGTTGACAAAGTACTTTACAAGAAGTGTATGGCACAACAAAGAAATAACCAAGGAGAAGACTATAATGAAGTGGAGTGAATAATTGTTTGGAGAAAACAACTGCTTTGATACTAGACATGATTCACCCACACTGACTAAATAAATAAAAAGCTGAGTTCATGCATTGTTTTCAGTGTCAAAACTTTGAGCGCACAGATTTTGTCACCAAGGTGAAACCAACATGTGGGATCCATGCTCATCATCCACATCACAGCTATCCTGCATCACCTGTCAAGACATACATCCATTGTGATCTTAGCAACATGCAGGGCACTTATAACAACAAAATATTGATGAACTGAAAGTAACAAGACAGTTACTTCACAAAGAGAAAGAATTGAAACACAATTCAGTGACATTTACAGAGTGAGCTGGCTCAGGATTTAAAGGAATTGGAGTCACATTTCAGAGGATCGTGATGTAAATCCCCATGCAGCCATCCAGATTTAAGTTTCCATGGGTACTGAAAATTAATTAATGTGAGTACAGGAGACACCTTTTTTTAAAGAAGGGGGAGTACAGATTTTCTCTCCATGTTTCTCCTAACCAAGCTTGTGTTTAATCCCTAAATGGTCTTGTCATGAATGGAATGTTAAACTCCAATCTTCTTTTCTTCCTTACTCAGTTTCATTTTTCACTGCTCTAAAGAAATGGTCACAGCCAGGCATCTTTGTGCAAACATTCCATGTATGATGTGTGTCTGGAAAGTAAGTTCCATTGTGGAAAAAAACTCATAAAAACATTTTTTCAAACAAAAATTTATTTTTACAAGAAAGATCATTTCTTAAAGTATTTTTCTACATGGTTGCCACTATTCTTCCAACATTTGTTATAGTGGGGAGCCAACTTTTCTATGCCCTCTACAGAGAGAGATGCTGCCAGTGACAGCCACTGCTGAACACTTCTTTTGCATTGTTTTCACTCTCAAACTGCATTCCTCCAAAATCATGTTTCAAGTTCAAGAAGAAGTGGTGGTCAGAAGGTGAGATATTAGGGCAGCTGAAAACAAAAGGCATTGGACCGTCAGTCAAGGCATCATATTGCTTCATGACAGTGCCCAATTCTGTTGGTATCACTCGAAACCTTATTCAGAAATTTGATTGAGAGCAGTTTGATCACCCACCATACAACCTCGATCTTGCACCTGTGGACTGTCAATTGCTGTGAATGTGAAGTGTGATTTTGGAGCAAAGCGGAAGAGGGGAGGAGATTAAGTGAAGGCGAATGGTCGACTTCAGTTTATCGGGAGAATTCTAGGAAAGTGTGGTTCATGTGCAAAGGAGATCACGTAAGGGACACTAGTGCGACCTACTCCTGAGTATTGCTCAAGCGTCAAATTAAAGGAAGACATCAAAGCAGTTCAGAGGCTGATATGCTAGACTTGTTACCAGTACGTTCGAACAACACACAAGTGTTACGGACATGCTTCAGGAACCCAACTGGGAATCCCTGAAGGGAAGGCGACATTCTTTTCAAGGATCACTGTTGAGAAAATTTAGAGAAATGGCATTTGAATCTGGCTGCAGAACAATTCTATTGCCTCCAACGTACATTGCACATAAGGACCATGAAGATAAGATAGGAGAAATTAGAGCTCATACAGAGACAAATAGACAAGTAGTTTTTTCCTCACTCTATTTGCAGGTGGAGCAGGAAAGGAAATGACAAATAGTGGTATGATTACTCTTTGCCATCCGCCATTCGATGGATTATGGAGTATCGATGTAGATGTAGTGTCTTAATGTCCCATCAACAACGAGGTCATTAGAGACGGAGCCCTTTCAAAGGAACCATCACATCATTTGCCTGAAGCAATTAGGCAAATAACCAAAAATGTGGTGGCTAGACACAGGTTTCAACCATTGTCCTTCCAAATGCGAGTCCAGTGTGCTAACCAGTGCACTACCCCACTCAGTGGAGGAAGGTGCTTTGACAGCGATAATGATGTAGAAATCAGTGCTCAACAATGGCTGTCTTCACCATCTGCATCTTTCGATGATGAGGGCATAAAAAAGTTGGTTTGCCGCTATGACGAATGTCTGAAAAATGGTGGCAACTATGTAGTAAAATAGTTAAGAAATTTTCTTTGCTGCAAAAATAAATTTTGGTTGTAAAAAATGTTTTTATAAGTTTTTTTCCGAAACTGTACTTACTTTCCAGACATGCCTCATAGATGGCTGCACATCTTCATCTGTACTTACAGTGTATAACAGAGTGTACTTTGTGTGCCTATCAATCTCCCCACCCCTACCTGCTCTATTTGCAAATCTTGTGCATTTAAAGGTCATAATATGGTATCGTAAAACTAATTTCATAATTCTGCAACATATTGACATCGGTAATTCTACATCACATTGACATTAGCAAAATTGTCCTGTGGTTATTGACATCTGTTTCACAACTCATCTTGAAAATGAGCATGACCAGCAGTTTTCCACTTATTTGTACTACTTTCAGGATAAGATTTGATGTTTGCTGTTAACTGCTCATGTAATGTGTTTCCTTCCTGTTTTTTTAACATTCTATGTAACACGTCATTAATGCTACAACAGTCATACAGTCACTGACCCCTCCTCCCCTTACCACAGTCCTCCCTTTGTTAACTGCATTGAAAATTTCACATCTGTTAGATGCCAGAAGATCTAAGGCATTGCCCTCGACAGTCAAGTTTCCAAGCAGTTCAAAGTAATTTTTAGAGAAGAATATCTCATAAATTCATGTTTATGGCACCTTCTCTTTTCATGAGGCTCCCGTTTTATAATTGGTCAAGCTTAAGCCTCTCCTTATCACACTATGATCAGGAAATTTATGTACAAAATTCTCAAAAGTTTTCCTCTAAGCACTGACACTTGGAAGTTCCATTCTTGGTACCAAACCTCTGTAAATGTTTCTCATTGTAGCCATGAGTCTGTAGAAAGTGTTGTAGGTGACTTACAGTACAGCTGGTCATCCTTCCCACTCAAGACTGCAAAAGTTAAGTAAACCAAACAATGGAAAATCCAGGATGGAATGTAATAGTATTATGAGAAGGAAAGTTGCTACTTACCTTACAGCAGAGATGCTGAGTCGCAAATAGGCACAATAAAAAGACTCTCACAATTGTAGCTTTTGGCCGTTAAGGCCTTCGTCAGCAATAGACAGACATACACGCATGCACGTGCACACGCACACTGCAGTCTCAATGAAACCACGCTTTGTGTGGTGTTGGTGTTGTTGATGTTGACGAAGCCCTTAATGGCTGAAAGCCGTAATTGTGAGAGTCTTTTTGTTGTGCCTGTCTGGGGCTCAACATCTCCACTATATGCTGAGTAGCAACTTTCCTGCTCATAATAAAGTTAAGTTAACCCTTTCCTGGATCACCTTAATGGATCGGTGTGCAGGACTTCCTGGTACCAGTTCTCCGTAAATTCTCGTTGATGTAGTTCCTTAAAGCAGTTCTTTTAGCATACTGGATTTGTTTGGAGATGCAAGTAGGCTCTGTATGGCTATAATTTGGGACTGTGGGTTGTTAACCTATTTGAAATAAATCCCGGGATGCCATTATGGTGCTTTTATTACTGAACACTTTAAAACCATGTGCAATTAAATAATTGAAACATTTCCTCACAAAAGTTACTAAAGACAGAATGTGGTCAAGATGATGAATACAGAGAACATACTCAGCTTATAACCTATTGCCAACTGATGAGAGTGGAGTGCAACAGAAATGTTGTGCATACTTTGTATAGCTTCATAGCTATTCATATCTGATTAGTTGTTGGATAATTTTCACATGTCTCCAGATTTAATGGGTTTACTGCATAGTGGTGTTGTAGTACTAAAGCTTTAATGACAATTAGGCTGCTCCCAGTATTTACTCTGCCCAAAGGGAACTGTAATTATTAACTATTTATTAAATAAGTCTTAGATTTCATGCCTGAGTATTAGTGAGTCCCTGATGTATAGATTGCCAGGCAAGATTCTTTCTCATGGCTCACTTATGTCTCCTCACTTCACTGACACACTATTGTGGCCTGTGGTACATCCACTACCAATGCCTGCTTGGGAAATAGTTTTTCACTCGGTGCTGATGTATTCTGCAGTGCTGCTTAAGGGAGTGAATTACTACTGCTAACTGTAGCATCCTAATGAAATGTAAAATTTAGAAAATAAAATGCTGCAAAAAAAGAGGAACTTGTTCATTCTTCTTTTTTTTTATGCAGGAAACAAGCATCTATCCTAAGCTTCAAAAACAAATATAGAATTTCATTGTGAACTGTCCTAAACACATGTTTTACATTAAATGATCTCGTGGGAGATTTGCCGTAAATAAACAAATATTACAGATGTATAGAAATACATCAAAGACATATTATTAGTCAACCACAATATTATTGCACTTGGGAGTGAGGGTGCTTCTGTCGGCTCATGTGTTTATCTGTGCACTTGAAGCCGATCAGAATGTGCTCTGTTGTTTTAATGACTGAACAACTTGCTCTTGAAGCTATTCAGATTTCCACGTGTGTGTGTGTGGGGGGGGGGGGGGGGTATAACAGTGGGAAAAACTGATTTAGTTTTTTTTTGTGTACCGTAATGTCGTCACATGTTTCTGATAATGGGCACGAGAGACCAAGTGCAATAATATCATGGTAGGGTAGCAATTTCATTTCGTGTTCTCCCCCCCCCCCCCCCCCCCCTCCGGATTACTACGATATTCAGATCATATTTACCATGCTCTTAGTATTAATATTCATTACTATTTTTTTATTTTATAAGGCAACAAACACCAAAAGGTTAACATAGAAGACTCCATATTTCAGAACCCTCTTTTAAAACAATAAACACTTACCAAATAAACTGCTTCTCTCCTGCAGTATGAAACTATGTAATTATTTGTAAGAAAGACCTTCTCAAATTGTACATTAAACAAATATTTAAAATATTCTTGGAAAGTAAAGTTTTGATAGTAATCATCACTTTTTACATTACTCTCAATATACAAAATAAACATGTCATTCACTTTTCTGTGTGGCTTGGTTACTGTCTTATAGAAATCCATTTGAGCTCTCTCTGTTGTTTTATTATTTCATTAACAGAAGATATTATTTGTTATACTTTTGCATGCAACTCATTGCCATTTAAACCATACACATGAGATATTTGCTTTTCTCTTAACTTTGTTGTGGTTCATGGCCTCCACTATCTTTTTCATGGGTCACACACTATTTGATAGTTGTTATTTTAGAGCACATATTACTGTTCATTCAAACCACTTATCACTCATTTTTTGAATATAGTAATCCTTGGTGTTGTGGATCTGTTATGCTACAGGTTTGGCAGTCATCATCATGCAGTTTGCAATCACTTTTTTTAAGACCTTCAGGACAGGGATAGGGAACTGAAGGCAACCTTTGGAGCAGGCCAGACTCCAACACAATAATTTGGAAGTGGATGGCGTCTGAGCACTGCAATACATTGTTTATTTAACAACTATATGAATGCAACACATTTCAATGAGATACTCGTGAACTCTGTGCCGAAGCCCCTTTGTAATGTTACAGATATAATAAAGGAAAAGTCAGGAAAATTTGGACTTACTGTATTAACACAATGTTTAACAAACTCTAATAATTAAATACTTAGACCAAAGTCTTTGACTAAACTTGAGTTAATCAAAAAACATTTCACATCATCATTACAAATGAAAAGCGAGCATCATTAAAATTTGAAACTGGAGCAAATACTATTAACCTTGAAATTAGTCCGCAGAGCAAGTGTAGCTCCCATTTCAACTTAATCCAGACCTCAGACTCTGTCCCTTCTTTTGAATTTGTTTTACAGTAAAAATATGAAGAAACACACAGAATTAATAAACCTTAGCCTGTTTTTTTTTTTAATCATACAATCAACTAACCATTAAAACTTCTAAATCGGCAATCTAATAAACAACTAAGGGGATGTCGCTCTTTTTTTTAATGCAGAGTCCACATCAAGCTAGGCATTGGACACTGTCCTATTTTACAATGGATAACCACAGCAAGTAGAAAGCACCGAATAGATTAAGCTGCTATCGGTTAGGTTAAACAAGTAATGAATTTTAATGAGTGTCACCTAGTGGGAACTTGCCAGCTTCCAAACAGATTTAACAAACGGTGGATTAAGCACAATGGTTGGCAACTGGAGGGAATCAAAACATGGTACAGAATGGTCTTTACCAACCCATCACTGAGTACATACATACATTGATAGCTGTCTTGGAGCTGGGCAAGGACTTGAAGCATCCCGAAGGTAAATTTCTGTAGCACCAACAGACTACAAGGACCTCACCGCTATGTAAGCCCGCAGGACTTAAACCATGCTTGTTCTCTCACACAAACTAAATTTGCACAGTATTCTACAACATGAAAGACAGATTGAAAGATCATGCAATCTTATTATTCTCTGAGTGCACCTCAAGACAGCTGCCTCAAATAATTGCCACTAATAGTTCCATCATGCATTCATGGCACTCGTGTCCCTTTTAAAAACCACACACTTGAGTGCATGCAGTCTTGGAGAATCACAAGGAACCTCCACGTAAATACAGTTGGGCAGCAGCCACCGGCAAAGACAGAGCAGCAACAAGGAAGTAAGTGCTTTTGTGACATTTTAAGAGGTCCTAACCAGGAGCAAATTATACAGTGTCATCTGTGTGCTTTGGTAGTTCAGTTTTGGAATTTCTGTGTGTTAATTTAATATCTAATAGACACAGTTGTCGCGTTTTCATTTGTGTCAGAAAGTAAACCGATTTTCCGACATATTACAAGTGCCTAATCGGAAGCGAATTATTTAGACGCACTTCTTGTGTTTTCGGCAGTGTCTGCAGTAGAGTTCCTTAGTGAGTGTCAGTAGTCCTTTGTTTGTCTGTGTAGTCTACTTTACCACAGTCTTTAATATGGATAGGAACTGTGACCATTGGGTGCAGATGCGAACAGAGTTTCCAATACTTCATGCTCAGCTCCAGGCTGTGTTGGCTTTGGTTATACAGACTGATGCTGCAGTGGATGGGTGTCACTGTTGTGTGCTGGCTGAGGGGATCCAACGGGCATCCAGCATGACCCAGGAGTCTGCCAATTGGTCCGTACCAGTGACCAGCCCAGTCACTGCTCACCTATGGTCAAGTGGTAGTTTGCCTGCAAAAGACTTCCCAGTGCAGTGTGCCGGATTACGGGGTCCCTTAGGGGCATGGCTGCCAAGAAGGGGAAGAAAGCCAGTGTGCACTCAGTGTTCATACCTTGTGGAATCATTCCAGATGCCATGAAGAGTACAGGGTGGAGCCAACTGCAGGTGGTGGCTCACGTCAGTACCAATGATGTGTGTCGGTTTGGATCAGTAGTAGTCCTCTCTGGTTTCGAGCTGCTATCAGAAGTCGTAAAGGCTGCCAGTCTCGCTTACGAGATGAAAGCAGAGCTCACCATTTGCAGCATAGTACACAGAACTGACTGGGAACTCTGGTACAAAACTGAGTGGAGGGTCTGAATCAGAGGCTCAGATGGTTCTGTGACTGTGTAGGCTGCAGATTCGTCGACTTGCGCCATAAGGTGGTGGGGTTTCTGTTTCTGTTAGATAGGTCAGGAGTCCATTACATGCAGGAAGGCGGTACACAGGTAGATGGGGCTGTGTCGCGTGGACTGGGTGGTTTTTTTAGGTTAGAGGGTCTCTGGGAACACACAAAGAAGCATTCCAAAATTCCTGCACCAAAGAAGATGAAATAAATATTCCAGAATACAAATCAAGAACATCTATCAACAAGAGTAACTTGGAAGTAGATATCCTCAAAGTAGTGAAGAAACTTGAATCTCTTAATAGCAGCAAGTCTTACAGTCCAGAATGTACACCAGTTAGGTTCCTTTTAGAGTATGCTGAAGCAATAGCGCCGTACTTAACAATCATATCCAACCACTCATTCAATGAAAGATCCGTACCCAAAGACTGGAAAGTTGCACCGGTCACACCAATATTCAAGAAAGGTTAGGAGTAATCCACAAAATTACAGCCCCATATCATTAACATTGATATGCAGCAGGATTTTGGAGCCTATATTATGTTCAAAGACAATGAATTACCTCGAAGAGAATGGTCTATTGACACACAGTCACCACAATTTAGAAACCATTGTTCTTGTGAAACACAACTACCTCTTTACACACACAAAGTGTTGAGTGATATGGACAAAGGATTCCATATTGATTCTGTATTTGTAGATTTCAAGAATGCTTTTGACACCATATCTCACAAGCAGCATGTAATCAAAATTGTGTGCTTAAGGAATACCGTCTCAGTTATGCGACTGGATTCTTGACTTCCTGTCAGAGCAGTCACAGTTCATAGTAATTGATGGAAAGTCAATGAGTAAAACAGAAGTAATTTATGGCATTCCCCAAGGTAGTGTTAAAGGCCCTCTGCTGTTTCTTATTTATATAAACAATTTAGGAGACAATCTGAGCAGCCATCTTAGGTTGTTTGCAGATGATGCTGTCTTTTATCATCTAGTAAAGCCATCAGAAGATCAAAACAAATCGCAAAAAGATTTAGACATATCTGCATTGTGCGTAAATTGGCAGTTGACCCAAAATAAGGAAAAGTGTAAGATCATGCATGAGTGTGCTAAAAGGAATCCATTAAATTTCATTTACACGATAAATCAGTCAAATCTACTGGCCGTAAATTCAACTAAATACCTAGGCATTACAATTATGAACAACTTAAATTGGAAAGAACGCATAGAAAATGTAATGAGAAAGGCATTCCAAAGACTGTGCTTTAGCAGGAGAACACGTGGAAAATGTAACAGATTTAGTAGAGAGACTGCCTACACTAGGCAGTGCGGTATGGGATCCTTACCAGATAGGATTAACAGAGTACATCGAGAAAGTTCAAAGAAAGGCAGCATGTTTTGTATTATGAAGAAATAGGGGTGAGTGTATCATCGATACAGAACTTGGGATGGACATCATTAAAACAAAGGCATTTATCGTTGGTGGTGGGATCTTCTGATGAAATTTAAATCACCAAGTTCCTCCTCCAAATGCAAAAATATTTTGCCAATGCCAACCTACATCAGGATAAATGATCATCATCATAAAATAAGTGAGATCAGAGCTCTGTGCTGTTCAGAGTGGAAAAACAGAGAATTATTGTGGTTTGATGAAGTTTCTGATGGGCACTTAAGTGTAATTTACAAAGTATCGATGTAGGTGTAGCCCAACTGTCAGTAACCCAAAGAGCCTCAGCAGACACATTGAACAAATAGGCTCACTGAAATCAGAAAGATTTGCAGTGCACAAGTCCACAGATGCAGCTTGTCACTTCACTCCCAAACAATTCGGCACACTGTCAGCCCATTCCAGAACTGCTGCCTACTTGACAACACGGGCCCAGCAATCCACCACGCAACCTCAGTGACACCAAAATGCTTGCTGCAGAGCTTAGTATCAACACTCAATTTATGCTGTGACCGACTTTGCTTGCTCAATCTGCAAATGCGTACATCTACACCTATGTAGATACTCTGCAAGCCACTGTGCCAATGTATGGCACATGGCAGAGGGTACCCTGTACCACTACTGGTCATTTCCTTTCCTGTTCCACTCACAAATAGAGTGAGGGAAAAACAACTGTCTGTGTGTCCATATGGGCCATAATTTCTTATATCTTATCTTCGTAGTCCTTACATCTTATCTTCGTAGTCCTTACTTGCTATGTATGTTGGCTTAAGAACTTTCCGCATCAGTGCACTTGCATACCCAGTGGCAGGAGACTAAAATTTCTGTGTGAGCAATGTGCTGCTGACAAGTATTCATATGGCCATGTCATCTTCCTTTATTGGCTTTATTGCCCAAGTGGGACACAGGTGTTTTTCAAATTCCCAAATAATCAGTTAAGAAGCTTACTTCTTTAGATACAAAACAATTTTCATTAGTTAATCAGTTGCATAATAATAACAACAGTCCATCCCGTGACAACATTATTAGTGATAAGTTATGTTTGCAAAACACCTCATGTATATACATCGCTATAACATTCCTTTGTATATTGGTCTTAACAGCTGGCTGGCAGCACCTGGAAGGTCATTAACACTGAACTGCACATGTCTTTGGCTCTTTAAATGCCTTGCTGACTTCGCATTCCTCCTGACTCATCATCCACAACGAGCTTATGCAACTTGTGCTGCATCATATATGTAAACATTATTTGTCTCCTGCTAATCACATCTCATTACTCTACTATGTGCATATAATTCTATAAATATCCTGTCGTTTCAGTAATTCATTAATTTTTCGCAAAAGAGGCACTTTCTCCAGTGTCTGGCATTCATACTTGTCATAACCAAAGGTTACCATCGTACTTTGTTGCACCTACTATATTATACACACCTTTCACTGATTGGATTGCAGGACATGACACTTGACCTCTTTTCGATGGGACACTTTACTCACCACCTGTGGGCCCTTAAAAATTTCTTAAAATTTCTTTACCTCAGTGTTAATTTGAGATGATTTTCTGTGATCATAAAGTGGTTACGGCATCGATGATTTCAGCCGTAAATAGAAATATTAAAAAAGGTAGGAAGATTTTTCTGTTTAGCAAAAGTGACAAAAAGCAGATTACAGAGTACCTGAGGGCTCAACACAAAAGTTTTGTCTCAGGTACAGATAGTGTTGAGGATCAGTGGACAAAGTTCAAAACCATCGTACAATATGCGTTAGATGAGTATGTGCCAAGCAAGATCGTAAGAGATGGAAAAGAGCCACCGTGGTACAACAACCGAGTTAGAAAACTGCTGCGGAAGCAAAGGGAACTTCACAGCAAACACAAACATAGCCAAAGCCTTGCAGACAAACAAAAATTACGCGAAGCAAAATGTAATGTGAGGAGGGCTATGCGAGAGGCGTTCAATGAATTCGAAAGTAATGTTCTATGTACTGACTTGGCAGAAAATCCTAAGAAATTCTGGTCTTATGTCAAAGCCGTAGGTGGATCAAAACAAAATGTCCAGACACTCTGTGACCAAAATGGTACAGAAACAGAGGATGACAGACTAAAGGCCGAAATACTAAATGTCTTTTTCCAAAGCTGTTTCACAGAGGAAGACTGCACTGTAGTTCCTTCTCTAGATTGTCGCACAGATGACAAAATGGTAGATATCGAAATAGACAACAGAGGCATAGAGAAACAATTACAATCGCTCAAAAGAGGGAAGGCCGCTGGACCTGATGGGATACCAGTTCGATTTTACACAGAGTACGCGAAGGAACTTGCCCCCCTTCTTGCAGCGGTGTACCGTAGGTCTCTAGAAGAGCGTAGCGTTCCAAAGCACTGGAAAATGGCACAGGTCATCCCCGTTTTCAAGCAGGGGCGTCGAACAGATGTGCAGAACTATAGACCTATATCTCTAACGTCTATCAGTTGTAGGATTTTGGAACACGTATTATGTTCGAGTATAATGACTTTTCTGGAGACTAGAAATCTACTCTGTAGGAATCAGCATGGGTTTCGAGAAAGACGGTCGTGTGAAACCCAGCTCACGCTATTCGTCCACAAGACTTAGAGGGCCATAGGCACGGGTTCCCAGGTAGATGCCGTGTTTCTTGACTTCCGCAAGGCGTTTGATACAGTTCTCCACAGTCGCTTAATGAACAAAGTAAGAGCATACGGACTATCAGACCAATTGTGTGATTGGATTGAGGAGTTCCTAGATAACAGAACGCAGCATGTCATTCCCAATGGAGAGAAGTCTTCTGAAGTAAGAGTGATTTCAGGTGTGCCACAGGGGAGTGTCATGGGACCGTTGCTGTTCACAATATACATAAATGACCTGGTGGATGACATCGGAAGTTCACTGAGGCTTTTTGCAGATGATGCTGTGGTGTATTGAGAGGTTGTAACAATGGAAAATTGTACTGAAATGCAGGAGGATCTGCAGCAAATTGACGCGTGGTGCAGGGAATGGCAATTGAATCTCAATGTAGACAAGTGTAATGTGCTGCGAATACATAGAAAGATAGATCCCTTATCATTTAGCTACAAAATAGCAGGTCAGCAACTGGAAGCAGTTAATTCCATAAATTATCTGGGAGTAGGCATTAGGAGTGATTTAAAATGGAATGACGATATAAAGTTGATCGTCGGTAAAGCAAATGCCAGACTGAGATTCATTGGAAGAATCCTAAGGAAATGCAATCCGAAAACAAAGGAAGTAGGTTACAGTACACTCGTTCGCCCACTGCTTGAATGCTGCTCAGCGGTGTGGGATCCGTACCAGATTAGGGTTGATAGAAGAGATAGAGAATATCCAACGGAGAGCAGCGCGCTTCGTTACAGGATCATTTAGTAATTGCGAAAGCGTTACGGAGATGATTGATAAACTCCAGTGGAAGACTCTACAGGAGAGACGCTCAGTAGCTCGGTACGGGCTTTTGTTAAAGTTTCGAGAACATACCTTCACCGAAGAGTCCAGCAGTATATTGTTCCCTCCTACGTATATCTCGCGAAGAGACCATGAGGATAAAATCAGAGAGATTAGAGCCAACACAGAAGCATACCGACAATCCTTCTTTCCACGAACAATACGAGACTGGAATAGAAGGGAGAACTGATAGAGGTACTCAGGGTACCCTCTGCCACACACCGTCAGGTGGCTTGCGGAGTATGGATGTAGATGTAGATGTAGATCAGCCCAGTATTTCCTACCACATAATCTTTTGGAATGATTTTCTTATCATACTTTCCTATTCAAGATTGTCCTTTTTCTACCAACTTTTCTAAGGCTAATTTCTGTTTCTCTTCCAAACTTGAATCCCTTCTCTTTGGGGATTTTAGTGAGTGCTCAATCAGTTTGATTTTTTACCTGTAAGCACTTCATATGGTGATACTTTTGTTGAGTATGGTAGTTCATAATTTCCTCAAAATCTTTTGTATTAAGTCCCCTATACACCTAACCTGTAGTCTGTCCTTACAAAGCTTGTACATGAACTGAGTACCATCATCACTGAGGACTTTTTTAGGCTTACCTGCCATGTATACATACTCTTTTCTCAGCGTACTGGCTACTGCCCTTCCAGTACATTTCCTTAATAAGGAATTTTGAAAAAAAAAAACACCATTATGACTAAAACACATTTAAAGTCTCCTCTGGTTGTTGGGAGTAGCCAGAATGTCGGCTGCTGCTAATTCGCCCGCTTCTTTGGGTATAATACACTCATGTTCAGAAGAAAATAGAACACCCTGAATGACTTGAGATAGTACATTCGTATTCACAGGATATGTAGATTAGTATGTTCTGCAGAAATGATTAGCAATTGAAACATGTCAGCCTGTGGGTTCAAAATAAACATCGATATTGCAGCACAACACCACATACCGGTAAAATGTACCTGCAGCTCTTATTGGAAACCAAATGTAAATGATCAGTGTGACCTAAGCAGATGTGCTGGATCCCTCTGAGACATACGCCTGAACCGTACCGTCAAATCAGTGAGTTTGAAAGAGGGCATATTATTGGCATGAGGGAATGTAATGCATCCATCCAGGAAATTACTGCTAGTGTGAGACAAAATGCTTCAGCAGTGCAGAATGCTTCATGGAAGGCCATAGAATCTGATAAGATGGGTCAGATCACACCACCACCACAACCCACCTCCCTCTCCCCCAATGCTCACCCTGACCTCCCTCTCCCCTGGCGCCCCCCCCCACCTCCCTCTACCCCAGCGCCCCCCCCCCCCCACCTCCCTCTACCCCAGCGCCCCCCCCACCTCCCTCTACCCCAGCACCCCCCCCACCTCCCTCTCCCCGGCGCCCCCCCCCCCACCTCCCTCTCCCCGGCGCCCCCCCCCACGTCCCTCTCCCCGGCGCCCCCCCCACCTCCCTCCCCCCGGCGCCGCGCCCACCTCCCTCCCCCCAGCGCCCCCCCCACCTCCCTCTCCCCCGGCGCCCCCCACCTCCCTCTCCCCCGGCGCCCCCCCCACCTCCCTCTCCCCCGGCGCCCCCCCCCACCTCCCTCTCCCCCGGCGCCCCCCCCACCTCCCTCTCCCCCGGCGCCCCCCCCACCTCCCTCTCTCCCGGCGCCCCCCCCCCACCTCCCTCTCTCCCGGCGCCCCCCCCCCCCACCTCCCTCTCTCCTGGCACCCCCCACCTCCCTCTCCTGGCACCCCCCACCACCTCCCTCTCTCCTGGCACCCCCCACCACCTCCCTCTCTCCTGGCACCCCCCACCACCTCCCTCTCTCCTGGCACCCCCCACCACCTCCCTCTCTCCTGGCACCCCCCACCACCTCCCTCTCTCCTGGCACCTCCCACCACCTCCCCCTCTGCTGGCACCTCCCACCACCTCCCCCTCTCCTGGCACCTCCCACCACCTCCCCCTCTCCTGGCACCTCCCACCACCTCCCCCTCTCCTGGCACACACCCCCACCTGCTCCTCTCCTGGCACCCCCCCCCACCTCCCTCTCTCCCCCGGCAGCCCCCCCCCCCACCTCCCTCTCTCCCCCGGCAGCCCCCCCCCACCTCCCTCTCTCCCCCGGCAGCCCCCCCCCACCTCCCTCTCTCCCCCGGCAGCCCCCCCCCCACCTCCCTCTCTCCCCCGGCAGCCCCCCCCCCACCTCCCTCTCTCCCCCGGCAGCCCCCCCCCCCACCTCCCTCTCTCCCCCGGCAGCCCCCTCCCACCTCCCTCTCTCCCCCGGCAGCCCCCTCCCACCTCCCTCTCTCCCCCGGCAGCCCCCTCCCACCTCCCTCTCTCCCCCGGCAGCCCCCTCCCACCTCCCTCTCTCCCCCGGCAGCCCCCTCCCACCTCCCTCTCTCCCCCGGCAGCCCCCTCCCACCTCCCTCTCTCCCCCGGCAGCCCCCTCCCACCTCCCTCTCTCCCCCGGCAGCCCCCTCCCACCTCCCTCTCTCCCCCGGCAGCCCCCTCCCACCTCCCTCTCTCCCCCGGCAGCCCCCTCCCACCTCCCTCTCTCCCCCGGCAGCCCCCTCCCACCTCCCTCTCTCCCCCGGCAGCCCCCTCCCACCTCCCTCTCTCCCCCGGCAGCCCCCTCCCACCTCCCTCTCTCCCCCGGCAGCCCCCTCCCACCTCCCTCTCTCCCCCGGCAGCCCCCTCCCACCTCCCTCTCTCCCCCGGCAGCCCCCTCCCACCTCCCTCTCTCCCCCGGCAGCCCCCTCCCACCTCCCTCTCTCCCCCGGCAGCCCCCTCCCACCTCCCTCTCTCCCCCGGCAGCCCCCTCCCACCTCCCTCTCTCCCCCGGCAGCCCCCTCCCACCTCCCTCTCTCCCCCGGCAGCCCCCTCCCACCTCCCTCTCTCCCCCGGCAGCCCCCTCCCACCTCCCTCTCTCCCCCGGCAGCCCCCTCCCACCTCCCTCTCTCCCCCGGCAGCCCCCTCCCACCTCCCTCTCTCCCCCGGCAGCCCCCTCCCACCTCCCTCTCTCCCCCGGCAGCCCACTCCCACCTCCCTCTCTCCCCCGGCAGCCCACTCCCACCTTCCTCTCTCCCCCAGTGCTACAAACTCCGACTTCTCTTTTTTAGTAAGTTTCAGTATAGACATTCTGTTTACACAACTATTTTTTGTTGTGTTCATTGTAACTCTAGGAGAGGATATCATACAGGTCTTCAAACATGTGCTCACCTTGATCTGTTTTTTATTCAACAACCAACATTTTGAAAAACACTGATAGTGTTGCTGTGGATAGCCCTCTGTCCCCCAGAGTACCTAACATTTTTGTAGAAGACTTCAAGGATGAAGCACTCAGCACTTCTAAAACCAACTTTTTTGGAGGTATGTACATGGCAACTTCCTCCAATTTTCACTTCGGGAATGGAAAAAATTTTTGATGTCCCTTTCCTGGATGTCATGGGTCACAATATGCATCAGAAACCAACAAACACTGACCTTGGTTTATGTGTATCATCCCAACGCAGTGATATATTACAATCAATCATCATCACATCTTAGAACTCGACAGCAGAGCTTAGCCATCTCCGCTCCGTATTTGTCTAGAATTGGTACTCCGAGAAGCAGATACACCACTCATTTCTACCAGCAAGCATGAAACATAATGAGCAACTAGAATCTTTGGGAAACTTTTCTCAGTTGGTTTTTCTGCCCTATGTTGGTAGTGTCATTCAAGAATAGAAGACTCTTCATGAAACACCGTATAAACAATGTCCCTAAACTTCCAGTATGAATGCAATTGATGACATGTTTCATAAAAGACAGCCTTGGTCTGAGGAGGCTAGGAATATATAAGATCCTGTATCGATGTTGGAAACTGTACAGTGCCCAGACTTCTAGCTCTATTAAAGACATGCATTGAACACAGAAATCACACTGGACTAGACTAGGTCAGTCATAAAAATATGCTTTCGCTGATCATTGTGTAGATGTGGTATAAAGCATGAACTGTATAGAGACAAAGATTCTTTTATCTACATCCACCTACAGGGATTCTGCCATGAAAGAAGTGGAAAAAATACGTATAGTAAATGATTTAATTAACAGAAAGCCATAATTTCAGTTTTCATTAGCAAGATGTGTCAGTCACAGAGAAACAAATTCAGCAAGGTCACACCAAAGTGTGCTGAAAACCAGGACATCTAGGCCAGACACCAACACCTTACCCACCCACATATCCAAAGGATTCACAGCTTGTTTCTCAGGAAGAAGGGAGGGGGGGGGCGGCGGCAGGCTGTGGCAGTTGATGTGTCCTACAATTGCATTATAAACCTTGCCATCCTCCTGGCATCTGCAGTTTTCTAGCAAACCAACATATAAATTGGTGAGCCCACTACAGCCTATCAAGGTCATACCTGAAGTGACAAGCAACTGCCCCTTAAAATATTGTACAGGTTCCACAACAGCTTCCAGTGCAAAATCTGAACTTTTCAAGCTGTTATCATGTCATTTGTTCTGAGAAGGCATCAAGATGTATAAGAATAACAACCACTACAACAATAAAGAGGAAACTCTAAGGCTAAGTTGATGTTGGGATCCTGTTCTACAGAGAAAGCAGCACATAGGTAGCAAGTAGGAAGGCACTCTGGTAACAACCATGGAAAGGCTCTGGACAATATCACCATGAGAACATCACCTAACCATCTGACTCACTCTGTATTAAGCCACTAAACATGAGGAGTATCACTGTTAGTCTTCTGGGGAAAAAAACTGCTGCTCTCTCTCTCTCTCTCTCTCTCTCTCTCTCTCTCTCTCTGTGTCTGGCTGTGTGTGTGTTTTTACAAATTATCACCATGATTGTATTTTTGTTTTAGGCTTTGTAGGTATTCATCCTCTTTTTACATTTGGTATATCACCGGCTTAAAATGAAACTTCGTGTGTCAGAAAAGTTATGCGCGTTTTTCTGCCTTAATATGGTCGTCTATCAGTATACAGGATGTATATATGTTAATGTTCCCCTCTATTATATTAGTATACAGGATTTCTTTTATTTCCTCACTAGCTCATTACCTCTCATTGGTTTACAAATAATTGAGATATTATGTTTTCTAGCTAATAAAGCTATATAAATATTAAGGTTTTATTTTTTGTATACATAGTTTTCATACTAAGCCAATGATATATTTTTAGTTGTTAGGAAGTATTCTGTTACTAGAATTTATTATTTCTGACATTTAATCTGAATCAATTTATTTTTTCTTGATTTTTCAGAACACATCAAAATTTTATTCAAGTGGTCCAGACAAACCCTCAGTAGTTCCACAAAACCCACTAGCTGAAATACACGGTGCCTCATTGCAAAAACAGAATGGTGAGATATATGACAAGAAACCATTCAAAATGAAATGTGAAAAAGGAAAAACCTACATGTGGTGTCTGTGTGGGAGGAGTAAAAGTCAGGTGTGTTTGCAATAATATGCATGCACTTCATGCAGTTAATGTGTTGACATGAATAAAAGTTTATATAGCAGTCCTATACTCATAGTAATGATGTTATCCACTGCCTAAAAATTACTGAAAAAGTTTTTATATGGGAGGAGAGTAGTTCAACTCGTTACTCACCATCCTCATTTTATTATTATTATTTTATTATTAATTATTTTTACTTCACACAAGTCAAAGGATGGCTGGCTATTTTACCATTCATCTTCTTCAACTGAGATAGTGCACCAGCACCAAATATGCCAATTTCTGTGTTATGTTAAGTGGATGTCCATTATTTATGTGAAGGAATTTCTTAACGATTTGCCCCCCTCCCGGTTATGTGCGATTTACCGTATAGTTGGATAAAAATATGTAAAAATGATTTTTTTGTTTTAGACGGTGATTAAAACACTGTAATACTTTAATAAAACCTTGTTTATTTATTTAACATAATTATAAACGATTTATTTTAAACAAGCAACCCTGACTAGTATTGTAGTAGACAGAGGGACAAAAAGGCTTCACGAAAGCAGTACTGACCTTTTATTGGTATATACATTAAATGTCACTGAACCTTTACTTACTTTGCTGTTGAAAGGCAACATTGTTTGTACCTTCCTTTGAATGATATGATTATGTAGCTTTTCAGTCTCTTTATTTATGTGATCACTAAGAGTATTCTTGTTAGTGAACTTCAGCTTAGCTCACTTTCATAAACGATTAACCTTGTGCTAACACACATTTTTAGACTTGTCGGCATGCTGCTTAACATATGCATTGTAAAAGTTTTGGTACAAATTCACATTGAACACAGTAACATCGGCTTTATATACATTGCAGAATATCACGATTGACTCACCAACTGACTTGCAGAGATGTCGACTGGCACAGCAGAGAACTCCCTGAATCAAATCTTACACTTGTGCTACACTTCTTTTATACTGGGGAATCTCAGGCATACACACATGTAAAGAGTTCAGTTCAGAGAGGCAATAAAGGCTGGTGGGCATTTTAATATTGACTATGCTTGAGATTAATTTTTATATATAAATATATAATCTCTGAATTTATAAAATAACATGAGATTTTCGTTGTCTCCCATCCTTTTAAATGAGGTTTTGATGGACTCTCCCCCGCCCACCTTCATTTTGAGCTCTTGTAATTAATGGACATCCCCTAAAGCTAAACATGCTGTTCAATATGGTACAGTCATGGGCTACATACTTGTAGTTTGATCATGGGGTAAGGCATATTTTTGTTAACACCGCTACAGTTAAATTCCAATGTTTGACTTAAACATACACAGCTGCCTTAGTCATAGCAGTTGGTTCATTTGAGGTGGACAATATTATTCTGCATCTTCGGTATTCAGACTGTCAGTAATTGTATAACTGGGTATTGTATGGAGTACAAGAATTAAATTTAATTTTTACTCAGACCCATTAGCTACACTGTGTGTCAATATAAAATGTACCCCCCAAGGTCTTGGGAAGCATTTAAAAGTCTGGGCTATAGAATATATTAAGTACATTGTTTGGTAGTACTCACCACTGGTTCACTCAGAAGTCAGGTTATGCAAAGTATGTAGTTCGTTCTGTTGTAATTTTGTTAGCATACTGCACATAGATATTCCCCACCTACTATGTAGAGGTCAGTGTTTTACTGATTGATAGATCAGTTGCTATGGTATTCAGCTTTGTTTGTGCAAGACTGTATTTCTGTCCTAACTCACACAGTTTTCTGTATATGAAAGCAACTTTTTTCACAGTTTGGAGTCCACCCAGCCACGTTACTTTAAAGTGCATTCATCCTGGATTTAGTTGGTTGAATGAGGTAGAGGAAAAATTTGCATCTTGGCTACCAAAAGGAGAATAGTTAGTAATGTACAGTTTTTCAGACTGCTCGCCAGTGTCGTGGGTTAAATTCCAAAACTGGCCATAATGTTTCATGAAAGGAGAATAGATGTCACTCTTTATGAAGATTTTCTGACAAAGCAACAAGCTTGCTAGCACCGTTGGTAATATTTTAGACGACTGCCAGCACTGTTTTTGTCATATCCTTCTTCCAATAATTGGTATTCAGCTTCACTTGAGTATGCTGGTAGTTGTCAAAAGTTATATGTTTTACTCAAATTTTACATGAACAAAAATACCAATCATATTTTGTTCAAGGATGTTGTAAATACTGGGAAAACTTACAGCTTTTGGGAGTTATTGGTGCTGGAAGGAAAAATAGAATTATTTCTATGGTGTATTTTGATATCTATGTAGTTAGCGTGTGCAGTTTGAGGTGTAACAACTTGCAAAACTCCAGAAGCAGGATGAATGCTGTAAATAACATCTTTGATGTCTTTTTCGATGCCTCTATTAATTATTTTTGTAGCAGTAAACAAATAACAGTTCACTAGCTCTAGTTACTTTTGTGTACATTTTGTATGTGGAGATGACTTCCATTTCAGTATAAGAAAGCAGAGTTAGTCATATCTTGAACATTTCTTTGCAGCCTCTATGTGATGGGACTCATAAAAGTGCATACCTGAATACTAAGCTACGACCAGTTAAATTCCAAGTAACAGAGGATAAAGAATACTGGTTGTGTAATTGCAAGCAGACATCAAAGAGACCTTTCTGTGATGGAACTCACAAAAGACCAGAGATCCAGGCAGCTGTTAAATCATGATAGCGTGAAGGATGCTGTAGATAAAAATGTTTGTAGTTGTTTTTGTTATTTGTTTAAAATTTAATAATAAATTTTGTCTTGAGAAATAGCATACAATAATTATGCTGAAGGTCTTTACTTTTCTTGATTACCAAATTCTGGCGCACTGTACCTGTATGTCAGCCATAATGGTTCTGATTTTTAAAAAAATAGTTTATTTGCGTATGCTGTTTTTCATTAACTATTATTTACATTGTTTTGTAGTTAACTCTAGTAGTTAAAAAATTTATTTGTGGAAATTACATTGTGTCTGTCTTCTTTATTTTTAATCATCTGTCCTTCATTTAAATACAGAACAGATAGAACAGGGGAAAATAATATAAGATTATATATCAGAAGTATTCCTTGTTCCATCCTCTTTGTTCTCCCTTGCTTGAACAGGTTTTTCTCTTTACTTTTCCTGCATGAGATTCAGTGGAAAAGGATAATAGCTCTTTGATAACCTTAGTATTCCTTTTAACATTCCATTATTTTGTAACATACCTTTCACACTTTTGGGCAATCCACAGCTGTAATACATGGTACGAATTTGGATATGTATCTGATATCATGAAGGGACACAATAATTAGGATAGTGCAGTAATTTCTGTAAGACAAGTGTATCACTTCACTCCCACTGAGTTTGAGGCAACAACAAGAAAGTAAACTCCAATTGAGACTTTGGTATAATAAATGCATTTAATGTTCTTTCGCTTATTGTGTGTTATCAGGCTGTAACTGCTGCTTTAGTTTTCATAGTTTGTGACCATGTGTGACCTTGGGTCAAATTATGTAATATAATGAAGTACTTTGTTAAGTCAGAAATATAATCCTCTGAAGCATCCTATCACCCCGGGCTGTTCAGACTAAGTGAGCTTTCAGCTGATTACTTCCTTGCAATTATTGATGGTCAAGTGGCTGATGGAACTATTCTTGTGTAGCTGCACTGCTAAGTCACAATGTCACTTCTGTACCTACTCTGATGAAGATGTAAAGTTTTACGACATAAGAACATTGACCACACACAGATAATTCAGTACTTCACAATGGGTGCTGATGACTGCACAGTTGAGTGCCCCACTAACTACAGTCTCATACACAGGTGTAAAAAAAAAAATCTTTCTTCTTGCACACCATACTGATATTAATTTTCTAAAAGATCCACGTAAAAGGAACAGTTTTGAAATGTTGTTTAACACTTGAAACATGAGTTTTGTTAGTTACTTTCCCCATCAGAATTACACAGGAAAGCAGTACACTAGTATAGAACATTATTGTAGGTAAACACTTAATTGGTAACATACATTTAATCCAGTAGTGAATGGCCCCTCTAACCATTATGCACAACTATTTATAGTAAACAACTTATCAGAGAACAATTAAGTGATAACATGGAAAACACAATAATAAATGTAGAAGCAACAGGATTATCAGTATACCCCTACAGAAAACTGATTTGAAGAATTTGTATAATGTGACACATCTCAATTCCAAGTTGGAATTAGTATCTTGAGTAAAGTACTACAATCCTGCTCTTCATGTATGTGCAACATTTTCAGTCATGCAACACATCACGATCACTACTGTGGGGGACATTTCGAGACAGACTGAAATATGCAATTATCAGACCCCTTTACAAGATTGTAGTAAAACAGTCTCATTTCTCAAAGGTACTTAACCAATTGAGGAAGTGCAGTGGTTAGCACATTTTACTCTCATTCTGGAGGACAATGGTTCAAACTCACATCCGGCCATCCAGTCTTAGGTTTTCCTTGATTTTCCTAAATCACTCCAGTCAAATACCAGGATGACCCCTTTGAAATGAGATGGCCAATTTCCTTCCCCATTGTTGACACCATCCAAGCATGTGCTCAATTTCTAAAGACCTCAATGTTAGCGGGATGTTAAACCCAGTTTTCCTTCCTACCTTCAAAGGTACTAGATAAAACTGTGTATGCAAGAACCAGAAATGCCCTTTTCAAAAAAAGACACTTAGGCTCAGTTTGAATTTCGGAAGGCTCTGCATAGAGCATTCTGGTTTCCAGTTCACAAATCCAGTTATTCAAAATTTTAATAAAGTATTGTGAACTGGTATCTTCCTGTAACTTCTCAAGAGATTTTATCCTGCAGTTCACAGTATTCCAGGGCCTGTGGTTGAGACCCTTACTGTTAACAGTTTGTATGACTGAGCAGTATGTGGTGAGGACCAGACGGTGCTGTGTGCGCTAATGGAAGAGCATTAGCAAGACATTGATCTATTGGCATTGAGTATTATAAGGGGCGTTCAAAAAGAAATGAGCCAGAGGCATAATTACAGAAATCAGTACCTGTAGCTTAGAAGTATTGACACTGGTTGTTGAGACACCTGTCCCACTGTGACACAATAAGGTGAATGGCTGTCTCGTAAAATTCCTGGGGCTGCAATATTAACCAGTTCCGCAGGTACAGCTGGACATCTTCGTCCAAGGTGAATCGTTCGCCCCTCAGAGCCTTTTTAAGGGGACCAAAAATGGCGTAATCACAGGGAGAGAGGTCGGGACTGTACAGAGGGAGGCCAAGAACCTCCCATTTGAATTTCTGCAGGAGTGCCGCGACTATGTTAACTGTATGAGGCTTTGCATTGTCGTGTAGCAGAATGACCTCACGGGTGAGATTGTCTGGTCGTTTTGATTTGATCACTTGGTAAAGGGTGGTCAAGGTTTACGAGTAACGCTGGGCATTCACTGTTGTCCCGTGCTGCAGGAAGTGAATCAGAAGGAAACCATCTTGGTCATAGAAGAATGTCACTGTTTGCAATGCGACTGGCAGTGTTGAATGACTGATGCATGCTGCTGCTAGCTCTGTATAGTCATGTGACGTGCATTCATGCCCTCTAGCGAAGAGCTGTGAACATCCACACTCTGGTCGGAACCACACCTTGTTACACGTGCCACAATAATACCCTCCTGTCACCGGTTTGCACATTCCAGACTCTGGATCGTTTCTTTTTGAACGCCCGTTATACAATCCAAACGTCATCACCTTAGCAGCCGTAGGTGAGTGCGAGGGCGGCACACTCAGCTCTCAGTGTGTGCTCGCAAGTGCAGCCTCAGTAACACTTGAGATAGCTGCTTTCGTTGCACAGCTTACATAATCTGCGATGCTGTGCAGACAAGGTGATTTGGCAGATAACAAGCACGGTTTATACTGGAAAGCAGGCTGTTGTACTAAAACATTCTCATTTAGCTAAAGGTTGTGCGTAGGTTTACTCCAATAACACTGCATTGGCCGGAGTTGGAGATGCAGGGCCTTAGTGTGGCCCCAACTCCAGAGGTGATGACACTTGTCTTGGAGGTAAGCTGGTTTGGATACTGGTGGTGGTTGAAAGTTTTGCTACCAGTATTTGGTAAGTGCAAGTGCAACATTCAGCTCTGTAGTGACTTTTGCAGCTGTATTCTTATTTTTCATCATAAGCCTCTTCAGTGACTTTCTGCCACGGTCAAACACCACACAATTTCTTTTATGTTGTGACTTAGCAGATTGTGTTTTTCTGCTTCCTCTGTATAAGGTCTAAATCTTTGATATGGTGCCTCTTTGAACGCCAAACATTTCAGCTACCTTGATTATGGAAGCACCCACCATACGAGCACCAACAATTTGCCTACATTCAAATTCATTCATTCAATCGTTCATTCGTCATGTTCCTTAGCTCCCACCAAGGAGAAGAACCCTCAAAGATGAGTCAAGATATGCGTTAACGTGAGACAAAGACATCATAGAGACTTCACCTCTATTGTGTATAATGTGCTTAATGCAATTGAAGCTTATGCCGTCTAGAATTAACCGAGTGAACCATAAAGAAATCTGCTGCTTTGAAAAAAATCTGATATCCCTTTAGTTTTTTTACATAGCTACCATTTATTTGCTATTACCACAGTAACTTAATATCTACTTTGTTACCATTACATTTTTCAAAGGAAATATTTTTAAACAGCAATAAATACGGAGTCCTATTTGTAGTACATTATTGGTTGTTATACAGCTTTATGATATAGACTGCTATTTGCCATGTAGCTAACAGAAATGTACGTCCCTTAATCTAGATACTCAGATGATTTATAGGAACAGTTGCTAATGAGACATTGTTGCTTCACTGTAGTAAGATTAAACAGTATTAATGACTTATGTCTGCAATTCTGCAAGTGGCTTCATAATTTTCTTAGCAGATTTGGGTTCGCCCAGCTGTCACCTAAAAAAGGATATTTTGTAGATAATTGATGGAGAGTTTTGCACCTCTACTGGAAATTGAGCAGGGTAGGA
The DNA here is from genome assembly GCF_021461395.2 of Schistocerca americana. Lineage (NCBI taxonomy): Eukaryota > Metazoa > Arthropoda > Insecta > Orthoptera > Acrididae > Schistocerca > Schistocerca americana. Next base: position 867,627,274 of record NC_060130.1, read on the forward strand.
AGATATTCCAGAGGTACTGATAAAGTGATAATCTCAAAGTTGGCTTTATAGTTCAATACAACCATCCTTAGAAGTTACATGGGAGTTCATTTACTATTTACTCTACCTGAGACTAATTGATCACCAACAAGGTGTTGTTTATTTATTTTTAATTTTAAGACTTTCGCTGACGTGACAGGAATGTCCCCAAAGTAGTATGCCATAGGATCTTTGATTGAAATCGAACAAAATGTGCCACGTTCAGTTACTTACCAGTGACTGCATCTGTCAGTTCATACATGAGATAGCATACTCCTATTCTCTTGCAGACACAGCTAATATGTACCACCCAGTTTAATTTGGAATCAAAATGAAAGCCTAACAGTTTCACTGGTGTAATTTCCACAGCTGTATTTAAACCCAGAATTAGTTCCTGTGTTCTATCAGGATTACATAGGAGCTCATTGAAAGAAAAAAAAACCAATTCACTGCTAGCTTTAATTTTTCCTGTGTTGCCTGATGCGCTTCTGTCATGTCATGGTGTCTACTGACAAGTGTCTTTGTATCTGGATAACACACTATTAAATGTGCTCCTACAATGCAAGGCAGAGGGTTAATTGCAATGATGAACAGAAAAGGGGCCTAGGATTGAGCCCTGTGGCACTACAGTCCAAACTTCCTTAGATGAGGAGCATCTACTTTTAACTGATACACACTGTGTCCTGTTGCTTAAATATGACTTGATTGCAGCTAAATATGAGTTGAGAATCCCAGTTTTGCAAGTAGGGTGTTAAACAGTATACAGTCAATGGCTTCACTGAGATCGCAAAGTATAACTGATACTAGATCATTACTTTGAACTGTAGTTAACGCCTGGTTAACATCTTCAGCAACAACAGCAGTGATATTTTTGCATCTGCATATCAGTACCCTGCAGAAAATGCCACTTTCTAAGTAACAGGTACTTCTATTTTGTTAAGACATCTCCACTACTTCAGTATAGTAACCAGTGAGTTAGTTTTACTACACTTCTTGTAAAGGGGTATGACAATTGCATGTTTGTCTCAAAATATTCCCGGTAGTAGTGATAGTGATGTGCCGCATGTGTGACAGAAAATTTTGCACATATATGAAGAGCAGAATTTCAGTATGTTACGCAAGATATTAATTGAAAGAAAAAAAACCAATTCACTGCTAGTTTTAATTTTTCCTGTGTTGCCGGATGCGGTTCTGTCATGTCATGCGAGTTTTTTGTTTTTTCCTGTTTCCCTGCAATAAATCCTACATTCCTGTAATCTTCCTGGCCTCAACCTTCATTAGTCACTGTCCTCACCCATACAGTCCCCTTCCTGTTCCCATTCCAGCACTACACAGCCGTCATTTCACCGCCACACCCAGTCTTTTAATTTCTTTTTATTTCTCTCCTTTCTGCTACTTAACCATTCCCCCCTCCGCACCTTCTCTCCTGCCCTCTGTCAAAAGTGCAACACTTCACTGTCCGCCACTCCCACCATACAATCCCTCCCCCTCCCCGCCCCAGCCTCCTCCGTACCCCCCACCCGGTCGCCACTCCCATCATGCACTGGTGCTGCTGCTCGCAGTGTAGTTTCAGCTCTCTGAGACTGCAGACGTGTGTGTGTGTGTGTGTGTGTGTGTGTGTGTGTGTGTGTGTGTACTGCTGATGGTGAGTAGCAACTTTCCTTCTCTGGTATTGTTACATTCCATCCTGGATTTTCCATTGTTCGAGTTTTTTGTTTTGATGGAGTTAATTCCACTCTGGAGTAATTGTAATTTGCCTATATGTATAAGGCAAATTTTGTATTGCTTTATCCCTTGAACTGCCCATGCAAATCTTCCGAGCTAGTTTAACGAAGTGATTATTAAGTACATTTGCTACCTGGTTATCATTTAATATTTGGCTCCTTTTTTTTAATAACAAAATCCTCACACTGTTCACTGGTTTAACTATTGACCATATAGATTTAATTTTTTATTTTTCAATCACTTCTCTGAATACAGTACAGTATTTCTTGTAATATGAAATCAATCCTACTTCTGTTTTTTTCTGATCATTTCAAACCATTTCCTTCTCCTCACACACATTTTGATTTGTTTTGTAGTCCAGGGCTTTTTGATATCTTATTTGTACCATACTTTGTTGTTTTATTGGAAAAGCAGCTGTTAGAGATTGGTAGAAACCAGTCTACTAGTACAGTTAACATTGAACTGAGATGTGTCATATTACACAAATTCATCAAATCAGTTTTCTGTAAGGGTACACTGATATTTCTATTGCTTGTTCATTTATTACTGTGCTTTCCATGTCGTCACTTAATTGTAATCAGAGAAGTTGATAGTATGACTACTTGCGCATAATGGTCAGAGGGGCCATTCACTACCAGATAAAATATATTTCACTAATTAATTGTTTACTTACAAAAATGTTGAGTAACAGTGTACTGCTCTCCTGTGTAATGCCCTTTTACGTGTCACACCTAAGGTTTACAACTCAGGTGTAGTCAGCCTGCCACCTAGAAGCAGAATGGGTGAAACTACAATTTGAGCAGACAGTTTGTGTCCAGATAGAAATAGAAGTGGTTCTATTCTGCCATGTATTCCCGCATGCGCAGCGGACGAAGGATTTCCATGCACGCATAGAACACAGCATTTCCAGGAGGCTTTCTGCTTGTTATTGCATTCACACATGGTCAGCAGACAAGAAATACATGGGCTCTTGAGGACTCTTTTTGGCTATTGCGCAAAATATTCTGCATATTTTTCATCAATCATTTTTTTTATTGACAAAGCAATGAAACAAATGAGAACTCTTTTTTAAATTTCAATTGACAAAAGCTGTACCTACAACGATAGCTTCTTATCGTAGAAATGGAATGAAACAAAGAAATTATACATGTGCTTTATAGAGGCATATGGCAAGGAAAAGTGTCTTTGTGATCCTCTAGATATGCTGTAACGCAATAAACTACAGGGTTATTATAATTAAAGTTAAACTTTCAATACGCTGTAGAAATAACGCCACTTGTCAGAATGACATCAAATTGCAACGGAATGTTATCAGAGAAAGGGGAAAATGTATGGCAGAAGAAAAAAATAGTGTGAAAATTGATCAGTAGATCATGCTGTATGTGTCAGAATACATAAATGAAAACACCTTTCATGTGCACGACCCATTGAAGTTGGTATAAGCACACCGTGTACACGGCTTTTCCTCCTTTTGTATCTGCAATGTTCGCCCTGACTGTCTCGATGCAGGATTGCACTCTGCTTGTATAGCTGGATTACAAAAATGATGACTCCGAACACGTCACTTTGCAGAAGTTTCGGACACTGAAGGGTTTGAAAAAAGGCATTGGTCCAATGACTGCTGTGGGTCTGGAGAATATGATTTGGAAATTTGAAAAGACGGGTTCTTTGGGGGTGCAACCTGGTAGGCGGAAGAAACGAATTGATTCGACGTCAGTGGAAGCAGTGGCCACAGCAATGCAGGATGAGACGAGTGGTGGTGTGCAAACATGTGGTACACAGAGAATTGCCCAAACATTGGACGTACCTGTGAGCATGGTGCGTAAAATCCTGTGAAACCTTCTTTGCTGTCCATTCAAAATTACTTATGTGCATGAGTTGCTTCCTGTTGACCTGCCAGCAAGAGAGACCTTTGCTTTAGAATTTCTTGCTCGAATTGAAGTGGAGAGTGATTGGTTGTGGAAGATTTTGTGGACAGACGAACCCTACTTCCATCTGACAGGGTGTGTCAAATACACAGAATTGTCAGATATGGGCAACGGAAAATCCACACTCAAATCAACCAGTACCACTTCATCCTGAAAAGGTCACTGTGTGGCGCAAGTTTACAGCATCATTTATCATAGGGCCATATTTTTTCGAAGAGAGAGGTGCTTCCGGTCCTGTTACCTGTACCGTCAGTGGTAAGCGCAATGAGAGTCTTTTGCACAACCACATCATTCCAGCTCTCCAATAGCATGGATGTGTGCATGGGAGCACCTCCACATATTGCAAATCCAGTTATGCAGCTGCTGAAGCGCCATTTCGGAAATGCTAGCATTATCAGCCACCATTTCCCTACAGCCTGGCCATTCCGATCACCTGATCTTAATCTGTGTGACTTGTGGGTGTGGGGTTATCGGAAAAATGTTGTGTTCAGTGTTCTGACTGTAAACTTAGCTGCATTGAAGGCACACATTGCGCAACACATTCAGAAAGTGACCTCAGAAACACTTTGATCAGTTGTGGAACATACCGTTTCGCGATTTCAACTTGTTGCAGAAAACAGTGGCCAGCATATTGAACATGTTTTGTGCCAGTCATGCAGAAATTAATAATCCAATTTGATTTTGATTGATGCTTTTCATGCAGTTTTTGGCGTCAGGACAATTAAGAACCGATTTTTCCAATCCGATGTGATATGACCTTGCCATGGTGGATGGGCTTACATAACTAACAGTATCACACCTATACACCCGTAAATACTGAGTAGTACAATTTGTTCAATGTCAAACGTACACCTTAGGAATTGTTCTATGATTCATTTGTAGTCGACCACTATTAAATTATGATGATTACAGTGGCATCTATTCCTACAATTTATTTTTTTTTCTTCCCCCTTCTTGTGCCATAAGTTTTCCCCCTTCTCCAATAATAATCCTTTGCATTTTGATGTCCTTCTGTCCAGTGGTGTTATTTCTACAGTAGTTTGAAAGTTTAACTTTAATTATAATCACCCTGTACGTCTACACATGTTAAATCTGAGGTTACATGTTTTACCTAAACATGCTTCTAATTTTACTACAGGTGTGTATGCATCGCTTTAATAGGTGAAAGTACAGCATTTATTTTATTTTATTGCCTCTTTTGTGATATTTCAGTGTGCCAGGAGGGGTAGTGTTGTGAGAATACCCACAAGAGTCAGAGCAGTTATGCTGCGCGCGACCAGTGATGATTGTAAACATCATTTTGCATATTTCCAGTCACACTGTTATGAAATAGCGTCCCTTTTGTGGGAGGACAATGGTTCAAACCCATGTCTGGCCATCCTGATTTAGGTTTTCAATGATTTCCCTAAATCGCTTCAGGCAAATACCTATATAGTTGCTTTGAAAGGGCATGGTCAACTTCCTTCGCCAACCTTCCCTAATCCGATTCTACCAATGACCTCGCTGTTTGGTTCCCTTCCCCAAACCAACCAACTATCTGTCCCTAATTGCTCTTTTCATTTTCACGGTTTCTATCATGTACCATCAAAGGGAACACCCATTCTGGTGATGTTCCTAAATTCCTCTGGGTCTTCGGGCCTTAACTCCTAGGTTAACAGGGGGTATATGCCCTGCCTTCACACATTTTTCCCAACCAGATTTAAACCCATTTCCTGCACCTGGTATTACATCGTTGTTCTGCCCATCTCCTAACGGCTAAGGTGGACACTGTCATGGCAAATGCTGTATAGATAACCGCATTGTCCATGTCTAAAATGTTGTAACATGTAAACACAGGTAATAATTAACTTGTACCAGCATGACATAAAATGAACACATTGTCCATAATTCTCTATAATCATAGCGTAATTTCATTATAGCTTCACAAGTTAACAAGAGTTTCAGTATTAACAAATAGTAGCTGTATATATCTTGTCTGCTCCATTTATCTCAGGAATACATTTAGCTCTACATAGAATACATCAACATAAGTTTCTGTTACTTTAATTCAAGATTGTACAAAAATTTGTTCAGATATGGCAATATAGTTGCCCATTTCATCTTAAATATAACTGCCTTAATCCATGGCTTTCAGGATCTCATGTGAGTAAAGCACGATTTTTGAACGCCATAGTGATCAGCATGGAGAAAATCATTGTACTTCATTACGTTTGAGCACAGAATATTTTCCAAGATTCTACAATAGAGTGCCATCAGAGATTTTTTGCAGTAGTTTTGTGGAAGTATTGCAGAATTCTTCCTGTAGACATATGTGAGTTGTGCTTTATTCCAACTACTCAGCACAGCTTCTTGTTTGGGGGAGTTACAGAGTACAGGGTGTACATAAAGTCCAAGAACACTTTCAATTATTTATTGCACAAAAACTAAACATTGTAAAAATGACATATTGCATTTTGAAGAGAAACCCTGAAAGTTTTTTTACAAACATTCATTATGCGAACCATGAGTGACCCAGCAGATGTCAATATGGTAATCGAATTCTTGCCGTACCCTTCCCAGCATGGCATTGTCGACTGTGGCAGTCGCTTCCCGTGTTCTCTCCCGGAGCTCTGCTACATCACTTGGTAGAGGCAGTACATACACCAGATCTTTAATGTGTCCCCACAGAAAAAAGTCACACGGAGTGAGATCTAGTGACTGGGGAGGCCATTTCATGAAACAGCTGTCCCCTTCCATAGCACGGTCGATCCATCGATGCGGCAGTTCCATGTTCAGGTACCAACGAAATTACCAAACTGTGCTGTGGTGGTATACTGTGCAATAAATAATTGAAAGTGTTCCCGGACTTTATGTACACCCTGTATTATGGTTTGAAGAGGAGCTATATCAGTCATAATTCCTATATATAATCTGATAGGATTCTCAGATCCCATTGGGCACTGGAGGTTTCCTCAATTTTCCCAATTTCTCACTGGTACTGACACAGCATCTAGCTCATCATCAGCACACCCCGGTGGCTCCATTTCATCATAGACTCTGAGTGACCTGCCCTTATCCAACCTATCCTCTCGCCTTCTCGAGGGAGGAACTAATAATTCCAAAAGTTGTAATTGTTTTGCATACTTTCGTGTGTGTCTGTAGGCAATACTACGCATTTTGCCTCATGGAGGTAATCACCAGACAGCAACTCTGCCTCATAATTTATTAACTGTCTGGACTGAATTCTCCTTTTGGTAAACTATATCCATATCACTCAGCATTGCAGTGATAGAGGTATTGAAACTGGACCATAATCTTGGAGTTTTCTTTGTAAAGGATAATTTCAAAACAAGAGTTCAGCATTGACAATATTATGAAAAGAACAGTTGCTACTCACCATGTAGTGAATTGCTAAGTCACAGATGGACACAACAAAAGAATGTCGGAAAGTAAGCTTTCAGTCAACAAGGCCTTCATCGGAAATAGGGAAAAAACACACACACACACACACACACACACACACACACACACAGTCTCTGGCTGCTGAGACCAGACAGTGAGCAGCGCCATATGGTGAGTAGCAAATATTATTTTCATAACTCGGCATCTCCGCTATATGGCAAGTAGTAACTATGCTTTTCATAACAGCTCAGTATCTCCACTATACGGTGAGTAGCAGCTATTCTTTTCATAATATTGTCATATTCCATCCTGGATTTTGTAGGGTTCAGCATTGCTGTTTTCACTTCCTGTCTTCCATGAGTGCGTGCACAATAACTTTGGTGCTACTTGCAGCCTTTCCACACCACAAAAATTTCTTTGATTTTTGTGCAAGGTCTTCAGATGACCTTTGCTGTGGTGGTTGAAAGTGTCATATTTTTCTCCTTTGGCAGCCAAACATGTATCATTCAGTGTTTATATATCTACAGCCCTATGCTTTGTTTTACATCTGTTGTGCAGCAGTGGGTCTCATAAAGTGACTGAGTGTATGACAGAACAAGCACGTGATTGTGTACTGAATTGATTTATGGAATGTACAAAAAATCAATTAATATATTTTACCTTTAAATAACATCAGTTACTTATACATAATTTCCTTTGAAGTAATTATCTGTGTTAAATGAGTTAGTATGTTCTACATGCGCTGCTTCAAAATTAACGTACGAATGAAATCAATACCAGCAGAATGCAAGTATTAAGTCATCTAATTGCTTTCACAACTTTATCTCCAAAAGCAACACTAATAAACTTTGTCTTGGATATGATGCAATTTATACTTGGTCCGCTTGAGTCTCCATTACAGAAAGCTATGTCATGATATATTTTGTAATGTCACTAATGTAATCATTAAATATTATTGTACGAATGTACAATGTACTGTGTCCCACACACAACAGTGCCTTGTGGACTACACAAGAAGATGACGATGAATGAAAATCTATGATTTTAACAAAGGCAGTACTGTATGCCATTTTAAGTTTTACATATATCAAGCAGTTCACCTTAAACTGTTTTAGCAAGGATTTTAATAACCTCTGTTGAATGCCACACACATTTTTTCTTGTTAAGCTCTGCCAGACTTAATCTCTACAAAATTGAAACTATGGAGTATTTTGCAGTTTATACTTAGCAAAGTATGATTTAGTGCTCTGTTGTAGACAACTAACTCAGAAAGATAAATATCTTCTTTCCATTTATGTTGCTAGCTGTTACTACTGCATATTTGTGTGTGTCAGGAAACATCTGCTTTGTTACTGCTGTGATGTCAGCACAGGGTTCCAATACTCTTAATATCACCAACATAGCCAGAGCAAATGCCAATTCATAAGGCCAAGTATTTTATATATATATATAACTTGGGTGTGTTGGTGCCAACAGTGTCTGAGTAAAATCATCTACATTTATATCTTTAACTTTCTCAATATTGAACTGTGGAGCATTTTACAGTAGTGTTGGTAATGAAATTTTATTTATTAACCACAGTTTGGAAAAAAAAATTGTATATATAGCCTGAACTGCCATAGTGTAAATGGTGCAAATGATGTAAAGGAATGTGGAATTAGTTGACTGAAGCTCACCTAAGAAGTGTAAAGCACACTTTCATCAGTTTAGTCGCACTATTCAGTGAGATGCTACAAAAAGAATAATTTCTTTAATATATAAATGCATATGATTACTCACAGAAACCATTAACACAGTACGAGAAGCATATAAATGAAAGCAGCGGAGCTGAATCAGGGGAACCTTTTATGGACTATTCAAAAGTTAGATGAACAGACTAAAATAGTAACAAAACATGTATCTATGAAACAAACTGCATTTAAAGCACACATTTTAAATTTCCTGTGGATTTTGTATGCGTTCAGAGGTGATTTCTTATCTGAAGCACATTAGAAGCCATGTCCAAATGAAAGTTTGTGGGAACTGTTATCCCCACAGTCGCTTGGTCTACTTCTGTGATGCCGAATAAGACTGTTTGTGTATTAGCATCACAAGTTAATTTTTGAAACATGTAGACAAAAAGGGTCTAATATGCAAACATATTAAGCACTTATTGTAAAATGTTGTTTGACATGTTATTAAAAAGACTGCTGAAACAAAAAGTACACAAAAATACAAAAGTTACATCATGTGCACTTCATCAACATCACTTAATGAACATTTTCAGCAAAAGAGTAATATCTTCCAGATGCTACTGCGAAAAGTGTGCCATCAAAGGAGTATTGTTCTATAACTGCAAAATGGTGTATTATTTTAAGTGTGCCATTGTCAGTCCTTGTCAACACCAGAAAAACATCCAGATTTAACATATTGTGATGCCCGGTGCAGGGATTCAACCAAATGCTCACCAGTACTGCAAACTGCAGAGATCTATTGACCATGACTTTGCAGTTCTCATAGGTGTCTCCAAGGATGTTGCTGCAGCAAAATCAGCACTGAAGACAACATCGGGCAAGTTAACAAATACTAATGTCATAATACTAAAAATACCTCCACACCATGATTTCGAACAATGGAAACTCCAGGTTGGAATATCGACAGTATTAGGAAAAAGGATAGCTTGCTACTCACCATATAGGTGACCCATTGGATTGCAGACAGGTTTAATGAAATGATTGTTACACATTCTGGCTTTCAGCTAAAGTCTTCAGCAAACACTGCCAGGCACAGTGTCGGGAGGTGGAGGTGATGGGAAGCAGAAAAGGATGGGAGCAAGGGGGTGGGGGGGTGAAGGATGAGTGGTTGTATTGGCAGAAGGTGGCACACAGTGAGGGTGAGGATGAGGGGATGTGAAAAGGTGGTAGGACAGAGGGGATGGAAACTGTTGGATGCAGTGTGTGGTGACAGTATGGTACTGTAGGTTGAGACCGGGATGATTTTGGGAGCAGGGAATGTTATAAGGATAACTCGCATCTTCGCAGTTCAGTTGGCTGTGGAGGGGAGGAGCCAAATGGCATGGATTGTGAAGCAGCCATTGAAATCAAGAATGTTGTGTTCAGCTGCATTTTGTGCCACAGGGTGGTCTAGTTTCCTCTTGGCCACAGTTCAGCTGTTGACATTCATCCGGTGCACAGCTGGTTGGTAATCATACCAATATAAAAGCTGTGCAATGGTTGCAGCAGAACTGGTATACGACAGGTATTGCACCTGCGTCTTTCATATGGATATGATCCTTGTGGCAAGCAGTCGGGATTGGGAGTGATGTAGGGATGGACTAGAATATTGTGGAGTTTGGCTGGGCAATGGAACACAACTTTGGGATAGTTGTCAAGGATCTTGGGTATGATGCCCCTCATTTCAGGGCATGATGGTAGATAATCAAAGCCCTGATGAAGAATGTGGGGGAGTGGTACTGGATGACGAAGTGGGGGTGTGTAGGGAAATGACACAGGAAATCTGTTTGCAGACTAGGTCCAGGGGACCAGTCTACGAAGGCATTGGTGAGGCTTTCAGTATATTGGGAAAGGAAGTTCTTGTCACTGCAGATATCTCTCATGGCAAGGCTGTATGGGAGAAATTTTTTGCTGTGGAAGGGATAGCAGCTGTCAGAATGCAAGTACTGTTGATAGTAGGTGTGTTTAATGTGGACAGTAGTGTGGATGGAGCTATCAGAGAGGAGGAGGTCGGTGTCGTGGAAGGTGGCACACTGGATTGAGGAGTGCCAGGTGGAACAGATGGGAGAGAAGGTATTAAAACTATGCATGAATTGAGGATAGGGTGTCTTAGCCGTGAATCCAAATCATGAAGATATCATCAGTGATCCTGAACCAGACCAGGGGATTCAATTTATGTGAAGCTAGGAAAGTTTCCTCTAGATGGTCCATAAACAGGTTGGCATAGGAGGGTGCCGTGCTGGTGCCCATGCCTGAGCCACAAAGGAGTAGTAGTTATCTGTTAAGATAAAATTAAGTAAGGTGTATGAGGAATGAGGTGGTGAGTTTGGAGTCTGAAAGATGTTGGCAAAGGTAGTGTTCAAGCTTAACAAGACCATGGGCATGAGGGATGTTGGTGTATAGGGAAGTAGTGTCAATAGAGGCAAGTAGGGAATCAGGAGGTAAAGGGGTGGGGATGGTGGAGAGCCAGTGAAGGAAGCAGTTGTTATCTTTGACATTGGAGGCAAGATTATGGACAATTGGTTGGAGGTGTTGGTCAGTGAGGGCAGAAATCCTTTCAGTAGGGGGCACAATAACCAGCCACAGTGTCCAGGATTGCCAAGCTTGTGAATTTTGGGGTGCATGTAGAAGGTGGGGGTGTGGAGTGTCATATAGGTGAGAGAAATGGATTGAGTGGAGAGGTTCTGGGAAGCGCCTAATGCTTTAAGCAAGGATTAAAGGTTATTTTGAACTTCTGGGATGAGAGCACTCTGGCAGAGATCATAGGTGCAGAGCTCATAGGTGGAACAGTCAGACAGTTGACAGAGACCTTCCATCAGGTAGTCACTGCAGCCCATCGCAACATTGGTGGAGCCTTTGTCCACGGGGAAGATGATTAGATCAGGATCTGTTTTGAGACACTGTATGGCTGTCCTTTCCTCTGCTGAAAGGTTAGTGTTCTTAGGAAGGGACCAGGGGAAGAATGGTGAGGCCAAGTTGGAGGTTAGGAATACGTGGAAGGTGACCAGGGGTGGTTAGGTGGAAAAGGGGGGGGGGGGGGGGGAGGATCATGGTTGAATGGCGATGTAAACTGAGAGAGGCAGGGTTCAATGTCGGAATTAGGTTGGCTTTTGGAGGGATTTGTGGCAAAGGGGTGTTTCAATTGCAGAGATCAGGAGAAAGAGAATAGGTCTTCGACAAGTCATGGTTAAATTTGGGTGTGGAGCTAAATCCAAGACATTTGGATAGGACTGAAGCTTCTGTGGGACTGAGGGTTTTGGTGGAAAGGTCAACAACTGTGTTCCATGATTGTTTAGAACCTGGATTTGGAGCATTGGTAGGGGGTTTGGGGGATGTGGTAAGTTGAAAAGGTCCAGTAGACAGGGTCTGGGTGCTATGAGGGGTTGATGAGAAGGAACACTATGGGTAGGATAGGGGTTGGACAGCAGTACCCCCAAGGCAACAGTAGGATGTCATCAGGTTGGATAACTTATGGAAAAGCTGTCTGGAATGCCTTTCTAAGTGCTGGAGAGCAAGGGATTCGTCACAACCTGGGCCATCTGGATCCTTGTCTCCACCACCAGCTTTTCTGATTTCCACATATGGGTATTAACCCTTACAGCACATTCTTCGCTGCTGAAATCATGTTGGTAACCTACTGTCCCCACATCCTCCACCCAACAATTTCTGTCCCCTCTGTCCCATCACCTCGTCCCTCACTCTCACTTTGTGAGGCCTGACAATGTACCCACATGTCCTTTCCCCTTCCCTGCTCCTCTCCTTTTCTGCTCTGTCCTCTCCCCTTCCTACCACTACCACAACTCTCAATACTTTGTATGGCAGTCTCATCAGGCAGTCCCTGCATGCCCCACCAGCCCATGTTCTTCTCTGTCCTCCCTTCACTCATATCCTGCTATCCCTCCTCCTTCCCCATTTCACTTCAAATCGCTATTCATGTGACAGTCACATTCCAGTGAGAGCTGTTGGTGGTAGCGGTCATGTGTGTATGACATGTGCTTTTGTGTGTGTGTGTGTGTGTGTGTGTAAGAAGACTTTGGCTGAAAGGTGTAATGCCTAGCAGTCTCATTGTTGTGTCCCTCTGCAACTCAATGCATCACCTTTACGGTGAGTAGCAATCTATCCTTTTGCTGATACTGTCATTTAATAAAATTATCATGTGTAAACAGTGAAATAACAAAATCTAATAAATATTTTGACTCAATGTGCAAGCAGTTTAAGAATATAACACTTATAAATATTAAGGATCATACTAATTGTTGTCGTCCGTCCCTGAATAAATTGTAACTACAAAAGTTCATGCAGTACGAGATGTGGTCATAGCCTAAGTGGGTTAATGCAGTAAATAATAACTTAGCCTGCTGTAGCTAGCCCGCCGGCTACAGTAGCCAAGCAGTTCTGGGCGCTTCAGTCTGGAACCGCATGACTGCTACGATCGCAGGTTCAAATCCTGCCTGGGGCATGGATGTGTGTGATGTCCTTAGGTTAGTTAGGTTTATGTAGTTCTAAGTTCTAGGGGACTGATGACCTCAGATGTTAAGTCCCATAGTGCTCAGAGCCATTTGAACCTTTTTTTTTTTTTAGCAAGCCATAATACATGTTTCAACCCTCAGAACCAGATCAGGGAAGCGTATAAGGCTGACCAAGCTGGAGATATACTGGTACTGGCAAAAAAGAGCACCAGAACATAGTATTAAAACCTCACTAAAATAAAGAAACGAACTAGGTCCAGTGTAAACGCTGTATCTCCTTGCAGCAAAAATGATGAGCCACTAAAATGAGTATGATGCAATTGGCACTTGGCTGCAATCGGTCAATTTGGTTGTGGTGGCAGACTGATCTGTAGTGTAGCTCAAGGTTTGTGTTAGATTGAGAGTTGGCAAAGCCATCTCTGTGAATGCCAAATGAAGGTTGTGGCAACAGATTGATCTGTAGTGTAGCCCAATGTTTGGTCAATTCTGATTGATGGCATTCTCAGTTTTTTGCCTGAACTCCTACTCACTTGATTTCCCAAACAGTGGAAGATGTAATACAAACATGACTTCTCATTGTCAGCCACTTTTTCACCAGCCTTCTCCAGGAATAGACCTTTACCCAGACTAAACGTATTCCCTCTTACTGACACAAATAGAATGTGGATATTCCTGTAATATATTAATAAGATCCTATTAATATTTCAAATGAAAATATGGCACATTACTCTGCACAGTGTCACATTTTACTCACTTTTTGAGGAGGTGTGTGTGAGTTTACTTGTAAAGATCGAGGGCAGCTACACTCGAAGATTTTGTCACATATGTTCCTTTACTCCCATTTAAATTTACATTCACATCATGGAATGCTCTCAAATGTTAAACTGATACTACATATTTCACACAATGTCTTACACAAATCTATATTTCTTCAAAAGTCTGTAACAAAACACAAAAGTACAATATTGTTGATAGTCTTGTACCAGAAAAAGTACACGTTGAATGAACAAACCTGGTCACTCAATCTTGTAAATTCTTGCTAGGGAAGGTACACTATGCACTTGCAGTGCAGATTTTGTGTATTCTGCAGGTTTGATAGTCAACTATAAGATTTCCACCTAGCCGGGTGAGGGATCTCATGTGACCCATATCCGAGTTCAGCCAAAAGGAGGGCTATCATGTGACTGATTTCAGGTGAAAGTCACACTGCACACCTTTACAGCTCCTGTTTGTCGCTCATTTCGGAACCAGTTTAACAGCTCTTCATTAGCCAAGACTTGTGGTGCAATACTGTATATGATTTTGCGGCCTGAATGTTTACTTGGACTTGTACTCTGAACAAATGAAATTGCCAGACCTCCCTGTGTCTACCCCATGAACATTCTTCATATGCTGCATCAAAAACTGTTTATCCATGTTGCTTCTGCTTGGCTTCCTGTGCAAGGTGCAGGAAAATAAAGGGCCCTACACACTCACCAACCATTTGACTAACTGACAAATTGAAGTTGTGTAAGCAATTTGATCGACTGAACAACGAAGATTCGTTGTCCGCATTCGGGCGATTTTGCCAACATTTCTACATGGCTGTCTACACACATTAATTAAATATGTTGATTCATGCTAATTCCAATTCCTTACAGTATCTGTTGATTATATACAAGTAGCAGGCCTCCTGTCTTACTGTGTGCCATTACATGAGAGTATTTATGCTGTTGTTTTTCTGTTTCGTTTGTTTCAGATATATCACAAATGCAGCATCTTCCTGAAGTAAGCTGAAAAAGTGATGGTTGTGAACGAGGTATAGTGCAAGTGGTGTTTGTAGTTATTGAAAGTGAAACAAGTGTTTCAGTGTAGTTGTGAATACAATTTATTCAATGTGCACTACTGTGTATGAGGTCTGTCTAAGAAGTACCTGGCCTTTGATTTTCCTGCACAAAATAGAGACGATAGGGCAGCACCACTGTACACAGTAAAGGAAGAGACCTTTATGAGGATGTTTGAATTTTGTACCCGCCTTCCAGCGCATCGGTCACTGCCTGTCGGTCGCTGAGTGTGGTGCTACACAACGTGTTTGTCGGATTACCGATTCTCTCAACGTGACTGAAAGTGTTGAGCAAAAATACTGCATCAAATTTTGTCAAAAGCTTGGCGATTCCCAAAGCAAAACAATTCGTAAGATTCAGCAGGTGTTTGGAGATGCTGCGTTGGGTGTAACACAAATTAAGGAGTGGTTCAACCGATTCAAAAATGGCCGCACATCAGCGGAGAGTGACCAGCACTCTGGCAAGCCCCAAACTGCTTAAAGTGCAGCTGTTGTTGAGAGGGTGCAAAATTTAGTGAAGGCAGATCCTCGTTTGACCGTGCAGGAGATTGATCAAGAGGTTGGAGTGAGTAAAGATATTGCGCATGCAATTTTGTGTGACGATTTGAACATTCACCAAGTGGCTGCGAAATTTGTGCCCTAGTTGTTGTCACTGGAACAAAAAGACCTCGATTTTGACGTTGCACATGACCTGGATACCAACAACACTGATCCTGGGTTTCTGAACACCGTGATAACTGGAGATGAGTCATGGGTGTATGAGTATGACCCAGAAACAGAGAGACAATCATCACAGTGGAAGCATCGCAAGTCTCCAAGGCTGAAGAAAGTGGGGCTGGTGTGAAGCAAAATCAAGGTGGTGCTGACTGTCTTCTTTGATGTCCGTGTAATTGTGCATCACGAATACGCACCGGAAGGACAAACAGTGACAAAGGAGTACTATCATGATGTTCTCAGGTGACTCCGTGATGCAGTTTGGCTCAAAAGACCAGACATGTGGGTGGCAGAAACTGGCAACCGCATATTCATTCCACAGGGCGTATATGACCCAGGAGATCCGGGAAAGACCCAGGAATTTTTTCATCCGGGAGAAAACCGCGAAAACCTCAGGAATTTTTTTAGAATTCCAGGAATTTTTCATTGTTTTAGTTTTCAGTTAATTTTTTGTAATTTTGACTGGTAAGAACTGATATTCTAACGATGTCTATTTCTGTATCCTGCTACTGCAGAATAATACTGCAGCAACAAAACATGAATGAGAGAATAAAACTTAAATTGCAAAGGAAGTGGGCCACATAAATACACACAGAGCTCATACAAGTGTCTGCCAACAGCAAAATGTGTGAAAGGCTTTAGGAAGACTATGCAATGCACCTTAACAACAAATTACCTCTGATGAGTGTGACGTCACAACTGTTTACACTACATTCATTTAAGCAGTTACGAGCAGGCTCATGCACATGCGCAGTTGAGTTGGATATGAGTAGCACCATCTCCCACTTCTGGCTACAGAAATGTCACTGTTGGCTGTGTGAGCAGCAAACCGGAATATCTGAACCGGGTGGCAATTTCTGGGGAGGGTGGGAACCTTGTTTCACAAAGTGCCTAGCATCTAGTGCACATTGGTCTATCGATTATTTAGATGATTTCGAAATGCATCCCTGTTGGTTTTTAAACACGTTCCAAGTTGATTTCTGACTGAATTATAAGTTGATATTTGAATGCGTGCATAGTGTACGTGATGACTCTGCCAGAGGAATCCATCTAGAAATAAACTTTCCTGCAAACAAAAGGGGGGGCTATACAAGCTGAGCGGAATAAAGCTGAACGGGTGAACGCCAACTGCTGTTTGTTTATGTGATTGATTGGGTATGCAAATGATCAGCATTATTATAATTACTAGCAAAGCCCATAGATTCAGACTACCAGAGTGGAAATAAATGACTAACAGGAATAACAGGTAAGAAAGATTACATATTATCTTCTCGGTGTATGCAAGAAAATGAAATTTTGACAGAAAATTTTTGGCCAGATCACTACCTAGAAAGGGCAAGTTGTACAGTCCCCAGTTAGCAGCCACTTAAGTTCTATTCTGGGAATAGTGTGGTAAACGCATTGTACAAACACGTAATAACGCGTAACTGGAGAATAATCACTGGATAACTAAATCGGTGATTCTGTCAGGGTTAATAGAGTTAACCGGAGAATTCGACTTTTGTCAGTGGTAGGAATAGTTACAGAATTAGTGATGAGAACCTTGTTTATTAGAACGAGGAAGGAGAAGAAACTGACACATCACACAAATTATGGAAGAATATAATGATTCCAAATTTATACAATAATTTTGTACTACTGCTTTTTGATCTCATGCTTGAGAAACTGGAGCATATGAATGAAATGGGTCCCGGGTTCGATTCCCGGCGGGGTCAGGGATTTTCACCTGCCTCGAGATGACTGGGTGTTTGTGTTGTCCTCATCATTTCATCATCATCCAGGAAAGTGGCGAAATTGGACTGAGCAACGATTGGATAATCGTACGGGCGCTGATAACCACGCCGTTGAGCGCCCCACAACCCCAACATCATCATCATCATCATCATCATCATCATGAATGAAATGTGAAACTATTTCCTAACATAAACCTTTTTGCTTGTAGTAGGCTAAATAGGCATTTCATATTGGTACTTCGCGAATTATATTCTGTTGTATGCCGCTGTTATCGGCTGGCAAGATCACTTGACGTGAGGTATGACTGGCTTACAAAAGTGCATTGCAATCTTGATTTCAGTGTTTCGGAAAGTAACATGCAATGTTCGGTGGAATGTGAATTTATACTTTCGTAATACAAAAATATGAAGCGTACATGTTGCTGCACATCAAAGAACATTCCAAAACGTTTTGTTCCCCCTGTGTTTCGTTTTCTAAAGTGCCGGGAAATTATAAGCCGCTGTATAAAACCATAACCATTCAAATGATTGACAAATTTTACAGTTCTGAGGTTAGGTATACTGTCACTTAACATGGAAAAAGTGTATTTTCACCCGTGAGAAAGTGTGTTTTTAATGGAAGATCCGGGAAAAATCTGGTAATTTTTTTCCTTGTCAACGTATACACCCTGATCCCACTTGATCCAAAATTTCTTATCCAAACATGGAATCACAGCCATTCGCCAACCTCCCTACTCTCAAGACATGGCTTCTGGCGACTCCTGGTTGTTTCCAAAATTGAAGACGCTACTGAAAGGATCCCGGTTTGAGAGTAGAGAAGAGATAATGCGGAACATGACGACAGAGCTGAACACCATTCCAAAAGAAGACTTCCAGAGGTGTTTGCGTCAGTGGAAGGATCAGTGGGCTAAGTGTGTGCAAGCACAAGGAGTCTACTTTGAAGGGGATTAGGGTCCCAACCCCGTCAGGTATTCGAAATATTTTTTCTGGCCAGAGGTCGGATACTTTTTAGATAGGCCTCGTATTTTAAACATGTTCAGGGCACTTTATTAGAATTTGGGAGGATCAGGTTTCTAATCCCTCTCCAGTCATCCTGATCTACATTTTCCTAAATTGCTTAAGGTGAATCTCAGTTGGTAACATTGAAGCCATTGTCAAATTGTTCAGCCCAGATGTTAATTCATAATCATTTTTTAAGCAGATAGTTCTATATTTTGATATGAACTTTCTGTTGTGCGAAGTCAATTTAATTTTCTCTGGTGTAATTTATTTAATTACAACAACTTTTTTGTCGTACATAAGGAGCTATGAAATGCTTTTTACAGTGTTCATCCATTTATAAACTGCCAAGGATAGTTTGTGAATCTTAAAAATAAAATGATGACAATTTTTTGTGTAAATTAAATTGCACAGTTTCTGTGCTTGTTAAATAAACTATAGGAAAAGCTTCTTATTGTTTTGCAATTTTGAAGTACTTCACATATAAATAACATTAATTCTATGTCTACCTCTACATATTTACTCTAGAAGCCTCCATGTGGTGCATGGTGAAGGGTACCCTGTACCACTACTAGTCATTTCCTTCTCAGTTCCACTTGTAAATAGTGCCCCCAATCTTTCTTATCTTACCTTCATGGTCCTTAAGCAAAATGTATGTTGGTGGAAGTAGAATCATTTTGCAGTTACCCTCAAATGCCAGTTCTGTAAATATCCGCAATAGTGCCTTTCGAAAATAGTGTCATCTTCATCTTCCCTCCAGGGATTCCCATTTCAGTTCACAAAGCATATCCGTAATACTTGGGTGCTGATCAAATGTACCAGTAAGACATCTAGTGACATGCCTTTGGATTGCTTCAGTGCTTTCCTTTAATCTAACCTGGTGGGGATACCAAACACTTAAAACAGTACTCAAGACAGGGTTGCATTAATATTCTATATGGCACCTCCTTTATGGATGAACTACACTTTTGCAAAATTGTCCTAAATTTTATCCAGGTCACTCTGTATCCTCCCACAGTCACTCAATAATGACTCCTTTCCACACAACGGAGTGAGGTGGCGCAGTGTTTAGCACCCAGGGCTCGCATTTGGGAGGATGACTGTTCAAACCCACGTCTGGCCATCCTGATTTAGGTTTTCTGTGATTTCCCTAAAACACTTAAGGCAAATGCCAAGATGGTTCCTTTGAAAGAGCACAACCAGTTTCCTTCTCCATCCTTCCCTAATCTGAGCCTGTGCTCTGTCTCTAATGACCTCATTGTCGACAGGATGTTAAACACTAATCTCCTCCTCCTCCTCCTCCTCCTCCTCCTCCTCCTCCTCCTCCTCTTCTTCCTCCACCTTCCTGCTTACCCTGTCGACCAGATCATTTATGTATGTGCTCTGGGGCACTCTTGATGATACCCTTGTCTCTGATGAATACTCACCACTGAGGACAACATACTGGATTTTGTTCCTTAAGAAGTCTTCGAGTCACTCACATACCTGAAAAACTATTCTGTATGCTTGTATCTTGTTAACAGTGGGCAGTGTGGCACCATGTCAAAAGCCTTACAGAAATATAGGAATATGGAATCCACCTGATCCCTTCATCCATGTTTTGCAGGATCTTGTGTGAGAAAAGGGCAAGCTGAGTTTCAAACGAGTGATGTTTTTTAAAACTGTGCTTATTTGTGGACAGGAGCCTTTCCCTCTCAAGGAAGTTAATTATATTCAAACTGAGAATATATTCAAGGATTCTGCAACAGTCCGATGTTAAATATATTGGTCTGTAATTTTGTGGATCCTTTCTTTTACCCTTTGTATATACTGGAGTCACCTCTGCTTTTTTCCACTTGCTTGGAACTTTGTGCTGGGTGAGATTTTTGCGATACATGCAAACTAAGTAAGAGGGCAATGCTGTAGAGAACTCTTTGTAAAACCAAATTGGAATTCAATCATGATCTGGCGACTTGTTTCCTTTCAACTCCTTCAGTTGTTGCTTTACACATGGATGGTTATTACTGTGTCCTCTATGTGGAAGTGTGTGTGATTGTCAGGCAGTGGTATATTTGTACCATTGTCTTGCATGAATGATTTCTTAAATTCCAGATTTAAAACTTTGAAACCTTCTACTGCCACATCAGGCTTGTCACAGAGTGACTAGATAGAAGTCTTAGGCCCAGTTAGCAATTTTATGAAGGATCAGAGATCAGAATTTTCTCGGGTTCTGGTGAGATTTATTGCTAAGGTACGACTGTGGTAGTTGTTATAAGCCTCGTGCATCAGTCGTTACAGATGCACGAATTTCTATCAACTTTTGCCTATCATCATTAGCATGTTCACTTGGGAACCAACAATGCAACAACCTTTGCTTCCCTAGCATTTTTCAAATTTCGTTGCTAAACCACAGTGGGTCTTTTCCATCCTTGATCCACTTACTCAGCATACGAGG
The DNA here is from genome assembly GCF_021461395.2 of Schistocerca americana. Taxonomy (NCBI): domain Eukaryota; kingdom Metazoa; phylum Arthropoda; class Insecta; order Orthoptera; family Acrididae; genus Schistocerca; species Schistocerca americana. Next base: position 867,648,209 of record NC_060130.1, read on the forward strand.
ACTGTTCAAAAAATTTGGGAACATTCGTAATTTCGCCCCAATGGTGTGATGCGGTTGGCATCCCTGCACATGCATGTATTTAATGTGTAACGGCTGGAAGTTTCATTGTTGCATATCATTTATTGTTCAGTACATGTTGAGTAGAAGGTTGTGTTGCACAGTTTGTGAATTTTGAGATGGCAGAGTTAGAGGAGCAATGTGTCTGCATTAAATTTTGCATGAAACTCAAGAAAACCTTTACAGAGACACACCAAATGATGCAGGAAGCCTATGGTGATGAGTACTTAAGCTGTACTCAATGTTACAAATGGTTCACACAATTTAATAATGGCTGGACGGAAGTTAAAGATGACCCCTGTTCAGGATGCCCTTTGACATCTTTGGGTGATGCTCATGTCAGGAACATCAATGAAATTGTGCATACCAATCGAAGACCAACTGTCTGAGAGGTTGCAGAATAATGTAACATTTCAGTTGGATCATGTCATGAAATCCTGGCATAGCATCTTGGAATGCATCGTATTGCCACCAAGTTCATCCCACGGCTCATGAGTCAAGACCAGAAAGACCTTCGCCTTGCGATCTGTGAAGAGATTTTGGATCACTCAAATGAGAGCGAGATGTTTCTTAATCATAACTGGTGATGAGATGTGGGTGTACCGTTATGATGTTAAGACCGAGGTTAAGTCTTCACAATGGGCCAGGGAAGATTCTCCAAGACCAAAAAAGCTTGTCAGATCAGGTCAGGTCAGGTCAATGTCAAAGCTATGCTGATAGTTTTCTTTGACTTTGAAGGATAAGTTTATCATGAATTCGTGCCACAGGGACAGACTGTTAATCGATGGTACTATTAGGATGTGTTGTGACACCTGTGAGAAAATGTGAGAAGGAAATGGCCTGCAATGAGGCAAGATAATACATGGCTCTTGCATCATGATAATGCACTTGTACATATATTCCTGTTGGTATGTGACTATTGCACAAAAAATGAATTCACTGTGCTGCCTCATCCCCTGTACTCTCCAGACCTGGCCCCTGCAGACTTTTTTTTTTTATTTCCGAAGTTGAAAAAGCCCCATTGAAAGGATGAAGGTTTGCAGTGATAGACAAGGTGAAAGAAAATTTGCAGATGGTGCTTCACATGATCCAGCAAGAGGGGTATCAATCCTGTTCCCAGAGGACATTGGGAGTGGTGTATCAGTTGTGGAGGAGAGTATTTCGAAGGAGACCATGCACAAAAAATAAAAGGTAAGTGCAGAAAATTTTTTGGACAAAATTCCAGAATTTTTTGAACTGACCTCGTATACTTCTCCCGAGTATGATTTAAAATCTGTTTAAATTTCACCCATAATTCCTCTGTGATAATCGTCCTGGAACTAAATGATGTCAGGTCATTGTCTAAGTGGGATGCTAACAACTGTCTATCTGTTCTTTCTAGCAGAAACACTCTCCTACTCTTCTTGATTGATTTATTAACTTTAGTAACCAAAATCCCTATGATGACCTCATGGTCACTAATCCCTGTCTCTCTACTCATGCTGTTGATTAGGTCAGGCCTGTTTGTAGCTACAAGGTCAAAAATATTTCCATTGCATGTGGGATATTGAAATAGCTGCTCAAGACAGTTTTCAGAAAACATTTGCCAAAGAACTTTGCAAGATTGTCTGTCTGTAACTCCCAGCAATGAATCCATAGATATCCCAATCTGTACTCGGTAGGTTAAGGTCACCTCCAACTAATATTACATGTCATAACGTGTAGGCTTTCACGGTCAGCATCTTCCTTGGTTAAAACTTCCGGGCTGAGGGGCCGTGGTCGATCTATAAAACTTGTTCTTCCTGACGTTTCATTGCCAACTGCGGGCAACATCTTCCGAGGTGAGTCAACTACACACGCGTGGAAGTGGTGATGCTACGACAGTGGAGTCATCAAACAGTTCGAGGACTGGCAGTAACTAGCAGTCAACTGTTAAATCTCCATTTATTTATTAGCAATGCAATGCAGTTTTGTGATTGGAATAAGGTGGACAGGCTAACATTTAAATATATGGAACTAAGTGCAGAAGTGTCTTCTAATAGGCAGAAGTAGTAGTTCAAGAATTTACAGAAGGGCAGTCAGGAAACACCAGTTACAGATGATTCCCATGTGGTTATTACTCTGTCGGGAAGGGAATTATCTAAGGAAAAAATTTCTGTCCCTTCAAAATGAGAAAATTTTGCAATTACTCCATCAAAGGTTCCTACGGAGGATATTATAGCTAATATAGAGGTGGGGATTTGGCAGCTATCACCACATTCTGCTGAAGAAATCAGGATGGAAACAGCCAGGATACCACATAAAGCTAAGCCTCCTAGCAGTAATTTGTCTCAAGAAGAAAGGAAGGCATTATGGGAGAGTAATGAGGACAGGAATATTATTGTACTTACTGCTGGTAAGGGTAATACTACCATTGTGATGAAGAGTGAGGACTACCACAGAAAGGTCAATGACCTTTTGGATTTTAACACTTATAAAAAGCTTCAAAAGGATCCTACAATGAAAGTGTTAGGAGCTACCAATCGATTAATAAAAAAGTCTTCCATTCCTACAGAGGATAAAAAATATCTATGTAAAATGGAAGCTTACCCTCCTAGATTGTATGGGCTACCGAAGATACATAAGCCTAATGTCCCATTGAGACCAATAGCGAGTGCTATTGGATCGCCTACTCGAGAGTTGGCTAGACATCTCACCTCCTTGCTACAACTGTATATTGGTAAAACAGATTATCACATTAAAAATTCTGTGTACTGTATTGAAAAATTGAAGGAGATTATTGTCAGCCCAGGTGATATCCTTGTTAGTTTTGATGTGTTATCCCTGTTATGATTATCTTTTCAAATCTGTACATGTCCTTTGAGCTCTACTATTCAGTATGTCATGTGGCCACCATGTACTGCAATTAGAGCTGCTATACGCCATGGCATTGAATCAGTAAGATTCTGAATATGTTCCCGAGGGATTTCCCTCCATGCAGTTTGTATCCGAACCCACATATCCATGACACCAGTTGCTGGAGCACTGTGACGCATCAGGAGCTGACCAACCATATCCTAGACATGTTTGATGGGTGCCTTGTCTGTCGAACATGCAGGCCAGGGAAGCAATGGTACCTGTCGCTCTTCGAAGAAGATCTGTGCATTCTGCGCAATATGTGGCCGGGTAGTGTCCTGTTGAAATGTGGCCTGTGAAGATGCCTGAAGCAGGGGAGTACCTCAGGCTCCACAACCTCCGTTAGGTACCGGTTGCTGTTCAAAGTGCCCGAAATATGTACGAGGCAAGATCGGCTATTGTAACCAATGGCACCCCATACCATCACACCTGGTGTTTGTGTGCTATGCCACTCCACAATGCAGCCCTCCAGGTTGCACTCACCACGGTACCGCTGGACACGTATGCGGCCATCACTGTAGGACATGTTGAAGTGGGACCATCCGAAAAGATTGTGTGTTGCCACTCAGCACCCCAGTGACAGTGTTCACATGCCCATTGCAGTTGGAGGAGCTTGTGGTTTCTGGACAATGGAAGCCAACATAATGGCATGTGTGCAAACAGTCCAACCTGCAGCAGACAGTGACAAACTGTTGATGCAGACAAGTTCGAACCTATTGCAGAGCTCCAGCGACGAGCCAACACTGTACATGACACAGTACGATTCGTAATGGCCATGCAGACCAGATGATGGTCATCCCATGCTGTGGTCATGTTCCATAGTCCAGTTCCTGCTCATCAGTGCGTATGACCTTCCTGTATCCACTGCTTCCACACATGCATCACTGTCGTAGCAGCATGCCCTGTGAGAGCCGAAATGTCACAGTATGACAACCCTGTTTCCTGGAGACCAAGCATTCCGCCCCATTCGAACTCGCTCACATGCTAATATAGCTTCCTGTGATGTCAATGAGGCATACTGGCACTCACTGTATTGTTTCCACCTTGTGTGACAGTTCTGTACCGACACCACTAGGCACAACACCGACCCTGACGGACCGACAAAGGGGGCTCTGCTCGGCGTACATGTACCCCATCTTGCAGCAAAACGTATCACCTATTGCTTGGATACCCGTAGCCACTTCCACCAAGTGTGGTGCTATTCAGGTAATTCCTTCTCAATGTTGCACTTGCGCAAACGGCAGTGTAAATTTTTTGAATGTATCAGTAATTAAAAGGGCAAATGGGAGCCTAGGGCATAAAATGTATAAAAAAGATACACACACCGACAGTTACCTCCATAAGGATTCAAACCATCGTCCCAGGCAGAACATTGGTGGACAGAGCTAACAAGATCTGTGAGCCAGTTTATTTGCAAGATGAATTAAATCATTTGTGAACAGCTTTTAAGAAAAATGGTTACACTGACAATGAGATAGATTGAGCACTTCATCCCAGAAGAAAAATGTCTGACAACATTCAGCAGCAACAACTGTCAGCTGGAAGAGTTTTTCTTCCATTTATTCGCAATATTACGGACCGTATTGAAAAAGTTCTGGCCAAGTTTCAAGTTGAAACTATCTTTAGACCCACCAAGAAGGTTAGTGAGTGTTTACAATTGGTGAAAGATGAACAACACCCCTTATCAACTCCTGTGGTGTATAAAATTCTGTGTAGCTGTGGGAAAGTTTATATTGGAACAACGACAAGAAATGTCAGTACCCGCTTAACCGAACACAAAAGGAACTGTCGACTAGGACAAACCGACAAATCAGCTGTAGTGGGACATGTTTTTAAAGACTGTGATCGTGAAATAAAATTTAGTGAGACGAGTGTGCTTGCCAGGACATCACATTATTATGCACGTATGTTTAGGGAAGCTATAGAGATTCAGAAACACCACAATAATTTTAATAGAAAAGAGGAAGGCATAAAATTAGACAAGGTATGGTACTCAACTTTGCACTAACAATGTGACAATTGATTACCTTCAATCGAGAACAATGACATTCTACATCTACATCTACATGGTTACACTGCAATTCACACTTAAGTGCCTGGCAGAGGGTTCATCGAACCATTTTCATATTACTTTTCTACCATTCCACTCTCAAATGGTGCGTGGGAAAAAGGAACACCTAAATCTTTCCGTTTGAGCTCTGATTTATTTTATTATGATGATCATTTCTCCTTATGTAGGTGGATGTCAGCAAAATATTTTCACATTCGGAAGAGAAAGTTGGTGATTGAAATTTTGTAAATAGATCTCACCACAAAGAAAACCGCCTTTGTTTCAGATTGCCACCCCAACTGGCGTATCGTATCAGTGACACTCGCACCCCTATTGTGCGATAACATGAGGAACACCTAAATCTTTTCGTTCGAGCTCTGATTTCTCTTATTTTATTATGATGATCATTTCTCCTTACGTAGGTGGGTGTCAACAAACTATTTTCGCCTTTGTTTCAGTGATTGCCACCCCAACTCGCATATCATATCAGTCACACTCTCACCCCTATTGCGTGATAACACGAAACAAGCTGCCCTTCTTTGCACTTTTTCGATGTCCTCCTTCAATCCTACCTGGTAAGGATCCCATACCACGCAGCAATATTTCAGCAGAGGACGGACAAGTGTAATGTAGCATGTCTCTTTAGTGGGTTTGTCGCATCTTCTAAGTGTTCTCCCAACAAAGCGCAGTCTTTGTTTTGCCTTCCCCACAATATTATCTATGTGGTCTTTCCAGTTTAAGTTGCTCGTAATTGTTATTCCTAGGTATTTAGTTGAATTGACAGCCCTTAGATTTGTTTGATTTACCATATACCCAAAATTCATCGGATTTCTTTTAGTACCAATGTGGATGACCTCACATTTTTCTTTGTTTAGTGCCAATTGCCACTTTTTGCACCATACAGAAATTATCTCTAGATCATTTTGTAATTGGAATTGATTGTCTGATGATTTTACTAGACAGTAAATTACAGTGTCATCTGCAAACAATCAAAGGGGGCTGCTCAGATTATCACCTAGATCATTTATGTAAATCAGAAACAGCAGAGGACCTATGACACTATCTTACAGAACGCCAGATATCACTTATGTTCTAATCGATGATTTACCATCCATCACTACGAACTATGACCTCTCTGAGAGGAAATCACGTTAGTCAGAAATAGACTTACAGTTGGCCCCATGTGAGGCATAGTGGTGCCCTTTATGCGCTTTATATAAACGAGACCTCTGCGGCCTGGCAGCCAGTCGTTGACTCACCTTGGAAGATGTTGCCCGCAGTCGGCAATGAAATGTCAGGAAGTAGTACTTTTGCAGATCAACCATGGCCCCTCAGCCCGGAATTTTTAACTAATAATATTACATGATCTGGATATTTCTACACTGCTGACTGTAGACTTCCTGTCAATGACTCTAAAACTGTCACAGTAGAATCAAGTGGCTGGTAAAAACATCCAACCACTAACTTGATTGTCACACTCCAATTTGACCTCAGTAGAGGCAATATTTTTGTCAACTGCAATAAACACACACCCTCCTATGGTGCCCTGCCTGTCTTTTTGATATACATTCTATGAATTGCTAAATATTTTGAAACTTTCTATTTTGGGTTTTAGCCAGCTGTCAGTCCCAAGAATAATTTGAACGTGAGAAGTTTCTTGAAGGGCAGCAAATTTGGGAACTTCGCTGTCAATATTTCGACAATTTACTGATAAATTTTGATGGTCAAAGTGTCTTTACTCTGAATGCAGTCTGATTTTGCTATCTGCAAGTTGTCTGGTGAGTGTTCATCAGAGAACATCAACCTGTTGCCTAGTAAATGGTTTTTGTTAGTATAAATACAGCATATTAATACTCAAGCAATCCTTTTCTTAACCAGGTTACCTTGTTATGGAATGAAGTGAAGCCAACACACGTGAAGAATATTTTATGAAAGTAGTGAACCTATAAATTTCGCACATTTTTGGTATTTGTAGGGCACTACTTTGCTTCTCTTGTACTCCTCCAAGTCCACACTTCATGACAAAATACTGTACCTTCAATCATTTTAGTGACACGACTACATAGCAGTTGATCACTCCTTGAACAGCTGTCTACAACCATTCTTGGTGATCTTTTCACTTGATGGATACATTAATATATCCATTTTAAACCAACACCAAAATTAACAGTAAGTTCTTTGCTCTGACAATGTACAATTGGCAGCCTTGTGTGTAATGTATTGAAATAAGTTTTCACAGCTGTAATATTTAGTTCTACTCTGGTCTTTCCAGATGTTTGTTTCAGTTGATGACAGAAGCAAAATTTTGAGTACTATGATAGTTGCACAATTGTTTATGGGAGTTTTAACTACACAAGCTGTAATCTGTCTATCCAGTGGATAGGATGTTGCATAATTTTGGTCTGTTAACTGTGTTACATATATCATGGAACTGTGCAGAACCATGTGAACAGAACATATCAACTTTTACTGCACTTAACACTCTTGACTGTATACAAATTCACTGATATGTACCTGCTCTCAAGTAGAATTGTGACTGAGTGCTGTAGCAGCCTAAAGTTTTCATATTTAATCTCCAGATAATTAGTGAGATTCTCAACATGTTCAGAAAAAATAGTAATATCAGATTGTGCATTAAAATAGACAGAGACAAGTATTAGCTTAATACTTGGAAAAGATACAGCTGCATTTTCGAAAACAACTTTTTGAGAAAACATTTTAACATTTTGTGTGTCATAGCTAATGATAAGCAACTACTCCTCCATGGCTAATTTTAGTCCTTATGAAAATACTGACTAGATCATATCCTTCAGGAATGTACAAGGTAGATTAAGCTTGTGTGAGCCAGTGATCATTTATACAGATGATATGACAGAGGTTTGTATTTAAGATGTGTATTACATTCAATTTGTTTCTAACTGGTGGCACAGTTTGAAGACTAGAAACCTATGTCAATAACTACTGGTAGGGAAGGCCTATAACTGTTAGGTTCTTCACATTTCGTATTGTCAGTGAGCCGCCCTCCAGAAGCTGTAGACTGAGCAAGGTGCCACAGTGGACTTGCATTTGGGAGGACAATGGTTCAAATCCACATCCAATGACCCATATTTAGGTTTTCCATAATTTGCCTAAATTGCTCCTGGCAAATATCAGGATAGTTTCTTTGAAAAGACACAGGCAACTTCCTTCCCCATCCCTGAAATCATGCGAGCTTGTCCTCCATTTGTAATGATCTCATTGTTAATGGGACATCAAACTCAAATCTTCGTTCAGTAGTTTTAGATATCAGCTTTAACAGAATTTTCTGGTTTTCCCAGAATCTAGTCACTGTAAGTCTACCATCGACCTTCTGATTAGTTGTATTTTACTCTCGTGTGCATTGGTTTTCCTGCTGTACATCAGCTTTACATACATTGGAACTGCCTAGTTGGGAACTGTGGGTGAATTTAATTGTTGGTAAAAACATTGTTTTTCATGAGAAGGGTGATGTCTTAAACATCATTAACTGTGACTCATACAAGTCTTCACATTTATGTGCAAGTGTGTAATTTTCCAAATAATAAATTCTTATATGACTTACATTTTCATTGAAGTAGAAAGCAGTCTCACATAATTTGTTAAAACTGAGTTATGTTATGTCTTTGAATGGGTATTAGTCAATTTTTATTCAACCTGCATTTCATATGAGCATGATCTTCTGAAGGTTGCACTGAAACTAGTCTAGTCATCATTTTTAATCTTTATATATTAGCCTAACATAGGCAATTAAAATTTTAAAAATTTTAACATTGTTCTATGCTTTGTACACCTGGTCCCAACCATGTTCTGGACAACATCTTGACATACAATTTTCTCCTGATAATCAGTCAAGAGCTCCAAAGATTTATCTTCACTAGGACATGGTGTTTCTCAACAGATTTTTAAGGTAAATTAATCCTGTATGAGTGTAAAACAGAGTAAGCACTGTTTTGTGAGATGTCACAGGAACAGAAAGGGATATGTCAACAGCTGATTCTAAGCACACAGTGAGAGAGCAGTACTGAGTTTAAGCAACTGTGTTAAATATAACCACAAGTTGTCCAAAGTATTCGGAAAAAACTGTGGCTGTAATCTCAAAAGTTGGCAAAATATTCACCATAGCCATGTGTCACGTGACAGGCAGGCAAAATCTATAATGAAACTGTTCATTGCCTGAAGAAGAGATTTCTCTCAGGACCTCCAATTTGTTGGCTTTTCTCACGTTGGCGAAAATATCCCTACAGCCTTGATTCCAAAGAAAATGTTGGAAAAAATTGGAAGCTCTGGTGGTGGCCCTTTTACCAACTTTTCATGAACCAATGGAACCACAAGTAATCTGTGAAGAATATGGAATGGTTTCAATTTTGACACACAAAATACCTTGCTATGCATTGCTAACCTTAGTGTCATTTTGGAAAATAGCCCTAGGTAGTACAGCCCCTGTTCTAGATTTTACCCAGTTAACCTACAAAAACTGCCCCCCCCCCCCTCTCTCTCTCTCTCTCTCTCTCTCTCTCTCTCTCTCTCTCTCTCTCTATACTGTCACATTACTGAACACTTACAGTAACATTCTTCTTGAACTATGGCACCTTGGCACTGTAACATTGGATTGCTGATTCAATTGGGCCTACATCTGATGCTAGATAACTATTGTTCTGCATGATTTTTAAGAACTTTGTATGTAAGTATGTGTTTGCAAGAGTCATTCTCCCATGCCAATTTTAAATAATGTGTTCCCTTCAATGACAGTTTGAAATATTAAATCAGATGTTGCTTTAAACCACTTCCATACTGATTAAATAAATGACACTGTTTATCCTGTTGGCTGTGAATTCTTCAGCACTGAAATGATTTATGTTTGTTGTACTCTGTATATTAATAAAACAAAAGCTAGGTAACATTGTACATACATCATTACACTTTAATCATTCTTAGATATTTCTATTTTACTTGCATATTCACAGCTGTCCTCTAAATGACTAATGGACTTACGTTCATCATGAATGTATAGAACTACACAGCAGGTCTTTTACACAGAATTGCTCAAATAATATGGGTCTCATCTTCAACACACTCATGAGTTTGTTTCATTTCAGAGTCTGAGACATATGAAACTAACATGATTATATGCACCACACAGTTGCCTATAACAACCAGACCTACTTTCTAATGAATCTGCTTGAAACTTTTCAACCAGCAAGAAATAAATGACAGTGTTGGATCCTTTGAACGCCAAGTATATTTCTGTAGCAGTGATGGTATGGTTTTCCTCCATGTCAGTATATGATCTCTTCAAAGTAACTTCATACTATGATCTTCAAAGTAAACTTCAAGGATTATAATAATGTGTTCTCCTTGGCTCCACACCAGCTACTGCAGGATAACCATCACTCTTGTTAGGGCATCAACATACATAAAAAAGCAACCTACAAGGGCTGCGTAACAAGTAACACGACACATCTTTGTTTGAAAGCAGGTTGGTTTTATTCAGAATTCCAATATACCATATTATTGCCCACACTTTTGGATACAAAACCATATTTTCTACATAATCTCCATTCAGTCCAACAGGTTTATGCCACCTTACTGGGAGAGTCTGTATGCCCACATGGTATCACTCTACTGGTCAATGTCGGAACTAATGTCTTGCTGCATCAATAAGATCCCCATCATCCACATACTGCTTCCCACGGAGTGCATCCTTCATTGGGCGAAACAGATGGAAGTCAGAACTGGGCTGTAGGGTGGATGAGGAAGAAAAATCCAGTGAAGTTTTGTTAGCTTTCTCAGCTTTGCAGACTTGTGTGAGGCCTTGCATTGCCATGGAGAAAGAGAAGTTCATTTGCATTTTTGTGGCAATAAACACACTGAAGTCATTTCTTCAATTTCCTGAGGAAGGAAATCAAGTGGTATAACCAGAGTCACAGAAGACCATCGCCATGACTTTACCGGCTGAGGGTGCGGCTTTGAACTTTTTTGAGAAGAGATGGTATGGCATTACTCCATAGATTACCATTTCGTTACTGATTTGAAGTGATGAACCCATGTTTCATTCCCTGTGACAATGTTTGACAAAAAATTGTCACAATCGGCCTCATAATGTGCAAGCAGTTCCACACAGATGATCCTGCATTGTTCTTTAAGGTCTTCTGTTAGGCAACAAGGAATCAAGCGGGCAGACACCTTTGAGTACCCCAGTTGGTAGAAGAGAGTGTCAGCACTACCGACTGGTAGAAGAGAATGTCAGCACTACCAACAGAGACATCCATTTGAGCTGTGAGGTTTTCGATTGTGATCTGTCAATCACCTTGAATGAAGGTGTCCGCATGTGCCAACATTGCGGGAGTCTCAACTGTGTGCGGCTGGCCAGGATGCAGGAGATGGGACAGGTTTACACAATCTTGTTCCAATGATGACAGACACTTCATCCGACATCCACCTTGTTTTGTTCACTGCCAGGTCTCCACAGAATATCTATTATGCTCTGGGTTTCCACCAAGAGAAACTCAATGAGAGCTCTCTGCTTGGAGTGCACCTCTGTTACAAACACCATTTTGAAGGTTACACATAGTTTTGCCACCTGTCGGAACTTCATCAAAATATGCGGGCTGATTTGGGAATATTCCACAATGTCCCATGACAAATTCCACATTTTCTCAACTGAAATTAACCAGGAAAAAAATGTCACATTAATTTTGAATACCCCTCATACAGTTACAGTATTGTCATAGATTTAAACAAAATATAGCTTGAAGGTGCAACAAAAACCAGTGTGTGATAAACTGAAACAATAACAAATTACGAGTTAAGTTTTTATTGAAATAATTTCGTTACTATAGTTGTTGTCTAACTATAAACAGCATAAATATTGTATCATTGGTTTTCTACTGTTCCAAAATATACAGGTTGGTGCAAATAAAAGTGGCCCGGACAAGTGGGTATGATTGGCAGCATTAGTAGAGGAAGGAAAGACCTACAGTTACTTCCAACAGGATGGGGAAATTGCCCATACAGCCGGTCAAACCCTGGAGCACATTTACACAGTCGTCACGCCTGACAGAGTTGTTAGCAGAGATCAGTCTGTTCCCTGCCGCAGCTGCCCACTCAGGGCACCTGATCTGCAGTGTCGATTACTGTGCACGGGAAGCCCTCAGGTCTAAGGTGTATCGCAACCCTGATAGTCTTCAAGAACAGCAGCAGCACATTTTGTATGAGACTGCAGTAATTCCAGCAGTCCAGCTTCGATCTACTGCAGCAACTTGCTGACCAAGGCCCCCTTTCCCCTGCTGTGTTTCTTTGTACCTTGGAACTCTGTTCTCTGGGCCACTTTTATTTGCCCCACCCTGTATATGTAAATGTCGTGTGGCTAGCAGCCTTTTAATTTGATGCCACTTTGGTAGCTTGTGTGTCAATTTTGTTAATATTTTAAGCAAGTAGTTACTCAGCTGGCCTCATGAGGCTAAATGCAACCTTTTCCAGTCCTCCCACCAAGAAAAAATTCTAGCAATGCCATGAATTGAATGAATATCTCCATCAGACATGCTGACCACTCAGCTGTGGAAACAGATGACTGTATTAACAAAAAGGCCATTAGGCCAGATTCAGATCTTAATAATGTAATTAGTAATGTACACATAAACCTCACTGAAAAACTTTAGAAGTATCAGAGAATGTAATATTATGGTTTAAAATGGGAGACTCAGTTTCAAGTTCCACGGAAAGATGAGACACGGGTAGAATTATATCTGAGACAAACATAAAAAGTATGAGAAACCAGTTAAAAGTTATTTGTTTTGTAAACTGCATACTGATAAAAATAATTTTCTCTATTTTCCTAGCTGATAGTATATACAAACTGCAAGATAAGATGTGTCCAGCTGACATTTTAAAAAGTCTGACTGATGTTACTCATAAAGGGCATTTTACCAACAAATGGTACACGCGACAACTAAACAAATGACTGGTGGGCCTTCTGCTAATTATTCTGGGATGACTCAAAAGAAACGAGTACACGGACAGCAATGTAAATATGAGGAAACTATATAGATCTGCAATTAAAAACTGATAAGTAAATGAGCAAATTTTTAAACTCTGAAAGTAACTGGAAAGCAGCCTGGAAACTCACTAACAGAGACTAATTGCTGACAAGAAAATAACAGTACTTGTTGACTTACAATCTCAATGAATATTTGATCACTTGTGCCAATGCTGCTGATGATGACTACGAGATGACTGTAATTGACCCAATGATCTCTGACCACAGTGCTTATTTATTTATTTAATTGATTTACATTTTCTTTGCGTGGAGCCATTGTAATGATGGCTTTTGCAAATGTCAGACTTAATACTATGGTTATATTTACACTTATAAAATACACTATATTCTGTAGCTATTGCTTCTTACGTCTATTTTTTACATTTATCACATTACAACTGATACGCTAATGCCTCATGTTACAATCACTATCTTAAAATTCGTTGAAAGAATATAAACATTTTTCTATTAGAAAAGATTTTAATATTGTTTTAAAAACATTTCCCATGTATGTTCTTAGAGAGTTTGGTAGCTTGTTATACCAAATCAAACCACTGATATATGGACTTCTATCAGTCATATTTAATGTTGTTCTGTTATGGAAATAGTTACACTTTGTTCTAGTGTTGTGATCATGTACATCACTGCCCTTGATAGCTTCTTGACTAATAAAAAATATAACTATTTTGAAGATGTACAGATAATATATTGTCAGATATTTATGCTGCACAAACACTTCACGACATGAATCTCTATGTCCCATCCGATGTAAATGTTGTATTGCTCTTTTGTGTAATTGTAGTATTCTTTTAAAATATGCATGAGCTGCACAGCCCCATAGTTCAATTCTGTAATTGAGAAAGACGTAAAGTGTTCCATAATATACTAATTTCAGTGCTTGGTGAGGAACTATCTTTGCGAGCCGGCTGAGGAGATATATGGCACTACTGACTTTTCTGCATACAAAATTAATGTGGTATGTCCACCACAAATTTTCATCAACATACACACCCAGGAATTTACAGTTACCATTTTCTGTTGCAGAGATATTACACACACCCTGTTCATATTGTTGTGGTGAGAACTGCCTGTTTTAAATGTCAATAGTTGAGATTTGGTGACATTCACCTTGAGTTATGGAACAGATAAAAATCAAGAAACTGTTACCTGGTATTCTAATTATGTGTTCACAGAAAGGCTCACAAATAGGGAAACATTAAATGTATTTCAGGCATCAGTATCTGCAGTAAAGTAGCAGCCTAAATTGCAAGAAATGGCAGCGACTGAGGCATCTAATGAGGTTTCCAGATCATCAAAGGCAAATTTGACTACATCTATAGACAGAAGACTAAAAAAGTCCTGCAAGCATGTCAGAACACAGACGCAGTGTCAAAGAAAAAAAAATGATTTACTGATCAATTGAAAAAAATTAAAATGCATTCATACTGCTATTACACGATCACTACAAAACAGCAACCGATCCCAGAGAAAAGGAAGTGTTCTACAGCAGATATTTACAGAAAAAGACATTACACAAAGGCTGTAGAAGAAGCCAAAAATAAAGCAATGATAGATTCATTTAAGGAGCTCATATCTCATGCTAGGCAGCCTGGGGCCTGATCAATGAACACAGGAAGAAAACCATCTCTTGCTTAAACTTGTGTAGTCCAGATGACTTTGATAGTCATTTTATTAACATTGTGGAAAACATTGTAAGTACAATCCCAGACCTCAATATAGAACCGGCAGTTGCTGTAATACATGACAAAAGGTGCACTAAGATGAACTGGAGGGAATTATAAAAAAAAATATTATAAAGACTGTAAAATTTTATGCACCTTCTGATAAACAGGATATATACAGGATGTGTACTAATGTCCTGAAGAATATTATCTATGAAATTACTGAATCATGAACTATGACAATTAGTAAGTGGTTTACTGCTGGTGTATTTGCAGACTTCGTGAAACTGGCATGGACTGTACCAGTTTATAAAAAGAGTGATCCAGCTGTGGTAGCAAGCTTCAGAGCAATCTCAATTATTCCAATCTTTGCTAAATTTATTGAGACTGCAATGAAGGACCAAATTACTTTAAAATTAATGAACTCTTCAAAGATCCACAGCATGGTTTCCAGAAATGTCATTAAGTGATATGCAATACTTTGCAAATTTGTTCTGTATTATTATGCAGACTTACACTAATTCGTTTTTGTATTATAATGCTTGTGTAATCTCTGCTGGCAACAATCAGACCAAAATGCCCCGGCCCTTGGAGGTGACGGAGTCCCACCTCTAATTGACAAACCAGGGACTGGCCGGTGTGGCCAAGCGGCTCTAGGCGCTTCAGTCTGGAACTGCGCGACCGCTACAGTCGCAGGTTCGAATCCTGCCTCGGGCATGGATGTGTGTGATGTCTTTAGGTTAGTTAGGTTTAAGTAGATCTAAGTCTAGGGGACTGATGACCTCAGATGTTAAGTCCCATAGTGCTCAGAGCCATTTTTGAACAAACCAGGGACTCCTAAGACAAAAGATGCAAATGAATGGTAACGAGATGGGGAGCTATTAATATCAATGGGGGCTATGCTGGAAAGAAGGTAGAGATGGGGTTGGACGTTTTAGCTGTTAGTGACATTAGGCTAAGGGGTGAGAAAGAAGAGGAAATGGGAGAATACAAGGTCTACCTGTCAGGAGTCAAAACAGGAATAGCACAATGGGGTGTAGGGCTTTACACAGGAAAGAAATGGAACCCAGCGTAGTTACAATAAAGTTTGTAAACGAACGACTGATGTGGATAGATTTGACAGTGTCTAGCAAGAAAATTAGGATTGTGTCAGTATATTCGCATTGTGAAGGGACAGATCAAGATAAGATGGATAGTTTTTATGACGCACTCAGTGATGTAGTTGTTAGAGTAAAGGACAAGGGCAGTGTTCTGCTCATGGGTGATTTTAATGCCAGGATTGGAAATCGAACAGAAGGGTATGAAAAGGTTATGGGTAAATTTGAAGAGGATATGGAGGCCAACAGGAATGGGAAACAACTCTTGGATTTCTGTGCCAGTATGGGCTTAGTAATAACAAACTCCTTTTTTAAACATAAGAACATTCACCGATATACTTGGGAAGGCAGGGGAACCAGATCTGTCATTGACTATATAATAACAGATCAGGAATTCAGGAAGGCTGTGAGGGACACACGTGGGTTCAGGGGATTCTTTGATGACACTGATCACTATTTAATCTGCAGTGAAATTGGTATTGTGAGGTCGAAAGTGCAGGAGATCGGGTCCATATGTAGGAGGATAAGAGTGGAGAAACTTCAGGATAAGGAAATCAGGCACAAGTACATAACAGTGATCTCAGAAAGGTACCAGTTAGTAGAATGTAGTCCATTCCTTTTTCAATGACTGTAATTGACAAGGTACAGGGACACAGTACTAGAAGTGGCTAAAGAATATCTTGAAACAGTAGTGTGTAGAGGTAGGATGAAGCAAACAGCTTGGTGGAATGACACAGTCAAGGCAGCCTGTAATAGGAAAAAGAAGGCGTATCAAAAATGGCTACATACTAGAACTCAGGTAGACACAGAATGTTATGTTGAAGAAAGACACAAAGCCAAACAGATAATTGCAGCATCCAAGAATAAATCTTGGGAAGACTTTGGAAACAGGTTGGAGACTATGGGTCAAGCTGCTGGAAAACCATTCTGGAGTGTAATTAGCAGTCTTAGAAAGGGAGGTAAGAAGGAAACGACAAGTATTTTGGACAGGTCAGGAAAACTGCTGGTGAATCCTGTTGATGCCTTGGGCAGATGGAGGGAATATTTTGAAGAGTTGCTCAATATAGGTGAAAATATGATCAGCAATGTTTCAGATTTCGAGGTAGAATGGGATAGGAATGATGATGGAAATAGGATCACATTTGAGGAAGTGGAGAAAATGGTCAATAGATTGCAGTGCAGTAAAGCGGCTGGGGTGGATGAAATTAAGTCGGAACTCATCAAATACAGTGGAATGTCAGGTCTTAAATGGCTACAGACGATAATTGAAATGGCGTGGGAGTTGGGACAGGTTCCATCAGACTGGACGAAAGCAGTAATCACATCAATCTTTAAACATGGAAACAGGAAATATTGTAACAACTACAGAGGTATCTCTTTAATCAGCGTTGTGGTTCAGATCAAGATGGCGGCGATTGAGAAGTTTAGTGAATTTGTGCCTCTAGTTATTTCGAATTTCCAAATGTTACCCGGCATCAATAGCAAGAAGATGATCAACAGAAGTGCTTCGCAAAGTTTCAAGTCTAGTGCCACGCAAAAAACCAGCAGTGAAAAATCATCCAGATCAAAATGTAAGTTGTAACATGTGAAGTCCATCCTGACAAAGCAAAACTATTTTAGTTGAAACTATCAATTCGTTGCAAGAAATTGTGCGCAGATCCTTGGCACAAACCAAAGTGTTAGCAGATAGACTCAAATGTCTTGAAAATGATCATAGAAAACTAAAAACCGCGAGCAGGGCGTAAAAGAATTCGACAGAAATAAAGTGTACACAGTGACCGATGATTCCGTCGCCATTTCAAGTTTTCCAACACATTCTGCGTGTACCGGTAACGCTAACCATAGCGCAATCATTTTGTCGTCTTTAGTAATAAATTCTACTGCCGTGCTCCAAAAAACGGTAGGCCTATCTACAATGGAATGACAATTTCATAAGAAACTCTTCAAACAAAATGAAAGCTATGTGGAAAGTTATTAAAAAAGAAACTTGTGGTTCAACACCTAAAAAGGAAAACATTTCTGTAACACTTAATGACTCTAAGGTCACAGATCCATACACAGTTGTAAACAAGTTCAATGAATATTTCACCTCACTAGCAGAAGATCTCATTCAGGCAAACTGCAAGGTATCGTTCTTCAATTCCACCAATACGTCAAACAGCACTAATGCTACAATGTTTGTTTATGAAACAAACCCTGATGAAATTAGGAACATAATAAAATTGTTACCCAATAAAATCTCTAGTGGCTATGATGAAGTACCTGACCTCATATTAAAGGTGTGTGCTCCCCATATAGTAAAGCCATTATCAACCATCTACAACCAATCATTAAAAACTGGCATTTTTCCAGATGCTCTCAAACTAGCTAAAGTCTCACCATTACTAAAGAAAGGTTCCCCTGATTTAGTATCCAATTATAGACCATTATCCATATTAAGCATCTTTTCAAAAATCCTGGAAAAACTTTTTTATGACAGGCTTATAAATTTCATAAAAAATCACGCACCAATCAGCATTCAACAACATGGTTTTAGTAAATCTTTATCCACCCAGACAGCAATTTTTGAACTGTTGGACCACATACTGAAATCAATTGACCAGCATAATATAGCTGCAGGTATCTTCTTAGATCTCTCTAAAGCATTTGACGTACTAGATCATAAAATACTGCTTGCTAAATTGGAAAGAAGAGGAATAAGAGGTGTGGCTCACAACTGGCTATGCTCTTACCTGCAAAACCGCAGACAGAAGGTATCACTTCAATATTAATGTACAGAATAAAATAAATAATACAGTTTTCCTCTCGGAGGAAAGAACAATAACATATGGTGTTCCCCAGGGTTCTGTTCTAGGGCCATTGTTTTTCCTCATTTACATAGATGATCTTGTTAAACATATGAGCCCACAAAAAACTATCCTGTTTGCTGATGATACAGGCATAGTGTTGACTGGATCTAGCCCTGAATCCCTTCAGACAATATCTGATAACTCCATGAAAAAACTTTCTGAGTGGTTTAACAAAAATGGCCTAATTGTTAATAGTGGGAAAACTGTATGTATCAACTTCCATCTAATTCCCACATCCAATCAAAAAACTATCCAAGTAAAGTTAAATAATGATAAAATTGAAAATGTAAATGCAACAAAATTTTTGGGTCTATGGGTCCAACAAAATTTAAAATGGGACACACATATAAACAACTTATCAAAGAAACTCTCATCATTGTGCTATGGACTAAGAATACTAAAATCTACTACAAGTAAATCCACACTAATGCATGCATACCATGCGCAGTTCCACTCATTGCTCCGCTATGGAATCATCTTTTGGAGAAATTCAACTCACGGCACAAATATATTTAAACTACAAAAAAAGCACTGAGGATAATCTGTGGCCTCAAAAAGCTGGAATCCTGTAAATGTCAATTTATAAAACTTAATGTTCTAAGCATCCCATCCCTATTCATTCAAGAAACAATCCTATTCACCAGGGAATACCTCTCAAGAACAGGCAAATTAATCCAAAACAATGATATACACGCTCTTTATACCAGAGGGCAATCTAATATCCATCAAATTTTTTCAAGGACATCATCATACCAAAAATATATAACTCATCTGGGCGTCGTATTACACAATAAAATTTCAGAACAAATAAAAACTGCTCCAGATCCAATATTTAAAAATAAACTAAAGGCATTTCTGACAAAGCACTGTTTCTATTCAGTACAAGAATTCCTGGAAATGAAAAATTATAAAGTTCCTTTGTAAATACTGTGATTAGAGTAAAACATTCTGTAGGCAAAATAATAACCTAATTTCTACTATACACAACTATGTTTCAGTTTCACTTCCCCAAATTTTTTAACTCGCTTTTTGAATGTACAAGTACACATTCTATTAGTATTAAAACTTAATTGTCTGTGAAATCTCAATGTTAATTCATGTTTAATGTAGTTTTTTAAATGACATTGTCCTTCTGTTGTGTTTCCAGTTGACATTTTCACTATTCTGTAATCTCAGTGATTATTTGTGTAAATTTAAAGTAGCACTACATTGCCTACATGTTTCTTAGTTCCCCATGTAAATTGTTTGTATTCTCTGTATGTGAAGTTACTATATTCATCAATGAACAATTTTGTGTACATTTTTTTAAATGGCAGTCCATTGCCTATTTTTTTCTCCAAACTACATATTTGTTAAGAAAAATGACTTGTCCTATATCATGTGTACTTTGTACAATATGTGATCCACAGGATAAATAAATAAATACAAATACAAAAGATCAAATAAAAGCCTGTTATTAAGCAAAATGTGGAACCTCGCCAGCCAAAACCATCACTCGTAAACAGAAGCAAGGTAAATTCAACATTCAAGACGACAGTTAATTTATCAAACACCCCAAATGCAGCAAGAAGAATAAATGTATGTTTAATGGGTGATAGTAATCTTAGAGGCCTTGCACACGAAATAAAATGCGTAAGCAGTGAAGTAAATGCTTCAGGTTTTATTAAACCTGGCGCTCGTCTTGACCAAGTGCTTTTAACTGTAAACAATATCTCTCGAAAGACAACGAAGGAAGACTTCATTGTAATATGTGGTGGTGCAAATGACGTCGCACACAACGATGGTTTGCATGCTGTTAATGCCCCAAAATCTACTCTAAACCATCTAAATGACTCAAACGTCATTGTTCTCGATATTCCACACAGGTATGACTTGCCTCAATTCTCGTGTGTTAACAGGGCAGTAGCATATACAAACAGTCAATATGCAGAAATTTGCAACCGTTAAAAAAAGATGTACAAATGGTTAACGTGCAACATTTTTAGTAGAGATCTTTACACCACTCACGGCCTTCACCTCAATCGGCGCGGAAAAAGTCACTTAGCGTCCATTATTTGTGAAATCGTCGTAAATGCTAGGAACAACGTATACTCAAAACACACACATTCGAAGAATGAGTGCTCCACAATACAAGAAGACTGCAGGAATGGGTATAGACAGACGACATTGGACAAATGGCTGCTGAAAACACCAGGTAAAGCTGATTCTTCCCAGGCTCCCAGTACATGGAAACAGACCAACTTGAATAAATGGATAGTGAAAAATACCAAACCCACTCTGTCAACTGATATTTCTTTTTTAGGAATAAGTGTATAAGTGGTTCTAGTAGGGTGACACGTCCATCAAGCGTTCAACAATCCAAACTCACTTTCAAATTAATTCAGCAGAACTTTCAAAGTCTTGGCAATACGCACAACGAGTTGGATACCATTGCAGCAATTGATAATCCTGATGTTTTAGTTATAAGTGAACACTGGTACACAGATGAGCTAATTAGTGTATGTAAGCCACTTTCCATGATCTTTTGCTCTGCCTTCAGTAGAAAAGAGAAACGTGGTGGTAGGGTAGCTATCTTTGCAGCCAGTGGTAGTAATTATAGTGTAATAGATGGAAGTGCTTTCAGCATTGAGGGTGTAATAGAACTAGCAGCAATTAATTATAAGTGGGGGAAAGAGAACTTAATTATTATAGGCCTATACAGACCTCCTTCTGGTAGCCTAGATAGTTTCTTTGATGTTCTTAATGGCCTGCTTGTTGACATTGACAGTAAACACTGCAATAAAAATGGCTGGGTTAACATAATACTAACTGGAGATATAAACATTGACTTGCTGTCCAATGACTCTGTATCTAAAAAACTAATCCTAATACTAGCTCAATTTAACTTAACATTTCTGATAAACGAGTCCACTAGAGAGGTCAGTAGTGTAAAATCATGCATTGACAACATTATAACTAACATCTCCCACTTTGCATACAGTGCATCAGTTTTGAAGCTTGCCATTTCTGACCACTACACAGTACAGGTATTGATAGAAGCTGAAAATCTTCATGTCAATAGAAAAGAGAAATAATATGTGACAAAAAGAATCACCAATGACGACAATGTTATAGATTTCTACAGTTTGCTGGAAAGCTTGCAATGGGGTGAAAAAAACAGCATTACTGTCAGTGATTTTTCATCAGATTTTTATTATTGCTTCAATGTCTCATGTCTAGAAATGACCTTTACAGTAAATGACTGCAAAAAGATACAAAAAAATAACTGGATAAATCATGAAGTAAAAACAGCAAGAGAGAAACTTAGACTTTTCCAATATGCAATGACAAATAATAACAATAATAATAGACTAAAGGCAGAATTTAAGAACTATCAGGATTACTATAAAGATCTTCTGCTGGAAAATAAATGTAAATATGTAGCCACAATGTTAAGAAATTCTACTAACACGGGTTTAGCTGTTTGGAAAGTAATAAATAGCTTTAGGGATTGTAAGGACAGATCAACAAGTGATTTTACTATAAACCATAAAGGGCATATCATGAAATGTCAATGTCAGATTGCAAATGTTTTTAATGAGTACTTTTATTCTGTTGGAAAATCTGTCAATGATCATTTTAAGAATCTTCACAATAGATATAGGGGCATTCCAATCAAACAAAGCATATACTTGGACCCAACCAATAACAAGGAAGTCAAAAACATAGTAATGTCATTAAAAAAATACAAAATCAGCAGGCTATGATGGATTGTCTATCAGTACACTGAAAAGATGCATATACAACATATCTGATGCATTGGCCACAGCAGTTAATGATGTGATTGCATCAGGTTGTTTCCCAGATAGTCTAAAGATAGCACAGGTAACCCCGATTTACAAGAAAGGTGATAAATCTAAAATTGAAAACTACCGCCCCATCTCAATCTTGCCTGCATTTTCTAAGGTAGTTGAGAAAGTTATTTATACTAGACTAATGACATTCCCGAGTCAACACAATTTAATATTTGAAAATCAGAATGGCTTTATGAAAAACAAGTCAACATCAGTAGCAGCAGCACAATTAATAGACAAAATAATAACGGCCATAGAGAACAAGGAGTATGTAACTGGAGTGTTCCTTGATCTAGAAAAAGCTTTTGATTGTGTCAACATCACCATATTACTTGACAAGCTGTGGAACCTGGGTATCAGAGGAACTGGCTATGAGCTATTAAAATCGTATATGAGCAATAGAAAGCAATTTGACTTGCTTAAAACAAACAGTGGGTCTTACAAATCTAAAATTACTGATATCAAATATGGAGTGCCTCAAGGTTCTGTCTTGGGACCTCTTCTTTTCTTGATTTATGTTAATGATATACAGTATTGTTCTCCTAACTGTACAAAAGTTTTGTAAGCAGATGACACATCAATAGTGTGTAAACACAAAGAGTATGAGAGTCTCGAGGTACTGTGCAACAGTGTAACTAATGAAATAGTCAAGTATTTTAATGAAAGCCATCTAAACGTAAGTGCTTCAAAGACTGCAATGATGGAATTTAACACAAGGAAACAAATATAATTTGACATGAAATTATCCATAGGAAAGAAAAATAGACAAAATTCTTGGGAATTACAATCCAGGACAGCCTCAAATGGGAGATGCATATTGATTCCTTAGCATGTAAGCTGTCGAAGAACGTGTTTGCTATAAATATGATTAGCAAATATTGTAAGGACATGTGTGTACTAAAAACTGCTTATCATGTCCCATTCTCATCAAACTTAAACTATGCTGTAGAAATATGGGGTGTAACAACTCAAGCCAACCTAAGTACACTATTAGTACTACAGAAAAAAGTTATCCAAATTATTTGTGGTGACAAACCTCGAGAATCGTGTCGGAATCTGTTCCCAAAATTAGGTGTGCTTACCATTATAGGTGTATACATATTGAAAGTTATATTGCTTGTGAAAACAATAAATCCAAATTTCAACTGTGACCTGCACCAGTACGATACAAGGCAAAAGTTCAGATACCATGTAAATAGCCACAGAACAGCATTATATGAAAAAAATGCACTTCATGCTGGGCTGAAGCTAGCCAATGCCCTACCAAAAAGTCTCACAACCCTTCCTACTAACAAATTAAAAGATCAGCTAAAAAGAATTCTAATTGAAAACCCTTTTTATTCCCTAGACGAGTACTATATCCGTATGAAAAGTGCTTCATAAATATGTCAAGCTCATAGTTTTAAGTAACCTACAACTAATATAAAGCTGATAAAAACAATATT
This sequence comes from Schistocerca americana, assembly GCF_021461395.2. NCBI lineage: Eukaryota > Metazoa > Arthropoda > Insecta > Orthoptera > Acrididae > Schistocerca > Schistocerca americana. The sequence continues at coordinate 867,672,149 of NC_060130.1, forward strand.
TGTAATATTGTGATTCTATACTACCACATGTAAAATCCATCAAATTGTAAAATTTATTAATACAAACAAATCTTTAGTCTGTAGTTTATAAACTGACGTATTCAGAAGAATAATCTGTATGATGTCCTGAAGCTGTATTATTTCTAGGGATTGTATTTGACTATTCGATGTTGAATAAATATTATTATTATTATTATCTTCTCAGGTATTGTTGAAAGGAAAGTGCGAGTATTAGTTGAGGACAAATTGAATGAAAATCAGTGTGGGTTTAGGGCTCTTAGAGGTTGTCAGGACCAGATCTTTAGCTTACGGCAAATAATGGAGAAGTGTTACGAGTGGAACAGGGAATTGTATCTATGCTTTATGGATCTAGAAAAAGCATATGGCCGGGTTCCTAGGAGGAAGTTATTGTCTGTTCTACGAGATTATGGAATAGGAGGCAAACTTTTGCAAGCAATTAAAGGTCTTTACATGGATAGTCAGGCAGCAGTTAGAGTTGACGGTAAATTGAGTTCATGGTTCAGAGTAGTTTCAGGGGTAAGACAAGGCTGCAACCTGTCTCCACTGTTGTTCATATTATTTATGGATCATATGTTGAAAACAATAGACTGGCTGGGTGAGATCAAGATATGTGAACACAAAATAAGCAGTCTTGCATATGCCGATGACTTAGTTGTGATGGCAGATTCGATTGAAAGTTTGCAAAGTAATATTTCAGACCTAGATCAGAAATGTAAGGACTATGGTATGAAGATTAGCATCTCCAAAACGAAAGTAATGTCAGTGGGAAAGAGATAAAAACAGACTGAGTGCCAAATAGGAGGAACAAAGTTAGAACAGGTGGATGGTTTCAAGTACTTAGGATGCATATTCTCACAGGATGGCAACATAGTGAAAGAACTGGAAGCGAGGTGTAGCAAAGCTAATGCAGTGAGCGCTCAGCTACGATTTACTCTCTTCTGCAAGAAGGAAGTCAGTACCAAGACCATGTTATCTGTGCACCGTTCAATCTTTCGACCAACTTTGTTGTATAGGAGTGAAAGCTGGGTGGATTCAGGTTACCTTATCAATAAGGTTGAGGTTACAGATATGAAAGTAGCTAGGATGATTGCAGGTACTAGTTGATGGGAACAATGGCAGGAGGGTGTCCACAATGAGGAAATCAAAGAAAAACTGGGAATGAACTCTATAGATGTAGCAGTCAGGGCGAACAGGCTTAGAGGTGGGGTCATGTTACATGCATTGGAGAAGCAAGGTTACCCAAGAGACTCATGGGTTCAGCAGTAGAGGGTAGGAGGAGTCAGCGTAGACCAAGGAGAAAGTACCTGGATTCGGTTAAGAATTATTTTGAAGCTATAGGCTTGACATCAGAAGAGGCACCAATGTTAGCACTGAATAGGGGATCATGGAGCAATTTTATAAGGGGGACTATGCTCCAGACTGAACGCTGAAAGGCATAATCAGTCTTAAATGATGATGATGATGATGATGATGGTGTAATCTTTACCTTGTAACAATGACGCCCTGTATCCACCCCTGACCAGCGAACATAGCTATGGTAATAAAAGGCTGTGAATCATATGGAACATTCCGCCTGACCATCACAGAAAACAACAAGAAAAAATGAAACACACTCATCATTGGTTAACAGTCCTGTTGTATTGTAGAAATGAGATGGAGGAGGAGGAGATGGAGATTAGTGTTTAACCTCCAATTGACAACGAGGTTATTGTAGAAACAACTCTGCTCATGTAGTATAATGAGAGCACCTAGTTTGGAAATATAATTGTTTAATGCATGCTAGAGGACATACGTAGATATTTAACATGAGTTGTGATGTGTGCACACACTGTACTAGAAACAGCTGCTGACTGGATTTTCCTTCATCAAGACTATCCCTGTGCTATAAGAGCTGCAAGTAAATTTATCTGGGTATATAATTTTTGAACATGTCGCCACACCCTGCTTGTTCAGTGTCATTAAATAAACATAGAAGAGAACTAGAAATTCTAATTAAATCAAGAACTCTTTTAAACCAATAATATTAACAAATGTTTGGGATGTGTGATAAATGCAAAAGCGACTTCATAATAATCGAAAAGGAGTTAATGTGATTGTTGCAAATATATGTTGTTATTGTATAAAACAACTCCATTCCATACTTTGATGAGGACGATTTATGGAAAATACTGATAGAGCAAAAAATATTCTTTTTATTTTTGCCTGTAAATTAACAAAATCTTAGAAACTTCCTCTACTGCAGATTGTGCAACTATGAATATCATATTTTATTCACAGAAATTATTCTTAGCGGTAGTTTCCTTGCCAAGCAATCTATCACCACGGCCAGAACACTTGAAATAAGGGTAAGAAAATCTCACAAGGGCACCAGCACAAAATAACTTCCGTAAAGAAAAAATCCGCGATTGGTTATGTTAACTTTTCAGTCTGTGGAAATTTCGAAAAATGATCCTTTCTAATTAACGTTAGCAAATTAAAGCACACTCCTAAAGCAATTTTTTTTTTTCATAGGGATTGTACTTTGAGCACTAATAACCTTAAAGAAGAAACCCCAGTTCACAACGTTCACTGGCTCAGTAGAGAAACATTGTTACCGGTAGGTTCGATCAGCATGCTAGTGTTACGGGTATGCCTCGGAAGCTCAAGTGCGAATCTCTGGAGGGAAGAAGACATTCATTTTTAAGAACACTACTGAGAAAGTGTAGAGAAGCGGGATTTGAAGCTGACTGCACAACGATTCTACTGCCGCCAACATAACATTTCGCGTAGGGACCACGAAGATAAGATACAAGAAATTAGGGTTCATACGGAGGCATATAGATAGTCGTTTTTCCCTCGCTCTGTTTACGAGCGGAACAGCAAAGGAAACGACTAGTTGTGGTACAGGGTACCCTCCGCCACACGCCGTACGGTGGATTGCTGAGTATGCAGATGCACATTATTTAAAAAAATAAACACAAAGAGAGTGCAAACTTATTGTCAGTCACTTAATCGAATGCAAACATACTAGAAAACGGTTCCCTTCTTTTTATCTCTTGCAATTCATTGGGGATTTGCCATTTGTTCTTTCTGAGTGTCCCCACATACGACAATCTGTATTCCGTGGCCAAGTCGTGAAGGAGACTGGTGTGTCTCAACCAGGTGTCAGCAGTGATATTTCGGCCGGAGTTATGGAGAATAGTAACCAGACGTTCAACCACATCTGCAGGTTTGTTACTGACCTGGAAAGGACAGTCGATTTGCCTTCGTGTGTAAATTTCCGTTTTCGTTGTTTAGTATACACCTGAGTCTACTGCAGATGGTATCTTTATCCCATATCTTGCGGGCTTGGACAGTAAATACTGGATGAAATTACACCTGCCTCTGAAGGCGTCTTAAGTTTTCGTCTCCTAGACAAGAACACTGTTGGTGATTCAGTGCCAACTCCTGAAAAATTCTCCGAATAGTGGCAAGACGATCTAGAGCTTTCTGATCTTGCCTTGTTTCTCTGTTGGCAAACGTCAGAACCTGTAGTAGGAAACGGAACCGCACCAGAGTCATGATGAGTCACAAAATTTCAATCTCGAATCCGCGTTAGCCCATAAATCCTAGAGCTTTACGCCCTTGCTACACGGGACTTGCAAGATTACCCATGATGCACCATTTCCGCCGTCGCCTACCGTGTACTTGCAAGAGATTCACGCGTACGATCGTTAGAAGGCGGAATAAGATTGATCCTATTCTCATGCGTATCTAGGTGCTGCGCGCATGCACAAACGTCCGAGCGAAGTCCTTTGCAAATTGTCTCTCCTGTTCAACGAAACGTTGTAGTTTGTTCATCGTAATGGGTCGAACATCGGCTATAAGCATTCAGTGGAATTTAAACGATAAGATGCTTGTATGAAGAAGTGAATATAAACCAGTGATCCGGATCTATCTGGAATTGCTCTTAAGAAATATGTTCTTGTTCACTCGCATATGCACTCGCACACAAGCCATAAAGTATCTTTTCATGAAAGGAAAAACGTGAGTTTATCTAGTAAATTAATACTGGCAACAGAAAAGCAACATTTCTATTGGTTTATCCATGATTTCCATCTCCTATAGCGAGGTCGTTTACACATGTAAGTGACTTACTTTTACATGAACTGCACGAAAACAGCTATATACAGCGTCACAGTGTCCGTCTGAAATACAGTTAAATATAATAATCACTACCAAAGGACATAGAATACTTGATAGTCCCGAAAAGTAAATTTAAGCCGTCGATTCACTTGCTGGCAGTTGACACCAAAAACAGTACACACGTAGGGCAGACGACTAGACAGGCATGTACCTTGTAAACGCTATTTTGTAGTTGAACCGTCTGTCCCGTGGAGCACTGCGATAGACGGCGACTTTTTTTGTTCGTGTCGCACGTCCTGTGTAAAACGGGCTTTAGTTTCCAGCTTCGTAGAGTCCACTAATATATAGAAGCCCGATAAATGCTTTCAATGCTGTTTGATCAGTGGGTTTGACGGCTCTTTGCCATGAATAATAAACTTTTACGGAATCAATATATTGATTTGTGAAATGTGCAATGATGTCAAACATAGTTCCATCAAGTAAACAGGCTCACGTGTCTAAAATTTTGTGCATACTACGAACTCTACTGATCGGGCTGATGGCGTAGAGTATAGACACGTTGATGAATAGCTCAGTGAAAATTAGTTTTGTAGCGTCGGTAAAGTGTGTATTATGTAGCTAAATAGTTGAAAATGGAATAAGGATATGTTCCACTTTTCAAAAATTGTATCACACAGAGTGTTTACGTGTTTCATATTTTCGTAACTCGTTTTGTGAATGTGGAGTACGTACGTGTAACGGCCGTCAGTCTGCAGTAGAAATGTACGCCGCTGAAATGAATGAAAGCGTGTTGACGTCTCATTGACGTGATATGGAGACATGTGAGCAGTATTTCCATGTACTTAAAAAGCCATGAAAAGTTCCACAGGTATTTCACACACGTTTATTGACGAAATCAGTCTTGAGTTTGAGAAGCCAAAGAAGGTTGTGCATCATAAACAATGTGAATAAACATTAGTGCCTACAGAGACACATAATCGATTCAGTGTTCTTGACGACGGAATACATACAAAAATAAGTGTAAACAATATAAACAAACATGAACTACAAGCCTACAAGCGCAAAGTACCAAACATAATGTGAATATACATTCAGACAATCATGGACGTGGCCTAGCGGAAATTTTACGTATCGAACATGGAATAACTGCTACATCTTCTGTAAGCCAGGTGCACCAATGGATGAGGTAACAAGAATCATAGCAGGATGCAAAAGCATATAATTCTAATAGATGTGCTGTAATGATTGGGGGTGCCAATAACATATATAAAAGTGAATTAATCAAAGCCACAAATAACCTTAAAGAAACTCTGAGAATGTGTCAGTAGTTGTCATTGGAATTCCACACAGACATGACTTGAGAGAAAGTTATGGTGTGAATGTAGAAATTGCTAAGGCAAACAGACAGTTCAAAAAAATATGTAAAGCATTCCTCAACACACATTTCGTATCTGTTGATTTCTTTACTAAACATGGTTTGCATTTGCATACAAGTGGAAAGTCACTCCTTGGACATAAAACTGTACAACTGCTAGACAAAATAAGAATAAAGAGACCATTGCCATAGTGGGTAATCCAACATCAGCAGAAGTACCCAGTCCAGAAACAGCAGAAGCCCAACCAACACTACAAGCAGCTTCATCGACAGCACCACCAACAGTGTCAGCAATGGGTAGCTTTGAGGGATGAAGTAGTGAAGGCAGCAGAGGATCAAGTAGGTAAAAAGACGAGAGCTAGTAGAAATCCTTGGGTAACAGAAGAAATATTGAATTTAATTGATGAAAGGAGAAAATATAAAAATGCAGTAAGTGAAACAGGCAAAAAGGAATACAAACGTCTCAAAAATGAGATCGACAGGAAGTGCAAAATGGCTAAGCAGGGATGGCTAGAGGACAAATGTAAGGATGTAGAGGCCTATCTCACTAGGGGTAAGATAGATACCGCCTACAGGAAAATTAAAGAGACCTTTGGAGATAAGAGAACGACTTGTATGAATATCAAGACCTCAGATGGAAACCCAGTTCTAAGCAAAGAAGGGAAAGCAGAAAGGTGGAAGGAGTATATAGAGGGTCTATACAAGGGCGATGTACTTGAGGACAATATTATGGAAATGGAAGAGGATGTAGATGAAGATGAAATGGGAGATATGATACTGCGTGAAGAGTTTGACAGAGCACTGAAAGACCTGAGTCGAAACAAGGCCCCCGGAGTAGACAATATTCCATTGGAACTACTGACGGCCGTGGGAGAGCCAGTCCTGACAAAACTCTACCATCTGGTGAGCAAGATGTATGAAACAGGCGAAATACCCTCAGACTTCAAGAAGAATATAATAATTCCAATCCCAAAGAAAGCAGGTGTTGACAGATGTGAAAATTACCGAACTATCAGCTTAATAAGTCACAGCTGCAAAATACTAACACGAATTCTTTACAGACGAATGGAAAAACTAGTAGAAGCCAACCTCGGGGAAGATCAGTTTGGATTCCGTAGAAACACTGGAACACGTGAGGCAATACTGACCTTACGACTTATCTTAGAAGAAAGATTAAGGAAAGGCAAACCTACGTTTCTAGCATTTGTAGACTTAGAGAAAGCTTTTGACAATGTTGACTGGAATACTCTCTTTCAAATTCTAAAGGTGTCAGGGGTAAAATACAGGGAGCGAAAGGCTATTTACAATTTGTACAGAAACCAGATGGCAGTTATAAGAGTCGAGGGACATGAAAGGGAAGCAGTGGTTGGGAAGGGAGTAAGACAGGGTTGTAGCCTCTCCCCGATGTTGTTCAATCTGTATATTGAGCAAGCAGTAAAGGAAACAAAAGAAAAATTCGGAGTAGGTATTAAAATTCATGGAGAAGAAATAAAAACTTTGAGGTTCGCCGATGACATTGTAATTCTGTCAGAGACAGCAAAGGACTTGGAAGAGCAGTTGAATGGAATGGACAGTGTCTTGAAAGGAGGATATAAGATGAACATCAACAAAAGCAAAACAAGGATAATGGAATGTAGTCTAATTAAGTCGGGTGATGCTGAGGGAATTAGATTAGGAAATGAGGCACTTAAAGTAGTAAAGGAGTTTTGCTATCTGGGGAGCAAAGTAAATGATGATGGTCGAAGTAGAGAGGATATAAAATGTAGGCTGGCAATGGCAAGGAAAGCGTTTCTGAAGAAGAGAAATTTGTTAACATCCAGTATAGATTTAAGTGTCAGGAAGTCATTTCTGAAAGTATTCGTATGGAGTGTAGCCATGTATGGAAGTGAAACATGGACGATAAATAGTTTGGACAAGAAGAGAATAGAAGCTTTCGAAATGTGGTGCTACAGAAGAATGCTGAAGATTAGATGGGTAGATCACATAACTAATGAGGAAGTATTGAATAGGATTGGGGAGAAGAGAAGTTTGTGGCACAACTTGACCAGAAGAAGGGATCGGTTGGTAGGACATGTTCTGAGGCATCAAGGGATCACCAATTTAGTATTGGAGGGCAGCGTGGAGGGTAAAAATCGTCGAGGGAGACCAAGAGATGAATACACTAAGCAGATTCAGAAGGATGTAGGTTGCAGTAGGTACTGGGAGATGAAAAAGCTTGCACAGGATAGAGTAGCATGGAGAGCTGCATCAAACCAGTCTCAGGACTGAAGACCACAACAACAACAACAACAACAACAACATGAGCCTTTTTATCAAGGGAGTTAGAAAAGCTGACCTACAAGAAAAAATAGCTTCAACAATGAATGAGGCAGCTGAATGGTTCGAGGACAATTACTTAATTATAAATGACAAAAAAACACTTGGATGAATTTTAGGCACATAAGGAACAAAGTAAAAAATAACATAAGAGTAGAGATTGGGAAATGTCTGATAGAACAAACTTCTTTTACAAAATGTTTAGGTGTATGGCTGGACAATAACTTGAGATGCGAAAAACATGTTTAACTATTAAATAAAAAACTTACTAAATACTGTTATATATTAAGAAAACCTAAAGAAAACTGCAATTTTGAAACAGTACTATGTGCCTGCTACTCTTACATACATAGTAATCTAAGATATGGTATTATATTTTGGAGAATACAGGTTTCACAAAAAGTTGTTTTAAGCTCCAAAAGAGAGCTATACGTATTCTGAAGGGCGTTTCCTACAGAGATCCATGTAGAGGGCTCTTTAAGGAGTTGAAAATTTTGACCCCCCTCATTTATTCATCTATGAATCAATATGTTTCCTGAAGTCAAATCAAGAATTCTCTTCTCTAAACAGTGAAGTACACGACTGTTAAACCAGAAACAGGCACAATTTCCATAGAAACATACATTCAAAATCCCTGTACCAAAATAGTGTGATGTTTATACCCAAAATAATGTTCAATGCCTTACCAAAAGAAATAAAAAGCATACAAGACTTACCTATGTTTAGAAAAGAATTAAAGAGGCAACTATTACAAAACTTACATATATTTCAAAAAGAATTAAAGAGGATACTATTAGGTCAAAGTTTCTATAATGTTGATGAATTTCTTTGCTATCTAAACAGATAGTGCTCATCTTTTGATTTTTCTGCATAAACCTTTGTTTTTTCCAACTTGCATGTAAAAAGAAGACAAAATATGTAATGTGTAATTAAGAAAATATTAAAGTGTAACTAAGAAAATGTTATTTCCCTTCATGGATTTTTCGTATAAACCTTGTAATTTTTTTCGTCTTGGGTGTAAAAAGAAGACAAAATATGAAATGTGTAACTAATAAAACGTTATTTCCCTTAATTGTTAAAAATATAAATCACTCTCTCTCTCTCTCTCTCTCTCTCTCTCTCTCTCTCTCTCTCTCACTCATTCTCTCTCATTCTATATGACAATTCCTATATCATGCATATTATAAAATGGATGATAATAAATTGAATTGAATTGATTTTCCTAATTAGGTTATGTTTCCCCTTTTCGACGTATGATAAAGAGTTTTTTTTCTGAAAACAGAATCGATCACTTTTTACCACTCTTTTTATGGCAAACATGGGATTCATCGTCCTCTTCGCCATCAAATGAGACACCTGTGCTGCTTTGCTCTGTCTCTGAACAATACAGACTTCTTCGATTATTTTCTCCACATACATGTCACAGTCTTCTTCTGGTGCAGTGTAAACTGTATGTGGTAGGATTGTCACCAGGCCTGAAGGACCTGTGAATCCTGACAGACTAGAAATGTCATTAGGTCTCATGTCACATCCATCAAATAAGAGTTGATGTATTTTTTTCAATGTTACCAGGCTTATTAAAATTATATTTCTTTCTTGTGTAACAAGATGATGATAGTAAGTTATTATCCAAAACATTCATAGATAGCCAAAAACACAGTACACATATCTGGTGTGACATATGTAGTCATGTTCTATCTGTTGGATACGCATACGTATTTGCCAATGGTATTTTATCGGCGAGTAAATAGCAACAAGTGAGAAACATCACTATGTAAATGAGCTACATCAAGCATCAAATCGCAAAGCTGACACATTAGACCTACATGATAATATGGTCGTGTGGTGTCTCTGAGATACAAAACTGCCTCACATTGATCAACCTGAAGCGGGCAAGGTCACAGCATGACTGGCACTACTCCCACAACTATGTAAAGGAATAGAGAATACATAGCTTTGTATCTGAGAGATCCCACACGACCATTAGTCTGAAATGCCAGTTAATAACACGGCAACAGGCTGGAAGAAATATTATGATAACCAAGACTTAAGACAAAAATCGTAAGATTAAGCTTTATCATAATGGATATTTCTGAGGCTTATGGAGTGGAAGGATGTAGGTTTGTATCCCATGACTTGCTATTTTGATTTTTTTATGAATGTAATACATGAACATTTTGATATAACATTTAAATCTGATTAGACAACGTAGGATAAAATAAATATTTGGGTGTTTATTTCCGAATATGTAGTGATTTCCACTGCGAGTGTAACGATGAGCAATAACATTCATTTTCTTCTTTGTCACAAATATTCACACTTTGTACAACCACAAACACATCCTGTAAGGAGTTCTCACTACAACTGCCAGATTCTCCTGTCAGTAACACATCTATAAACACCAGTTCAGCGATTTAGCGATCTACACATCGATAGCCTCATTTCTGTTCACCATCACAGCTCCACTACGTCACAATTGCGTCAGTTCCTGCTAAAAGTAGCGTGAAACTTACTCGACCCTCAATCATAACACCTGCAAATATGCAACTACCACGTGAACCAATACATTGACTAAACCCAAATAAACATACGGGGCAACCGTGGGCAAAAAAGACAGGGACAGTCTAAAAACTTAAATAATAAGAACTACAACAACGTTCAAAACGCAACACTGAAGAAAAGAAAACACTCGAAACTGTCAAAAATTAAACTCTACAAAACCATACAAAACGCACCATCCCAATCTCCATGCACTACACTAGTACACCTGCCTAATATCGTGTAGGGCACCCATGAGCACACAGAAGCGCCGTAACATGACATGGCATGGATTCGACCAATGTCTGAAGTAGTGCTGGAGGGAACTGACACCATGAATCCTGCAGGGCTGTCCATAAATCCGTAAGAGTACAAGGGGGTGCAGACCTCTGCTGAACAGCATATTTCAGATACGCTCAATAATGTTCGTGTCCGGGTGGTTTGGTGCCCAGCGGAAGTGTTTAAATTCAGAAGAGTGTTCCTGGAGCCACTCTGTAGCAATTCTGGATGTGTGGGGTGTTGCATTGTCCTGCTGAAATTGCGTAAGTCCCATCGGAATGTACAATGGACATAAAAGAATGCAAGTGATCAGACAGGATGTATCACCTGTCAGAGTCGTATCTAGACATATCAGGGGACCCAAATTACTTCAATTGCATGCACCCCTCGCAATTACAGAGCCTCCACCAGCTTGAACAGTCCCCTGCTGACATGCAAGGTCCTTGGATTCATGAGGCTGTCTCCATACCTGTACACATCCATCCACTCGATTCAATTTGAAATGAGATTCGTCCAACTAGGCAACATGTTTCCATTCATCAACAGTCCAATATCAGAGTTGAAATGCCTTGGCGATGTGTAAAGTTTTGTGTCGTGCAGTTATCAAGGGTACACGAGTGGGCCCTCAGCTCCGAAAGACCATATCGATGGTGTTTCATTGAATGGTTCACACACTGACACTTGTTGATGGCCCAGCATTGAAATCTGCAGGAATTTGCAGAAGGGTAGCACTTCTGTCATGCTGAACAAGTCTCTTCAGTTGTCGTTTGTCCCATTCTTGCAGGATACTTCCCCGGCCACAGCGATGTTGGAGATTTGAAGATTTACCACATTCCTGATATTCACAGTACACTCGTGAAATGATCATATGGGAAAATCCCCACTTCATCGCTACATCGGATATGTTGTGTCCCATCACTCGTGTGCCGACTATAACACCAGATTCTAACTCACTTAAATCTTGATAACCTGCGATTGTATAAATAGTAACTGGTCTAACAACTGTGACAGACACTTGTTGTCTTGTATAGGCGTTGCCGACCGCAGTGCTGTATACTGCCTGTTTACATACTATCTCTGTATTTGAATACGAATGCCTATACCAGTCTCTTTGGCACTTCAGAATGTATAGCTCAACCCTAGACCATGATGCCAATAACTCTCCCACCCCCACAACTACAAAAGCCGGTATAACAATCTCCAGTTCACATGTATAGCTCAACTATAGGCCAGGATAGCAATAAACCCTCACCACAACTACACAAGCCGGTATCCCAATCTTCAGTTGACCTATATACCTCAACCCTAGAGTAAAAGTACTCTTACGATATCAGTGGCTTCTCCATCACAAGTTGCAGTTGGTTACTGTATTCGTGGAGAATCATGGGAAGTGAACATGATGAATGATGAGTCAGATAGGACAAGACAGTGGAATCCACAAGAAAATAGAAAGCTTCTCAAGTGTATCAATGTTTTTTAATGAAATCATAGGAGAAGGTAGATCAATCAATGTTTATTAATGAAACATAGGAGATGGTACGTGGATCAATGTTTGTTAATAATACAGTCGCTCATTTGATATATTAATAAAAATTGATCCATCTAACTTCTCCCATGATTTAATTAAAAACATTGATCCACTTACTCACGCTGGTTATGCAAACACCTATGAGTACAGTTTAAACTTTACTACATATTCTGTTTTATATGACAAAATTCTGCACAATATATTTCATTGTGCCGCCGCATAAGTTCGTGCACTCCACATCATGACGACTGTAGCATACTTAATAACGCAATGGCATACCTTCCAAACACATAACCACCACATAATTAATCCACTGGATCACGCCACCTCTTCAAACAGCACGCCCTCTACAACAACATTTATTTCACTTTCACTCCAAAATAAACACTCCGCGGCTCGATGACGTCACACAACGCATCGAGGCACAGTGCAACGTCACAGGTCGAAGCGGACGGCTAGTATCCTGCAACCAAGTATATAATAAGAAGGGCGTCGTGTGTCACTAGCTGTAAAGAACATCGTGAAATGTTGTTGTACTTCTTTTTCCCAAAAATTAAGCTTGTTATTCATTACCGCTGACTTCCTCAGAAGCTACGTGTGCGACAGAAAAACCTAAAATAATTTCACACTTCCTTGTATCACTGTTCCCATTTTTTATGCTTCCTCTCGTTGGATTTCATATAATACGATACTATAATTTCTTTTGGGGACAGGAATGCCGTTATTAAATGAGTCAACGAAGGAAAGACGTGACAACTTCAACCAAACGATGATGTCGTATTGATCAGCCATGGGGCCAACGAGATTTACGGACCATGCAACGAACTGTGGACGTCTCACTAGAAGTCTTGTCTGACACACTTTGCGAACGCTCAGCTCCGTGCAGGGCCCGCGGGAAATCAATATTTGATTGAGATGGTAGTCAACAAAGGTCTTAATTTTGTTGTGTGCTATCGAGAACTTGCATGCATTTAAACACACAGTCAAGAATTATTAAAAGCGTCTGAAATAGTCACTCGCTCCCGACCTGAGACAGCTGCTGGCCCTTGTAAAACCTGCAGTTTCAAGTGATGTGACGTACACACAATGAGCATGACGTCAGATCTCTCAGTCAATCATGGAACACGGACTTCACTGAACATAGAAGCTTCTTATCTTCACTTGGTTGTCAACTTTGGGATTAGTTGTACTGAGTGGTTATAATTAAAGGGCCGCTACTCACAGAGGTCCAGAGTGGGCTGTAATCATTGCATGATAGTGAAACTTGATAGACATGCTAATGCATTAATGTGAAATCGATTTACATGGGAACAAGCCATAACAGTCAATTATAAAATAAACATTAGGCTTTCATAACCTTTTTGACCTTTTCTGCCCACATCTCGCTCCTAATCTGTTACATATGGACACATTTCTAAGCCTCTTTCTTGTATTCACAGCACCAGACTTGCACCTGCTGGGGACTGACCATGGAACAAGAGATAACCTCAACTTACATTTACCAAGAAAAAATAAACATAAAACTCAAAACAGCATTTTCTACCAAGGAATAAAACTGTACAACAAATTACCAAAAGAGATTAAAGAAATTGAAAAAATACACTTATTTAAAAAGGCAGCAGAAAAGTACCTCTTGTAAATACATTTTATGCGTTGAAGGATTACTTAGATAAAACAGAGAAGGAGTTTGGTAAAAAAAGTTATACAAATAAATAACAATAATGATTATAAAATGTCCAACATTCCACATAACTCCTTCACACTATGTTTTTTTTTCATTTTTTCCCCTTTTCTAGAAATACTTACCCTGAAGCTATGAATAGCACAGTAGTAACTCCGCTTCCTCTTTCTGAGCTCAACATTTCACTAATTATAGAGGGATGCTGACTCAGTTTTTCAGAATAGCAAATAGGAAGCTGCACTACAGAAAATGGCCCAGAAATCACCAGTGTGTGTGTGATTGTGTTTGTAGTGAGTGAAGTGTTATGTAACAATATGTGTATAATGTGTGCAGTGACTGATAGTAAGATATGAGTGAATAGTGAGGCATTAGATTATTTAATAAGGTTTTTTTAAAAAAAGTATTGTATACCAGGAGTAAATCTAATGATTGTCTCTAACTAGAAGTCTGTAAATGTATGTGCATATATTTATTTTAAATTGGTCTTAACTTGTAAATACTTTGACATGACCTATATCCTTGTAAAAAGAGATCTATGGATGAATGAAGCTACTACTACTACTAATTTCTTTTCCAGTGTAAATTGGTTCCACATTAATGCTTTAGCATATTTACCAAATTTTGCTGCCATATAGTAATTATGGCCAACACTGGAACTCTGTGAGTAACTGTACTTTAGTTATAACCACCCCATATATAAGAAAATGAGCTTATACTCGCAAACCTATGTCATACGGAAATAATAAAGTTTGTAAAGTTTGTGAAACAAGGCTAAATTTGTGGTTTATTTAGTTAATACAGTACACAGTGTTTCACCAATGCCCATAGTTGAATCAATTAAAACAGATACTTTATTCATGATAGACACTGCATTACCACTAATTCATTTTGTGTATCTTATTTGTAGTATCACTATTGTTCCCAATGTAGTGGTTCCAATGAAGATGCCTCATGTAAAAAAAGTTTAATGTTTATCTTGTACATAAAAATATTGTTACTTATTTACCTGTGAGATAAATAGAGTAGATGTAGGAACTATGGGACAGGGCTTCAGATATTTGTACACGTTTACCCAGTTCCTCACTTTGATGCTACTCCTAGAAGCAATTTCATCAAACAGACATGGCACCAGCATATCAATATGTTAAGAAAAATTCTCAGATCTGATTACTTTGCACTTAAAAATCTCTCGTTATGTTGAAATGCGTAAGGAATTTGTATATATTTTCACTAAACAGTGTTTTAAGCCATGTGGCAGTGTAGCAAAAACAAAAATAAAGTATGTATTCTACGGAATATTGCAGTCAGAATATTGTGCTGAGTTGATAACGGAATATCTTGCAGCAATGCCTTCAGGGACAAGAGAATCTTACAACTCTTTGTCAGTACACTCACTTCCTAGTGAAATATGCAGTTCATTACAAGAGTGAACCAAGAGTAAACTGTAGAATTCACTACCACAATAGTAGAAGTAAAACTTTCCATAAAGACTGTGAATCCCAATCTAAGAGTTCAGAATGGGGTTTAATGTTCTGGTAGAAAAATCCACAATAGGTTACTGGTAGACACCTGATATGTGACTCTGAATCTACAGACACTCAGAAAAAAAGTAAAACATAACTCCTACAATTTATTAGAATATACAGAGTTCCAAATGCATCTAAAAATGTCCAGGTATTTTCTATACATTCTCACAACTGGCATGTTATATAATCGAGTTACATTACTTGCCTTTATGAAATATTGGTTAAGAGGAATCTTTGATACTAGTTTTCAGCTTTGACCAGTGATGCAGGAAACATGCAACTAATGTCAGAAACATATGAACTATAATGTGACATCAGTGATGATTTTTGTCAAGTGGGCTACGTTAGATATTTGTCTGTCATCACAGCCAGGCTTTTCGCTTTCACATTTGTTGGTTACTTCAACTATCAACCAAAGTGTGAAAATATGCACCAAAAGGTGATGTAACAGCATTTATTAACATTATGTCACTGGTCAAAGCTAATGACTAGTATCTAATATTTGTCTTGTGTGATGTCCTTAGGTTGGTTAGGATTAAGTAGTTCTAAGTTCTTGGGGACTGGTGACCTCAGATGTTACGACCCATAGTGCTCAGAGCCATTTGAACCATCTTAATACAAAATCTTTCTTCAGAGCAGCATATACAGGGCATTTAAAAAAGTGTCACATATTTCTACGAGAGGTCCTATTGGTAAAACTAGAAGAAAGATCCTATAACGATATCTCCAGAAACCAATATTACATTATTGCACAATCTGTTGTCCTCCCATTCTTACCTGTGTGTGACATAAAGAATAGGCATAAAGTCTTTACCACCCATTTGACACATCGTTTAGCCCTTCTTCACAGTGAATCACACACTTTTTCAGATATATCTGGATCCATTGAAATTGCATCACATGCATTGTTCACATGCACCAGTACTGTCTGCACATTGTTCTTGGGTTGTGCATAACTAATACCTGTAAGTGTCGCTATAGTCAGAAATCCAATTGACTTAGGTCTGGTGGATGGGGAGCCCATGCTACTGGACCACTTCGACCAATCCGTCACCCATAAAACATTACAGTGAGATGTTGTCATATGATCCATTGCAAATGGTGTGGTTTCCCATCGTGCATATACCACAGTCAGTGTCTTCTTACCAAAGGGACGTTCTCCAATAGCACTGGTAATTCATTACACAGAAATATGTGATACTCAGCACATGTAAATTTGTTTGGTCAAGTATATGTCCCACTAAGTCTGGCAGTGATAATTCCTGTCCATACACTAATAATAAAGCAATCCTGATGCCTCACCTTCATGATTACTCCAGGATTTGTATCTGCCCACACATACATGTTGTAGTAATTTACTATGCCATCTCTTATGGATCCTGACTTATCTGCAAGAACTACACATTACTCATCACACATAAAATGGTCCATATCACAACAAGTATTGGTTTCTGGACATATAATTATCGGGTTTTTTTCTAGTTTTAATCAATATTTCGTCTACAAATATGACGTTTTTAAACACCATGTGTTATTTCACTCAATGCTTGTTTGAACTTTGCAGTCGAAAATTCTAAATCCTTATAACTTCTTCCTTTTGTGAGCAATCATTGTTAGCCGCTCATGAGTTGAAATTGCTCGTCTAATTCAAATATTTTTACCATTTTATATAAGGAGTTACTATAGGCAATAGATATTTATGTCTCCATGTCCATCCTTGAACTATTTCGCCAGTAGTCTGTTCACCGTGGGACTATTGAAGACTGTGTTCACTTAATGAAGCACTGTCTTGACTATTTATATCATTCTTCATATTTAGTACTCTTTGTTTTAAATTTCTTTTCTGCAACACAAGTTTGAACACAGACGTAACAGTGTTTTCTCCAATGAGAGTACCTGAAGTGAAAAAATATGAGAGACCGTAGTCGCCTACTGCTGAAACTTGTTTGTAGACAGTCAAATGGTGGCCACCAGTAGACTGAAAATGTGTTAGTTTCGTGTTCCATCAGTCATTTTGCATGATAGATGCTATTGATGTGGAATGAGTCATTTTACATTCACACACAAATTAATTTGTACATATGGTTACATTCTGAACATTTCTAACTTTTTTCCCTAACAGGAAAAAGATATACAGATGTTGAGAGTTAGTAAGTCCTACCGACCATCTTTTACACATTGTAGTAATAGAAATTCTTCTACAGAATGGAAGGAGTTGTCAAGGAGAAATTTTCTCAGTTTGTTTTCAAATTTTACTTTGCTGTCTGCCAGACATTCTATATCAGTGGCTAAGAGATCAAAAATTTTTGTTGCAGTATTGTGCACCCCTTTTTGTGCTAGAGAGAACCTTAATGTAGAGTAATGAATGGCACTTTTCCTTCTGGTATTGTAATTGTGTACATCATTGTTGAGCTGTAGTTGATTATTACAACAACCTTCATGAGGGAGTAAATATACTGTGAAATGGCAGTCAGATTGCCCAGCTCATTTAACAGATGTGTACAAGATGATTGTGGTGAGCATCACATATTATTCTTACGGCACGTTTTTGGGCAATTCATCTATTTATATATTTATTTATCCCATGTGATCAGATGGTACACAGTGTGTTGCAGATGTCGGAAAATATCATTTAACGTTGTTAACATATATTAACATAGGCCTATGGTATCCTAATGTATTATATTGCTCAATGTTTTCAATTTAACACAAACAGCAAGATTACTGTGCTAAGGATTCATTTACAGAGTAAAAACAGTGACACAACAAATATGACTTCACGGCTTAGCAAAATGTTATGTTGTCTTCGATGGACTTAATACTAGTGGGAAGATTGTTGAACAGTTGGAGGCCCATGTGGAAAGCTCCCTTTTTACACAGTTGAGTGTTTGTACGTATAACATGCAGGTTTGCGTTTTTCCTGGTGTTGTGTTCATGTATTTCATTATTTTTACGGCCCTGGGGTCAGTTGCCACTAAGTGGTTTCTGAAAAATTTTAGAGTCTCAAGAATGTAGAGGCAAGGCAGTGTAAGGATTTCCAACTTTCTGAAGATGGGTTTGCAGGAGTCTCTGGGTTTGGTCCCTGTAATAATCCTCATTGCTCTCTTCTGGATTCTGAATGTGCTCAGAGCAGTTGGAGAATTTCCCCAGAATATTACACCATATTTTAGGTGGGCTTGTATGTAAGTGCAGTATGCACTGGTTAATGTTTTCAGGCTAGCACATGTTTTCAGTAGACTCAATGCATAACAGCCAGTACAGATCCTAGCATTTACCTTTCCTGTATGTGTATTCCGTTTCAGGTTATCTTGAACCCACAGACCCAGGAATTTGGAAGCAGTGTCGGTATCTATTGACTGGTTATTTACAGTGACAAATGGCTGAGAGGAATTTGTATTTTGTGTTGTGTGAAAGTTCATGGAAGCTGTCTTTTTGGTGTTGATAGTTAATCTGTTGATTTTAGCCCAGTTGCTGAGTTGTTCAGTGGCCAAGTTCACAGCTTTTTGCACAGCCTCTGTATTCTCCCCTTTGAGGAGTACAGTTGTGTCGTCAACAAATATTATTGTTTTGTGTGCATCAACATTCAGGCTCAAGTCATTAATACACAGGAGGAAAAGTAGGGGTCCCAATACTGAGCCCTGTGGAACACGTTGCTTTACAGTTTTATTACTTGATAGTATTTCGGTTATTGAGTTGCTTTGTCTATTAGAATATTTCATGCTGACTCTCTGCATCCGATTGGTTAGGAATGTAGCAATCTAGTTGTTTGCAATTCCTCTGATAGCATAGTGTTCTAATTTTTCCGGTAATATTTTGTGGTCAACATTGTCAAAAGCCTTTGACAGATCCAGAAATATGCCTGTTATGGGTTGTTTTGTGTCTAACAGTTCTAATAGCGTATTTATGCAATCATATACTGCAGTTTCAGTAGATTTGTTGCTTCTGAACCCATGTTGGGCTAAACTTAGTCAATCTTTTTTTTTTGTACATTCGTTTTTCAAAAACTTTAGAAAAGCAGGATGAGACATTCTTTCCCAAAACATTATTGCCTATGAAATCATTGAAAGAAAATATGCAAAATATGTCAGTTTACTGATTTGCGTCTCCCCAAGGTTTGCAAATAATTCTAAGATTAGATTAGATTAGTACTTATTCCATATATCATTAATACAACACTTCATAATGATAAGGAACGTGACAGGTTAATAAAAGGTGTCTATACAAGATATTATATTACACAAAATATTACATGACACTTAATATTTTTAATTTTTTGTGGGGATGTGGCTGAACTAAGTTGCTTTAGGAGCTTCAAAAATGTACTTTTTGCAATTTTGATTCTCATCAATATGGACACCTAAGAACTTTGAAGTGTCCATCCTATTTATTATTTCCTCGCCATGTGTTACACTTCTCACTGTTGTAGTATCCTAGATCGGCAGAACTAGGTATGCTATGTCTTTTTAAAATTGAGGGTGAAATCATTCGCAGAAAACCAGTCATTGAGACTTTTAAAACTATTTTTAACATTTATTCTGTTACTATATTTATGCTTGAATTGATTACAATACTAGCGTCATCTGTAAAAAGGACTAACTGTGCTTGTTATAAATTAGACAGAAGATCGTTTACATATAAGAGAAGCAATAGTGAACCTGATATTGAGCCTTGCAAAATCCCATATGCGATTCCTCACCAGTCAGAATTATGCCCCTTAATATTCTGAATGAGGTGGTGCACTGGACCCACATTTAAAGGGATGGCAGTCCAATTCCGTGTCTGGACATCCTGATTTAGGTTTTACGTGATTTCCCTAAATCACTTCATGCAAATGCAAGGATGGTTCCTTTGAAAGGGCAAGACCAATTTCCTTCCCCATCCTTCTCTAATGTGTTTGGTCTCCTCGCCCAAACCAACCATTATTAGTAGAATTACTAAGTAGAGTTTTCTGCATTCTTTTGGTTAGGTATGACGTTATCCACTGGTTGACTATACCATCAATTTATCTTGTAGAATGTTATGATTTACGCACTTAAATGTATTAAATAGGTCGCAGAAAATACCAATTGTCGCTATTTAATTTTTTAATACTTGCAAAATCTGGTGAGTGAACATATAAATCGCATTCTCAGTAGAGCAACCCTTCTGAAAGCTAAATTGTGATTTGCTGAGGATATTATTGTTGCTTGGGTGAGATACTATTCTAGAACATATCACCTCCTCAAAAATTTTGGAAAATAATGTCAGTAGTGAAACAGGTCAGTAGTTGTTGACATCTGTCCTATCACCTTCACTTAAGGGTTTAACAACACTATATTTCAGTTTCTCTGGAAAAATGCCTTAAGTTAGTGATACATTATATATTTCAGATAAGACTGGTGTTATTACATGGAAACAAACGTTTAGCATTCTATTGGAATCACCATCAAAATCAGATGAGCTTTTATTTTTGAGAGAATGTATAATTTTTCTTAGTTTCAGAAGGAGAAGTTGATGATACATTTATATAATTGAATTTTATGAGAGTTACATTTTCGACATACTGCTGTGATTTTTCTCTGCAACTGTTTGCTTATGTGCTTTCTGCCATATTGTCGGAGAAGAAGCTGAGTAGCACTCTGGTGTACTGTTTTGATACTAAACAGTTGCATGGAGGGTTGTGAGTTCAAAACTCATCAGGACTGTACAATTTTAATTTCTATATTCGTCTTTGAGTGCATCCTAGAAGTATCCACAAATGTCAAGAATCATTGTACTGGAATGTTCTGTAACTGTGTTCTGGCCGGAGTCAGTTTGCTGCGTGCTCTTATATGTGTAAGTGCTGAATAAACCTTCCTTAAGTGAAGTTAGTGATGGTCATTCATCTAATTATACCTTCTTCTACGTGACATTATTCATGAGATGATTATGAAATATATTTGCTACCCATCAGTCATCATTTATAACCCTTTCATTCAGTTCAATAATGAAGTTAGCCTTTTCCATGTCTGATTGTCCTGTCTCTTGTTTCACTATATTCCAGATAGCCCTAAGTCTGTTATCAGAATTACTGATTTCTGACATTATGTGCATGTTCCTTGATTTTTTTAAAATAATTGTTCTTAGTAATTTTGTGCTGTTTTTGGTAGTGTGCACCTACTACATGATCCCTACTTGTTCTTGCAAAAGTTACATTTCCCTTTTCCTTTCACAAGGTACTTTAATACCTCTAGTGATCAATAATTTTTTACATGACTGTTTAGTGTTCTTTCTAATGAGCTTAAGTGGAAAGCTATTTTCAAATAATGATATGAATTTATCATGGAATAGATTAAATTTTACTTTGCCATTTGATTCATTATAAATATCATTCCAGGTCATTTCCTGTAAACTATTCTTACACGCATTTGTCCCAGAATCAATAATTATTATAAGTGATTTTTACTGATGCACTATGTTATTTCTCCTACTAGCTATTTATCATGATCAGAGAGAGTATTTGTTATTGGGTGAAAAGCTATTTTCTTACTTTGAGCTACACCAATGATAGCACTATGAATTAGGGTGTAGTGTCTTCATCCACCCACATTAACTGAGACCAAATTGTAGGAACCAAATAAGGATATTTGTGGGAAGTCCCTATGGGACCAAACAGCTGAGGTCATCGGTCGCTAGGCTTACACACTACTTGATATATCTTAAATTAACCTATGCTAAGGACAACACACACACCCAAGCCCGAGGGATGACGCAAACTTCTGATGGGGAGAAGCCGTGCAAACTGTGGGAAGACGCATGAGATCTTGAGGCTACCCCATGCGGCAACCAAATAAGGTTTCCAGATCGCCTTTCCTACTGCAATCCTTCAGAAAATCGACATTGAAGTCACCACAGACAATTAACTGCTTGCTGCTATCTGACAGTACAGTAAAGAATCCAGATTCAAACGGTTCAAAATATTCCCCGTGGGGATCTATATACAGTTATAATTTAAAAAGAACTATTTTTCAATATTAATTCGGAAGTAGTCACTTATATGTGCTGATCAATACAAAAAAATACTTGTCTCGTTATTTCTTAACTTGTGTCCTGTCTTAATATATGTAATAACTCCTATTTTCCCATATTAATTCTGCATGAGTACGCTGCTATAGTGTAATCTTTTATTTATATCTTATCTAACCCTGTGGTGCTCTGAGAGGCAAAGTATGTCCATCTTTTCAGAGCTCGCTAAATTCTCTGAACAGACAAGAAGCACTTCTACCTTATTAATCAGTACTCTAATATTTTAATGAAATAAGCTAACCTTACTGTTCTTTGCATTCTTAAGCATCTTCTTGGGCTCTCCTATTATTCTCACTTCTTTTAAAACGGTGTCTGAATCCTGATTCAAACCTACAAAATGTGCCTCTCTGATACCAGTAATCACAGGGTTGTTGGTGTGTGTGATGGTGCTTATCTCTCCTATCCAGCATGTCATGTCGATGCACGAAATTTTATTTATTACATCTGTGTGCATTTGCGCAGATAGGTCGTTTCATATGGACCGGCCTCTTAAGGTTTCTGGGTCATCTTTAGCTAAAATCTACAATACTGCATTAACTGCCAGCACGAATTTGTTTAGTTCACACCATCTCGAAAACTGTATCAATACAAATTCCGACCCTTTCTGTCCTCCGAAGGATACGCGTGCAGGAAATCGTATCTTTTTTTTTTTCTTTATTGTATTTCGATTCCCCTTGAAGGGGGCGGGCTGGCAGCAGCTTATTACGCTGCTCTGCAGCCTACAGAGTCCGGCCAGAGAGGAGTTTGAGGAGTCGGAGGCGATTGTGGGCTTTTGATTGGATGGAGCGGAGATGAGGGATCCAAGTGAGGTACCAGTCAAAGGTGAGGCCAAGGTAGGTGAGGGTGGGGATGAGGCGGACAGGACGGGCGCAGACGGTAAGGGAGAAATCCAGGAGCTGGAAGGAGCAAGTGGTACGACCTACGATGATTGCCTGGGTCTTGGAAGGATTGATTTTCAGGAGCCACTGGTTACACCATGCAGCAAAAAGGTCATGGTGATTCTGGAGAAGGCGTTGGGACCGTTGGAGGGTAGGAGCGAGGGCGAGGAATGCGGTGTCATCTGCATATTGCAAGAGGTGTACTGGAGGGGGGGATATCGTATTGTGTGAAAGCGCGACTTAAATGGTTGTGCGATCGATGTGTAACGCTTTTTGACAGATGTTAACAATTTTTTGAATGCCTTCGTCATGCTTTCAGTTGTCATCCTCTTTATTTCATGTACGAATGCACAGTTTCGGCCTTAGGCCATTTTCAATTGTTTTGTGGATGATTATTTTGTACTATATTATGCCATGTATGTCCTTGCTCCTATAAGTGCGTGGAATGGTCAAAAAACAAATTAGAAAGGTTTTTTGCTATTTTAGGAGCACGTTACTTTCGAGTATTTCGAAAGTCACGTGCTCCTAAAATAGCAAAAAAAAAACTTTATAATTTATTTTATGACCATTACATGCAGTCACGCCAAAACTGTACAATCGTATATGAAATCAAGAGAATGGCAGCTGAAGACATCACGAAATCATTCAAAAAATTCATCACAACTGCAGACACTATCGCATTGAGAACTTAGTTAACATAACAATTTTGGTTTGTCTGTTGTAGAGTCTTTGGTAACAGCTTTCCCCCGTGTATGTTTGAATATGTGCGGAACTTTTGAAAGTTGTTTTAATACATTTTACCTCTCTGGATTACAGTTTGAATGGTAAGATTGTATGACATGCAGTAAAGTTCATTTTTGATGTAGAGTCCCTGTTACCGTATGTTACTTTGGTTTGCTAATGTTGGCTTGTATTTTTTTGGTCGAGTATGCAAATAATGACAGCTGTTCTACAAATGCGGTGTTTTGAAATCTATTCTTCTCCCTCACTAATTATGCACATCTGATTCATTTAAACAGACTGTGACCATATTGTAATCATGGACTTAATCAATCTTGGCCTGGTGTGCGAACTTTTCAGGAATTTGGAGATGCGAAAATACTGTGTGAAATGAAAATACTTCAGATCTGTTGCAGTAAAACAAAAATTATGTTGAAATAACTGTACGCTCTGCAATTGTGCCTTCTCTTACTCGGAAACCCGCAATCAATAAAAATTAAATTCAAATAACTATTGTTTTGTCTTTGTTTAAGTTTCACCGGAATTACAGATGAAATTTTGTACGTGGACGCTTGCAGCTGATTTTCACCATATTCTGGTCGCGAATCCAGTGTTATACAGAAATGTATAGTAGAACCGTATTTGTGTTATGTGCCAGATATTATATTTCTCCACACAAACTATTAGAATTTCAGTATAGTATCATCGTGCACCGCCCCCAAACCCATCTTGGACGTTTCTGGGAGGTGACACACAGAACGTTTTAAAAAGTTTTGATATGGCGCTGTACCAGTATTTCACATTAGAAGAAAAACTGGGCTTGTGTCTGCTGTGTGAATGAAGCTGATAAAGTCACACATACAGCTATGGCTCCAAATCAGGATTTTCGAATTATTGTCAATGATGGTACCTCAGAAACTGTGTAGACACGTTTCAGTTTTCAGAAACCTGTGAATTCTTCTATCAGGTGTTGAATTGCAGTGGCCCGAGAATTAAGAATTGTAATTGAAATCAAATGTCACAATATGACATTATGTAGCGTAAATCTCAGCTGTTTTACTAATTACTTTACAAAGTAATTTGTAGCCAAGAAGATTTTATTCCCTGAACTGTGACCATGACAAGCTTCTTTTATGGCTGAATTTGGTACACATAATGCAAACCTTGGCAAAGTCCATCAGCCAGAGCATAAAGGAAACTTCAGACTGTCATCAGATGATGTACTGAAATTATCATAATCATCCTCTGGGTCAAGCTCAGTTCCAGATAGCTCACTACTTAAGGTGGTAGTTTGTTCTATCAATTACAGATTGATGGAGCTGTATAATTGATCCGATAGCCTAATAGGTGTTACTAACCATTTATTCCATAGTGACGGGTGTGACATTTGGAAGATTTTAATGACTCGTATATTTTCCTCTAGTAATTTTTTAAAGTTTGGTTAATGTATTACCTATTACCTGATAATGCTTACACTCTTCATTTAGTCAGTTATTTTCTCTTTAGAATTTACGAATAAAGACAAGAAAAGAGTTAATTTTTGTGATGGGTATGACCTTGTTCCTGTTTTTTTTTTCCAGAAAATTGTGAAACTATTAACCAAACTGCAGGAATTTATATTTTTTAAAGTTGGATAAGAAATCAGTACAACAGAAAATACACACAGTTTTTAAAAATGTAGATATTTTTAATTTATGAAACATATTGTATTGCTGTGACAGGTATGACTTTTAACTGTGATGGGTGTGACTCCATCCAACTATGTGAACTTATTGTTGAGAAACAAGCTTTTAACAATGAGACTTGTAACTGATACTACCTTAGTTCTTCCATCAGAAACATGTCATCAAAAATGGTGTGC
Organism: Schistocerca americana; assembly: GCF_021461395.2. Lineage (NCBI taxonomy): Eukaryota > Metazoa > Arthropoda > Insecta > Orthoptera > Acrididae > Schistocerca > Schistocerca americana. The sequence continues at coordinate 867,698,020 of NC_060130.1, forward strand.
ATCAGGCATTATGTTTATTGCTTACGGAAGTGATAATACATTTTTTATACCATTGTTTTGGAATAACTATTTGAATTGAGTCTGGCCCTTGTTGTTCACTGGAACTGGAGGAGAAACTTATGTATGGATAACAACAGATATATTTTCTGTTGAAATGTCTGTTTTTTCTTTCTCTGGCCAAATCCAGAAACTACCACTGCAATGAATGTAATTCAGTTGTACTTTACGTCTTTCTGCATTGCAATAATACCAGTTATCTTGGCATAATAGATAATTTTCCTGTTTGTTTGAACTTTGCTGCATTTTGGGTTTTCCATTTCCAGAGCGACTTGTATGAAATCATGCAGCGTAATGTTCTGGATGGAGATATTTCCCTTGGGATATGCTAGTAACATATCTTGAGTTTCAGGTACAGATTTATCAAGCACTCTAATAGATTCCAATGCAGACTTAACCATTCTTCCCACTAAAAGGTGATTTCCATCCGGCACTTCAAAAATGATACTTTTACTGAACAGTGGGTTTTGGTCAACTGTCCTCCCACCTGTCTTCCAACACTGATATGTGTATTGCTGTTTTCTCTATTGAGACATACAGTAATTGAATCTCACATTCACATTATGAAACAATTGTGGAAGTCAAGTAAAGAATTGATTATGGATTTCCTTGCCTGTACTTGGAAAAATGCCTTACACTTTTATATTGCCACCTATACTATCCACTGTCCCTTTGTGTTGGGATGTGGCAGAAAAATTCCACTCTCCTGCCACACCAAGATCCGCCGCACTCATGAAACGCAGATTCAGTAGTGTATATCTGTTTTTGAACTGTGCAGGTCGTCCATAAGAAAAAACAAGTACTTTTTCCAACTGAGGAAACTCTGTTTTCAGTTTAGAAATAACAGCTTTCAGAAAAACCCAAAAATACGCCTTATCCTGGGAGAATTTATCACTTATAACTAAAATTGGCCGCTTTGTACTTTAAGCCAACCATAGCTAGTGAGGACTGTTGATTGTAAATGACTCCAATGTGTGCTAGATATCTGGTCCTCATAAAGAGCTTCTTAATTCTCAACAAAGTCAATTTGCAGCAAACATTAATTTTCCTCTGACACATTTTTTATTCTCAAAATATTCAGACTGGACACTTTTAACATAGCAGTGTATTTTCATATATGCAAGGTTACTTTCTGTTTCGTTTATGGTATATAATACAGAGCCATCAGGCTCTACAAGCCTAGGAAATCCTTCCACCTCATCCCATTGGTTCAGAGTCAAAATGCGGTCCGTCATGTAATAAATTCTCAACAGAAGTCCCTTCCCCTCGAGGAACAACTCCACCTCCTCAGCCAGAGAAGAAATCCTCCTCTCTGGTTCCTGATAAGGACAGGGCTCCCTCTTGGAATACATCTCCTCGGAGTTCCCAAGATAGGAAGCCTGCTACCTTGGGTTGGACTTGGGAGCCATGCTCCAAGGTCCCCAAAGTCAATCGCACTCTGTCCAATCCAAACATCTCTGCCACCTATTCCCTTACTGATAACACCTCCCCACTCCCTCTGAGGAAGAAGAAGGAGAAAAAGAAGCACCACCACCAGTCCCAGGACAGGACTTCCATGGAATCCCGGAGCACTTCGCCCCTTCTTCTCACTCCACATCAGCCCCAGTTATTAAGGATGTCACCCCGTCCTCGTGGGTGAGACCACTGACCTGGTGACATGACATCCCTTCGGTTTCTTTATGTCTACCTGAATTGCAATGGATATTACTATCACCTCCCAGAAACACAACTTAATTCCTCTTATTCTGCATTCTGTCTTGTTCTTTCAGAAACAGTTATGTGATGACTACTCTCAAATGTTTCATGGTTATTGGACAATCTGTCAGAACTGTGCCGGCCCTGAGATAGCATCTGGAGGGATCTGCACTTTGGTTCGCACCAACGTCATTAGTCGTTGGATCCCCCTTCGTACGAACTGGAAGCAGTAGTGGTACGAGTGCGAACGACCCCAGCAATCACTATTTGCAGTGTCTACCTTCCTCCAGGTAGGCCACTTCCTTATGTTGAATGACCTACCTTAATACAGAAACTCCTGCCCCCATATCTCCTCCTTGGGGACTTCAATGCAAACCACCCCCTGTGGGTGAGTGCCACGTTGACGGGTAGGGGTCTTCTAATTGACCAACTTATTACAGCCTTTGATTTGTGTCTCCTCAATGATGGTTCCCTTACCCACTTCAGTGTTACACATGGCACCTTTTCTGCTATCAGTCTCATTCCATGCTCTCATGGCTTCACTACATTGCTCATCCCGTGATGATCTTTGTGACAGTGATCACTTTCTGGTGATTCTGTTGTTCCCCTGCTGCCGACAGGCAGCCAGGCCCCCACGTTGGGCATTACGCAGAGCCAGTTGGCCATTATGTAAAGGGTGTACATAACTTCTGGGAGCACTTTCAATTATTTATTGCACAAGAACCAAACATTGTACAGATATCATACATACACTCCTGGAAATTGAAATAAGAACACCGTGAATTCATTGTCCCAGGAAGGGGAAATTTTATTGACACATTCCTGGGGTCAGATACATCACATGATCACACTGACAGAACCACAGGCACATAGACACAGGCAACAGAGCATGCACAATGTCGGCACTAGTACAGTGTATATCCACCTTTCGCAGCAATGCAGGCTGCTATTCTCCCATGGAGACGATCGTAGAGATGCTGGATGTAGTCCTGTGGAACGGCTTGCCATGCCATTTCCACCTGGCGCCTCAGTTGGACCAGCATTCGTGCTGGACGTGCAGACCGCGTGAGACGACGCTTCATCCAGTCCCAAACATGCTCAATGGGGGACAGATCCGGAGATCTTGCTGGCCAGGGTAGTTGACTTACACCTTCTAGAGCACGTTGGGTGGCACGGGATACATGCGGACGTGCATTGTCCTGTTGGAACAGCAAGTTCCCTTGCCGGTCTAGGAATGGTAGAACGATGGGTTCGATGACGGTTTGGATGTACCGTGCACTATTCAGTGTCCCCTCGACGATCACCAGTGGTGTACGGCCAGTGTAGGAGATCACTTCCCACACCATGATGCCGGGTGTTGCCCCTGTGTGCCTCGGTCGTATGCAGTCCTGATTGTGGCGCTCACCTGCACAGCGCCAAACACGCATATGACCATCATTGGCACCAAGGCAGAAGCGACTCTCATCGCTGAAGACGACACGTCTCCATTCGTCCCTCCATTCACGCCTGTCGCGACACCACTGGAGGCGGGCTGCACGATGTTGGGGCGTGAGCGGAAGACGGCCTAACGGTGTGCGGGACCGTAGCCCAGCTTCATGGAGACGGTTGCGAATGGTCCTCGCCGATACCCCAGGAGCAACAGTGTCCCTAATTTGCTGGGAAGTGGCGGTGCGGTCCCCTACGGCACTGCGTAGGATCCTATGGTCTTGGCGTGCATCCGTGCGTCGCTGCGGTCCGGTCCCAGGTCGACGGGCACGTGCACCTTCCGCCGACCACTGGCGACAACATCGATGTACTGTGGAGACCTCACGCCCCACGTGTTGAGCAATTCGGCGGTACGTCCACCCGGCCTCCCGCATGCCCACTATACGCCCTCGCTCAAAGTCCGTCAACTGCACATACGGTTCACGTCCACGCTGTCGCGGCATGCTACCAGTGTTAAAGACTGCGATGGAGCTCCGTATGCCACGGCAAACCGGCTGACACTGACGGCGGCGGTGCACAAATGCTGCGCAGCTAGCGCCATTCGACGGCCAACACCGCGGTTCCTGGTGTGTCCGCTGTGCCGTGCGTGTGATCATTGCTTGTACAGCCCTCTCGCAGTTTCCGGAGCAAGTATGGTGGGTCTGACACACCGGTGTCAATGTGTTCTTTTTTCCATTTCCAGGAGTGTATGTCATTTTGGAGAGAAATCCTGGAAGGGTTTTTTTTTTTTCCCATGTATACCGCCACAGCTTAGTTTCATAATTTGTCTATAGTCAGCACTGCTAGCAAACGTGGCGAGTTCAGGAGCAGAGCAAGCTGTCTGTGTGTTGGAGTTCAACAAACACAAGTATGCTACAGCTGTTCAATAGATGTTTAGAACCAAGTACAGTAAGAAGCCACCAACAAGGAAGGCCATTTACAACTGTCACAACAAATTTGTTACGACGGGTTGCTATGGTTGTAGGTTCGAATCCTGCCTCGGGCATGGATGTGTGTGGTGTCCTTAGGTTAGTTAGGTTTAAGTAGTTCTAAGGTCTAGGGGACTGATGACCTCAGGTGTTAAGTCCCATAGTGCTCAGAGCCATTTGAACGATGGGTCGCTTGTGCCCGGCAAAGAGAAGGGGACATCCCAGTGTGAGTGAAGTTAATGTGGAGTGCTTACAAGAGACATTCATAAGGAGTCCAAAGAACACGGTGCACCGTGCATCCTGTGAACTCGAAATGGCTCCAATGACAGTGTGGAAAGTCCTGTGGCAGAAGCTGTCTATGAAACCATTCAAATTGGAGCTAGTTCAGAAGCTCAATGACAACGACATAGACAAGCGTTTTGAGTTTTGTTCACAGTTGCAACAATTGAATGAGAATGGGGATGGCATTGTTGATCACTTAATTTTTAGTGATGAAACTACTTTTCACACTAATAGGAAAGTGAACAGGCATAATTGTAGAGTCCACACTAATGCATTGAATTTGAGCATGAGTCCCATAAGGTAAATGTTTTTTGTGCCTTGCCATGTTGAAAACTGTATGGGCCATTCTTCTTTGCCTAGAGCACTGTTATTGTATATTCCTACTTGAACATGTTGCAGCAATGGCTGATGCCTCAAATGCAATCACTCTCTCCGTTCATCTTTCAGCAGGACGGGGCTCCACCCCATTTTCATCGTGAAGTTCGTGGGTATCTGAACACGGAGCTGCTGCATCGATGGATCAGCCGTGCTACAGAAGGGGACAGCTGTTTCATTGAATGGCCTCCCCCATCACCAGATCTCACACTGTGTGACTTTTTTCTGTGGGGACATATTAAAGATCTGGTGTATGTACCGCCTCTACCACATGATGTAGCAGAGCTCCAGGAGATAATATAGGAAGAGACTGCCACAGTCAACGATGCCATGTTGGGACGGGTATGGCAAGAATTCGATTACCGTATTGACGTCTGCCTGGTCACTCATGGTTCGCATATTGAATGTTTGTAAAAAAAAAAAAAAAAAAAAAAAAAAAAAAAAAAAAAAAAAAATATTCAGAGTTTCTCTTCAAAATGCAAAATGTATGACATCTGTACAATGTGTAGTTCTTGTGCAATAAATAATTGAAATTGTTCCCAGACTTTATCTACACCCTGTATGTCTGCTGTGCACTTCAACACGTCTCTCTCAGGTTGCATTGCTGCGGTCGTGCGAGACACCTCTGACACTATTCTTTATGCCGCTGGCTATCCCCTGGTTGCCCTTGTCGACTGGTGACGTGGTTGGTGAAGGACATAGCACTCTCTATCCATGACCACTGACAGGTGCTGCAGCGATTTAAATGATGCCCTTCACAGACCAGCCTTATCACTTTTCTGTGCCTCCGTGCTAAAGCTCACTACCTTATTAAGTAGAGTAAAAAGGAATGCTGGGAGCACTGTGTTTCCTCCCTGGGAATGTATGCATCTTCATTGCATGTTTGATCCAAGTTCCATAGCCATCTGGGCCGCCAGCAAAAATCAACTGTCCTATAGGGTGCTCTGTGTACTGATCCATTGGCCCTTGCAGAATATCTTGCGACACACTTTGTGACATCATCAGCATCCTCATGCTATCCTGCTACCTTACACTGGCAGAAACAGTGAGTTGAATAAACTCCTCTCTGTTTCAATCCCCAACAAGCTGAAGCCTGTAGTGAACTCTTCACTCTATGAGAATTCTTGCAGGCTCTTAACTCTTCACATGACACAGACCCAGGACCAGACTCCATCCACAACCAGATCATCCAACACTTGGAAGTTATCCAGGGCCAACATCTACTCGGGGTCTTCAACAGTATTTGGCTCATGGGTGACTTCTCCTCACAATGGTGAGGTAGCACCATCCTTAAGCCCGGGAAGAACACAACACCTCTCTACAGCTCCCGCCCGAAGAAGAAGAGGAAGAAAACTGGAAATCATGGGAAAGGGCCCATGCAGAGGCCTGTCAGACGGTGCCTTGGAGCTGGCATTCCATGGATGCTTCTGAGATGGGCTGTACCAGATGCAAAAATCCTTGACATACATGCTCATGGTTCTAAAATGATAGAAGGCTGGATGGATTTTTATGTTACCTACTGGCATGGTACACCATTTACTGTGTGGATAATGTTCACAATAGAGCTGCTAACCATTAACAGGACCCTCCATTTTGTTACTCAGGCCTCACACCACAGTGTTTTAATATGTACTGACTCAATGAGCAGCCTTCAGGCTATAGACTGATGCCACCCTCTGGTCTCTGCTATCCCTAACCTCCTCTCTACCCTTGGCTGTGCCACCTGCTTAGTTGTCTTTCTCTGGGTCCCAAATCATGTAGGTATCCTAGGGAATGAACTGGCTAACTGCTTGGCTAGAGAGGCAGATATTTACCCCCATTCCCCTTCATGATTCCAGGTGCAGATATGCGGATACATATCAGATCTCACTTTTGCTCAAAAGTGGAATGACATCTGGTGTGCTGCTACTGCTATCAGTAGTAAACTCCACACAATCAAGGAGACTACTGCAGTTTGGCACTCTTCTGTCCACTCCTCTCTGAAGGAGTCTGCTGTCTTATGCTGTCTATGTATTCATCCTACTGAGCTCACCCATAATTTTCTTGTGCATAACGAGTGCCCCCCCCCCAATAATGTGGTTGAGGAGCCAGGCTGATGGTATCCCATATATTGGGGGAATGTCCCTTCTTTTTTGGCCTTTTGTACTAAGTATAGCCTTCCAGATTCCTTAAGTTTAATATTAACAGATGATTCACAGGTAGTTGAACTGGTCCTCAGTTTCCTTCGTGAAATTGGTTTTTATTTTCAGATATGTGGTTTTGCTTTACTCTTGGAACAGGGACAGGGTGGTTATGGTTAGGGCCTCTCTTCATGTTTTCTGCGGCTTGGATGTATAAGCAACTCCCGTACAAAGACTGTTCTTTTATCCCTCTGTTTTTCCAGCTTGTAGATTTGGCCTACCCATTTATGCCTTCTACTGCGTGTTTTTATCTTCCTCACTTTATAGTTTGACCCCTCTCACTGGATCCACCCATTTTTAGCAGACACCTCTATGTTACGCATGTAATTTTTGAATCACGAGATTGATGACCTCGCTGTTTAGTCCCATAAATCCCCTCAATCAATCAGTCAACCTATCTGCAGTGACTATGATCATCCTCTCCATGTGGAGAGTCCTTGCACCCCACCACCCATGTGCGTGAACTGTTCCAGCCAACATTCTGCTCACTTGCTGGATTCCCCGCAGGGGGCCCATCACTCTTCGGCAGTTCGTGCTTGGCTACCACAGTGCCCCAGCCTTTGCAGCACTGTTTCCCTTCCATGCTGCATGTCTATTCCTTTTCCCCTCCCTTGGGGAACATGTCTGGGGTATTATTGGGAATGTTCTGCATTCTGTTGCTGACCTGTGAAGAGCCTCAACTTTCTTTTTGCCTCCTTTTTCTTTTCTTTGTTTCCATTCTCCTCTTTCCTCCTCTTCGGCGTTTGAGGATCCTCTTTTTTTCTTCTTCTTCTTCTTCTTCTTCTTCTTCTTCTTCTTCCTCCCTGTGTGCTCCTGAAGGCCGGCCCGTGCATTTGAGGCATAAAAGGTAACTGGTTAACGCATAATTCCCAGCCCCGGGTCGACAGGTGGGGTTCGTACATACCCCCTGGTACAGGCCAGACCAAGGGAGGGGTGATTGCCTGAGCTGTAACCTTCCCAGATTGCCCATTGGTCCCTCCGTCAGGTGTTCGGGAGGTGTGACCTGAGGTGTGAACAATCACATAAGGCAGGTGCACCCCCTTGTGTAGGGGTCCCCAGTTGGAAGGAGCACACCATCAGAGATGCTGGTAATCATGGGGGATTTCCTCACGATGAGTCACTCATCCTCTGCATCAATGTCGACTTGAACGTAATGAGGCTACTGATTCGAAGACTCTTCCCGATGCACCGCGGTTCCTTATGGTATCACGTACTGCAGTCAGTCAGTCCTTTGCCACGGTCAGTCTGTTTATTATTCAGAAAGGTGTTGATGCAATTGCTGACCCTGTGAAATCCTGCTCTCGTTTATGGAATGGCACCTTGCTTTTGGAGACGGATTCTGATGCTCAAGCTCAACAACTACTTGCTGCCTCGCTTCTCTACGCCTACCCTGTTCATGTCGAGGCACACGGAACTTTGCATTATTCCCGTGGCGTAATTTACACCAGGCTGCTTGATGATCTAACCGAGGCTGAAATATAGTCTTACCTCTCTGATTAGGGTGTCATAGCCTTCATCATGTAATGAAAAATATAGTTGCCCACTCGCACTCTTTCCCTCACCTTTGATAGGGTGGTGCTGTCATCCAAGATTAAAGCAGGCTACGAAATCATCACAGTCCGGCCATACATTCCGAATCTGATCTCCCTTTTACCAGCGTCATCTGTTTAATCACACTAGAATGTCTTGTCGACACCCAGCCAAATGCGTAATCTGTGGCAGGGACGCACACGAGGGCGAATGTCGACCTCCTCCTTCCCGTTGTATCAACTCCAATAGTTGCCACCCTGCCTCCTCTCACGATTGTCCCGTGTATCTAGATGAGCGGGCTGTTCAAGAGATTCGAGTAAAGGAAAAAGTGCTTTACCCAGTAGCTCGCAAGTTACTGGCTAGTCACAAACCCTGTGTTCTCCCGTGTGCCACTTATAGTTCAGTTCTTGTTACCCCTTGCTCCATGAAGGACACGGCTACACAGACATGCGACCTCAGATTTGGCTCTGTTATATAGATAAAGGAAAAGAATATTCAAGAATTAAAAAGTCTTGACCGTCTGTCGTACTCTGAGGCCCGACAGAAATTTGACAGTCTCCACCCGGTGATTTTAATGATTACTTTTGCTTATTTTGCATACTTCCCCCCCCCCCCCCCTCCTCCTTTCTCCTTACGTCCATCCTGTCCCACTGTGCAAGGTGGCACAGTGATTAGCACACTGGACTTGCATTCGGGAGGACGACAGTTCAATCGCTTCAGGCAAATGGCAGGATGGTTCCTTTAATAGGGCATGGTCGACTTGCTTCCCTAATCTGATGAGATTGATGACCTATCAGTTTGGTCTCCTCCCCCAAATCAACCCCAACCCCTCCATCATGTCTCCCTTCCCTTTCCTCTTCCCTGGCAATTCCCATTCCCTCCATTTATGGACCCACTCCTACTCGGCAGGAGAAGGAACCCTCTTCTCTAGCACTCACCAGAGATGCAGCACACTCTACTAGTCCCCTCCCTGATGTCTCCAGGACAAGAAGCCTGTTACTTGAATTCAAATGTGGGAGCCACACGCTGTGGCCTCAAGGCCACTCATTCTCCTTTGGATCCTGATATTGCTGCGATTTGCTTTCTTCCTGATCACACCTCCTCTCATCCTCCATAGGGGAAGAAGTAGATGATGTGTAAGTCTTGAGACAAGTCTCCCCCTTCCGTGCCCCCCTCTCAACATCCCAGGGGTTTTCACCCCCTCCCTCTCAATCAGGGTCCAATCTTACATTCATGGATGTCACTCCAACCTTACTGGTGATGGATACTAACTTGGTACAATGATCGATTCTCCCCCATTTGATGTCCATCCAGCCTCTTGTACTATTCTCCTCCAATGGAACTATAGTGGTTAGTATCGTCGCACTCCAGAATTGCAGTCTGTTCTTACTCTCTACTCTGTAGCTTGTGTTGTATTTGCAGGGATCTCATTTTGAGGATACTCATTCACTGACTCTTCCTGGTTTCCCAGGCTCTACCAGGACTGGGTTGTCCCTTTGTGGGCCTCTGGTGGTGTTCGTACATTTACCTGCAAGTGCATTGTTAGTTTGTGGTTTCCTCTTCGTACTGCAGTGGAAGCGGTGGCCATTGAGATTCGTTTAGATTCCGTGGTAACAATATGCAATCTTCATCTGCCTCCAGACCTGCTTCCTAGGCTCCTTGCTCATCTTGCCTTTCTTCGACAGCTCCCTCCCCTCTTCCTTCTCCTAGGGGATCTTAATTCCCATAACCCTCTGTAGCATGGTTCTGTGACCACTGATTGGGACAGGATTGTTGAAGATCTGCTGGCAGGGCTAGCTCTCTGCCTACCAATGTTGGAGCCCCATACACTTTAGTGTGGCACACAGTGCTTTGTTGGCCATTGAGCTTTACATCTGTAGCCCTGGATTGCTCCCCTCCAATGGGATGTTGATGATGATTTGTGTGACAGTGATAATTTTCTGATTGTCTTATCTTTTCTGCAGCATCACGTACTTGGTCACCCTCCCAGGGGCCCTGTTCTGTATCTTTTGGCCACTCTGCTGATCGGATCAGTAGGAGAGCACACCAAGTGGCCTTGTTTTCGAAGGAGAGTCCCCACATTATTCTGTAAGCATTTCAAAGGTGATGCCTCATGGTTCTAGTGAACCGAGATGCTGTTGTCAGTTCACAAAGTACCAACCAGTCAAAAGCAAGTGGCCATAGATCAGTGCATGCACACTGCAGCACACACAGGGCCATGAACCTGAAGCGGCTAGCAGCCAACACAGGCACGCTATTCTTCACAGTGCTAAAAAATGTGTTTAAGAGTATGTAGTACTTCTCAAATTTCACTGACCATGTGTTTCCATGCATGCATAATAACTATGGGGTATTTGACTGTGTCCTGGAAATTGTCATAAATGCCATATCATGTCATTTTATTCTCATTCACATTGACATCTTGTTTTGAATTTTATATTTCAGAATATGGGTTAGGAATGGCGTATTACCCCGTTGTAGAAATACATCTATAAAAACACCCAATAAATTGTTTAAGAGAGTCTCAAAGAGTAGAAAGATGCATAGAATGTGGTTGGAACTCGCTCCTACAGATTTAAACGATGGCACAGCCTACTTCCCTATATGATATATCGATGATATGGGTCTTAAAAACAAAATTTAGAAACATAGCTTTTTGACAGCATGCGGTGAGTGCAGCTATTGAAGTTCATCTTAGTTTATAACATGCATTTGGTGAATCAAAATGTTTCATATATGGTGGTATAGTACATGAACCATGGACCTTGCCGTTGGTGGGGAGGCTTGCGTGCCTCAGCGATACAGATAGCCGTACCGTAGGTGCAACCACAACGGAGGGGTATCTGTTGAGAGGCCAGACAAACGTGTGGTTCCTGAAGAGGGGCAGCAGCCTTTTCAGTAGTTGCAAGGGCAACAGTCTGGATGATTGACTGATTTGGCCTTGTAACAATAACCAAAACGGCCTTGCTGTGCTGGTACTGCGAACGGCTGAGAGCAAGGGGAAACTACGGCCATAATTTTTCCTGAGGGCATGCAGCTTTACTGTATGATTAAATGATGATGGCGTCCTCTTGGGTAAAATATTCCGGAGGTAAAATAGTCCCCCATTTGGATCTCCGGGCGGGGACTACTCAAGAGGATGTCGTTATCAGGAGAAAGAAAACTGGCGTTCTACGGATCGGAGCGTGGAATGTCAGATCCCTTAATCGGGCAGGTAGGTTAGAAAATTTAAAAAGGGAAATGGATAGGTTAAAGTTAGATATAGTGGGAATTAGTGAAGTTCGGTGGCAGGAGGAACAAGACTTCTGGTCAGGTGACTACAGGGTTATAAACGCAAAGTCAAATAGGGGTAATGCAGGAGTAGGTTTAATAATGAATAGGAAAATAGGAATGCGGGTAAGCTACTACAAACAGCATAGTGAACGCATTATTGTGGCCAAGATAGATACGAAGCCCACGCCTACTACAGTAGTATAAGTTTATATGCCAACTAGCTCTGCAGATGACGAAGAAATTGAAGAAATGTATGATGAAATAAAAGAAATTATTCAGATAGTGAAGGGAGACAAAAATTTAATAGTCATGGGTGACTGGAATTCGAGTGTAGGAAAAGGGAGAGAAGGAAACATAGTAGGTGAATATGAATATGGATTGGGGCTAAGAAATGAAAGAGGAAGCCGCCTGGTAGAATTTCGCACAGAGAACAACTTAATCATAGCTAACACTTGGTTTAAGAATCATGATAGAAGGTTGTATACATGGAAGAACCCTGGAGATACTAAAAGGTATCAGATAGATTATATAATGGTAAGACAGAGATTTAAGAACCAGGTTTTAAATTGTAGGACATTTCCAGGGGCAGATGTTGACTCTGACCACAATCTGTTGGTTATGAACTGTAGATTAAAACTGAAGAAACTGCAAAAAGGTGGGAATTTAAGGAGATGGGACCTGGATAAACTGAAAGAACCAGAGGTTGTACAGAGTTTCAGGGAGAGCATAAGGGAACAATTGACAGGAACGGGGGAAAGAAATACAATAGAAGAAGAATGGGTAGCTTTGAGGGATGAAATAGTGAAGGCAGCAGAGGATCAAGTAGGTAAAAAGACGAGGGCTAGTAGAAATTCTTGGGTAACAGAAGAAATATTGAATTTAATTGATGAAAGGAGAAAATATAAAAATGCAGTAAATGAAGCAGGCAAAAAGGAATACAAACGTCTCAAAAACGAGATCGATAGGAAGTGCAAAATGGCTAAGCAGGGATGGCTAGAGGACAAATGTAAGGATGTAGAGGCTTATTTCACTAGGGGTAAGATAGATACTGCCTACAGGAAAATTAAAGAGACCTTTGGAGATAAGAGAACCACTTGTATGAACATCAAGAGTTCAGATGGAAACCCAGTTCTAAGCAAAGAAGGGAAAGCAGAAAGGTGGAAGGAGTATATAGAGCGTCTATACAAGGGCGATGTACTTGAGGACAATATTATGGAAATGAAAGAGGATGTAGATGAAGGTGAAATGGGAGATACGATACTGCGTGAAGAGTTTGACAGAGCACTGAAAGACCTGAGTCAAAACAAGGCCCCGGGAGTAGACAACATTCCATTAGAACTACTGACAGTCTTGGGAGAGCCAGTCCTGACAAAACTCTACCATCTGATGAACGAGATGTATGAGACAGGCGAAATTCTCTCAGACTTCAAGAAGAATATAATAATTCCAATCCCAAAGAAAGCAGGTATTGACAGGTGTGAAAATTACCGAACAATCAGTTTAATAAGCCACAGCTGCAAAATACTAACACGAATTCTTTACAGACGAATGGAAAAACTAGTAGAAGCCGACCTTGCGGAAGATCAGTTTGGATTCCGTAGAAATACTGGAACACGTGAGGCAATACTGACCTTACAACTTATCTTAGAAGAAAGATTAAGGAAAGGCAAACCTACGTTTCTAGCATTTGTAGACTTAGAGAAAGCTTTTGACAATGTTGATTGGAATACTCTCTTTCAAATTCTAAAGGTGGCAGGGGTAAAATACAGGGAGCGAAAAGCTATTTACAATTTGTACAGAAACCAGATGGCAGTTATAAGAGTCGAGGGACATGAAAGGGAAGCAGTGGTTGGGAAGGGAGTAAGACAGGGTTGTAGCCTCTCCCCGATGTTATTCAATCTGTATATTGAGCAAGCAGTAAAGGAAACAAAAGAAAAATTCGGAGTAGGTATTAAAATCCATGGAGAAGAAATAAAAAGTTTGAGGTTCGCCGATGACATTGTAATTCTGTCAGAGACAGCAAAGGACTTGGAAGAGCAGTTGAACGGAATGGACAGTGTCTTGAAGGGAGGATATAAGATGAACATCAACAAAAGCAAAACGAGGATAATGGAATGTAGTCGAATTAAGTCGGGTGATGTTGAGGGTATTAGATTAGGAAATGAGACACTTAAAATAGTAAAGGAGTTTTGCTGTTTGGGGAGCAAAATAACTGATGATGGTCGAAGTAGAGAGGATATAAAATGTAGACTGGCAATGGCAAGGAAAGCGTTTCTGAAGAAGAGAAATTTGTTAACTTCGAGTATAGATTTAAGTGTCAGGAAGTCATTTCTGAAAGTATTTGTATGGAGTGTAGCCATGTATGGAAGTGAAACATGGACGGTAAATAGTTTGGACAAGAAGAGAATAGAAGCTTTCGAAATGTGGTGCTACAGAAGAATGCTGAAGATTAGATGGGTAGATCACATAACTAATGAGGAAGTATTGAATAGGATTGGGGAGAAGAGAAGCTTGTGGCACAACTTGACCAGTAGAAGGGATTGGTTGGTAGTACATGTTCTGAGGCATCAAGGGATCACCAATTTAGTATTGGAGGGCAGTGTGGAGGGTAAAAATCGTAGGGGGAGACCAAGAGATGAATACACTAAGCAGATTCAGAAGGATGTAGGTTGCAGTAGGTACTGGGAGATGAAGAAGCTTGCACAGGATAGAGTAGCATGGAGAGCTGCATCAAACCAGTCTCGGGACTGAAGACCACAGCAACAACAGTAGTCTAAAAATATTATGACGGAGATCTTTTATGTCTGTCAACAGTTAAGGATCGATCGCAGATAAATACTTTGTGACAAGCAAGAGTATAAAGACGATTGCTGCTAGTTTCATTTGCAGTAATTTAAGTTGGGTTCTTAGATTCCTGTCTAAGCACATACTCTGAAATGGCTGCGTATTTGGGAAAAAATGGTGAATTATTTGTGATAAGAAAAAAATTGAAATCTCTCTGTCAATTGTTCCACACGCAGCTATGTCATCTGTAGCAATTTCATCGTTCATTTTTTAAACATACGGAAGCCATGAAATCAAAGATACCCATTACTGAGAAAGCATGTTCTTATGTGTAAATAGTAACAAATATGGTAGAAAAGACTTGGCTTTCACTAATAACAAAGTGTCAGAATGTGTTACAAACATGAATAGGGGAAAAAAAATGTATACCCAGCAGGGTGTTAACCTACAACATTTAGCAGTACAATTTCTTGCCTTAACCACTTGTTCATGACAAGTTGCATGCAGCAAGCACTTTATTTCAGGTAATTCTAATGAAAAGGGACGCAGGTTGAGTTTGTTGCCAAACAGTGTATGCGTAAGCTGTAAATGCATGAAATTTTGGAAGGTTTGCACTAACATGCTTCACAAAATTCCTTCCCATTGATACTTAAAAGTTGTAAATGCATTTCGATAGTTAATAACTAAACCATTTGCAGGAAAAAGTACACAAAATCACTAGTAATTTCAGCTAACACTCATGTATATATGTAAGCAGAATTGACATCTAAAAATTTAAAGATTTTTAAACTCTTAATTACAAAAAAATAACAGGCATTACGTGAGAATATTGACTGAAAATGCTGTTTTTTATGTTTTAATCATTCATAGTAACAACAATACAAATCATATTTCTGACAAAGGAAAACGGTCTACTATGAACTCACTTTCAACTAAGATGCGTCCTGGTGGCTCTTCAGTAGAAAGTAATCACTAAATCTGAAATTAAAACCACTCAATGTTTCTAAAATAACAAATTATAGCTGTAAACAAATCACACCAAACCGAATAGGTGGCCACATCAAAACCTAACCACCTCTTGGTACAGTTGTCGGAAAATCGGTAGGCAGACTGATCAATAACAAGTCTCAGAAGCTTACAGAATAGCAACTTTGGCTAACAAACTGAAAATGATATCACTACTGAGGCTAACCTACCGCACCGATCAGTATGAACAATACAGAATAGGACCCCAGGTGGGTCTTTACTGATGTGGATTGGTATGCCTTTTCCTCGGCTGCCATTCCAACCACCCCATTGCGAAGGCATTGATAAGTATGTATGGAGTTTGACCAATGCCATTCTTTTGGCAGCTGCTCCAGTGATTACTTCCTCCTCAGGTTCTCCCTGATGGAAGACTGTCCCTTGGTGGACCCTTGAAATTTCTGCAGCTCTTAGCAGGTATGGGCAAAGATCGGGTGCATTTTTGGCTGCAATCCTGCTACAGGTGTCCCAGGAATTTCCTTGACTGGTGTTATCCTCACCAGCCTGGACTTGGTCGCTGAGCATTTTGCTCGAAATTTCGCAAAGGCCTCAGTGTCGATACATTGTCCGCCTGTGTTCCATCTTCTCAAGCACCATGTAGATCAATTCCTTTTGTCTTTCATTCCCCATTGCCAGGAGCCTTATAACACCCCATTTAGCGAGTGGAAATTCCCCAGCACCCTTACTTTCTGCCCTGACACAGCTCTTGCACTGGGCTGGATGCACACCCAAATGCTTCAACCGTTATTAGCAGCTAGCCAACGTCATATGCTTGTCCATTTTAACCTTATACCATATGGTGCCACACATCCATGCCACCTTACATGAGTGGGCCCTCTGTGGCCAACTCCCAATGTTTATCTGGAAATTTCTTTCCTGTTGCACTTTTCAGGTACAGGTTGGTGCCTCCCATAGCACCTCCCACCTGTAGGATACTGGGGTTCCACAGGTTTCTGCTTTGAGTGCCTCTAATTTTACAGTGGCTACCAATAGTCTGGTGGCATGGCCTGTGTTGTCCCCCTCTTTGTATGCCAATAATTTCTACATTTATTTATTTTTTGTTCATGATGGGCATTGCTGAATGCAGACTGCAGGGAGCAATACACAGAGCACAATCTTGGGCTCTCTCTCATGGCTTCCATTCTTTGGCTGCCAAGACCTGCATTATGCATTTCTGTCATTGCTGTACAATCCATTCCCATCTGCATCTCTATCTTGATGGTCAGTCCCTAAATGCAGTTTACTCTCATAATTTTTTTGGGACTGATGTTTGATGCCCAGTTGATATGACTTCCACATCTTCTTCAACTAATGCGGACATGTTGATGGCACCTCAATGCTGTTCGATGCCTCAGCAACACCAGCTGGAGCGCGGTCTGCTCTACTCTGATACAGCTCTACACAGCATTTGTCCAGTCCTGTATAGATTATAGGAGTCTCACATATGGGTCAGCATCACTTCGACATTATGAATGTTGAACATGATACACCATTGTGAGGTATGAGTGGCAGTTGGTGCCTTTCAGACTAGCCCTGTGATCAGCAGTCTCCTAACAGAGACAGGGGTTCCACCATTGTGCATCAACAGTAATTGATTGCTTATGCATTATGTATCTGTTGCTCTCAGGGGTGTCCAAACTACCGTCTCCTCTTTCCAGACACAGAGATCCATCTCCCACAACAATGGCCCAGGTCTGGGGTTACAATCACGAGACACATCTGGTTCCTTTTCTCAGAACTCCAGCTTCCCCCTCTACCGCCTCTTCTCTGAGCCTGCTCAAGTACATCTTCATGGTGCATCCCTCGTCCAAGGCCCTGTCTTGACCTATCACAACGTCTGAAAGACTCGGCTAATCCTGAGGCCCTCCATTGCCGATTCTTCTTCACACTTGATGCATTTTAAGGGTCAGAAGTATTCTACATTGGTGGCTCTGTGGTTGCCAGTCATGCTCACTTTGCTTATGTTCGTGTGGCTCCTTGCTGGATGGCTGTGGTGTTTCCATGGCAGAGTTGGTAGCCATCTCTCATGCTCTTGAGCACATCCTTTCTGCACTTTTGAGACCTTCCACCCTTGCCATCACTTTGTCCTGACTATCGATGATTCTCTTTTCCTCTTGAACAATGTAGATACTCGGTGGTCTTTGTCTGGACTCAAGGTTGCACTGGGATCCTGAGAAATGAACTTGCTGAGAGGTTGACCAAATTAGCTACCAGCAAGCTGCCTCTGGAGATCAGTATTCTGGAATCGAACCTTTGATCAGCATTATGCCGTCAAGTTCTAAGGATATGGAATACAGAATGGCGTACTCTGACTTTGCCGAACAAACTGTGGGTGAAGGAGGAGACAACGTATTTGAGGTGGTCCTCCATCCGGGCCTCTAACAAAGACTCATTCATCCTTCACCGGCTCCCCACTGGCCATACTTGGCTGACTCATGGTCATCTCCTCCGTTGTAAGGATCTACATCTCTGTTATTGTGGTGCCCATTTGATGATGATCCACATTTTGCTGGATGGTACTTACCTAGCTGCCCTGCGGTGGACTCTTTATCTTTCAGACTCGCTACACCTGGTGTTAGTAAATGATGCATCAGTAGCTGACTTGGTTTTATGGTTTATCCATGAAAGGGGTTTTTACCACTCTCTGTAATTGAGGGTGCCTCAGTCTTGTTGGCCCATTGAGGGGTTGGCAGGACACCCTTTTGCCTCCTTGGCCCCAAACAGCCAGCAGCTGTCTGATCTCAGTAGTCTGCTGCAGCCCTCACTCTACCTGCTCTTTTGCTCATTTTCTCCTTCCTGTGTGTTCCATTTTATTTGGTGTTCTTCCTCTGTTTTCCTCTACTTCTCTCACCCTGTCCTTGTCACTAGTGTTTTATGGGTGGGGTGCCTCTGGTAAGTGGTGGTGGTGGTGGTGGTGGTGGTGGTGGTGGTGGTGGTGGTGGTGGTGGGGGGGGGGGGGGGAAGGGGAGGGGGTAATATCCCCCATCGCACTTTCTGCCTTTGGGGGCCTCTGGCTGCTCCCTGTGCAGGAAACCTCACCCGCCTTTCTTTCTTTCTCCCCTTTTCTTCTTCCTTGTTCCTTTCTCTAGGCTTTGTTGACCTTTGGTAGATCTCGAGGTTTTCTTTCCTTGGGTTTCATGCAGTAGACCCTTTAATCATTAAAGCAACCAACTAGCTCTTCATCAGTTTTATCTGATGGAAATCCCACGCCATGCAGCAGTAGTCCAGAAGAGCATAGTATATGCAGTCTCGGTAGTTAACCTGTTGCATTGTTCTGCCAATAAACCACAATCTTTGGTTAGCTATCCCCACAATATTATCATTGTCATCATTCCAATTTAAGTTATTCATGATTTAATCCTTAAGAATTTAGTTGCATTCACAGCCTTTAGAGTTTTATGATTTATTGTGTAACTGAAATTTTGCGGATTCGTTTTAGTATTCGTGTCAGTATTCGTGTCGGTTACGCCAGTTTTCATTATTTAATCAATTGCCACTTTTCTCACCATACAGGTATCTTTTCTAAATAATTTTGCAATTGGTTTTGATCATCTTATGATTTTATGAGACAGTAAATGTCAGCATCATCTGCAAGAAATCTAATAGGGCTGCTCAGATTGTCTCCTAAATCATTTATGTAAATTAGGAACAGCAGAGGGCCTATAAAACCTACTTGGATACTGCCAGATATCACTTCTGTTTCACTTGATGATTTTCTATCAGTTACTACTAACTGTGACCTTTCTGGCAGGAAATCGTGAATCCAGTTGCACAACTGAGATGGTACTCTGTAAGCATACAACTTGATTAGAAGTCACTTGTCAGGAACGGTGCCAAAATCTTTCTGGAAATCTAGAAATGAGAAATTGCACACTGACAAAAGGAGGCCACAACATAGGGATCGTGGATTTACTTCAAACTTCGTAAACCTTTAGTTAAAACAACATAATGTGCAAGTAGTAAGGTGGACTACTCTGGCAATTTCGAGAAAATTGCAAGAGAAGTATTACAGGTCTATTATGTAACTGATTTACGTATGCTATGGTGCTGGCAGAAAGATGTCATTGTGGTGAAGCGGATAGTGTTGATGCCCTGCAAGAGGGTAGTGAACAAGGCTATGGTTTGAATCCCATAAACACTTTTTTATCTATATTTTTCTCACCACTCATCACATTATGTAATTTATAAGACATTTAAGAAGTAATATAATGAAGAAGAAAAAAAAACAAGCATTTTGACTAAGTTATAGTGAATTTCATGTTATTTGACTCTTTGCTATTGGTAATTAAATTTTCAAGGACGGGCTTGGAAAGCCCAATTAAAATCTTGGTAGATAATGATGCGAATGGCATTATTCACAATCAGTAATACAGTAAGTCACAATGTGCCAGACCACAAGAGTAATGTACAATTATCCATCGGATGTGCTCTCGACATCACATGTTGCAGGATGGTATTTGTCCTGCAGACATGCAAAACATAAATTGAAACTTCATGCAAATACACGTGTTTTTCATTATATTACCTCTCAAATGTCATATAAATTAAATAATATGATCAGTGATAAAAAAAAATTGATTAATAATTAAGTGTTAGCAGAAATCAAACCATTGTCTAATACACGTTCATCTTAAAAAGCTCAAACACTAACCACCTACCTACCATGATCTCTATCATCTACCCCCTATGCACAGATACATAAGCCACATAATAGATGCATAAAACTTCTCTTGCGACTTTCTCAGAATTGCCAGAGTAGTGCACCTTACTACTTGCCCATTATGTCGTTTCAATGGCCTACTAAAAGTATACAAAGTTTGAAGTAAATACGTGATCCTAACATCGTGATCTCCCCTTGTAAGTTAAGACGGAGCTGACCAAGCAGCAAAGCTCGTAGATTCAAAGCAGCTTGTGGAGTAAACTATAAACACATAATTACACACTTCACTCATATACAATAAAGGAATGATAAGTTGCGGACACAACAGGACATAGGAGGGTTGCCCAGAAAGTAATGCACCACATTTCTTTCTTCAACAATTCTTTATTTATGTATTGTGTATAAATTACACAAATGAAAGAATGGCGTTTTATCCACACACTATTTTTCTACGTAATCTCCATCCCATTCTATGGCCTTCCTCCAGTCCGAAACAAGGACATGTATGCCCTGTTGGTACCAATCCTTGTCCTCATGGTGAAGCCAATGCTTCACTGAATGAATCACCTCCTCATCATCCTCAGAATGTTTTCCATGAATGGCATCCTTTAATGGCCCAAACTTGTGGAAGTCAGAGGGGGCTGGGACAGGGCTGTAGGGTCTTGGGGGTAACACTGTCCAACCCTGTTTTGCGATGTGTTCAGTAGTACTCAGAGTTGTGTGCGACCGAGCGTTATCGTGTTGCAGCAAAACAGCTCCTGGGTTGCTGTGGCTCCAAAGAAACCAGAATCAGGTCTTGAGTTTTGTTAATGTGTTTACATATGCTTCTGAATTAATGGTACCGTCTCTTGGCATCACATCAGTGAGAATCACAGATTTTTTTCTTTTGTGGGGAGTGGGAATGGTGCCATTCCATCAACTGTCATTTTGTTTGGGCTCAAAATGGTGAACACAGGTTTTGTAAACCTGTCACAATCCAGGACAAGAAGGCCTCCCCCTCAGCTTCAAAATGTTGCAGCAAATAAAGACAAATGTTTTTTCTGTGCAATTTGTGATCCACCATTTGACACCACGGGACCTATCTTGCACACACTTTTGAATATCTAAGAGTGTGGATAATTGCATCCACATTTCCTTTGTTGATTGACAGATGCAGAACCAACTGCTGAGTCATAATGCTTCTGTCCTCGCAAATGACAACATCAGTTTGTTGCAACATGTCTGGTGTGACAGCAGTGGAGGGTCTCCCTGACTGCTGCAGATCGTGGAGCTCCACCGAACTGCCTTCTGATGACCTCACCACCTGTGCCAAGTGACTAACTGTACTTCTGTCGACAGCAGATGCTCCATAGACTTCACACAAGTGTTTGTGAATATTCCCCACAGTTTCTTTCTATGAAGTGAGAAATTCAATAACACATTTCTTGTAACTTACATCACCTAACTGTAACTGTCCTGAAGGTACGCTATCTGTTGGAAGTGACAGAAACTTGGCACGCTCACTCAGGAGACTTCAAATAATACATATGTAACATTTCACATTCGTAGTACTGTTTTCAGGTGAGGAAAAAAATGTGGTGCATTACTTTCTGGGCAACCCTTGTAGATACCAATGAACAACTTCAGGAATGGGAAGCTTATGGGCTGACTGCAGTACTGCATATGGTGGAAAGTGTAAATGCTAAGCTTGAGATCACCACATTTGTATTTAATTTGAATCAGTCCAAGCTAGTAGCTTCAATACCTGACCTCATATCTGGAACACGTTATGCTACATTGACGGCCAACAGTTCAGGCATGATACTAAGTTCTGCAAGGGCCATCAAACATGTTGGAGATGGGAGTCAACTGCACTTATACCAAACACCACCTGCACTGCCTAAAAGCTGTATGTCAACTGTCCATAAGATAAACCATGGCAGGCCATTGTGTGTCCAGTTTCTCCCGAACAGAACAACTCCAGGAGAAGAAGTTACTCAGTGTATATCATATGTTGAGAATCGCAAGATTTGTGAGGCATTGTCTCCAACATACATAAAATTACTTATGGTAATAGCAAACAAACAGATTAATGTTGGCGTACGTACAAATGGGAACTAAAATTGACCAAACCAGTACCTGAAAGTACAAGAAAATGAGTGTTCACAATGCACAGCCGAATCAGGCGGTGCAGGAAAAATGGTAGATAATATTGACCTATCAGAAACTACAATACATAGTACAATAATAACACAAAAATCACTTCTCGGTCTTTTGGCTATGCTGTCACAGTCACAGTTGTTGGCAGCTTAGTGGCATGGGACCACCGAAACGATGCAGTGCTTCGGCACTTGGGCATCGCCAGCGGCTACTGCCAGCTAATGCGGCGACTGATGGTGTCTAACACCATCAAATGGTCCCGCGACATCTACATCGAGCACATCACTGTCCATTGCCAGTATGTGCTCCCCTAGGCTGTGGCATGTTCTGGCATCGGTCTGCGAGAACATCGAGACTGCAGTCAATGGCCTTGAACTCCAGACCATCTGAGGGAAATACGACGACGATGCTGAGTCGGTACAGTGCGTGCTGTGCTGCTCTGCGCCCCTCCGCCCTCGGTGTCCACCGGTTATGGCCCCCACCTCGGACAGCGTGGGGCGGTGCAAACCGTGTGTCTACCATCCGGCCACATTGACTGCAGACTCCGCCTCCAGACAATGGGAAGTGACGCCCCATCAGCCGTGACGCCACGCTGACAGCTGCCGCATGGTGGCCTGAGGGGCGGAGCCTGGCTTTGCGGCCTGCCTGGTGCGGTGTCTGCAGGTCACTGGCCACCATGGTGCCTTGCGCGTAATGGCGATCAGGGCGATATGGGAGACAAAACAAAAACTAGAACCCAAGGCCCTGTAACTGGAATACTTACGGCAATGAACTTAATGCGTCCCACCTGAGTTACTTAAAATGACCACACCTAACGCGAAACCGTAACATAGCTTGAAATACTTAGGTTCCTGCACTTAACGCGGGCACTAACAATAAGTTGTGAATTGCATAAGCTTCATGCCTAACACGAATATGAGTGAGCTAACTAGGTTACTCTTGGAACAATTAAGGAGTGGGGTTAACCCACTTTAGTAATAATACAGTGAAGTACTTAAGTTTTGGGTAGACCTGAATTTGTATATAGAGATAAGCTTCAATTAAAATGTGTAAAGTTTGGTTTGTATAACTTGGAAAATATTTCTATTAAAATTTATACTACGTAAATATGTAACTAAGAATTATCCATGGAAATAAAATCTGTTCTTATCACCTTAATCGCTTGTAAAATACATTAAATGCGATATAGGATTCTTAGGACTATCTCTTTTCAGAGGGTGATGGCTGCAGTAGCCCAGCATACGTGAAACCAGTTCATTGCGAGTCTGCCGCCTCTCCATAAACCTGTATGGCTTTGCGTAGCATTGACTGTGACCATTGTTAACATGGAAATCCCCTTCAAGAATAGGCAGATTGCGCTAGACAATGCTCGGCAACTCAGACAAATTAAATATGCCAACATTGCCCATGGGCTGGCCGCTCACGGCTATGCGATCACTATTGATGCCCTGGTTGTTGGCAGCGTGGGGCGTGGGACCGCCGGAACGACGCAGTGCATCAGTACCTGGGCATCGTTAGCCGCTACTGCCAACTAATGGCTCAGCTTATCTTATCCAACACCATTAAGTGGTCCTGTGTATAGACATTAAACACATCACTGGCCACCGCCAGTATATGCTCCCCTAGGCTGTGGCATGTTCTGGCGTTGGGCTGCGAGCGCTGAGACTGCAGTCATCGGTGTTGAACTCCTGAACATCTCTGCGATGCACCAAAATAGCACCAAGTTGGTAGAGTGTGTACTGCACCGCCCTGTGCCCATCCGCCCTTAGTGTCTGCCGGTTATGGACCCCACCTTGGACGGCGCAGTGCAGGGTGGCGTGAAAAGTGTGTATACCACCTGGCTACTTCGACTGCGGACTCTGCCTCCAGCCGCCTGGGAAACCGCACTCCACTAGCCATGACGCCCCATTGATGGCTGCTGCACGGCAGCTCGAGGAGCTGAGCCTGATTGTGCAGCCTGCCTGTGTGTGGAGTCCGCCGGTCACTGGCTGCCATGCTGCCTTGTGCCGAATGTTGGTCAGGGCGATGTGGATAAGAAAGAAAAACCTAAAGAGCCCTGTGAAATGAAATAATTAAGACACACAAGCCTAATGCAGTTAAGCTTGAAATATTTAAGTGTTCTACATCTACATCTACATACTCCGCAAGCCACCCAAAGGTGTGTGGCGGAGGGCACCTAATGCGAAAATTAATAATAAGTTATCTGAAATACTTAAGTTTCGCACCTAATGCGAAAATCAGATTACTAAAATAGTATACACATGAAATACTTAAGTGGTGGCCTTCACCCATTGCTAGCAATAACACATTGGATTATTTAAGAAATGGGTAGTCCTGATGATGTAAAATTAGATACGGTATACTTAAAATTGTAAAGTTTGCTTTCCATAACTTGGACTTTTTTCAGTTTAAAGTTATATTATTTATAACTGTAACTAAGAATTATCTCTGGAAATAAAATCTGTTCTTATCGTCTTAATTGCTCATAAGATACAGTGCTGTCCAGCATTAAATGTGATGTAGGAGTTTTAGACCCATCTCTTCTCAGAGGGTGATGGCTGCAGTAGCCCGGCCTACGTGAAACCAGTTCATTGCGAGCCCGTTGCCTCTGCATAAACCTTTCGGCTTTGCGTGGCACCCGGACTGGCTAGCAAGAAAGTCGCATGCGCCCACCTCCACTCTCCTCTTAGCCAAGGTGTCCAGTAAGCAAATTGCTACTCATGATGCCAGTGTCGCCTGTCATAATGAGAAGCTGGCCCCTGTAACAGTGCGTGCCCCTGCCATGATGGACACACTCATTCCTCTCCCTGGACAGCCCTTGTGCTGGATCTCCACCAGGTTTAACATAAGCAGTACAGCTCTTTTACCTTCGTCAGGCTGTGCCACCGCACTCTGAATCAAACCAAGGTGTCCCATTTTCTTGCCGAAATAATTCTTACACTGGCACTAGCATTAGCCCGATGCAAGTTGGTGAGCTGCAGCCGCCCCTGGTTGAATTGGTGCTGCATCTATGGCTCCCGGACAATCCTGGCCACCAAACTGGTGTTCTGGCATGGTCTATACCTAAAGTGTAACCCATCATATTTTCCTACCCACTTCTAAGTATTACTTCAAGTCTACAGAATCTGTTCTTGTCAACTTAATATATGATACATCCTGCATCCCATCCTCGCTACATTACACGAGTGGGATCTCTGGGGCCCACTCCCGATTGCTATATATAACTTTTTGTCGCTCTGCACTTTCAGAGTTAGAATTGCTGCTTCTAACAGTTCTCCCCATATCCAAGAAATTTGGGTCCCACAGGGCTCTGTACTGAGCATCCCTCTCTCTTTTTAGTGGCCATTAGGGGTCTCTCAACAGCTATGGGGTCTTCACTGTCACCCTTCTTATATGCTGATGACTTGCACTGCCATATGCTCATCCACTATTGGTGTGGCTAAACATCGACTGCAGGGAGCCATGCAAAATGTGCAGTTGTGGGCCCTCACCCACGGCTTTCGTTTTCAGCTGCCGAGACTTGGGTCTTGCACTTCTGTCACCACTGTGCTGTTCACTTACACCCACAGCTTTATCTTCCTGACCATCTCCTTGATGTAGTGGACTCTTATCACTTCTTAGGACTCGTCTTTGACACCCACTTAACTTGGCTTCCCTATCTTCGTCAACTTAAGCAAAAGTGTTGCAGCACCTTAATGTTCTTCATTGCGTTAGTCACACAAACTGGGCTGCAGATCGCCTACACTGTTGCAGCTGTACACAGCCCTTGTACACTCCTGTCTTGACTACGGGAGCCTGGCGTATGGTTCAGTATCATCCTCAGCATAGTGGATGCTGGTCCCTATACACCACTGTGGACCTTAACTTGTGACGTAAGTTTTCCCGAATGAGCCCTGTGGACAGCCTGCTTGTTGAAGTCAGGGTTCCTCCATTGCAGTTCAGGTGACACAACTGCTTGCCAATTATACCGCACACATTCGTAGCTTGCCTAAATGTCTAAATCACCGTCTCCTTTTCCCTAACAAGGCAATCCCCACAACGACGTCTCAGATCGGGGATTCCAATTGCAGCCCATGTTGTCTGCTCCCTTCTCACTAAACTCGAGTCTTTCCCACTACCACCTCTCCTCCGGGGCCACTCATGTACACTTCCATGGTGTATACCTTGACCACAGCTTCGTTTGGACCTGTCAAGTCCCAAAAGACTCAGTTCATCTTGTGGCCCTCTGCTACCTATTTCTCTCTATGGCTTGATAGTTGATGGTCACATTGTTTTCACTTACGCTCATGCAAGACATACTGCCTTGCCTCAGGAAGTCCTTCCTCATTTGTAGCGACCCCTTGAGCACCTTACAAGCTCTCGACCAGTGCTATCCCCATCATCCTTTGGTAATGGCCATCGAAGAGTTCGTTTATATCTTTGAACTATGTGGAAGTCAGTGGTGTTCTTATGGACACTGGGAAACGTCAGAATCCCAGGAATTGAACTTGCGAACAGGCTATCCAAAGAGGAATTCACAAACCAAGTCTGGAGATAGGCATACCAGAATCTGATCTTCGATCGGCATTACGCTGTAAAATATTTGGGATTTGGCATACCGAATGGCACAACCTAACTGCACCCAATAAATTACATGCTATATGGGAGACAAAAAATGTGTGGAGGTCATCCATGCGAGCCAGTCGCACGGACTCCATTGTCCTTTGCCGACTCTGCATTGGCCATACTTGGTTGACTCATGGTCATCTCCTCTGTCACAAGGACACACCCCAGTTTTGCTGCAGTTCTCAATTGACAGTAGTCCACATCTTGTTGGACTGTCCTAATCTAGCAGCCCTGAGGCAGACTATCAATTCGGTGTTAGGTGACAGTGCCTCAGTGGCTGATATAGTTTTAAGTTTTCTCTGTGAATGGGGCTTTCATCATTCTATGTAATGGTGGACGCCTTAGCCTCATTTTTCAAGCCCTCACATTACCTGCATTTTGCTCTTCCTCATTCCTTCTGGTGATGTCTGTTCGACTTGGTGTTCATCTTTTCACCGTCTGTGTTTCTCTTGCCTTGTGTTTTTAGGCTGGAGATTTTAGTGTGTTGCAGAGTGACTGGCTCATCCCTTTTTATTCTTACGATCAGCCACCTAATGCTTTTTTTGCTTTCAGTTAATGTTTTCGATTTTGGCTTGATACTTTTGTTTCCTACTTCAGTGTGGTTACCCACATAGTGTTATGCATTTTGTTCCTTCAGTATGTATACCAAGACCCACTGTTGTAACTATTCCCAACATCTATTTCCCACCAAACCAGGAGTTTCTATAAGATTTGGGTAATCTACACGATTAGCAACAGCCTCCTCCCCCTCTCTGGCCCATCCTCCCCCCCCTCTGGCCCATCCTCCCCCCCTCTGGCCCATCCTCCGCCTCCCATTCCTCACCTTCAGCTACTCCAGTCCCCCCTCCCCCTCAGTTGTAGAAAGCATAATTCATATGGAACTCAGCATGCCCTTTTCTCAGGAGATCCAGCTATTCATGGGTTAATATATTCCTACACTTCTGTAAATGTCCTCCCCCTCCCCTCCCCCGTCCTCCCTCTCATACCTTATCCATCTTCGTCCCCCCTTGCCCCCTTCCCCATCTTCGTCCCCCCTTGCCCTCTTCCCCATCTTCGTCCCCCCTTGCCCTCTTCCCCATCTTCGTCCCCCCTCGCCCTCTTCCCCATCTTCTGCTCCAGTCTCCCTGCCAACCCTCACCCCTCGTCCCTCCACCCTCCCCCTCGTCCCTCCACCCTCCCCCTCGTCCCTCCACCCTCCCCCTCGTCCCTCCCCCCTCCCCCTCGTCCCTCCCCCTCCCCCTCCCCCCTCGCCACTCCCCCCTCGCCCCTCCCCCCTCGCCTGCCCCCCTCGCCCCTCCCCCCCTCGCCTCCCGCCCCTCGCCCCACCCCCGCCCCTCGCCCCCCCCCGCCCCTCGCCCCTCGCCACCGCCCCTCACCCTCCCGCCTCCCCCTTCCCCTCCCACCTCCCTCTCCCCCTCCCACCTCCCTCTCCCCCTCTCCAATCTCCCTCTCCTCTCCCATCTCCCCACCCTTCCCCTCCCCTCTCCCCACCTCCCCTCACACTCCCCCCTCCCCCCACCCCTCCCACACCCCTCCCCCCACCCCTCCCCCACACACATCCCCCCACCCCTCCCCCTCACACATCCCTCCACCCCTCCCCCTCACACCTCCCCCCACCCCTCCCCCTCACACCTCCCCCCACCCCTCCCCCTCACACCTCCCCCCACCCCTCCCCCTCACACCTCCCCCCACCCCTCCCCCTCACCCCCCCCCCCCCACCCCTCCCCCACCCCTCCCCCTCACACCTCCCCCACCCCTCCCCCTCACACCTCCCCCCACCCCTCCCCCACCCCTCCCCCTCACACCTCCCCCACCCCTCCCCCTCACACCTCCCCCACCCCTCCCCCTCACACCTCCCCCCACCCCTCCCCCTCACACCTCCCCCCACCCTCCCCCCACCCTCCCCCTCATCCCTCCCCCCACCCTCCCCCCACCCTCCCCCTCATCCCTCCCCCCACCCTCCCCCCACCCTCCCCCTCATCCCCTCATCCCTCCCCCCACCCTCCCCCCACCCTCCCCCTCATCCCCTCACCCCTCCCCCTCACCCCTCCCCCTCAGCACTCCCGCCTCACCACTCCCGCCTCACCCCTCCCGCCTCACCACTCCCGCCTCACCCCTCCCGCCTCACCCCTCCCCCTCTCGTCACCCCCCTCTCGTCACCCCCCTCTCGTCACCCCCCTCTCGTCACCCCCCTCTCGTCACCCCCCTCTCGTCACCCCCCTCTCGTCACCCCCCTCTCGTCACCCCCTCTCGTCACCCCCTCTCGTCACCCCCTCTCGTCACCCCCTCTCGTCAACCCCTCTCGTCAACCCCTCTCGTCACCCCCTCTCGTCTACCACTCCACCATGACCCTCCCACGCGACCTCACCTCTCCCCCTCCCACTCCACATCTCCCCTCATCTCACCCTCCCCACTACTACCCCCCCCCCCCCTCCCCTCCTCTCTTGCTCTCCTACTCTCCTATCCCCTCCTACCCTACCTTCACCCCTCCAACCCTACTGACACATATACTGATGTAAGGTCAGTGCTCAGCTTGGCTGGAGATACGCCCACTATCCCCACTGTCACTGACACCAGTGTACTATAGATTTTGAAATTTTGTGAACTGCCATGCCGTAACCATAAAGTGCTTGGGAAGGGAAGTCAGCATGCTCTGAATGTATAGCTAGCACAGGCAGTTTACCATTTTTGTTTATAGATTTTCAGTGTCTTAGTTTAATTAATGTATCATAATGGCGGTTTTTTATAATTGATAGGTTGAGCTTACGAGTATTATAAGCAACTTGGCTTGTGGGAACAGCCTTTGTTCCCACCGCCCCTCCCCACACTCATTCAAGTGAATGGCATGTTGATGCTTAACATGGATGTTGATGACCATATTGTTGAGTGCTCCACATCCAACATTGTCATCTCTACTCCATGTACGCGGTTCTGATAATAGAAGATGCCTATAGACATTTACCACAATCACATACCACCTGTCTCGAGGATGAAGTTGTTGAAAGCTTCATCTCTTCAGAAACATTAACATAGGTCATAGGTAATAGGAGAAATGAAGGATACCTAGTGTTAGAAAAAATGTGCAGATCATTCCTATTTTCAAAAAGGACCTTTAGATAAGATACTCATCATTATGGGTTTATGTTGCTGGCATCATCCTGCTGTAGAATTATGGAACATGTTTTATGCTTGCATATCCTGACCAGTGGAGACAAAAAAATCTCTGCTGTAAGCAGAAACATTGATTCTGCAAACAAGGATCAATTGAAATCCAACTCGCTCTGCTTGTTCATTAAACCCAGAAGGAAGTAGATACCGGTGGCTAGGTTGAAGCCATCTTCTGTGTGTGTGTGTGTGTGTGTGTGTGTGTGTGTGTGTGTGTGTGTGTGTAAGTTTAACATGTTGCACATAAAAAGGTGGAAAGATTTGTTACTGTCATATTACATAATTGTTGAACAGTCACTGGAAGTAGTTACATCCATTAAACATTGCGTACTCTGCATAAAGAGTGATTTAAAGTGGAATGTTAAGTAACCCCATCAGACATGCAGGCAGATGATGCAAATATACTGACATGCAATGTTGCATACATCTGGTGAGGGCACCTACAGTAGGAACAGTCAGTATCGCATACCGGTCACGAGCTCCTGCAGTGGGCAAGTATAAAGCTGCCCTAACCCCATCAGACATGCAGGCAGATGATGCAAATATACTGACATGCAATGTTGCATACATCTGGTGAGGGCACCTACAGCAGGAACAGTCAGTATCGCATACCGGTCACGAGCTCCTGCAGTGGGCAAGTATAAAGCTGCCCTGCATCGGTCTCTTCCTAGCTGATGTTATGACTCACCTCCACCTGTGGACTCTGAATGCCACAACTGTTGACTAAGTGTATACTACTACAAATTATAAACTTGTGGTTTCCACCACTGCTAGTCTATATAGAACTTTCATGATGAAACATGCTTATTGGCTAATTAGTGCTTGGACTCATTTATAAACATTTCTCCATGACAGCTCTGCAATTCACAATTCATTGCATGTCAGTGACATCTTTTTCTTTTTGCAAATGCTTGTCAGGACAACATATCCTCCACAATAACACAGTAGCAGATGCAGTGTGACTACATCATATCTAATCACACTTTTCACTATTTAAGGAATATCTTATTATTTTTCCCAATAACTTTATTTAAATATGCACATCAAGAAGTTTTGCATCGCCCCAGTTCCCAGAACTCCTGAAAGTAGACGTTCACTGTGGATATTGTATCACAGACACAGTCCCTTTGCCTGTTCAGAGATGGCACTAAACTCACCCAAATGTGTAAACAACCATGCATGAGCAGTGTCTGTTAGATGGAGGGGGTCTGACAGCCAATCTGGTCCAGTCATTCCACCAGGAAGAAGGTACACGGCTCGTGTTTGTAGTTCAACTATGCCTAGACGGTCAATACCGTGGTTTGATCACATCCGCATTGTTACTTTGTGCCAGGAAGGGCTCTCAACAAGGGAAGTGTCCAGGCGTCTCGGAGTAAACCAAAGCAATGTTGTTCGGCCTTGGGGGAGATACAGACAGACAGGAGTTGTTGATGACATGCCTCGCTCAGGCCGCCCAAGGGCTACTACTGCAGTGGATGACTGCTACCTGTCCCTACAGTGATCCCCATTGGAGTCCCTAAGCACCTTCAGAATACTTGCATGTAGTTCAAACCTACCAATAACAAATCTAGTAGCCCACCTCTGAATTGCTCCATTGTCTTCCTTTAATCTGACCAAACTCTCGAGCAGTTAGTCAAGAATTGGTCACACTAGTGTCCTGTATGCAGTGTCCTTTACTGATGAACCACACTATCCTAAAATTCTCCAAATAAACTGAAGTCGACCATTTGCCTTCCCTACTGCAATCCTTACATGCTCATTCCATTTCATATTGCTTTAAATGTTATGCCTATGTATGTAATCACTGTGACAGTGTCAAGCAGCACACAATTAATGCTGTACTTGATCATTGTGGGTTTGATTTTCCTACTAATCTGCACTAACTTACATACTTATACATTTAGAGCTAGCTGCCATTCACCACTTGAATAGAAATTTTGTCTGAGTCATCTTGTATCCTTGTACAGTCATTCATCAATGAGATTTTCCCATGCACCACAGCATCAGCAATGAACAGCCGCATACTGTTACATGTATATAGGAAATAACGGTGGTCCTATCACACTTCCCTGGGGCACTCCTGATGATATGCTTTTCTCTGATGAGCACTTGTCATCATGGACAACATACTGGATTATGTTACTTAAGAAGTCTTTGAGCAACTCACATACCTGGGAACCTTATCCATATGCTTATACCTTTGTTAACAATAGATTGACTCCGTGTCAAATGCTTTACAGAAATGTAGGAATATATTAACCCATGAATAGCAGGATCTCCTGAGAAAAGGGCATGCTGAGTTCCATATGAATGATGCTTTCTACAACTGTGTTGATTTGTGGATAGAAGCTTTTCCCTCTCAGGAAGTATGTTATATTTGAACTGAGAATATGTTCAAAGATTCTGCAGCAAACCAATGTTAAAGATATTGGACTTTAATTTTGTGAGTCCATTGTATTACCCTTCCTACATACAGGAGTCACCTGCACTTTTTTCCAGTCACCCGGGAATTTGCGCTGGACAAGAGATTCACGATAAATGCAAGCTGAGTAAGGGGCCAAAGCTGTGGAGTACTCTTTGTAAAACTGAAATGGGATTCCATCAGGAGCTGATGATGACTTATTTGTTTTCAGTTCTTTCAGTTGTTTCTCTACACCAGCAATGCTTATTATTATGTCTTCTATATGGAAGTCTGTGCAATGATCAAACAATGTTATGTTTGTACAATTCTCTTGCATGAAAGATTTCTCTAATGCAAGATTTAAAACTTAACTTTTACTTTTGCTGTCTTCTACTACAACATCAGAGTGGTAAACAAGTAACTGTATAGAAGCCTTTGACCCACTTAGTGATTTTATGTAGGACCAGAATTTTTTTGGAGTGTCAGCAAGATCTTTTATTAAGGTATCATGGTGGTAGTTGTAAGCTTTGCTCATTGATCTTTTTTTTATTAACTTTTACCTGTTGTCATTTGTGCCTTCTCTTTTGAACCGAGAGTGCAACAGCCTTTGCTTGCCCAGCATTTTTCAAATTTCATTGTTAAACCATGGTGGGTCTTTTCTGTCCTTAATCCACTTACTTGGCACACATTTCTCCAGTGTATGATTTACAGTCCATTTAAACTTTGTCCATAATTCTATGTTGGAGCTGGGTTTGGGATTGTCTTAAACATGTGTCATGCCACCAGGCCATGACAAAATTCATTGCAACATATTGTGGCACCTGAGATGCTCAGGGAAGCCTCCTTGAACATTTTTACTTAATATGGAGGGAGATGACAGTTTCCTGACATACAGAAGTAAGATATCATGTTTCTCCTTAGACCTGGGAAGTCCTGTGCGTGTCCAAGTAGCTATTATAGTGTTACACTCACTGTCTGTATGGACAAAAGTATAGTGCCTATAGTGAACTGCCAGATTGTCTGTTCTCCAACCCAGACAGCACTGTAGTTGCTTTCAGTGAAAGCTCAGGAAATGATATTCCATTGGTGATAACCTGACCTTGCTGGAGCCAGTTATACACCACTTTCGTGCGTAGTTATAAGCTTCACTTTTCTTACACTTTTCTCTTCCGATCCCACCCCTTTCCCTCCCCTCAAGGAAGGCTGTGGTACTGATTGGGGGGAGACAATATTCTTAGTCAGCTCCACAGACAAGCTTCAAGAAATGTTTCCCTGTTCTTTTAAAATCATTCCTCTCAACATGTAATTTTAGGTTAGTCCGTGACATCCTGTCCTATATTTTCAGAGATGAGAACTGTGTCCTTCGTTGTAGTGTTTTGTTATCCTGTTCACAATAGCTAAGGGCAGTATTGCATCATCAGTAAATAGCCCCATTCTGTGCTCCTTATTCATGTATCTTGTTCAGTTTTTAGAGAACCTTGTAGCAAGCACACAGCTGTGGATGACACTTGGGAGTCTGGTGGAATTGGCACTAAAAATTGGTTTTAATTTTTCAGCGATTTAAATCTGTTTCTATTTTTTAACCATTATCATCATACAATGTCCTGTCACATCGATTACTTTTCAAAAGTTTGAATAACCACTTTTTGCAGTGTGGGCTGCAGCGAGATGTGCAGAAGGAGTGTCATTGAAGTTCTGGAAGGTATCCTGGAGCCAGACCAACTCCAGTGCCATAACCAGTTGCCCCAGGTTTTCAGTTGAGGATCCATGGTGCAAACAGCCTGCTCGAGGTGGTCCCACAGATTCTCGATTGGTTTTAAATCCAAAGAGTTTGGTGACTAGGGGAGTACAGTAAACTTGTCCCGGTGCTCTTCAAACACAAACGTTCAGTGCAAGCAGTGTGACATGTTGCATAGTCCTGCTGGTAGATGCCATCATGACAAGGAACAACAAACTGCATATGTAGGTGGAAATGGCCCCCAAGGATAGATGCATTCTTGTGTTGATCCATTGTGTCTTGCAGAATGACGAGATTGCACAGGGGATGCCACAAAACATTCCCCAACCATAATTCTCCCTCCTCCAGCCTGGACCCTTAAGATTGTTGCAGGGCTATTTATGCCAATAGCCACCTATCCAATGAAGCATAAAATGTGATTCATCTGAAAAGGCCATCTGTTGCCACTCAGTGGATGTCTGATTGTGGTATTGGCGTGAAAATTCTAGCCTTAAGTCATTGATGAACAGCAGTCAGCGTGGGTGCATCAAACAGGCTGCTGCTGTGGAGGTCCATACACTGCAACATTCACTGAATGGTTTTCGAGGAGATACTGTTGGAGCCACTTGGTTCATCTTGGTGGTCAGGTGCTCAACAGTTGCATGTGTCTGCACATACACATCTCTGCAGCTGTCGTTCACCTGCCATTTATGGACTGTGGTACACCACAGTTGCTCAGGGCCAGTTTTGGATAGTGTCATTTTGCCTTTCATGGTGTTATTTACCCACTGTGGCCATGAACGGTTTACAGACTTATCTGTTTCAGAATGCTTCCACTTTTGGCCTGAAAGTCAATGATAATGCCCCCTTGTTAAGTCAGATAAAACACACCGTTTCCACGTAATGACAATGACTGCACTGTTTTCTGCATTCCTCGATATGCTTTATATACTTCCCACTGTTAGTGCTGCCACCTGTCTTTGAGTGGTCATTGCACACTGACATCGAACATAGGTGGTGATCACTTTAGTGTGACTGGACCATGTATTTTTTAATTTTATGAACTTTGAATGAGGCAACAGCCTTGACGCAGTGGATACACCGGTTCCCGTGAGATCACCGAAGTTAAGCGCTGTCGGGTGTGGTTGGATTTTTCGGGGTGCACTCAGCTTCGTGTTGCCAATTGAGGAGCTACTTGACCGAATAGTAGCGGCTTCGGTCAAGAATACCGTCATAACGACCGGGAGAGCGGTGTGCTGACCCTACGTGCCTCCTATCCGCATCCTACTCTGAGGATGACACGGCGGTCGGAGGGTCCCGGTAGGCCACTCATGGCCTGAAGATGGAGTGCTTTTTTTTTTTTTTTTTAATGAGAGATACTACACTACTGGCCATTAAAATTGCTACACCACAACGATGACGTGCTACAGATGCAAAATTTAACTGACAGGTAGAAGATGCTGTGATGTGCAAATGATTAGCTTTTCAGAGCATTGACACAAGGTTGGCACTGGTGGCGACACCTACAACATGCTGACATGAGGAAAGTTTCCAACCGATTTCTCATACACAAACAGCAGTTGACCAGCGTTGCTTGGTGAAACGTTGTTGTGATGCCTCGTATAAGGAGGAGTAATGCGTACCATCACGTTTCTGACTTTGATAAAGGTTGGATTGTAGCCTATCGTGATTGCGGTTTATCATATCGTGACATTGCTGCTTGTGTTGGTCAAGATCCAATGACTGTTAGCAGAATATGGAATCGGTGGGTCCAGGAGGGTAATATGGAATGCCGTGCTGGATCCCAACGGCCTCGTATCACTAGCAGTCGAGATGACAGGCATCTTATCCGCATGGCTGTAATGGATTGTGCAGCCACATCTCAATCCCTGAGTCAACAGATGGGGACGTTTGCAAGACAACAACCATCTGCACGAACAGTTTGATGACGTTTGCAGCAGCATGGACTATCAGCTCGGAGACCATGGGTGCGGTTACCCTTGACGCTGCATCACAGACAGGAGCGCCTGCGATGGTGTACTCGGCTACGAACCTGGGTGCACGAATGGCAAAACGTCATTTTTTGGGATGAATCCAGGTTCTGTTTACAGCATCATGATGGTTGCTTCCGTGTTCGGCGACATTGCGGTGAACGAACATTGGAAGCATGTATTCGTCATTGCCATACTGGCGTATCACCTGGCGTGATGGTATGGGGTGCCATTGGTTACACGTCTCGGTCTCCTCTTGTTCGCATTGACGGCACTTTGAACAATGGACGTTACATTTCAGATGTGTTACGACCCATGGCTCTACCCTTCGTTCGATCCCTGCAAAACCCTACATTTCAGCAGGATAATGCATTACTGCATGCTGCAGGTCCTGTATCGGCCTTTTTGGATACAGAAAATGTTCGACTGCTGCCCTGGCCAGCACATTCTCCAGATCTCTCACCAATTGAAAACGTCTGGTCAGTGCATAAATTCCTTTAGAAAAAAATTCTTTTCGTAGTCCGTGCAACCACTCATGCACTGCGTGGCGTACCTCTTCATCAGAACGGAACTTCTTTCCTCCCATTGCGTCTTTGAGTGGTCCAAACGTATGGAAATCACTTGGGGCAAGGTCTGGTGAGTACGGTAGATGAGGAAGACAATCAAAATGCAGGTCTGATTGTTGCAACTGTTGTATGGGCAGTGTGCGACCTTGCATTGTCATGTTGCAAAAGGACACCTGCTGACAGCAATCCACGTCACTTTGATTTGATTGCAGGCCGCAGATGATTTTATAGGAGATCTGTGTGTGATGCACTGGTGACAGTGGTCCCTCTAGGCATGTAATGCTCCAAAATGACGCCTTTTTCGTCCCAAAAGAGAGTCAGCATAAACTTCCCTGCTGATTCTGGAGGTAAAATAGTCATCCCCTATTCGGGTCTCTGGGCAGGGACTACTCAGGAGGACGTCGTTATCAGGAGAAACAAAACTGGTGTTCTACAGATCGGAGCATGGAATGTCAGATCCCTTAACTTCTTTGGTTTTGGAGATGAGGAATGGCGCCATTCCTTGCTTGCTCTCTTCGTTTCCGGTTGGTGGAAGTGAACCCAGGTTTACTCCCCAGTAATGATTCTTGCAAGGAAGCCATCACCTTCTCGTTCAAAGTGCCGAAGAAGTTCTTTACAAGCATCAAAACGTGGTTGTCTCATTTCAGGTGCCTGCTGCCGTGGCACGCATCTTGGAGACACTTTGTGAAACTGGAGCACATCATGCACAGTGTGGTGTGCTGACCCATGAGTAATCTGTAAACATGCTGCAATGTCATTCAGTGTCACTTGGTGGTTTTCCTTTACTATGGCTTCAACTGCTGCAATGTTCTGTGGAGTCACAACTCGTTGTGCCTGACCTGGATGAGGAGCATCTTCCACTGAAGTCACACCATTTGCAAACTTCCTACTCCATTCGTAGACTTGCTGCTGTGACAAACATGCATCATCATACTGAACTTTCATTCATCGATGAATTTCAATAGGTTTCACACCTTCACTATGCAAAAACCGAATAACAGAACGCTGTTCTTCCCTGGTGCGAGTTGCAAGTGGGGCAGCCATCTTTATAATGATATTGCGATAGTATGTGTGCACCTGCACTATGCTGCCACCTACAGGCCATTCTGCAAGCTGTTTGCAGCACGATTACCAACTTTCAGGATAACGGCGCGAAATTTCGATTTGTTGTTACAAATTTAAGGTTTTCATTTGACTCACCCTCGTATAATGGTACGACAGAGATTTAGGAACAAGTCTTTAAATTGTAAGACATTTCCAGGGGCAAATGTGGACTCTCACCACAATTCATTGGTTATGAACTGTAGATTAAAACTGAAGAGACTGCGGAATAGTTGGAATTTAAGGAGATGGTACCAGTGGCTGTAGAGTGTTTCAGAGGGAGCATTAGGGAACGACTGACAAGAGCAGGGGAAAGGAATACAGTAGAAGAAGAATGTGTAGCCGTGAAAGGTGAAATAGTGAAGGCAGCAGAGAATCAAGTAAGTGAAAAGATGAAGGCTAGTAGAAATCCTTGGGTAACACAAGAGATATTGAATTTAATTGATGAAAGGAGAAAATATAAAAGTGCGGTAAATGAAGGGGGCTAAAAGGAATAGAAACGTCTCAAAAATGAGATTGACAGGAAGTGCAAAATGGCTAAACAGGAATGGCAAGAGAACAAAAGTAAAGATGTAGAAGCAAGAAGCATATATCAATAGCGGTAAGATAGATGCCGCATACAGAAAAATTAAAGACACCTTTGGAGAAAAGAGAACTACCTGTGTGAATATCGAGAGCTCAGATGGTAAACCAGTCCTAAGAAAGAAGAGAAAGGTGGGAGGAGTATATAGAGGATCTATACAGGGACGATGTACTGAGGGCAATATTATGGAAATTGGAGAGGACGTAGGTGAAGATGATATGGGAGATATGATAGTGCGTGAAGAATTTGACAGAACACTGAAAGACCTAAGTAGAAACAAGGCCCCGGGAGTAGACAACATACCATTAGAACTACTGATAGTCTTGGGAGAGCCAGCCATGACCAGTCTCTTCTATCTGGTGGGCAAGATATATGAGACAGTCGAAATTCCCTCAGACTTCAAGAAGAATATAGTAATTCCAATTCAAAAGAAAGCAGGTGCTGACAGGTGTGAAAATTACTGAAATACCAGTTTAATCAGTCATGGTTGCAAAATACTAACATGAATTCTTTACAAACAAATGGAAAAACTGCTAGAAGCTGACCTCGGGAAAGATCAGTTTGGATTCCGTAGAAACGTTGGAACACGCGATGCAGTACTGACTTTACGACTTATCTGAGAACCTAGGTTAAGGAAAGGCAAACCTATGTTTGTAGCATGTGTAGACTTGGAGAAAGCTTTTGAAAGTGTTGATTGGAATATTTTCTTTCAAATTCTGAAGGTGGCAGGGGTAAAATGCAGGGAGTGAAAGGCTGTTTACAATTTGCAGAGAAACCATGAGACAGTTATAAGAGTCGAGGGGCACGAAAGGGAAGCAATGGTTGGGAAGGGAGTGAGACAGGGTTGCAGCCTATCCCCGATGTTATTCAGTGTATACATTGAACAAGCAGTAAAGGAAACCATGGAAAAATTAGGAGTAGGAATTAAAATCCAGGGAGAATAAATAAAAACCTTAAGGTTTTTCCGATGATATTGTAATTCTGTCAGAGACAGCAAAGGACTTGGAAGAACTGTTGAACAGAATGGGTATCATCTTGAAAGGAGGGTATAAGGTGAACATCAACATAAGCAAAATAAAGATAATGAAATGTAGTTGAATTAAATCAGGTGATGCTGTGGAAATTGGATTAGAAAATGAGACACACAAAGTAATAGATGAGTTTTGCTATTTGGGTGGCAAAACATCTGAGGACACTCGAAGTAGAGATGATATAAAATGTAGACTAGCGATGGCAAGGAAAGCGTTTCAGAAGAAGGGAAATTTGTTAACATTGTTAAGAAAAATGACTTGTCCTATATCATGTGTACTTTGTACAATATGTGATCCACAGGATAAATAAATAAATACAAATACAAATTGAGTATAGATTTGTGTCAAGAAGTCTTTCCTGAAAGTATTTGTATGGAGTGTGCAGTGGCATGGTTCCTTTTGTCCTTTTGTTACCAGCACCTACCTGTGAACTGGTTGCAGCAGTTCGCCAGTAGGACAGGCGAGCAGAAACCTACTGTACTGCAACTCGCACCAGGCTGCATACAGTGTAACAATTCTAAGAATCGGGAAAAGGTCTGAATTTTGAATGAAAGGTGAAAATACTGGCAAAACTTAAGTATATTCTGAAATCGAGAATTACACATTCACTGCCCAGCCCATGCTAATCCTAACACAGGCATGCACAAACACTTTCATTCATGTTAGCAAGTTTGTGGTAACGTATTTCCCGAAGTCTGAACAGCTACCAAGTGTGGATTGTTCTTAGATGATAATGCTCGCCATAATATTACGTTTATCAGTGTCTATTGCACTCAAGTTTTTAGTCACTGATCTGCTCAATATGCCAAGCAAAATTACTGTCTTTTCTCATACACAAAATTACTTAAAAAATCTCTAGTTTCTAAAAAAAAGTCAGTGGAATAAATATGCCTTCACTTTAAAGCACTTTTGAGGCATGAAGCACAACCAAAGCCAGCAAATTATAACTTCCTTCAGAGCTCATACTACACATGACCGTACCATTGAAAGGCTGGCCTCTGACTCCTTAGGCTGCTGTAAGCATTCTCTGTCTCCAAGAGAAAAGACATGGGAAGAGTACTCCGTTCTGATTGATCATTTTTCTTTAAGGCCAATAGAAAAGCATTATTCTCCCACATTAGTCCGCACTTTTCATTACGAACCAATCAACAAATAACTCACTTTTGAACTGACTTTTTCCCGAAATAAATATTTAGCATTTTGATATCTTGTTTATACTTTACACTATTAACTATTTTCATTTGCACTCGAATTAGTTTCCCTTTTATCATAAACTTACTTAACATATTATGATACAAAATTTCCCGTCGTGCAACGTTCATCAGTAGAACAATGATCTACATATTTACTTACACCACATTCACACTACTAAAAGTATGTACAAAACTGGACAAACATAAATAAACAAAAAAGCCTTCAAGAAATAAACAGAATAATTTACAAAAACATTCTCTTGATCTGTTTCTTGAATTTCTCAGTGCACTACTGTACTGTGGTGGATGAAAATTAGAATTACGTACTCGACTGGACCTGCTTCAGACCACCTGTCACTGTGCACGCATGAGTCATTCTCCCGATACACAGGCTCTAGACAGGACCAATATAAGGCACCACCCCTCACGTGTAGACATGAATGGAAGTGAAACATGGATGATAAACAGTTTAGACAAGAAGAGAATAGAAGCTTTTGAAATGATGTGCTACTAAGAATGCTAAAGATTAGATGGGTAGATCATGTAACTAATGAGGAGGCACTGAATAGAATTGGGGAGAAGAGGATTTTGTAGGACAGCTTGACTAAAAGAAGGGGTCGGTTGATAGAACACATTCTGAGGCACCGAGGGATCACCAGTTTAGTGCTGGAGGGAAGTGTCGAGGGTAAAAATTATAGAGGGAGACAAAGAGATGAATATACGAAGCAGATTCAGAAGGATGTAGGTTGCAGTGGTTACTCAGAGATGAAGAGGCTTACATAAGATAGAGTAGCATGGAGAGCTGCATCAGGTCAGTCTTTGGACTGAAATCAACAACAACAACAACAAGAAAGTTCTATGCATTGTCTTGACTCCAATGTAATATTTCAGGTGAGAGCTATTAGTTTGTTGTGGAGTGGCTAGGTAATAAGTGATCTGCCAGCCATGTTTGTGCTGTGGTTTTGTATCCTTTTTCTCTGTTGGCAAATGCTGTTATTTATTATAATCTTTAACATGATGTGAAAAGTGTGCTGTTATCAGTGTAAGTGTGTGTACATGTGCACTGTCTGATCAAAAGTATCTGAACACCCCTATATAAGGAAGAACTGAGCACTAGATATCATGAGAGGTGAAACTGCCAATATAAAAGGAGACAGGGGTATAAATGTCAACAATTGATGATCTTACGCATGAGCAGTTAGGGCCCCACTCCAGAAGACCACCCCGCAGAAGACCAAACTATGCATGTTTGAGATCATGTAGCCCATGACCCCTCATATTGACCCATGAAGACTGCACCACAAATAAAGCTGTCACAATGAGAGCAGTATACAACAACTCTAACCTAGAAAATAACA
Organism: Schistocerca americana; assembly: GCF_021461395.2. NCBI lineage: Eukaryota > Metazoa > Arthropoda > Insecta > Orthoptera > Acrididae > Schistocerca > Schistocerca americana. The sequence continues at coordinate 867,740,122 of NC_060130.1, forward strand.
TGGTGGAATGTACAGTGCTAAACCCTACCAAAATAATGTTTGCAAACATGCAAGGAGTGGAAAGCAAAAAGACGATCTTACACCACACACTATGCAAATACGACATTGACATAGCAGGCTTTGTGGAAATCTGGATGAAATCCCACAGCAATACAAACATTAACCAATATTAATCCTACTACAGACACAGACAAGGGGGCATATCAGTCTACACCAAATCAACACTTGTATCCATGGAAGCGTTTCTCCTGCCACAGTTTAAAGAAATAGAAGCATTTATGATCTGCATCTGCTGACCAAGATGACGACTACGATGGTGACTACTCATTGCCTGCATGTATGTCCCCCCTGGAACAGATATACCAGCAAACTTCCTCCATTACATCAACACCTTCCTCGACTCTATACTCATGGGGGACTTGACTGCAAAACATCAGCTGCTAGGATGCCAAGATACCAACAGGAATGGAAAGATAGTATATGGTCTCCTAACGTCTGAAAATATGATAAGAATTCCTTTCTCTAAGCCTACCTTTGTAGGCCACCAAAGCAAATCCCTACCTGATTGTATGCTCCACAATCCAGACCTTACAGAACTCATAGTAAAAGCAGATGTAAGTGACATGATAGCCATCCTATTCAAGAACACAGCCATCAACCCACCTTCTCTCAAACCCATCAACAGGACAATCAAAAACTACTCTGCAGCAGACAGGAAAAAATTTGTGACTAAAATAAATGACAAACTCGTAGCCCACTACCCATCACAGACGACACAGACATAGAGATAAACAATAAAAAAATAGAAGCAGCACAACTCACAGCCATTGACAAAGCAATTCCCACAAAAACATACCAAACTGGAAACAAACCTTACAAACTGATGTACTATTACTCATAAAAGAAAAGAAACGAATATACAATGCAGTAAGACAACACAACAGTCAAGAACTGAAACCAATATGGAAAAGACTCAATTCTGTAATAAACCTGATGTACCTGATAAAATTAGACTATAAGTATGGACATAAATTTTGGACAAAATTCAAGACCCTGACTGGACAAAACACCAAAACCAAAGTAACACTAAACCAATCCCTGATCACAAACTACAATGAGATAGCAGAGACCTTCCAAAACGTCCTCATAGAAACCCATAGTTTCCCCCAAAGCTTCAGATTCAACAACCAATTCAGACAAAAAGTAGAAAACAAACTTCCATTCCTCCTTCACATGCACTCAGCCCCCACAGCAGCAGAGCATAAATTGACCAAGGAAATCACTGAAGAAGTAGTTAAGAAAGCAATATCAGCAGTCAAAAACACAGCCCAAAGACAAAAATGCAATAAAAGACTTCACCTATGAAAAGCTCCACTGACAACAATAACCCCAATACTGACACTTCTGTTCAACTACTACCCGACAAACGACACCATCCCATCAGTATGGAACCAAACAAAAACAAACATGATCCCCTAAGCAAACAAGCCAAAGGTGGATCCAAAATCCTACTGAACCCATATACCTAATAGACATAACAAGAAAGACCGTTGAAAGGATACTGGCAGACAAACAAAATTCGTAAATCAGAGACATCTACGACTAGACAATCAGTTCGGGTTTAGGAAACATCACTCAACCAACGATCCGCAATTATGATTAACAACCGATATCACTAAAGCAATCAGCGTAGGACAACTCATGCTTGCTGTCTTTCTAGACATTGATTGTGCATTTGACAAAATATGGCGCAATGTACAAATTAATAGACATAGAAATACCCCCTAGACAGTTCGACTAATCAAAAAACTTTTAGTCAACAGACTATGTGCAGTCCATGTTGATGGGCAACATTACCTCCCTCTTCCAGTCAAGTAGGTGTGGTGCATGGAGGAATAATCTCTCCACTTCTCTATTCACTACACACCACAGACATTCTCAAGACAACCAAATACACTCCTGGAAATTGAAATAAGAACACCGTGAATTCATTGTCCCAGGAAGGGGAAACTTTATTGACACATTCCTGGGATCAGATACATCACATGATCACACTGACAGAACCACAGGCACATAGACACAGGCAACAGAGCATGCACAATGTCGGCACTAGTACAGTGTATATCCACCTTTCGCAGCAATGCAGACTGCTATTCTCCCATGGAGACGATCGTAGAGATGCTGGATGTAGTCCTGTGGAACGGCTTGCCATGCCATTTCCACCTGGCGCCTCAGTTGGACCGGCGTTCATGCTGGACGTGCAGACCGCGTGAGACGACGCTTCATCCAGTCCCAAACATGCTCAATGGGGGACAGATCCGGAGATCTTGCTGGCCAGGGTAGTTGACTTACACCTTCTAGAGCACGTTGGGTGGCACGGGATACATGCGGACGTGCATTGTCCTGTTGGAACAGCAAGTTCCCTTGCCGGTCTAGGAATGGTAGAACGATGGGTTCGATGACGGTTTGGATGTACCGTGCACTATTCAGTGTCCCCTCGACGATCACCAGTGGTGTACGGCCAGTGTAGGAGATCGCTCCCCACACCATGATGCTGGGTGTTGGCCCTGTGTGCCTCGGTCGTATGCAGTCCTGATTGTGGCACTCACCTGCACGGCGCCAAACACGCATACGACCATCATTGGCACCAAGGCAGAAGCGACTCTCATCGCTGAAGACGACACGTCTCCATTCGTCCCTCCATTCACGCCTGCCGCGACACCACTGGAGGCGGGCTGCACGATGTTGGGGCGTGAGCGGAAGACGGCCTAACGGTGTGCGGGACCGTAGCCCAGCTTCATGGAGATGGTTGCGAATGGTCCTCGCCGATACCCCAGGAGCAACAGTGTCCCTAATTTGCTGGGAAATGGCGGTGCGGTCCCCTACGGCACTGCGTAGGATCCTACCGTCTTGGCGTGCATCCGTGCATCGCTGCGGTCCGGTCCCAGGTCGACGGGCACATGCACCTTCCGCCGACCACTGGCGACAACATCGATGTACTGTGGAGACCTCACGCCCCACGTGTTGAGCAATTCGGCGGTACGTCCACCCGGCCTCCCGCATGCCCACTATACGCCCTCGCTCAAAGTCCGTCAACTGCACATACGGTTCACGTCCACGCTGTCGCGGCATGCTACCAGTGTTAAAGACTGCGATGGAGCTCCGTATGCCACAGCAAACTGGCTGACACTGACGGCGGCGGTGCACAAATGCTGCGCAGCTAGCGCCATTCGACGGCCAACACTGCGGTTCCTGGTGTGTCCGCTGTGCCGTGCGTGTGATCATTGCTTGTACAGCCCTCTCGCAGTGTCCGGAGCAAGTATGGTGGGTCTGACACACCGGTGTCAATGTGTTCTATTTTCCATTTCCAGGAGTGTATAATGAAAATGTACAACTGTTCGCAGACACTTTCTACTGGTGCCTGGGAGCAATCGCTACTATCACATCAAGACAGAGAGAAAAATACCTGACACGACTACAAACATGGATGGAGAAGTGGAAAATCAAATCAAACCCTGACAATACACAGGTCATCCTCTTCTGATATAGACACAAAATGCAAAAACAAAAACAAAACCCGACTGACAGACTCTCACTATGGGATAAACAACTCGCTCTATCAGACAAAATTAAATACCTTGGCATTCATCTTGATAAGTACGTAATTTACAACTCCCACTAACCCACACAATAGAAAAAAGAAGAAAGACAAAACCTTATCAGAAGAGTACAGGGAAAATTCCATGGATGCAACAATAACACAGTAGTGCACACATACAAAACATTCATCTGCCCAATAATGGAATATGCCTCTGCCCTCCTCACAGGAATGCACAAGCCAAGCTTAGAAAGACTATACAGAACTGAATGATACTTCATCAGAAGTATGCTAAAAGTACATGACAGAAAACATGACGATGAAGTGTATGAAGCAGCCGATCTAATATCAAACATCACTACTGACAAGGCTTGCCAAACTAAGAGTGAAATATGGCAGACAAATACTAACACACAAACCAGACATGAAATCACACATCTATTATCAACACTACACTGATACACTGCAAAGCCCAAATTCAAATTCACCCACCCCCACACCCTCCCACCCCCAAGAATCATCGGACACAACACTGCAACAAAATATGAAGGGCTTACTAACTATAAGCCCTAGATACTGATGACAAACAGCTTAACCCATCTACCTGGAAAGAACACAATCAACAATGAAGCCTAAACAGACAAAAAGAGAAAAAAGAAGGGGGAAAAAAGTTCCGCCAAGTCACCATACTACATGAGAATGTAGTGTATTGTATATCATACACATAACAACACAACAATTAAAAAATCAGAGACATGTAAAATAGACATAAGATTAGACATAACTTAATTTTATAAACAAAAGAATAAAGAAACAAAAGAAACTGTAATTAGCTGTATTTAACAAAAGTAAAAGAAACTGTAAACAAAAGAAAAGGCCAGGTAAATTGTAATTAATCATAATTAGAAATAAGCCAGATGTAAGTTACAATAAGAACCTGATCAAATAAAGGTCTCTCAGTGGTCCGCCCAATCTCTTCAAGACTGGGAATCGAAATGCTAAAAAAATTTTAAAAAATGTGTTGTCTGTAAAAACAATGCAGGAAATGAGGAGAAGGAATAACTCATGAGTTCCAAAATGCTTCTAGCATTTGGCTAACATAATGACTGTGTGTATGGAGTTAAAAAGGATGGGGTAAAATGACTAAGCAGCTTTTCGTAGGCCTCACATTTATGCAGTCAGTTTTAACCAGCCCTGTGGTGGTGTGAAGAGCAACTTCACTAGACAGTGGATAATTGGAAATGACTGACTTGTAGTGATGAATCACACTACATCCTGTATGAGTGTGATGGAAGGATTTGAGTTTGATGAATGCATGGAGAACATTACCTTCCATCATGTATAGTACAAACAGTGAAGTATGGAGGAGGTGATGTTACAATATGGGTGTGTTTTACGTAGTTTAAAATATTTTCCTCGTATTGTGCTTAAGAAAATACTAAATGCGGGAAGGATATGAACACATTTTACAGCATTATGTACTGTGTACTGTAGAGGAATAGTTCAGAGACAATGATTGCATGTTGTAAAGGGACATTCTCCTCCAGCATTAGTAGTTGATGGAAATGGAAATGAAGTCGCAGGCTTCTTGACAGAGCATAGGGGAACGATGCAGGAGACCCGCACTGCTGTACCAGGCCATGTCCTAATGGAGGTATTTTTGGTCGTTGCCTTCCTCCGACCATGATGGGGATGGATGGATGATGATGATGATGATGATGATGATGATGATGATGATGATGATGATATGATAACACAACAACACCCAGTCGTCTCTGGGCAGGTGAAAATCTCTGACCCTGCCAGGAATTGAACTCGGGACCCCGCGCTCGGGAATTGAGAACGCTACTTCAAGATCACGAGCTGCAGACGTAGTAGTTTATACAAAATTTTTTCGAATTTTGGAAAGGTCAATATTATAGCCGCTTTTCTGAAAAGTTTCATATAATTTTATACACAGTATGTTGCATTTCAAGCTAAAATATATGAAAAGGCGTTACTTTATTTTCATTGTTACAATCAACATGTGCTAGCTCTGAATATACAGTTAAATGTACATTTTACAAATGAATCTGGATTCATTTGTAAAATAATAATCTAAACTAATAGAAATTCATTTGTAAAGAAAAAATGTAAGCCCTTTGGAATATTGTTATTACTGCAGACTGAAGCAGTAGTAAGCGTGCCTTTCATGTAATTAGACATATTTTTGTGTTTTGGATGAACTATGTAATTTCGGCTTTGTTAACATGAAAATTGAAATACAGTGTGATATAGTAAAATGTGAGACAATAAATTATCATGAAAACAAAAATTCAGCAAATACAATCTTCAAAATTATCTAGATCAATTGAACCATGGCAACCTAAAATGTGAGAATTTCAGCTCCACGAATCAGATCGCTAGACATGAAGAACTGGAGCCAACTGTACGAGAAAAGATAAGTAAAAAGTTTATTGTAAATCTTACTCTTCTCGAATATTCTGAAAAGACTTCTCCATCAAGGACAGTAGCAACAACAAGAAAGGGAGGGATAGATTGCAATGTATCAGCATAACAATGCACCTCGTCATAAAGCAGCATGTGTGAGGCAATACTTCGTTGACAATAACAGTCCTGAGATGGACTTATCTGCCAAGGGTCATGACCTAAACCTAACGGAACACCTTTGGAATGAGCTAGAACAAAGACTTCATTCCAGGCCACAGCATCCAACATCACTATCTTCTTTTGTTTCGACTCTTGAGCAAGAATGGGCTGTCGTTCCTCCACAGATATTCATACACCTCACCTCATTGACAGCGTTCCCAGCAGAGTTCAAGCTGCCATAAAGGTAAAGGGTGGACGTACGGCATATTAATGTCCACTAATAGATGTCCAGATACTTTTGATCAGAGAGAGAGAGAGAGAGAGAGAGAGAGAGAGAGAGAGAGAGAGAGAGAGAGAGAGAGAGAGAGAGAGAGAGAGACTGACTGACTCTGTCTCTGTGACTGTTTTACAGATTTTTGGGAGTAATATAAAATGATTATTCTTTCTAATCATATTCACCTATATGTATTGTAATGAGGACAGCCCTAGTGTCAAATGCCCGCAACCTTATGATGACAATAACGACCTACACAGTCAGTGAAAACTGCGAACAGAAGAATGCCACAAGTAAAAGTGATATCTGCGGGCAAGATATGGTCGCAATTGAGGTCTCAGCTGAAGATCAGTTAACAGACAATGTGGTCATTGAAGTTTGCCTGATGGAAACATCCAGCCCTCTGGACCAATTCTTCTCTCCAAACTTCGATCACTGCATATGGGTTGAAAGCTAATGGACACAAAAAAACAAATTCTCCCATACTCCAATGAAAGGTGTGTTAGCAATTTATGTGGAGGAACTATGGCACTGATGTCAGGTAAAACCCATGCATCTTTAAGAGAAAACCTCAATTGTTAATAAGAGCTGCTATTGCCGTTCTGAAATCGAGAGGTATGGTGTATGAAAGGACATTTATATATTGGGCCAAAAATGTGTATTTGCTGATTCTGAATGTCCACAGTTGCAGGACAGTAAGGTTGTCAACCATTAACAGAAGATTCCATATTTTCTGGCATTGTGAAAACAGTGCAGAGGAGATGTAATATGTTGCTTCCATAATCAATGGACAGCCATAAAGCAACATTTAAATGTGCATGTCTCAGTATTCAAGTACCAGGCCACAAATCCAAAGGACCATGTTTCGATCCCAGTTGGTTGTATGATTTTTATATGACTAATAGAATCTTTCAACTCTGGCAACGATTTGACAGTGTGAAAAATTCCAAGTTTCACCATGATCTGGAGTCCACGTTAAACTGTAGGTCCCCTTATAAGTGGCTGGGTGAGTCAGTTCAAAGCTCAGAGGAAAGCAATGGCATATCACCCCTAACAGAATATACCATGTAAAGCTCTTAAACTAACTTTCAGATTGAGGACAATTTTACTTCAGAAGACAGACTACATGGCTTTTTTCAGGAAATTATATATGCTGTGACTGGACTGCACCTTCTTTTGTTAATCATTGCTAACCAATCCACCTATGTTTTGTAGGGTTGCTTGACAATATAATGGATTATGCTAGATGCCACAATGACATAGGCTAAGAATTTCTTTTCCTCTGTGGATTTTGTTGATTTGCCCAAGTATTCTCAATATTGGTAGTTCTAGATGGTAATGAAACAGTAACATCCACTGTCACATTATCTATTAAGTTGATGTGCGGTGATCTTGGTATGAAAAGTATAAAGTTCTTTGTTGGCCTTCAAAATTACTCTGCGCATCTGTTCTGATAAATGGGACAGTGATCTTGCAAATAAATGAGCTATTATTGATTAATAGTATAATTCACATTTCATGAACAGCTTCATATTAAGTATGTCACTCCAGCACATCCTTCCTCCTAATAATGTCACTGACCAGAAGCTCTGCTTCACCCTTCCTCAACTAACTATGTTTTTCTAATGTCTTTGACCACATTTGCAATTTTTGTGTAGTTTTTTGTATCTTTGGTAATACTGTTGAGCTACTAACTTTGTTGATATGCATCCTATTTGATTTAAAGACGCTGCCGCTGCCATATGTGTTTCCACTTAAGTAGTTGTCTTAACATATTCTAATTGTATGACGGTATGGTGGAAAAACCAATGTTAGGGCTGCTCTTTTATTTTACGTATGGGCTTCACGTCTGTAGTAGCAAACTATTAACACCTTTTGGCAGTAATATTGTGGTTATAACTTGCTGTATGTGTAACATTTTTTATGATGTAACTGAGACATGTATTTTCATATTTTTTCTAGTGTGTTGTATACATATGAAACTTCTGTAACAATGAATGAGGAATATGTGTACCACCATTAATGATATGTGTGATAATTAATATTTTTTATTACAGCAATTCCACTCTCTTCACATAGTCATTTTATTTTGCATTTCATGGTCATGTAATTAGGATTACATGAAGGTTTATTTTCTGTTTACTTTTATTGTTTCAATTTTTGTTTCTGTAATAATAGAAATGGTCCTCTAGATGTAATTTCACTTCCTAGATTCTTTGCACTTTCATTTCTTTGAATACTACTCAATTATCTCATCTTTCTGCTACAAAATTTCGAATTACTCCATCTGGGCCAATTTGTAGCAAATCTTTAATTTGTTGAGAGAGGGGACTTAGAAAGACAGCTTGCTTTTTATTATTGCTAAATCTTTGGACACTTAGAATAATTTAAAATGTTAAGTAAGGCATTATTTTGTTTTTCCATTTACAATGCATATTCTTTGCTTCAGTGTTCTCAATATGTTGAGTATTTCATTACAATTTTTTTTTTCAGAAGAAATGGGGAGCAAAGTGAAAAGTAATGGGTACTCAGTGGTACCCAGAATGTTGTCACACTGTGCTGAAAAGGTAAGACTTAAGGAATAATCTCGCTATTTAAATAACGAAATTCTGATTTTTTGTATAATACATACTGCTGAATACAGACGTTCAATATGGGGAATGTGTCCAATAAATAAGAGATACGTACTGCAATGCTATTAGACATAGATATGTTCTTTAAATGTGTCTACTATATAACAGATATAATTATAACTTCCTGACAGAAACAAGTGGAATTGAAATGGTGTGTGAAGCTGTACAAGCCAAGGATTTCCGTTCAAGGAATAGATGAGAGAGAATAGTTCCTTGCCCCGTGGTTAGTCTGCATTGTAGCAAGCCTGTATATTGAATCCTGATATATTGTGGCCTAGAGAATTATGTGCCAGACTATGAGAGCAGCACTGGTGTATTGTGGTCCACAATGAAATAGATGGAACAATTAATTACCAAGGCAAATAAGACGTTGCACTGTTTTTCAGAGAAATAATGCAAAAGAATTAGGAACAAAGATGCACTGGGTGCATTACACCCTCACTTGGTTGGGCTTTGCTGTTAAAGAAAGTGATATGGAAGTGTTAGGTGTCAGTGTTAGGTGTCATCTGCTTTGGTTCTATTCCTAATTCCTGGACCTTTCATCTGTGTCCATTCAGTATTACATTAGTTATTTGACCACTTTTCTCACTCCTTGTGAGACTTAATCAACTGCACATATGTTTCCCATTTTTTTCTTTGTCCACATAGAAAATTTTAATTTCTAGGACATGGTGAAGTTAGTTTAAGATTTACACCTGATTATGATGGGCACTAGTATGCTCTTCCCTTAGCTTGTTACTCACTTATATTTCTCTGTATTTCTCTAGGTTGCTCTTGAATTTTCAATTTTGGTTTTCATTTAATCTTTTCAATTCAGACTTTCTTCCTCTGGTGGCTGCATGGCTCCAGCAATCTCTCCTGAAGCTAAGACATATTACAACGTGGAGAGGCAGGACCTCATAATGTTCCCCTCCCTGGCTACGCCGTGGGAGGAACATAGGACTCAGAGACAACGTGAGAAATACTCCCTCCATTAATTGGGTTGTTCTATGACAGGCGGGGATTCCCTTTTGACTACAAAGCCATTGTTCATTGTTGAACACCTCAAGGATAAATTTGAGGAAGTGGCAGCAGTTTAAAAAATGAAAAGCAGCTCTTTTCAGCTTAAAATGGCCTACCCTGCTCAGTCACTGGCACTACTTGCCTGCAACAAGGTGGGTGATATTCATGTCACTATAACCCCACTTAAAAGTCTGAATATGGTACAGGGTACAATTTTTCACAGAGATTTTCATTTACAGACTGATGACAATTTGCATGCTAATTTGGAGCAACGAAGTGTGCATTTTGTCCATCATGTCCAGTGGAGACTGAAAGACAACAAAGTGGATACTGGAGCATTCATCTTGGCCTTTGAAGGTGGCTCATTGCCTGAGAAGGTCAAGGTATGGTGTATCACTGTGATGTCAAGCCATCTATTCCTCCTCCCCATGTGGTGCTACAAATCCATGTGATTTGAAGACATGTCTTTGCTGTGTCATCTGAACAAGACACAGCCAGGGCAAAAGCACCACAGGCACAAAGATGCGAGCTGGTGCCAGTACCATAGACTCGCCACTTGTGTGAGTTCCACCAGCACCACGAGCGATGCTGAGGATGAAGATATCAACTTCGCTTCGGCCAGTTGCTGGTCGAGTACAATCCGCCAACGACCGGATGACAATGAACAGAAGAAGTTGTCTTAGCAGTGTACTGCACTAGAAGCCATTTCACAAACTCACCAACTCGGCCTCCACAGCAGTGGTGATGTGGCCATTACAAAACTGGTGACAAGGGTTTACAAAAGTCTTAGTGTTGCAATGCCAAGCCCGTCTGTAGGAATTGTGATTGTCAGTTGCACACAAACGCTCCTTGTGCCCCTCCCTCCATCTGTGTCATTTGTGGGGAGCACAATCCCCCCACTTCACCAGACTGCACCATTTTCAAACTCTTAAAAAAATCCCTTGACCATTTCACTTATCAAAAGGCCAAGAAGAAACACAATAGTCTTCATCCTAGATATATGAAAGTGACACATGCTGCTGTTACAATGACATTATTCTCTTTAATGACTGTGATATTGATCTCTGTGTCTTCTACGTCTGGCTCTTGGGGCCGCCCGACTACATCCGCTCCCCTGGTGATTGGGGGTCCTTCTTGTACTGCTCACCCCACACACCTTTAGGAGTGTCAACTCCCTGTCTGCTGAGCCACAGGTTGCAGGTTGTAGGACTTCATGTTCCTCATCGGTCCCAGAACCTGGGACAGACAAACCCTCACAGAAGTCTAAATCATCTATGGACAAGTAGTAGTCCTCCTAAAGAGGGAAATTCTGATGGTCTCTGTGCTGCCAGACCCTGCTGGTTCCGCCTCTGTATCCGAGGCAGCGTTCCTGGAGGCCCATATGGTCCTAGATCCCTCTCCCCTCCCACACAACCTGACGATTTGTAACAGATGTTTATTGATGGTGTATCTTCACAACCAGTGGCACTCAGGCATGACCTGTCTCCTTTGTCTCTTTGTACCCCCACACAGTACTGATAGCATGATCCTCCAGTGGAACTGTAGCTCTTTTTTCTGCCACTTGGCTGAGTTATGACATCTGTTGTGTGCTTTCCCTGTTTTTTGCATCGCCCTCCAGAAAACTTGTTTCCCCCCTACCCTTCACAGCTATTGAGGCTATTTTGAGAATCACATTGACTATGAAAGAGCGCCACCCTCCATGAACCATGGACCTAGCTATTGGTGGGATGGCTTACATACCTCACAAGGGAGTTAGCACAAGTTGCGTTCGCAATTGCGGTTGAGATGTGATTTGTGTGAATATGTTTGAGGTGCTAATAACAAAAATGTATTAAACAAATGCCACTGTCATTTACACTGTAAGCTACAAATATGCCATTCCACTCACAGTGAACCATACCTTACATGATATTGTGAATTCAGTTACTGCAGTTATCATAAACAATGTTCCTGTAGTTATTTGCAGTGTATGCTGTGGTCAATACATGCTGCGCCATGCCGAAGGTCACTTGACGAAGTGTCTGATGTGACATCTAGTGGAACCTGACAGACACACAAGAGCGAGGAAACCAGTATAATAGTGATCCCTGCATGTGTTGCAACTTTGGCAGTTAATCCATCCATTTGTGGTGTTAACAATTTCATTGTGTGTCATGTAGTTCTCACTGTCAATGTAATCATTTGATAATGAATCTTGCAAATATAATAAGCATGACTGTTAGCCATTAAAAACACAAAAGAAGAGCTACATAAATCAGTAAAAGAGAGAAATGTAGCTGCATTCATAATCAGTGTGATAGATGAAACAGTGGCAACCAGTGGTAATAATACACATTATGAAAATACAGTAAACTATATTGAGGAATATGAATACACAGAAGAAGAGTTGTCTGATTTGAATAACGTATAAATGATTCAGAACCTGATAGTGACGAAGACTTATTACGAAGTGCTAGTAGCCAGTCGTCTGTTCATACTCCAAGTGTACCAAACAGAAAGAAGTAGGGTGATACATCTTTTGAAAAGGCAAAGGAGACAATTGCATTCCAGGAATCTGGGGAAAACCAAAAGGCTTGAATACAGCACAGAAACAATATTGTATGCTGCAAGACATACATCATCTATGATATTTACATCATGTGTTAGAGAAAGGGGAGGAAGGCAAACGCTCAAAACTTCACGTGTTTGACGATTATGTAGCTGAAAAATTAAGGTTGCAAGAATTGTTCTAGCCTCTAATGTTCACAATAGAGATATTCATGCTTGGGAGTTTGGAAAAGGCCTGAGAAATAGAACTGACTTGATTCACTTGTTCTGCCCATGAATGGGTTGAAAGGTTTGAATGGAGACATCATCTTACCTCATGGGTGATAGCAAAATGTGTAACCGCTAAAGTCTGGGACACAGATGGTGACGTGATTCAAAGGTGTGACAAGTTTTGCAAAGGTGTAATGTCCTTAATGAACACAATGGAATGTATACAGATTTATGATACTGATCTAGGTGGTGTATGAAATGAACTTCACTCATCACGAACTCTGCATTTCAAGGAAGTCAGTAAAAGGTTCAGTCCCGAATGAGAATGCAGCAACATATTCTTACACAATCCAACCCGTTACATCAGCAAGTGGATACATGTTTCCAAAGATGCAGGTAATTTACCAGGAACATAGTGGTCATTTTGGTGTGCAAGTAGTGAAACACATACTGAAACTGCAAAATCTGATTCAAGTTGCCTTGAAGTCTAGGTGATCACAAAACAAATCCTGATGCAATTCTTTCAAGATGTCTACATCCCATATGCAGTGAAGGAGTCTCTGGTTGATTTGCTTGGGATGTATCGTGACAGGACTCATATTGATGCTATCTGACTTCAAAACATGGTTTGTACAGTCAAGACCATCCCTTACATTCCACCAATTGATGTGCTATTCTTCTGACAGTTCAAGAAGGTGCTGAAGTGGATGAAAGAGCCCAGCATCCTTAACAACTACCAGTTCACACCATCGTCGAGGCATTCATTTTTGTTGCTGATGTGTATTCTACACAATCATTTCTGTTCTCCAATCTTCGTGGGCTTTGTTTAATACTCCTGGACTGTAGCTGGATCAGTGGTGGATACAGATAAACCTCAAGGAGAGGGCATTAAAGATATCTTGAGCTACCTTTACTTTTACTGTAATAAAAAATAATCAAGTCACATGCAACGTATAAGAAAGTTTTATTTTAGCTGATTATACATATATACAAGGCAATGCCATGTTATGATATAAAAAAGTTACAGTTGTGATTCTCTTCCTTAAATGATGAATTCGCTCCACATATTTCTAATATCACTACGCACAACATTGACTGAAGTCCTTGGTAATAGCCAATAATCACAGTTATTCACTTTTTATTACTTCCAAGTTATCGCTGCAATTGTAGCTTTCAAACAAACTACCTGGCAGCGACTCTGCTTCCCTTATATATGTGGCTCTGTTGTTTTGAGAGCATTCGCTACCATAATTTGCGCTTCCAGACTTTTATGGGGTGTGAACAAATACCTACTGTGAAAGCGACAAGCCAATATTTACCTTACAACATATTATATCAGGGCAAATTTCCAATGATGATGTCATCTTGCAATTTATGTGTGTGTGTAACTTTTATTGTCAATTCCATTCCTTTCTAGTGCATTCGAAAGAGGGCCTATATAGTAACAATGCGTTTTTAGGAATCACTAGGAGTCACTATTACCAGACATATACACATCAATAGTTTCCCATACCTAACTCGTATTATTACATATACTTGTGTATTTACAAGTAATACTCTTACATGCAAACCAAAACTTCGTTGCAATTCCGACTGCAACTCGTGCTGCTCCCTACTCAGTGATACAGATAGCTGTACCACCGGTGCAACCACAATGGAGGGGTATCTGTTGAGATGATGGACAAACATGTGGTTCCTGAAGAGGGGCAACAGCCTTTTTATTAGTTGCAAGATGATGGACTGATCTGACCTTGTAAAGTCAACCAAAATGGCCTTGCTGTGCTGGTACTGTGAGTGGCTGAAAGCAAGCGGAAACTACAGCCCTATTTTTTTCCGAGGGCATGTAGCAGTACTGTGTGGTTAAATAATGATGTTGTCCTCTTGGGTAAAATATTCTGGAGGTAAAACAGTCCCCCTTTTGGATCTTGAGATGGGGACTAGTCAGGAGAGTGTTGTCATCGGGTGAAACAAAACTGGTGTTCTACAGGTCAGAGTGTGCAGAGTCCTTAATCGCCCAGGTACGTTAGAAAATTGAAAAAGAAAAATAGACAGGCTGAAGTTAGCTTTAGTGGGAATTAGTGAAGTTCAGTGGTAGGAAGAACAAGACTAATGGTCAAGTGCATACAGGATTATAAATACAAAATCAGATAAGGGTAATGAATAATGAATAAGAAAATAGGAATGCACCTAAGCTATTATGAACAGCATAGTGAATACATTATCACAGTCAAGATAGACACAAAGCCAACAATCACCACAGTAGTACAAGTTTATAAGCCAATCAGCTGTGCAGATGATGAACAGATTGAAGAAATGTATGATGAGATAAAAGAAATCATCCATATTGTTCAGGGAGACAAAAATTTTATTGAGATGAGGACTGTAACCCGATAGTAGGGAAAGGTAGGGAAGGAAAAATTGTAGATGAACATGGACTGGGAGGAAGGAATGAAAGAGCAAGCCACCTGATGGAGTTGTCCACTGACCATAATTTAATTGTCGCTAAGACTTGGTTTAAGAATCATGGAAGAAGGTTTTATGCGTGCAAGAGACCTAGAGACACCAGAAGGTTTCAGATTGATTATATAACAGCAAGGCAGAGATTTTGGAACCAGATTTTAAACTGGTAGTCATTTCCAGGGCAGATGTGGACTCTGGCTACAATTTATTGGTTATGAACTGTAGATTAAAACTGAAGAAACTGAAAAAGGGTAGGAAATTAAGGAGATGGGACTTGTATAGGTTGAAAGAACCAGAGGTTGTTGAGAGTTTCATAGGGAGTATTAGGCAACAATTGACTGAAATGGGACAACAGAATACAGTAGAAGACAAATGGGTACCTTTGACAGATGAAATAGTGAAGGGAGCAGAGGATCAAATAGGTAGAAAGACAAGGCCTCGGATAACAAGGGTGATATTGAATTTAACTGATGAGAGGAGAAAATATAAAAATGTAGCAAATGAAATAGGCGAAGGAAATACAAACATCTAAGAAATGAAATTGACAGGCAGTACAAAACTGCCAAACAGTAATGACTAGAGGTCAAATGTAAGTCTATAGAAGCATGTATAACTAGGTGAAATATAGATGTCACCTATAGGAAAATTAAAAAGGCATTTGAAAAAAGAAAAGCGGGCAGTTATATGAATATCAAGAACTCTGATGGAATACCAGTACTAAGCAAAGAAGGGAAGCAGAAAGGTGTAACGTATATAAAAAGGGCTACACGAGGGAAAGAACTTGCAGGCAATATTATAGAAATGGAGGAGGTACTAGATGAAGATGAGATGGAACATAGGATACTCTGTGAAGAATTTGACAGCTTACTGTAAGATCTAAGCTGAAGCATGGGCCCTGGAGTAGACAAGCCAGCTATGACAAAACTATTCCTTATCATGTGCAAGATTTATCAGACAGTCAAAATACCCTCAGACTTCAAGAAGAATTCCAAAGAAAGCAGGTGCTGACAGGTGTGAATATTACCAAACTATCAGTTTAATAAGTCAAAGTTGCAAAATACTAACACAAATTTTTACAGAAGAATGGAAAAGATGGTAGAGCCAACCTTGGGGAAGATCAGTTTGGATTCCAGAGAGGCAATACTGAACCTATGTCTTGTCTTAGAAGATAGGTTATGGAAAGGAAAACCTACATTTATAGCATTTGTAGACAGAGAGAAAGCTTCTGACATTGTTGACTGGAATACTCTCTTTGAAATTCTGAAGGTAGCAGGGGTAAAATATAGGGAGTAAAAGGGTGTGTACAAGTTGTACAAAACAAGATGGCAGCTGTAAGTCAAGGGGCATGAAAGGGAACCAGTGGTTGAGAAGGGAGTTGTAGCCTATTGTTGATGTAATTCAGTTTGTACATTGGGCAAGCAATATAGCAAACAAAACAACAAATTGGAGTAGGAAATGAAGTTCAGGGGGAGAAATAAAACTTTTGAGGTTTGCTGATGATGTAATTCTGTCAAAGACAGCAAAGGACTTGAAAAAGCATGTCAACAGAAGGGAAAGTGTCTTGAAAGGAGGATGCAAGCTGAATATCAACAGAAGCAAAACAAAGACAATCAAATGTATTCAAATTAAATCAGGTGATGCTGAGGGAATTTAATTAGGAAATGAGACACTAAAACCAGATGATGAGTTTTGTTATTTGGGCAGCAAAATAACTGATAATGCCCAAAGTAGAGAGGATATAAAATGTAGAGTGGTAGTGCGAAAAAAAAAGTTTAACACTGAATATAGATTTAAGTGTTAGGAAGTCTTTTCAGAAAGTATTTATATGGAGTGTAGCCATGTATAGAAGTAAAACATGGATGATAAACAATTCAGACAAGAAGAGAAAAAGGCTAGGTGCGTAGATCATGTAACTAATGTGGAGGTACTGAATAGTATAGGGGAGAAAAGAAATTTGTGGCACAGTCTGACTAGAAGAAGGAGTTGGTTGATAGGACTCATTCTGAGATATCACGTGACCACAAATTTAGTATTGGAGGGAGATGTGGGGGGTAAAAATCTTTGAGGGAGACCAAGAGATAAGTACAGTAAGTAGATTCAGTAGGATGTAAGATGCAGTAGTTATTCGGAGTTGAAAAGGTGTGCGCACTCATATAGTAGCATGGAAAGCTGCATCAAACCAGTCTTGGGACTGAAGGCCACTACAACAACATGACAACATGCATGTGGTGTTTGCACATATCTCCTGAACTCTGCCTACATCAACCACATATGACTTTGGAGGCTGTGGCTGTTCATGTGAAGACATCTCTGGAATTTACCATCTGTAATGTGTATGGCCCTCTCGGCCATGAAGTGTCCCAGAACACGTCTGCATTATTTCCTTAACTCCCCCCACATTTCTAAATACTGAATAACTTCAACCCTTTGTGGGATGGAACTACAGCCACTGGCTGCAGTAAAGCTGTCACAAACTTGCTCGCAGAGCTTGATCTTTGTCTCTTGAATACTGGTTTTCCACACATTTCAGTGTGACATATGAGTCACGTTCGACCCTTGACCTGCCCATGATGACCTGCATGACAGTGATTATTTTCCAATTGTTTTGACCCTGTCTCAGCATCACTCACCTGGAAATCCACCTGGATGGTCTCTTTCCATAGCTGATCAGGATGCATTCACTACTTCCATTGCCCTCCGGACCTTGCCACACGGAAGGACTGGTGTGGTTGTCCAGAGCACAACTACAGCCATTCTGTCAGTAGCTGACTCTGCAATCCCCTCTTCATTGGGATCCCTCCATTGGAAGACAGTACCTTGGTGGATGCCCGATGTCACTGTGGACATTAGATGTTGCAGATGGGCTCTGCAATGCCATAAATGACATCTGTTGATGGATTGGATTAGATTAGATTAATTATTCATTCTATAGACCCATAAAAGAGGTAGTCCTCCTGGGTGTGGAACATGTAAGATAAACAAATTACAAAAATGTAATTAGAAAAACTTGAGTTTCATTAATTTTAGTGATCCTCAGTCAATAAACAGTAAAATTATGTACATGAATTAAAAACTTCTAATATTTACAGGTTTAGTACTTACATCTGCTTTCATTAAATCCATCATTCAGACATTTGCTAGTTTCTTGACTATTACAACCAAGTATTGTCAAAAAATAAAGTAAATTATTCATTTCAGTGATCCTCAGTTAAGAACAGTCAGATTATGTACAAGATTTAAAATTAAACTTCCATTGTTTACAGACTTAAGACTTACATCTGCTTTCCATACATTCATCATTCACACAGTAGGTAGTTACTTGGCTGTTACAACCAAGTATTGTCAAAAATTAAAGTATAATAAATTTTCATTAAAATGGTCTACTGCACTTGTTGAGAAACTCATGGATGGAATAGAAGGAGTTGGCTACCAAAAATTCTTTTAAATTATGTTTAAATTGTGCCCTGTCTGAAACTAAACTCTTAATGGTTGCTGGTAACTTATTGAAAATATGCGTTGCTGAATACTGGACTCCTTTCTGGGCAATAATAAGTAATTTTAAATCCTTATGTATATTGTTCTTATGTATTATTTACAACAAACTTCATTAAGGAATAAATATACTGAGAAGCTGTAGTTAATATGCCCAATTCTTTGAATAGGTTTCGACAAGACGTTCTTGGATTTACACTACTCATTACTCTTATTATACGCTTCTGTACTCTAAAATTTTTTTCTCTGTTTTTGGAGTTACCCCAAAATATGATACCATATGGCGTAATGGAGTGAAAATAAGAAATATGCTAGTTTTTTTATATTTATTTCTCCTATGTCTGACATCATTCGCATTGCAAACACAGACATGTTTAGGTGCTTTAGTAGTTCGTTAGTATGTTGCTCCCAACTGAATTTATTATCAAGTTGTAATCCCGAGAATTTTACACTCTCAACTTCTCCCTTTTCCATGTCATCATATTTTATACACAAACCAGAAGGAAATCTGTTGGAAGTTCTGAACTGCATATAGTGGGTCTTTTCAAAGTTTAATGACAGTGAATTGGCTATGAACCACTTATTAATGTCAGTAAAAATTTGATTAGCTGGCCTTTCTAAATTTATATTTGATTTCCTATTTATTGCAATGTTTGTATCATCTGCAAATAAGACAAAATTGGCATCTGGTAATGTAACAGATGACAGGTCATTAATATACACAAGAAACAGTGGTGGACCTAGTATGGAACCTTGGGGAACACCACATTTAATTTCCTCCAGTCGGATGATGTCTGATTTCCTACTGCTGAAGTGTTACGTAGTGACACCCTTTGTTTTCTATTAGTAATATATGACTGAAACCACTTTGCAGCACTACCAGTGACACCATAATATTTTAATTTACTTAAAAGAATGCTGTGATTCACACAGTCAAACGCCTTTGGCAGGTCACAGAATATACCAGTTGCCTCTAATTTGTTGTCCAATGAGTTAAGGACATTTTTGCTGTAAGTGTAAATAACTTTCTCAATATCAGAACCCTTAAGGAACCCAAACTGTGACTTTGACAGTATGTTATTTTCACTAAGGTGCTGAAGTAGACGCTTGAACATAACGTTTTCAAACATCTTTGAAAAAGCAGGCAAAAGTGAGATTGGTCGGTAATTTGATGGGATTTCTTTATCCCCTTTCTTGTGGAGAGGTATAACTTCAGCATATTTAAGCCAGTCCGGGAATGTTCCTGTGACAAGTGATTGATTACACAAATAACTTAAGATATGACTAAGCTCACATGAACACTCTTTTATTAACTTTGTTGGTATGTTATCATAAACACTAGAATGCTTTGATTTCAAAGACTTTATGATGGATTCTATTTCTTTGGGTGAAGTAAGTGTCAATTCCATTTTACTGAGATTGCTTGTGTGCACTGGTCTCAGATATTCCATTGCATTATTTACTGAACCTGACAACCCCATGCTATCAGTAACAGAGACAAAATACTTGTTTAAATAGTTTGCAACACAACATGCATTTGTTACCAGGGTTTCATTTATTTTTAGAGCTATTTGTTCTTCATTTCTGCTCCTACCTGTCTCTGACTTAACTATATCCCATATTGTTTTTATTTTATTGCTGGATGTATTTATCTTCTTCTCATAATGCAGGTGTTTAGATTTCTGGATAACCTTCTTCAGTATTTTGCAGTAATTTTTGTAATGAACTATAATGCTAGTATCAGAGGTGTCCCTATGTATCAGATAGA
This sequence comes from Schistocerca americana, assembly GCF_021461395.2. Lineage (NCBI taxonomy): Eukaryota > Metazoa > Arthropoda > Insecta > Orthoptera > Acrididae > Schistocerca > Schistocerca americana. The sequence continues at coordinate 867,760,695 of NC_060130.1, forward strand.
GTTTCCTTTTTGTCTCACATAGTATCTTTATCCCTTGTGTGATCCATGGTTTCTTATTAGACTTCTGCTTAATCTGAGTTACCTTCAGGGGAAAACAATTTTCAAATAAGGTGCTAACTTTATTAATGAATGTTTTGTATTTTCCATTTGTGTCTTGGATGCTGTAAACATCCATCCAATTACTTTCTTTGAGCAATCTCCTTCTCCGTTCTTGGCTGTTTTATTAGTCTTCTGTGTTCAGTTCTGATAGATGTTTTACCCTGACAATTTTCAAAATTTAATGTTAGGTGTTGCATGTCATGGTCAGATAGACCATTTACTACTGGTTTTGTAATGTGGCTTAGTTGCCTAGAATTGTCTATAAATATATTATCAATGGCAGTCTTAGAACATTTGTATACCCTAGTTGGAAAATTTACAGTAGAAATTAAATTGAATGACAATGTAACTGACTTCCGTAACTGTTCACTGACAGTGTTTTTGAGGACATCTATATTAAAATCACCAGCAACCACTAGTTCTTTGTTTTTTAAATTTTAAATGAGATAATAAATCTTCAAGACAATTTATAAACAGGTTGAAATTTCCTGAAGGTGCTCTGTATATGGCTACCATTATAAAGGACCTATTATGAAATTCTATCTCTATTGCACATGCTTCCTAAGTGCCGCTCTAAGCAAAATTTATTAATGTCAATATTCTTAAATTTAAAACTGTTTTTAACAAATGTGACAACTACTCCTTTCTCCATCTTTTCTCTACAGAAGTAGGAAACAACTCTTGGATTTCTGTGCCAGTATGGGCTTAGTAATCACAAACTCCTTTTTTAAACATAAGAACATTCACCGGTATACTTGGGAAGGCAGGGGAACCAGATCTGTCATTGACTATATAATAACAGATCAGGAATTCAGGAAGGCTGTGAGGTACACACGTGTATTCAGGGGATTCTTTGATGACACTGATCATTATTTAATCTGCAGTGAAATTGGGATTGTGAGGCCGAAAGTGCAGGAGGTCAGGTCCATATGTAGGAGGATAAGAGTGGAGAAACTTCAGGATAAGGAAATCTGGCACAAGTACATAACAGCGATCTCAGAAAGGTACCAGTTAGTTGAATGTAGCCAATTACAGTCATTGGAAAAGGAATGGACAAGGTACGGGGACACAGTACTAGAAGTGGCTAAAGAATGTCTTGGAACAGTAGTGTGTAAAAGTAGGATGAAGGAAACAGCTTGGTGGAATGACACAGTCAAGGCAGCCTGTAAAAGGAAAAAGAAGGCGTATCAAAAATGGCTGCATACTAGAACTCAGGTAGACAGAGAAAGTTATGTTGAAGAAAGACACAAAGCCAAACAGATAATTGCAGCATCCAAGAATAAATCTTGGGAAGACTTTGGAAACAGGCTGGAGACTATGGGTCAAGCTGCTGGAAAACCATTCTGGAGTGTAATTAGCAGTCTTCGGAAGGGAGGTAAGAAGGAAATGACAAGTATTTTGGACAGGTCAAGAAAACTGCTGGTGAATCCTGTTGATGCCTTGGGCAGATGGAGGGAATATTTTGAAGAGTTGCTCAATATAGGTGAAAATATGATCAGCAATGTTTCAGATTTCGAGGTAGAATGGGATAGGAATGATGATGGAAATAGGATCACATTTGAGGAAGTGGAGAAAATGGTCAATAGATTGCAGTGCAATAAAGCAGCTGGGGTGGATGAAATTAAGTTGGAACTCATCAAATACAGTGGAATGTCAGGTCTTAAATGGCTACACAGGATAATTGAAATGGCGTGGGAGTTGGGACAGGTTCTATCAGACTGGACAAAAGCAGTAATCACACCAATCTTTAAACATGGAAACAGAAAAGATTGTAACAACTACAGAGGTATCTCTTTAATCAGCATTGTGGGTAAAATCTTCTCAGGTATTGTTGAAAGGAAAGTGCGAGTATTAGTTGAGGACCAATTGGATGAAAATCAGTGTGGGTTTAGGCCTCTTAGAGGTTGTCAGGACCAGATCTTTAGCTTACGGCAAATAATGGAGAAGTGTTACGAGTGGAACAGGGAATTGTATCTATGCTTTATAGATCTAGAAAAGGCATATGACCGGGTTCCTAGGAGGAAGTTATTGTCTGTTCTACGAGATTATGGAATAGGAGGCAAACTTTTGCAAGCAATTAAAGGTCTTTCCATGGATAGTCAGGCAGCAGTTAGAGTTGACGGTAAATTGAGTTCATGGTTCAGAGTAGTTTCAGGGGTAAGACAAGGCTGCAACCTGTCTCCACTGTTGTTCGTATTATTTATGGATCATATGTTGAAAACAATAGACTGGCTGGGTGAGATCAAGATATGTGAACACAAAATAAGCAGTCTTGCATATGCCGATGACTTAGTTGTGATGGCAGATTCGATTGAAAGTTTGCAAAGTAATATTTCAGAGCTAGATCAGAAATGTAAGGACTATGGTATGAAGATTAACATCTCCAAAATGAAAGTAATGTCAGTGGGAAAGAGATATAAACAGACTGAGTGCCAAATAGGAGGAACAAAGTTAGAACAGGTGGACGGTTTCAAGTACTTAGGATGCATATTCTCTCAGGATGGCAACATAGTGAAAGAACTGGAAGCGAGGTGTAGCAAAGCTAATGCAGTGAGCGCTCAGCTACGATCTACTCTCTTCTGCAAGAAGGAAGTCAGTACCAAGACTAAGTTATCTGTGCACCGTTCAATCTTTCGACCAACTTTGTTGTATGGGAGCGAAAGCTGGGTGGATTCAGGTTACCTTATCAACAAGGTTGAGGTTACGGATATGGAAGTAGCTAGGATAATTGCAGGTACTAGTAGATGGGAACAATGGCAGGAGGGTGTCCACAATGAGGAAATCAAAGAAAAACTGTGAATGAACTCTATAGATGTAGCAGTCAGGGCGAACAGGCTTAGATGGTGGGGTCATGTTACACGCGTGGGAGAAGCAAGGTTACCCAAGAGACTCATGGGTTCAGCAGTAGAGGGTAGGAGGAATCGGGGCAGACCAAGGAGAAGGTACCTGGATTTGGTCAAGAATGATTTTGAAGTAATAGGTTTAACACCCCCCATGAACCATGGACCTTGCCGTTGGTGGGGAGGCTTGCGTGCCTCAACGATACAGATAGCCGTACCGTAGGTGCAACCACAACGGAGGGGTATCTGTTGAGAGGCCAGACAAACGTGTGGTTCCTGAAGAGGGGCAGCAGTCTTTTCGGTAGTTGCAGGGGCAACAGTCTGGATGATTGACTGATCTGGCCTTGTAACATTAACCAAAACGGCCTTGCTGTTGTGGTACTGTGAACGGCTGAAAGCAAGGGGAAACTACAGCCGTAATTTTTCCCGAGGGCATGCAGCTTTACTGTATGGTTAAATGATGATGGCGTCCTCTTGGGTAAAATTTCCGGAGGTAAAATAGTCCCCCATTCGGATCTCCGGGCGGGGACTACTCAAGAGGACGTCGTTATCAGGAGAAAGAAAACTGGCATTCTGCGGATCGGAGTGTGGAATGTCAGATCCCTTAATCGGGCAGGTAGGTTAGAAAATTTAAAAAGGGAAATGGATAGGTTAAAGTTAGATATAGTGGGAATTAGTGAAGTTCGGTGGCAGGAGGAACAAGACTTTTGGTCAGGTGAATACAGGGTTATAAATACAAAATCAAATAGGGGTAATGCAGGAGTAGGTTTAATAATGAATAAAAAAATAGGAGTGCGGGTAAGCTACTACAAACAGCATAGTGAACGTATTATAGTGGCCAAGATAGACACGAAGCCCATGCCTACTACAGTAGTACAAGTTTATATGCCAACTAGCTCTGCAGATGACGAAGAAATTGAAGAAATGTATGATGAGATAAAAGAAATTATTCAGATAGTGAAGGGAGATGAAAATTTAATAGTCATGGGTGACTGGAATTCGACAATAGGAAAAGGGAGAGAAGGAAACATAGTAGGTGAATATTGATTGGGGCTAAGAAATGAAAGAGGAAGCCGTCTGTTAGAATTTTGCACAGAGCATAACTTAATCATAGCTAACACCTGGTTCAAGAATCGTAAAAGAAGGTTGTATACATGGAACAACCCTGGAGATACTAAAAGGTATCAGATAGATTATATAATGGTAAGACAGAGATTTAAGAACCAGGTTTTAAATTGTAGGACATTTCCAGGGGCAGATGTCGACTCTGACCACAATCTGTTGGTTATGAACTGTAGATTAAAATAGAAGAAATTGCAAAAAGGTGGGAATTTAAGGAGATGAGACCTGGATAAACTGACTAAACCAGAGGTTGTACAGAGTTTCAGAGACAGCATACGGGAACAATTGACAGGAATGGGGGAAAGAAATACAGTAGAAGAAGAATGGGTAGCTCTGAGGGATGAAGTAGTGAAGGCAGCAGAGGATCAAGTAGGTAAAAAGACGAGGGCTAGTAGAAATCCTTGGGTAACAGAAGAAATATTGAATTTAATTGATGAAAGGAGAAAATATAAAAATGCAGTAAATGGAGCAGGCAAAAAGGAATACAAACGTCTCAAAAATAAGATCGACAGGAAGTGCAAAATGGCTAAACAGGCATGTCTAGAGGAGAAACGTAAGGATGTAGAGGCTTATCTCACTAGGGGTAAGATAAATACAGCCTACAGTAAAATTAAAGAGACCTTTGGAGAAAACAGAGCCACTTGTATGAATATCAAGAGCTCAGATGGAAACCCAGTTCTAAGCAAAGAGGGGATAGCAGAAAAATGGAAGGAGTATATAGAGGGTCTATACAAGGGCGATGTAGTTGAGGACAATATTATGGAAATGGGAGAGGATGTAGATGAAGATGAAATCGGAGATACGATACTGCGTGAAGAGTTTGACAGAGCACTGAAAGACCTGAGTCGAAACAAGGCCCCGGGAGTAGACAACATTCCATTAGAACTACTAACGGCCTTGGGAGAGCCAGTCCTGACAAAACTCTACCATCTGGTGAGCAAGATGTACAAGACAGGCGAAATACTCTCAGACTTCAAGAAGAATATAATAATTCCAATCCCAAAGAAAGCAGGTATTGACAGATGTGAAAATTACCGAACTATCAGTTTAATAAGTCACAGCTGCAAAATACTAACACGAATTATTTACAGACGATTGGAAAAACTGGTAGAAGCCGACCTCGGGGAAGGTCGGTTTGGATTCCGTAGAAATGTTGGAACACGTGACGCAATACTGACCTTACGACTTATCTTAGAAGAAAGATTAAGGAAAGGCAAACCTACGTTTCTAGCATTTGTAGACTTAGAGAAAGCTTTTGACAGTGTTGACTGGAATACTCTCTTTCAAATTCTATAGGTGGCAGGGGTAAAATACAGGGAGCGAAACGCTATTTACAATTTGTACAGAAACCAGATGGCAGTTATAAGAGTCGAGGGGCATGAAAGGGAAGCAGTGGTTGGGAAGGGAGTGAGACAGGGTTGTAGCCTCTCCCCGATGTTATTCAATCTGTATATTGAGCAAGCAGTAAAGGAAACAAAAGAAAAATTTGGAGTAGGTATTAAAATCCATGGAGAAGAAATAAAAACTTTGAGGTTCGCCGATGACATTGTAATTCTGTCAGAGACAGCAAAGGACTTGGAAGAGCTGTTGAATGGAATGGACAGTGTCTTGAAAGGAGGATATAAGATGAACATCAACAAAAGCAAAACGAGAATAATGGAATGTAGTCGAATTAAGTCGGGTGATGCTGAGGGAATTAGATTAGGAAATGAGACACTTAATGTAGTAAAGGAGTTTTGCTATTTGGGGAGCAAAATAACTGATGATGCTCAAAGTAGAGAGGATATAAAATGTAGATTGGCAATGGCAAGGAAAGCGTTTCTGAAGAAGAGAAATTTGTTAACATCGAGTATAGATTTAAGTGTCAGGAAGTCGTTTCTGAAAGTATTTGTATGGAGTGTAGCCATGTATGGAAGTGAAACGTGGACAATAAATAGTTTGGACAAGAAGAGAATAGAAGCTTTCGAAATGTGGTGCTACAGAAGAATGTTGAAGATTAGGTGGGTTGATCACGTGACTAATGAGGAGGTATTGAATAGGATTGGGGAGAAGAGAAGTTTGTGGCACAACTTGACTAGAACAAGGGATTGGTTGGTAGGACATGTCCTGAGGCATCAAGGGATCACAAATTTAGCATTGGAGGGCAGCGTGGAGGGTAAAAATCGTAGAGGGAGACCAAGACATGAATACACTAAGCAGATTGAGAAGGATGTAGGTTGCAGTAGGTACTGGGTGATGAAGGAGCTTGCACAGGATAGATTAGCATGGAGAGCTGCATGAAACCAGTCTCAGGACTGAGGACTACAATAACAACAACAACAGGTTTAACATCAGAAGAGGCACCAATGTTAGCACTGAATAGGGGATCATGGAGGAATTTTATAAGGGGGCTATGCTCCAGTCTGAACGCTGAAAGGTATAATCAGTCTTAAATGATGATGATGATGAGTAGGAAGCTAACTTAAATTCTGCAAGGTTCAACATATCTATACCAGTGGTCACATGATGTTCAGAAAGGCAGATTATAACAACTGGGTTCGATGACTCTAATTCATCAATACACATAAGTAGTTCATTAATTTTACTTCTAAGCCCTCGAATATTTTGATGCACTAAAGATAGTTGGCATTTCACATTTACCGAGATGAAATCAGGTGGAAATAAAATTTCTGCTGATTGCTGTAAATTTTTAACCAACAGCTGTGTTCGCTGATCCAATGTGCCAGGATTATGCTGTTTGATTTCTTTATCAAACTGAAGGTTTGTTTCAATCTTTACTTCTCTCAGAACTTGACTTCGTTCTGTCCTACCTATCCTAAAAAAGGTGCTGCTTCAAAACCTATGACCACTGGTATATTACCACTCACGGAAGTGCCTCCCCCCCCCCCCTCTTACATTTCCTGCTATTAGCCTAGCCAGTTTACCCTTCCCTTTCCTGTTGAGGTGTAGGCCATGTCTAGTATAATCCCACCTACTGAGAGAATCAAGCGGAACCAAACAAATATGTGACCCCTCACCCGACCCAAGCAGCCGTTCCAACTCCAAATTAACTCTCCCGACAGAAGAGTTTAAATGAGGTCGGTCATGGCGTCTCAGAACAGACACAAACTCAACACTCGTATGTCTCGTTGCTGATGCAATCTTTGCCAGGTCACACACTATATTGTACCCAAGATCTCTGTCAATACTACTACCCGGCCCACCCTGAATAACCACGGTGTCTTCCTTGGTAAAATCTTTACAGAGTGAACCTAAATCCTCTGTCACCTGACCCAAACCAGCACTTGGTTTAAAAAAAAATTGTGGCCTGGTATTCTGATCCTAACTGGTCCTGCAAAAGTTGGCCTACTCCTCTGGCATGTGAACTACCTAACAACAAAATTTTCTTTCTCTTTGCTGACTTACCTACATTCTTATTCAATTTTCTACTGAAAGTTTGTTGGGCCCTCTCTCTGAGGCACATCATCTTCTAAATGAAGCAACAGGTCACACTTATTCTTCACATTCACCACAAAGCTGTCTGACAAAGTTCTAGGTCTGTTACTCCTGTTACCTGTTGCCACTTCCCACCTCTCTTTACCATTCTCCCTCCTCAACCTGTTCAGATCTTCCCTAGCCTGCTCTAACTGTGCCTGAAGGGCAGCAATGTTCCCCTCCTATTCCACTATTTTCCTATCTCTACAGCATATCCTACAGAACCACTGATGAGTCGGATCCACTTCCCTATTTCCCAGGCCGCTACAGTCACCCCAATGGAAAAAATTGCTGCACCCATCACACCAAACCCGGAGCTAACAATTCTACGGCACGTCAGGCACTTTTCACTCATGGTAAAAATCTTACTTTAGCGAGAATAAGTCATTAAATTACAGAAAAACAAGAAAACACATTTACGAAAGGTTAGGTCTAGTCTCAATCGTATGTAAACAAACTTACTTTAGTGACAATAAGTTAGATTACCGAAAAGCAGAAGGAAAACACGCTTGCCTTTAAACAGATCTGTGCCCATATCCACCACCTCATGAAATGACAGAAACAAGAATACTGAGAGCAGTATGTTGCTACCAGTGGACCATATACCCCCCCTTTCACAGGTTAGGGTGAAGATTCAATGCCTCTATGGATACCAGTACCCTGTATAATACTCTGTCCAGTGAGTGGGAGTTCATCAGTGCCATAGCCTTTAGCCCTGATATGGCTTCAGAGCCCAACCGCATCCACAGCTAAATAATCATCCACCTACTAGTAGATTGCCGACATCACATTGTTGCCATTTTCAACTGTATCTGGAGTGATGATGTTCACCGTCTCAGTGGCGTGAAAACATGATCGTCCCAGTACTGAAACAGGGTGAACAACCCCTGGAAATGTGGACAATAATCACTCAATTAGCCTCACTAATTTCTGTGTGTAGAGAGCCAACGGCTGTATTGGCGCCTTTAGTCTCGGGGCCTTTTGGCTCCGTCCCAGGGTGGTTTACGCCAAGGCTGTTCTACTACTGAAATTTTGATCTGCCTAGAAGAGTCTGCGATTCAGTCAGCTTTTTCCTGGCATCAGCATCTTATTGCTCTCTTCTTTGACTTCCATAGGGCATACAACACCACATGGCATTACTGTATCCTTGTTACCCTCCACGAGCAGTCTCAAGGGCCAACTTGTGAAAGCAGTCTCAAGGGCCAACTTGTGATTTTTGTTTGGAACTTCTTGTCTCACAGTACTTTCTGGGTTCAGGTTGATGCTTTGCACAGTCCTTCCCATGTAGAAGAAAATGGGGTCCCACAGGGTTCTGTATTGACCGTGCCCCTTTTTCTAGTGGCTATCAATGACCTGACTGCAGCTTGGGGTCTACAGTCTCACCGTCCCTGTATGCTGACATCTTTTGTGTCTACTACTGCTCCTCAACTGTGGGTGTTGCTGAACACCGACTGCAGAGTGCCATACAAAAGGTGCAGTCTCAGCCACGGCTTCCAGTTTTCTGCTACCAAGACATACGTCATGCACTTCGTCGCTGATGTACTGTTCATCCCCAACAAGAACTCTACTTTGATGAGCGAATGTTCTGTGTGGTAGAATCTTATCATTTTTTTAGTATTGGTTTTTGATACCTGGTTGATGTGGCTTCCCCATCTTTGCTAACTTAACTGAATGTGGTGGCCACAGTGTAATACTCTTCCTTGTCTCAGTAACACCACCTGGGGTGCAGATTGCTCTACACTCTTGTGGCTCTACAAAGCTCTGATCCTGTCACTTCTTAATCTTGGGAGCCTGGCATACGGCTTAGTATTGCCTTCAGCACTGCAGATGCTGGACCTGATATACCATTGTGAGGTCCAACTTGCGACTGGCGCCTTTCGGACCAGTCCTGTGAACAGCCTACTCACAGAGTCTCTCTCGTAAAGATCAGATGCTAACAACTGCTGCTCAACAATGGAATACATATTCGCTGCTCACCTGAACATCTGAACTACTGAGTACATTTTCCTTGTAGAGAAATCTACCTCCCACAACAGAGGCCAAAATCTGCAGTCACTATTGCAGTGCACATACAGTCTCTGCTTTGAAATCCAGCTTTGCTGACTGTCATCTCTTGTCAGGGAGAAATCGCGTGCACTCCCATGGTGGTATCCCGTCCGCTGATATGCCTTGACCCATGCTTTGAACCAAAGGACTTAATAGACCCTCTGGTTATTTGCCATCTGTTTTTGCACATCCTTGACACATTTCCAGGTGGTATACACTGTTGGCATATGGTCAATGTGTGAACCAGTTTTGCCTACACATGAGCAAGGTGCAGTGAACTATGCTCCCTGCTGAGTGGATGCAGTGTATTCACTGAAGAATTGGTGGCCATTGCTCAAGCCCTCAGCCACCTTTGTTGTTGCACTAGTGAGTGGGTTTTAAGCTGCAGTGACTCCTTGAGTAGTCTTCAGGCTGTCGACCAGTGCTACCCTTGGCACCAACTGGTTGTGTCTATCCAGGATATCCTGTATGAGATCCACCATGTTGGATGGTCATTCATCTTTGTATAGGCCGCTGATCATGTTGTGATCCCAGGGAATTAACATGTGGACAGGTTGGCTACCAGGATGCCGGCTTTGGAGAGGGAGGGCTACTGAAACCGGATCTTCAGTCGACTCTACGCCAACAGTTGTTGGAGGTTTGGAATATGGATTGGTATGTCCTGGTTGCTCTGAATAAGCTGTGAACCATAAAGCAGACCACAACCATGTGGCAGTCTTTACTTCATGCTGAGCACAGGGAATCTACTATCCTCTTTTAACTTCGCATTGGCCACACTTGGCTGATCCATGGCCACACCCTCCAATGTGAGGATCCACCCCAATGTCAGTGTGGTGGCCCACACACTACTGGACTACCCTTATTTGGACACCTTACTGTGAAATCTTAAACTTGCCATGCTACCTCTGGCACTAGCAGATGATGCAGCTGATTTAGTTTTACATTTTACCTATGAAAGTGGGTTTTACTCTTCTCTGTGACATAGTGCACACTAGCTTCATTGTCCACTTGAGTGATTGGAGGAGTGCCCTGTCACTTGCTCCCATTTGAAGAACCCATCGCTGCCCTTACTCAGTGGTCCGGCCTGGCTCCTGCCCTTCTCACATTTTACTTCTTCTTATTCTTTTACATCTGTTGTTGGTTGACAGACTCATCATCATTGTTCACTTTCTTGAGATTTTATATTGTCCATGTAGCTAGTTTTCTTGTGATAATGGAGGGTGTGGAAGCACCAGTAGGATGCAGAGGATGTGTCCCTTGCCACACAACATGTGCACAACAGCTGCTTTGTTGGCATGCCATCTCTCCCACCTTCACCCTTTTACCCCTCTCTCACTCCTACTTGCTTCTATATCTTAGATGTTTTATTCTCAGATGCAGTGGAGTCCATTGGGAATTGTCTTTTGTGTTCTTCCTCTGTGGGGGCTATTCCTGGCTGGACATACAAAGGATTAAGGGTCTGATGACCTCATAGTTTGGTCCCTGTAACCCCATCAGTCCATTCATCCATCAGACAAAATAGGAATCATAATACACCAGTTGCTAATCTGCAAGTCTAAATAGTAGTTGGCTATCACATGTGGACTGCTCCATTCGCTTTTGCATATGTAATAAATATACAAAGTGTATTTAAAATATACCTCGCAAAAAATACAGAGGAGCCAGTGGAAAGGATGAACAAGCATAGAGAATCACAATACACAACATTTGCTCAATTTTTTGCTTCTGAAGCAAATGTGCTCCTCCTGCATGTGGATGCCAAAGCACCTGAAGAACCGTAATGTGAAATAAAAGATTTTCAAAGTCAAACCAGTGCCTGGTCACTGGTCACTGAAATAACTCTTATGCTGCTTGACAGTTTTTAAGGTCTACTTTTTATTCTGTGTGCAATATACTGTTAAACTATATTTAAAGGTTGTAGTCCAATCACTAAAAGCACTGTAATTTCCAATAACAGTATGATCAGTCATTAGAGTACATAGATAGTGTCAACTCACAAATTAAAACTTCCCTCTTTTGAAGTTAAAGAATGTTTACATTTAAGGCATTCCATTAGAAGAGTTTAGAAAATATTAGTTGGTTCTACATCCACAAGGTGTCATAATTATGTGGAAAGAAATGATTTTCAGGCTATTTTATTTTATTTGTTTTGATATGTGGTTACATACCGACTGTTTACAGGTGAGTATAAACAATAGTGAAAAATACTCGAGTTTCATAACAGAAGTGACAGTTAAAAAATGTAGTAAATATTTTCATTCTATTAGTAAGTTTCATATTCCATGGACCGTTTACACGATAAATCGTAATGATGTGGAATGAGTCTTTTACATTCACATTGCAATTAATTTGTAAATCTGACAACATGCCAAACAATTTTATATATGAGTTAGGATGTCCTATCCATCACATTTTACACGTTATAATCATAGAAATTCTTCTATGGAATTGGGCTTGTCAAGGAGAAACAATAACAGCTGAGGATGTTACCTCTAAAACTGTTAGCACCTGTATAAAAATGCATAAATGTTTCTCTTGTGTGTCCTAACTGCTACCTTCTATGGTCCCTGCCATTATACTAATCTATTAACTTATTTTGTTGCATAAAGTGTTCATGTTGTTGAATTAGATTAATCCATTTTCAAGTCAAAGTAATTAATCAAAGTAATTAATAAAAATAATTGATTTCTTACTAAATGTTCAGTTAGTTGATTAGTTTCATCCTTGTTTTATATTGAAAAGTAACTTCCCGGAATGATTTAATGCTTTTATTAATGTTCCAACTATATTTTTTCAGATCATTATTTCATGGGCATTTAATATTGAGTGCCCCTTAAAGTAAATCATCTCCTTGCTCCTTCCTCCTCTTCCTTCAGGTTTTTACTCTGTTCTGTCCCCTCTCAACTCTCCCACTTTCTTCCATTTTGACCATGCACCTCCACTCCCAAACTACCTCATCCCTTTCTTCATTCCACACATCTCAAGATGCATGGAATGAAGTAGGTTTTAGCACTGATACTAACCAAGTTTAAATTTTATAAGTAACTAAGCATGTGGTTGGAAGTAAAACTAAGAAAAAAATTTTAACATTTTAAGTTTTTGATTAATTTGCTGCAGAGCTGTTGGTTTATTCTCTCAAATAGGGAAGAGAAGCTGAAGAAATTCGAAAGAGGATGATTGATGATCTTACCAATGAATTACGTCCCACACAAGAAAATTTATCTTATTATAAAACAAAGATCAGTGAGTCTGTCAAAAAATTTGAAAGGATACACAATAAAATAGAGAGGTATGTTTAATGATATGATAGGCATATGCTGTTATAGTGAAATTGGTAAATAAAATAAACTAATTAGTGTCAGCAGTTTGGTTTTGGTTCGTGCAAGTGATGTGCAGTCTGACGTATGAGAATAAATACAATTAGCAACCATAATAGACTTCTTTCACTTTTTAATTTTTTTCACCATAAGTCTGATCTGTGTGTAATATTGTTCATTTAGACTTTAACCAGTTGGTCATGAAAGTGTCAGTGAGTAAGATATATGATATCTATTACTGCCATAGTTGGCATTGAGTGAAGAAAGTGAATATTTCAATATAAAACTCTATAATGTGCTATATTTTGCAAGAAAATATGAAAAGTTATTGGAATATGTGATTAATAAGCTACATCTAATGTCTGATTATGCCAAATGCAAGCACACTAGGGCCTCAGCCAGTGTTGGCTGAGTGGTTAATGTGAAAAAAAGCCAGTTTGTATTGTGATTTGGAGTTGGCATTAAAATGGCAGTTTCCTTATAACTGGTTGGGTCAGTCAGTTCAAAGCTCAGAGGAAAGCCAGGACATGCTAAATCCAATAAAATGATGCTTAGTAAAGTATTTTGACATCCGAACCAACTTTTGCATTGTAGGCTGCCCCCAACTGTAATAAGTGTATCCAGCTAAGTGGGTCTGTCATTAAGTTTCTTTATTATTGCTTATATTTACATGTGAGAAATCTATAGATTTAAAAAAAAATCATCTAATGCTCCCAGTGGCTTGGGTGAAGCACCAGCAATATAAATATGCAACGAAAAAGATGTTTATGGTAGCTGGATGTCCAGAGAAACTAAAAATTAGATGAACTAATAATAAAAATATGGCATGTAAAGCTCTAGCAGAAAAACATAAGTTTTCAGTCTTGTTTTTGTGCATGTTGACAATAATAATAATAATAAAGGACAACAAGCATCAATTAAACAATCAGAGGAAAACGAAATCTTAAGACAGCCACCAGAGCAAGCACAAATAGAACACGAAGTGACACACATGTTAGATGTAGAAGAAAAATTTCAGCTGACATACATAGAATACAAAGACACAACTACAGACATTAGACCATTCTTGCATACACCGCCAAATAACCCACAAGTCGAAACAACAATAAAAACTATCAACACAATCATACACAACAAAATAAATGAAAACACAACTATGGAAGAGTTACAACTACTGGTTTATATAGGAGCACTCACGACACTAAATATACACACTAGGCAGAGATCAGAACCAACCAACAAACAGAAGAAACCTACAAAACCAGCATGGCAACACAGGCTACAGATCAGAATACAAAAACTGAGAAAAGACGTCGGACAGCTAACACAATTTATAAGAAATGAAATGTCAGAAAAAAAACGAAAAAAGGTTAGGTAAAATCTCACAACAAGAAGCAGTAGAGCAATTAGATGAAAAGAAGCAGAAATTACAAGCATTGGCCAAACGACTTAGAAGATACAAAAAAAATGAAAATAGAAGGAAACAAAACCAAACATTCAACACAAACCAAAAGAAATTTTACCAGACAATAGATAACACACACATTAAAATAGACAATCCACCAAACATAACTGACATGGAACACTTCTGGAGCAACATATGGTCAAACTCGGTACAACATAACAGGCATGCACGGTGGATACAAGCAGAAACAGACACATACAAGATGATACCACAAATGCCTGAAGTGATAATTTTGCAACATGAAGTCACCCAAGCAATTAATTCTACTCACAATTGGAAAGCCCCTGGAAAAGATAAAATAGCAAATTTCTGGCTAAAGAAGTTCACCTCAACACATTCACATCTAACTAAATTATTTAACAGTTACATTGCAGACCCATACACATTCCCTGATACACTTACACATGGAATAACTTATCTGAAACCTAAAGATCAAGCAGACACAGCAAACCCAGCAAAATATCGCCCCATAACATGCCTACCAACAATATACAAAATATTACCTTCAGTCATTACACAGAAATTAATGACACATACAACACAGAACAAAATTATAAATGAAGAACAAAAAGGCTGTTGCAAAGGAGCTCGAGGATGTAAAGAGCAACTGATAATAGATGCAGAGGTGACATATCAAGCTAAAACTAAACAAAGGTCGCTACACTACGCATACATTGATTACCAAAAAGCTTTTGATAGTGTACCCCACTCATCGTTACTACAGATATTGGAAATATACAAAGTAGATCCTAAATTGATACAGTTCCTAAACATAGTAATGAAAAACTGGAAAACCACACTTAATATCCAAACAAATTCAAATAATATCACATCACAGCCAATACAGATTAAGCATGGAATATACCAAGGAGACTCATTAAGTCCTTTCTGGTTCTGTCTTGCTCTGAACCCACTATCCAACATGCTAAATAATACAAATTATGGATATAATATTACTGGAACATACCCACACAAAATCACACATTTGCTATACATGGATGATATAAAACTACTGGTAGCAACCAATCAACGACTCAACCAATTACTAAAGATAACAGAAGTATTCAGCAATGATATTAATATGGCTTTTGGAACAGACAAATGTAAGAAAATTAGCATAGTCAAGGGAAAACACACTAAACAAGAAGATTACATATTGAATAACCACAGTAACTCCATAGAAGCGATGGAAAAAACAGATGCCTATAAATACCTAGGATACAGACAAAAAATAGGAATAGATAATACAAATATTAAAGAAGAACTAAAAGAAAAATATAGACAAAGACTAACAAAAATACTGAAAACAGAATTGACAGCAAGAAACAAGACAAAAGCTATAAATATTTATGCTATACCAATATTGACCTACTCATTTGGAGTAGTGAAATGGAGTAACACAGACCTAGAAGCACTCAATACACTTACACGATCACAATGCCACAAATATAGAATACATCACATACATTCAGCAACACAAAGATTCACATTAAGCAGAAAGGAAGGAGGAAGGGGATTCATCGACATAAAAAACCTACATTATGGACAGGTAGACAATTTAAGAAAATTCTTTATAGAACGAGCAGAAACTAGCAAAATACACAAAGCAATCACTCATATAAATACATTGGCTACACCACTGCAATTTCATAACCACTTCTACAACCCTTTAGATCACATAACATCAACAGATACGAAGAAAGTAAATTGGAAAAAGAAAACACTACATGGCAAGCACCCGTATCATCTAACACAGCCACACATCGATCAAGACACATCCAACGCATGGCTAAGAAAAGGCAATATATACAGTGAGACGAAAGGATTCATGAGTGCAATACAGGATCAAACAATAAACACCAGATATTACAGCAAGTATATTATTAAAGATCCCAATACCACAACAGATAAATGCAGACTTTGCAAACAACAAATAGAAACAGTAGATTACATCACAAGCGGATGTGCAATACTAGCAAATACAGAATACCCCAGAAGACATGACAATATAGCAAAAATAATACATCAACAACTTGCCGTACAACATAAACTAATAAAACATCACGTTCCCACATACAAGCATGCACCACAAAATGTACTGGAGAATGATGAATACAAATTATACTGGAACAGAACCATTATAACAGATAAAACAACACCACATAACAAACCTGACATCATACTCACCAGTAAAAAGAAGAAGTTAACACAACTAATCGAAATATCCATACCCAATACAACAAATATACAAAAGAAAACAGGAGAAAAAATTGAAAAATACATCCAACTGGCTGAGGAAGTCAAGGACATGTGGCATCAGGATAAAGTTGACATTATACCAATTACACTATCAACTACAGGAGTCATACCACACAATATCCACCAGTACATCAATGCAATACAGCTACATCCAAACTTATATATAGAACTACAGAAATCCGTAATTATTGATACATGTTCAATTACCCGAAAGTTCCTAAATGCAATATAACATATACCGTACAGTTAAAAGGAAGTGACGCTTGATCAAGGTCCGTGTCACTTTCCATTTTTAACCAGACTTAATGTCTGAGAAAGTAAAGAAATAATTATAATAGTAATAATAATGCATTTGCATGTTGCATATGCATTTACATATTTGGGTCCTTTTCACCAGTTTTTGCATATTTTAACTAAAAACTAGTCACGATGCACATTTTCTCTCTATATTTACAATATTTTAAAAATTTTGACGGGCATTCTCTAGCTTGATGTAGTTTTGAAGTCTTACAGATTGATCGCCACCTAGAACTGTGTGCTATTGCTAACCAACAGGCCACTGCATAACGAAATCATTACAGAAGAGGAACAGGAACAGGCAGACAAAGTCAATGCTTCTGCACCTGCACCCCCCCAGTTAATCCCCTCCACTGTTATATTGTATGTGTCGGCAACAATTAAATTAAACTACGCAAGCTTTTAGTCGCATGTTCATTATTTCAGTTTAGCTTTCTGTTTACTTGTACACAGTTGAACGTGTTTATGACGTCAGTGTGTAATGTGTTGTGTGCCATGCCACCCAAAAAAAGAAACATCATTTTGAGGATAGCTGACCATCCTGGAACACTTACATATGTCTTAAATTGTTGAATTTGTGAGAAAAATATTTTATGCAAAAAAAAGTTTCAAATATCATGTCAAGACAAGTCTTCGTAGCAGGAATGCAGAAGAAAGGACCACAACAACTTCTGACAACAAAAAGTTGCAGTAGCAGGGATTTGTCCAAAGGTCACCAGAAATCGGTTTAACATGGATCTACGTGAAGCATTCATTGCAAGCAATATCCCTCTTCACAAACTTACAAACCCTATCGTCAAAGGCTTCCTGCGCAAATATTGCTTAAATAAAAATATACCATGAATCAACTTTGCGTAAAAACTACATACCGACAATTTATATAAATGTTCTGGAAGAAATACACAATGAACTCAAGGACAGCATTGTCTGGATTTCAGTTGATGCAACCACAGACAGACACTTGTGGCCATTACATTGCAAATTTAATTTTTGGTGCTCTAAAAGAAGACCCTTCTTCCTATTTAGTGGCCTGCAAAGAACTTGAAAAAGTAAATCATTCTATGAATGCCAGATTTGTGAATGAGCGTATTAGAAAAATATCTCCAGAATCTTCTGCAGATGTTTGTGTTTATTTTAGATGCTGCTCCCTATATGATCAAAGCAGGAAAAGCCCTTCAAGTGTTTTATCCCAATTTGGTTCACGTGACGTGCTGTGCTTTTGAAGTACATCGCCTTGCTGAAGAAGTACGTTCCACATTTGTGAATGTAAATAAACTGATTTCATCCACAAAGAAAGTGTTTCTAAACGCTTCTGCTCACATCAAGACCTACAATGAAAAACTACCAAATGTGTCTTTACCTCCTGAACCAGTGGTAACTCGTTGGTGTACGTGAGTCAAAGATGTGTTGTTTTACAATGAACATTTCGAGGCCATTAGAGGGGTAGTAAACGACTTTGATAGTGCAGAGGCTTTGGCAGTTTGCTAGTGCAAGGAAGCTTTTAATGATTCCCGTATTAAAAAAGACATTGCTGTGGTTAGCACTCATTTTTCCCATATAACTGCAAGTATTAAAAAGCTTGAAACTCAAGATTTGGTGTTGAATGAATCTATTCAGTTAATGAATAGAATTATTGTAGTGACCTCCTCATTGCTGGAGGTATTCCCAAGAAAACTTAAAGAAAAGTTCGAAAACATTTTAAACAATAACCCAGGCTTTGAACCCTTGTGCCAAATTGCTAGTTTTATTAATGGGATGGGTGAACTTTTACCAGAAACAGTAAGTGCCAACATAGCACCCAAATTCAAATACTGCCCAGTTACCTCAGTTAATGTAGAATGGTCCTCTTCTGCTTATAAAAATGTCTTGAGTGATTGAAGACACAATCAAACTACCGAACATTTGGAACAGTACTTTCTCATTTATGTTTGCAATAGTAGAAAAATATAAAATAAATTGTAAATGATGCATAGGTCCAATAGTATTAATTAAAAGTTAATGCTGTTCAAAAAAATTGATGCTTGTAAATTTTTTTTTTAATATAAATATTACGGAGTTTTTGAGTGTGCCCCTCTGTGTGCAATATTGCAATATATCCCAAAGTTGGTCTTGTACCTATTGATTGTTGCAGTGCGACTCAGTTGCATTGCATCCGCTTGTTACCGACAACAATAGCAAAGCAGGAACAATTCTTGAAACATGGTATGAATACCCATTTTGCAAATTTTTAGAAAATAATCCCAGGAAGGTCCTCTTCCTAATCTCTACCAGAAAGTATTCAGATAATGATATCAGCATTCTAAATGTACTGATTTTTTGCATGGCCAGTGCTCTTCCTCATAATTGATATGCACAGGTTGGCCTTTGAGATATAATGCATGCAGTGACTACCATGGTTTTTTTTATTATTTGATCTTGCGTATTTCTACACTTTTCACGCATTTTTAAACATTTTTCATGCATATTTGCTGGTTTTTATGATGGGTATAATCCGGTCTTTAATAATGATGATAATAATGATAATAAATAGTGAATGTAAAAATAAATAGTGTCTGAATATTCACTGCGTGCCAGACTGTTCCTTATAATAAAAAGAGAAGGTGGCAGTTTCTACAGTACGTCACTATTCTGCATGCAGAACGGTCAGAAAGGAATTGTTGGTAAATTAAAATCAGTCAAGTTAAGCATGTACCTCTGAGAAAGCCACATTATTACAAATTTTAACAACACATTCATCCTTAGTGGTGGTGTCATGGTGCATAAAGATGGGACAATTTTTGTGTAAAAATATTTTAAGTGTAACTACTGTTGAACATGGGAAGAATGATATGACAAACTTCAGAAATATATTGAAGAATGTACTCAAGGAACTAGTTAAAATAGTAGCTTTTATTCAGACTTTCAAAATAGTGATATTTCCAGAACACACAACAGCAGGATTCATTCATCTTTTTGCGAGGCCCTACACATCAAACCAGATATGCTGTTTAAAATGCTTGTTGTTTGGCCATACGATACACACATGTAACAAAGAAACAATTTGCAGGAGAAACAGAAATACGCGAACAGATGGAGCTGCCTTGTAGTTTACTGTGATTTTCGTAAGTTGCCCTCAGTACATTGCGAAATAGTTTCTTCAGCAAGA
Organism: Schistocerca americana; assembly: GCF_021461395.2. NCBI lineage: Eukaryota > Metazoa > Arthropoda > Insecta > Orthoptera > Acrididae > Schistocerca > Schistocerca americana. The sequence goes on from NC_060130.1 coordinate 867,780,759, forward strand.
CCATGGCCATCTCCTTGCCCTAATGTGCCAAAAGAGAGTTGCTTTGTCATCTCTAGTGCGATCACTGTAGACCATTTGAAGAAAAGAAATAAGTTATTTAATCGCTCATAAAATTTTCATCTTTTTTTGTTGTTTTGTTTTACTAGTTAATAGTAGGTAAAAAGTTAACTCATCAAATGACAAATATGTGTAAAAAGTGATGAATTAATCTAAGAGCCTGAGGAACAATGTTATACTTCACATAACCTTCACCTAATTTCATACTCGTAATGGGAATTAGTGTGAGTTTTGTGTAGCATCGCAACACTTATGACAGCTGTCCTGGTATGGGTTTTCCATGGATTCCCTGTATCATATGAAGTGTATACTGGGATGGATCTTTACGCAAGGTTGTGGCTTATTTTCGATGCCGTACTTGTCCAGTCCTAGCTTGTGCTCCATTTCTGTTTCTGATGATCTTGATGTTAACAGGACATTAAACTGTAACCTATGTATCTTCTTTTCTTCCACACTTCATGGCTTCACAAACTGTAAAACATGGTGTTCAGACATATAACGTTCACAAATCACCACGAGGGTGCAGTAAAACTTGATGCAGTTATCATCTTGTCTTAAGCTGGAGTGGGTCTTACCAGAGAAAATATCCTGTTGGTTTTCTTTGCTGCTAGTGACACGATTAAACAATGTTGCCCTGACTGTTGTTACAGCACTGTTTATGAAATGAACCTTGATTCTGTCAAGATTTTACATGTATTCTGTCAAAAACTAATCTATTCTAATTATCAGTGTCAGTATAGTTTTATCAATACTTGGTGGATACTTCCATGTTTGATTAAGAGTGCAGACGCCACTACAACCAATATTAAAAAAAATTAAGATGTGCTCTCCTTAAACTGAAGGGCATTTTTCTGTGTTGAAATAGCCATTTAGTAAATGTGATTTTTCTTTGAAAGAGGATCATGAAAAAAATTGTGACTATATCATAAGAGTCTTGTTACAAGATCTGTAGTTTGCTCTCTTATACTTGATAGATGAGGAAATTTCTCATGACAAATGATGCACAGCTCCTTTCATGATGCTTATATCCTGGTTTTTTACGTGAAAACTTGTATTCGTTCACCGGTTGAACTACCTTGTGTGACAAAAAAAAATGCCAGATTTGATTCGCTAATAACTGTAATACGAATGTTGCATAAACAATAGAAAATATTCTCTGGAGTATAAGTGAGAGTCGGTATGAAACTGAAAATTACAAAATAATGAAAGATGTATAATTATAATTTTTAATTCAAACTACACTGCTAAGTTTGATTGCCTTTATTTTACTGTAGGTCTGTTTCGACTGAGTTGCCATCATCAGGTTATCTATATGTAAATGGTGCATAATTTTGGTATTTTTTTCTGATTTTATAGGTAATTATTAAACGGATTTCATTATTATACATTTTTATGTACCTCTGATGGTTTTGACGTCCATGTGATACCAGTGGTTCTGTCACTGTCTATTTGCTTGTTAGTTACGTTCTGCTGTTGTTCTTGGAGTACTATTGGTTGGTTATCATGTTATCTGAGTTACTGCTTTATTTAGTTGTCTGATTATATACTGTAAATTGGTATTTTCATGACAGCCTGATTGACAGGTAATCCAGTGATATTGTACAGTCACAGGAGGTATTGTTTGTCATTGCTGTATTGATCTTTGCATGTCCATACGGAATCTATGGATGCTGTCATTCTAATATATTTTCGTACACGGATTTCAGAACAGGCTGTTTTTAGACCTATGTATTCAATTATAAATGCAGTTAAACATTTCTTTCTCATTATTTATGTGCTATTTGTTATTTTTAATTTTCATAGATGCATATTTCTATCTGCTTGTTGATATGTTTTCCAGTGATTCTGTATGGTTATGGTATTGTTTGTCCAAATCTGTGACTTGTTGTGAATTTCGCAATAATATAACCTCTGGTTTTCCCATATTGCTTGTTTTTATGCATCTGTCCATTGCCCTGGTGGACAATTTAAATAAATTTCTCTATGTGGTGCTTGTGTTTAATATCAATTTTCTAATTTAGCATTATTTTCCAGGTGTCTGTGTGTATGTACATAGATTTCCATCATTCCCAGACCGATCATTAGTGGTCCTTTAACTGTTAGGTGTTAAATTTGGACAGCTTGTTCTATATTATCTACTGTGTACTGTTCGGTATTTATGTGGTGGAAAAGGTAGATATTAAAGCAAAACAACAACATACAAAAAATAAAGAATTACAGGCAGATAACATCATGCAAATAAATCCCACAAACAGATATGCAGCGCAAATGAAGAAAATTGTCAAAAACAAACTGTAAAAAAGTTGATGATGTAGAGTAAGCTGTTCAAATTTTACACCTAACAGAAAAAGGACCACTAACAAACATTCTGGAAGAGATTAAAATCTATGTACATACACGCAAATACATATGAAAAATACTAAATGAGTAAATTGACCTGAGGCACAAGCAGTACCTAAGGACCTTCATTGAATTTATCCACCAGGACTATGGATAGTTGTGTAAAAACAAATAAGAGACAACCAGAAATTACATTACAGCTAAATTCACAACAAGATATGAATTCGAACAAACGATACCATAACTATACAATATCGCAGGAAAACGTATCAACCAGCAGATAGAAAGATGCACCTATGAAAATTAAAAGGAACAAGTAGCACATAAATAACAAGAAATGTTTAGTTCCATTTATAATTGAATACAAATGAATACATAGGACGAAACAGCCTATAACAAAATCCATCTAAGGAAAAAGATTTCCAGTGTTCTCTCCACAAATCCAAAGAGAATAAGTTGCATACACACACACACACACACACACACACACACACACACACACACACACACACACACACACACACACACTCTCTCTCTCTCACTCTCACTCTCACTCTCTCTCTCTCTCTCTCTCTCTCTCTCTCTCTCTCTCTCTCTCTACTGTTAAGTTGCACACCTAAACTATTTGGCAAAGGCTGCACCTCTAAAACCTGTTCCAGTATCAAAGTAGTTAGTGATGTTGTGGACTTCAGTTGGAAGATTGGAAGACTGGTTTGATCAGGTCTTCACACTAGCCCCTTTATCTCTAAATAACAACTCCACCTACATCCTTTTGAACTTTGCTTACTGTTTTATTTTTGGTGCAGTTTGAACATGAAACTTGGCTTGTTGTAATCTGACAACTCAGAGTCCTCAAATATAAAGTTTCATTTATGTATCATTTCCCAGTACTGTGTACTGTAACACTTTCCAAACTCAACACATCAAAAAGACCAAGGTTTCAGCCATGAAAAAATTGTATTTGACTATCCAATTCAGGCCAACAATGCTAGATACTTTTAATCAAAGTTAGGCTCAAAACTTGGGGCATCAAAAAAATATATAAACTTCGGTTCTTATATCTCGTAGAGTAAACACATGCTGAACAGGATACTTAATATGCTATAGCTAGATAGCACAGGGATGTGGAATACAAAATTTAATTCACCTACTATTTTCCAATAGTCTACAAATTTGTCGATAAGCTGATGATTTTTATGAAAAACTGAAAATGGGGTATATGAGACACTTCATTTACAAAAACAATTTTCTATAAAAGCCTCAAAACCAGTCTCATTCGAAACGTGTTTTAAGCCACCCAGCTTGCACCAGAACAGTGGATTTAATTTCCAATATGGGCTAATGATTCTACATAAATTGAAACACAATAGCAAGGAAAATTGTACTATGAATACAGTTCTAATTTTGGCTTTTTATATCCTGTTGATTAAAGGCATGATAAACATGACCCTTTGGACATGATAACTTAGCAATATAAGGTTTTCCAGTAGTATCATACATGTACTACTTTTTAAATTTCTGCAAAATCAGGCCAAACTTGATTTTCGTGAAAATTGCAAAAGTAGTTCATTCTTCCTATTTTTGGAAAATATGGCTTCCATACTTAATTTCACACCAAGAACAGTTGGAAAGAGCATTTTTTCATTCATAAAATCACATTCGATTTTCTAGTGTGCGCTAACAATACCTGAAAGTGAAGGACAAATTTGAGGGAATTGACCATGGCAACAGGCTACATTGTACAACCTGTTTTCTGTGCCTATTTTTAAACTGACAAGTAATATCTCACTATATTGCATTGGTCCATGGTGACATCATCAGCAACAATTCAAGAACATGAAGCGGCAACTCCATCGCTGTAGGGGTCATGCTCAATAGTGTGCAGTACCAGCCAAGAGTGGGATCTTCATCCTGGTCCCCAAGCCTCTAATTTGGTTTCTTAATTTGGGTTACAAAGCCTTGTGGCAGTACCTTTCTGCTTACAAAGCCATTTACTAAGTACCTTATCTCCACTTCTCAATTTGGTAGGAGTGTCTCACAAAAAGTATATCTATTTTTATTTTAAACTTCTCAACATTGCAGTTTACAATTTTTGAAATTTTTGAGCCACTCTCAGCATTTCATTTTGTGGAAATCAATACTGTTGGCTAGATGATAATACTGAAAGAACAGAGTTCATGGATGAACTCAACTCAGTAAGACATTACTTCTCAATATATATATAAAAAATACATGCAAGAAAGTGCAGTCAGCAGATTAATGAAATCTAGCCCTTAGGCATGGTACATTACCTCAGATACATCCATCATTTTCAGGTAATGTTAGCACACATTGCAAAATAGAATGTGACTTTTTGTATGCTTGAAAAAATGCCCTTTCCAACTGTGGTTAGTTTGAAATCAATTATGGAAAACAGATTTTCTAAAAATAGTCTGAATATGAACTTTTTTTACAATTTTTACAAAAATCAAGTTGGATTGCAGTATGCCACGCAACCGCCATTTGCCTAAAGGGATCAGCAACCCCTCAGACACTTATGCATCATGGGTTTGCATATGTACAAGGTGTTGCCTCCACAGACCATTTCGATCAGAACAAGGACGACAGACTGTAGGACAAGCACCACCAGATGTGTTCCATGCGAGAGACCTATTTCCTTAGCCGTGTCAGTTGTATGGAACTGGATCGGCATGAATTCTTCCACGCCCTGGCTGTATAGGGTGGCGAAAGCCAACATGCTGGCGGTTCGCTCCAGCAGAGCTCCAGGCCAGGTCATGCACAGACACTTAGCAGACCATAATTCAGAGCCAGGTTGGAACCCATTGCAATTGAACTACAACTTTCTAGCAGTATCTTGAGATCTACCTGTCAGCCAGCTACGTCGAATGCTCAACCTCTGTCATTAGGGACTATCAGTGGCATAGTCTTCACCTCCACTACGTTTATTCACTGTGTATTCCAGACGTATGCCTGTTAGTGTCTGAGAAGTTGTATTAGTTTTTATTGAGAAGAGTTTTCCTTTGTTATTAAATCTCTGTACTGTGCTCATAATAAACCCTTGTCCATGTTTACCTGTGTGTTGTTATTTCTTATCAAGCATCTCCCTGTGGGAGATATAACACAGTATATGAATGATATTTTGTATTGGAAAACCTGAGATTGCTAAATTGTTGTCCAAAGTTTCATGTTAATCATTCCTGTAATCAACAAAATATAAAAATCCAAATTTGAAACTGTATTCATTGTGCGATTTTTCCTGCTAGTTTGTTTCAATTTATATAGAATTGTTATCCCATGTGTTAAATCCACTGTTCTTAGGGTCTTAAAATGTATTGTTTCAAATGAGACTTGTTTTGAAGCTTTAATAGAAAATAGTACACTACTGGCCATTAAAATTGCTACACCATGAAGATGACGTGCTACAGACGCGAAATTTAACCGAAAGGAAGAAGATGCTGTGATATGTAAATGATTAGCTTTTCAGAGCATTCACACAAGGTTGGCGCCGGTGCCGACGTCTACAACAGGCTGACATGAGGAAAGTTTCCAACCGATTTCTCATACACAAACAGCAGTTGACCGGCTTTGCCTGGTGAAACGTTGTTGTGATGCCTCGTGTAAGGAGGAGAAATGCGTACCATCACGTTTCCGACTCTGATAAAGGTCGGATTGTAGCCTATTGCGATTGCAGTTTATCGTATCGCGACATTGCTGCTCGTGATAAAGGTCGGATTGTAGGTCGGATTGTAGCCTATTGCGATTGCGGTTTATCCTATCGCGACATTGCTGCTCGCGTTGGTCGAGATCCAATGACTGTTAGCAGAATATGGAATCGGTGTGTTCAGGGGAGTAATACGGAACGCCGTGCTGGATCCCAATGGCCTCATATCACTAGCAGTCGAGATGACAGGCATCTTATCTGCATGGCTGTAACGGATCGTGCAGCTATGTCTCGATCCTTGAGTCAACAGATGGGGACGTTTCCAAGACAACAACCATCTGCACGAACAGTTTGACGATGTTTGCAGCAGCATGGACTATCAGCTCGGAGACCATGGGTGCAATTACCCTTGACGCTGCATCACAGACAGGAGCGCCTGCAATGGTGTACTCAACGACGAACCTAGGTGCACGAATGGCAAAACGTCATTTTTTCAGATGAATCCAGGTTCTGTTTACAGTATCATGATGGTCGCATCCGTGTTTGGTGACATCGTGGTGAACGCACATTGGAAGCGTGTATTCGTCATCGCCATACTGGCGCTTCACCTGGCAGGATGGTATGGGGTGCCATTGGTTACACGTCTCGGTCACCTCTTGTTCGCATTGACGGCACTTTGAACAGTGGAAGTTACTTTTCAGATGTGTTACGACCCGTGGCTCTACCCTTCATTCGATCCCTGCGAAATCCTACATTTCAGCAGGATGATGCATGACTGCATGTTGCAGGTCCTGTACAGGCCTTTTTGGATACAGAAAATGTTCGATTGCTGCCCTGGTCAGCACATTCTGCAGGTCTCTCACCAACTGAAAACGTCTGGTCAATGGTGGCCGAGCAACTGGCTCATCACAATACGCCAGTCACTACTCATGATGAACTGTGGTATCGCGTTGAAGCTGCATGGGCGGCAGCTGTACCTGTACACGCCATCCAAGCTCTGTTTGACTCAATGCCCAGGCGTATCAAGGCCGTTATTACTTCCAGAGGTGGTTGTTGTGGGTACTGGTTTCTCAGGATCTATGCACCCATCCCAATGAATACCCATTTATCATCTGCATTTCTTCTTGGTGTAGCAATTTTAATGGCCAGTAGTGTATTTGTAAATGAAGTGTCAAATATACCCCATTTTCACCTTTCGATAGAAACTGTCAGCTTATCAGAAAATTTGTAGACTATTGGAAAACAGTAGGTGAATGAAATTTTGTATTCCACGTCCTTATGCTACCAAGCTATTGCATATTAAGTTTCATGTTCAACATGGGTTCACTCTACAAGATATTAGTTTGATTCAAAGTATCTAGCATTGTTAGCTGACATTGGATAACCAAATACACTTTTGTTCACGGATAAAACCATTGTCTTTCTGATGAGCCCAGTTTAAATAGTTTTATAGAACATAGTTTCCTGCAGAGTCAAGTTGAAAATGCCACATTTTTTACATTGGACAAAATTTTCAACTTTGCACTTAATTTAGTCAGTATTGAAAAGTGGTACATAAATGAAACTTTGTATTTGAGAATCTTCTGTTGTTATGTTACAATATGCTAAGTTTCTTGTTTATCGTACCTGTAGTCCCTGAGATATAAGAAACAAACTTTAAAATCTTTTTGGATGTCGATTTCATCTGCCCCACCTCCCCCTTCCCACCAGGTGATTTGGCCTATACTTTTATGGCCACATACGGCTTGTAAAATTCTTTTCATTATTTTTCTTAATGAGAATACATAAAGTTGTACAAGGTGACCAAATTTCATGTCCTTCAACAAAATATAGCCTGCGATGAAACAACTCAAATTCACACTCACTCTGTGCAAAGTCATGTATGCAGTCAAACAAGTGACTATATCTCAGCCAGTATTGCTTCATCGAACATTAAACTGTACTAATGTTCACTGGTGACATGCAAATATTCCCTGATCGTTGAGCAGGAAAATGTTTAGAAATTAGGCGGTTTGTAGAATGACCCAAAAGTTTCTATTCTCTTCAAGACTAAATTGCTTATTGTCCATATGCCACTTCCATACAAGGCCGCCCTCCAGACAAATACCTTCAGAAAAGATTTCCTAACACTTAAATCAATGTCCAATGTTAACAAATTTCTCTTCATCAGAAAGGCTTTCCTTGCCATTGCCAGTCCATATTTTATATCGTCTCTACTTCAAGCATCATCAGTTATTTCACTGCCAAAACAGGAAAACTTCTCTACTACTTATAGTCTCTTGGCATCACCCGATTTAATTCAACTACATTCCATTATCCTTGTTTTGCTGTTGTTAGTGTTCATCTTATGCCCTCCTTTCTAGACACTGTCCATTCTGTTCAGCTGCTCTTCCTCGTCTTTTGCTGTCTCTTACAGAATTAATATGTCATTGGAGGACATCAAAAGTTTTTATTTCTCCTCCCTGAACCTCATTACCTTCTCCAAATTTTTCTTTGGTTTCCTTAACTGCTTGCTCAGTGTTCAGTTTGAATAACATTGGGGATAGGCTGTAACCCTCTCTCATTCCCTTCTCAAAGCATTGCTGTCCTTTCACACCCTTATACTATTAAAATGGCCGACTGGTTCGTGTATAAGTTGTATATAATCTTTTGCTCCCTATATTTTGCACTGGCTATCTTCAGAATTTGAGAGAGTGTATTTCAGTTGACATTGTCAAAGCTTTCCCCAACTCAACAAAAGCTATAAACATAGATTTGCCTTTCGTTAACCTATCTCTTAAGATAAGTCACAGGGTGAGTATTGCCTCGCGTGTTCCGACATTTCACCAGAATCCAAACTGATCTTCCCTGAGCTCAGCTTCTGTAAGTTTCTGTAAGTAATTCCTGTTAGTATTTTGCAACCATGACTTATTACACTGATAGTTCAGTAATATTTACATGTGTCACCACCTACTTTCTTTAGAACTGGAATTCTTCTTCAAGTCTGAGGGTGTTTTGCCTGTCTTGTGCATGTTGCACAGCAGGTGGAATAGTTTTGTTATGTGTTGCTCTCTCAAGGATATCAGCAGTTCTGAGGGAATGGGGTCTACCCTGTGAGGACCTTTTTCAACTTAGGTCTTTCAGTGCTTTGTCCAATTTTTCTTGTAGTATCGTATCTTCTATCTCGTCTTAATTTATGTTCTGTTCCCTTTCTGTTCTATTGCTCTCAAGTTAGTTTCCCATGTATAGTCCCTCTATATCCTACTTCCAACTTCCCCTTCTTTGCTTAGTACAGGTTTTCTATCTGAGCTCTTTATGTTCCCACAGCTGCTTCTCCATCCTCCAAATGTCCCTTTAATTTTCCCCTAGTTATATATGATTCTATATTCTTACATTTGTCCATTAGCCATTCACGCTTAACCATTTTGTACTTACTGTCAGTCTCATTTTTTAGACATTTTTATTGCTGCAGTTTTATATTTTTTCCTTTCATCAATTAACTTCAGTATCACCTGTGTTATCCAAGGACTTATCTTTTTTCAACCATTGTAGTCCTGTCTTCCTCAGTTGCGTGTAATATTACAGTATACTGATAATTTTTGCTTTATGGACCATCTGACTACAACTCAATGAAACACAATTTTCGTGCCATATGCATTTTGCCTTTATTTTCTGCAAAGCATCTTCAGTTGCAGGATGCATGGATGATTTTTTACATATTATGCTCCTGTTGCATTTTTGGTTTTGTTCCTCCTCTTCTAAATGCCTTGCAGAAAATAAAGGCGATACACATTTGGCATGAAAGTTGTGTTTCATTCAGTTGTAGTCAGATGGTCGATAAAGTAAAAATTATCACTATACCTTATCTTTTTACCTATTTGAACCTCTGCTGCCTTCACTATTTCATCTGTCAAAGGTACCCTTTCGTCTTCTATTGTGTTCCTATCACCTGTTTCAGTTAATTATTGCTTAACGCTCTGTCTGAAACTCTCAACAACCTTATCATGTCCCATCACTTCAATGTCCTACCTTTCTTCAATTTCTTCAGTTTCAATCTACAATAAATTGTGGTCAGATTCCACATCTGCCTCTGGAAATGTGTTGCTTAGAATCTAGTTGTGAATAATCTAGTAAGTATATTAATTTCATATTATATTCATCATTTGCATGATTTGTATCAAAATGTGAACAATTCATTTTAGCAGCTGCTTAGATTAGATTCATTGGTGTGTGTGTGTGTGTGTGTGTGTGTGTGTGTGTGTGTGTGTGTGTGAATACTTATATTTTATTATGAAAATAAATGTGTGACTCTTCTTTTATTAGAAAAGACACTTACCATAGAAAAGAAGTTTTGTGCAATAAGTAAGAACATAAAGAAAAACTGTGTATCTTTTATTGTCCACCTTTTGAATTTCCTGGATCTTATTCTCACACTGTGTTTGGTTTATCCATACTTTTTTTCTAAACAGTCAACTGCACTAACTTTGGTTTACACTGTCGATTGTTAATACAATTGTTTTCAAATTTATGATTATTGTTTTTATTGTAAGACAGCTGAAAGTTTTGCAGATGGCGAGAAGACTGTAAACAGTATTCAGTTTTGGAGGAGCTTTTTCACTCACAAGCTGACGAATTAGCTAATCTGAAAGAATTGCAAAGGACAACCAATATTTTGCTGCTTAGAGTACAAGCTGAATCTGCCGAAATCATAACTAAAAATTATGCTTTAGTGGTAAGTATATCTGTGCAGTATCATTCAGATTTTAGTTTTACATTATAAAAGGATCTAATTCTCTTCTTTGGTTGTACATGTAGTATTTTAAGGCCTTCTTTACACTTTCGTTCTTTTGGCTACCTCCCTGGAATTTGAAAACATTGGTCATGAAAGGCTCAGCTTGTACTCTGTGCACAATATATATTGCCTGACAAGAAGTTGAAGAGTGGAAACAAGAGACCCCACTCTCCTCGCCCAGCTAAGCCACAAGGAATACTTGCATAAAAGTTTATACTAGCGTTTCTACAGCATACCTGCCCATTCCAGTATTCTGGTTACCTGTTCTGAGTCACATTCAACCACCTAATTGGATATGAAAGACTATCCTCAGGAGGGAATATAAAAAAATCTGCAACAACCAGCTGCTACCAATTCATGAGGACATACCTACTATCTTAACCAACAGATACCACTCCAGACATCAGCCACTCACAACAGCTAGGAACATGGTGGACCACAGCTTCAATCTCTGTGAAGCTTGGACTGAAGAGTGGAATAACAACACTGCTTCACAGCTTCATAGTTTTCTTCAAGTTAACAGCAAACCAAGGAGGTTGTCCCTCAGTCTGCAAGATCTGGGCGGTCGCAGAGGGTGGGCTTACTGGTAGTTGGGAGCTCCAACGTCAGGCGCGTAATGGGGCCCCTTAGGGAAATGGCAGCAAGAGAGGGGAAGAAAACCAATGTGCACTCCGTGTGCATACCGGGGGGAGTCATTCCCGATGTGGAAAGGGTCCTTCCGGATGCCATGAAGGGTACAGGGTGCACCCATCTGCAGGTAGTCGCTCATGTCGGCACCAATGATGTGTGTTGCTATGGATCGGAGGAAATCCTCTCTGGCTTCCGGCGGCTATGTGATTTGGTGAAGACTGCCAGTCTCGCTAGCGGGATGAAAGCAGAGCTCACCATCTGCAGCATCGTCGACAGGACTGACTGCCGACCTTTGGTACAGAGCCGAGTGGAGGGTCTGAATCAGAGGCTGAGACAGTTCTGCGACCGTGTGGGCTGCAGATTCCTCGAGTTGCGCCATAGGGTGGTGGGGTTTCGGGTTCCGCTGGATAGGTCAGGAGTCCACTACATGCAACAAGCGGCTACACGGGTAGCAGGGGTTGTGTGGCGTGGGCTGGGCGGTTTTTTAGGTTAGATGGCCTTGGGCAAGTACAGAAAGGGCAACAGCCTCAACGGGTGCGGGGCAAAGTCAGGACATGCGGGGACCAAGCAGCAATCGGTATTGTAATTGTCAACTGTCGAAGCTGCGTTGGTAAAGTACCAGAACTTCAAGCGCTGATAGAAAGCACCGAAGCTGAAATCGTTATAGGTACAGAAAGCTGGCTTAAGCCAGAGATAAATTCTGCCGAAATTTTTACAAAGGTACAGACGGTGTTTAGAAAGGATAGATTGCATGCAACCGGTGGTGGAGTGTTCGTCGCTGTTAGTAGTAGTTTATCCTGTAGTGAAGTAGAAGTGGATAGTTCCTGTGAATTATTATGGGTGGAGGTTACACTCAACAACCGAGCTAGGTTAATAATTGGCTCCTTTTACCGACCTCCCGACTCAGCAGCATTAGTGGCAGAACAACTGAGAGAAAATTTGGAATACATTTCACATAAATTTTCTCAGCATGTTATAGTCTTAGGTGGAGATTTCAATTTACCAGATATAGACTGGGACACTCAGATGTTTAGGACGGGTGGTAGGGACAGAGCATCGAGTGACATTATACTGAGTGCACTATCTGAAAATTACCTCGAGCAATTAAACAGAGAACCGACTTGTGGAGATAACATCTTGGACCTACTGATAACAAACAGACCCGAACTTTTCGACTCTGTATGTACAGAACAGGGAATCAGTGATCATAAGGCCGTGGCAGCATCCCTGAATATGGAAGTTAGTAGGAATATAAAAAAAGGGAGGAAGGTTTATCTGTTTAGCAAGAGTAATAGAAGGCAGATTTCAGATTACCTAACAGATCAAAACGAAAATTTCTGTTCCGACACTGACAATGTTGAGTGTTTATGGAAAAAGTTCAAGGCAATCGTAAAATGCGTTTTAGACAGGTACGTGCCGAGTAAAACTGTGAGGGACGGGAAAAACCCACCATCGTACAACAACAAAGTTAGGAAACTACTGCGAAAGCAAAGAGAGCTTCGCTCTAAGTTTAAACGCAGCCAAAACCTCTTAGACAAACAGAAGCTAAACGATGTCAAAGTTAGCATAAGGAGGGCTATGCGTGAAGCATTCAGTGAATTCGAAAGTAAAATTCTATGTACCGACTTGACAGAAAATCCTAGGAAGTTCTGGTCTTACGTTAAATCAGTAAGTGGCTCGAAACAGCATATCCAGACACTCCGGGATGATGATGGCTTTGAAACAGAGGATGACACGCGTAAAGCTGAAATACTAAACACCTTTTTCCAAAGCTGTTTCACAGAGGAAGACCGCACTGCAGTTCCTTCTCTAAATCCTCGCACGAACGAAAAAATGGCTGACATCGAAATAAGTGTCCAAGAAATAGAAAAGCAACTGGAATCACTCAATAGAGGAAAGTCCACTGGACCTGACGGGATACCATTTCGATTCTACACAGAGTACGCGAAAGAACTTGCCCACCTTCTAACAGCCGTGTACCGCAAGTCTCTAGAGGAACGGAGGGTTCCAAATGATTGGAAAAGAGCACAGGTAGTCCCGGTCTTCAAGAAGGGTCGTTGAGCAGATGCGCAAAACTATAGACCTATATCTCTGACGTCGATCTGTTGTAGAATTTTAGAACATGTTTTTTGCTTGAGTATCATGTCGTTTTTGGAAACCCAGAATCTACTATGTAGTAATCAACATGGATTCTGGAAACAGCGATCGTGTGAGACCCAACTCGCTTTATTTGTTCATGAGACCCAGAAAATATTAGATACAGGCTCCCAAGTAGATGCTATTTTTCTTGACTTCCGGAAGGCGTTCGATACAGTTCCGCACTGTCGCCTGATAAACAAAGTAAGAGCCTACGGAATATCAGACCGCTTTGTGGCTGGATTGAAGAGTTTTTAGCAAACAGAACACAGCATGTTGTTATCAATGGAGAGACGTCTACAGACATTAAAGTAACCTCTGGGGTGCCACAGGGGAGTGTTATGGGACCATTGCTTTTCACAATATATATAAATGACCTAGTAGATAGTGTCGGAAGTTCCATGCAGCTTTTCGCGGATGATGCTGTAGTATACAGAGAAGTTGCAGAATTAGAAAATTGTAGCGAAATGCAGGAAGATCTGCAGCGGATAGGCACTTGGTGCAGGGAGTGGCAACTGTCCCTTAACATAGACAAATGTAATGTGTTGCGAATACATAGAAAGAAGGATCCTTTATTGTATGATTATATGATAGCGGAACAAACTCTAGTAGCAGTTACTTGTGTAAAATATCTGGGAATATACATACAGAACGATTAGAAGTGGAACGATCACATAAAATTAATTGTTGGTAAGGCGGGTACCAGGTTGAGATTCATTGGGAGAGTGCTTAGAAAATGTAGTCCATCAACAAAGGAGGTGGCATACAAAACAATCGTTCGACCTATACTTGAGTATTGCTCATCAGTGTGGGATCCGTAACAGATCGGTTTGACGGAGGAGATAGAGAAGATCCAAAGAAGAGCGGCGCGTTTCGTCACAGGGTTATTTGGTAACCGTGATAGCGTTATGGAGATGTTTAATAAACTCAAGTGGCAGACTCTGCAAGAGAGGCACTCTGCATCGTGGTGTAGATTGCTCGCCAGGTTTCGAGAGGGTGCGTTTCTGGATGAGGTATCGAATATATTGCTTCCCCCTACTTATACCTCCCGAGGAGATCACGAATGTAAAATTAGAGAGATTAGAGCGTGCACGGAGGCTTTCAGACAGTTGTTCTTCCCGCGAACCATACGCCACTGGAACAGGAAAGGGAGGTAATGACAGTGGCACGTAAAGTGCCCTCCGCCACACACCGTTGGGTGGCTTGCGGAGTATAAATGTAGATGTAGATGAACTTGATCTGTCCCGTAGGACATGGAGTACACTTTATCAGGATCCATACTAATCATGGGAAATGTGGGGACTTATTATACAAATGGGGACAGATTACCACTGTGGAGTGCACCTGTGGCTTTCCGTGATGGACTGTCAGACAGTTGTTGAAGAGTGCTTTCAAAATTCATACCCTGGAAACCTCTCGGACTTTCGTACTTCTTGGACACTACAGCAGATGTGATCAGTTATGTAAATAATATGTGTGTAAATTGTACATTATATGATGATGACGATGACATCTATGACAATGATGACTGGCACCATTTTAATCAGGGGTGATGTAGTGTGCATGTGCCCCCCCCCCCCCCCCCCCCCCCCCGCGCGCACACACACACACACACACAATTTCAAATCCACCTCTGTAGAGTAAATTGCATTAACATAATAATGAAGATCGTAAGATTGACAGAATTTAAAGTAGGCTTTGGGTATCTGTTACAAAAATAGATGAAATGTCTTTAAATGTGAATGCATCAATGTCCACTATCTTTAATTGAAGACATAAAGTCTGAAAATGAGTCCGTGATCATATTTTGGCACTTTATTTTACAGGTCCATCTTGATCACATGCACTTTTACGCTTCAGTATTGCCAGTTTTGGTTACTGCCATCTTCAGATCATAAAATATTCTGATGTAGTATCAGTGTTAAACTAAACATGCAGGTACATAGTAAGTGTTTACTAAATATGAAGGAACCACACTGCTGCAGGTTCGAATCCTGCCTCGGGCATGGATGTGTGTGATGTCCTTAGGTTACTTAGGTTTAAGTAGTTCTAAGTCTAGGGGACTGATGACCTCAGATGTTAAGTCCCATAGCGCGTAGAGCCATTTGAACCATTTTTAAACATGCAAATACATAGTAAGTGTTTACTATGTACCTACATGTTTAGTTTGACGTTGATACTACGTCAGAATATACATCATAGGAAGTGTTTACTATGTATCTACATGTTTAGTTTGATGTTGATACTACATCAGTCCACTATCTTCTCCTAAATGGAAGACTATATTTTGATGGGATTATCAGTGCTAAATGGTGCAATTATTCAAAAAAATGTAAGGCTTTTTCTTATCAAAAAATTGCTGATTGACTTGTCACTGAGGTGTGGAGATGAGTTGCAAAACAACAGTTCTTGTATCTCAGACTTTTTGTCATTAAACTTGAGAATCACTGTCATTGAATTTGAGAATCACTGTACATATTTTGATGAGTTTTTCAGAAGTGTATGTGACATTGCTCATGAGAAAGGGTTTTAAGTTTGTCTCAAAATTGAATGAATTATAACAGAGATATAGATTAATGACAGAATGGGTCCAAAAAGATTCCCTTTCACAGATCCTACAGCCTTTTCCTTGAACTTCAAAACTATGTCCTGTATTTTGTAAACAGCAATGGTTTTATATGATTGAAACACATTCTATTGGCAAAAACTGATGAAATTAATTATGAAGATTTTAATTTATTTCTGATTTTGTAGAAACTAAAAATATTCATTTGTTTGGGCCCTTATTTTCTTTCATTTATCTTGGAACGAGTTGTCATTGTCTCTCTTGTTTTTGGTACTTTTCTCCCAAAAGAAAATATAGTAAATGGAAGTAATATGGGGCTTTAAAACTTTACTGAAATCAAAATTATGTGATTGCTTTATATTCTGTGTATATAAAGAAGAGAAATCAGATAATTGTTACTTCCTGTGTTTTACTAACTGTAGTAAGTTCATCATACAGCTTTCTCCGTGAAATTGCCACACCCTGTACATCATTTGTGGTGTAGCAGTAACAACTTCCACATGGTGATGTGTGGGTCACTGATTCAATTTCTGCCTCTTACCAGTATATATCACTTGACATGTGTGGTATAGGGAAGGTTGTGAGACTAACTTATTAGTGAAATTTGAGATTTATTACAATATGTGAACAGAATGAGATTTATTACAATATGTGAACAGAAGTATGCACTGCTGAGGCAGGCAGCTCAGTTCTGTCTGCACTTTCATGTGCCCTTAATAAAGATGCTTTCAGTGTGAAGTGTTAGTTCTTATTGATGACCCTACTCTTGTAACAGGTACTACATTCTGGTTTATACATGACATAGTTTGGCACGTACAGACAATATTTTGCACACTGACATTATTATGGCACCAACAAAGCTACACAAAAGCAGTTGTTTTCACTCAGGAACACAGACAGAGAGTACAGTCCCTTACTTTCCAAAGTGTCAACAAACCATAGGATTTGAAAGCACTGATATGTTAGATGCACATCAGGCAACCAACAGCGTTTTTTGGAGACATGGTTTAGGATCTGACTAAATGGCTAAAGAGATTTCTACTTTGGCTTGGATGGTGCAGCGCAGCATTGGTTTGAGTACGAGAAAGAGCTTATACTGGGACAAATTTCAGACTGCAATCAAGACATTTGGTGACAACCAGTTGCAAATTTTCATAGTCAAAGGGAAATTGAAGAACAGGGCCCAACGTCATTGGGATATAGCATGATTATACATATAGTGTATTGTCAGGCAGTGTCACACAGTGAACCTGTATATAATGGAAGAGGATGTAGTTATACACCTAATGAAAGGTTTAGCAGAGAATGTCTATCAGGCATTTCTTTTGAAGGATTGCCACCACAACAGGAGACTTCAACAAATAGTACTAGCACATCACGGCAAGGTGCCAGACGACTGTGCTGAGAGACAGTCAACAGACTTCAGATTGTTGTACCAGTGGCAGTTGTGGAAGACCATCAGGACCAAGCATTGCTAATGCAGCGAGTAGGAAGTTAAAAGATACAAGGATCTGTGGTGTATATTAATGTCAAACACAAGTAGCTGAAAGTAGCAGCAGTGATCGTCAAACAAAGTCCTTGGAAAATAGCATTATTAATTCAAGAAGAGGATAGGCCAACTATAGATGAAAATACCCCATGGACAGCAGTTACCAAGAACTGCACTGATGGCTTCATCAACAATCACTCTCTCCTGATACTAGTTGATTATAGGATGTCATGTTCTATGATATCAGATATCATTGCCAGCTGAAATAGATTATGTTAAAAGTTCAGAGGCCATTGTGCTAAAGACTGCAAATGGAGAATACAGCCAGCCAACACAAATCTGTGTTTTGAGAATAACTATCAATGACAGAGCACATCCAATCAAATTTTTAGTATTACCAGAATGCACCCATAGTGGTATCTTTGGATGGGACATCTTGTAGGCATCATAACCAGTCAGACTGTTGGAGACTGCAGCTCCAGATGGATGAAGCTATTCCAACAAGTTCATGCAATAATGATTCCTCTGGGTGATTGTCTTCCATTGAAAACATACTTATCCTTCGATTATCAACAAGACAAATTGTAGTCAATAATTCTAGTCAACAGACCCTCAGTTAAGTTGTGAAGCTCAAGTTGAGAACGAAAAAGTGCTTAGCCTCACAAAAGAAATCTTTTTACCAGTGAAGATCATAACTATTGCAAGTGGACAAAGATCTGTGGGTTATAAATCCCATGAAAAGTAGAAACTCGCTCCTAAGGGTATGTGTATATGATCAGCAAAATCAGTCAGCTTAGTCTCTTCGATGATGAGCCGTACTGTGTTTGCTGTACCACCATGCTAAATGGATGATGACAGTTGGAGCATAGGTGGGTCACAGTGCAACAAAGAGTGTAATTCTTGTAATTGACATTTGTTTCTCATTGCATCGACTTTGGACTACCAAATGCATAGTGTAGCATTGTTTTAGCACAGCCTGATGTGGTTTCTCATGTTCTAGACTTGCTTTTTGTGGTGTCACCGCCAGACACCACACTTGCTAGGTGGTAGCCTTTAAATTGGCAGCGGTCCGTTAGTATACGTTGGACCCACGTGTCGCCACTATCAGTGATTGCAGACCGAGTGCCGCCGCACGGCAGGTCTAGAGAGACTTCCTAGCACTCGCCCCAGTTGTACAGCCGACTTTGCTAGCGATGGTTCACTGACAAATTACGCTCTCATTTGCCGAGACAATAGTTAGCATAGCCTTCAGCTACGTCATTTGCTACGACCTAGCAAGGTGCCATTACCAGTTACTATTGATGCTGTAAAACATGTACCGTCAAGAGCGATGTTCACCAATTATGGATTAAAGTTAAGTATTCCAGCAGCTACGTACGTTTTTTGTTAGTCTCATTTCATTGTCCTGTTCCAGACCTCACGCCAGCCTGCGTGAGCTAAAACGCGTGCCTTTCATCTTCCTCTCATAGTGGGTTGGCTCTCTTGCCAATCCACAACACTTTTGCTTTCATTTATAGTCTCATATGGACAAAATGAGGAGTCTTTGGCCGTTAAACTATGTATGTGTGAACAAGAGTGCTAAACTGTGCCTTTTAAGTGTAAGAGTATAACAGTGTTTTTGCAATCTAAAAGCAGTTGTACCTTGTCAGAGAAACTGCAAACATAGATTGGTAGACATAGTGAAATGTAAAATCTATGAACATAATACGTATAGATGGTTGATGTGTCCCAAGTGGTGAAAGTGCGCTGAACATCAATCGAGTAGATTAAGATATGCAAAAATGCTGATTTCATAAGAACACATAGACACACAAGAACATTTAGAGATTTGTGTAGGAATGTTTACAGAGTGAGCAGCATGACCCAGTTCACAGAAATGCTGAAGAGTCGTGCTGCTGGCTGCAAGCTAGAGTGCTCACTGAGTGGCCCGCAAGAAAATGACATATTTGTACAGAAAGTACTGTCGCTGAGCGACTATAGCAGTATACGAGATGACTTAGACAAAATTTGTAGTTGCTGTGATGAATGGCAGCTTGCTATAAATGTAGAAAAATGTAAATTGATGGAGATGTCTAGGAAAAAGAATCCCGTAATATTCAAATATAGCATTAGTATTGTGCTGCTTGACAGAAACATGTCTGTTAAATTTCTTCATGTAATGTTGCAAAGCAATATAAAGTTTATTGAGAGAATTTTAGGAAAGTTTGATTCATCTGTAAAGGAGACCATGTGTGATAAATGCGACTCATTTTTGAGTACTACTAGAATGTTTGGGATCCCCACCAGGTCGGATTAAAGGAAGACGTTGAAACAATTCTGAGATTGGCTGCATGATTTGTTAATAGAAGGTTCAATCCATACACGTTATGGAGGTGCTCAGTAAACTCAAACGGGAATCCCTGGAGAGAAGATATTCTTTTCATGAAACGCCATTGAGACAATTTAGAGAACCAGCATTCGAAGTGGACTGTAGAAAGATTCTACTGCAACAGATGTACATTTTGCATAAAGACCATGAAGAGAAGAGACATCAGAGGCATATAAGCAGTTGTTTCTCTCTCGTTCTATTTGTGAGTGGACCATAAAAGATACTGATTAGTGGTGATACAAGGTACCCTCCATCATGCACCATATAGTGGCTTGCAGAGTATATACTGCATCTGCACGAATACAGGCCACACTTTTCCCTAAATTTTTAGCTTTAAAAATCATGGTTCAGCCTATAATACAGATTTTCCCCTCTGTCCATATATCGTCAGTTTCTGTATGCCATGTACACATATCTTGTGGGATGAAATTAATTCCGTTACACGTTACTGCAGACTTAGGGAGAAAATAGCGGAAAACTTGCACCTTCTTTGCAAATACAGTAACAATTTTTGAAAAAAATAAAGCAACTTTTTTTTAACTTTTCATGGCAATTTCTTCAGATTAGATTAGATTAGACTAGATTTAATTTAGTTTTCATTCTATAACCCAAAAAATGAGATGATTTTTGTAGGTGCAGAAAATTTCAGAAAGTATAACATAAAAAACATAACACATTTGAGTATAATACTCACTACCCTGATCATTTGTGAGGAGATTGTCAAAATAGGTAAATACAATATTGTAAACAAAAACAGCTAATATTTACAGAATTGATATGCTGTCAGAATGAAACATTGTTATGCACTATTAATAAATTTATCATACCCAAAATACCTAATCGTGAGTGTTGTGACCAAGTGGAGTCGAAACTGAAATCTAACAGACATTTTTGCTTAAGCTGCCCTAACAGTCTCTGTTAAGATATTCATCTATAGAGTAGAAGGAGTTGCCTATCAAAAAGTCTTTCAAGCTCTGTTTAAACCATGCTTTATCTGAAACCAAGTTTTTAATGGTTGCTGGCAATTTATTGATAATGTATGTTCCTGAATGTTGGACCCCTTTTGGACCCAGGTAAGTGATTTCAGGTCTTTATGTAGATTGTTCTTATTTCTAGTATTGACACTATGCATTGAACTATTGGTTGGAAATAGAGATGTATTATTTGCAACGAAGTTCAGTAACGAATAAATATGGCCCGCCCGGTTGTCTGTGTGGTCTAACGCACGGCTTTCCGGGCAGGAAGGAGCGCCTGGTCCCCGGCACGAATCTGCCTGGTGGATTTGTGTCGAGGTCTGGTGAACCGGCCAGTCTGTGGATGGTTTTTAGGTGGTTTTCCATCTGCGTCGGCGAATGCGGACTGGTTCCCCTTATTCCGCCTCAGTTACACTATGTCGGCGATTGCTGCGCAAACAAGTTCTCCAAGTACACGTACACCACTATTACACTACCACGCAAACATAGGGGTTACACTCGTCTGATGTGAGACGTTCCCTGGGGGGGTCCACTGGGGGCCGAACCGCACAATAGCCCTGGGTTTGGTGTGGGGCGGTGGAGGGGTGAAGTGGACTGCGGTAGTCGTCATGGGGTTGTGGACCACTGCGGTGGGGACGGAGCCTCTCCGTTGTTTCTAGGTCCCCGGTTAACATACAATACAAGGAATAAATATAATGAGAAGCAGTAGTTAGAATACAAAGTTCCTTGAACAGGTCTCTACATGATGTTCTTGAATTTACACCACAAGCGATTCTTATTACACACTTTTGCACACTAAAAACTTTTGCTGGGTCTGATGAATTTATATCTCCTACATGTGATGTAATTCAAACTGCAGTTTGTTTAGGTGCTTAAACAATTCTGTGGTATGATATTGACCACCAAACAGCCAAAATAGCTATTTCTTTCATGATTTAATTTCTGTAGAATTGTCTTACACTAACTTTGAATGGATGATTGATACACACTTCTCATGCTGCCAGGATTAATCGATAGACCACAGTTTCCTTCTTTCAATTTTTGTTTCACTTGATCACCAATGTGTCCATGAAAACTATCCAACAGAAGCATTGATTTTGAGGGAAGAAGCACTCCTAGCCACTTATTCCACACTGCTGAAATCCAGTCTAGGACTAGTTCCTCTGTCATCCACCCACTGCCACAAGCTCTGACAATAATACTAGCTGAGAAGCTTTCTCCATTGGGGAGGATTTTCCAATTGAAAGCCCCATACAATGGCAATTTTCATCCATCAGGGTTGGCCAACCTAATTTAGTGTCTGCATCATGCATGTTGTAGTAGTAGTAGTAGTAGTAGTAGTAGTACTTTGTAATCAGAGGTATATTTACTGTTTTACCAGAACCTCAAGCCACAGAATTCGCTTCATGAACATAATGATAACAAGGACCATGAAGTGTTGGAATAGGTCATATGGGTGTGTGTGTGGGGGGGACGTGCGCATGCATGTTTTCATTAATGTATGAATGCCTTCCATTACATAACAAGTCCTCCGGATGGGAAATATAATATTGAGCTTCAACATTCTAAATTTCCTCGTGCATTTGTGGGGTGGCAGGAGGTTGCTTCTCATATTAATAATTACCATTAGTCATAGGGAGAAATTGGAATTG
Organism: Schistocerca americana; assembly: GCF_021461395.2. Taxonomy (NCBI): domain Eukaryota; kingdom Metazoa; phylum Arthropoda; class Insecta; order Orthoptera; family Acrididae; genus Schistocerca; species Schistocerca americana. The sequence goes on from NC_060130.1 coordinate 867,803,403, forward strand.
TTGTAAATATTGTTCGCCATCGATAACCTGGCAACTATTTCTGTGGTCAGCCAGAAATCGATGGAGAACATACTGACCATAGTTCCCAGTCTGCAAGTCCACATTCTTGTCCGGCCCACTGAAAGAAAAGTTTCTATTCTCTATTTGCTCAGGAGGATCAGGACTATGATTATACATGAAGATTTTGAGTTCTCATTGATACATATATTTGGTAAAGTTTCACACACACAACGTTGTAATATTCATTATGTTCATACTGACAATAAATCTCTCTATCCCTAACAGCACTATGAGCAGTTTAGAGGCGACCTGTGTGGTAAATTCCTACTAAAGTGTCTTTTGCCCAGACTACTAATAACCAAAATAAATGCTTGCCACAGAAGTGGAAAATAATTATCACCACCTGCCACGCGGTTTTGTTAACATTATTGGCGGCACACTAACAATTACTTTTGTGAAATTTAAGTGATCCAGGATGGTGTACAGTCCGCGCGAGTTCACTTTCTATTATTACTGAAAATAAGCATTTTGTAACAGCCCATCATTGATGTCATCCGAGGCAGTGCGCACTCCAGCATTTGACTGTCGTGGACCTTATGGTGGCTGGGTGCGAAGTGAAGCCTAGTCTTGCCTCTAGGGCTGTATTTATATATGTGGCGCAGCGGACGGCCAAGGTGGCACCTGCTGTCATCCGCCTTATGCACACGGTAGCAGTCTCTAAACGGCCGCTTTCTCGGACACACAATATTTGATAACAATATCAATCAATATCAATTTAGGATCTTTGTAATTTTTGCATGCATGTAGGTAAATTGGTTAAAATCACAGAAAAAGTTTTAGCTCGCCTGCATTAAAACTTTGCCTTCTAGAATTTTTAGAACAGAACTGAAAGTAGAACATGACCTCTGAACTACAACTTTAAGAGACCTTGTATTGGCTGTTATTAACATCAAGGTCCTATAACTTGTTATAGCTGTATTATTTAATAGGTTTCATCATGTGCTGTAACCAAAACTTTCTACAATTAATACAACAGATACTTAATCTACTACAATTAAAGACGTTATTGTTCCAAATTTAGTTTTCAGTAAGTTACTCGAAAATTATTAGAGGTAGCTTAATGGGGGTCATGTAGTTATTATTTTAATGTTAAACTGAAGTGTCATACAAATTTTCACATTTCTAAGTCTAATATTTAGTGCCTTCAATTTTTCTTAAAAATGCGAATTTTGACCAAAATATTGCTTTAATCATGTTGAGACTTGTACCAGTTAATTTTGGCATACATCTGCACATTACAATCAATTTCTGGCTTCCTAACTTTATTATTTAGTGCCTTTTATTTTTTTTCTTAAAATGATGTATTTAGGTAAAATATTGACCTAATCAATCTGATATTTGACAGTTTAAACATTATTTTACTAAAGCATATGTTGACAGAGTTTGAAAAATTATGGTGAATTATGGTGAATTACGTGTGTGCTATGCACAGATGTGTAATGGTGACATGGTGCTACTAGCAGTGAACTGGGGTAAGTCCCGGCCTACTCGCTCGCCTCTGTGTCTCTCAAACAATACATCGCTCAATTCGCCACACATTCTATTCGCATTTTGTCTCTGGGGTGGCTGTCAGTATAATTTTCCACAGATATTCTTCACTTCTTTTATGTGCAGTCACGAGAAGTGCGGGCACTCGGGGTCTGCGCATACTCGGGCTCAACTGACTCACTCCTTTCCACCAGAAGATCTCTAGGCACCAATATCTTCCTTTTAGAGCGATGGGGAATCCCCATCACTGATGCCGCTGTGCAGTAGCAAAAGAGTGTAAGGGTAGATTTGATCCTTTAAATATAGGATTGATATTCGTACCCTCTCCAATCCCAAAGAAAGCAGGTGTTGACAAATGTGAAAATTACCGAACTATCAGTTTAATAAGTCACAGCTGCAAAATACTAACGTGAATTCCTTGCAGATGAATGGAAAAACTGGTAGAAGCCGACCTCGGGGAAGATCAGTTTGGATTCCGTAGAAATGTTGGAACACGTGAGGCAATACTGACCCTATGACTTGTCTTAGAAGCTATATCAAGAAAAGGCAAACCTACATTGCTAGCATTTGTAGACTTAGAGACAGCTTTTGACAATGTTGACTGGAATACTGTCTTTCAAATTCTGAATGTGGCAGGGGTAAATACAGGGAGCGAAAGGCTATTTACAATTTGTACAGAAACCAGATGGCGGTTATGAGTCGAGGGACATGAAAGGGAAGCAGTGGTTGGGAAGGGAGTGAGACAGGGTTGTAGCCTCTCCCCGATGTTATTCAATCCGTATACTGAGCAAAAGAAAAATTTGGAGAGGGAATTAAAATCCATGGAGAAGAAATAAAAACTTTGAGGTTCGCCGATGATATTTTAATTCTGTCAGAGACAGCAAAGGACCTGGAAGAGCAGCTGAACGGAATGGAGAGTGTCTTGAAAGGAGGGTATGAGATGAACATCAACAAAAGCAAAACAATGATAATCGAATGTAGTCAAATTAAGTCGGGTGATGCTGAGGGAATTAGATTAGGAAATGAGACACTTAAAGTAGTAAAGGAGTTTTGCTATTTGGGGAGCAAAATAACTGATGATGGTCGAAGTAGAGAGGATATAAAATGTAGACTGGCAATGGCAAGGAAAGCGTTTCTGAAGAAGAGGAATTTGTTAACATCGAGTATAGATTTAAATGTCAGGAAGTAGTTTCTGAAAGTATTTGTATGGAGTGTGGCCATGTATGGAAGTGAAACGTGGACAATAAATAGTTTAGACAAGAAGAGAATAGAAGCTTTTGAAATGTGGTGCTACAGGAGAATGGTGAAGATTAGGTGGGTATATCACATAACTAATGAGGGTGTATTGAATAGATTTGGGGAGACAAGAAATTTGTGGCGCAGCTTGACTAGAACAAGGGATTGGTTGGTAGGACTATTGGAGGGCAGTGTGGAGGGTAAAAATCGTAGAGGGAGACCAAGAGATGAATACACTAAGCAGATTCAGAAGGATGTATGGTGCAATACGTACTGGGAGATGAAGCAGCTTGCACAGGATAGAGTAGCATGGAGAGCTGCATCAAATCAGTCTCAGGACTGAAGACCACAATGACAACAACATCTGTACCTTTACATCCCTCCATCTAATTGTTTTCAAAATCCACGTGAAAGGGTTTCTAAAAAGGAATTCCCTGTTAACTCAATAAAGATAAATACATAGCAACACAGTTTTCAAAAATTTTCATACCATAAGATCAAATTGAAGAATACAGTTGTGAAATGGAGATTTTTATGTTTTTAATACCTGCTAGAGGATGGTAATCAACTGGCAGAGTAGTATTTGAAGAAACCAGGAGATGCAGCACACACTCTATTTTGTATTGCCCCAAGAAAGCATGCCTTTTTTTTTTTTTTTGCTTTAATGTGGTAAGCCACGGCCAACATGTTGACTTGCAGGGGAAACAGTGTGACATGTTTGGATGAGAAAATGCATTGTGGATCCGAAAGGGAAGCAGATGGTTTTGAGAGTGACTGTTCGTGCTCTGACAGTGTTACAGATGTGGATTATCACCCAGATACATGTGATATCTCATCATCAACAGAGGTAAACATCATAAATTGTCAAGGGTATATGAGTGGTGCAGTTAAAAGAAAAGTAGCTGCCAGAGAAATGGGACCTCCATGTGACTGCCATCGGAAATGCATGACGAAGGTAGGAGCAGCAGCTTCCACAATATTCCATTGCTTCCGGGACTTAAGGAATTTTGATGCATAAAACAGCTACAGCTTTTCATGTATCTCAGTGGCACCTCCAAAACACACGTACCCCCCAAAAAAGGAAAAAGAAGCAGTCTTCTTGAAAAATCATTACTATGTACTGTGTTAAGATTTAAGGCAAAGTCGTCAATGTCTGTAAGAAGGCATTTCTATTTGTTCGTGGACTACAAAAATCAAGAGGAAGAGTGGAAAACATCATACAGCGAGTTGGGAGTATTAAAGAGTTTGTAAAGAAAGATCAAAGGTGGTACCATAAAAATAACTGGAAATATCCACCTGAAGTGATAGAAGGTGTTCACAAGTATATATGAAACATACCAACTTACCAAAGTCACTACAACAGGCACAAGAATCCAAGAAAGGTTTGTTTTGGCTGCAAGATGACAATCAGTTCTTTATACCATGATCATTATCTACCCTACTGTGAGAAAAAAGAAAATTTCCATTGTTACAGAAGGTAAGTACAGATGGATTTTCTGCACAGAATATAGCATAGGCTTCAAGATGCCACTTTCTGACACTTGTAAAGTATGCGACAAGCTTGATACTGAGGTTAAATCATGCAGCCTACCCAATGAGCAACAAAAAGTCAGTGACCTGCGGAAGAAAAGAAAACTACATCACCGGAAAGCAGAGGCATTGCAAGCAGCTATGACAGCAGATATCACCAGAGCCAAGACTGATTGAGGTTATCTCAGTTGACTTGCAGCAAGCCCTCGCTGTTCCAAAATTCACTGCTGGTCCAGCTTTTTACAAGCAAAAACTATCGATGTACAGTGATGATGGAACAGGCATCAGACACATGTACATATGGACTGAGGATGTCGCAAAACACAGCAGTGATGAAATGTGTAACTGTATGTTTAAATTTCTCCAGAGAAACAGAAGTGCTTCCAAAATAATATGCTATTCAGATAACTGTGCCGGATAAAATAAGAACTGAACAGTTATGTGCATGTGGTTGTCACTAGTACATGGTGACAAATTCAAAGAAATTGATCACAGATTTTTGATACCTGGTCACACATGACTTCCATCAGATAGAAATTTTGCATCAAAAGCGCCACACGAGCCATGTTTTCTCACCCACTGAGTGGGTTGATATTGTCAATAAAAGTAGAGTAGGAAATAAATTTGCTCTGACACTTATGAAACGAGATGATTCCTAGAGTTCAGCAAGGTGCCTTCTCAGCACAAAACAAAAGGAAATACAGCAACAGATGGACATCCTATAAACTTTTCAGAAGCTACAGTGTTCAAATTTTTGGCCCCAGATCCTGATTCAGTTGTCATGAAGCACACTGTTCATGGAGACGTCCATGAAATTATGTGTGGCCATCCAATGCAGACACCTTGCATTGTGATGTTAACATCAAAATATCGTAGACCTATTCCCATACAGCATAAGAAAATGTCAGAAGTCTTGAACCTGCTTTCCTATATGCCTGCCATGCATCATTGATATTATTTATTCCTGACTCACTACCAAGCCACAGAGCAGGTTAATGAACCAGAATTAACTGATGGCAGTGCAGCAGATTATGCTGAAAGCAACGAGAATTGTGATCAATGAAGCCAAATGTTGACACTGAAACTTTGGTGCGGCAGGACTTACTAAGCAGTTTCTGTCGATTACTGCTGGGGCTGTGGTAGGGGTAGGCAGTTGCACATGGTCTACCTTTGTTCACTCGTTGACCCCATTTCAGTAGCCAACATGGTCTGGACCAGTGCACGTCATGGTTTTGCCGTTTGCACTTATTATGAAAACAACAGATCTGCGATCGTTACTCAACGAGCATGTCAGTGACAGTTCAACATTCCACACAACAATGCTTTTCTTATGCAAACACAATTTGGTCCTGGGTTTGGCAGTTGGAGGAAATTGGTAGCACACTAAGAATACATACACGTGGCTGACGCAGATCCATCAGAATATCAGAAAATGTGCACCAGGTGAGAACAGCAGTTCAACAATCGCCACAATGTTCTGCTCGATGACATGCTGTTGCATTGGGGATTTTAGACTGCTGTTTGAGAAGGATTCTGCAATGCTATTTGAAGTTCCATCCTTTCAAAATATTGATTGCTCAAGAATTACGCCCAGCAGACTACGCCAACGATCAAAATCTATGTGTTCAAATACTTGCTCAGATCCCTCCGAATGCAGCTTTCTTCAGTAGTGATAAGGCACATTTTCATCTTAGTTGATGTGTGCATAAGCAAAACTTCGCTACTGGGCTGAAAATAAACCCCCGAATTATTCATGAAAGACCGCAACATTCTCCTAAAGTGACAGTGTGGTGTGCCATATCAAAATCTGGCATGTTAGGGCCTTACTTTTTTGAGGAGGAAGGAGTGACCGTGACAGTGAATTTCACACGTTATGTTTCATTGTTGCAAAATTTTCTGCAGCCCAGAATGGATGAGATTGTTAAAGAACATGGGGATTTGTGGTTCCAACAGGATGGAGATACTGCACACACAGCTCGAATTTCACTTGATGTTTTGAGAGAAATGTTTCCAGAACGCCTCATCTCTTTGAGGGGTGATATCGGGTGGCCAGCGCGGTCACCAGATTTGAGCATTTGTGACTACTTTCTTTGGGGATATCTGAAGGAAAAGGTGTTTGAAAGCTACCCTCACACTCTACCAGAGTTAAAAGAGCAGATTATTGACAAAGTGAATGCCATACCCCGCAATATGTATGCGAGAGCTGCTCAAAATCTTCAGGGATCATCTACAACAATGTATTGATGCTAACAGCTGCATCTTGAGGACATTATTTTCAAAACTAAATGAATGTAAAATAGTATATTGTACTAATTTAGAAAATAAATACATTTTTTCTCTATACATCCAGATTTACTTTTTATTGTTCCTTAAAACTGCTTTTTCGGTTCTGCTGCACCCTTTAGAACACATCAGCTCAAAAATTTTGAAAAATGATGCTATTAGTGGAACAGGTCAGAAGTTACTGACTCCTCTCTTATCACTTTTCTTAAGGAGGGGTTTAACGGCAACATATTTCAGTGTCTCTGGAAAATAACTTGCATTAATTATGCATTATGTATTTCAGATAAGACAGGGCTCATTATGTGAGAACAAATCTTCAGTACTCTATTGGAAATACCATCAAATCTACATGAGCTCCCATTTTGGAGGGAATAAGTAGTTTTCTTAATCTCGCAAGAAGTTGGTGATACATTTATTTTTTCAACATACTTGTGTCATTTTTCTTCTGAAATGTTTGTTCCTACACTTTCTGCTATGTACATGGTGAATCACCTAAAACTGCACCACAAATATTGACGAAATGGAAAGTAATATTGATGAGTGGTTTTCACGGAATGGATTGGTAGTCAGAGGCTCATACAGATCGTAATAATACTTAGAAAGTGTATTTTTTGTGCAAACAAACACTTTTTAAATGGAACAATGCCTATTGATAATAACAAACTAAAAGTAGTTTAAATTAGAATGTCAGTAGTGTTTGTTGCAGTACTCTAGTGCAAAATTATGTGCATTGCCTGTACTTAATATTGGGTTTCACTAAGTGCAGAAGTTAAAAGTGTTCTGTTGCATATGAGAAGAAGACCCTAATGTATGTAGTATCTTATAACATAGTAAACATATCTCTTATGTCCATCACCTGATTTATGTAATTTTGTGAACTTTCAAATGTCTCTGCTGTAAAATTTACTTAATGTGGCTTACCATTATCTAGCTCCAAGCACCTAAATTTTATTTCAGTCCATTTCAAAATTTACAAAATATTACAATCCATGCTGGAAGACTTTCTCAAAATTCTTCAGATTGCATTTTGTTATTTACTTAAGCAAGTAGCCCAAATCAGCTAAGTATTTAATTAGAAAAAGGTGTTTTGCATGACATTAAGTCTATAAATTAAAAAATTTTACCAGATTCCACATATTATAGAAAAGCTTTTGAAATTAAGTTAACATGAACAAAATGTAAACTAAATAGTTAAGTTCACTGCAAAGAAAAAAATACCACAAATAAAAAAATATAATATAGTACACTCATGTGCAAGTATTCACACTGCACAGATAAACACACAAGAAGGCACTACTGGGATGTAAAAAAGAAGGATCTCCACACCGTCCTCACCTGATCGCTATGATGTTACTTAGCAATGACTCACAGGGTTGCCAATTGCTGGTCTGCACCTGCTGTTGTCAGCTAACAAGGCTGATGTCCATGCTTACTGAAGGCATCCAGCCAGCATCTAAATTATCCTCCTGTTGGTTCCTTTAGGTGCTGTCCAAAGTCTCCCCAATGGCCAGGCTGCTCTCTGCTGTGCTTCTCTGCCGTCTCTCGACATGCAACAACACATAACACTGTACCAGCCACAGATTCCTCTCGTAAATTCTCTATGGCATCTGCCACACCACCTAACAAGCATTGCAAGTGCTGGGTCCACTCTGGCTTTCTTTTTAAATCACTGCAATTTTACACAATGGTCCAAGAGGCTGTCTAACTATGTTCCGAGCATCCTTATTAACACAAAACATATGTATATAACATTTGTTTAACACTGTTCATTAACACAGCAAAGATAATCACGTAGCACCGTTCTTAAAAGAAGTATATTGTAGCATATCGACCATATTCGGTCAAGAATTATGACAGAGCAGAAGTGAGCTGCAACAGGGCCAGCCACAGGCAGGCAAGAGTGATATGCATTGCAAAGCGAAATACGCTGACTGGCATTGCAAAACAGAACCGACTGGGCATGGTATAGCAACAGCCAGTGCTGGAGTACACTAGCATGAGGATGGAAGTCTTTCTTCACTTGCCACCATGGAAGTGTTTAGAGTACGTGCTGTAAGTCCAATAATTACATAGTCTGAAGTTTATAAGTACTGAGCCATTTGTGTATTAAAATATTCTTGTCTCAGTATCACAGCCTGCACCACGAGCTTTTAACACATGGAGCAACATCCTGGAATCCAGTATGGGGTCCACTGCTCGACCAGGGGATGGGGTAGCCTCCCCTGAGTTACGAAAGCAGCTGCTGCTGGAGCAGAAGGCCATCTGCTCGCTAGAGGGAGGTCACAGCCCCATCTGCGGTACTGTCAGCTGCACCACCATGTTGTCATCACACTCGCAGTCAGAGACATCACTGACAGTGGCATTTGAGTGATGCCACACTTGGCCCTGCTCTTTGCTCTGTCAGCACTGCCACATGTCAATTGTTTCACATGAGATGCAACTGGACACCTTCACCAAGCTGTTCCTGATGTACTACAGCCAAGGGCCAGAATAAAGAAGTTAATAAATCAAATCTACTGTCATCCTGACGTCTCATTTCACTCTCCATGGGTGCCAATCCATGGGTCATCTAACACTGGTGCTAAATCATTGACAACGCATTCTTAGATCAATGTCTGAATCTATGGCCTGTGGTATGGCGAATCCAAAAAATTTGATTGTATTTTGGTCATGAAAGAAAGGTTTGACAATCATGCATTTTGTAAAGTAAATTTTATTGTGAGTAGAGAACTGGTGGATTTGTCTAGTTTTAGAAGTAATGGAAGTCGTGATTGGTTAGTGCCTGTTAGATGTACACAGCATAACCTTGAGGGCCACTCAGCACCATGCACAGAATCAGTTCCAGTAAAATGTTATACTTGTAATCGTTAGGAGTATGTGGCTAGGCAATGTCGGGAGTCAGGATGGCTCTTGATTAGATGAAAGAATTAACGTAATGTATTTTGTTTTCCTGTCTTGTGAATGTTAGTTCTCAAAGTGAACGTTGTCACGGACAAAGCTTTGACACAACCAAAGACATGAGATGTGTCAGAGCCAGAAGTAGAATGCATATTGTTAGAAAAGATGGCACAATTAACAGTGGATAATGCATAACATATGAAGAATTTAAGGAATTGTTAATTCAGAGGTATACGAAACAAAGACACGATAGGGAACAATTAGGGGCAATAACTGAGAGAGCAGTTTGTGAATAGGATAAGGAAAATTGATGGATGTACCTATGAATTAGAACAGGGTATCAGGATACTGCAGTCAGTGAAATTATTTTGCAAGAAGCTGAGCAGAGGGTGTTTAATGCTGTTTTAAGAGGGTTGCATGCGGAAATGTCAAGATATGGATGGACAGGGGGTCCGACGGATTTGCAGTTAGCAGTGCGGTTAGCTATAGAGTGTAAAGAGATTGATTTGTTGACTGGACTGCAGGGTAAACAGATAGTGTCTACAGCTAATATAAAATGCTTCAGGTGTGAATGAATGGGCCCTGTAAGGAGGCAGTGCTGCCAGCCTCAGGGTGATATGATTAAGTAAGAGGAAGTAATAGTTTAGAAGTGGAGGACCAGGGAAGGATAAGGTGTTAAACAACAACTGGAACCTCAGATCTACCTACAGTCATTCCCTGTAAGATTGGATACTACAAAATCGTATGCAGAGGTCGAATGTGTGATAAGAGGAATAGGAAAAAAAAGGGTTGCAGGATATTATTAGACACAGGCACATTTGTTGGTCGCCAATACTGATCTGGTGAAACGTAAACAATGGAACCCTCCATGGTACAGATTGTGTGAAGTGGGGGATAAGGATGTCACACCATTAGGATATGATACAGTTTAAACAATGTGTAGAGATTGTGCCACACATGAGTGAGGGCTACGACATGATTCTAGGATTAGATTTCTTATATTGGCACTGTGCAAAAATCAGTCTTTGGCAACATAGGGTGAAACTTGCTGGAAAAATATTTCAGTTAGGTCAAGCCATTGCCAGTGTCGTGATGTCACGAGTGGAGTCTGTCCTGAAAGACGAACTGATTAAACTGTGAACGATCACACTAGAACTTGATCCACATGATTGTGTACCTAAAGGTGTTGGGAAATCACTTCGGGTCAGTACTGCTGTAGCTTGCCCGTAGGAATTCTGTGTGTGGTGGAACTGTGAGAAGAAAATGAAGTATTATATCGGGCGGTTTGCTTAGCTAAAAGAGGTACCATACACATACAAGAAAAAGCATCAAACGTCACAGAAACATTGAACCATTAAAAAGTGCACCAGCAACATTTCAGAAATTGAAACTTCCTGGCAGATTAAAACTGTGTGCCTGACCGAGACTCGAACTCGGGCCTTTGCCTTTCACAAGCAAGTGCTCTACCATCTGAGCTACCGAAGCACGACTCACGCCCGGTCCTCACAGCTTTACTTCTGCCAGTATCTCGTCTCCTATCTTCCTGCCTCAATCGAGCACACAGTTTTAGTCTGCCAGGAAGTTTCATATCAGCGCACACTCCGCTGCAGAGTGAAAATCTCATTCTGGATTTCAGAAATTGTTTGATGGAGTACACAGAATTTTAAAACCACAGCAGTGCTTAGTGTATCTCGATGACAATCATCTATGGGAGTGGTGGAACAGCATATGCAGCAATTAAGGAAAATATTCCTAAGGTTAAAAGCAGTGAAATTAACATTAAGTACAGAAAAGTGTAATTTTGTGATGGAAGAGGTAGCATACCTAGGTCATAGCATAAGTAAAGATAGGATTAAGACAGACCCAAGATTAATTAGAGCCGTATATGAATTTCCTGTACCAGAATCTGGAAAGTAGTTGCAATTGTTCTTAGGAGTCGCGAACTATTACCGTTAGCTCGTAAAAGGATTTGTGGATATTGACAGACTGGTGACACAACTGTTAAAAAGGGGCACTAAATTTGTGTGGTCAGAAGAGTGCCAGCATGCTTTTGAGGACTGAAAGAAGCTTTAACATTGAGTCCAATATTGGTATTTCCAGATTTTAATAAAGAATTTGTTTTATCGTGTGATGCATCAAACCATGGCTGTGTGTTGTCACAAGAGGTAGAAGGCATAGAACATCTGTTAGCTTAAGCATCAAGACAACTAAATTCTGCAGAAAGAAATTATTCAACGATGGAGAAAGAGATGTTAAACCTTATTTATGGAATCACATATTTCAAATGTTATCTGTACTGCAAAAACTTTAGAGTAGTAACCGATCATGCGGCACAAAAACGATTTTTGGTGTTAAAGGATCCTTCTGGTAGATTGATGCAATGGGCAGTAAGACTAAGTGAATTTGATTTTGAAGTTGTGCATAAACCTGGGAAGAAGCACAGAAATGTAGACTGCTTAAGTAGAAAAGCAACAGTTTTACATATTGGGGATCATGAACATAAGGAATGGCAAAATGCACCAAGGGCAGATGATGAATGTAAGAATTTTTAAGCAGTCACAGTTTTGTATGCAGAGAAACAAAGTTGGGACCACGGATATTGGTACCAGCAAAGCCAAGGAATACAGTGCTACAAGAAGCTCATGGTTACATATTAACAGGTCATGGAGGTTGCAGATCTACCAACAGAAGAGTAACAGAAAGGTATTAGTTGAGGAATAGGCAGACGGACGTAAACCAGTATGTGCACAATTTCATACAGTGCACACAGAAGGCAGATTTGTGTCGAACAAAAGTATCACTGCAGAGGTTACCTGAAGCATTAGCACCATTCGAATTTGTGGGGATTGAGGTTTTAGCTCCATTCAATAAAACACATGCATGGAATAAGCATGTACTCACCATCATAGATCATTTTTCAAGATGCATAGTAATGGTCATGATGCCAAACCAGGAGGCAGCAACAGTAGCACAAGCACTTCTGAATAATTGGATACTGAAGTTTGGAGTGCCTGAAACAATAGTAACAGACCAGGGAATGAAATTCATGTCAGATCTATTCAAGGAATTGAGTAAGTTATTGAATGTTAAGAAGTTAAGAACGAGTCCTCTCCATCCCCAAGCCAATGGAAGAACTGAAAGAGTGCGTAGGACAATTGGGAAGATGGATGGATACTACGTTGACTCACACCACAACTGGGATGTCTATTTGAAGTAAGTTGTCTCCGCCTGCAACTCAAAACAGCCCATGAATACAGGATTATCACTGTATGAAGTAGTATATGTTCGTAAAATGCCACCATCATTCAATATGTTGAAAATGAGGAAAGGGAAGCCTGGAGAGTCTGTTAACGAGTTTGTCAGAGTGATCAGGAAAGTTTGGAATGGGGTACGGAGTGCAAATACATGAGCTCTGGAGAAACAGTAGGAAGCAGTGTGCTGTATGGCAAGAATGCCAAAGTATAATGTTGGTCAGTAGGTGATGCTATCAACTTTGTATACACCACAGGGAAAGACAAAGAAGTATTTTGCAATGAATCAGGAGCCATACCAAGTGGTAGAGACTATGTCACCAGTAAATTTCAAGATTCGGTTGCTGATAAAAATGCCATTTGTGCTTTTAGGGTGGTTAGAAACCTTTTCAAGGAAGTCCGGAAGTCATTCCAAGGATAGGAGATGTGGAACAGAAAGGAAGAATGAGAAAAAAGGTATTGAAAAGTACACAAGAGTTTGATGAAACGTTAATGAGGAACTTTAATGGATTAAGGCCTAGGAGATAGTCTTTTTTTTAGGTTTGGTATAGATTTAGTGTAATTAGTATAAGCAGCTGCAAAGCAACAATGAATTGAAGGGGGCAGAAAGTAACAGGTATTCTGGCCTGTAGGTGAGATGCAGAGAAGGCAAGATGATGTGATTCATAGTTGGACTACTGATCTTCATCAGGGTGGAAGTGTTGTGGAACCAGCTCATGGAAGGGGGAGTGCTGTTCACCAAGCAGGAATACGTAGTGATCACCAGTCATTGCTGTGTGATACAGGTGGTATCCAACACATGAGACTTGCTTAATGAGGTGAGAAAATTGGAAGAAGCATTCAACATATTCTGTCAGAGAACAGAAAGGCATGGGATACTCAAGGGAAGTGGCAGGTTTTGTGAGAGAGTACATAGAGCATACAAGAAATTAAGGAATGAGGTCACCCAGGTACTGGGGGTTATTCCACATACACAAAGGAAGAGGAGATGGATTGACGCTGGAGGTTAGCTTATGAAAACAATATTTGCCACTGCTGACGAGAAAGACATTCGAAGGGTGAACAACACCATAGGAGAGATTTAGCAGTGGGGAAAAGGGAATAAAGCCATGAGTGATTGGCATATAATGCAGATTGCATGCTTAGAGAAGGACGTATTGAATAACACACAACTACTACAACAAATGACTGGAGAAGTAATGCTGTATGCCAGAGATGCAGAAGCTGCAGTTAATCAGAATATTGGGGAACTACAAACAGAAGTAGAAGTCTTTGATAGGGAGGCAGTAATGACAAAATGGCAGCAGTCCATAGAAGGTAGTGTTTGGAAAGCACGAGAGAAAGTAATAGAACTACAGGCTGTAAGAGATCAGCTAGGGTTAAACTTTTTGTCACCAGAGCAGCACTTAAGAGAGTCTAAGGAAAGAACAGAAGGAACTACCACTGAAGTTGGGGTTGGTTTTAGAATCCAAGCACAAAAACTTAGCTTTTTATTTCAAGGTAGCTGCAAATTTGGTGAGAACTGATGGAGCAAAAGTTTACATTTCCTTTTGTATATCATTATCAGGGAAACACTTATATTACAAGTGCTGTATAGTTAATGCATATCCTGCTATATGGGGGATCTTAAAGAAAATTGTAAGAGTAAAAATGCAGTGATTATTATTAATTGCAAAGTACATGGGAAGATATGTAGAAATGGAAGAAATATTACAAAAATGCTACTGAGGGGAAATCACAGTCTGTCCAAATATGGTAATAAGAGAGGGGCAGGATTCCTACAGAGTGAAATTGCTGATGGGACCAAAGGAGCTAAGAGAATGCAATAAGGAAGTGATCGAGCCGGAATTGTACTTTCAGAAAGTCGAGGCTCATTGGTTGTACACAAGATGGTGGTAGTGGCTAGTTATTTCGAGCAGGGTAAGCTTTTGTCAGCAAAGAGGCAAGAACTAAACAGGAGAGGTTTGTTATTAAATGGGACAGTGTATGAGATAATGGGGCCTACTTTCCATCTGCCCTCCACAATTTCATGGATAACTCACCTGAGTATTTTGCAACCCTGTTTATATTGGCCAGAGGACCCCTTAGATGTGCTACATGCTGCAAATCTAATGAGCTTAAAACAAACTCTGTGTCCAAAATTAATGCAGTCTATAAACACACTTCTGAACCAGCTGGAGGGATGTCTCTCTCTGGAAACAGCATGTAAATTTATATCGGGAAAATCAGTAGTGGAAAGAGCAACATTAACTATTGCCATACTGACCACCACAGCCACTGCTGAGTGTAGTCCTTGTTTTGGTACGTAGAAGACGAAGCACAAGACTAAGTTTGGACCCAGCCATTGTTCACATTCCAGTGGATTGGATACAATGAGCATAAAAACAGCAGAAAGGAGATGATTGGACGAGGGGGTAGTATTAAGGATAATTGGTTCATTTTATCTTGTAAGTTTGGAATAAAGAGTCAGAACTTACTGTGCAAGAAGCCTAGTAATGAAATAAGTTCCGTGGTATTTGAGTTAAAGAGCAAGGCAAGGGGCCATGAAGAAATGTGTAAGATGAAGTGATGGGGTGAAGGAAAGAAATTGTTAGAATAATTCTTAACAGGTGAAACAGAGCCAGAGGAATCAGTCGCCAGGAGTTCTAGTGTAAAGGATAATCTAGTTTGGTCGACCTGAGGGACCAGATCTTGATAAAAAGGGGGGTAATGTAGTCTATCGACCATATTCGGTCAAAAAGTGTGCCAGTGCAGAAGTGAGTTGCAAGAGAGCCAGCCACAGACAGGCAAGAGTGTTCTGCATTGTGAAGAAGATCCAGCTGGGTGCGGTATAGCAACAGCAGACACTGCAATATTCTAGCGGAAGGACGGAAGTGTTTCCTCACTTGCTACTGTGGAAGTGTTTAGAGTTCATGCCTTAAGCCCTAAACGAACATAGCCTGGAAATTTTAAACACAGGCTTATGCAGGTATACCAACCACATTTCACTGCAACACACCACTGGTGTGAAATTACAAATGTTCCGCAGTTTTTTGAACAGACCTCGTACTTGTGCTGCATTGATGACAGGTCAGTAGTACTTCGTAGTACTTCTACCGTTCCTGTCTTTTCTGTTTTCTCTTTTTAAATCACCATTGTTAATTTAGTACCTTCCTACTTGTTGTTTAGTATACTTTTCGGTTTTTGTAAAAAGCTGCAAACAAAATAACAACTGTATCATTTTATTGTAAGATTGTAAAATTAACTGTGAATCAATATGTTCTTTGCAACATGATATATGTTAACTGTATGGCCAGTTCTACAGTCTGTGTAACAGATCAAAACAGTTACGGCAATAAATGAAAATAAGTTTTAAAAAAATGCTACAACTACTGACTACCCAACAGAAGGATCTACAATCCAGCAGCTTTCTGTATCCTGACATTGACACTGACACCTTAACCAGTCCTGGCACTTTTTGACAAGAATACTGAGACAGACCTACACACTGAAGCTAGTGGTTATGGGACAGAGGCAGTTCTAGTGCAAATCCAGGAAGGTTCTGGAAGAGTTATTGCTTATGTCTCCAGAATACTCTCAAAGGTTGAGAGGGATTACTCTACAGCTAAAACAGTCAGTTGTTTGGGCTGCTGGTTTGGTTCAATCTGTTTGTAGGGTAGATCATTCACTGATGTGACTGACCACTATTCCTTATGCTGACTAACAAGCCTTGAAGGAACCATCAGGAAAATTGACAAGATGGCCACTGAAGCTTTCAGAATATTATGTAACAGTAGTATACAAAAACTGGCTACAAGAAGGAAGATGTTGACTACATTTCTTGTTATCCAGTGCTGCTGATATCAGTCATCATCGTCGCTCTAACAGGCATTGCAGCTATACAAGGGAAGATCATAGAGACCTTAGAGAAGGAAGAAACTGCCAAAGGACATCGTAGATTGCTGGACAGAATACTGAATGAATGGGACTATGACCCAGTGGGAGAGAAATGGTTGCTTGTTATCCCAACTCATTTATGGCAAGACATACTTTGATATTTTCATGACACCCCTGCATCAGGTCATCTGGGATTTGTGAAGACCTTCAATAGAATTAGAAGTAGGCCATATTATCCTGGTATCTACTGCTCCATCAGACACTATCTACAGTACTGTAGGTATTGCCAACCATGGAGGCATACTCTCAGCTATTCCCAGGATGCCTGGTTCCAGTTCCTTTTGCAGATGCTCCATTTTATGAAATTGGAGTTAATCTCTAGAGGTGGTTTCCCAAATCTGCAAGTTGAGATAGATGGATAATAGTGTGCACTGACTACCTTAGGCGCTTTACTGTCACCAAGGCTGTACCAACTGCCAGATTCTGGAAATCACCAGGTTTCTTGCGGAAGACCAGTTTGAAGCTTGCAGTGCCACATGTAATGACCTCTGATCTTAGAAAAGTAATTTCACAATACAACATTGTCAGTATGATAATTCCCTATCATTCACAGATGAATGACTTCATGGAACATGTTAATGAGATATTGACTGTTACGTTTACAGTGTATGTTGAAGTTGAAGAGAGAGACTTGAATTGAAGAGAGGGTCTTGCATATGATACTGCCTGCCATGACATTTACATACAAAGCACCAAAGCAATAGATTACAGGGTTCAAGCAATTTTTCCTGATCCATGGTGGACAGGCTGAAACAATAATGGGCACTTTGTTTTGTTTCAACCCACCTATGCTCTGGATGATTAAGCAGCTCACCAGCAGAACCAAGCAAGCAAGACAACTGGTAAATATATGCTTCATCAATGCCAAGGAGTAGCACTGTGAACATTGTGTCAGCAAACACTAAGCTGTAAGCTACAACCCAGATGACCTCCTATGGATTTTTAAATCTGTGCAACACGTTGGGCTTATGGATATCTGCTTAAAAGGTACCAGGTACCACTTTTCAATGTCAAAACTGTATATTCTTCAACCCCTAGGTATCAGTGCTGTGGAGATCACAAATATAAAATTAGATTAACAGCAGATCACACCTTGTAGTACAAGCAATCATTGTACCCATACTCCATCAATAAATTAGCCAGGAAAATGCTAATACACTATATAATACAATCAAAAGTACTTCCATCACAAACTTCACAGTGATTTCCAGATTATATACGTAGTTACAGGTTTGTGTAGTTCATATAATACAGTGTCATACTGTGAATGTTTGCCGTCTTAAGAAGACATGTTCTAGCAGTCTTTTCATTTTTGTTTGACTTGTGGAAAACCATAAGTTATTAGCTTTTTATGTGTGACCTGATGGTTTCAACTTACCAATATTATAACTATACTAGACAGCAGCAAAAATGGCGGCTGGGGTGGCAAGTGTAGAAGACACCCCTTCCACCTTTTGTGCACACTTCCCTTACACATGTTCTTGCCTCATACCTCAGTCGCCTCAAGTCAGAAGCCATTGGTCTGTGCCTGTCGAGCAAAACCCGGCAAAATGCGCCATCAGATAAGGCTATCTGGCGCATTTATGTACAATGTAGTATACGGTGCTCACTCGAAAATGATATAGTATCCAGATACAACAGACAGCACATTGCAATAACGATTTCACAATCAGCAATAGACAACAGCTTATTTTAAAAATTTATTATGGGTGTAAAACCATCTATCAAAAAAATGTTCAGAAAATACTCTAGTGAAAGGGCAGCTGCTACATATTAACTTATTCTTGTGTGTTCAAGTAGACTTATTGCTGTTAAATACATTATTACTCCTCACCTGTGAAATTATTATGGTATTTCAGATTTTATGTGAACATTTAAGCATTCATTAGCTTTGCGTGTTAGTTTTTAACCTCGGTAAAGAGTGGAAAGCAGGGGTCTTCTGTTTTCCTCGAGTAACGTGCCAGCACATGCAGCGAATGCACAACAGCTTTGGTCCCACATATTGGAAACTTTTCATTGGGGGAAGGGGGGGGGGGGGGGGGAGGAAAGGGAAGACGACAGGAAAGTGAGTGAAGAGAGGAAATAGTGTTCAAAGCTTTGTGGAGGGGAAGGAACAAGAAATATAACATTTAATACAATTTATTATTGTTTGAGTGGCCTGTTCTGAAGACCCACTATTCAAGCGGTCATCTGAGGCAATGACAATGCTTTTGAAGAACTTTTCATGGATGCCTTCCTTCAGAAAGCCAGTTTCCAGCTTGGCGTACACACTTTAATTCAGTCTTACATGAAGACATGATCATTTGTTTCCTCAATTAAATTGTGCACAGCTTTCATCTGAATGTACAGTTTCTGGATGCAACCTATGATTTCACTAGGACCCATATATTTTCTATCAGGTTATACTGGCAGTGGTAAGGGGGCAGTTTCACAAGCTTGTGGCCCATTTCTGCTTTTAACCTGTCAAGTACAAACTGATTTTAATGGTTCATGTGGTGCCTGATGTCCTCCAACACCTCCACTTTCATATGGCAGTCTGAAATTGAAATAATTTTCTCTTGTAGACACTGTGAAATTTCATCCTTCTTTGTACTTTTCCTTTCTTTTTTAGTGATAACTGGCATTATCCATGATGATCACGCAACTGTCTTCCAAACCATGTAAGAAATATAAAAAACAGTGTTTGAATTATATTATTATCCATTTCTTCTCGATAACCACTGGATTTGCAGGATATAAATATTAGTTTTTTTAAATTAAGCCATATTTAAATATCCAGCATGACAGACAATAAATGTCTTTCCTTTGCCAGTCGCTACTTTAAACCTTATTACCTTTTGAATACTTTCAGACATGCTGTCTGGTGTGATCCTGATTAAGTCAGGTCTCATCAAGATAGAGTGGTGGTGTTTTTCATTTTCTGATGTGCTTTTTTCTCAGTAAATTAGCCCTATCTCCTGCAATACAAAATCTCTCCATCAGAATGCAACTTCCATTGTCACATTTTTTGTACCTGAAGCCCAAACATTCCTGAATTCTTCCACTCAAATAGTTGCGCTCCCCTACCCCATAAATGCAGTCTTGTCGTGTTAGACATCTGCTACAGTTGCCACTCTGATAAAATTTCAGTACTATATGATGAACAACATCTTTCTGGAAATTGTCCACATCGGTTAGAGTTCTTCCACTAATATCTTCCCAAGGGGATTGAAACATCATTTCTTGACTACTGGTTTCCATTATCCATGTTTCTGCAAATATCCTACACGCAGTTCAGTGTGAAACGCCACATGCCTTTGCTGTTGCAGTCTCTTGTGCTGATAAGATTTCATCTCTCCTGGCTTTGTCTATAGGTCATGAAGAAATTAGTGTGCCGTGTATATGATGATTCTCTTTGTTTTGCTCTGTCATCTTAACTCGCAAACAAAAATAACAATATTATCTGATGAAAATCACTACCTTGTCTTCAAACATACATTTCCATGCAGTGAATTCTGGATAATGGGTTACAAAGTTGCAAAACCATGGCAGCAGCAGCATGAATGAAGCACAGTATTGCCACGTAGATGTTGTTAATGATAAGTGTGTGTTTGGTAGTCATTGCTTCTGATAATGCCATCCCAACTACACCTGTAGTAGACGTGGCACTGGTAACAGTGTGAGCTTAGTCATGGATCAAGGTGGACTAGGCCAAAGGTTTCTCATCAGCACTTAGAAACAGGAGGAAGATGAGGGCTGGGAGAACTGACCTACTCCTCCTAGGTGCCACTTTCATTGCTTCCTTTATAGTGCAGTGTGGACACGTCATCCAATGAATACTGTATGTCCTGTGTTGTTTACGGGACAGAAGGAGTAAGAGATGAAACACCACATACAGTCAAGATCATGGTCCAACAATCTTGATTTCTGCAATTTCTCTAAAGGTATTTGGTTCGCGCTGCTGCTTCTGGATCACGAGGTCCCGAGTTCGATTCCTGGCCGGGATGGGGATTTTTCTCTGTCTGGGGACTGGGTGTTTGTGTTATCATTTCACCATCATTCGTTAATGTGGTGAGATTGGACTGTGTAAAGATTGAGACTTTGTATGGATGCTGATAACCACGCAGTTGAGTGCCCCGCAAACCAAACATCATCTAAAGGTATTTCATGTGAATAAGAAATTATCTCATTTCTATCGGGATGGTGATGCCCACTGCAGTCATAAAAAAAACTCAAGCTGCACGTGATGTCTTTGTTCATATTTATTAAATACAATGTTCTTGATGTTCTTGAGCAGTGGGCTGCTCAGTGTTACCAGATTTATGTCACTGTAGCCGCTACACATCCTTCGGTGATTGCTGGTAGGTTTGTTGGAAGAATGTAAGGTGTTACAAAGTGTGAGATTGTGCTTTACTACTTCTATAGTTGAATATGTCTCCAGATGAACAAGATGTAATGAATGCTGAGGGGAAAGTCATAATGCCCATCATTTGAGATGGTCACTTTACCAAATTTGTATCAGATTTGGTTGGTTGAGGTAATTAGTAGTCATAATCAAAGTAAATAAAAAAGAAAAATAACAAAAATGCTAGTTCAGTACACACTAAGGTATTTATAATGAAAACTAGACCAGTTCATAGTAATTGAATACATGCCAATAACCAAAATGTATTTTTAATTTTGAAAATAAAATATGGGTTCTTGTAAATGGTACTTATTACTATTACACTTAGCATCAATATTTCATTTACCTTTCAAAAATGTCCAATGTGTCTTCCACTCGACGCACAAAACTGTCCAGAAGCCAGTCAAACTTGTTCCATACTTTTGTGAGCATGCCTGGAGTTGCTGCATTAACTGTTCTTGCTGTGTACTGTTGCATTTCACCCAGAGTTGCTGGAATTGAGGACACACGGATGATGACTTTCAGAAAACCCTCAACTAAAACATTCACATACTGTGAAATCAGGAGACCTGGGAGGCCAGGGGTGCAATGCGAGATCTGTATGTTCCTGATTGCTGATCCATTATTTAATGCTTTTTTCCCCGCCAGTAATCATGGGTACATTCTCTCAGATGTAATGTTCCTCCAGGGGAAAAAAAAAAAAACATTCACATCCTATGCAGTCCTTACACTTTAAATTAATTTATATTCTTTCATACCACAAGCCAAGTCCTATGCTGCAAAGATGCAGTTAGTGAACAGTCTGCCTCTTTCCATAATACATATTTCCTGTTTCAAACATATCTGATTGTGTCTTGTTATAAATTAATGGTAGTCTTTACTTACAGTTGAGACCATCTGCATAACCAACAGCAAGATCTCATAATTTGTTTTCCAAATTCTTATATTTTCCACCTCTAAAACTATGTTGTAATCCTGTCTGATTACTACATGTAAGGGCAAGACTGATCTCTGGTACTCCCAAGGAATTTTCCTAGATTTGAGGAATAAAATCAGATCCACTAATACATGTGAGGCCACCTAAATAATTACTTGAAGATGTAGTATTTGAAAGGTGATATTAACCACAGGGCGAGCAATCTACAGGTCCCATATCTTTCTGTGGATTCCATATCCTTCTTTATGAGAAGAGGATGAATTAGCAGGTGGTCGGCCACTTGTGCTCTCCTAGGCCTTATATTTTTTTTCTTTTTTACCACTTGGGTGTATTTTACCTCTTTCTCTTTGATTCCTTCTTTCCTTTCCTCTGTCTTTCTTTCTTTCTTTCCTTTTTGTTATAATTCATGTTTTTGTATTAAGTTGTCATTGTTAACAATATTAGGAAAAGGAAAGATTGCTACTCATCGTAAAGATAATCCATTGAGTTGCAGACAGGCACAATGAAAAAGACTGTTACACATTATAGATTTCAACCAAAGTCTTTTTCAGCAAAGAAAACACCCACACATTCACACAAGCAAGCACACCTCATGCACACAACTGCCACAACTGGCAGCTCCAGTCGAAATGACTGTGTGTGTTTTCTTTGCTGAAGAAGGTTTTGGGTGAAAGCTATAATGTGTAACAGTCTTTTCGTTGTGCCTGTCTGCAGCTCGATGGGTCATCTTTATGGTGTGTAGCAGTTTATCCTTTCCTAGTATTGTTGATATTACAACCTAGAGTTTCCATTGCTTAATTATTACTAATTGTTATTATTATTATTATTATGTAAACTGATAGTACTCTTTCATGTAAAGACATTCACTGTTAAGTACAAGGAGTTCATTTATTTCATATAAAATGAAAGATGGCTTTGAAGACCATCCTTTCATTAGGGCAAATAACAATAAATAACCAGAAACAATTAATCAGAAAATATGCAAGAAAATGCTTTCCTCTTTTTGTTGCATCAGTTCTTTAATATGCCTTATTGCAATGATTTACAGGAAAAATTAAAATATGCGAAGAAGCTTAATGAAACTGCTAATGAAGAAGGTGCAGTTAGTAGTGATCAAATAGTATTTGTCTCTTCCCAGTTGATGCCAGTAACAGTAAAACCTCATGATGGAGCAAAATTACCAGGTTGTAATTTTTTTTAGTTACTAGCTACATACCTAATTTTATGCTGCTGTTCATTTGTTTTTCTTATTTATCTGAAGATCTTCATTAGTTTTTTACATGTTCCATAAATCATTTGAACATTTTTTGTTAAATGATGTGCAACAAGTCAGTTTCAGGATGTGTGTACGTGATTAATGTTAACAGTAATAAACATATTTTTTAGTCCTGCTTGTGCTACTACAATCAAAGACTAGTTTTTTTAAACAAGCTACCAGTATTTAAAGGAAAATTCGTGCATGGAATAGAAAGAGTTGTCCAGGAGAAAGTATTTTAGGTTAGATTTAAAATTTGCTTTGCTGCCTATCGGGTGTTTTATGTTATTGAGTAAATGATAAATTTTTTTCTGTATATTGAAATCCTTTCTGAGCCACTGACATCTTCAATTAATGAGTAATAAAGGTACTTTTTTCTTCTAGAGCTGTAGGTTTGGAAATCACTATTCTTCTAAAATTGCGATGGGTTATTCTTGATGAATTTCGGTAGCAAATGTATGTATTATAAAAGTGCCAACCTCCTTGGAGAGGTACCTACATGACTGTCGCAGGTGAACATTGTATATTATACTGTATATTGTATATATGGTTTCTTTTGTGCAATCAATGCTTTCTTTCCGAGTTATGACTGACCCCAGAAAATTATTCCATAAATCATTATTGAGTGGAAATATGCAAAATATGCCAGGAAGTTGTTTTGTTTGTTTCTAAGACTAGTAACTATATGGAGAGCAAAAGTAGCTCGAACTTAATTGTTTGAGCAGCTCAGTGATATGCCTCTACCAGTTCAAGGTGTGTACACCCAAATATTCGAAGCATTGTACCCTGTTTATTGACTCCTCTCATGCACTACATCAATTGTTGGTAGGTATGACACTCTTTGTTGTACATACTAGATATAGTGTGTTTCTCAAAATTAAGGGAGAGTCCATTTTCAGAGAACCACTTAGTAATTCTTTGAAAAATATTATTAACAGTCTCTTCTATTGCTTTCTCACTTATGGAATGTATTATAACAATAGTATCCTCTGCAAAAATTACTAGTTGTCTTGATAAATGTTAAGTGGAAAGTCACTCACATACATAATGAACAGGAATGGACTCAAAATTGAACCTTGTGGTACCGGTACTTCTTAATTTCTCCCCCATCTCAAAATTTCCTATCCTTTCAGAACTGTTTGAATTATTCAGCACAACTTTTTACATTCTGTTAAGTATCATTCAGATTAGTTGTATGTAAAGCCACCAGTTACATAAAATTTGAATTTTTCTAGAAGAGTAACACAATCTACAGAATAAAATACCTTGGAAAGGCCACAAAAAGTACCAACTGGCAATATGTTAGCATTTAATGCTTGTAATAATGGTAAGAAAATGTATAAATAGCATTCTGAATTGAGCAACCCTTCTGGAATCCAAACTGTGATGTGCTAAGTAAATTGTTTTTACTTACACGTGAGACTACATTTGAGTACATTGGGCCATATGAATAAAACTGAAGCACAAGCTTGCAGCAAAAGGTAGAAGTAAGAGCATTCACTTGGAAGCAAAAGGTAAAAGCAGAAGCCTTAGCTTCTGATTGTAATAATGACCTTTTGCTTTTCCTCTTTACCTTTTACTTCTAACACAGTAGCAAAAGCTCCTAGCCACCTGCTTGGTATGCATTGTCAGCGAACCATTGTTGAGCAAGAATGGGCTTCATCACTGTTTCCTTTGCCGTCCGACTGAGTTTCGCTTCATTTATTTTCAGTGAGTATTGTCACTTATTGACTGAAGATGTCCTCGTCCGATTCAGATGAAAGCTGGGTATGTGCAGAAAGTATGATGTTGTTTTTAGTCGGCTTTAGAAAATCATCCTGAGTATCAGAGAAGTCACAACTTCCAGAAGCAAAAAGAAAGAGAGGAGATGCAATCTTAAATGTTATACATTCATTTGAAACTAATATCAGCATTAAAACTGACAGGAAACAATTGCTAAAGAAAATGAGACTAAAAAGGAAAATGGATAAGAACAGAACGGGAAATAAACCGATTGTTTTAAATGTTTGGGAGAAAACGTTTTACAGCTTGCTACTAGGAGATGGGAATCCTACAATGAACCAGGTACCAGGTAAGACAAATTATAAACTCGTGTGATGTTAATATATATTTATTTTCCTTCAGTTAAAAAAATTACACATAGTCTGTAAATGTTAAAATGAGTTTTTTGTTTTTGCAAATCGTTAATTGATGGGCACTAAAATTAGTATATCCATCGAGAAAGCAGTTAGTAGCGTCCCTCTTAGACAACGAATGGAGTGTGCTCCCTGCCGCCGTTGGATAAGCAGCTGCAGCAGCAAGTCGTATACTCCTAGCTCACTCATTTGTTACATAGTTTAATTCTTAATTTCTTTGCGTGTTTTTGGTACTTGCATTGTTTAATTCATAAATTTCGGGCGTATTATACTATTTGAGAGTTGTAGCATCGCGTTTTAGTACCTGAATAGTGTAAATTCGCGTAGTCTCCTTCCGCCACCGAGCAGTGTCAGCAGTGCGCAAGTAGCAGCATTACTGCATTTACTAGGCAATCTTGTATTTTAATAACCGTTTAAATTTTGTCGATTTGTTTGCGCTCTCTGTAGATTAGTTCAGACGTTCTTTGCAAAACAGTTTTTAGCATGGATAGGGACTGCAACTGCTGTGTTCGGATGCAGGCTGAGTTGGCATCCCTTCGCTCCCAGCTTCAGGCAGTGTTGGCTTCGGTCACACAGCTTGAGGCTGTTGCCAATGGGCATCACTGTGGGGGTCCGGATGGGGGTTTGTCGGGGACGGCCAGCTCGTCCCACGCATCCCCCGATCGGACTACGACTGTGGTTGCCCGGGATACTGCCCGCATTGAGGCTGATCCCTCACCTGTGGTAGAGTGGGAGGTCGTCTCAAGGTGTGGCAGGAGGCGAAAGACATTCCGGAGGGCTGAACGGAAGGCCTCTCCAGTTTGTCTGACGAACCGGTTTCAGGCTCTGTCTCAGGCTGATACTGATCTTCGGCCTGACATGGCTGCTTGTCCTGTTCCAGAGGTTGCCCCTCAGTCTGCAAGATCCGGGCGGTCGCAGAGGGTGAGCTTACTGGTAGTTGGGAGTTCCAACGTCAGGTGCGTAATGGGGCCCGTTAGGGATATGGCAGCAAGAGAGGGGAAGAAAACCAATGTGCACTCCGTGTGCATACCGGGGGGAGTCATTCTAGATGTGGAAAGGGTCCTTCCGGATGCCATGAAGGGTACAGGGTGCACCCATCTGCAGGTGGTCGCTCATGTCGGCACCAATGATGTGTGTCGCTATGGATCGGAGGAAATCCTCTCTGGCTTCCGGCGGCTATGTGATTTGGTGAAGACTGCCAGTCTCGCTAGCGGGATGAAAGCAGAGCTCACCATCTGCAGCATCGTCGACAGGACTGACTGCGGACCTTTGGTACAGAGTCGAGTGAAGGGTCTGAATCAGAGGCTGAGACGGTTCTGCGACCGTGTGGGCTGCAGATTCCTCGAGTTGCGCCATAGGGTGGTGGGGTTTCGGGTTCCGCTGGATAGGTCAGGAGTCCACTACACGCAACAAGCAGCTACACGGGTAGCAGGGGTTGTGTGGCGTGGGCTGGGCGGTTTTTTAGGTTAGATGGCCTTGGGCAAGTACAGAAAGGGCAACAGCCTCAACGGGTGCGGGGCAAAGTCAGGACATGCGGGGACCAAGCAGCAATCGGTATTGTAATTGTCAACTGTCGAAGCTGTGTTGGTAAAGTACCAGAACTTCAAGCGCTGATAGAAAGCACCGAAGCTGAAATCGTTATAGGTACAGAAAGCTGGCTTAAGCCAGAGATAAATTCTGCCGAAATTTTTACAAAGGTACAGACGGTGTTTAGAAAGGATAGATTGCATGCAACCGGTGGTGGAGTGTTTGTCGCTGTTAGTAGTAGTTTATCCTGTAGTGAAATAGAAGTGGATAGTTCCTTTGAATTATTATGGGTGGAGGTTACACTCAACAACCGAGCTAGGTTAATAATTGGCACCTTTTACCGACCTCCCGACTCAGCAGCATTAGTGGCAGAACAACTGAGAGAAAATTTGGAATACATTTCACATAAATTTTCTCAGCATGTTATAGTCTTAGGTGGAGATTTCAATTTACCAGATATAGACTGGGACACTCAGATGTTTAGGACGGGTGGTAGGGACAGAGCATCGAGTGACATTATACTGAGTGCACTATCTGAAAATTACCTCGAGCAATTAAACAGAGAACCGACTTGTGGAGATAACATCTTGGACCTACTGATAACAAACAGACCCGAACTTTTCGACTCTGTATGTACAGAACGGGGAATCAGTGATCATAAGGCCGTGGCAGCATCCCTGAATATGGAAGTTAGTAGGAATATAAAAAAAGGGAGGAAGGTTTATCTGTTTAGCAAGAGTAATAGAAGGCAGATTTCAGATTACCTAACAGATCAAAACGAAAATTTCTGTTCTGACACTGACAATGTTGAGTGTTTATGGAAAAAGTTCAAGGCAATCGTAAAATGCGTTTTAGACAGGTACGTGCCGAGTAAAACTGTGAGGGACGGGAAAAACCCACCGTCGTACAACAACAAAGTTAGGAAACTACTGCGAAAGCAAAGAGAGCTTCGCTCTAAGTTTAAACGCAGCCAAAACCTCTTAGACAAACAGAAGCTAAACGATGTCAAAGTTAGCATAAGGAGGGCTATGCGTGAAGCATTCAGTGAATTCGAAAGTAAAATTCTATGTACCGACTTGACAGAAAATCCTAGGAAGTTCTGGTCTTACGTTAAATCAGTAAGTGGCTCGAAACAGCATATCCAGACACTCCGGGATGATGATGGCATTGAAACAGAGGATGACATGCGTAAAGCTGAAATACTAAACACCTTTTTCCAAAGCTGTTTCACAGAGGAAGACCGCACTGCAGTTCCTTCTCTAAATCCTCGCACAAACGAAAAAATGGCTGACATCGAAATAAGTGTCTAAGGAATAGAAAAGCAACTGGAATCACTCAACAGAGGAAAGTCCACTGGACCTGACGGGATACCAATTTGATTCTACGCAGAGTACGCGAAAGAACTTGCCCCCCTTCTAACAGCTGTGTACCGCAAGTCTCTAGAGGAACGGAAGGTTCCAAATGATTGGAAAAGAGCACAGGTAGTCCCAGTCTTCAAGAAGGGTCGTCGAGCAGATGTGCAAAACTATAGACCTATATCTCTGACATCGATCTGTTGTAGAATTTTAGAACATGTTTTTTGCTCGAATATCATGTCGTTTTTGGAAACCCAGAATCTACTATGTAGGAATCAACATGGATTCCGGAAACAGCGATCGTGTGAGACCCAACTCGCTTTATTTGTTCATGAGACCCAGAAAATATTAGATACAGGCTCCCATGTAGATGCTATTTTTCTTGACTTCCGGAAGGCGTTCGATACAGTTCCGCACTGTCGCCTGATAAACAAAGTAAGAGCCTACGGAATATCAGACCGCTTTGTGGCTGGATTGAAGAGTTTTTAGCAAACAGAACACAGCATGTTGTTATCAATGGAGAGACGTCTACAGACGTTAAAATAACCCCTGGCGTGCCAAAGGGGAGTGTTATGGGACCATTGCTTTTCACAATATATATAAATGACCTAGTAGATAGTGTCGGAAGTCCCGTGTGGCTTTTCGCGGATGATGCTGTAGTATACAGAGAAGTTGCAGCATTAGAAAATTGTAGCGAAATGCAGGAAGATCTGCAGCGGATTGGCACTTGGTGCAGGGAGTGGCAACTGACCCTTAACATAGACGAATGTAATGTATTGCGAATACATAGAAAGGAGGATCCTTTATTGTATGATTATATGATAGCGGAACAAACACTGGTAGCAGTTACTTCTGTAAAATATCTGGGAGTATGCGTGCAGAACGATTTGAAGTGGAATGATCGTATAAAATTAATTGTTGGTAAGGCGGGTGCCAGGTTGAGATTCATTGGGAGAGTCCTTAGAAAATGTAGTCCATCAACAAAGGAGGTGGCTTACAAAACACTCGTTCGACCTATACTTGCGTACTGCTCATCAGTGTGGGATCCGTACCAGATCGGGTTGACGGAGGAGATAGAGAAGATCCAAAGAAGAGTCGTGCGTTTCGTCACAGGGTTATTTGGTAACCGTGATAGCGTTACGGAGATGTTTAACAAACTCAAGTGGCAGGCTCTGCAAGAGAGGCGCTCTGCATCGCGGTGTAGCTTGCTGTCCAGGTTTCGAGAGGGTGCGTTTCTGGATGAGGTATCGAATATATTGCTTCCCCCTACTTATACCTCCCGAGGAGATCACAAATGTAAAATTAGAGAGATTAGAGCGCGCACGGAGGCTTTCAGACAGTCGTTCTTCCCGCGAACCATACGCGACTGGAACAGGAAAGGGAGGTAATGACAGTGGCACGTAAAGTGCCCTCCGCCACACACGGTTGGGTGGCTTGCGGAGTATAAATGTAGATGTAGATTTATTTCCAATATGATGGGTGTAGAGGATTTATGGGCAAAGATTAAACTGATTGTAAATCATGCTCTAGAGAAATATGTGCGGAGTAAGTGGATTAAGAACAAAAAAGACCAACCACCATTGAATAGCAGATATGAAAAATACTGAGGAAACAGTTTGTTTCACTCAAGGTTCAAAAACGGTCGTGTAAATTTCAACAGGCAAAAGTTATTAGAAGTTTGTGCATGTATAAAATGATCAATGGGTGAAGCATACAACTACTTTCACTTTCGTACCTTGGCAAGAGAACCCAAGAAAATTCTAGTCTTACATAAAATCGTTAAGCGGGTCGAAGGGGTCTATCCAGTCACTCAGTGACCAGTTTGGTTAGTACATAAATGAGTTGTCGGCTGGGGTGAGCAGCAATTTTACTGTTGTCTGAAGACACTGTGGTGTATGGAAAGATGTTATTTTCGAGGGAATGTAGGAGGATACAAGATGACATAGACAAAATTTGTAGTTTGTGTGATGAATTGCAGCTTGCTCTAAATGTAGAAAAATGTAAGTTAATGTAGGTGAGTAGGAAAAACAATACTGTAATGTTCAGATCCAACATTGATAGCGTGCTGCTAGACACAGTCAACTTCAGGTTATTGGGAGATTTCAGGAAAGTGTAGCTCATATATAAAGGAGACCATGTATAGAACACTAATGTGACACATTCTTGAGTACTACTTTAGTGTTTGGGATCTCCACCAGATAAGATTAAAGGAAGCTGTTGAAGCAATTAGAGGCGAGCCACTGGATTTGTTACTAGTATGTTTGATCAACATGTGATCATTACAGAGATGCTTCGTGAACTCAAATGGGAATTCGTGGAGGGAAGACAATGTTCTTTTAGTGAAAAGCTGTTGAGAAAATTTAGAGAGCCAACACGTGAAGCTAGCTGCAAAATGATTCCACTGCTGCCAACATACATATTGCATAAGGACTACAAAAATAAGATAAATTGGGGCTCGTGTGGATCATATGGATAGTCATTTTTCCCTTGCTTTATTTGCGAATCAGACAGGAAAGGAAATGACTAATAGTGGTTAAAGGCACCTTTTGCCACGCACCATACAGTAACCTGTGGAGTGTGTACAT
This sequence comes from Schistocerca americana, assembly GCF_021461395.2. Classification (NCBI taxonomy): domain Eukaryota; kingdom Metazoa; phylum Arthropoda; class Insecta; order Orthoptera; family Acrididae; genus Schistocerca; species Schistocerca americana. The sequence goes on from NC_060130.1 coordinate 867,834,263, forward strand.
AGTTGTAGATAATGAAAACGTTAATGGGCAACAGACAATATTTTCGGTTTTGGCTTGATACGAACTTTATCAGAAAAATGTTACTGGTCAGCGTAGTCACCAACTGAATAAAAGAATTGTTCAAGCAATATTATTATTATTATTCTTATTATTATTATTATTATTTTAATTCTGCTTAAAATTTGTATTCCTTTTGCAACTTTCTGATGTAAACTGGCAATACCTTCTAAAGCTTAACACACATGTAACTCACATGCCTTTATGTGTTAGTTCTTTTTGTTTGCTGTGTCCTGAGTGCTTTGCTATTCCGGATATTCTAACTATGAAAGCCATCATTTGTCTGAATCTCTTCGAGTTGGACCCTGATGTTGTTATTCAGATAGCCTTCTTCTGTAATAGAAAAATTTGTTTTAAGTGACATGTGATGTAACCCCGAATATTATTCTGTATGTTGCAAGAGACTGAAAATGACCAAAGTACAGGGTGTCCATAATTAAAGTCATGGTTTCAAAATGCTGTAGAAAGAGAACCACTGCTCAGAATGACGTCAAATTTGAACAGCATGTTATTGACACAGGGGGAAACATCATGGAACAAAAAGAATGTAATAAAAATTTTAGCACTAGATGGCCCCGTAAGCATCAATGGGGTCAGCTACAAATGACATGAATTGCAGTACGATGGCTAAGGTGTGAGTTGAACATTACTCCATCTGTATTCATCAATGTGTATGACTGTGTAAGTATGACAGTTAACAGTTGTGGTATTGTCAGTGGAGTAAGCCCATCCATCACAGCAACGTCATACCACATGGGATGTGAAAAAAATCAGTTTTTAATTGTCCTGGGGCGAAAAATCACATAAAAAGGAAAATGACATCTGTTTCTAATTGTCGTGACACTGGTGCTAGACATGTTGAATATATTGTCCACCATTTTCTGCCACAAGTTGAAATCGAGAAATATCAAATTCCACAACAGATTGAAGTGTCTTGGGGATCGTGTTCAGAATTAGTTGTGCATTGCAAGCCTTCAATTCAGCTACATTCATAATTGGAGCACTGAACACAACATCTTTCAGATAACCCCGCAATCAGCAGTCTCACAAGATCAGGTGATGCGGACAGCCAGGCTGCAGGAAAATGACAACTGATAATTCTAACATTTCCGAAATACCTCTGCAGCAGCCACTTCACTTGCTGTGCAATGTACTAAGGAACACCATCTTTCATAAAAATGATCCTACCCACACATCCACACTGTTGAAGGATTGAAATGATGTCGGTGCTCGGAAGACTGTCATAGCATTTACCAGTGACAGAACAGGTAACAAAACCTACAGGATACATCTCCTTGAAAATATATGGCCCTGCAATAAACAAAACCATCAACTCGCACCAGTCACCTTTGCTGAATGAAGTGGTACTAGTTGATGTGCGTGCAGGTTTCCATTGCCGATATTCCGCAAACCTGCAGATTGACATGTCCTTGGAGGTGGAAATGTGCTTTGTCTGTCCAAACAATGGTCCATGGCCATTCATTGTCCAGATTCATACGAACAAGAGATTCCAGAGTGAACTTTTGTCTTACTGGCAGGTCAGCAGGAAACAATTCCTGAACACAGGTGATTTTGTACGGATAGCCACGCAGGATGTTTTGTAGGATTTTATGCACCATGCTCACATGCATGTCCAATGTTCAGGCAGCTCCCTGTGCACTGCATGCATGTTCGCACACCATCACTCAGTCCTTCCTGCAGTGCTGTGTCCACATTTTTGATAGATGTCGGTTCAACTTCTTTCCTCTGTCTGCCATATTGCACTTCAAAAGAACTGGTCTTTTCGAATTTTTAAATCATATTCTCCAAACCCTTAGCGGTCATCAGACCAAGGCCTTTTTCCATACCCTTGAGTGTCCGGAACTTCTGCAGGGCTACTGGCACACCGTCACCATTCTTGTAAAAGAGGTTTACTAGCAGTGTGCGATCCTTCATGGAGTCATATTATGTAAATTGAAGGTGGAAGGGAAGAAAGGAAAGGAAAGCGAAGAAACTTGATGTCAGCTCCATCAGGACTTCATGCACAGAATCAGTGGTGATTCGTGAAAATGCATGCTGGACCAGGATTTGAACTGAGAATCTCTTGCTTACTAGACAGTTGCATTAACCACTGTGCCATATGGAACAGTGTTTATCGCAACTGTGTGGACTCTCTCAGTACGCCTCTTTACTGACTTATAGGACCACCAAGCACCACTTATCCGCAGTCCCCATACATGTATTCCATGTGTGCCACTTTGAGATTCCTGCAGTAGATCGAACATAATTGTACATCCATACTGAATGTGGTGGATTTATTGCCCATCGAGGCACCCAGTTATATAACTGATTCACCTCGATGGGCAATGAATCCACCACCTTAAGTTCAGATGCATAATTAAGTTCAATGTCATATGGGAATCTCAAAGTAGGGAGCATGAAGTACATGTATGGGGACTGCGGCTAGATGATGATTGGTGGAAATATGTGTTGGCTCAGAGGTGTACCGGGCTCAAATCTCAAGCTAGCACACATTTTCACTTGTTGTTGCCAATTCTGCATCAAGTCTTCATGCAGGTGACATCAATAGTTCCTTCCCTTTCCTTTCCTCTCTCGCCCTCCACCTTCAATTTACATAATATGTACTGTAGCTGCAGATTTATTGTTGTGTCTGTTCATTCAGACATGTCCAAAAGTGCAGACAGCACACATTCCTGTAATTCATGTAGACAGTCATAATGGGCATCGGGCATCTCAGGTGCAAACTGAGGAACGGCCATGTTGCACATCTGTTGGTGAGCATATTCTGATACTTAATTGTGGTCTGTTGGTAAAATTTTTGTTAGTGTGTGTGTGTGTGTGTGTGTGTGTGTGTGTGTGTGTGTGTGTGTGTGTGTGTTTTTGTGTTTGTTTTCTGTGACATTTTCCCCTGCGGAACTAGTATGCTGGTCAAATTTGACAGCATTCTGAGCAGTGGTTCTCTTTCTACACTGAAACTGACACTTGAATTACGGATGTATTATGTGTGTTGCGATGTTGTTTGAAAATACAGGCACAGCATGTAATTACTGGACAACTGGGTGACTTCAGGTTGCCTAATAGAGCATGCCAGATTTGTGTATTACCTCTGGTAACTTTCACCTCAGCAGTGATGCACATCTTTGAACGATTTTCTTGTAAGTAAAACAAGTTAGCAACTCTATTTGCAATCACTTTGACTTCACTGTTAGTATCTTGTATAACTGTGCAAGTGTTCTCCAATATTACTGTGTCATTGTTGTCCATGACCTAACCCACTTAAATGAGACAAAATGTTGTTGCCACGTGTACATCACCTTTAGCTGTTACTTGTATAGTGCTGCGGCCTGTAAGCATTAAATTCTCTTTCATTTTTGTCACATGTGTGAACACTTTTGGATTGGTGTACATATGCGATGTGGATTGCACCAAAAAAGTTTTGGTGTTGCAAAACTTCTGAGCAGGCTCATTTATAAAGAAACAGTAGTGAGCCTCATTGACATTGTCCGCAGCTTGCACACTTAGTTTCTTCTTGAAAAAACACTCATCTTCTTTGCATCCCTTCTTGGTGCATTTGTACACTGATTTTTCCCTTTTTTAGTTTTTTTTAATTTTGTTCCAATTTGTCACTGTCATAGCAATTTTTGACTTGTCCTCGAAACATTTACCTGATTTAACGAACATCGCAGCACTTGCAGTTTTGCTGCCTTTCTGAATGCTTGCATTGTGTTCTTCCAAGAGTTTTACTTTCAGTGTCTTGACATCTGATAGATTGTCATGGGATTCAATAGCACATCTAAAATTTTCATAGTTGTGAATGCACAGATCGCATCTAGTTGAAGCAGTACCTGAAGTGATGTAGTGCGATTCCTTGGTGGCTTCAGCTCAGCATGATTGATGGATAAAATCAAGTTTGCTTTTGCTTTTCTGTCTGCCACTAGCCATGCTTTATATGTAGCATCTGCAGCAGCAAGCATTTCACCTTTGCCAGTCAGTGCAGATAATGGTGTTTCCAAATATTTGTCACCATATGTTGTTTTTGATGACTAATGCCTTGACTTGTATTCTCTAAGTCGCACGACTGCATATCCAGTCAAAATCCATGTACAGCAGTCGTGTGTGCCATATTTTTCATGTTAATAGATTTATTTATTTATGCACTTTTCAGCTTATGAATTTGTTTTCATCTAATCAAAAACTGTAACTCTTGCTGATGATGTAACTTGTCCCCATAACCTGTTGGGATGTGGTTTGAAAGTACAAGTACAACAAATAATTACTGAACAACTTTATTTTTAACTCACTGTGTGGAGAATAACACAGAACTAAGAACATTAGACTTGAGGAAGTATGCATATAGTGACATATATTACATGGTGGTAATATTTGAATCTCAACAGTGCTATACTTGCACCTTCCGAGGTAGAAATGTTAAATGTTGGCGATAATTCTAAAAGAAAAACAGACTTAATTGAGTTTCTGTGCGTGTTTTATTACATGGTCATAAAAATTTAGGTTTTAATCAACATGAATGCAATGAATGAATGAATGAATCAACATCAATGCAGTGAATAATGTTGAGGCAAATCAATTGTTAATTGGCAATGGGTGGGTTACTGGCCACACTTGAGTTCTCTAAGGCTTGTTCTGGTAAGTGAAATTATGCCTGAATTAACCATCGTCTCCCCCCCCCCCCCACCTCCCACCCCCCCCCCCCCCCCCCAGCTGATCTCCATTCTACATAAATGACTGCAGAATTCATATACACACATAAATTTAATGTACCCAACAAAGCTACCCACTCTTAAGACCTCTGTAGATACGCATACCATGTTAAGTACTTTTGGCACAAACACCTGCATTTGCAGTTGTTGCGATGGAGAAACATTCAGAAACAATGTGATACAAATACAACTGAAATAGAGAGAACAGTAAATGAAATGCAAAACAAATCCTCTACTGGTTGGGATGAAATTTCCTCCAGTATCTTAAAAAAATGCAAACATCCCCCCCCCCCCCCCCCCCTCATCTTCCTTGTACAGAGGCTAGAATAGGCCCGAGATATTCCTGCCTGTCGTAAGAGGTGACTAAAGGAGTCTCATACGTTTCAGCCTTTATGTGATGGTCCCCTGTTGGGTTTGACCTCCATCTTTCTAAATTTTCCCGAAGAGCGAGCCAACTGGGGAAGGGCACCTTACATGGTGCATAATATCCATCATGCATTGAGATCTTTAGCCCATTTTCTTGTCATCGCATTGTAGTCCCACTCATTCTCCATCTCTTGGCAGAGGACACCTTCCTGGGTGCATTTTACACCATGCACTATGCAGGGTCGCTTTCTGCACTGACGATGACCACGGACTTCTTAGCACCTTATATCCAGCACGGTAGCCAGTCTGTTGTGGTGGGGCTGCCATGTACCCTGTTGGTTGTAGCCCTCTGACAACACAGGGATCACTCTGCTGATGCCTGCACCGTTAACTCCCCATGTATGCCATGAAGTATATGTCCACCTCCCTGGGGCATCGGGACTCCCGGCAATGGCCATCCTGCCAGGTGGCCCTTGCTGAGACTGGGTGGCACCTGTGGGAGGGACCCTGGTTGGAGTGGGTGGCATCAGGGCGGATGACATGCCATGAAGCGTAGTATGTCATCTCTTGATGGTGGTCCGCCAACAGCAGTCTCTAAGCAGGCAAAGTCAACTTCTGTGATAAGAAATATGACCCCAAATCATTCCCCTCCCTGGCCACACCATGGGAGGAATGCCCGGGTAAGGATGGCAGTGAAGCATATTCGCCCCGGTGCCTCGTATGTATGAGAGTTAATGGGGAATCTTTCATGTCCATGAAGCCTCAGTTTTTTGTAGAGCATTTGGAGGACAACTTTGGGGAGGTGGAGGGCTTATTCAAAATGCACTCTGGGTCAGTCTTGATAAAAACAGCATCCTCTGCCCAGTCACGGGCATTACTCGCTTGTGGCAAGTTGGGGGATGTTTCTGTTACCATCACGCCCCATAAGAGCTTAAATATGGTGCAGGGTATTATATTCCACAAGGACCTTCTTTTGCAGTCTGATGACAAGCTGTGCGCCAGTTTAGAGTGGCGAAGTGTTCATTTCGTCCTGCGTGTACATCAGGGTCCGAGGGATAATCAGGTTCCCACCAGTGCCTTCATCTTGGCCTTCGAGGGTGACAAATTGCCCGAGAAGGTCAAGGCGATGGTCTACCGCTGTGACGTCAAGCCATATATCCCTCCCCCAGTGCGGTGCTTTAAGTGCTGGAAGTTTGGCCATATGTCTTCCCGCTGTACTTCCAGCATCACATGTTGAGATTGTGGACGTCCATCACATCCTAATACTCCATGTGCCCTGCCTCCCATCTGTGTCATCTGCAGAGAACGTGATTCACCTTGCTTGCCAAACTGCAGGATTTTACAGAAAGAGAGGAAAATCATGGAATATAAGACCCCGGCCCGACTGACCTACACTGAGGCTAAGAGGAAATTTGAGTGCCTACGTCCTGTGGCTATGACCTCATCTTACACTGCCGCTACAAGAACAGTTGTCACCCCATCAGTTCTTAACATTCCCGTCGCCTCTCAGAACCAGTTGCTCCCACACCACCTACTTCGGGAGCAACACCTCCCAATTATCAGAGATATCAGTCCTCACTTGAGCTGGAGAAGTGTAAGTCTTCCTCGGCTACTCTCACTACGAAGGGGTCCTTTGGGTCACTCCCTTCCTAGGTTTCTGCTAGTGGGAAAGATTACAGAACCCAAAAGCAGCTGGTTGTAGGGCTTCATGTTCATCCTCAGTCACAGAGACTGAATCAGTGAAGTCCTCCCAGCCAGGGAATCCCAAGAAGCAGTGAGAGAAATTGAAAAAGAAGGTCCCCAAGACTAAAGGAATTGCGAAGGTACTCACACCACCGCTACCTACAAGCTCTGTGTCCGCAGATGAGGTAGAGGTTCTGGCGTCCGCTGAGGACCTGGATAAGGGCAACACAGGAAAAAACTGTCTGCGATGTATATCTTCCTCCAGATGGTGCGGTATCCCTGAATGTATTAACTGCACTGATTGATCAACTCCCTAAACCTTTCCTACTTTTGGGAGATTTTAATGCCCATTCCCCCTTTTGGGGTAGCACCATGCTTACTGGCTGAAGCAGAGATGTCAAAACTTTACTGTCTCAGTTTGACCTCTGCCTCTTAAATAGTGGGGCCGCCACACGTTTCAGTATGGCTCATGGTAGTTACTCGGTCATTGATTTATCCCTCTGCAGCCCAGGACTTCTCCCATCTATCCACTAGAGAGCACACGTTGGCCCGTATGGTAGTGACCACTTCCCCATCTTCCTGTCACTGCCGTGGCTTCAGGCCCATGGATGCCTGCCCAGATGGGATTTAAACAAGGCAGACTGGGAAACTTTCACCTCTGCTGTCGAATGTCCCCCACATGGTAACTTTGATGTGATGGTTGAGCAGATGACTACAACAATTGTTTCTGTGGCAGAAAACACGATTCCTCACTATTTAGGGTGCCCCGGTGAAAGGCAGTCCCTTGGTGGTCGCCAGAAGTCGCTGAAGCAATTAAGGAGCTTCAGTAAGCTCTACACTGGTATAAATGGCACCCTCCCCTAGACCACCTCATAGCCTTTAAACAGCTCTATGCCCATGTTCACCATCTTATCAGACGACAGAAGCAGGAGTGTTGGGAGATATACGTCTCGACCATTGGATGTCATATGTCACCTTCCCAAGTCTGGGAAAAGATCAAACATGTTTTCGGGTACCAGATACCAACAGGTGTTCTCGGTATTAACATAAATGGCGTGTTATCTACTGATGCAAATGCAATTGCTGAGCACTTTGCTGAGCACTATGCTTGAGCCTCTGCATCGGAGAATTACCCCCTGCCTGTCACACTCTCAAACGGCGGCTGGAAGGGAAAATCCACTCGTTCACTACACGCCACAGTGAATCCTATAACGCCCCATTTACAGAGTGGGAGCTCCTCAGTGGCCTTGCACATTGCCCTGACACAGCTCCTGGGCCAGATCGGATTCACAGTCATATGATTAAACATCTCTCATCTGACTACAAGCAACATCTCCTCATCATCTTCAAGCGGATCTGCTGCTATGGCACCTTTCCATTGCAATGGCGGGAGAGCACCATCATTCCGGTGATCAAACCCGGTAAGAACCTGCTTTTGATGGATAGCTATTGGCCCATAAGCCTCACCAACATTCTTTGTAAGCTGCTGGAACGTATGGTGTTTTGGCGGTTGTGTTGGGTCCTGGAGTCACGTGGCCTACTGACTCCATGTCAGGGCGGCTTCCGACAGGGTCGCTCTACCACCGATAATCTTGTGTCCCTAGAGTCTGCCATCTGAACAGCCTTTTCCATACTCCAACACCTGGTTGCCGTCTCTTTTGTTTTACGAAAAGCGTATGACATCATATCCTTGCCACATTATACGAGTGGTGTCTCTAAGGCCCGCTTCCAATTTTTATCCAAAATTTCCTATTGCTTCATACTTTCCATGTTCAAGTTGGTGCCTCCCATAGTTCCCCCCGTATCCAGGAGAATGGGGTCCCACAGGGCTCTGTATTGAGTGTCTCTCTATTTTTAGTGGCAGCAGCTGTAGGGCCGTCTGTCTCACCTTCTCTGTATGCAGACGACTTCTGCATTTCGTACTGCTCCAACAGTACTGGTGTTGCTGAGCGGCACTGACAAGGAGCCATCCACATGACACAGTCATTGGCGCTAGCCCACGGTTTCCAGTTTTCGGCCTCAAAGTCGTGTGTTACGCACTTGTTGGCGTCGTACCGTTCATCCAGAACCAGAACTTTACCTTAATGACGATCCACCCACTGTAGTGGAGACATATCAGTTCTTAGGACTAATTTTTGACACCCGATTGACTTGGCTTCCTCACCTTCGTCAACTTAAGTGGAAGTGCTGGCAGTACCTCAATACTCTCCGCTGCCTGAGCAACACCAACTGGGGTGCAGATTGCTCTACACTGCTGCAGCTCTACAGAGCCCTTGTTCAATTCTGCCTTGACTACGGGAGTCTGGTTTGTGGTTCAGCAGCACCCTCAGTGTTGAGTTTACTCGACCCAGTGCACCACTGTGGGATTTGACTAGCGATGGGAGCTTTTAGGACGAGTCTGGTGACCAGCATCCTGGCGGAGGCTGGAGTGCCCCTTTTCCCACCCACAGCAGTTCATCTCTTGCATCAGCGGCCCAGGTCAGGGCTTACAATTGCCGTGCATGTCAGATCCCTTCTATCCGAACTGGAGTCCTTGCCTTTTCACCTATACTCAAGGTTCATTCGCGTACACCTCCATGGTGCACACTTAGGCCACGGCTTCACCTGGACCTTTCACATGGCCCAAAGGCCTCAGCTCACCCCACGGCTCTCTGCTGTCACTTCCTCTCGATTCTTGACATGTACCGAGGCCACGAAATGGTTTACACCAATGGCTCGATGGCTGATGGTCACGTCGGCTTCGTGTATGTTTATGGAGTACATATTGAACAGCATTCTTTGTCCCATTGCTGCAGTGTTTTTACTGCCAAGCTGGTGGCTATACCTTGTGCTCTTGAGTGCATCCGTTCATGCTCTGGGGAGTCATTTCTTCTGTGTTCTGACTCCTTGAGCAGTCTACAAGCTGTCAACGAGTGCTACCCTTGTCATCCTTTCGTAGCGACCATCCAGGAGCCCATCTATGCCCTGGAACAGTCCAGTTGTGCATTGGTGTTTGTGTGGACCCCAGGACACATCGGAATCCCAGGCAATGAACTTGCTGACACGCTGGCCAACCAGGCTACATGGAAACTGGGTATGGAGGTCAGCATTCCAATAACTGACCTGTGTTTGTTTTTACGCCAGGTTTTTCGGATTTGGGAGATGGAATGGCATATTTTCAGTATGCACAACAAACTGCGTGCCATTAAGGAGACTATGAATGTGTGGCAGTCCTCCATGCAGACCTTTTGCAGGGACTCTGTGGTTCTCTGCTGGCTTTGCATTGGCCATGCTTGGGTGACACACAGCTACCTTCTGCGCCGTGATGACCCACCTCAGTGTCGGTGCGGTGTCTGGCTGACAGTGGCCCATATCTTGGTGAGCTGCCCTTCTTTGGCTGCCCTGTGACGGACTCTGCAGGTACCGGACTCGTTGCCATTAATTTTAGCTGACAACGCTTCATTGGCTAATTTAGTTTTACGTTTTATATGTGACAGTGGATTTTATCATTCTATATAAGTTTTGGCACATGTTCTTTGTCCCTTTGTGTTCTCCACTCTAATGCTTTTAGGGCGGATGTTTTAATGTGTCGCAGAGTGGCTGGCTTTTCCTTTTTATTCTCATTGTCGGCCAGCCACGGTCATCTGCTCTCTTGTTTTTACCCCGTCTACCTGTTTCTTGCTTCTGTGGTGTTCTTTTCCTGTTTTGTCCATGGTGGTGTTGTTTGCCCTTCTGTCGTTCTTCTGGTTCTTCCTTTCTCCTGTTGTTGTGCTGTATGTCTCCTTTCTTTTCTCCTTTCCTTTGTGTAATTATTTTACCGGGAACACGGGACTGATGACCTTGCAGTTTGGTCCCTTCCCCTCCCCCTTTTAAACCAACCAACCAAATATTCACTCATCCCTGTTCTTCTTCAATTCTTCAATGAAAGTTTGAATAAAGGAGTGTTTCCATCTGAATTAAAATATACAGCAGTAAAGCCATTGGACAAAAAAAGGTAGTACTTGCTACATCGAAAACTGTTGACCCATCAGCTTAATTCTGGTCATAAGCAAAGTATTAGAAAAGCTTACTGCAATAAGATTAGAAAACTTTCTCGTCACAGATAGCATTACGAGAAACTCAGTATGGTTTTAGGAAAGGCTACTCAATAACATCTGCCATATTGATTTAGTAAATACAATATTTATGAAGTTACATGAATAAAAAAGGGTGGCATGTTTGTTCCTAGATCTATCATGTGCATCTACAATAGTATTTCACAAACTGCTACTTGATAAACTGAAAACATATCGTGTCAGCGGAACAGTTAAAAATATTTTACAGTCACACCTTCAAGACAGATGTCACACAGGTCACACACAAAGTGGTCAACATTATTAAGGTACAGCTCCTGTCCAGCCATACTAAAGTGTGGTTTGCCCCAAGGGTCAGTTCTGGGGCATTTGTCATTCACATTATATATCAATGATACGCCCACAGAACACAACAGCAAGGTACTTTTAACTATGTGGACAGGAGTTGTTAACTGGGGAACCAATGCGAATGATCTGGTCCAAAATTGCTCATTGCTCTGGTGTCTAACTCGAATTGAAAAATTACTTTCAAAACAATCACTTAATCTTAAAACATCAGTAAAACAAGTCTAATGAAGTTCCAAATACACCTCAAACCAGATGGAGTGCAATGGAGTGTTATGTCTGATGATGATACAAAAATAAAATTGGATGATAAAACTACTTTCCTTGGTGTAATGCTAGACTGTCTTCTCTCCTGGGAGCATCACATTGACTTATTATGCCAAAAATTAAGAAAATCAATTTATACAATGAGGGCAATGCCACAAGTTCCCATATATGAGCGAATGAGCATTATATACTATGTTTTAGTGTGTACATGCCTCACATGTGGGCTTGAAGTAGGGGAGTGTGCTGATGCCAAGCATGTAAATAGCATATCCATCCTTCAAAAAAAGGCAGTGAAGATCATTTGTAAGCTTAGTTATAATGAGTCTTGCAAAGGAATATTCAAAAGTAAGAATCAACTAACACTGCCATCAATATATGTTTATAAAAAAGTTCAACTAATTTTAAAATACAAGCACTATAATAGTCTAAATAGTGATGTGCACATTTACAATACTTGGAGAGACTATGATTATAATGTGGAAAGACGTAACACAGAAAGTGCAGACGACAGCCCGTATTGCATGGAGATCAAATTTTATAACCAACTTACAAAAATTTATGAAGCTCAAGTGGAAAGTGATTTGAAATGGTCTGGAAGGAGTTTCTTATCAATAAATGTTTTTACTGTATTGAGGAATTCCTTTCAGAGGGGGACAATACTTTCATTTGTACAAATAATATTTATATATACCAGTAATCAAGCAATATAACTTTTTTATCTTTATTGTCTGTAATTATTTGCACAAAGTTATGAGAGGAAGTGTAAAATATGTACACAATCCAAAACAAATCCTTGTGTTTGTCTATGGAGAATGGATGAATGAATGAATGAATGAATGAATGAATGAATGAATGAATGGAGTATGCTCAGAGAACTGCAGGCCATAAAGATTGTGGTTCATGCTTGGTCAGAAGACAATGAAAAGAAAGGCATCCACTCTTCTGTAAGTAATACATGTTGTTATTTGGTAACCATTGCTTATAAACTGATGGTGCCATAATATCCACATCTGTCAACACCTGTCTTGGAGTCTGAGGGTATTTTGCACATCTCATATCTCTTGTGTACCAGGTGGAATGGTTTTGTCATGGCTGGCTCTCTCAAGGATCTCAAAAATGCTGATGGAATGTCATCTGCTCCAGGTGCCTTGTTTAGAATTAGTTGTTTCAGCTTCACCAAAATTGCAAATAAATAAACATGTAATTAAAAAACATTTAGTGCTGCTCACAGCCATTTAAATCACAATTTGGTCTCCAAACCTTATTATCCCATACAATTTACACTGACGCCTGTGACATCACCTGACTTAGTTTCAATATGTTACATTACCTTTGTTTTACTTTTCTTATCCATCTTTGCAACCACATTTCAAGAGACTTTCCATTCTATTCCACTGATCCTTCATGTCCTTTGCCATTTCTGACAGAATTAAAAGGTCATCAGCAAACGTCAAAGTTTTTATTTCTTCTCTGTTAACTTCAATTCCCTTTCCAAATTTCTGTACAAGTTTCAGATATCCCATTTATTCCTGTATTTTATCCCTACTGTCAGATTTTCAAAAATTGTAGTCCAGCCAACAATGTCAAAAGGTTTCTCTAAATCTACAAATGCTATAAACTTATGTTAGCCTTTCTTTGGAACCCAAACATCTTCACTGACATTGGGTTCTACGTCTTTGCACTCTTCTGTAAGTAATACATGTTGTTATTTGGTAACCATTGCTTATTAAACTGATGGTGCCATAATATCCACATCTGTCAACACCTGTCTTGGAGTCTGAGGGTATTTTGCACATCTCATATCTCTTGTGTACCAGGTGGAATGGTTTTGTCATGGCTGGCTCTCTCAAGGATCTCAAAAATGCTGATGGAATGTCATCTGCTCCAGGTGCCTTGTTTAGAATTAGTTGTTTCAGCTCACTTTCAAATTCTTGTGGCATTGTAATATTTCCCCTCTAAACTTCATCTAATGTTTCTTCTCTTTCCTTAACATTGTCTTAAAGTTTGTTTCCTTTGTACAGCCCTATATATTCCTGCTACTTTTCCTTTCCTTCTTTGCTTGATACTGACTTCCTATATGAACTCTTGCTATTAATACAGGTGCTTCTTTTTTTTCCAAAGTTCTTTTAATTTCTCTGTAGCTGGCATCTACAGCTTTGCATTTCTCCTCTAGCCAGTCCTGCTTTGATATTTTGCACTTTCTTTCAATCTCATTTTTTAGATGTTTGTATTTTCTTTGCCAGCTTCATTTTCTGAATTTTTATGTTTTCTCCTTTCATTAATTACATTCAATATCTTGTGTGTTATCCAAGGATTTATAATTGACCTTTGCCTGTTCACCTATTTATTCTCGACTGCCTTCAGCATTTCATCACTGAAGCTACCTATTAACCTTTTATTGTATTCCTTTCACCTGATTCAGTCAGTTCTTGCCTAATGCTCCCTTTGAAACTATCAACAAGCTCTGTTTCATTGAACTTATCTAGGTTCCATCTCCTTTAATTGGTGTTTCTGCAATTTCTTCAGTTTTAATGTGCAGTTCATAACCAATAAATTGTGATTAGTGTTAACATCTGTAATTTAAAACCTGGTTTTTAAAAATCTCCTTCTTACCTTTATATAATCTATCTGAGACCTTTTCGTGTCTCCAGATCTCTTCACGTATACAACCTTATTTCGTAATTTTTAAATCAAGGGTTTCTTCAGTTTTAATGTGCAGTTCATAACCAATAAATTGTGATTAGTGTTAACATCTGTAATTTAAAACCTGGTTTTTAAAAATCTCCTTCTTACCTTTATATAATCTATCTGAGACCTTTTCGTGTCTCCAGATCTCTTCACGTATACAACCTTATTTTGTAATTTTTAAATCAAGGGTTGGTAGTTAATAAATCAAGTTCTGTGCAGCAATCTACAATACAGCAGCTTCCACTTTTGTTCCTTCTAGTCCATGTTCTAATATTAGTCCTATTTGTCTTTCTCTTCTTTTCTCTACTATTGAATTCCAGTACTCGATGCCGTCATCATCAAACCATACAGTAGAGCTGCATGTCCTCTGGAAATATAAATGTTTCCCCTTGATTTCAGCCATTGGCAGTGCCAACATAGTAAGGCCATACAAATTAACATAACAAGGCCAAATCGGTTAATTATCCAGACTGCTACCTTTCTTTTGGAGCCATATCTCAATCAGGCTTCTCTACAGATAGCCCTCTAATGTGCTGCATTGTAAGTGACATACGCGAGAATGATACAGTGCTGAAACTTTGTGGAACTTGCCAAGAATTGTGTAGAAAGTGACTGTGAGTGAAATGCCAGCACTTTATTGCAGTACTGATTCTGACTGGAAAAATACTTCATACGTTTTACACAAATAAAAAAATCAATGTTTCTTATTTGATTTGATATTTCTTTTTCTTCTCCTCTCTTCTCCTCTCCTCTCCTCTCCTCTCCTCTCCTCTCCTCTCCTCTCCTCTCCTCTCCTCTCCTCTCCTCTCCTCTCCTGCCTCCTGTCCCCTTTGGAATGTGGGTGTATTCCTCCAAATACTGGTGTTTGTGCTGCATCCTATATTACAATTCAAACATTAAATGTGAAATTAGGTTAGAAAAAGAATGGTGATTTAAAGATACATGTTGCTGTATTATAGTTCTGGTTGCTAATGGTCTCACCCTTCTCACTAAATCTATCCTCATCACACTAATGTTTATAATAAAAGGTAGAAGAAAGATAATCCTTCATTTATATAAAAATTCATTTGCTCAAATTATCAACTGTAACATATCTGTAAATGTGACATATTCCTCAAAATTACTGAAACATTTATTAAAATATCAAGGAAACTGTCTAAATATGATAACTTTTGAAAGTTATATTCACACACTTAAATTCCCCAGTTCCAAACTAATTGTGTGAGCCTTATTGACAAACCTGCACTTACTATTTCCTGTTTTCTTTATAACTTTTTTGTTGCAGGTAAAGTAGGAAAGAAAGCTACAAAAATAATGAATGCAAAAGAAAGATGTGCAGTCAAAGGAGGAGAAAGCATGAGCACAGTTTCAAAGGAAAGTCTGAAACATCTCACAGAATTATACAAAGAAACATGCAAGCGATATGAAGATTATATACGTAACTTGATGGAGTTCTGTGAAGAGGCTGAAATTGAAGAAATAAATCGACAAAAAACCATTGAAAACTTGAAAACATTATTGGAAGCACGGTAATTCACTTTTTTATGGTATGTTGTTGGTAGAGACCTGGAAATGTAGTATCTATTTTTGGCAAAATTTGGATATAATATTTTCTTTTTAAATGATTACACATAAAAATGAAACTGGCTATTTTATAAAGGAGGAGGAAAAAAGATGGTGGCTGGGGAGGTTTTTTGATTGGACTGTTTGCTTCTGCAAAAATTTCAACATTTATGTTCTTCTTTTGGCTGTATTTAATTTTCAGCAAATGATTGTTTCTGTTGAGAAGCAGCAGCATTTTTCTACCTGTGAACTCAGTGCATCTCCAATGTGAGGTGTTTCTAGACATTATTTTTCTGTATACTGCCCAATTTGTTAGTTACAACATCAGCAGAATATTAATTTTGGCTCTTTGTGGGCATTCATAGCAGTGCTACAATTAGAATGGACAAAGTACTTAGTGTAGAAGTAGAACCAAAAATAACTCTATTTGCATGTTAGGGGAAGAATTTCAGTGCAGTGAAAATACATTGACAGATTTTGTTTTCTGGTTACTGTAGTGCAGAGTGTAGGCACTACAGACTAGCAGTCTGCCATGTGCACAAAAAATTAGAATTTTGACTGCCAGAGGGGAGAGCAGCGGTGTGGGGAAAGAAGCCCTGCCTCACTCTCGAGCCCATGTTCTGTGTTCCTGTGAAAGCAGAACTGACTCATTAAGGCTTTCGTGGCCACTTGTTGACAAACTGCCTATTGGCTTCTGTCTCGGGTTCTTCGGCTGACGTTCATGTAATGATTTTACTGATGTTTCACCAGCACGAGTGGATGGCATTGTCAAAGCTTCAGCCTCCATTGCTGGTGGTGAACTGGTGCCAAGCTCGCAGCTGCAGACTATATGTACCTGGCACGCCAACGTCCGAAATAAAATTTGCCAATGTGGGAGTTCTGGCTGTAGAGAACCACTATCACACGCGCTTGTTCAGAGAAGCTGTAGAAATACAAAAACACATGAACAGTTTCAATAAGAAAGAGGAAAGCCTTAAGTTAAATTCATCCTGGCTTCCCGTACTGCAGTGAATGACCGTCACAGGTAGCAAGAGGAGAACTGCACCTGAAATGACCGAGGAGAAGCCCTCAGACATTGGCACGCCAGGTAAATTTAGTCTGCGGCCGTGAGCTCAGCTCGAGTTCACCACCGGCGGTGGAGGGTGAAGTTTTGACAATGCCAGCCACTCGTGCTGGCGAAATGTCAGTCAAATCATTACATAAACGTCGGCCGAAGAACCCAAGACAGAAGCCAATAGGCAGTTTGTCAGAACTGACTCATAGTCACAGTATTAGCCAATCCCTTCTGGTGTTCTGAGGGTCATAATCAAAATTCATGGTGGACCAAGATTAGTCTTCTCACTCATTTCAAAATAAGAAAAGAAAATGACGAACAACACCCAACTCAAAGCATTTGGTAAGGGCTACGGGGCAATAGTCAAATAACCCACCCTAAAGAAATAGCAAACTTTGTTAATGTTTGCTTCAACAACATTGTTAAGAAATTACAACACAAATTTCCAGGCACATATGTCTTACCCACCCAGGATGAACCACCAAATTCTTTGGTACTCTGGAGCCCCAGCCTTTACAGCACCTCATGCCTTTCCATGTTACATGTCTGTCTTCCTGCTATTCTTTTTCCTCTCCTTTGGGAGACATGTTTTGTGTATTTTCGGGAATGCATTCTGAAGGTTTGGTTGCCTGGCATCGCAACAGTCCTTGCCTGTTTTTTCCTTCTTTCTTCATGCTCCATCTCTTTTCCTTCTTCTGCTTCAGCAGTTGAGGTCTTTGTTTCTTCTTCCTCCCTGTGAACTCCTGAAGGCTAGCTCATGCATTTGACACATAACAGGTGACTGGGTAATGTATACTTTCTTCTCCAGGTTGACAGATAGGGTTGGGTTCACCCTTACCCCCAGCACAGACTGGAGCCAGGGAGGGGTGATTGCCTGAGCTTTTATCTTCCCAATTGCCATGTGGTCCCTCTGTCTGGAGCTCAAGGTGTAACATGAGGTGTGAACAACCAGCTAAGGTGGGTTAGCCCCCAATCTGAGGGGGGTCCCAATCGGAAGGAATGTGCCATCGGAGAGAGTGTCAAACATGTTTTTTTTTTTTTTTTTTTTAAACAATGATGCAATTGTCTAATAAACGTAAATGGATTGAGACTAATGATTAAATGATTCTCCCAGCTGCATCTCAGTTCCTCATGGTGTCACACATTGGAGAAGGCCAGTCTTTTGCTACAGTGAATCTGTTTATTATTCAGAAATGTGTTGATGCAATTACAGGCCCTGTGAAGTCCTGCTCTCACTTACGTAATGGGACTTTGCTTCTGGAGACCAATTCTGGTACCACGCACTGTGGATTTTGAACCCGTGCCAGATGGCATGGACGTCGAAGACCCCTAGAGGTCTCTGCATCATCGCGCAGTAAGGCGTGACGGCGCATGCCTCCTGGACCATGTTTAATGTGAAGGCACCACAGTGGAACATGTAGTCCCAGTGGCCAATAGCAGCATCCCCGATCATGTGTTTAAGCGCCTGCCTCTCGCTCAGCCAGTCAGTCTGATCTTTGCTTGCGACTATTGACATCTCGCCTCAGACAGCGTATTTACGTTACTTTGTTCTGTGTACGAGTGGATGTGGTTGATTCATGAGGTCTTCTTGTGACTCCGTTGTTTCTTGCTTGTTGTGGTTCATAAGGTCTCGCTCGGTTGTCCTTTGTTGTTTGTGTCCGTCCTCTCCTGTTTGTGTTGTTGTTCGCGGCAACCCCGCAGCTGTTCCGGTCGCAGTTACAACACCAATTGTGATTTTCAAGCCCAGCAACTACTTCCAGCTTCACTCCTCCATGGATATCCTGTTCATGTTGAGACCCATTGTATGCTGAATTCTTCATGTGTTGTTAATTACCTGATGGTCTGACCAAAAGGGAAATCCAACATTATCTCTCTGATAATGACATCACTGTGGTCTATCGGGTAATGAAAAAGGTTGATGAAAACTTGGTACCTACACCCTATCTTTTTCCCATCTTTGATCGAGTTGTGCTTCCATCGAAGATTAAGGCAGGCTATGATGCCATCATGGTCCGACTATACGTTCCAAACCCGATGCATTGCTGCCAGTGTCAACATTATAACCCCACTCACGAGTCCTGTCAAAACACGGCCAATTGTATTACTTGTGGTAGAGATACTCATGAGAGTGATTGCCCACCTACGTCTCTACAATGTATCATTTGTAATGGCGACCATGCTGCCTTATTTCGTGAGTATTCTTTGTATCTCGATGAGCAGGTTGTTCAGGAGATCTGAGTGAAGGAAAAAGTACCGTACCCTGTCGTCTGCAAGTTGTTACCTAGTTGAAACCCCTGCATTATATCATCTGGCACTTATAGTACTATTCTGCCTACGCCTTGCTCCACAGAGTACATGGCCGTGCAGAGTTGTGATCTCCAATTCTGTATTGCAGCTGTGAAATCACCCTGTATCATAGTAGCATCCCCATCTCCTTCTCCTATTGCTGCACATCAAGGCACGAAATCTTTGCCCTCTGCGGTGGCGAAATCACCTGCTACACAACTGGGAGGCCAGAAAGGACAAAGGGAACACTCCCGTGATGAATTCTTACATCTCTTTAGCCAACAAATGTCTGGGGCTTTGTCAGCCAACCATAAAAGCTCTAAGAAATTGAACAAAGGCAAACAGTCTTCTCCTTCCCTGAGTTGGAGATCCCCTTCAAGAATGCTGCCATGTGATACCCTCATCTGGCCAACCTCCATTTCACTGGTGCACTGCCTAGCATTTTTCTACCCTGGAGTCTCCAGGCTGATCCAGGGAGAATGCTGACACCTCTGTAGATTTCATGGAACAGGATCCTCTGCAACCTGTAGCAGGGAGTCTTCGAAGGCTGGCACTTGGCAGCTGCCTAGGTGACTGCCTTGTTTGTTCCCTCCTCCCCATTCCCCATTATGACTCTTCTCCAATGGAGCATTTGTGGCATTACATCCAACAAGGTGAAATCATGGCTGCTCTGGAATTGCAGCGTCTGATTGTTTTCCGCTTCCAAGAAATGAAATATCATCCTTGTGATCTCTTTGACGTCTTGTGTTTCCTTCTAGTCTGCTTTGATCTTCTCCCTGAGGATGGTGTTCCATCTCACAGGGGAGTCATGGTGCTGATCAGGGATGATGTCTATAGCCAAATCATCTCATTGAACACCCAGCTGCAAGCTGCTGCAGTCCACATTTTCCTTTCTCGTTACACCTTTATTTATTTATTTATTTACATGTCAAGTTCCATAGGACCAAATTGAAGAGCAAATCTCCAAGGTCATGGAATGTGTCAGTACATGAAATTACAATGTAAAAGTAATAACAGATAAAAATAAAATGTTCATGAACCCAAAATAAGTCAAGCCACAAGTTTAAGTAAAAGCAATCAACAATACATCATAAGAATCGTTTTAATTTTTCAAAGAACTCCTCGACAGAAGAGAAGGATTGACCCATGAGGAAAATCTTCAGTTTCTTTAAGATTTTTGAATTATTGTGGTAGCTTATTGAAAATGGATGTGGCAGTATACTGCACACCTTTCTTCACGAGAGTTACGGAAGTCCGATCCAAATGCAGGTTTGATTTCTGCCGGGTATTAACTGAGTGAAAGCTGCTTATCCTTGGGAATAAGCTGATATTGTTAACGAGAAATGACAGTAGTACCCATTTCTGATCCAAAAATATCCTTTTAGAATGGGAAGAGTTACCCAAAAATATAATACCATATGACATAAGCGAATGAAAATAAGCAAATTAGACTAATTTTCGTGTCAAACGATCACTTACTTCAGATACTGTTCGAATAGTAGAAATGGCAGCATTATGTCTTTGAATGAACGTGGGATTTCTATGACAGTTTACTATCCATATGAACACCTAGAAATCTGAACTGTTCAGTTTCACTAATCATATGCTCATTCTGTGAAATTAAAATGTCAGGCTTTGTTGTATTTTGTGATCAACACAATCAAACACCTTAGTTAAATAAAAAAATATGCCTAGTGTTCGAAACCTTTTCTTTAACCCATCCATTACGTAGCAGAGAAAAGAGAATATAGCATTTTCAGTTGTTAAACAACTTCTAAAGCCAAACTGTACATTTGATAGCAAATTGTGTTATATAAAATCATCAATTATCCTTACATGCACAGCCTTTTCAATAACTTTAGCAAACACTGATGGCATAGGAATAGGTCTAAAATTGTCTACATTATCCATTTCTCTCTTTTTATAAAGGCTTTACTACTGAGTGCTTTAATCATTCAGAAGACTGACTATTCCTAAATGAAAAATTACAAATATGGCTAAGTACAGGGCTAACATGTGCAGCACAGTACTTTAATATTCTGCTAGGCACTACATCATATCCATGAAAGTCTTTAGTCTTCAATGATTTAATTATTGATTCAATCTCTTCCTTGTCTGTATCACAGAGGAGTCTTTCAGACACCAATCTGGGAAAATGCATTTGCCGAGAGAGTTATAACATTTCCCGTAGAAACTAAATTTTTATTTAATTCGCCAGCAATTCTCAGAAAATGATGGTTAAATACTGTACATATATCTGATTTATCAGTAACAGAAATATTTTTACTACAAACTGACTTTATATTGCTGGCTTTGTGCTGCTGACCAAACACTTCCTTCACAACTGACCATATGGTTTTAATTTTATCCTGTGTATTAGCTATTATATTTGGATACCACATACTCTTTGCCTTCCTAATAACTTTTTTTAGCACCTTACAGTACTGTCTGTAATGGGCTACTGTAGCTGATTGTAACTACTTGTAACATTTTGATATAATTCCCGCTTTGTTCTACATAATATCCTTAACGCATTAGTCAGCCACCCAGGCTGCCTTTTACTGCTAATACCCTGTTTAGAACATTCTAATCGAAAGCAACTCTCAGAAAGCATGAGAAATGTGTTAAGGAAAGCATTATATTTGTCATCTATGTCGTAGGCTCTATAAACATCCTGTCAATCTTGTTCCTTGACAAGGTTTAAAAAACTCTCTATTACCATTGGATTAGCTTTCGTACATACTTTGTAATTATATGTGACATTTGCTTGAGTAGAAAAGCCTTTTAGTGTTAAAATTTGTGCATCATAATCTGGGAGGCCGTCACCCTTTTACTAACAGAATGCCCATCTAGTAATGAAGAATGAGTAAAAATATTGTCTATGGCTGTGCTACTGTTCCTCTGCACCCTACTTTGAAAAAGCACAGTCTGCGTCAGCTCAAATGAATTTAGGAGATCTAACAACACCCTTTTTCTTGCACAATCATATAGAAAATTAATATTGAAGTCACCATGTATAACTAATTTCTGGTACCTCCTATAAAGTGAACCAAGAACACTCTCTGGCTTGACCAGAAATGCTCTGAAGTCAGAGCTAGGGAATCTACTAACAACAATTAGAAGTTTAGTTTCACTAAATTCAACTGCCCCTGCACAACATTCAAATATATGTTCAGTGCAGCATCATGATACATCTATGGAGCCAAATGGAATATTGTTTTTTAGGTACATGTCCACTCCCTCACTCTGCAAGGAACTCCTTGAAAAACAGCCAGCAAAGGAAGCCTCTGAATTGTCAAATTGTTAAAGTGGAGCTCCGATATATCAATGTTTTCACAGTCAACATCTATAAGCAGTTAACTAACATTCTCTGTATTGTGACTCGCCGATCTTTCAAAGTGCCGCCTCACAGTTACGTGCATCCTCTACATGCGGCGCTGTCTGCCAGCCATGCAGCAGCCGCGCCACCTAAGTGACCAGCCAGCCAGCGGCCGCTAGACTTGGACTCAGTGCTGATTTGACTGTTACCGTGTACACATGTCTTACTTTGTCTACTTGCTCTGTGACTTACATGTATTGTGTCATCTTTGAAATATATGTGTTCAACTTGACGTTATAACAATTCGCGATGAGGTAGTGGATTTTTTCTTTTCGTCATTGACCCGCAGGTTTCCATGGCTACTTTAGAGCAACTTTTGCAAGGTCTCATAGAACAGCAAACGCTTCTCACGAATGTGATTCGTGGTTTCGTCATGGCATCAAATGCGGGGCGTCTCTCGTCGTTGTCTCCACCTCGTTTTCCTCCTTACGACGAGACGGCGGAAGACTGGTCCGATTACGAAAAACATCTTCGACAGCACTTCTTGGCATTTCATGTCGCGGACGAACAAACATGTAAATCTCTGTTCCTTTCGTGGATTTCACCTCAAATGTATCGGTTGTTGTCGCAATTGGCTCCTTTGAAAGATCCTGCATCTTTGTCCTTTGCTGAAATGTGCTCACTTCTGTCCATCTATTTTCAAAAGCAAACACATGTGGTAGCCTCTTGTGTTACCTTTTATCATTGTCAAAAACAACCGAATCAATCATATCGTGCTTGGGCTCCTGAACTTTACGGCCTCAGTAGAAAGTGTCAATTTGTTACTGAAGTTCATAAAGAATCCTACGCTGATTCCATGGTACGGGATGCTATTATCCGGCAATGTGCCCTTCAGTTGGCAAATCTGACTCTAGATGAAGTCCTATCCATGGCACAGTCTTTTGAAATTTCTCGCGCCGCTGGAGCGCAAATAGAGGTGTGGGGTGATGTCGGGGAAATACAACCTCTGTGCGCTGTTAACTACACGTGCGGCATGTCCCCGCCGGCCGACATGGCCGCAGTACACTCCCAAGCACAGCCTCAGCCTAACCGTAAACAAACCTCTAAGAAACTGCAGCAAAACCCCCAGCAACTTCCTTCATGTCCGTGGTGTTTTACGAAACATTCACGGGAGGATTGTTGCCAACGTTGGGCCGTGTGTCACAACTGCAAAAAGAAGGGTCATGTGTCATCCGTTTGCAAATTCGACTGCATACATGATGTTCATGAACATGATGCTGATTCTGATTCTGTGTTGTCTGTCAATTGTACCTCTTCCCTTTCATGGAAGTAATTCCTCAATGTCCAAATACTTGGTCGAGATGTTTGCATGCAGGTGGATACTGGTTCTGCTGCCACTATCATCAATTCTCAGACATATCTTCAGTTGGGTTCTCCAATCCTGTCACCTGTCACTAGGCAATTACGGACTTACAATAAACAGAAGATTTCTCACTTGGGATAATTTGATGCTGAGGTATCTTACAAATCTGTCGTTCGCACTGTTCCCATATTTGTGGTTGACCATAGTAACGCGGAGAATCTTTTTGGTTTTGATGCCTTTTGCGTTTTTGGGTTCTCCATAGATGACTCTGTCAATATCGTCTCTGATGCTAATCCTTATGCTCACTTGGACTCCTTGTCGACGACATTTTAATCCCTTTTTTCTCCTAGGTTAAGCCATGCAAACGACTTTGAAGCTCATATCATGCTCAAACCCACTGCTCGACCTAGGTTTTTTCGGGCTCGGCCCACTCCTGTGGCCCTTCGTGATCGGGTCAAACAGGAGCTGGATCATCTCACTGCTTCAGGGGTCTTGTTTCCTGTCACTTCCAGTGAGTGGTCCTCTCTTGTCATTGTCGTTGCTTAGCCCAATGGCGATATTCGTCTCTGTGGCGATTTTAAAGCCACTGTAAATGCTCAATGCCTCATCGACACTTACCCTATGCCCCGACCTGAAGAATTGTTCACTAAACTTGTTGGAGGCCAGTATGTTTCTAAAACTGACCTGTCAGAAGCTTATCATCAACTTCCTCTCGACTCTGCTTCCCAGCAGTTTCTGGTCCTTAACACCGCCTTTTGGCCTCTATCAATACCAATGATTGCCATTCGTGGTTGCCAGCACCCCTGCTCTCTTTCAGCGATTCTTGGAACAATTATCGCTCCCTGTCCCTGGGTGTATCAATTACATGGACGACATTGTTGTCACTGACTCCACCACTGAAGAACATCTTCAGAATCTCCACTCACTTTTTCATGTCTTACAGAATGCCGGTCTTAAGTGTAATCTCCAGAAATCACAATTTTTTCAGGCATCTATCACATACTTGGGGTTCCAACTCTCTCGGGATGCTATTCGTCCGCTTCAGCAAACTGTCGCTGCGATCGATGCCTTCCCTCGCCCTACATCTGTTAAGGAACTGCAAGCCTTCTTGGGGAAAATAGCATACTATCACAGGTTTTTACCATCTGCGGCTTCGGTGGCTCAGCCGTTGCATCGCCTGTTGCATAAAAATGTGCCCTTTCATTGGTCCGCATTGTGCGATGCGGCTTTCCAGAAATTGAAGACTATGCTGAAACAGGCCCCGTGCCTGGCTACTTATCAACCTGGCCAACATCTCGTTCTTGCCACGGATGCCTCTCAATACGGTGTTGGTGCAGTCCTTGCGCACCGTTTTCCTGACAGTTCTGAACAACCTATTACATGTGCCTCCAAAACACTCACGGATGCCCAACAAAAATATTCTCAAATTGAAAAAGAAGCCTTGGCCATTATTTATGCTCTTCATAAGTTTGGTGTTTTTCCCTATGGATCCAAATTTGATCTTGTTACGGACCACAAACCACTTGTTTCCTTGTTTCATCCATCAATGTCACTTCCCGACAAGGCTGCACACCGCCTCCAGCGTTGGGCTCTTTACTTGTCTTGTTTCAATTATGAGATTCATTTCCAGCCGACGGCTCAACATACAAATGCTGATGCACTGTCTCACCTTCCCATGGGTCCTGATCTGGCATTTAATAGGGACGAACTTTTGTGTTTCCACCTGGATGTTGCCGAGCAGCAGGTTGTGGATGGGTTCCCCATCACTGGGTACCGGCTGGCGGCTGCTACGGGTTCTGACCCTACCTGCTCCTGGGTTTTAAGCTGTATTCAGAAGGGTTGGCCAGATCGTCCGTCCGCTAAGACTTCTGATCCGTTGCTGAACTACCACGCTTTGTGTTACTGCCTCACGGCTAGGGATGGTGTTATCCTCCTTTCCACCGAAAATGCTTCGCTACGTGTTGTGGTACCTGTGTCTTTGTGTGCTTCGGTCTTGCGCCTCCTTCACCAAGGGCACTGGGGTGTCTCTCGCACAAAATCTCTTGCGCACCATCATGTGTACTGGCCCGGCATCGACTCTGAAATTGCACACATGGCCGCTGCCTGCGGCCCTTGTGCATCACAGGCCGCCGCCCCGAACTCATCTTCATCACCATGGCCTTCCCCTGAGAAGCCCTGTGAGTGTATTCATGCTGACTTCGTGGGACCTCTTTTAGTTACTTATTGGCTACTCGTAATTGACACCTACTCTAACTTTCCTTTCATTGTCCGTTGCACGTCGCGTACCACTGCGGCAACCACAAATGCTCTAGCTCGCATTTTCTCTTTGGAAGGCCTTCCCTCTACTCTTGTTAATGATAATGGTCCACAATTTACCTCTTCCGAATTCGGATTTTTGTACCCGTTACGGAGTTATGCATGTCACGGCCCCTCAGTTGCATCCACAGTCAAACGTGAGGCAGAACGACTGGTCCGCACATTTAAGGCTCAGATGAGGAAACTCCCGACTTCTTCTGCTGCTGATGATGCGCTTCTCCAATTTCTGGCTTCTTACCGTTTCAGCCCCATGGCCGACCACAGCCCGGCTGAGCTCTTACATGTCCGACAGCCCCGCACACTACTTCACCTTCTGCGGCCTTCCACCTCACGGCCGTGGGTGCCTTTGCTTGGCTGGTTCACCGCCGGCGACCTTGTATGGGTACGGGGATATGGCAGGCGGCCAAAATGGAGTCCTGGCCGCATCTTACGACACCGTGGCCAATGCCTGTATGAAATCCAGACGGACACGGGTGTTGCAGTGCGTCATTCGGACCAGCTTCAGCCTCGTGTGCCAGCAATGCCTGTTCCGGATGCCGCTACACCATCTTCGGCTCTACCTGACGCTCGGGATCTTGGCATCTCTCATTACTCACAAAGTAGCCCTCTCACCATTATCTCGGTGCCAGCACAAGAACGGACGCCACCAGGAGACGTGTCCATGCAGGAACCGGATGACCATCATCTGTCAGAGCAACTCTACTCTCCTCCTTCTCCTACGGATGCCGATGCATCGCCCATGTCTCCTGTTATAACAACCGCACTTGCCGCAACGGGCAGATTGGTGCACGGGGCCCCAGCAGATTCGTCTCCTACGTCTCCTGTCATCTCGACCCGTTATCATTGGGGACACTTCCATCCGTATGGGAAGCCTCCTCCTCGAGACTTTACGGCCAGTCAAACAACACCTATGGACGTTAGCAATCTACAGGCCACCTCCATCAAGACCAGTGCAAAAATTCAAAGGAGGGAAAAGTGTTGTGATTCGCTGATCTTTCAAAGTGCCGTCGCGCAGTTATGCACGTCCTCTACATGCGGCGCTGTCTGCCAGCCATGCAGGAGCCGCGCCACCTAAGCGGCCAGCCAGCCAGCGGCCGCTAGACTTGGACTCAGTGCTGATTTGACTGTTACCGTGTACACATGTCTTACTTTGTCTACTTGATCTGTGATTTACATGTATTGTGTCGTCTCTGAAATATATGTGTTCAACTTGATGTTATAACAATACTGTTCACCAAATATTTGAGTTCTCTGACCTCCTCGCACCCAAATGTGCGTCTAAACTATCTCTCTATAGTTGCACAGACCTTGTGCCAAAAAAATCCTCATGCAATGAAACGACAAACAAGCTACAATAAATCCTGAAATAAAACACTGCAAATTACCCCTCCAAATAATCTCATAATCGAAACGCAGATACAGTTATTTCTTAACCTAGTTTCCCCTTTTCATCCATCTCTATAGTACACATATCCTGTTTGATCCACCCGTCAATTTTGTACTCGTCCCAAAATAATTCATTAAATGCTTCTTTTGCCCCACCTTCATTTTTTCTCCCTTCTAGACCTCTCACTATCTTAAACTCCTCTAGAGTCCACAAATGAGGCAATAACGATCGTAACGTTCTACCATACCATCACCAATCAGTTACAGTAAAATCACATTTCTCCTTGAGATACCATTCTGTCCAAATATCACTTTCTATATTAGAATCAAACTCACTGTATTCTCACTTAAAATTATTGACATTAGTAGCTACAACATCATTATCATGAAATAAAGCATTACTTTTTACTTCTACATCATTACAAACACCCTTACAAATAGGATTTTCAACAGCCGCTGATACATCATACAACTCACTACATAAAACCTCATTTCCCCTCCATCAACAATTCACCAATATAAAAACCGTTCATAGTTTCACCATTCTCTGCCGTTAATCACATAAATTGTAGCTACAGCGTCGTGCAATTTCAGAATCAACAGTACCATTAAATTCCGCTGTGTTTTAATTTAAACCTGGCCATAATACCTTTTCATCTCCTACATGCTCCTGCGCCACATTAATTTCAGATCACACATCAAATTCAGATCTGCACTCATTCTCAAACAAACATTCAAGATCCACAGATCCATTCAGAATTTGGGATTCACCTCCATTAGTAGAAAGATATGCACAGATGTCTTCCTCTGAAATATCAATACCGGCAGCTTCAACTTTCATAACTTCAGCACATAAACCATCACTACTACCTTCCTTCAAAAATAATTCACCAATATCGTCTGATACACACACAAATTCATCAACAGCTGGCGAGACTAATTCTACGCTGCCCTTATTAATCTCCTTAACAACTTCCCCGTCACATTATCACCTGAGACATCATCACATTCATCACTATAATCGTCACAGATGGTTAGTACCTCTTTAGAATTTTCTTTACCATCTAACTCCACCAAATTCAGCTCCACCTCAGCCCCTTTTGGCACATAGAATCTTTCATTGTATTAACATTCACACACTCTTTCGTCTCACATTCATAAAACAAATCATTTAGCCCTAAATCGTCATCATCGCCTTTATCATTATCTTTCATTATCTTAGGATTATGCCTTTGACGTACGATCTGATTTGCAAATTTACGTATTTGATTCTCATCTCTTACTAATTGCATTTCAATATTCTGATGCCTTTCTGCTGATTTGTTAACACCTACCACATTTCCTTCACTCATGTCCTATTCGTCGCCACTTTATTTTGCCATCTCCGGACCTGAGATGCAGCAAAACTTAGTTTCCTGATCTCCCATTATGCTGGTTCATTTTGCCAGGTGCTGGTCCCTCAAATCTATGTTATTGGTGACAGTCCCTGTCATGAAAGTATCTGTTCCCATTACTCTTTTGAAATTTATCATTGGATGTGTTCCTGTTACCATTTCCCTTATCAAAACTGCCATTTGCATTTTGTTGATAACTTCCTGGATGTCTTTAATATTGATTACTCGGACTGTAGTTATGATTTCCACTCTGAAAACTATTTGTCTACTTACTTTACAGTTTAAATTTCTATGCCCATTCTAATTTTTCTACAAAGTCCAAAAATTCATCTATTGAGTTGCTAGGACTGTGCACTAGATCCCACTGCAAATTTTTTGGTAACCGCCTTTTCAACATCGTAATTTCAGTAAGCACTCCCTATGGACGTTTTACGTGCGTTAATCTCACAAGTTCAAGTTTACAAAATTCTCGCATTGACCCGTTCCCATATTTAAATGTTGGCTCATTCAGAAACTCATTTTGGAGTCGCGTTTGCTTTGCTTTACTCCAGAACTTGTTCAGGAAACTGCTTTCAGGTATTTCATAGGTAGTGTGTATATTTGCCCACAATTGCTGCTCACCTTCCAAATGTCTTTTCACGAATTTTATCTTCACCTCATCAGACATTCCCCTTATAAAACCATCCCTGCATGCTGCTAGAAAATTTACTGGGTGATATTTCCTGTCGTCTGCAAAACATTTGACCAATCCCAAGTTCTCCATGGAACACTGATCACTGTAGAGGTTTGATGTGCAGCTAAAGAATTCGGTTCACTTTTTATTTCATTGATTTTCTTTTTAACTTCACTATTTTCAAGTTTAATTCCAGATTCCACTTGTTTCTGTATTTTATCTACTTCTTTCTCCCCTTTCCCTAGTTGAACGGACAAGTGGTTTATAGCCTCTGTCGTCTCAGCCATTAGAGCATCTTGCCTACTCATACAATTTCTTACGTTGCCTCCCAGATCTGCATGCAGCTTCTCCAGCTTATCACTGAAATTTTTCTCCGCTTGATCTGCCTTAGAGTCAAGTATCTTAACTTCATCAGAAATTTTGCCCATTTCATCCCGAATGGTTTTTAATTTTCCGTCAATCGATTCCTCGATTCCACTAGCCAGTTTACCTGCTTCATCTTTCACAACCAAAGACATTTTGGATTGAATCGAATTTATTTTTAAATTTACATCAACCATATCGGTTTTAACAGAGTCAATTTTTAAATTTACGTGACCCATATTGGTTGACCAATTTTGAATCGCAATCCTCTTACAATTTGCATTAATTGCGAAATCGTGTCTCCCCCAAATTCATCTCCCTTGCCTGATTTTGGACTAAATTCACCGCCGATCACGCGCTACCGCTCTGACTTCAGGCTAAGCGGCTCACTAGTATTTTTGGACCCACACAAACTGGCCGACTGCTTAATTTTAGCGATGTCTGTTATTGGCGATAGAACTACAGAGCCATACATAATCTCACTATCAGTGCAGGTACTTAGCTTTGTCATGCTGGATCAAGCTATGGTATTGCTGCTGATGTTGCAGTTGAAGGCAATGCTGAAGATCTTGTAGCCTCTGCTGCAGTACTGCAACCGCCGCTGCGCGATGAATCGCCATTGAAGATGCCGCTGCTGGCTGCTTTTGATGTCGCCTCTTCTTTCGCATTACTTTTTTTTTTCACTCCTAACCACTGCTAAAGCTCGGTGCACACAACTGTTGCAAAATTCATAGCTCAGAGCCCCCACGCAAACTGCCTAAACTGCCACAGACTTGGGACCTAGGTCACAGAATGTCATCAACTGTGAGAATTACAATTGTAATTTCCCATCTGTTAAAGAAACCTAATATACAGTCCTGAACTGATCTCTCATTTAACTTTTGCGAGAGGTCCTGCCTATTGAAGTTCAGATAACACTTTTGGAAACACTTTGCAGAATTCAAGTCCGATTTTAAAACTTTCCACAGTTCATATTCCACAACTAACACTTTCCAAAATCCAATCCTGCTCCAACACTTTGCAAGCTTCTTACCCCTCACCTAATACTTTCCAAATTCCTATCCCAGACGAGCCCCCAATTTCGAGCTAACAACCCAAAGATGTTTGGGCTCACATGCTGTTCCTCTTCATCAAATGTCTTGGCTCAAACTCATCTAGGGGTTGAACCACATGTGTCACATTACACCCCCTAAATTAGACACTTGTGACCCTTTGTTTAAATTGTCTGGCTGATTGCAAGTTTGAGAAATACAAAGTTAACATAACATATAATAACAATAATAATAATAATAATATTGGGAACTAAATTAATGATTCATAAATGATGTAGGCCACACAGTTGCAATTTGGTTAGAATGATGTTTGTTTAGAAAGGAAACTAATAGCAAAAGTGGTCATATTTAGAGTTACTGTTACACTCGTGTGAATATCCATTTGACACAGTTCGATCATTCACAATCTCATCGTGAATTACAAGTTCAATTCTCCACCTTGTTGACTATGCGAAAAGTTAGAGTTCACACCAGGCACACAGCTGCTCACTGCCCAGAGACTAGGTCCAGCAATACCACACAACGCAAAATTTTCTGAGTCATTTCAGTTCCTAGCTGCCTAAAGACCAACTGTCTACTTTCATGTCTCAATCCAAACTGTACCCTCTGGTGTCTCCAACCGAACTGTACTCTTTGGAGTCTCGATCAGAACTTTCCCCTTCGCATCTGCACCAGTACTCCCTCTGCCCATCCCCGGCCGCATTTTCTGTGTGCTGAGAATCGTCGCTCAATTGACTAGTGCAGTTCCCTTCCCTGAAGCCGTCCATCTGATTGGCTACATCTTATTTTACATTTTAACATATTTAAATAATCAAAGCTGGACCACTTTCATGTTCTAAATAAAGTAACAATAATATCCATTACATAATAAATGTTAAATTATTTTACCATAAAACTAAACAATTTCCTTCTTAGCTTTGAATGCAACAGTCAGTAGCCTTGCACCAATGTGCTTTCTGGTAAATAAATAAAGAGGAAAAGTAACTACTATGCATGAAAAATTACAACAAATATTCTATTACCTAATGATTCAATAAGGTGTCATGCTGTCATCATTCAATGTGTTTTGTGTGGTGGAAATGATGATCTGATGCTTAACTGTAAATACTGCTAATTTAAATTTACTATATCTTTTAAAGAAATAAAGTTACAGTGTTGATATTTACAACATCTGTCATTTTAATGATGCGCTTGTATATGAAATGTCAATCATTAAGATCGGGCAAAGCGTTCAGGTTTTAGGATTCAAGTCTTTGTTAATTTCACTTTAACAGTAAATCCTAAACTATTATAGATATGATCAATATTCAAGTTTTATTGGGATCACCATGAAAATTTACGGAGGATGGCAGATTAAAATTACTGTGGCTTGATTCCGTGCATTACTACAGAATTAAATAGTTTTCATAAATGTTTTCCTTTATGGTCGATCTTAGGTCTGCCATATTTAACACTGCTACATTTCCTTGGCCACAAAGGCTTCTACTGGGTTTCCTTTTGATGTAGGTTCTCGTCTGTCTCACTTACACACTACAGCACTTAGGCCTAAATAGACAATAGACGCCTGTGAATTTCCCCATCTTGTGGTGAATATGCGCCCTTTGTGACACACCGTCCTCGATGACAGAGTTCGTTTCACAATTTCTGTAAGCTGATTCTTTCGGCCATATATTTAAATGAGAGCACAATGCTCATTAACTCACAGAGTGCAGTGGGTTTCTCCTAGCGTCTTTACATCTTGGGCTTGTTGCTCTCCAGTTCCATGAAACTACAAAATTTCTGTGGCTCATACTAGATAGAAAACTTTCATGGTCCTCCCACATGTCGTACCTGACTGCACCATGTACCCGGTTCCTCAATGTTCCACATGCCCTAAGCGATAAGTCCTGGGGAGCAGATCAGGCCACCCTCTTCCATTTATACCAATCCCTTGTCCAATCAAAACTAGGGTATGGGTGTTTCATTTATTCATATGCGCGTCCATCTGTCTTATGCTGTCTTAACACAACCCACCATCAAGGGAATACGTTTGGCCACTGGCACATTTTACACAAGCCTGGTTGAGAGTCGCTGTGCAGAGGCTGCCGATCTACCACTGTCATATCAGCATGATGTCCTCCTCAGCAGATACGCATGCCATTTATCTTCCATGCCCAGCCATCCATCCTATGCCTCCTTTTTCAATGACTCCCTTGACCGCCAGTATGGAAAGTGCCCTTCTTCTCAGTTACCTCCAGGGGTTCACTTTCGGCTGCTGCTCTGGCATCTTAACTTCGCACTACCTGCCACATTACTGATGGGTGTGGACCCTTCACCACCTAGGATACATGTGGTGGCCTGTGTTCATCTTGGATTTCATTCACTTCCCAAGGACACCACTCCAAATTCGATCTATCACTGTAAGTTTCTAGACCTTCACTCACAATATAGCAATAGCACCTTCAGTACACTGATGGCTCTAATACCGACTGTGGTGTCGAGTGTGCTTTTGTCAATGGTACCGACCATTTCTGATATTGGCTTCCAGAACACTGCTAAATTTTTGCAGCAGAGCTCTTCCCCCTCTATCAGGCTACCCAGCACATCCAGCAACACAGGCTTTTAAATTGTGTCATATGCTCTGATTCTCCAATGCCCTACAGAGGGTCTGTGTGCTGTACACAGCCCATCCTTTAGTGCATTGGGTCCAAGAAAGCTTCCACTTGCTTGCTGTTGAGGGAGCCACCATGCTGCTCATGTGGGTTTCTGGTCATGTTGGTCTGATGGGAAATGAGATTGCTGAAGCTGCCGCCATGTAGTCCTCCTACCTTGGCCTGGTAGCTCTTCCATTCCTTCTGATAATCTCCTCCATGTTGTCGTCTGTCAGCAGATTGTGTCACTTTGGAATCACCAATAGCCTTCTCTTCACGGAAACAAGCTCTGAGGAATTAATTAAACCTCTCCAAATCACTTGGCCAACCTCCTCTCGGCTCTCTCCTCACGAGGAGATCATTTTAGTTAGTTTGCGCATTGGGCACTGACCTTTTAGGCATCTCCATTAGTTAAGTGGTGATTCCCCACCACTTTGTGCTCATTGTCATCAACCCTTGATTTTTCACCATTTCCCAACCCAACGGACTTTTTTTAACTGCTTATGTTCAAGTGTATGTTTGCCGTCTGAGTTATCGAGCAGTTTAGTGAATGACTTTTTATCTGTCATAGCAGTATGGCAAAGGACATTATTCTTTGGGTAGGGAACTCCACTGTCTCTACAGCATATTTTGTGGACCTTTCTCCAAGGGGATTTGTAGCTTTCTTTCCTTCTGTCGATTGGGCTTAACGTATAGTCGCTTCTAACTTCTTCAACTTATTGGTATTCTAAGGTTATGACACAAGTGCTTATGACCTTAGTTGTTTTGGCACCCTAAAATTATTACATAAATTAGAGGTGTGGCTAATAAATTAGAGGTGTGGCTAAGAAATGGTTTAAGTCGTACCTAGAACAAGATGAGGTATCACATATTTCAAAAGGATTTCTAGTAAAACACCTGTCAGATACAAAATATATTAATAGAGGCAATCCCACAGGAGAGTGCATTAGGTCCATTCCATTTTCTTATTTGCTTTAACAATTTCTCACAGTGTGTTGGACATGGAGAAAAAAACATGTTTGCCTATGACAGCAACGTAGTGATGACAGCTAAAATTCCAAAACAGTTGACAGAACATGCTGATGCAGTCCTTAAAGATGTTCGCAATTGGTCACTGAGAAATAAAGTAACTCTAAACATAAAGAAAACTAATTGTATGTGCTTCTGGTTGAATAAAAAACACAGTGATGCTAGATTCAGAATTGATGATTATTTATTAGAATGTGTAACAGACACCAAATTCTTGGGGTTCAAGGTAGAGTGTCAGTTGAAATGGATAGTACAACCACAGCATGTTATGCTTTGTAAATACTTGCATCAGTTTGCAATATTTCATCCCTCCAAGTAACCTATTTTGGATTTATCAAGTGGTGTTCAGTAAGTAATGCAGTACTTTTTTTTCTGAAAGCAGATTTGTTTTATTCAGGATTCCAATACACCATATTATTCCCTATTCTTTTGGTTACAGAACCCTGTTTTTCAATATTAATCTCTGTTCAGTGTGACAAGCTTATGCAACCTTACTGGGAGGGCCTGTATGTGAACATGGTACCACTCTACTGATCAACATCAGAGCCAACATCTTGCTGCTTCAATAACCTCCCTGTTGGCCACGCACTTCATTGGGCAAAATGGATGGCAGCTGGAAGGTGTGAGACACAGGCTTTAGGGTGGATTAGGAAGAACAGTTCAAAAATGACTTTCTTCCATCTTACAATGCTGCGATGTATTCTTTTGTTACTCTTCTCTATAGCATTACCCTTCTCAGTGTCTGTTCTTTCTCTTTTTTCCTATGTTTATTCATCGCCTTCCAACCCGCATCTACTTCTGAGCCATGCTGTATCAACGGTCATCCTTGCACAAAACAGACTCCGTGATCGCACGGATTGTCGATGCACCATCTGATGTTCCAGATTATTTCCTTCGATAGTTATAACTCTATTTATTCTATTGATCCCACCTTATCCCTCATCCTGACATACTTTAGCATTTTGTTTCCCACACCTGCTTGTGCCACATGAACTTTTGATCCTCAGCCTAACCCATCTCCCATGACTCTCACTTCACTTATAGCAACACATACAATCCCACACTTCATCATTTCTTTTTTCCCAAATTTCTGAATGTTTTCAACATATTTATGTGTATGTTTACTTGGTTTGTCAAGGTTTCACATGGTTTTATGTATTTTTACATATCTGTGCATACTTTAGCATATCTTTGTGTGTTTCTGCATGTCTTTATATATTTTTCAAGCATCTTTACATGTATTTTCTTTCATCCAGCTCCTCTCATAACCATCAACACATATTTTGCCCATTTATCCATCATTACCATTTTCTTTAAACCATTCCTGCCTCAGTGGACCTTTGCTCCATCTTTCTGCACCAGTTCAGAAAAGCATTACTTTCCCTGGCTGAAACCCAGTCCCACATCCTGTTTCTCAAATGCTGCCTAAACCATGGAATCCCTCCAAATGGCCTACCTGTAAAGATTCTTTTCTCTGGATCCCACCCCTACTTTCACTATGACCTACACCTTTTCGGTCTGTGCAAGGACCTGGCCCTCACAAACCTGATACTCCAAAAACACTACTCCATGGCACAGGCATCCCAGAATCACCTCTGCTCTCTTCACAGGATACTACTACTCTGCAATCCCTATTTCATACACGCATCTCTCACATCTCTGAAACTGAATCCCTCCCTCTCCAGCACCTGAAGGAGCATTCCAGACACCGCCTCCATAAGTTATCCAACCTGCTGACATTCTTCTGCCACCTGGGGGCACCACTATTGAACTCCTATTGTACCCACAGTGTTCCTACTCATCCATACCTCATAGCAGACAAACCCTGCCTAGCCAACCTTTTCAATTTGCCACATCCCCTAAAACTCACTACCAACTCTCCACCAAATACAGTGCCAAAACATTCCCATAACACTGTTGTTAACATTCCCACCAGAACCCTCAGCTCCCCAGAAGTTTCATAGCTATCCATTCAGTGCTATCCAAAGTTCACACATTTAGCCTTACACCCAACTTTAACCATGCTGGACTTGTCAAAGACCTACTCTCCTGCTCCCAATTCCTACAATGGAAGGACTTCTTTGCAGCCAATCTCTCCAACCAAAAGTACCCTAATTCCATCATTGGACCCTGCCTCCTCCAGTTCACGCCACCATCCAACTGTGATCCTTCCTCCCCTCCCACCTAACCACCTGCTAGTCACTTTCCAGGAATTCCTTACCTTCAGGTTAGCCTCACCATCCTTCCCCAGGTCCCTTCTTCAGAACATCAATCTTTCAGTTGAAGAAAGAACAGCCATACACAACCTCAAAACAAATCTTGGCCTAATCATCCTAACTGCAGACAAAGGGTCCACCACTGTTTGTATGAATTGCAGTGACTACCTGGTAGAAGGTCTCTGCCAGTTATCTGACTTCTCCACCTATAAACTCTGCCAGAGTAATTCCATCCCAGGAGTCCAACACAAACTCCAATCCCGGCTTAAAACCTTAGTCCCTTCCCAGAGAATTTCACTTGAATCCATTTCCCTCCCACCCCTATCACATCTCGCACACCCACCTTCTAAATGATCCCCAAAATCCACAAACCCAGCAATTCTAGATGCCCAATTGCAGCTGGTTATTATGCCCCCACTGAAAGAATTTCAGCCTTCATTGACCAACAACTCCAACCAACTGCCTGTAATCCAGCCTCCCAGGTCAAAGACACCAACCACTTCCTTCGCTGACTCTCCACCGTCTTCACCCCATTACCTACTGGATCCCTACTCATCACTGTTGATGCCACCTCCCTATACACCAACATCCCTCATGCCCCTGGTCTTACTGCTATTGAACACTACCTTTCCCAATGTCCTTCAAACTCCAAACCCACTACCTCATTCTTCATAGACCTTACTAACTTTATTCTAACCCACAGCTACTTCTCATTTGAAGGGAAGGTATATAAGCAGATCTGTGGAACAGTCATGGGCACCTCATCTAGAGGCGACCTTCCTAGCCTCCCAGAACACCAAATCCCTAGTGTGATTCAGATTCATTGAGGATATCTTCATGATCTGGACTGAGGGCCAAGACACCCTATCTTCATTCCTTCACACCCTCAACACCTTCTCTCCCATCCACTTCACGTAGTCCTCCTCAATCGGCATGCTACCTTCCTAGATGTTGACCTCTTCCTCTCTGATGGCTCCATCCACACCTCTGTCCACATTAAATCCATCAACTACCAACAGTACCTGGATTTTGATAGCTGTCATCCCTTTCACACCAAACAATCCCTCCCATACAGCCTGGCCACCTGGGGGCGGCGTACCTGCAGTCACAAAAACTGTCTTGCTCCTCAGTATGCTGAGGGTCTCACCAAGGCCTTCTCAGACAGGCACTACCCGTTGACCTAGTCCGCAAACAGATCTCCTATGCAATTTCCCCTCACACCCCCAATCCTCACACCTCCAAGAACCAGCCACAAATGAGTGTGCCTTTGACCCCCAGGGCTGGAAATTAGTTATCATCATGCCCTGATGACGGACATCCTACCAGAGATACTTCCCACCCCTCCTAAAGTAGTGTTGTGTCACCCACCTAACCACAACATCCTTGTACATCCGTATGCTATGCCCAATCCCAACCCCTTTCCACAAGGATCATATCCCTGAGGAAGACCCAGGTGCAAAACCTGCCCAATCCACCCACCCATCACTTCCTGTTCCACTCCCGTCACAGGTTTATCCTACCCCATCAGGGGCTGGGCCACCTGTGAAACCAGCCATGTCATTTACCAGATCTGCTGCAATCGTTGCACAGCTACCAGCCAGCTGTCGATCACGATGAATAGCCACCACCAAACTGTGGTCAAGAGCAAATTAGACCACCCTGTGGTACAACATGCAGCTGAACATACACTTGATCTCAATGACTGCTTCACTATCCAAGCCATGTGGATCCTTCCTTCCACCACCTGCTTTTCTGAACTGCGCAGATGGGAGTTATCCTTATAGCACCTTGTCTGCTCCCGTAATTATCCCAGCCTCAACCTATGGTAACGTAACATACTGTACTCACACCCTCCATCAAACAGTTTCCACCCTCTCTGCCCTATCATCTCCTCCCCATTCCCATCTCCCTCCCTGTTTGTGTGCAGCCTTCTGCCAATGCATCTTCCCATCTTTCCTTTTTTGCTTCTTTTTCCCCATCTCCCTGCCCCACAGCCTCCTGATTCTGTGCCTTGTTGCCAGTGTAGTCTCTGACACTCCACCAGACAGTGTATGTCTCTCTCCTCACCCGTACACTATTACACTTCCTCCTCCCCCCCCCCCCCTCTCCCCCTCCAGATTGCTGCTTGCTCCCGTCTGTTAGTTACATTCCAAACCGAGATGCTGGAGATGGTGATCATGTGTGCGCAAGGTGTGCTTGCTGTGTGTGTGAATGGTGTGTATCTCTCTTTTACTGGTGAATGCTCTGGCTGAAAGCTTTGTGTAAGTGTGTTTTAATTGCACCTGTCTGCAACTTGACATGTCGTCTTTACAATAAGTAGCAGTCTGTCCTTTCCTACATTGTTGATATTCCAACCAGCAGTTGCCATTGTTTAACATTTCACACTTTACTTCACAGACCTCGGAGATGATCTCCAGACCTCTGTTTGTATCTTCAAAAGTGTGTATTGCCACCTCTTGCTGCAGTGATGGCATTCAACCTTTTAGGCATGCTCCTGATGAATGTGGCAATGTCCTGTTGATGAATCATATCCCATTCTTCCAGGAGGGCATTCTGTAGGTCCTGTAGGGTCACTAGATAGTGCTATGGCCTCTTCTCCCCAGCCTGTTACAAACGTGCTCTATAGGATTCAAATCAGGGCTTTTAGAAGGCCAGCTGTTAGCAAGAATCTCTGTTTCATCCAAGAACTCTCACACAGTTCTCGCAACATGTGGGCATGCATTGTCATGCATTAATGTGAAATCATCACCAATAAATGGAGCAAAAGGCACAACATGCTCCAGAAAGATTTCCTCCTCATACCGATGTGAGATAAGGTTCCCATGCTCCATGAAGGCCAAATCCATCCTTACAGCTGTATTGATTCCTGCCTACACCATCACAGAACAACCCAGAAAAGGCATCCTGGATGAGAATGTGCAAGGGGAATACTTTTCCCCTGGCTTCTCCAGATTCCCTCTCTTCTATCAGGTGATTAGAGGCCAATGACTCATATGTGAACATTTGATCCTATTGTTGTACTGTCCAGCCAAGATGTTCTCTTGTGAAACATAGTCGAGCTGTGCAATGCTCTCTGGTGAGTTCCAAACCTGTTGCAGGTCATCTGGACTGAAGATTGGCTTCTTCCAATATTCTTCGAACAGTTCTTTCACTAACATTGACCCCTTGAACTTGGTGGAGTTGATTCCGTGCTTCAGTAGCGGTGGTGTGACGGTTATGAAGAACTTGAAGTTGTAAGAAGTGGTAATCTCTCTTTGATGTTGCTCTTCTCAGCCTGTTTCTGGTCTCCATGCAAAGCCTCCAGTTTCCCTGTACCTTCATATGGTTCTAGAAATTTTGGAAGGTGTAGTCCTTAACACTTCTGCAGTGTAATCCGTATTGTGGTCATCTCACAAAAGCAACTGCTTTCAGAGTTTGTTTGGGGCTGAATGGCATGTTTACTCTGGAAATCTGATTACAACAATCACAGAAAGATCCTACAAACACATATGATTGAAAGGGGAACAATTCAGGGTACAATAATTAGTGCTACAAGAGTGGGAAAATATTATTTGCTCACATTCAGTGAAGAATTTTCAAGTTTGCACGGGGAATAGCAATTGAGGCTAATGCAATAAACAACAACACTTCATTGTTTGCTTGAAAAGCAAAGCCAATAACATACCCCATATCAAAAAACTGGGTGAAGTGCTTCACTTTGATTACATGGTGCTTGACTTATTTTGTTGTGTAAGGGGTTTCTTGCTGCCTATTTTTGCTGGATATATTTTTTTTAAATTTTTGTGACTCTTTCAAGGTGAATGTTGTATTGCTTTGTGAGTGTAAGGCTGTGTCTATTGTTAAACCATGATGTGAAAAAATTATTTCCTCTTCCCACCAATTGGACATACTTAATGGCATGCCAGTTCTTCCAATTTTAATCAGTTTAACTTACTGTATAACTTATCCATCTGCTTCATTCAAATTTTTTAATTTTATCAGTGTGTAGTTCAGATCTTGCACATATTACATTCTTTGTAAGCCTAAAGTTCCAGGTAATTAACCATAATTAAAATAGTGCATGAATTCATGAATATTATTACTCTGTGGCACTATAAAACATGTCTGTGACACTTATAGTAAATACCAAGTGCTGTTAAGATTGTCTGTGGCGAGATTGTCATTCTGTGTTTGAGTTGACAGAGATATTTGAAATTGGTGGGACAAGTATGACAAAAGCAGTGGGTACAAGTCAACCATTAACTACTATTACAGACAAGAAGATTCATCATATACTATAGATGGTACGATATTACAAACCAGTGAGTGCCCATTGATGAGGCTGCATATGCTCTGTGGTTTAGTTATGATACTGTCTTCCATGAGACACTCAGTTTCTGTCATGAAGTCAGGCAAGATTTGTGTCACAGGAGTAGCACAAGACAGAACTTGTTGAGATTAGTCAGGGGCACTACAATAGAGAAGTTGACTGCTTTTTGAAGAAAATTAATCACTGTTCGAACGCCACAACTCCAATTCAAATGACAGAGTGTGGAGCAGAAACACCCATCCATAATCAGTGGTCTATAAAATATTCAAGTCACAATATTCTTCAGGAAAAATGGAACTAACTGTATTTTAGAATGGAGAAGGCATTGTACTCAAAGATTACCCAGAGCAGCTGTCTACTATTGATAGTGCACAATAGTGTGTTACAGGGCCCTAGAAGTTAAAAGTTAGCAGTTTGCTTACGAAGGCCTCTTGTTACAGGAAGTGCTGCTGTTGAATGATTAATGCATGTCCAGGCCTACCAAACTAGAGATGGACAAAACCATTCTCTTCAGAGACAGGAGCAGAACTGCTCATTCACTGGGATGAACTATCTCTTTTTCATGGCTCACCACACACCATACACTTCAAAAATAAATAAAAGGAAGGCATCTTCCATTTTTAATTCAGGTCCCTATATCTGCATTTTTATCTGATGTGGTCCTATTGTGAAATAACATAGAAAGGAAAGTAAAAAAGTTTAACTATGACATTTGGGAGTGAGTTGTAGACTGAAACAAAAGGATATGAACAAGGAACACAAGCAGTGGAGATGCAGTTCCTGAGAAGACTATAAGGGTACATCCTGTCTGATAGGACGATGAATACTGATATCAGAGAAAAGATCGGAGTGAAAGCTTAAATAAATAGGTTAAGGAATACAAGAACAACAAAGGTCTATGTCACAAGAATGGAAGACAACAGAATGCCAGAATTAATGATGAATTGCTGCTTAGTGGGCGGAAGACCTTTAGAAAGAGCAAGGAAAATGTGACAATATCAATAATTTCAACCAAGAGGGCTTAACAGGCAAATTCCCAACAAATGAAAAAGAAGAAGAAGATGACATCTCATATTAAAAACATGACTTTAGAAAAGTAACTATGATGTACTAAGTTTGGAAATTACATATAAATCTCTGGTTTGATGTAAGAGGGGTCCAGAAGGCATTAATCTATCTCATTAAATAAATAAAAACTAAAAAAAATAGTATAGACACTCACTATCGTATATGTAAAAGTAAGTGTGCAAATACAGACTGTTATTATGATAAATAACAATATCCAGAAGAACTGAACTTGGATGAAGAGGTGCTGAGTCAAGAAAGTGAGCTGCAAGCTGAATCAGTGAGTTAGCCAAGAGTCCAGAGAGGAGAATGACTTGTGGGCACTTTGCGATCTGCTTTGCTGTGAGCCATGGAAAGCAGTGATCATGTGAGCCTTTGGAAGGGGAATAATCCCTGAGTTGCTTTGTGATCTGCTCCATGTGAGTGGTGACTGAAGACTGCTGCTCATGCAACTCACATGTTCACCAGGAACATATTCAAAGTCTGATGCTACATCAAAGGATAAGAAGTAACAACTCACTCAAAACATTTTTTGGGTGTCTGAAATTTGAGATTTTCTTTTCAAATCAAGGTGTAAATGATAACTGTTTGCAATTTACCACAACAATGTAGAGGAAGTCAAGATGTAGGACATCTGTGATCTGTCGAGTTGGAAAACTACCTTCAATTAATCTACAAAAACTATTTGAGGTAGAGCACATGGGTGTCATGTGAGGTTTTCAGAATTCTCTTGCTCCCTTCAGGCAAATTATTAGTGCCAGAGAAAAAAATGAATAGGATCTTTTTTTTTTGTAGGAAATGTAATTTAGTTTAATTTTTTACTGAGATAGTTTTTGCTAGAGAGATCTCATTTTTTGACTTATTCAAGAAAAATGTACAAAGTGACCTTAAAAAGCACCCCCACCCCACACTCATTCCCCACCAGCCAAGATTTCTGGCATGTTGTTCGTGACACTCCCTCCTACTACTGTATACAAATGTGGGACTCCATGAATCATTTCCCATTTTCGACCTTTTTTTGTCTTCATTGACTTGGCTGTTACGCCATATGCTTATTCAGCTAGTTTGTTAAGATTATTAATTTAAGCTTTCCCATGACAGTAGCAAAAGAAGAAAAGGGTTTTGTACATGTAATACAGTAACTAATTAAATTTACAGTTCTATCTAAACTTAACCCTTACAAGCACAATAGGTTTGTAGTAAGAAGGGCAGACAAGCAAAATAATTTAATTGTTGATTTATGTTGTTGAAATTCACAAAACTGTGAGGTAAAATTTACACATGTCAGCTTTAAAATTTGGAAGTGCACCAGTAAGCAGGTGGCAAAAATAGCTCAGTCAATGAAGACAAAACAAGGTTGAATATTGGAAATAATTCATGTAGTCAAACATTTTTGTAGAGTGATAGGAGGGATTGCCATGATCAGTATACTAGAAATCCTGAATTTGGGGATGGGGGTGCATTTGAAGGTCACTTTTGGACATTTTTCTTGAATAACTCAAAAAACATGGCTTCTATCAATAACGTATCCCAGTACAAAATTAAATGACATTAAATTTCTTACAAAAAAGGTCCTATTCATCTTTTTCTCTTGGACTAATAGTTTGCACAAAGAGAGCATGAGATATTGAAAATCTCATGCTACAGGTATGTGCAAGTAGTTTAACTTAGGTAGTTTTTGTAGGCCAATTTGAGGTAGTTTTCTGAATACATACTACAACTGTCCTACATCAAATTGTTCGTCTTGACTTCTTCTAGACCACTGTAGTACATTGCAAAGCGTTATCCTTTACACTCTGTATAATGCGGCAAAATGACTTCTACATGAATGCAGTGTTCTGAAGACCTGATCTTTGTACATTTTCTATTCTTTTCATGGCTGAGAAAAGCTGCACACATTACTGTGATATGCAAATTTATTCATACACATGGACACTAATGTCACTGAAGAGACTATTCGAGGCACCAATCTGAGTCTTTGAATCAATTCAGGAGCAAATTGCCCATCTCTACACCAAATAAATGTAACCTTGCTCCATTTGCACTTCAGGGTGTTGCCTATAGCAATTATCTTGCTCTTTCTGATGA
The DNA here is from genome assembly GCF_021461395.2 of Schistocerca americana. Taxonomy (NCBI): domain Eukaryota; kingdom Metazoa; phylum Arthropoda; class Insecta; order Orthoptera; family Acrididae; genus Schistocerca; species Schistocerca americana. The sequence goes on from NC_060130.1 coordinate 867,878,548, forward strand.
TCATCTCTTTGCACCTCTGAAAGATGCTTTATGAGGTCATCAATTTTCATCCAACAACAAGCTGCAGGTCTTACATGAATGATTTTGTAATTAACCAAGAACTTTTGTCCTGGAGGAAGTATGCAAGCTTGTGGCACCTTGGAACAAATGCATTGCAAAGGAGATCATATGTAGAAAATTATGTACCTACATTCTCTAAATGTGTGCATAATAAAATGTAATGACAAAAGTAAGGATGATTTTTTTACTTGTCCTTGTAAAAAGAATCTTCGTATTCAAGAATTTTGTACATTTTGTTGTTCCAGAGCTCATGCTGTTGAACATCGGATCTTTTGTATCACTAAAGAATTTTGGAAAGTGAATGAAGAATTTTATTGCAACGAAGAAATTTGGCAGACAGAGAGAGAGAGATTAATTGATTCAGTCAACAAATTGTGTACTTATGTCACAAATGGAAAAGCATTTTCAGAGGACTGGACCATCTATGGAGGGGGATCCTCAACACAAAGAACACTCAGTGAAGAGATAGCTGAGGTACTGTCTAACAAGAACATATTTTCCTTTCGCATCACAATTTATGGTTTGATCTTATTTACAAGTTTTTTTTATCAGAACACTCATACAACAGAAATTTATATTTAATGTGACCTATTGCTACTCTATATTTGCCTTACTGAAGCATGCATGTTTCGTTTTCAAACTGTATTTGTAAACTGATACTACAGGCTCATCGTAATCATTTATTTGTATACATGTTTGCTGGCACACGCATGTGTGTTCCCCCCTCTGCCTCCTCCCATACACACATACATGGGATCAAGGGGTCAGTAAGCTGGGAGAGGATGAACGATCAAGAGTCTCAGAAATATAGTGTGAAGTGGGCTCAGAGAATGGAGGTTGGAATTGTATAGGAGGGGAACAAGATTGAATGAAGAAAGTAGAGTCATGTGTAGGGAGGTAGTAGTGGAGATTGCAGCAGGAAAAGGGATGAGGTGGCAAAGAACATTTAGAAGTAGCATTCCTAAGCTGCGTATTTTAGAAAAGTTAGCATTATGGGATAGATTAAAATGGCACAAGACATGAAACCACTATTAAGTCATACATATTAGGGTTAGTGGCATATTCCGATCTTGAGTGGACTTGGTTAATCTTAGGAAGTGTTTGACACTGGCCCCTCAGACAAGTTGATATTGGTTAGTGCTTGCACTGACACAGGATCCTGTGCCATAGTTTTAGTGAGGTTGGGACTGAGATGGCTGCTTTTACTGATGATTTTAACTCTGACAGGATAGGATGCCAGTAACAGAACTGAAGGAGGAAATGTTGGGTGGACAAATGGGTTCAGTCTTATACCTGGTACCTCCATAGTAATATGATCTACTGTGCAATGAGCTAAGACCAGTGGCATATAGACAAACATGGATAGTACATAAGTTGTGGAGGTGGTGGATGGGAGGGCAGAGTGGGTTGACAGTGGGGAGGATATTCCTCATTTCAGAGCTACCAGTTCTTGAAGCCCTGGTGGAAAAAAATGATTCAGTTGTTCCAGTGCTTGATGCTATTGTACTATGAATGGGGAGTTCCATTATGACTGGTGAGCAGGTATATAAAGAGTATTTGCATGTATGTTGTGAAAGGGCACAGGAGATTTGTGAATTTGTTTCTGGGCGAGGTGGAGAGAGTATTGTTGATCTGTAAAGATCTCAGCAAGGTCTTCTGTGTACTTCAGTAGAGACTGTTTTTCACTACATATGCAGGATCTGTGAGTGGCCACACACTATGAATAGAATTGTTGGTTTGAAAATGATGGCAGCTGTCTAAGTGAAGCTGTTGTTAGTGACCTGTGTGTTTAATGTGAACAGAGGTTTATTTGGGGCCATCAGTGAATTCAATGTCAACATTTAGGAAGATGGATTACTGAGTTGAAGAGGATAACCTGAAGCAAATGGAAGAGAAGGTGTTAAGAGAGAGGGTAGACAAGGATGCTTGCCCTGAACCAGGTAAGGCCATAGGCATTGGGGATGTTGGCTAGAGAGAGGTAGCATTAACAATGACAAACATGGCACTAGGTGATGAAAAAGAATCAACTGTGGATAGCCGGTGGAGGAAGCAGTTAATACTTTTGATGTAGGATGATGGATTGAAAGTATTGGTTCATAAGGGCAGAAGCAAATCTGCAGCAGTCAGTCAAAGTGGGCTTGTTGTTTAAAAAATTCTTAAAAAGAATACACAGGATATTCAATACATGTGGAATTACAGTGCTGGAAGAATATGCAAGTAATCAAGTAATGAAGATTACACCAAATTGAATGGGATAGGTAGCTGGATAAATCAGAATTAAAATGAAGTAGTAAAGCAGAATGAAAATGAAGTAGTAAAACCATTGGTTAGGCAACTGTGATGGTGAAGGTTTACTTCATATCAAGAGAAGATAGAATACAAGAAGGAGAAGAGTGTAGCATAGTTACTTAATTTTTAAAAAAATGTGTTGATAGGAGAGGAAGATAGGCAGAATGTGAATGTGAGAGTGAGAATAATAGGTTAAGAATATGAAGATTACTAAGAATAATTGAAGATATGGCATAAAGTTGATGATTATTTTGAAAAAAAAAAAAAAAAAAAAAAAAGAAAGATGTTGTGGAGTGTAAGAGACAGGCATAAAATATGTAATAGAAGCTCATTCTGATGCTGTAGGGTCAACAATGATACTTCCGTGTTATGCAAGAGAACAATCTGCCAAGTGATTGCTGGATTGAGGCTAAGAGTGATAAATAAGTTTACGTGAGAAAATTCTAGTTTGGTTTCACAGAATTTGTTTAAAGAAGAATAGAAATAAATTCCTAGAGACTGCAATCAGTCTATAATTCAAGTTAAAGCATGAGAAATAGAAACTGATTTCCTCATAAATTCAGATGATGAACCAAGTCCAATATTGGAGAAACATTTTGAGTATATTTCAGTCAAAGAAGAAATTCCACTGTTACTGGTGTGTAGCATTAAGTTTTTGCTTCCACAGAGAACACAAACCAGAGAGTGTAAAAATATGTGTGTTACCACTGTCAGTTAATAATGATAACCATTTTGAGTGTTAATTATTAAACTTTGAATAGGCTGCTGAAGTGAATAAAGGCAGTAATTTACTTAAAAAAGTTTGTAGAAGTAAAAAATAATAGCCTATGCCAAAATTATCATTTAGAGGGCAATGCAATAAGTAAAACTGAGATATAGCAATGTCATAACATGAGAACCATTGTAGTTGGAGGTAGAGGAGAAGATCCACTGATGGTAAATTGTCAGAGAACTGAAGAAATGCGAAATGAAAATACAAATACAGGCAATGAGATTGAAGTTGTGTGTGAAGTACATGGATTGGATGAATACAGAAAAGCCAAGTAAAAAGCTATTGAAAAAAAAAGTGCTCATCTTGACAAAAATGGTTTAGTGGTTATGTGTCATACTTAAGATCCAGAGGTGTATGTTTTGATCCATAGTCATTCCGAGCACTTTTATCTGTCACTTATCACTTTCTTCACCTCTGAAATTGTTTCTTAATCTAAAACATGCCAAGTTGCCGTGTGATTTGGAGTACAATTGAAACAATAGGTCCCCTATAACTGTTTGGAAAAGTCAGTTTGAAGATTGAACAAAGGTAAGGTCATACTACCTCCAATAAAACAATCTATTGTAAAGCACTGTGATGTTCAGACCAACTTTCAGGTTGATAACTGGTTTACTTTTTTATCCTGGCAATTAGGGAACACACAAATTTTAATGTTGAGTCTGACCTAATGTACAACTAGTCATTTCATTTATTTCTGAAGCACTTCCTACATGAAAGTTGTGGTAAACATCAGAAAGAATTCAGGGATCAGCTAGTGATTAAACTGTATTATTTTGTCTTTGTTGTGTGATATTTATCATCCAAGGTGACAATCACACTAAAGGAGGGGAAACAAAAATGGTGAAAGTTGAACGCAAAAACATTTTAAAAATGAAAAAAGAAATAAAAATACTGTACAAACGATAAATGAAATAAGGGAAAAAAGAAAGAAAGAAAGTAAGTAAGGCTGCTATTTACAAGGAGACAGGGGGCATTTTCAGAATATAATGGAACAAGGTAGGTAGAAAGTAGTGTAAGTTAAAAGTAGTTGGATGCTGGAAATGTAGTTCTCATCACAGGAGTTTGGTAGCATTATAGTTTGAAAAGGTTTCCAGTGGCAATGGGACAAGTAACTGGGCACTGCTACTATGCTCCACAGCTTGTTCAGCTACAGGATATTGCTGCCATTTGCCCATCACAATACATTCCAACAGAGGTTGATGGTGATCATGTCACAATGAAATGCTGGTTAAAACATATAGATCAGGTGATGATCTAAATTCATACTCTGACATACTCCCCTCACTTTGATTATACTGATATACAAAATGTTCTGAAAATGAAAGTAGATTAACTTCGTTAATCTGGTGCTGCTGGAGTTGAAACAGACATAATAATTTACATGATAGCTCTAGTTTTTGAACTGCATTCATAACCGTGAAGATATGCATTTCTCACTATCAGGTCATCCCATAAAAGCAACTGGCAGCATTACCTGAGAGTATCACAGTTCTACACTGTACCAGCTGGTGGTCAGGTCCATGCCTTACTTACTTGTTCATCACATGATCAGTAGAGTTGTGCCTCGATAAGGGTTAAGGTTCATAGGACTATAATAAGAAAGTGGTCATGTTTTGATGTTTCTTGAATGCTAATGCGAGAGTTACATTGCGATGTTATGCTACCTGGCAGTTTGTTACGAGGGCAGTTCAATAAGTAATGCAACACATTTTTTTTCTGAAACAGGGGTTGTTTTATTCAGCATTGAAATACACCAGGTTATTCCCCAATCTTTTAGCTACACAACACTATTTTTCAACGTAATCTCCATTCAATGCTACGGCCTTACGCCACCTTGAAATGAGGGCCTGTATGCCTGCACGGTACCATTCCACTGGTCGATGTCGGAGCCAACGTCGTACTGCATCAATAACTTCTTCATCATCTGCGTAGTGCCTCCCACGGATTGCATCCTTCATTGGGCCAAACATATGGAAATCCGACGGTGCGAGATCGGGGCTGTAGGGTGCATGAGGAAGAACAGTCCACTGAAGTTTTGTGATCTCCTCTCGGGTATGAAGACTTGTGTGAGGTCTTGCGTTGTCATGAAGAAGGAGAAGTTCGTTCAGATTTTTGTGCCTACGAACACGCTGAAGTCGTTTATTCAATTTCTGAAGAGTAGCACAATGCACTTCAGAGTTGATCGTTTGACCATGGGGAAGGACATCGAACAGAATAACCCCTTCAGTGTCCCAGAAGACTGTAACCATGACTTTACCGGCTGAGGGTATGGCTTTAAACTTTTTCTTGGTAGGGGAGTGGGTGTGGCGCCACTCCATTGATTGCCGCTTTGTTTCAGGTTCGAAGTGATGAACCCATGTTTCATCGCCTGTAACAATATTTGACAAGAAATTGTCACCCTCAGCCAAATGACGAGCAAGCAATTCCGCACAGATGGTTCTCCTTTGCTCTTTATGGTGTTCGGTTAGACAACGAGGGACCCAGCGGGAACAAACCTTTGAATATCCCAACTGGTGAACAATTGTGACAGCACTACCAACAGAGATGTCAAGTTGAGCACTGAGTTGTTTGATGGTGATCCGTCAATCATCTCGAACGAGTGTGTTCGCACGCTCCGCCATTGCAGGAGTCACAGCTGTGCACGGCCGGCCCACACACGGGAGCTCAGACAGTCTTGCTTGACCTTGGGGCGATGATGACACACGCTTTGCCCAACGACTCACAGTGTTTTTGTCCACTGCCAGATCACCGTAGACATTCTGCAAGCGCCTATGAATATCTGAGATGCCCTGGTTTTCCGCCAAAAGAAACTCGATTACTGCCCGTTGTTTGCAACGCACATCTGTTACAGACGCCATTTTAACAGCTCCGTACAGCGCTGCCACATGTCGGAAGTCAATGAAACTATACGAGACGAAGCGGGAATGTTTGAAAATATTCCACAAGAAATTTCCGGTTTTTTCAACCAAAATTGGCCGAGAAAAAAAACGTGTTGCATTACTTATTGAACTGCCCTCGTATTTACACTGCCCTCCTGGCCGTATGTCAGTTTCCGAGACCAGAGCCGCTACTTCTCAATCAAATAGCTCCTCAGTTTGCCTCACAAGGGCTGAGTACACCCCGCTTGCCAACAGCACTCGGCAGACCGGATGGTCACCCATCCAAGTGCTAGCCCAGCCCGACAGCACTTAACTTCGGTGATCTGACGGGAATCAGCGTTACCACTGCAGCAAGGCCATTGGCTAATTAATAAAATATGTCAAAGAAAATATACACTTCCCTTTAGTGAATGTAATTACATCGCAGAAAGGGATTAAATACACAGTTATAAAACTCTGAAAATTCTTCGGCAGTTTTCTTAAGGAAGAAAGTGCCTTACAGAAACATAAGTGTTCTCAAGTGTAGATTCTTTTTATCAACTCATTCTATACAACAGAGAAATTCCTGAACAGAAATAAGTAGTCAGTTAAAAACCCGGAGATGGCCAGTATGCATCCATATCCAGAGTGGGATAATTCCATACTTAATTCTTTGTGATAAGTCCCAAAATAAAGGTGGGGTTAATGAAATAAAATGTTGGAGCATCATTTGTGGAGATCTAATCTGTGCTTACAGGAGAATGTCATGCACTGGAATTTATAATTGGATAGTAAAGATGACATCTGTTCCAAATATATCACTTTGTGATGCACACCACTTCAAAATTACTGTTTTGAAACATGACTGTAGATATGTGTTACCACAAATGGGACCATTTCTAAGTCTTACCAAACTGAAAATATGGTTTCCTCCTAGTTCTATTGTGCCAGACATAACACAAAAATAAATGATTATCAGTGGTTACGTACATATTCGTTGTAATGAAATTCATGTGGGTGATAATGTGTGTTTAATATTTTTGCCTTAATTTCTTTGTTACTTTGCATTTTTTACTTACATATTTATTGTAATGAAACTCATATGGGTGATGATGTTGTTTAATATTTTCTATCAAATTTATTGTCTTAAGTTTCTTGGTATTCTTTAGAACTGCACCAATTAATTTTCAGGGTTGTTTCTAAATCCTGCTTTACTTTTTTATATACACTTTTATCTAAAATGTGGCTTGACTGCATTCCATCCCATCCTTACAATAACAACTTGTGCAAACAAAACAAAGGAAGTAAGGAGGTAAGATTGGGTTTAATGATTGACCAAAACAAGTCCCTGTTGGAAGAAAAGAAAGATATTCTTTTCACAGCCTTATAGTATGCTTTTGTTCCCCACAAATCTCTTATAATAAAGATACTTTACATTTATACTGTGTTACATAGTATGTCAATTTAAGCTCATACAATGTCTGCTGTACAAAACTGTTCATAAGTCCTTAATGCAGTGGTTGCTATTTCAGGTATCCATATTCACATAATGACAATGACTATACAGAGTTTAATATATATTTCTTACATTTAGTATTTGATAATTTTGTTTCTGCCCAACAGACATTAATGAATGGTGTTAGCAGCCTCCCTTCTTATTTTGATTCTGAAATCTGGTAGTCAGTAGTGTTTCACAAAACTATTAAATGTGAACCAATGGTGTGGACATGCTCATACATCACCTCTGCATTACTGACATCATATGAGATTTTCTTCCTTACAGCAGTGGCATTCAGTATTTTCTCAGGTGGCTTTTCCTAACTACACTGGTTGTATGAACTGAGGAAAAATCAGACACAGCAATAATTCTTGAAAAACATAAAGCAGGTGACTGTAATATTCACTGCACTGTCTCAAAATGACTGCTTGCAAACCAATTGCATTACAATCTCCTTGTGCTTTTTGTTCATAAAAGACGACATCATGGTTGTAATTATGCTGTGGGTGAGAGAAAACAACTAGAATTAACAGAATTGATGGAATTGCTTCTAGGCATTTTACAGCCAAACTACAATGGAGGACAAATGACAAATTGGAGCCATATCAACTTTGCATGGTAGTGGTTACATGGTTAAATGCTTATCAGTGTGTTTTGTATAGTAAGTGGCTTCAATTTCTGACAGGAACAAGAAATTTAGCAAAGGATGGGAAAGAGTTGTGACTCAAGCCAGTGATTATTGTTAACTGTTTATGTCTTTTTAATTAACTTTACTGTGGGCATTTGATGATAAATTGCAAAGAAAGTGCAGAATTAAATACACAATTTTGTTTCATGTGTTTAACATTATTTTACAAGACCTCTGCTTCTGGTTATATGTGCTGGACCAAGACTCAAACACAGGACCTTTGCCTTTTGTGGGCAGATGCTCTACCAACAGAGCTACCCAGCATGATTCATGACCTGTTCTCACAGCTTTACTTCTGCCAATATCTCTTCCTACCTTCTTAACTTCATATGAGTACACACTGGACTGCAGAATAAAAATTTACTCTGGATGCATCCCCCACACTTTGTCTGAGCCATGTCTCCACATTATCCTTTCTTTCGGGAGTGCTAGTCCCACAAGTTTTGCATGAGAACTTCTGTGAAGTTTGGAAGGTAGGAGACGAGGTACTGGTGGAAGTAAAACTGTGAGGACAGGTCGTGGGGTATGCTTGAGTAGCAAAATTGGTAAAGCACTTATCCAGGAAAGGCAACAGTAATGAGTTTGAGTCTCCATTTGACACACAGTTTTAATCTGCCAGGAAGTTTCAAATCTTAGTTAACTTACTGAAGAATCCTGATGACGAGAGGGACTGGACCAAACTGTTAAAGCATCCTGCAGAATCTCAGTGCAAAAACTGCTGTACATTCACGTCATTCAAGAATTTATATTTTTAATCCCATTATTTTGCCTTTCACAGGAGCATAGGGAGCTAGAAAAGAAGCTTAAAGCTTACAAGGACAAGTATAAAACTCTAGTGGAAGAAAACGATTGGAGTAAAAGCAATGCAGAAAGATGCCAAATTTTATTAGAGGTAAACATTAATTACTTATTATTTTTTGCAGCTGTATGAGCTTTTATTTTTGAGCTTCAAATCATTGAAGTTAACAGGATGCTTGTATGACTTACCTTTGAGTTTCCAATAGGAAACTAATCACAGCATATACCTTCCACAGTTTTACTCAACTGATTAATGAACATGAAAGGTATGGGACTCATTTTGGAAAGGAGCAGTATTCAAAGCCCTATCTAGCCGTCTTGGGTCATGTTTCCTGCAATCTCCTTAAACTACTTCAGTCGAGTGCTGTGATCGTTTCTTCATAAAGACTATAGCTCCCCCCCCCCCCCCCTCTTCCCCCACCCATTTTCCCAAAGTTCTTATCCAACTACATTAGAGCTCCATCTTTCCATCCTTGATCTCAATGAATTGAACTCTAGCAGTCCTTTGAATGTGTCAGCTAATTTAGATATAGCTTTTAGGCAGCTGCCCACATTTTGTTAGATAATCTCTTTGTCAGTACTGCAGTGACATTTGTTGTATATTCTAGAAATAATAGCATTGTAATGTGCTTTTTTATACAATAACTTCAATATAAACTAAAGATTCTTCAACACAAATCATATTAAAAAGAAGAAATATACTGAATTGCTTGCAGATTTTCTGCAACACCCACCTCTCTCCACTCGACAGCCTCCGATAAGTTTCTGTCTTGTCAGTTTATAGAGTCATATTTATGTTGCATGCCAGTCGCTCGCAGAATTCATATTGCAGGGGAGTCACACCAAGGATCGAACTCTATGCAAGATTCCCAGGAATCAGTCCTAAGCCACAGTGTAGCACTCTTCTGAGCAACTTGTCTGTTAAAATTTTCTTCCAGAGGGTAATATGAGGGTGTGCTGAAAAGTAATGCCAACATTTTTATGTGAAAACTCTTAAAGCTTTTTAAATAAAACAAACATTATTAACATTCTATACCCTTATTCTTCATGTCTACATATCTGTTTCTCAACATAGTCACCCTGGTGACAAACACATTTCTTCCAGCTAGAGACCAGCTTGTTGATACCATCATTACAGAATGTTTGACTGTGTTGACAGAATCAAGACCTCACCTCTGTGTGCACTGGTTCATCACTATCAAAGTTAAGGCCTCAAAGGTGTTCTTTCAGTTTTGGAAACAGATGAAAATCAAATGGGGCCAGATCAGGACTGTGTGGAGGATGATAGGTGACAGCAGACCTAGGGCATCAGATTGTTTAAGATGTCACAGTGCTCATGTGCATCTGACATTGTCACACTGAAGGAGAGGGTGCTGCGTGTGTGGATGGTTAGAAACTCGATTACAGCACGCTATTTCTCGTGCACTGACATAGTTATGTTTCACACCGCCATTTTACAGGATACCGTTCAGAGCCATCTAATGGCAGTGTTGCAACTTGCATCAGCAAGTCACAAAAGTCAACAGAGTAATATGCATGCTTTGTTGTACCTCAACTGATATTGAGAATAGAATAAGAAATTTGGAGGCTTTACTTTTCAGCATGGCCCTGTACATATATCCTCATTTGTCAGTGAGAGTGGCTGTGTGACATGGATGCGGCTTGTGGCAGGTTTCACACAGAAATAAACTGAAGGGTATATTTAAGTTCATTTATTGTGACAAGCTCTGCTGTCAAAATATTCTTGATATACTTTCCTATTTCTTTACTACACGTTTCAAGAAAAACTTTTTGCATATCGCACTTCTTGACTTCTTGTTTGACATCATATATAAACTTGACAAACACCATACAGCTTCACCAGTATGCTATTTGTCAGTACCTGGACATGCGTGCTATGAACACAAAAGATGTGGTTTCTCTAAGACCTAGGTGCTAACTGACACCAGTTTGAGAAATTGTTATTAGTAGACATCATATTACCTCAGCCAGTGTGTGCCTCCTTCATGTTTCTTAATTAAAACCTGAAACATTTTGCAAAATTTATTAATTGGATGATGATTCATTAAGGGGCTTTCCCTTGTGCCCTTGTTGCATTCTCTTTGTATAAATTATTAATAACCACATTAATCTGTCGGCCAGTTTGTATACTTTCTCACATAGCCTTGTCAAATATTCTTGCTGCCTGTAAACAATCTTTCCTTGAGATAATGCCCCTACACTTCCAGCCCTCAGTTGGTTCATTGAATGTTACAACTGCCTGCTTACTGTCTATGAGAACAGACTTCTCTGTGGTGACTAAATGCAGCGCCGTGTGCAATATCTAACTACAGAAACATAAACTGAACATTGAACTAAAAAAATAAAAGAATTCCTAAATGTCTTAACAACTATTTCAGTATATACACTTACACTGTCATGTTCTGTGGGTCGCATATTGTCATGAAACTGAGATTCGTAATATATATTGCTTAAATAAAAGTGTACAAACCACACAGGTGAATGCTAGTGGTAGTCTGATTGTGATAAAGTTATTATTGATGCCTATAAAGTAATTAAGGAAAGGTAACATAAGATAAAATTCTTGCTTTTTATTTGGTCATAGTGACTAATCTTAATCCATGTGGGTAGAAGTGATGGAGCGATTCACTGAAGCACAAGAACTCTAGAAATAACAGCAACAAAGCAATACAGAACATTTTGGGAACAATTATTTGACACTGAAATATTGGGAGAGGAATCTGTTATGTACAATGAAAGTATGGAGTCACATGAAATCTTTCAGTATATATATTTGAAAATATGGGTTTTGTGGCATACATTTTCAGTTCGACTGGATTTTGGAAAATTGGCCTTCTGATGTATTACACACGTTCTTGTGTCAAACAGTGGAAAGTCCAGGATGGAATAACAATAATATGGAAAGGACACACACACACACACACGCACACACACACACACACACACACACACACACACAAGGTGTATCCAGCAGGGTAGTGGGGGAAGAAGCTAATTCTTCATGTGGGAGTGCACAGGGACATGGTGGGTACAGGGTAGGACTGCCGTAGATGCAGCATTGGGATGCTGTACTGTGATGGTGAGGAGAGAAGTAGAGAAGGGTAAAGTAATGTGTACATGTGTTGGCGGGATAGAAGGCATCCTTAATACTGGAGTGAGAGCAGGAAAGAAGAAAGGCAGGTGGAGGACGTCTCTTGGAACAGTTTGGCAGTGGCCATTTGTGCAGATGACAGCTTATTAGTAGTCATACACATGCAGGATGTGGCACAGTGATTCCAGCTAAGTCTGTACATCACATGGGTGCTTTCATAGGTGACCCTGTCTTTGATGGGTTAGGAGATGCCTGTGATAGGACTGGAGTAGGTGGTAGTGGGGGGATGTATGGCACAGGTGTATTGTAGGGGTGTGAGCCATGAGGCAAGGGGCTTGGAGCAGGGGTAGAGTAGAGATGGGCAAGGATATTGCGTAGGTGGGGCTAGTGGCAGAGTACCACTATGGGATGGGTTGGTAGGATAGTGGGGAGGATATTTATCATTCCAGTGCACAATGAGAGGTAGTCAAAACTGTGTCAGAGAATGTGATTCACTTACTTCTGTGCTGGGCGGTACTGAGTCATAAGAGTGGTGCTGCTTTGTGGCCAAACAGTGGGTATGTGGGAAATGGCAGGTGTGTGGGGAGACAAGGCATGGGAGATCTGTGTTTCTGGACAAGGTTGTGAGGGTAATTTTGGTCTGTAAAGGCCTCAGTGAGACCTTTAACATATTTGGAGAGAACTGCCCATCACCACAGATGCAATTTGGTGTGAATTGGATAAATAAAAGCTATCAAAGTGTTGGTATTATTGGTGGTTTAATGTAGATGGTGTTACTGATGTGGCCACTAATGTAGCTATCCTATAGGTGGAGGTTGACATCAAGGAAGGTGGCTTGTTGGGCTGTAGAAGACCATGTGAAGTGAATGGGGAAGATGATGTTGAATTTGCGGAGGACTTTGGGTCAAGTGTCCTCACTCTGTCCAAATCATAGAGAAGTCATCAGTGAATATGAACCAGGTGAGAGGTTTGGGATTCTGCCTGGCTCTGTAGGATTCCTCTAGATGGCCCATTTGCAGACGGGCCTTAGTGGCCGGAGACAACAGTGGCCATTATGTGTCAGTTGTGCTTGTGTGTGTGTGTGTGTGTGTGTGTGTGTGTGTGTGTGTGTGTGTGTTTGTTTTCTACTTCTGAAGAAGGATGTAGTCCAAAACCTGAAAATTTCTAATTTCTTTTTCATTGTGTATGTCTGTGGCTCAACACCTATTTGTGTTGCTGGTAAGGAAATATCCCACTCAAAATTGCTGTACTCCTTAATGTCCACAGACTTAATACTACACTTTCTTTTGAATGACTCAACATTTAATGGAAGTCTCTTGCATCTTTTCATTCATTGTGTGGGAGTTAGAATATGCATTATCTCTTGTTCACAGCACTGATTCAAAGTCCATCAGGGTTCATTATGATGTAGTTCTATATCCAGATGTTATGTACAGGAATTGTTTAACTTTATTAGTGAAATTTGTGACTGGATTGAGGACTTTTTGGTAGGGAGGATGCAGCATGTTATCTTGGATGGAGAGTCATCGTCAGATTTAGAAGTAACTTCAGGTGTGTGCCAGGGAATGTGTTGAGAACCTTGCTGTTTATGTTGTATATTAATAGTAACCTCAGACTTTTACAGCTGATGCAGTTATCTATAATGTACTACCTGAAAAATCTGCATAAATATTCAGTCAGATCTCGATAAAATTTCAAAGTAGAGCAAAGATTGGTAACTTGCTTTAAATGTTCAGAAATTTAAAATTTTGGACTTCACAAAAAAAAAAAAAAAAAAAAATGTATCCTCTGACTATAATATCAGTGAGTCACTGTTCTACATCTACGTGGATACTCAGCAAATCATGCGCAAGTGCCTGGTAGAGGGTTCATCGAACCACCTTCACAATAATTCTCTATTTTTTCACTTTGAAACAGCATGTGAAAAAATTAACACCTATATCTTTCCGTGCGAGCTCTGATTTCCCTTATTTTTATTATGAGGATTGTTTCTCCCTATGTAGATCACCATCAACAAAACATTTTTGCATTCAGAGGAGAAAGTTGATGATTGAAATTTCATGAGAAGATCCTGCAGCAACAAGAAATGCCTTTTTTTAAATTATGTCCACCACAAATCCTGTCTCATTTCCATGACACTCTCTTCACTATTTCTTGATAGTATAAAACATGCTGCTCTTCTTTCATCAATCATATCTGGTAAGGATCCCACACCATGCACCTGTACTCTAAAAGAGGATGGAAAAGTGTAGTGTAGGCAATTGCTGTATTAGATCTGTTGCATCTTCTAAGTGCTCTGCCAATAAATCACAGTCTTTGGTTTGCCTTCTCCACAACATTTTTTATGTGTTTGTTCCAGTTTAGATACTTGGTAATTGTAATGCCTAGGTATTTAGTTGAAAATTACAGACTTTAGATTTGATTGATTTATTATGTAAATGAAGTTTAACACATTCCTTTTACCACTCATGTGGCTAACCTCACACTTCTCACTCCTTAAGGTCAATTGCCAATTTTAACAGCAAACAGATATCTTTCCTAAATTATTTTGCAATTTGTTTGGAATTAGCTAACTCATATAAACACCTGGATGTAACACTTTGTAGGGATATGAAATGGAATGATCACATGGGCTCAGTTGTGGGTCATGCCAGTGGTAGACTTCAGTTTATTGGCAGAATCGGGGGAGTGCAATCAATCTATAAAGGAGATTGCTTACAAATAACTCGTATGACCAGTTGTAGAATATTGCTCAACTGTGTAGGACCCATACCAAATTGGACCAACAGGAGATATTTGCTATATATAGAGAAGGGCAGCTGGGTGGTCACAGTGCTACTGAAGGAACTGAACTGGAAGACTCTTGAAGATAGACATAAACTATCGTGAGAAAGACTACTAACAAAGTTTAAACACCTGGCTTTAAATAATGATTCTAGGAATATACTACAATCCCCTAAGTATCACTCATGTAAGGACCATGAGGATAAGATTAGAATAATTACTGCATGCAGAGAGGCATTCAGACAATCATTCTTCCCATGCTCCATACGTGAATGGAACAGAAAGAAACCCTAATAACTCACCCAGTAGGACGTACTCTCTGCCATGCACCTCAAAGTGGTTTGCAGAGTATAGATGTAGATGTTTAATGAAAAGCTAAAAAAGCTTACTGATACAGTTTACAATTTTAAAATATAATCAAAAAGTTAACAAACAAGTTTTATATTTTACAATGTATTTTTTACTTGTGACAAAGAAACAAGTTATTTTTTGATAAAATATCAATACCTTCCCATTTTCTTATTTATACTGTTATTAAAATAACATAGTTCAAATTTACTAATTGTTGAAGTATTTTTTCTTTCAGAAAAAACTTGGGAAACTTAGGTCAGAAATTACGATGCAGATGAAGAATTACAAAGAACTTGACCGTAGACAAAAACTAGAAGTTGAGGGCTTTTTAAATGAAATAAAGATATTGCAAAATCACCTGAAAAATGTTGAGCGTAAAATTACAAGAGGATGTGGTAAAGATTGTTTTGTAACTCCAAGTGAGGGTTCAAAAGCAACAGAGACAACAGTGCATAATGTTAAAAAGATTAGAAAGGTCATAAATGATTTACTTTATAATTTATCTGTCATGCAATCAGATCTTTGTTGATTGTATTATTGTTGTTAAGTTTCATACACTCAAACTGTTAATTTTATATATGATTTAATGGCCATACAGTTAAGTCTTCAGATTAACTTTTAATGCAAACTAATGATAAAAATAGAAATAAGATACTATCAACATTTACTGAAATGAAAACAATTTACTTCTCACCTGTAATGAACAACATTAAAGAGAGAGTTATATGATAGAAGATTACTAAACTATTACAGGACGGGGTGGGGGAGACAAGAAGAAAGATAGTAGGAAGTAGGCATTGCCAGTCAAAGGATAAGAACTAGCTGTGGCTGAATCCAAGAGGGCTGTGGGAATGATGAAAATATGAGGACAATTCCCTTGTGCACAGTTCAGTTAGCCTAGTGTTGAGCAGTGGGAAAAGGCAAGACAAGTCACTCATTCACAATGTTGATATTTACCTATTATACCAAGCAGTATGCTCAACAATTGGCTGGTCAAACTTGCACTTAGCAACAATTTCGCAATGATCATTCATGTTATTCAAAATTCACAAACCTAATGCTACAGGAATCCCCATTGTTACTGGTTGCTGTTCTCTCATCAGTTGAGTTTCTATCATCATTTCTGTTGTTTATTTGGTAAAGCAAAGGGTAGTGTATGACCCCTGAAACAATAAACAGTAACACACAAAGTGAACATGCATAAATGCACAGCAGTCGCTGATAGAAACATCCATAGAGCAGCCTGTAAGCCATAACCGGTAAACATAAGCAGGTTCAGCATAAATTAGTAGCCATAGACAAGAATAGTCATCAAAATTGACTGGTATACCAGTGAGGCTGTGTGTTTTGGTGTCTACACATATCTCACTTGTTCAGGAGTTCTGTTCCAGCTAATTATCACAGTGATAGTCTGGTGAATGAAGTATTAAAAGATAGTATTGACATGATATTTCTGAATTAACCACATAAAGTGCACTTTTATGTATTTATTTATTACAGGACAGAAGTGTACCATTGTCGATGATAGAGGAGACAGCGTTGTGCAAAGAAGCTGCTGAACAGTAGTAAGCAGCATGTTATCCACCTGCGAATCAGAAGGCTGGTGATTACAAGTGACATTCAAGTCTATTGCAAAAGATGCTGAGAGCATATCAGAGGCAACAACTCAGGGGAGTAAGCCTTCTGTATTGTTAGCACTGTATACAGGGTGTTACAAAAAGGTACGGCCATACTCTCAGGAAACATTCCTCACACACAAATAAAGAAAAGATGTTATGTGGACATGTGTCCGGAAACGTTTAATTTCCATGTTAGAGCTCATTTTAGTTTCGTCAGTATGTACTGTACTTCCTCGATTCACCACCAGTTGGTCCAATTGAAGGAAGACAGTACTAGCATCAAGCACATCAGTACGTAGCATCAACAGGTTAGTGTTCATCACGAACGTAGTTTTGCAGCCAGTGCAATGTTTGCAAATGCGGAGATGGCAGATGCCCATTTGATGTATGGATTAGCACGGGGCAATAGCCGTGGCGTGGTACGTTTGTATCGAGACAGATTTCCAGAACGAAGGTGTCCCGACAGGAAGACATTCGAAGCAATTGATTGGCGTCTTAGGGAGCACAGAACATTCCAGCCTATGACTCGCGACTGGGGAAGACCTAGAACGATGAGGACACCTGCAATGGACGAGGCAATTCTTCCAACATGTGGTTCATGCACAATGGAGCTCTTGCACATTTCAGTCGAAGTGTTCATATGCTTCTCAACAACAGATTCGGTGATCGATGGATTGGTAGAGGTGGACCAATTCCATGGCCTCCACGCTCTCCTTACCTCAATCCTCTTGACTTTCATTTATGGGGGCATTTGAAAGCTCTTGTCTACGCAACCCCGGTACCAAATGTAGAGACTCTTCGTGCTCGTATTGTGGACGGCTGTGATACAATACGCCATTCTCCAGGGCTGCATCAGCGCATCAAGGATTCCATGCGACAGAGGGTGGATGCATGTATCCTCGCTAACGGAGGACATTTTGAACATTTCCTGTAACAAAGTGTTTGAAGTCACGCTGGTACGTTCTGTTGCTGTGTGTTTCCATTCCGTGATTAATGTGATTTGAAGAGAAGTAATAAAATGAGCCCTAACATGGAAAGTAAGCATTTCCGGACACATGTCCACATAACATATTTTCTTTCTTTGTGTGTGCGATGAATGTTTCCTGAAAGTTTGGACGTACCTTTTTGTGACACCCTGTATAGAGCACAACAGGGTACAGAAACAGAGATGTATGATGATATTACAAAAAGTGTGCAAGCAATTGTAGTTGCCTGAGCAAGGAATGCAGTAACAGAAACAAGGTTAAAGGGCTGGGACCAGCCCTGCTCACTTGTGAGATTGTGCATCTATGCTACCCATTGTGGCTGGGTTGTCAAGCCTTTTCGCTTCTCCAGCCTGTCAGGTTGAGCTTTGAGGTTACTCGCTGAGTCAGCCTGTCACCTCTGCTGTTTTACACTCTGTGTCTATCAGCAAATTCCTGTATCAATCCACTTATATTATTATTCTAATTAAATATGTTGGTGTAGATGGGCGGAAGGTTCCATGAGTGCTTGAGCTTGTGTACTTCACTATAGTGACAGTTTACACATTTTTCTTCCAACCATTTACAGTACCTACACAGGTATTCTTTTATGATCAAAAGGGTACATGTAACAGCAATAACAGCTACAGAATATCTTTATGTAGGTGGATATATTCTTAATTCCCAAATAGTAAAAATTGTGCATCTGTCGGTCGAATTAAATGTATTACATTCTTGCGAATCACTGATACTCATAATGTAATAATCCATTGACATGTAATAGGAATCAAGTAGTACACAACATCAAAGTCATTTTTTCTCCCCACGAATTGTAGGATACAGACAGACTTGGAGTGCACCAAAGCACAGGCAGTGAGGGTGGAGTGCTGAATCTGTAAACAGAGAACATAGAACTGTGGTGTGGTGAGCCAGCAGGCTGGCAGACTGTTCTGCTGTCTGTAGTGTGACGGACTGCACACAGCTCAGCAGCCTCGGTGAGCCAGAGCAGCTAGCCTGTGGCCTGTACGGTCCAGCACACGGAAGACAGGCTGAAACAAACACCATGCTCCACTGTAGCTGCAGTGTGTTCTTGGTATAGATGTGGCCACAGATAGGCACCTACAGTTGATGGTAATTCCCAGCACTCCATCAGTAGGAGCATTTCTGCGAGGGGACCACTAGCGGTTCTCAAGCAGTATGATGTACCTCCTAGGACAAGGACTTTGTTGAGTATTGCCATTGGTGGCTGCAGTAAAGGTGCATTAGTGTATGAGAACTACTTACAAAAAGATAATAGTGTAGTGGTATAATTTTATGTGATAGATCACTACAGCAGACAGTAGTGCAGGTACTCTACATAATAATGTCCTACAAGACACTTTCCCAATCACAACTACTGTTAAGGTTAGTTTCATGAACAATGTTCTGACCTTACTGAGATGGCAAAATATGTAATCTGCTGTGAAGTTTAGTGTTGTAAATAAAAAAAAAAAACTGATTTCGTGGGAATGCTGCCAAAAAATTGCAAACACAAAATGAAGATCTCGGAGATGGAAATGTTGATCAACAAGCAAAATACCTGAGCCCTGCATGAAACTCTGGCCAGAGAGATTACCCTATGCAATGATCAACTAAAAATACCTCTGACAGGACAACAGCTTATGTGTTATTAGTAGAGAATGAATCGCCAGATTATTGAAGAAAACTGTTTGAAATTTCAAGTAGGATTGTAAATATTAATGCCTAGAGCATAAGTAAAGAAAATCTTTATTGATAATTTACGGTGTTCCAGACTGATGGGTAACCACCTTACTGGGGATAAATGTTATCAACAGAAAATAATTGAAAGTAAACATCTTTACGAAATATTAATTTTGCCAGTGGTAGCTGAAATAAATGTTCTTGAAGTTTAATGGGTGTAACTCTGCTCAAAATAATACACTTTGACTGGAACAAATCTTCATTTTGTTGCTTCACAGCAGTTGATGTTTCCTGTAAGTTTCTTCAGTGAAAATGAGCCAGAGAATACCATGGTTCTCAAAAGACATGAAAAGTCAGTTATTGTTTAAGGTGTACAGTCTATTACATCACAGAGTGCTGCTCAAGATCTTACATCATACTGGGTCTCCCACACAATTTTTTGCAGGTCTTATAAACTCTTGCTAACAATTTGTATATTGTTGTGTATAGTAAATTTGCTGATCACATTTACAGGTGTTGTTGATAATTTAAAAAAAATATATATTATCACCTGGTGGCTACAAGTGAAATGTGTGGAATGTGGTACAAAGACAATTACATATCTCTTGTTTTCATGGAAAAATAAGTGAAAGGATATGGATAAACTATGGTGATTACATTTTTGTTAATTACACTGAAATTACATTATTGCAAGTATTCCTACCATGTTTTCTCAAATATGAATACATTATTTTTAGTGTAAACAGAATTTCAGTATACAGAGTGAGTCATGTAAGATGTAACACCCCTTTTATTTCGTGAACGCTTACACATATCGAAACTTGGTTTTTGGCTCATGTTAGAGCATTGAGGGGCACATTTTTTTAGCACTGGTATCAACAGAGATATTGAAGGAAGCACTTTTTTTTAAATGTAACCGTATATTTTTTATAGCTGCATTTGATAGATTTTGAGGAAACAATTACAGCGATACAGTGTTTGTTAATGTTGATGTTGAAACCTCTCATAAAAATCCAAGAAATATCCTAGAATGTGAGAGCATGGTGGCCGGAAATGGCATTTGCAGTGCTGACACTGCCAAGCAGGCATATCGAACCAGGCTACATAGTTCTGTACCGTAAGGTAGACCTGTGCTACAGGTATAAAGCTTTATTTCCCCTTGAACCAACTTACATCCTACAAACATTGTATATGAAAATACAACATAGGCTAGAATTTAGCATATTGCAAAGTGATTATGAAAAGCTGAAACAGAGAAATCAACTGTTCATTCTTCAAAAATAAACAGGTCTTTTATGCTGCAAAGAACAACTACTGTATTAAATATCTACATATTATAAGGAAGATTTGACTTACCTTTTCCTGTACATGACTGTGTGCTTCTTAGAGGTAAAATGCATGTTGTCAGACAACTGTCTCTATCTACACTGCTCTAAATTATGTCATATGGGATACAGTTGTTGAATGAAAGATTTCATTAAATATACTTTGGTGACCATCTGTACACCACAAAATAAATATTCTTCTTCACAACACATTGTTTCATGGTGAAAATAAGTTTGTAATGACAGTGTTACCAGCTATGTTCAATACATGCTGTCTACTTATTTGACACTGCAGTGCAATTTCATACACACGTAAATGAAATCAACATTTTACTAACAATCATTTGCTAACTACCTAAATCACATAAAATAAATTTTGTCTTCCAAAAAAATATCTTTATCCTCTATTTAAGCATGTGTTCAAACTGTTGACCATGGACTGAAAGGCACATTTGCAATTGCCATTCGAAAGTATGATGTTTAGATGTAATCACCGTGGATGATATGATAGTCCATGCACTGGTGATTTGACGATATATATCATCTGTCACAGTTGGTTTTCGTCATAGTGTGCATTTTTGACTGCTCCCCAAGGAAAGAAATCAACAGAGGTCAAACTGGGGGATCTCGCAAGCCATTTGACAACAGAATTTTGTCTATGCAACATTCAGGAAAGTTGTCATTGAGTATTTGCATTGCAACATGTGATGAGTAAGCTGGACAACCACCATGTTGCAGCCACATACACTGTCAAACATCCAGTGGTACCTCTTTTAGAAGAACTGGCAGAATGTTCATCTCAAAGTATGTTTAATAATGTCCATTTAGAATGCCTGAGATGAAGTAAGGCCCCACAACGTAACTTCCTATGACACCACACCATAGGTTTACGCTCCACGACTGTTGATGTTGCACCAGTCGAAGCTAGTGTGGATTCCTGGCTGCCCGGTAGTGCATGTTATGCAAAGTTACATTAGTGCAATTAGCAAATGTTCCTTCGTTGGTAAAGAGCACATGCTGGAAAAATGTAGGATCATCTCTCAGTTGCTGAAGGGCAGACCAACAAAATTCTGTATAATGATGGTCGGGGAGTGCCTGATGTAATGACGGATGATAGAGATGGAAATTCGTCAATGCAGGATGCAAATGGCACTCATCTGGCTGATTTCACATTCCTAGGCAATATGTCGTGTACCACTGTGTGGATTCATTAGTGTGATATCCTGAACAGCTTCTTCATGTTCTCCATCAGTTGCAGTCTTCTTTCTTGTCCTCTTTTTGATGTTCAAGCAGCCTGCCTCCACTAGCGTCTTAATAATTCATGCAAGTACCTGGTGTGTAGGACATCAGCAATCCAGATAGATAGCCCTATACCACTGTAATGTTTTTACAGCATTTCTTTTACATTCACCATATAAAAGTAGTATATCCAACTTCTCCTCATTGGTATACATCTGCATGCAATGAATGCTAAGCAGAAATGAGCAACCTGCAGTGCAGACAAGTAAACAGGCAAATATGTTGACTTTCTGACACAGCGTACCACAAGGGCTCTGCTTGGCGATGTTTGCACCGCTAATGCCGATTCCAGCCTCCGTACTGGCAAATTCTAGGACATTTCTTGAGCTTTTTTATCACCGGTTTCAATGTCAACTTTAACAAACACTATATCACCTGTAATTGTCTTCTCAAGAGTTATCAGATGCAGTTATAATAAGTATATCAGGATGTATACGACCCGGGAGATCCGGGAAAAACCCGCGAATTTTTTCATCCGGGAGAAAACCGGTAGAAACCCGGGAATTTTTTAGAATTCCGGGAATTTTCCGTTGTTTTAGTTTTGAGTTAAATTTTTGCAAGTTTGATTGGTAAGAACCGGTACTGTAACAAAGGATGTTACTGTATCCCACTACTGCAGAATTATACTGCAGCATTAAAACATGAACGAGAGAAAAAAACGAAAATAAAACTTAAATTGCAAAGGAAATGCGCCGTATATAATAACACAGTACTCGTACAAGCGTCTGTGAACAGCAAAATGTGTTAAAGGCTTTTGGAAGACTATGCAATGCTTCATAACAACAAATTGCCTCCGATGAGCGTGACGACGTAACTGTTCACATTAAACTCATTTAATCAGTTACGATTGGGCTCATGCACACGCGCAGTTGAGTCGCGTATGAGTAGTACCTTCTCCCTCTTCTGGCTACAGAAATGTGGCCGTTGGCTGAGTAAGTAGCAGTAGCAGCAACCAATGACAACTTTCCTGAATGTTGCATAGACAAAATTCTGTTGTCAAATGGCTTGCGAGATCCCCCCAGTTTGACCTCTGTTAAGCAACCAGCCACATGGTACGCGGAAAAATTTTATTGGCGCGCCCAAGCCGCCTGATTCACGCGTGTGCAGCAGGTCCGGATCTAGTGGGGGATGACGGTAAACCGGGGTATCTGAACCGGACGGAAATTTCGGGGTAAGGGGGCAAATTCATATTCGTGAGGAAAAACACCTTGTTTCACAATGCACCTAGCATCCAGCGCACGTCGGCCTATCGATTATTCATATGATTTTGAAACGCTCCCCTGCTGGTTTTTGAACACATTCTAAGTTGATTTCTGAATGAATTATAAGTTGATTTTTGAATGCGTGCATAGTGTACGTAATGTCTCTGCCAGGGGAATCCTCGTCACATCTAGAAATAAACTTTCCTGCAGACAAAACGGGACGGGGCTATACGAGCTGAGCGAATAAAGCCAAACCGGTGAATGCCAATTTCTGCTTGTTTATGTGGTTGATTCGGTTTGCGAATGTCCAGCGTCGTTAAAATTACTAGCAAAATCCATAGATTCAGATTACCAGAGTGGAGATAAACGACTAACAGGAATAACAGGTAAGAAAGATTACGTATTATCTTCTCGGTGTATCCAAGAAAGTGAAATTTTGACAGAAAATTTTTGGCCAGATCGCTACACTAGACAGGGCCAGTTGTAGTCCCTGGCTAGCAGCCGCCTAATTTCCATTCTGGGAGTAGCGCGGGAAACGCATTGTACGAACACGTAATAACTAGACCGCGGATTTTAGGTAAAAACCTATTTTGTTCCTGAGTTCCTATTTGCATAAAAATTTGTACTTGTGCGTTTCATGACTATTTACACATAATAGCGTTAATTCTATAGGACGTAAAAAAGCCTATTTCGACGTTAGTGCCTATTTTTATCTATTTCAGCTTTAATATCCTAAAAAGTGCCTATTTCATCATATAAGACAGTGGCTCCAAGTTTTTCCACACTATACGACAGATGGAAAAAAAATATTTTCTGACCAGCGTGCAGCAAGGTGGCTAGTTGATAAGCGCTCATGCTTCGTATTTGTCTAACACTTAGGTCTTTTTTTATATCGCTATTCCTGTTAATACCAAATACTCTTTATAGGTGTGTTATTATTCATATGTGAAAAATAGATCAGGGATCTTTAGGTTAAAACCTATTTTTTTCCTAAGCTCCAATTTGCATATAAGTTGGTACTTATGCTTTTCATGACTAACTAAACTGAATACCGTTAGTTCTATAGGACCTAAAACTGCGTATTTCGACGTTGAGGCCTAATTTTGCCTATTTCGGCATCAAAATCCTAAAAAGTACCTATTTTTTTAATCTGACATAGAGTTCTTGTGTTTTCAAAGATTAGAAAAAGGAAGTAAACTTAGGGCTTTACGTCTCGTCGAAGGTCGTTAGAGACTGTTTACAATACCTTTGCTTGCCTTACTACTAGTGGTGGGCAGGAAATCGCGTATCTGTTAGAAATCACAGTGACTGAGAAGTCACAGATATCACAGTAGCAACTTTACAGAATCTAACTGCGATTTCAGTCACAGTTAGCTGTCGCAAGTAGTATTTCACATTCAAAGACGTGAGCCATCTATTGGTCGAATTTAGCACTGCTTTCTGCGATTTCAGTGACAAGTCGCAAGTAGCAACTAGAAAGTGCGGTTAACAGTGCCATCTGTGGGTCAAAGTTCGTACTACGCCCATCTCTGCGATACACTATTGAGTCCAACTGTGATTTCCGTGACAAATCGCAACTAAGAGTCGCAAGTAGCAACTAAAAAGCGCAGTTAGCACTGCCATCTGTTGAGCAAAGTTCATACTACGCTATTCGCTACCGAGTCAAACTGCGATTTCTGTGACAAATCGCAACTAAGAGTCGCAAGTAGCAACTAAAAAGCGCAGTTAACATACTTTTCCTAGTGTCATCTGTTGACCGACGTACGTACTTCGTTATGAGAGCCTTGTGCCTCACGAGATCGATGTGCTGTGTGTGCATATGAAGGGCTTATTTCAATAGTGGTACAAGTCCATTTTTGTTCATTTTGAGATACAGAGTCGTAAAGTTAAATGAGCGCTGAAAAATCTGCAGTTGAGATACCAGAAATATTCAAGCATATGGCTTCTTGCTAGAGATGAACCTTTATTTATGTTTGTTTGGATCACTAATTTCAGAAGCATTATAGACAGAAAAGTGGAGGTAATGGACTTGTACCACTATTGAAATAAGCCCTTCATATTATATGACGACTTGCACATTCAGCATCAGTTATGGTTGGTCAAATACTGCTGTGACTCTGAATGTATTATATTAATAAGAAGCAACATTGCCTTTTTCTCCTGAAAATATCAAGTAACGTAACAAATGTGTTTGATTCTGCTTCCAATATGACAGTTTTGGTTAATACTCCACATGCCTACAGGACTTGTCAATGTTAACACAGCAGAACTCAGACATCTGTATAAGTGTAGAGAAATGAAACCAGTCATATGAATGCCTCACTTTTGTTCCGACACAGTTCAAGACTCGGGAGAAAAGTTTTACACCTGGTGTTCTACATGGCAACTTCACACACAAGAACTTTTTGCCGACACTACTACCACCTACATAGGTAAGCTTTTCCTGTGTTACTTTCAAGTAATGCACTTAAGCTATTCCTGATTTAACTGGAAGATCTGTACTTCCCACTTTCACATCAACAGCCTCAAAATGCATATTGTAGACTTCAGGATATGTTACAGGTCAGTGTCACACCAAGATTGCGGTGAAAGGGGGGGGGGGGGGCGGCATGTCACTCACCAACAAGTGTTTACCAATAAGTAAGTGGCGGAAAATTATGGGTATAGGACGGCTTAAACATGTGGAAAATAAGATTTTTATTATTCACTCACTGTATTTGACATTTATTATTCCTTTAAAATCGCACAACAATTTCAATAAAACACAGTTTAATCATTCACACACTTGTTTCACAATTATTTCACTTTTAAACTGCAAATCCTCTAAGAGCTGTCTTGAATCTTCACGAGTCTCTCTCAACAGCCTTGATGTGGATAGATACGTACAGCAACCAGTAATCAGAGTCAGAACTGTGTCTGCAAAAACACAAGGATTATTAGACAATTTTTGCTGTCATTAATTACTAGCAATATAATTGACAGAGTAGATTGCTAATATTTGCTATAATGAATATAAATTTGTAAAATGACTCTTAGTGTTCATTAAAAAATGACGATCATTCCACTTGGGACCTGTGGAATGGTACATTAGCTTATTTGTTTTAGTTTAAATATTTGTCATGTATTGTTGTTTTTCTGACATGTTCCACATCCTGGAGGACCTCCTCACTACGGATCAATTGGAATGAAAGTAAATCTAATCTAATCTAATCTAATATCACATTTGTAAGAACGATCTCACTGAAGTAATTAAGTCCATCGAAACGCTTAGAAACTAACCTCTCGTCTGACGAAAACGGTCTAAAGATGCAGTGGCAATTTCTTCAGATCTGTTGACAATGATATTTTGAGTTATCACATTACTGAGTGACTGAAATGTAGTTCAGGTACCTGTGAACATAACAATATGTTAGAATTCATTTTCTAAATACGAACTATTACGGTACTGTACGGCCACTTACATATTAATTACACTATTAATATTCTCACAGTTGTTTCTTTAATACAAAATTAAAGCCAATGGAAGAAAAAACGTAAAACATACTTGCCAATGACAGGTTTGTTGAGATGCAATTTTCTGTGTTGACAGATGTAACTTTTTCATACGGTGGTAAGTCGCAGGAATCACAGAAGTAGCAGTGGCGGAGGGATACACGACCTATGTTCCTTAACTGCGACTCTTAACTGCAACAAATCACAGTTAAGAATAACAGATACTGAAAAGTAGCATTCACAGAAATCACTGATATCGGAAAATCGCAGTTTAGCCCATTACTACTTACTACCAACAGCAGTCGGCACGGTTGAATGGTCATCCATCCAAGTACGCGCCGAGCGCGACAGTGCTTAACTTCGGTGAGCGAATGGGAACCGGTCAAAGATTTGAGTTACACATTAGAGTCGAACGTGGGAGTACTAAATGTTATATTTGAAAATATTACGTTCGTAGGATTCTGGCCAGCTGTGTATTTTCGCAAAGAAACGGTTTCATAGGCCTTAAGCTGAGCACGGATTAAAAAATCACAATGGGAGTACTAAATGTTATATTTGAAAATATTACGTTCGTAGGATTCTGGCCAGCTGTGTATTTTCGCAAAGAAACGGTTTCATAGGCCTTAAGCTGAGCACAGATTAAAAAATCACAATGTTAATCGTAGACGCCCTCTATAGCTAAATTACTGCCCTTCACGCATTTTCTCGCTGCTGTCTACAGATAGTCCTATCAAACTACTCTGTTTCGTGAATGGTATTATACGTGAATTTTCGGGTTCGAAAAATAATTTGCCAGTAGTGAGATGTTTTCATCTGAAGCACCGGCAGATTCCATTCGCTTGTTCAGAAGGGGCGGTCATCTGTCAGGTGCCATATGTCCAGCAACGAGTACGGTGCTTCCCCTACCGCTCCTATGCACTGCAGTAAAAGGAAGAAAAAAACAGGTCATCGTTCACTTTTTCCCAGCGAAAACAAATCGGTAAATTGTGTAGCGACCGACGTGTTAAGAGTTACTGAGGTTCTAAGTGCAAAATAAATTCTAGTTTCTGTGTGAGAATACTACGCGATGCCGAAAAAAGCTAGTTCAAAGTCTACTCATATAAGGCAGTGGCTGCAAGATTTTCCGCATTATACAACAGAAGGGAAAATTATTTTCTGACAAGCATGCAACAAGGAGGTTAGTTGATGTTTTTCTTAGACTTCTTATTTTCCTGTCACTTAGGATTCTTTTTTATCGCTATCCTTTAGTAATACGGAAAACTCTTTATATGCGAGTCTAAACTGAATTTCCCTTTTCTCTCGTATTAGGTTTCGAATGTTAAGAAATCTCACTTAACTCAGCATGCAGATCGAATCGCACTTACAGCTTATGTTGAACGAAAGTCAAAATTGAAGCAAAGTCTTTTAACCAATAAATCTGGTGAATCTTCCGAAAAAAACAAGTTCTGCAGTGATTTGTGTCATGCACTTGTGGCAGCAAACATCCCCTTTCGGAAACTAGAAAACCCAATTTTCAGAGGTTTTCTTGAGAAGTACTGTCATCAGTCTATTCCTGCAGAGTCAAATTCACGTAAGAATTGCGTGGATTGAGCTTACAATGCTGCATTGCACAGAATCCGAGAAGATGTTGGAGAATCACTCGCGAGATATGGGCAGTGGCGTTACAGAATCGATAAGTGATTTTTATCTATGAAGGACTATTATCGATAGTTACATTTTATCTTTGACTAGTTTTCTCTCTGCTACTATGTGCAAGCTAGACCACGCCCACTTTCCTCAGTATTTAGGCCGCTCTCCGACGCCCGACTAGTCCCGACTCCGTCTCCTCAAGCTCCTTTCCGGCCGAACGTGGGGTTTGGACCCCTCCACCATCCTCCACACCTATAAGTCCCTCATCCGCCCTATCCTCTGTTACGCCCATCCAGCCTGGATCTCCGCCCCCCCTTCCTTTTATAAATCCCTCCAAATCCTTGAACGCCATGCTCTCCGCCTTGCCTATCGCATCCGTCTCCCTTCCCCCACGCGGATCCTGTATGACCTCATCCCCTTCCCCCACCTCCTCCTCTTCCTCGAAAGGATACGAATCCTATACACCTCCCGTAAACTCGATCCTCCTCACCCGCTCGTCTCCCCGATCCTCTCCCACCCCCGCCCGCTGCCGCGCCTGTACTCCCATGTCCCACCCGGTCTCCATCTCTCCACCCTCCTTACCCTCTCCCAAGGTGGTTTCCGCCAGCTCCCTCTCCCTGATGATGTCCTCGTCCCCTCCATCTACCCCTCCTATCAACTTTGACCCTGCCCCCCCTCCCTCCTGGTGTCCTTTCCCTGTGGCACCCTCCCTCCTTTCTCTTCCCTTCCCTTCTCTCTCATTTCCCCCATCCCCTCCCTCCACCCCTCTTCTTCCGGGCTTCCCCTCCCCCTTCCTCTCTCCCCCCTCTTTCCCCTGCCCGTGGCGTCCCTGCTCTCCCCTCTCGCTTTCCCTCTCCCCCTCCTCCTCCTCCTCCTCCTCCTCCTCCTCCTCCTCCTCCTCTCTTGGCAGGTCCCCGGACTCGCACACGCATCGTGAACTTTCGCGCGCCGGAGATCATCGCCCTCGGTTTAGTGTCTGTGCCGTCGTGTCTGTGCCTCAGTGTTTTTCGCCGTCCACGCTCCTTCGTTCACGTGTGTCATCTACCTCGTCAGTGTTTGTGCCCAGTGCCGACGGTTTTTCTTGTTTGTTTCGTCAAGTGTGAACGGCTTCATGTCTTTTTTAACTATTGTATCTCCTGTTTTTTTAACCGCCATTCTGTTACTTGTCTGTCTCCCTTTCTTTTTTCTTGTACTGCTTATGGCTGAAGAGCGGAGTACACTGTTCCGCTGCCAGCCCACCTTGTATGGGGTGTCCAAATTACAATAAAGAAAAAAAAAAAAAAAAAAAAAAGCCCGACTAGTCAGTCGGCAGGACTCAACAGGACCAGCCATTTCTCTGAGGATGTCCAACGTAGTATTGGACAAAACGTTAGGAATAGAAGTATTCCATGGACCACGGCCATATAACCCGGAAGATTCATCAACAATAGTACTATCCGGTCGTGAAAGCGTTCATTGTATGAATGGAGTTACTCAAAGATTCTTTTTTAACACGTTCGCTGCGGCTGACGCTTATAAGCGTTTCCGCGATCAACACGCCAGAGCGGCTGACGCTCATAAGCGTTTCCGCGATCAACACGCCAGAGCGGCTGACGCTCATAAGCGTTGCCGCGATCAGCAAGCCAGTGCGGGTAACACTTATAAGCGGTGCGCTCGCTAGCTGAGTTCTCACTAGGGGAGGTCGCCAACTGGGACACGCCGATTTCGTCCGAATTGTTTCTAGAAAGAGGTGGGACTCCACATAACGTGCCCGAAATATTTCGCCTGAGTTGGCCATAGGAAAGGAGAACATGCTCTCGAAAGTTGTTCCGATAGCACTATAGGAGGCTATACCCTATTTAGCGCTCTGTTCGTCGTTATTGGCGTAGAGTAATGGTCAAGCGCATTGCTCACGAAACAGGCGACTTGGGATCAATCCCAGGTCCGTCCTGATTTTTTTTTCTCATTTTTATTTTACTTCGTATCTTCAGAGTGTTCGGTTATTTACGGTAGATGTATATTTCTATCGTCAAGTCAAAAATCTAATTAAAAGATTACAAAGTGCCCCTGAATAACTCCAACAACAGCGAGAGGTATCATCAAGAGAAGATGCAATTAAAATACATTCGACCGTGCTGCATCAATTCAGTGCTCTTGTGGACACCCCTATGATCTAGTACGCTTGGTTTGCATCCAAACTATTAGAGGAAACACCTTAGTTTTAAAACTTGAATTAAGTGTGCTTTCCAATGAAGCATGTTGCAGAGAAATGTAACTGCTCAAACAATGCCTTCATAAAATGTGCCTAGAGTGAAACGTATATGTTTCACATGTTTCTATGATATGTCACCATAAAAATGGCAAAACTTCTACTGTCGTAATGAATAAAAAGTAGCGCACGTAATCACAAGAATCTTTAAAATCTTTATTTTCATTAAAACTTTCGCCTAGTTATATAAATATACTACTTGAATGTATTTAAATTCTACGGTAAATAGTTGCAAAATCTGACGAAACCAAGGAAAATAAGAATGAAAACAATTAGGAAGCACCTGGGATTGATTCCAGGTCGACTGTTTCGTGAGCAATGCGCTTGACCATTACGCTACGCCGTCAACATGTTCGCTGCGGCTGACGCATATAAGCGGCGCGTTCACTAGCAGAGTTCTCAGTTTAGTTCGTTCGGCTGTGCACTCGTGTTAGTTCAAGTAACCAACGACATATCACGTAACGTGTTCCTGTCTGCAGTTGTGTGTTTTCGTTTTTTGTCGTCTGTGTTGTGCATTGTTTGCAATGGCGGCGAATGAACCGACACCGGGGCCTTCGAACGCGAAAAAGTGTAGGAAGAGTGACCAATATACTGACCATGAGTTACTACGTGTGTTAGAAGATAGTGATGTAGAGTTCAGAGAGGACGAACCAGATGAGGGTGACTGGCATTTGGAGACTGCAGAAACAGACCACAGTGATGACAGTGTGGAAGCAGAACTGTCCAGTATGTTTCGTGACAGTTCGGAATCGGACGATACGGGCGACGATGATGAGGAAATCGCCGACGATAAAGAACCAGCGCTCGCAGAGGTAAGCAAACCAGGTGTTACGTGGCATGAAGAACCACATGGGATGCAGTATCACCCGTTTACGAAAGCAGAATGTTTGCTGATGAAGCCTGCTGGCAATACGCCAATGGATTTCTTTAGGCTACTGGTTACAGATGACATACTGCAGCTCATAGTTGACGAAACAAATGATAACGCACGGAATATATTTGCGAGCACAAATACACAAGAGGGCTCTAGAATTAGTAATTGGAAACCCGTAAGTATAGAAGAAATACTTGTCTTCCTGGGGATTTCATTACATATGGGTAATGTCAAATGTGCCCGACTACAAGACTACTGGAAGAGGGATCCGCTGTTCGAAAATAAAGGAACAACGATGAGTATGAGCAGAGACAGATATTTGCTTATCTTACGCGCATTGCATTTTGCAAAAAATCCAGAGTCAGGCGAACCGAAACCAAATGATCGACTGTATAAGATACGCCCTATATTGAATTATTTCAACAACAAAATGTGTAATGTGTATTATCCAGGTAGGGATCTCTCTTTAGATGAATCAATGATTCTTTGGAGGGGACGATTGTCATTTAGACAATACATAAAAAACAAAAGAAATAAGTATGGCATCAAATTGTACATGCTAAATAACCCAGACGGCTTCATCAATAAATGCGCTGTGTACACGGGGATGCGTGGTGATATGGGGGGAAAAGGGCATGCTGAAAAGATAGTATTGCATTTGTTAGAAGAGAAGGTGAATGTTGGCCATCACATTTACATGGACAATTTTTACAACAGCTTTGCCTTAGCTAAAACCCTGTTGAATGCAAAAACACATTGCACCGGGACACTAAGGGTAAATAGGAAAAATACCCCTAAAGACGTGGTATGCGCCAAGCTGGGGAAAGGGGACACCATAGCACGATATTCGGACGGGGTAATGATCGGCAAATGGAAGGATAGACGAGAGGTCTCCTATATTTCCACAGAATACCCCAATACAATGGAACATGTGCAGAATGCACGCCAGCAAATAGTCGCGAAACCACTGCCAATTATCAGATATAATAGTTGTATGTCTGGGACCGATAGGCAGGACCAGATGTTGTCTTATTATTTATGTGAACGAAAGACAATCCGCTGGCCAAAGAAACTATTCTTCCATGTAGTTGACATGCTAATGTTCAATGCACATTACCTATATAATAAATACTCAGGGCATAATATGACTTTGTATGATTATAGAATACAAATAATAAAGGGACTACTTCCACCAATGGACGTTACAAAAGGTGTGCGTAACAAATGTAAAGACACACATGTTGTGCAAAAGCGGGACGCAACGGAAGGGACGAAGCAAGTTATGCGGAAGCGATGTAAAACGTGCGCGGCACGGGGCAAGCGTACGGATACACCATACGTGTGTATAACGTGTCCAAACCAACCTGGATTCTGTTTGAACTGCTGCACAATTACACATCCATAATGTAATGGGACGTCGTATCTACAGAGGAAGATCTGTTTGTGTTTGATTTGTAAAGTGTTTGTTTTATTTGATAGCCATGTAAATATAGTTACATTGGTTGCTCAGAATATGATGTTTCTGTACAGTACCGTATGTGGACTTATTTGTGGTTTGCTATAAAAACATCACCTCTACACCTTGAAAACTTATTTGTTACTAGCTGCAGTGCCCGGCGTTGCCCGGGTGTGTATTCATTCCTGTCTTATTTTAGTCCATCTGCTTCTTCTCTCTCTGTCCATCGCCTCCTGTTCTATCGCTATCTATTTTCCATTCATCTCAGTTCCGTTTTCACACAGGTCAATCTTCATGACATAATATTTCCTGTACTATGTGTCCCACAAGAATATAATTTTCCATGTTCCCCGGGAAGAATATTAGGAAACTGCAAAATGAGGTGCGAATGGAGTTGGTATTACAGACGTAATACATTACAACCACATGCATAGTGGGACGGATTTTCGTGCGTTTCATAGTTTTGACGTCATATCTCCTGTACTACGTGTCATACTATGATATAATTTCAAAGCTACATTTAGTGGTATATATGCATATCCTCTGCAAAATTCTTCGCGAATAGCTTTAGTAGTAATGACATAATAAATAGAAATCACAAACCTGATGTTGCGGTTATTCAAGAACAGAATTGTTTATGACGTCATATCTCCTGAACTATATATCGTAAGTAGTTTTTGCTACCATAGCAAATGATTCATTACCTTAGAGAAGATTTGTACCAAATTTGATTGAAATCGGTGTACTAGTTTAGGAGCAGATGTGGAATATCGTCACATGATGCGGCCGTTTTTGACGAATTACATTGTTCATGACGTCATATCTCCTGACGTATGTGTCGTATGTGGTTCTTACCCCTACAGTGATAGTTTTCCGATAATAGGACTATGTGTACCACGTTTCGTTGAAATCGGTCCAGTAGGAGGAGATGTGGAACATACATACATACACATACAGTCATTTTTATAATATGTATATATTTGTGATTGGGTTTCCATAGCACCACATTGCAGACGAGTCCTGTTTCTTTTTCTTCGTTTTATAAATCTTTTGGTGTTTTCCGACTAATTCTTTTTCAATGGAGTGGATTTGTCACTTGTGTGAATTGCATTTTCTGTCCAGTTAGCAATACAATAAATAAATAAGGGGCTTTGTTAGAATTGTTTGCAATAAATGCATGTAACGCTTATAAGCGACAGACAGCAGGCAGCATTTATCACATGATCGGCATGCAGCTAAAGTGTACTTGTATTTCTATATCTAGCACCTCTTCCGCAGACGTTATATTCGTTGCCAATATTACGTTCGTGCACAACATGAATTTGTCGCAAAACTAGACATTAGTCTTGCGATCAAAATTTAGGCGTGTTCATAATTTGTATTCAGCCAGGTATCGATTACGAAATATAAATTCCAGCAGTATCTTATTATAACTTGAAACTGCTGACTTCCCTTGCAGAACAAAGTTTTATTCATCCATAAGAATTATGAAAAGATACAGTGGCGAGCTAAGTCGGTAACTATGTAAAGTTATTTCCTCGAAATAAAAATCATAGAAGGCCGTGCGGCTGCAAAGAGAAGTGATTGCAGCGCTCCTGGCAGCTAGCCCCGAACTGTTTTGACTGAGTGGAACGCTGCGCCTCTGGTAGCCAGCGTACGAACTCCAAACGAATCAGCTGGCGGCATCTAGTTTATTCGCCACAAACTTACAGGTTTCGCAGGGCTATGATTTCAGCTCTCAGCGCACGTGCGCTTACAAGCGTCCGCCTCGCGCGTTAACGGCTCACACTGGCGACCGCAGCGAACGTGTTAAAACGGGACTTACATTAGGGCCCACAACACATTTATGGCAAGAATAATTTCACAATTAGAAGGCTCAGGGAGACCTATCTACGACAATATTTCTTTGCTTGAATAAGTCAAAATGAAAATTAATGAAGCGCCAGGTGAAGTAGGGGAAAAAGTATGGGGCAAAAATGCAAACGGTTTTGCAGAAGAACACTGGCCTGAAGGAGTCTTGTGCAGCTGCCAACATACTTAGTGGAAAATCCAGCACTCCTGATTGCAGCATTCCTGTCCAACATGTGCCGAAAATGAAGTATGCCCCTGTCACATCTGTTGATGTAGAATGTTCTTTTTCAGCGTATAAATTAATTCTGACTGCCAAGCGCCACAGTTCTTCACTAGAAAACCTAGAAAAGATTTTTGTTATTTATTGTGAAGCAAACTATGGTCAGAATATGTGAAACTACGAATGTATTAATTAAACCATTGCCCCATCTTTTTTACAGAGATCTTTATCTTGCAGGAACTCAAAAATATTTGGAGTTATGTTCAACATTAGTGTTGTAGATTGCTGTGCTCTGTAACTGTGTAAATATTCATTCTCCTTGTTTTAATGACTAATAAGATGTTCATACTGTCAATACTGTGTATTTTAATTTATTTTTATTTTTTCTGCATCATTTTTATTAGAGCCTATTTTAGGTTTTATATAGCCTAAATGAACTACTGAAGGAGCTTATTTTAGGTGCCTAAAACACACTTTTTTACGACCTAAAAATCCGTGGTCTAGTAATAACACCTAACCAGAGAATAATCGCTGGATAACTAAACCACTGACTGTGGCAGGGTTAGTAAAGTTAACCGGAGAATGTTGTTTTGACAGTGGTAGGAATAGTTACAGAATTAATGATGACAAGACTGTTTGCTAGAACGAGGAAGGAGAAGAAACAGGGACATCACACGAATTGTTGATGACTATGACGATTCCAAAATGTCGTTCTTCTACTTTTCGGTCTCGTGCATGAGAAATTGGAGTGTATAAATGAAGTGTGAAACTATTTCCTAACGTAAAGCTTTTTGCTTGTAGTAGGCCAAATAGGTACTTCATGAATTATATTCTGTTGTATTGTAAAAATGATAATCATTGCCAAAACAGTCTCGCTTATTTGGTGTGTGTTACAGTTACTGCAATATTAGAAAGCCCTGTTTTGTTTTATCCAGCACACAGTGGCAAAATAGACGTTACCAGATCAAGAAACCACACCAGTCTTGGGTACTATTTGCATTAACAGCTTTTTCAGTATTAGACAACGACATTTCTATTTTTCATGTAGCAAAACGTTTGACGAACTCTGATAAGGTAATAGTTCTTTCGCAGAAAGGTAAGCACTTCATGTAAAGCTATAGTAAGATTACATAGAAAAATCGCTGGGACCTAAGGATTGAAGAAATGTGTACTGTCTTGCCAGTCTCTTGTCTTTACTGGTTTTAGGCATCCTATATTTAATTTTATCACACAGAAGAGGAAGTTATTAGCTAATAGACAATAAAGAGTCCAGATTTTCTGAAGAGTTCTAGTTCTACTGATTACAAATAATCCTATCCAGTATTAATTGGGAGTTTTCTTTTTTCTTTCCTTTTTTAAGTGAGGGGCAAGACGTCAAACTGGCCTAGTGGGAGCAGGAGAGGCACTACAGGACGTTTTAATTTCCACTGGCCTGAAATAGTTTGATGGCATCCGTTACAAAATATACGCATTTGAGTTCCACGGAGCGAAATAAATCTTCTGCTCATAAGCACTGACAGCAAATTTCGCCACACCGTTCCAATGGATACATTTGTCATACATCTCACATTGATTTCCCCACTTATTTCATGCAGTGTTGCTTGTCTGCCAACACTGATGACTACGCAAATGTCACTGCTCTTGGTCGTTAAGTGAAGGCTGCTGGCCACTGTGTTGTCTGCAGTGAGTAGTAGTGCCTGAAATTTGGTATTTTCAGAACACTCCTGACACTGTGGATTGCAGAATACTGAATTCCCAAACAATTTCTAAAATGGAATGTTCCCTCCAACTACCATTCCACATTAAATGTCTATTGATTCTCATCATACAACCATTATTAAGTCAGAAACTTTTTCACATGAATCACCCGAGTACAAATGACAGCTCCACCTTTTGTACCTTGTGTACGTGATACTGCCGCCCTCAGTGTATATGTGAATAATATAGTGTATGCAACATCACCTCATCATGATGATGTGGCAGAATTATTCCTAGCACAAATATTGTAAGAGCAGTATATGTGTGCACGGAAAAACAAAGTACATTTACATAATCAAAGTGCCATCTTCTATCAAGTATGTGCGTATCCAGAGATCAAAGTGTATAAATCAAATAGTCAAGTGTACATACATAGAGGTGTAAGTTAGAGGTAAAGGACAATCTAAGAAAATATGTGGCATCAGAAATGTGTTAGTGTGGAAGTAAATGTCACATGACTGGGGCCCTTTTGCTTGCCACAAGCATGATGCACGAATGAGTATACAGCTCTCCCTGAAGAAATTTACTAATTTACCACATCTTCGTCAATTGTTGTTCTCTTTCCACCATTTTTATTTTACAGATTGGTACTCCCTATGGCTTGTACTGACAACTCCTTTCCACTATCCTCCGTATTTGCATTTTCTGTTACTCCATTTTAACTGCTTTTCTTTTACAGCTGGGTATGCCATAAGGACTAATAAAAAACACATCATGAAGTTTCAATTCTAGTTTTCATTCATCACTTCAGTCTGCATACATAAATGTCCAAATCCAGAACGGATAGAAGTTTTATGTCATGTATGTTTGAGTCTCGTAAAGGTCTGTGGAACCACATAGTTTTGTCTGATTAAAGAATCTATGCCTAGGTTTCAGGTAGGATTCCCCAGTTCCTTCAATGCTGAGGTGCTACTCCAATAGTTGGAGAACCTCTGCAATGTTGTTCAAATTTAGGAGGAATACCGAGTGGGGTGAAGCATGAATGAGAATTTGGATGGAGGAGAGAGGGGTGCTAGAGTAGTCCCCGTAGTTGTGCAAAGCCACTGCACCAGAGTGGCTTAGTGGTTAGTACATCTGCCTAGTGAGCAGGAGACTCTAGTTCAAATCCTGGCTGTAGTACAAATTTTCATTTGTCGCTTGTTGCATATATACGTCAATGCTATTGAAACTTAAAATTGTGACAACCCTACGATGGGTCCACTTTTGCCAAGGAATCCTATACCATTGCGTTCGCAATACAAATATCCAGATTTTATATATCTGATTGTACAAGGAAACCCGATTAGAGTAATTAACTACTATACGTTCACCTGTTTGCATCTGACAGCCTTTCCTTATGGCCTGGAAAAAGTTAGACACCCTTACTTCGCCGTTTTATATACATCTTATGCTCTTGATATATGGCTTTTTTTTGTTCAAGAAACTGCAAAAAAGTAAATATCGAAAAAAACAATTTTTAATTAAAAATAGATGTGTGGGGATATGAGGTGGCAACCCTAACATGTTTTGCTTATTTAGACGGAAGTTTCGTTCAAGCCGCGATCAATTTCTGCAGCTAACGACGTGTACATGCGACACATCTTCCGAACAACGAATACTGAATTTCGGAAACTGTATTCCGCTGTCGTGTTTACCTTTCGATGTCTGAAGCGGATTTGACAGCCCAGTTAAATAACCCGCCTTAAAAACAGCTGATAAAGTTTATGATATAGTCAGCACAACCGCTTCTGTCTAATGCTTTTACTTATCCTTCACTGCGCAAAAAGCCACTCCGTCCTTGTTAGCCGAAAATTCTTAAAGAAACAAGGCGAAATCTGACAGCCAATGCACATTTCAAAACCGATTGCATACACATTGACATAAGAACGAAAATCGATTGCGGAATTCGAAAACCGACAACCAGAGGCGGATATCCAGAATCGATTTTGAAGTATTTACACGACCATCTAGAAGCGGTATTTGGAAATCGGTTTATGAAGTCCGGATTTGGGAGCCTCTTGTAATCAGGGTGACACGGAAGCTGTGGGACCATCCAGCGAGCAAAGAGCGACAATTAAAAACTAAACTGCTAGGAGTTTTTTTTAAAATTTTTGAACTTGTATCTCTTTCTCGCTTGTTTGCTTTGACATTTTAGCGGCAAGAATTGAACAGTTGTCAGATTGGTTGATTGTTTCTTATGTATATGTACCAAAATATTAATTATTAGAGGTTGTTTTTAGCCGGAAGAATAAACCCATATGTAATGTAAGTTGGCTGTTTTTCAGCGATTTGTAGTGCAGGTAAATATGTGAACAGATGTGCAGGACATGTAATTAACTTTTTACTGATTCTGATACAACGCACCGGTGTCTCAGGTACTTGTACGTAACAAACTGAGAATATGTGTAAAAGGTCCCTCTAACGGTGTTTTGGTGTCATTTTGTGAATGAAGGTAGCAAGGAATTAGGTTCGTAGAACACGTTGATCGAGAATTCTAATAATGAATGAACCCTAAGTGCGTGCGTCATTCTTATGAAGAATTTTGTGCGCTTGCTGTGAAGTATGCTGCATTCACTAGTTTAAACCAAGCAGTAACAACGAATAAGACTGATTGGATTGTGTGTACTCGAAGCTGTGAACGTTGAGTTAGTGACAGGTGCTAGTTGGAATTCTTACAGCACAGTGCAGCGTAACGTCGTAAAAATGACAGTTAGCGGTGCTTTGTTGTTATCTTGTAGTCTCATTCTTTCGAAATGTTTACAAACTATATGTGCCAGAATTCTTTGATTCGATCTTTTGTAACAGCTGTTCAAATCTCCAGCTTCTATTTCGTTCAGTAACGTTTGTCCCTCTCATCATACCTTTTCTGCATAAAATATTCTCATTTGTGCTTTTGATCTTTAGATTTGTACTGCATACAACACCGTTTTTCAAATTTCTTGTCACCACAATTTTTTTTTCCAGTATCGTATCGTATTTCGTATTATTGAAATAAAAATAAAAGTGCGGTGCTGCAAGTTGCCCAGTTAAAAATACAAATTAATTAGTTCATACTATAAAATCGTTACCTAGTAATGCTTCAGATGAAACTAATCTTTATGTGCAATGTTGGTTTCAAATTTAAGCTGCTAGAGGTGAAAAGACCTTTCCTGTCATTGACTAAGGTGTCGGTGCTGAAGAATACAATATAATATGTTCAGAGACGCTATTAACCAGTATGGCATCATACAGTAATGTACATTGCTACTATCAAAGTACAGGAAGCCCTGAAGAATACTGGCGTTTTGAGTAGGGAAGCCGTATTTAATAACGCCACCTTCAAACATATTAAAAATTTCACAACATTGAGCCAGTGGGGAAAAAAGGGGTTTTTCATCAAGTACATAAATATAAGTACAGGATTTGAAAGGATGGAGGGAATAGTCATACTACCCATAATTATGTGCATTTGTCTAACACAACTTCCAGAAAATGAAATTTATCCTCCATATTTTCAAATAGTTTTGCAGTCTTTGTTGCTCCAAGGACGATCTGCTGCCAGAAGGGATGTAAGTTCACTGGCAAAATCAGTACAGAATTGTAAAGGTACCATCAGGATGAGATGCTTTTCCTCTGTTTAACAAGTTTAGTTGATTTTCTGTTACATGATCACTTACCTC
Organism: Schistocerca americana; assembly: GCF_021461395.2. Classification (NCBI taxonomy): domain Eukaryota; kingdom Metazoa; phylum Arthropoda; class Insecta; order Orthoptera; family Acrididae; genus Schistocerca; species Schistocerca americana. The sequence goes on from NC_060130.1 coordinate 867,919,032, forward strand.
AGTATCTGAAGATTGGGTGTCTGTGCAGTTATTGAAAGGACAAACTATCTTAGGATTTTTTGCCGTGAAACAATTGTGGATTACTGAATTTAGTATTTAGCACTTCAGTCTGCCATCCTCCGTTTCGGGGCTATTATAAGCAATTGGTGACTGTATAGCTCAGTTTGCCGACTTTGAAACTAAAGCTACTTACAATTTTTTCGTGGGGTCAGTTTGAAAAATTTTGCTTTTTAATTCATTGAAACCATCTTGCAGTGCTCTCCTTATGCACGTTTTGATATCTTTTAGTTTTTTTGCTGTAAACAACACTTAGATTTTATTTAAATCTGTGATGAAACTTTCTTTCCTTTTGTAGCAGCTTTCTAACACAGCTATTGAGCATTTCTTAATGCTCCTAGCTTTCCCAGAACTGTCTCAAGGAGAGTATTCCAAAAGATTGAACTGAACAAGGTGGGAGAGGGGTTAAGACGTTGGACTCAAATTTTGGAGGACCATAGTTCAAAGCCCAGTCTTGTCTAGAAGACCATTTGGATTTATTTTTTGTGGTTGCTTTATATTGTGTAAGGCCACTATTGGCAGTGTTTCCTTTTAATGGTACACAGCCAATTTCTTTCCACCCCCTTCTTTGATCTAAGCTCCATTTCTAATTAGTTTGTTGTTCCTGAAACATTAAATAGTAGCCGGCTGGTGTGGCCGAGTGGTTCTAGGCGCTACAGTCTGGAACCATGTGACTGCTATGGTCGTAGGTTCGAATCGTGCCTCAGGCATGGATGTGTGTGATGTCCTTAGGTTAGTTGGGTTTAAGTAGTTCTAAGTGATGACCTCAGAAGTTAAGTCCCATTGTGCTCAGAGCCATTTGAACCATTTGATTAAATAGTAAGCTACCTTCCTTTTCAAAAGGACTTATTTAAATATTTGAGAAAATATTTTCCATAGAACATCAATTTGACTCTTACACAGTTATAGAGGACTATTGGATATGTGATGTCCATTAGTAATGAGAATAATGTAGGCCAATGCAGGATATCAGATACTTTCATGAACACATATCAAAATTATCTTGACATAATTTTCCAATAATGATGCAAATGGTTCAGTTTATAGCATCCTTAATTGATTTTCTCTTTCTAAATGTGCACGAGTATTGTTTTCTGACTGTAACAATCTTGCGTTTCTGAGAGCCACACACAAATTTTTTCTTAAATTTTTACTCATTACATTTAACTGGCAAATTGGATGGTATGATTTTGCTACTTATTGAGCCTTAGCATGGTGATCTCTGCTGTCTTCCATATGGTTGACATACCATTTTGAAGTAGATAGACATTACATGATTTTGTTGGACATGGCATGCCTTAATCTCTTAATATTTATGGATTTTTTCACGCATTTTAACAGACTATTTTTTTTATCAGTATTGGATCTCTTTACTTTTTCTTTTATTCTGTCTCATTTCTGCTGTGTCATCTGAAAGTAACTGTACTGAAATGTACTGTGTCCTCACCGTGGTGTGTTCTTTTTTTGTCATGACAGATAAATCCATTACAGGAGCTGTTGTTCCACTGTTCACATTCTGGATTTTGTTATTTTTGTGTGCCATCTCGTGACTTAATGCCAAACTTCCATTGATCTTGTGTTGGCTATTGGTCACTTTCTTGAGAGCATCTCATTTTTCCCTGTTTAAATTGAATATGTACTCCTGTTGTCGATATTTTGTCTAGACCATTTTGAACTGTCTCTCAGAATAAATGAACTCTCATGGTAAGACTTCTCCCACTTCTCATTACACTATTCTGCTTCGTGCATTTGATTAGCTAGGTCTATGTTCGTATTTGAAAATGAGCTACTGCATTGCGAAATTTAGAACAATATAAAAGACTTAATGAATTCTAATTCTATTTCCTGTATTAAACTTTGCATATCTAGTCCCTTGTCCTCTGTTTCTTTGCTAAGCTAAAGCAATAATTTTGCATGCACATATATTATTACAATGTGGTTAGGTCTTCCTACAGCAGATATTTTTCATTTATATTTAATGTACATATAATGTGTATTTATATCTTGTCCAAATACTGGAATCATTTATATTTAATGTACATATAATGTATATTTATATCTTCTCCAAATACTGGAATAATAAGTTTGTGATAATGGAATGTCCAATCTAGTCCTTTATTTCTATAACAACAGTGTGATTGTTGCTGAAATGAATGTTTTTTGTAGTATTAACATGTATTTTAAAAACTACATTACTGAGAGTCATGCTATGTTAAACAATAGGGGTGTGCTGAGTAGTGGTTAAATAACTATCTTCAGCATTGGAGTCAAATTTCCCAGAGGTTGCACAATTACATTTGGTACTACACCTATTTTCCAGAACAGCCAAAACTCTGGAACTGAATCTCACATTTGTGAATTAGAGTGTACAGGTGGCAATCAGTTGTGTTGAAACTTCAAAATCCTGTGGCTCATACTAGCAGCCTGTTTGAACATGTTGCTGAGATGTCTATCCCAGAGCCTTCAGTTCTGTTCAAGAGAGTGTTGTATATGTTTTTGCCTGTTCCTTGTATCATGCGACAAGTTGCAATCATGTGTAATGTATCAGTAGGTTCACAAATAAGAAAAATTTTCTCTGAAAACATAACATGAGCTCCAACAGAACTGGGACTTTTAAATCTCAGTCTACAGCAATATGTGATAAATATAACCCAGCCACATACATACTATCTACACAGAAATTCATCTGTGGAGTAGAGTGAGTTGTCAACTAGAAATTATTTCACCTTGGTTTTAAATTGTTCATTATCTGCCAGCACCTTTAATTCACAGAGGAAGTGGTCCAATATGCCTGCATACTTTGTTCCTTTCTGTTCAAGAGTAAGATTGAGTTGTGTAATGGATCTGTTAGAAAAGTATCCGACCTTTGGCCAGGGGAAAAAAAGACATGGTTTACCTGGAGCGTAGGACACACCACCCACCACAAAAGTAGTTCACTTGGGACTCCCCACACTTCTTCCAGCAGTGCTTCCATTATTGTTTAGCTAGGCTGTCATTGCTGCCATAATGTTCTTTCAATGGTCTATTGAGTTTGGGGAACAGGCTGAAGTCCCCCGGGAGACATATTGGTAGAGTAATGAGCTTGTTGAAGCACAGAAATCTGGTTTTTCGCTAAAAAAAAAAGTCTAAATCATGTGTGAGGAATGAGCTGGAACGTTGTCATAATGGAGACATCAATTTACTATTGACTGCAAGTCTGATCCCTTGTGCCACACAGCATCACATAGACAACAGAGGATATCCCTGTAGTACTCTTTGGTGATTGTTTGACACTGTGGTGCATACTCGAGTCAAAGGAAGCAGTCAGCATCACTTCAACATTGCTGTGCACTTGGCGGGCCGCCTTTGGCGTTCGTGATGGGGATTGCTTCTACTGTGATGACTGGGGTTTGATTTCCAGGTTACACAGGACTCGTCATAAGTGATTATGAGGTTCATTACGTCAGGGCCACTGTTTGTGGAGTCCAGCGTGTCCTGTGAGACTTCGACATGAAGTTGCTTTTGCTCTGCTGTCAGCAGCTTTGGCACAAATTTTGCTGACACTCTTTTCATGGCCAGATCTTCGGTCTCAATGGAATGTGCCAAAGAGTACTGATGCCCGCCTCTTCCACAATTTTTCTCATGGTCATACAACAGTCCAGCATCACCACAGTGTTCGCTTTGGCAATAATCTATTTATTTCAGCATGTTGATAGCAAATCGGGGTGTAGCTTTCTCTGCACTGATGTGCTGACATAAACCCCTCCTAAATTAGTGTGATGCCTTCAGCATCCTGACCAAAAGCTGTCTGATCCTAATGGTTTCCACCTGGCTGTCACCCAGTTTCTGGCAAAATTTGATGCACTAGCACTGCTCCAGTCGTTCCATTATTTCCCTCACTCAGCTGACAGGACTGGAGGAGAAAAATCCACACATGCCCATGAAGGTTCAAGGATGGCTCATGAAAGTGCCCCAGACTCAAATCCATTAGGCGTTTGCCCCGGAAAAACCAAAAAAAAAGTTTGGGTACTTTTTTTTAACAGAAGTCGTATAGTGGAAGCTATTTTTGAACCTAGTATTATATTTATGAACACTGTTATCATTTTCAAATTGTGCCTAATTTTTCATAACCAACTTCATCAGAGGGTAAATGGGTATTGTCAGACTTTTGTTAGCATGCCTGATTTTTTTTAAACAGTTTCCTACATGAAGCTCAAGAATGAACACTGGATGCTATCTTTACATGTTTCTGTGCAATGAATACTTTGTGTCTGTGTGAAATTGCTCCAGAAAATTATTCCATATGGTATTAATGAATGGAAATATGCAAAGGACACTTTTATGATGTTTTCATCACCAAAATAAACAATTACACATATACCAAATGTTACTGGACAAAAGTGTTTGAGAAGCTGTGTGTGTGGTATCCAGTTAAAAGTGTTGCTCAGTATGCACACACATACTTACTCATTATACCTTGGAAGCCATAAACTTATAGTTTTCCAAAAGACTGTTGTGATTTGTACAGTCAAACACCTTAGGTACAAAAATTCTGGTGATTATGATGATGATGATGATGATGATGATGATGATGATGATGATGATGACAAAAAGAAGAAGAGGAAGGAGGAGAGTGTGACATGTGAATGGTATACTCTCATGACCATTAGGACAAGCAGAGGTTCTTGGATTGGACAAAGAGGAAAGGCTCTACCTTGACCTTATGGAGAAGTTCTCGTAATATACCCCTGATGTCTTTGTCCGTCTTTGGCCTGGCCTTCATCCTGTATCATTACGGGGTGGGCATGTTAATTATTGGATGTGGCAATGATAGTGGTTGTGTGTGGCTGAATGCCATTCTAGTATTCTCCTGACATTAATTAAGGAAACCACAAATACTGGACTATTGATGGTTGGACAGTAATTTGACCATGACTCCTCCCGAGTTTCAACTTACTTTATCACTGCAGTCATGTTAGGTTGAACGCCAGCCTCAGTGACTACAAAGTGTACAACTGCCCCTTCTCCATATGGGAATGAGAATTTATATTGTTTTCATATATGCTACAAGCCAATATTGACACAGATTTGCATATCATCTGAATGTTTCACGTAAAAAAATACTTTGAAGATTTTTGTAATAGTGTAAAATTTGGCATTATGGAAGTGTCAGATTTCACTTGTCTGCTTTGACCCATGACATCATCAATATGGCGGAAACATCTATCTCCAGCGCATACAAAATGATGACGATTATGTCGCTGCATACACATGCCAACAAATGCGAACAAAAATAAAAATGACACAAGTATGTCTCACTCCAAAAATAAAATGAAACTAATGGGACAAATGCAGGAAATAGGGGGTTTAGGGAAGAGAAAAGCTAAATATATAACAATACAAAACACTGCACCATTACAAAACAAATAATATAAAAAAAAGAAAAATTCAGCTTACAACATGACGCTCCAGCCACAAAACCAACAGGCATCGTACACTTCACTCGACTAATATACCTAAAATGAAGCCCACGATACCAAAAAGCCATCTGTAATCAAAATATGTATATAAAACTAACACCGACAACTCATACAAGTGGAATCGAACATTTCCCTTGACCTATATTCCTCAAATGCAGCTCTCAATTTGAGAGAGAGAGAGAGAGAGAGAGAGAGATAAGCAACCTACAAATCCGAAAAGTGGATCGAATATTTCCCTGTACCTACATAGCCCAATCACAGCTCTCGACACCAGAAACCCAACGCCTATGATTTCCGACAGTGGAATTGGACTGTTCTCTTTACCTATACATATCAAACGCAGCTGTCCATGCCTACTAGCAAACCATAAAAAAAAAAAAAAAACACACCCACAAAGTTCACACACCCACATAACTTACAAAACACCACTGTAATTAAAACCCTACCAACTCTAAACCCAAATACCCCATATTCACTAGATCAATTAAAACACCACCAAAATACCATAAAACCAACAAAAGCCTCTGACAGTATCACCTACGTTGGACACACACACACACACACACACACACACACACACACACACCAGAAAAATCTAAAATATGTACAACCTCTCACCCATAAACCAACCCCAATCCACCCTATATCACTTGCCCCCCTCCCCCAAAAAAATGTGGGAGAGGCAGTCCTCTCCAACATAATCTCTAAACACTCCCTGCCCCAGCCCATAAACTACCTCATTAACTGCACGAACAATTACCCCTTCGCCCTCCAAAACACACACACACACACACACACACACACACACACACACACACACACACACACACACACACCTCCCCACAGTCTTCAAAGAACACGAAAATTCAAAAATTCTCAGGTACACTCCTCCACCAGCGATACTCGTCTAAATGAGATTGCAGGTTGGAAGAGTGTGTCTTACCCCTCCCACGAAACCCCTCTATGATATTAGTACAAGGCCCAGTGTCATAATCTTTAAACTGAATGCTATGGTTAACTCTAAAGTGTTCGTAATCCTTCTTTCCCAAACCCCTATACTACGAAAATGCATAGCGTTACAGTACTCCTCAATATATTCCTCAACCTGCTGCACTAGTTCCCTCTTACTATGTCCCTGCAAAACCCTAAAAACACAATTAGCATACCCCCCCGCCCCCCCCCCCCCCCAAAAAAAAATAACAGACCTCCAGAGTCACAAACCAACCCGAGAACTGCCCCTCTCGTACTTCCTCTTACCAAACAGTGTCTCATCAATTTCAACAACCATCCCCAACCCACCCAACTTCTCCTTATACTTAATGTGCTCCAAACAAACCTCATGACAAAAAGAAAACCATTCTAAACAGTCTCACGCAAAAATTTAGAGGACCGATAACAAAAATAGTACATAAGCAAGACAACCTCCCTTATGGCCGACCTAGATTTCTCGAACCACGTACCATGCCTTATCAAACATCAGATATTGTTATGCCGACAACGCCACATATACAAGTCTTGGTCCAAGGTGCCAGAATTTCTGTCAACTTCATGTTGTGCTCACAAGCGTAACGCCGAAAATATTCGGCTATTAGCCCGAATTAGCCCTAAAACCTGCAGAAACTTTATTATGGACAATATATCATTACCCATAGCAGCACGTAAAGAAATGCTCATAAACTTGTCTGCTATATCCATCCCTAAAAGAAAAACACACACACACACACACATATATATATATATATATATATATATATATATATATATATATATATATATTAGATTTCACTCCATACAACAACCACGAAACTAATCAGACACTAAAAAAATGCCAAATATATAAACAAAAAAAAAGAAAAACACCCTAAATAACCCACTCAAAACAAAGCAAACACTTCCACAACCCACGTTACCGCACTGACTACCCAGATTCAGAACCATGTTACCATGGTGATAACCAAGACTCAAATGAATCAAATACTACATGTTAAACTCAGCACGTCAACATTCACCACCAGAGGTCAACGTCAAATACAACAATGTGACATCTACAAACACAAGCAACTCAAAACCACCTCACTGCAGTGACATCACATACCACAACACCATTACGTCACTGGTCAGAGCAGATGGGTGGAATCAGACGCTTCCAGTGAAACTGAAACTTTTATGAAGAATTTGTACTTCTTCCCAATAAAAGGCCCTGTTCCAAAACTGTTGAAGAATTGCAGCTGTATGTGTAGATATTACATTACTGTTCTTACTAATAACTCTGTAAAGCCCCTAGAATGGATAGTGAAATTTTTAATTGGCTTAAAGTGTTACACCAGAAGTTATCAAGCTGGCCTCAAAAAGCAGATGTTTTCATTGGGAACCTGGTTTACTGGGCAAGGCTTCTAATCTCCATTTATCTAAGTTGATCAGCTCTCGGTCTGGTTCAAGTATATCACCTATGCTGCTATTTTTTTGTGATATCATTGTTGCAGTTACAGGTAGCACATCTCAAATGTGCATCTTGGATAAAGAAAGGGATGGTGGCTTATTGTTTAAAATCCAGTCTTAAATGGCATTTCAAATCATTTTGTATTCATTGCCTCAAAATAATCAGGTGATGTGGCATAATTGGCCTGCGCAACCTTGATGTGTTGCTGACATAGAGCAACAATGACCTTACTGAACTGCTACTACTCTGCCCCACCATTTGGGGTGCCTTTACGTACGCTGCAACTTTTTTTGGCATGAAACTCAAATAATGTGCTACTGCATGTAAATTACTAATTACTGGAATTTGGAGTCCATGATATTTCTTAAGCTTCCCAGTCATTCTTAATGATACCAAAATGTCGGGATGGCTTTAACATAATTTCTACTAGATGGTGTCATGTAGCATTTCGCCTTCACTGCAGCTGAGGTTCAGTTTTCGAACATGGAAAAAGAAACCTGTACTTTCTATTTTTTGATTACTGCCAACAACCAAACTCGTGCAGTTCAGTGCTACCACAAAATTTCTGTAAGTACTAGAAATCCTAGCAAGATCCTAGAGCAATTTGCCTGCATTCAGACTGGATATTCTTCAAGTATGCAAGTAAATGATGCTCCCCATGCTAGTATTTACCATTATGGGAAATGATGTATCATGCGGCTTATTGAATACACTAAGATCTCTTGTGGGTGAATGATTGCCCCCCCCCCCCCCACACACACTCACTCACTCATAACTGCATCTCACCAACTACAGTTGTCTTGTGGAAAGGTGGCAGAAATGGAAATGAGCTGTGGGTTTACATGTAATTAATTCTGTGTGTCAGTGTTTTTAATGTTCAACACATTTGCTCTAGCAGTTTTAATAGTCTAGTAGGGACCATTATTCATTGAATAAATTAGTTAATGTCTGTGTTCAAAAGACACTGAAGGTATGAGCCACGAATATCTGGATATGAAGTTTCCAAGTGAGAAAGGCTACAGTGGGGTTCTGACTGCTGCGATGACAGAAATGTTACAGTTGTAAATATATTGCACTTCTGAAAAAAAGTGTGTCCATGTAGGATACAGAAGTCATAAAATGTGGAAGGAGACCTTGCAGAATAGATGACTAATGTTTTCTGGAGCCGTCTAGTCATTAAACAAAAGTGTAAGGTTGTAATCTTAGTGAAGCTAATGTAGTTCATTGAAAGCATCAGTTTTAATGTGGAATGTATTCATTAAAGTGTTGCACCAAATTATAGAAATGTTACTGTTATAAATACTACACTCCAATGAGACCGATGACCTCGCTGTTTGGTCTCTTCCCCCAAACAACCCAGTCCAACCCACTTGTTTGTCAATAGTTCCCAGTATTCAGGTTGATCATCTGTTCTAAATTGAACAGTAATGCACCCCTTGCAAGAAAGGTCACATGGGCAATTTCATCTCAAAGCATACAGGTCAACAGTGAATGTGTCACATCATTATTTCAGTTTTCTGAATAAAAGTATGTTGAAATGTCAAGACAGCTCCCAAAAACTAGAATATTTTAATTCTTTGATGATTTGTTAAACATTATAAATGTCACTAAATGAGTGTGTTTGTGAAAATGTGTTAACAAATGGAAAATAAAAAAACTGTAATAAGCAAGAAGTGCTACAGGCATGGAATTATTTTTAATAAAAACCTTTTTCACAATACTATTAGACATGGTTAACACATGCACACTTCTGAGCCTTTTCTCATCTTTGATGGGAAAAATAAGCTATGAAAACTTGCAACTTTTAGCAAAATTCAAAATTATCTTTTGAAAATATGAATAGTCGTAGAATGTTAACTGTCTTGGGAAATGATAAAATGGAAGGACTGCTAATTATCAGCTATGACATTAGTGCCTGAAATTCTTAATCCATCAAAATATTTCTATATAAAGATGAGAGAACCTGAAATTTTTTGATTCTTTGTAAATTATTTTCTCTAAAACCCCTATCCTGAATATTCTAAAAATTGCCTGATATGTTTGTTGCTCATTGTACTTGTGGGCGGCACAATCAGAATGGACAGTATTTCACAGTGCAAAATTTATGAAACTTTTATGTTCGACTTAGCTACTCTCAAGATAAAAAACCTTGACACTTAAAAATTTAAATTGAGTGCTGATATTGAGTAAATGTAATGTGAAATTGGTATAGCCTAGTTAAAATAATTACTTTAGAGCTTTATAAGTGAGAGGGAAACAATTACTCATTTTATTCAAGCATTTTATATTTTTTTTAAAAAAAAATTGCTGTGTTGTCTGAACAAGACACAGCTAGGGAGAAAGCACAACAGGCACAAAGATGCGAGCGCCATAGACACTCGCTTTTTGTGTGAGTTCCACCAGCGCCACGGGCAGTGCTGAGGATGAAGGTATCGACTTCGCCTTGGCCAATTGCTGACTGAGTACAACCCATCAATGACTGGATGACAATGGACAGAAGCCTGCTTGGAAGATAGGCGAGCAGCTCTCACCCACTTGGATATAGATCATTGTCCAGGGCTGACCTAGACAGGGAATGTCATTTAGTGGACTCTTCGAAGTGAACAGATGGCTGTTGTAAATTGCATTTGCAGGGCTGACCCTGGGGCATAGCTGTGTAATAGTGGCAGGGAGAAATTGTCTTAGCAGTGTACTGCACCAGAAGCCATTTCATGAATCCAGAAGCTTGGCCTACCGTAACAACAGTGGCAACTCAGCCTCCACGGCAGTAGGGATGACAGTTTACAAAACTGGTGACGAGGGCTTACAAAAAAATTAGATATAGAAAACAGCTTTGTGTATACATTTTTCTGTTTCTGGTATTATTCAAAAACTGTTATTGTCTTCTGTCACGATTTTACTTCTTTATTACATCCCATGAATTGCAATTGCGTACACTATAATGATCAACACTCCCAACACTGCACTTTTCAAAAGAATTCTCTCTTTTTTTTTCACATGGACAAGGATGGTCTAACAAGAGCAGCGCTTTGGAAATGGGAACTGCATACTGATCTGTTGATGATGACCATATGAAGGAACTTGCCGGAGGTGTCATAAAGGAGACGGTTACATCTTGCACCTTATTGGAGACACTAATTATTTGTCCCACCCACCACTGATTGTCATACACACAAGAGATGAAGTTGTTCACAACAAAGTCTTATGAAGTGTGCTGAGGTCTCTAAATTTCACAGACAGTAACAGGCTGCAGTTCGTGGAGAACTGTTCTTGCTATGTATGTGCCCCTCCAGGATGTTACTCAGTAGTGACTTGTCTGAATTCCTGCCACTGGCTTCATAGCAGACCAATCCTCTCTCTTTTTTTTTTTTAAATGGAATTCCTGTAATGTACTTTCATTTAGAAGCAAGTTTCATGTTTTGTAGTAATTTTGATGTGGTCTGTACAAATTCAATACAATCTCTTATAGCATCAACAACTTCATGCAGGAGATTAACTCTTGATGCAAGATGTTTACAGAGACCTCCTACCCCATTGGATGCACTTACTCTATGGTCTGTTGCTGAAAATATCCATTTTGTCTTTATTCCTGTACGATGTTTTCCAGACTCATAAAGCTGAAAGCAGTTTTTAAAATGAGCTACTGCACCATCAGTCACATACACATGTTTAGGAAATGTATAGTCTCTAGATGCTATGTCATCATGTAATGGAACTGACAGCATAGCATGCATGTACACTGTTAGGAATGAGATCATCAATAGCAAAACAGTGTGATGCTCCAAGCAAATTCGCAGCACATGTGAATATTGACACCTGCGATGGCTGCCAGTGGTAACTTCAAATTTCATTCTGCAAAGCAAAAGACCCGCTCTCAACAGAGAAGAAATGAAGAAGTAATGTCATATTCTAGGATGTGTCTGATTTTGCTTCTGCTATGGCCTATCTCTGAATTCTGCGTATATGATGTGCTCTTTTCATGACTCAATTCATAACCTCTGTAAGAAACTTCCCTAGCTCCACAGTCTTCTTCACCAACTTTTCACCCTCTCACAGTGCATACATTGTCATTGTCACTATCCTGAAGGTGTAATGTTTCAGTGGTCATCTCTTCAGCACCTCCCCCTGTGGGTCCGGGGGCTAGAATAGGCTTGAGGTGTCCCTGCCTGTTGTAAGAGGTAACTAAAAGGGGTCTCTCACTTTTCGACCCTATAAGTTCAGGTCCCATTTTATAGTTTGACCTGCCACTTTCCAAATTGTACAGAAGTGTGGGCCATACGGGGAAGGACGCCTTATGTGGTGCATGAGTTATTCATAGTGCCCTTAGATTGGATCTCCTGAACCTATTGTCATGGCTTTCCATCTCCAACTGCAATTCAACTATTAGGGTGAGGACACTTTCCGGGGTATGTCATCTTCTGTTGTCTCCTGTCCTCTTTCGCTCCCGTGACAGTATTGCATTTCTCTGCGCCCAATATCCAGCATGGTAGCCAGTCCATTGTGGTGGGGCCGTCATGTACCCATTTGGTGGTAGCCCCCTGACAACACAGGGATCGCACTGCTGATGCCTGAGCTGTAAACTCCCCGTGTATGCCAAGGGCATCAGGACTCCCGGCAACTGCCATCATGCCAGTTGGCCTTTGCTGTGGCTGGGTGGTGCCTGTGGGGAGAGCCCCTGATCAGAGTGGGTGGCATCAGGGTGGATGACCTGCAATGAAGCGGACTAAGTCATCTCTTGCTGGTGACCGTATGGCACCAGCAGTCTCTAAGAAGGGCAAGATCGAGTACAGTGCTGACAGATATGACCGTAAATAGTTTCCATCCTTCACTACGTCATGGGAGGAATGTATGGCTACAGAAAGAAGAGAGCCATATTCGCCTAGGTATTTGGTCTGTAGTAGAATGGACGTGGACTCCTTTCTAGCTATGAAGCCTCAATTTTTTGTTGTAACGTCTTGAGGAGAAGTTTGGGGAAGTGACAGCACTGTCTAAGATGAAAAGCGGTGCATCTTGATTCAGACCACATCCCCAGCCCAATCCTGGGCGTTATTCGCTTGTGACCGGCTGTGTGATATTCCTGTTTCTGTCACTCCCCATAAAAGCCTCCACATGGTCCAGGGGATTATTTTCCATCGTGACCTCCTCTTGCAGTCTGACGACGAGCTCTTCGCCAATCTAGAACGGCGGGGTGCTCATTTCATCCAGTGTGTTTACAGGGGACCCAAAGACAACAGGGTTGCTACCGGTGCCTTCATCTTGGCCTTTTAGTGTGATTAATTGCCTGAAAAGGTCAAGGTGATGATCTACCGATGTAACGTTAAACCATACGGCCCTCCTCCTATGCGGTGCTTTAAGTGATGGAAATTCGGGCACGTCTTCCCGCTGCACTTCCAATGCCACATGTTGAGACTGCAGACGTCCACTGTATCCAATACTCCATGTGCACCTCCTCCCCCTTGTACCAACTGCGTAGAGCAGCACTCCCCCTGCTCGTCAGACTGCACAGTACTCGAAAAGGAGTGGAAAATCAGGCAGTACAAGACACTGGACCAGTTGACTTACCAAGAGACTAAATGTAAATGTGAACAATTACACCCTGTTCGGTTGACGTCCACATACGCTGCAGTTACATTACCATCGCCATCACAAGTACCAGTCGTACCATACTCTGTGCCATGAACACTGGGCCCTCCAGGCCTCTAGGATACATCTGCCCCATTGGTGATAGAAGGAAAATCTGCTTCCGTTGCTCCCAAAGTACCTACTTCGGGAGCAAAGCCCCCCAAATGCAGGGGACATCGGTCCTCCCCAGCCAGAGAAGCAACAGCCTCCTCCGGCTCCTCTTGTGTGGAAGGGTTCCCTTGGGACCCTCTCTCCCAAGGTTTCCACAATTGCCACAGTGGATACTCGTCAGTGGCTAAAGGAGCCAAAAGCTGCTGGACGAAGAGCTTCACAGTCTTCCTCCGTACCCGAAGCTACATGAGAGAAGTCCTCTCAGCAAGCCCCTAAAGAGAAGCGAGAGGGCAAGCAAACAAAGAAGTCTGCTAAGAAAAAGAACCCTCCGGTAGCCCCAACACCATCACTCCCTATCAATTCTGCACCTGCGGATGAGGTGGAGATCTCAGCATCCCCTGAGGACCTGGATCTCACTGATGCCTCATCCACAATGGGAATGGATACAAATACTCAATTGGTGGCAGAGGGTGACCCTGAGGCGTAACCTGCCTCCTTGCATGCTTCATGCCTTCCCCGACTTACGATGATGTCATCTTCCATTGGAATTGCGGCGGTTTTTTTCCACCACCTGGCTGAGCTACAGCAGCTGTTAAGCTTTACACATGCTTTCCACATTGCCCTACATGAAACCTGGTTCCCTGCAATGTGGACCCCTGGCCTTCGCGGCTGTAGGGGATATTACAAGAATCGTAGCGACTATAATAGAGTGTCAGGTGGAGTTTGTGTCTGTGTCCTGAACTCAGTATGCAGTGCACCTGTGCCCTGTCAAAACCCTCTTGAAGCTGTGGCTGTCAGGATGAGTCTGGAAGTAACTGTCTGCAACGTATATCTTCCTCCAGATGGTGCAGTACCCCTGAATGCATTGGCTGCACTGATTCATCAATTCCCTAAACCTTTCCTACTTTTGGGAGATTTTAATGCCCATAACCCCTTGTGGCATGGCACTGCTTACTGGCCAAGGTAGAGTTGTCGATACTTTCCTGTCGCAACTCAACCTCCGCCTCTTAAATACTGGGGCCCCCACACATTTCAGCGTGGCTCATGGCACTTATTCGGCCATTGATGTATCCCTCTGCAGCTCAGGACTTCTCCCATCTGTCCACTGGGGAGCCCACAATGACTTGTGTGTTAGTGACCACTTTCCCATCTTCCTGTTGCTCCCCCAGCACCATTCCCACAGATGTCTACCAAGATGGGCTTTAAACAAGGCAGACTGGGAAGCTTTCACCTCTGCTGTCGCCTTTGAATCTCCCCCACATGGTAGTTGAGCAGGTCACTAGAACGATTGTTTCTGCGGCGGAAAACACGATCCCTTGGTCTTTAGGGTGTCTTCAGCAAAAGTCAGTACCTTGGTGGTCCCCGGAAACAGCTGACGCTATTAAAGAGTGTCGGCAAGCTCTACAGTGACATAAGTGGCACCCTTCCCTAAAACACCTAATAGCTTTTAAACGGCTCTGTGTCCCTACTCGCCAGCTTATAAAAAGACAGAAACAGGCGTGTTGGGAGAGGTATGTCTCGACCATTGGGTACCATACATCACCTTCCCAAGTCTGGTCAAAGATCAGACGTATTTGTGGGTACCAGACCTGACAGGTGTGACTAGCATTAACATCAATGGCGTGTTATCTGCTGACACAAACGCAGTTGCCGAGCACTTTGCTAAGCACTGTGCTCGAGCCTTCGCGTCACAGAATTATCCCCCAGCATTTCGCACCCTCAAATGGCAGATGGAAAGGAAAGCCCTCTCTTTCACTGAATGTCACAGTGAACCCTATAATGCTCCATTTACAGAGTGGGAGCTCCTCAGTGTCCTTGCACATTGCCCTGACACATCCTGGGCCAGATCGGATCCCCAATCAGATGATCAAATATCTCTCATCTGACTACAGGTGACATTTCGTCATCATCTTCAACCAGATTTAGTGTGATGGTGTCTTTCCATCGCAATGGTGAGAGAGCATCATCATTCCAATGCTCAAATCCGTTTGACATGGATAGCTATCGACCCATCAGCCTCACCAATGTTCTTTGTAAGCTGTTAGAACGTATGGAAAGTCGGTGGTTGTGTTGGGTATTTGAGTCACGTGGCCTAGTGGTTCCACGTCATGGTGGTTTCTGCCAGGTTCTCTCTACTGTTGATAATATAGTTTCCTTCGAGTCTGCCATCCGAATAACCTTTTCCAGATGCCAACACCTGGTTGCCATCTTTTTTGGTTTACGAAAATCTTATGACACAACCTGGCGACATCATATCCTGGCCACAATATATGAGTGGGGTCTCCGGGGCCTGCTCTCGATTTTTATCCAAAATTTCCTATCGCTCCATACTTTCCGTGTCAATGTTGGTGCCTCCCATAGTTCCCCCCCCTTTCCCATATCCAGCAGAATGGGATCCCACAGGGCTCGTTATTGAGTGTATCTCTATTTTTAGTGGCCATTAACAGTCTAGCATCAGCTGTCGGGCCGTCGGTCTCACCTTCTCTGTATGCAGACGACTTCTGCATTTCATACTGCTCCTCCAGTACTGGTGTTGCCGAGCGGCACCTACAGGGAGCCATCCACAAAGTGCAGTCACAGGCTGTAGCCCACGGCTTCCAGTTTTCACGTGCAAAGTCATGTGTCATGCACTTCTGTTGGCGTCATACCATTCATCCGGAACCAGAACTTTACCTTAATGATGATACACTCACTCTAGTGGAGACATATCGATTCTTATGACTGGTTTTCGACACCCGATTGACGTGGCTTCCTCATCTTCGTCAGCTGAAGCAGAAGTGCTGGCAGTACCTCAATGCCCTCTGCTGCCTGGGCAATGCCAACTGGTGTGCAGATCACTCTACACTGCTGCAGCTCTACCGAGCTCTTGTTCAATCCCGCCTTGACCATGGGAGTCTGGTTTATGGTTTGGTGGCGCCCTCAACGTTGTGTTTACTTGACCCAGTGCACCACTGTGGCGTTCGACTGGCAACAGGAGCTTTCAGGACCAGCATCCTGGTGGAGGCTGGAGTCCCTCCATTGAAAGTTAGGCATGCACAACTGCTCGCCAGTTACAATGCACACATTCATAGTTCTGAGCATCCATATTACCGTCTCCTTTTCCCATCCACAGCTGTTCATCTCCTGCATCGGAGGCCCAGGTCAGGGCTTAAGATTGTGGTTCGCGTCCAATCTCTTCTGCCTGAAGTGGAGTCCTTCCCTTCACCACCTATACTCGATGTCCATTCACATACACCTCCATGGTGTACACCTAGGCTGAAGCTTCGCCTGGACCTTTCACATGGTCCTAAGGACTCAGTTAACTCCGCAGCTCTCTGCTGTCACTTCCATTCGATTCTTGACATGTACCAGGACCATGAAGTGGTTTACACTGACAGCTCGATGGCTGATGGTCACGTTGGCTTTGCTGATGTTCATGGAGGACATACTGAACAGCACTCCCTGCCAGATGGCTGCAGTGTTTTTACTGCATAGCTGGCGGCCATTTCTTGTGCTCTTGAGCGCATCTGCTCATGCCCTGGTGAGTCATTTCTTCTCTGCACTGACTCCTTGAGCAGCCCACAAGCTATCGACCAATGCTATCCCTGCCATCCTTTGGTAGCAAACATCCAAGAGTCCGTCTATGCCCTGTAACAATCCAGTCATTCTGTGGTGTTTATGTGGACCCCAGGCCATGTCGGAATCCCAGGAAGTGAACTTGCTGACAGGCTAGCCAAACAGGCTACAAAGAAGCCACTTCTGGAGATCAGCAGCCCTGTTACTGACCTGCGATCATTATTATGCCACAAGGTTTTTCAGTTTTGAGAGACGGAATGTCGCAATCTCAGTACGGACAACAAACTGCGTGCCCTTAAGGAGACTACGAATGTGTGGAAGAGCTCCATGCAGGCTTCTCGCAGGGACTCTGTGGCTCTCTGCTGGCTCTGCATTGGCCATACATGGCTAACACGTGGCTACCTCCTCCGTTGTGAGGACCCACCTCAGTGTCACTGTGGGTCACATATGACTGTCGTCCACATCTTGCAGGACTGCCCACTTTTAGCCGCTCTGCGGCAGACTTTTAACCTTCCCAGCACCCTACCTTCGGTGTTGGGTGACGATGCCTCAACAGCAGATTTAGTTTTACATTTTATTCGTGGGGGAGGTTTTTACTACACCATCTAAGGGTGAGCATTTGGCCTTCTGTCTGAGGTCACCACCCTCCCTCCATTTTAACTCTGTTGCACTTTCTTTGCATTTGTTTGTCTTGGTGGTCATATTTACCCTACACGTGTTCATCTTGACTTGTCTTTTTGGGGTTTACATTTTAATGTATTGCAGAGTGGCTGGCTTATCCTCTTTTTAATATTATGATCAGCCAGCCCAGATCATGTGCTCTATGGTTTTAATACCTTATTCTACTTTTCGTTGTGGTGTATGTTTTCCCCCTTTTTTTGTTCGTTCCATTTGTTTTCTTTTTAGGTGTGGTGTTGGGTGTTTTTTTTTTTGTACCTTGAACCTTGCTTGCGTCACGAAAAATGGACTGATGACCCTGTAGTTTGGTCTCTTTATACCCCAAACCAACCAACCAATCTTCAGCACCAGGACACACCGCACACTCCTCCAAACAAGATTTATCTTGCGGCTCTTGACATATACACAAAAGCATTCTTCCCTGTAACCCTACTTATGGGGAAACAAATAAATTTCAAATTAGTGCAGTAAATATATGTGCATACTTCCTTCACTGGCTGGCATTTTACCTATTTTGGTCATAAGGAGTAGAATTTTAGAGACCAATTTTTAAATTTGTCTTCTCCTTTTTCATTATGAGATATGCTTATCTTACTGATCTTATCATATATATTTTTACCTTTTTAACTTTCTCGCCATTTTCACTAACAGAAATCGCATCAGCCTGATTAGGACTTTGCATGCTGTGATCTTTGTCACCATTTAGGTAATATTCCAGAGCAACATTAAGCATATCATCTTGCAATGGCTACCCACAGTAGGAATCTGGGCATGTCCAAATACCTTTTTCATTCTTTATTTTATGAGCTTTTGAAATTATATAACACAAGGAAGTGGGTATGTATTTCTGTATCTGCTGCTTGGAGTAACTATCTTTTATCAGTGTCAGTATAGATGGCCACCTAGATAGCAGTGTATAGATTTTGAAACCACACATCACATTGGGTTGCGTGTCACACTATCTTCAGGTTCTGTACCAAGGACATCTACATTACACACTTCACAAAGTTTGGAAGATGTTTCTTATGTAAAACTTGTTTCCAGTTCTTCCATTTTTCTTTGTACTTACTGTTTTCTTCTTGTGCTTCTTATCTTGTCTGGGCGTTTAAGGTGGGTATGTTAGGGGCTACAACAGAAATGCTAACATTCAACTCATCGACAGCTTCACACCCAGGAATACAAATATCTGCACGGTTTTCTGCAGTTTCACATTTCAGTGACAGTGATTGTTCAGGTGGGTTATCACTAAATTCTGTGTTGTTGCGTGTATAGCAGTTCCTGCGCAATGGATGTGAAGGTATCAGTTACTTGAGGACCAAGATGTTTCTGCAATATCTCTGAAAGTGTTTTTTAAATTTCTTAAAAAACCACATTTTGTGTCTTTTTTTTTATAGTCCTCACACCCCTGACTACTGTATTTACTCAATGATACTATATCCAACAAGAAGTTTAAACCAGACACAAAACGCAATGTAGAATGATTCACTTTATTGACAGAAGAGAGCTGTTATAAACAGAAGAGAGTTGGAAACAGTGTTGCCAACATGCATATTTTATTTTAGAAATTCAATGATGCAAAATATGCAGAATATTGAAAAATTTCTAACACTTTAAACAGAAAAATATTTTCAACTTTGATAGCAGTAACTACTAAGACATTAGACAAACAATATATTGTACACTTTTCATAAGTCTTGTGATGGGGGTTAGTGAGTAAACAATTCATAAAAGTGCCATTTTTTAAAATTTTAAGTAATAAATATTTACATAATACAAAATTTTAAGTAATAAATATTTACATAATACACATACCCAAAATTTACATTTTTCAAAGGATTGTACCATTTACAAAAGCCAAGATGAAATGAAAATTTTTATTTCTTAACACATAGGCCTATGATATAGAGATCTAATGTTCGTTTTTTCCAGAGAAATTCATGATCATGAATTTACATGTACTGTTTGATTTGAAATGAAATTGCCCACACAGCATGGTACACTTCCCAATAAAATTGCAACTTCATCTTAATCAAACCTGCCGCCATAGCCGAGGTCGCTAGCCTCTGCCGTAGCACTCAACACTGAGGTGAACTGGTTTGTACCCTTGTAGTGGGTGAAATTTTTACTGCCAGTATTTAGATGCCAAGGGGAAGACATATGGTGGCATTAAGTTCTATATCACCAGTCTTTGTGCCAAAGTCCTAGATTAAATTTCAAATCTGACCGCAGTGTCCATGAAGTGAGGGGATGTGACATTGTTGATGGTGATCCAACTGTCGGATGGGGACATTAAGCTCAGCGACCCCCTTGGTGGTGTTATTCGAGAGCAATAGCTTCTGTGGCATCTCTGAGTTTTACCCCAACTCCACCGAGTAAGGTGGCACCGTTGTTAGCACACTGGACTCGCATTCAGGAGGACAACAGTTCAAACGCATGTCTGGCCATCCTGATTTAGGTTTTCCATGATTTCCATAAATTGCTTTGGCAAATGTTGGGATGGTTCCTTTGAAAGGGCATTGATGACTTCCTTCCCTAATCCGATGGGACTGATGACCTCACTGTTTGGTCCTCTTACTCCAATTTGACCAACCAACCAACCACCCAACCCACTCCTAGAGGGCTCACATTTCTTCTGTGAGTTTGTCTGTCCACTAAGGGACACCAAACCTTGGAGTGCTACTTCCCTCTCCGTGCTGCAAGTCTGCCTTTGTGCTATTCTTTATTTCTCTCTGCCTTTCCATTGGATGGTCTTCTTGGTGACAATTGTGCTTGGATCTGGTTTGTGTTTTTGATATTAGTTTTCTTCCCTTCTGGCATTCTGCAACTTTAATTTAGTTATATGGTCCCCTTTTTGCAGTTTAGTTGCTACTTCCTTTCTAAATTTTAAAGATTTGTGATTGTACAGGAGAGATCACATGGTGCTGTGTATATTCCACCTTTGTGCCTTTCTTTCTTGCAGTTGTGCTACATCCAAAACTCATCACGGCAGCCATTCTGTGTGTGCATGTGCATATGCATGTACACGTGTTTGTGTTGGGAGGGGGGGGGGGGGGGGGGAGGTCGGGGGTCGTCACGTACCTGCAGAGTGGTGGCCCCTGCCCATTAGTGCCTGAGCTGGAAACTCTGCATGCAGGCCAAGGTGTAAGGTGTATGTACTCATCATGGGAAGGGGTTGGGGATACCAGACAATGGTTTATTGGCCAAGTAACTGTTGCAGAGTGGCATCTGTGGGGAGAGCCCCCATTTGGTGTGGGTAATACCACGGTGGAAGACATGCATATGAAGCAAATTAAACTTTCTCCCAATGGTGGCTGCACAGCCCCAGCAGTCTTTTGTGAAACAAAGACATGTTACAACTTGGAGGGAAATGTTCCTTTCCCTGGCTATGCCATGAGATGAATATAGGGCGCAGAGGCAAGGTGAGAAATACTCCTCTCCCACCCCCCACCCCCATTACTTGGTTTGTTCCAGGAGAGATGGGGATTCCTTTTTGACTACAAAGCCACTGTTCTTTGTTGACCACATTGAGAGCAGGTTTGGGGAAGTGGCAGCGATTTCAAAAATGAAAAGTGGCTCTTTTCAGCTTAAAATGGCCTATGCCGCTCAGTTACGGGTGCTGCTCATCGAAGACAAGCTGAGTTATATTCCTGTCACTATAACTGCTGATAAGTCTGATTATGGTACAGGTTATCATTTTTCCACTGACGTCACCCTTTAACAGACTGATGGGAAGTGTGATAATTTTGAGTGACATGGTGTGAATTTTGTCCGTCGTGTTGAGTGAGGGCCAAAAGACAACAGACTGGATGCTAGAGCCTTCTTCTTGACCATTAAAGGTGACACTTTGCCTGAGAAGATCAAGATGACAGTGTATCACTGTGATGTGTCAAGCCTTATATTCCTCCTCTTGTGCAGCACTACGCTATGAATGCATGCAATTTGGCTATACGTCTTCGCATTACAACACCAGGCTCATCTGTAGGAATTGTGGCCGTCAGTTGCACACAAGTGCTCTTTGTTCGCCCTCTCCCCATCTGTGTCAACTGTGGGGAGCTCCATTCCCCCTGTTCAGCACACTGCACCATTTTCAAATGAGAAAAGAAAATCCAGGAATACAAGACCCTTGACTGCCTCACATACCATGAAGCCAAGAATAAAATACAATCGGCTTCATCTTACACATGTGATGATGACATATGTCACTGCTACAACTTTCTCTTTAGTGACTGTGCCATTGCCCTCTCTGTGTCTTCTACATCTGGCCCTTGGGGTCGCTCATGTACTCCCGCTCCTCTGGTGGTTGGGGGTCTTCCTCCTCCTGCTTCTCTACACCCTCTTTGGGAGCATCAACTCCCTACTATATTCCGGGGACATCAGTCTCCAATCCCAGCTGGAGGAGGACTGCTCTCCTCCAGCACCCCTCATCAGCAAGGGATCCCTCAGGATGTTCCCTTCCCAGGACTCTGCTCACCTACAACTGGATACCAGCTGTTGGCTGTAGGTCATAGGACTTCGTGTTCCTCCTCTGTCACAGAATCTGGGGCTGACAAACCCTCACAGAAGTGTAAATCATCTAAGGACAAGATACTTCTTGTCCTTTAATGATTAAGACTCCAAAAAGAGGGAGATTCTGATGGCCACTGTGCTGCCAGGCCCTGCATGTTCTGCCTCTGTATCTGAGGCAGTGTTGCTGGTGGCCACTGTGGCCCAGGACCACACCACACACCATGATTGGGAACAAATGTGTGTTGATGGTGTGTCTTCATACCAGTGGCAGCAGATGGCAGTAAGATGTGGCTTATTCCTTGGTCTCTTCAGGACCACACAGGATACTGATAGCGTGATCTTCCTGTAGAACTGAAGCAATTTTCTCCACCACTCGGCTGAGCTGTGACGTCTTTTGTGCACTTCTCCTGTTTTTGTGTCTTCCTCCAGGAAACTTGTTTCCCAGCAATGCAGATCCCTACCCTCAGTAGCTGTCATGGCTGTTTTAAGAATTACACTTACTCTGAAGGAGCAACCCGCCAAGTTAGCCGAGAGCGCTAATGTACTGCTTCCTGGACTTGAGTAGGCGCACCAGTCCTGGATCGAATCCGCCTGGCAGATTAATGACGAGGGCCAGTGTGCTGGCCAGCCTGGAAGTGGTTTTTAGGCCGTTTTCCACATCCCACTAGGTGAGTAGCACGCTGGTCCCCACGTCCTACCTCAGTTACACGACTCGGAGATATTGAAACACGTTCACACTATTTCATGATTTACACTAGACGCAGACAGTTGGGGTACACTGATTCTGTCAGTATGATGATATGGGGTGGCATCAGGAAGGGCATCTGGCCACCACTTCAAATTAACCTTGCCAAATCCAGTTGTAACTATGCTGACCCTGCGCAAACTGCAGGACAAAGGTGAAAGAAGAAGAAGAAGAAGAAGAAGAAGAAGAAGATGACAACTCACTATGAAGGAGCATCGGGTGGTGTTTGCATGTATGTTCTGGACTTTATCTACAGTAAACACATGCTACTCAATATTTCTTTGGAGACTGTGGCTGTTTGTGTGGGAATTTATCATCTGTGATTTTTATCTCCCTCCTGACCATGAATTGTACCAGAATGCGTTGTCTGCACTATTTCCTCAGCTCTCCCCACCCTTCCTAATACAGGGTAACTTCAATGCCTGCAACCCTTTGTGGGGTGGAACTACAATCACTGACTGCAGTAAAGCTGTCAAAAACTTGCTTGCAGAGCTCGATCTTTGTCTCCTGAATACTGGTGTTTCTACAAACTTCAATGAGGCCTATGAGTCTTATTTGGTCACTGATGTTCCCATTTGCAGCCCAGGTCTATGTGACAGTGATGATTTCCAAATTGTTTTGACCCTCCCTGGGCATCCACCCAGATGGGATCTCTCCAAAGCTGATTGGGATGCCTTCACCACTGCTGTCACCCTTCACACCCAGCCAGATGGAGGTATCTATGTAGTTGTCAAGAGCAAAAATGCAGCCATTCTATTGGCAGCTGCCCCAGCGATGCCCCCAAAGACAGTGAATCAGTGTACCCTCGAAATCACTGTGGCCCTTAGAGATTGCAGGTGGACTGCCCAATGCCATAAGTGAGAATGACATCCATTGATGGAGCACCTCTTGCCTTTAAACTGCAACGTGCATATGTCCGCCACCTCATAAAATGACAGAAACAATATTGCTGGGAGCAGTATGTTGCTCTTGTTGGACCATGTACCCCTCCTTTGCAGGGTTGAGTGAAGGTTCAACACCTCTCTGGACACTGGTACCCTGTGGGTATACGTAGTAACTTTGTGAATGGTGATGTCTACACTGATCCAGATGCTGTTGCCGAACATTTTGGTTTTCGTTATGCTCAAGCCTCTGTGTCTGAGAATTATCAGCCTGCATTTTGCATTTTCACACTGTGGGTAGAGTGACTTCCTTTATCATTTACTACACATCACATGGAACTTTATAATGCTCCATTCAGTGTTGGGAACTCCTCAGTGGCGTAGCCCTTTGCCCTGTCACAGCTCCAGGGCCACACCACATCTGAAGTCAAATACTCAGACACTTACCAGTGGATTGCCTATGTTACATTCTTGCCAGTTTCAACTGTGTCTGGAGCAAGGATGAGTTCCCATCTCAGCGGCGAGAAAGTGTGTTTGTCCCAGTACTGAAACTGGTTAAACTTGCCCTTGAGATAGACAGCTATCGCCCAATTAGCCTCACAAATGTACTTTGCAAGTTGCACAAATGTATGGTTAACCAATGGCTGTGTTGGTACCTTGAGTCTCATGATCTTTTGGCTGCATCCCAGTTTTCGCTCAGGTCATTCCACTGGTGACAATTTGGTTCACCTGGAGCCCACCATCTGGATGGTCGTTGCATGTTGTCAGCACCTCATTGCTGTCTTTTTCGACCTACAGAGGCCTTATGACACGGCATGGCATCACCAAACCCTTACTATATTACGTGAGTGGGGTCTCCATATGTTGCAGGTTGAAGTGGGCACTTCACTCAGTTCCCCTCATATGCAAGAGAACATGGTCCCACAGGGCTCTGTATTGAGCATCCCCTTCTTTCTGGTGGCCATCAATGGTCTAGTGGCAGCTGTAGGGTCTTTGGTATCGCCCTCCTTATATGCTGACAAGTTTTGCTTTTATTATTGCCCCTCTGGTATGGTTGTTGCTGAGCATCACCTATAGGGCGTTATACGAAAGGTGGCGTCATGGGCTCTCACCCATGGATTTCGGTTTTCAGCCACCAAGACACATGTCAAACACTTCTGTCGCCATTGTACTGCCCACCTACACCCAGAGTTTTGCCTAGATGAACAGTTACTTCTTGTAGTTGAGACGCACAGCTTTCTGGACTAGTTTTTGATTCTCAGCTGACTTGACTTCCATACCTTCGCCAAGTTAAGCGAAAGTCCTGGCAACATCTCAATACACTTCACTGCCTCAGTAGCTGGGGTGCAGATCGCTCTACCCTTTTGCGGCTCTACAAAGCTCTGATTCTGTCCTGCCTTGATTATGGGAGTCTTGCACATGGTTCAGCATCACCCTCAGCATTGCAGATACTGAACCTCATTCATCATTGAGGGGTTCAACTTGACAGGAGCCTTCTGAATTAGCACTGTGAACTGCATACTAGTCAAGGTTATAGTCGCTCCATTACCTATCAGGTGCCAACAACAGCTGCTGAATTATGCTATACACATTTGTAGCTTCCCTGAACTTCCCAACTACCATGTCCTTTTCCCAAGAATAGAGTGCCACCTCCCACAGCAGCAACCCAAAACTGGATTTACAATTGGTGCATGCCTCCACTGCCTCTGTTCGGAACTGCAACTTCCTTCACTGTCGCCTCTGGTCAGGGAGACATCGCATCTGCCCCCATGGCTTGTGCCCTGACCTTGGATTTGCCTTGAAGTCACCTTTTGTTAGAAACATCCATTGACCCCACAATTTTTCACTGCCTGTTCATGGCTGTCCTTGAGAAGTATCTGGGTTTGGAAGTGGTATTCACTGATGGCTCAACAGTCAACAGACAAACTGGCTTTGCGTACACTAATGTACAGTGTAGAGAACTCCACTCTCTGCCAAGTGGGTGCAGTGGCTTCACTGCTGAATTGATGGCCATTAAATTAGCCCTTAGCCATATTCGTTCTTGCACCGGCAAGAGTATCCTACTCTCTAATTACTCCCCTAGCAGCCTTCAGTCTATAGACCAGTGCTACTCTCCTCAGCCACTGGTTATGGCTGTCCAGGATCTTGTCTCGGACCTCCTTTAAGCTGGCGACCAGTAGTTTTCATTTGGACCCCCAGTCATGTTGGGATTTCAGGAAATGAACAAGTTGGCCAACTGGCCACCAGGATCCTCCCCCCCCCACCCCCCCCCCCCCCATCCCCTCTTGTCAACCAACCAACCCAGCAGTTTCCTAGACCATTTTCCTGGCCCCACTTCATACTGTTTTCGCTTCAAACCTTCAAGCTCTTTACAGTGCTACTTTAATTCAAAGCACATCTTTAATGACACATTGAAAGTTTTCTGTTCATTTTTATATTACTAGTATCCAGTAAAAATATTACTTATAGCAGGCAGTTTCATAGATAGAAACAAAACTAATATTTTACAGCTCTTTTAAACAACTATTTCAGCTGAGTACAGGACAGTCACATCTGGAGGACACACTAAATAATTATCCTAATAATTTATCCAGAAAGTATAGTGAATTTAAACTAACTATATTGGAAATCTAATCATGTCTGTTGAATAAAAAGTTAGCCTTGTGTCATGAACACTTTTGGAAAAAACAGCACCTCACAGAAATTTGAGTAACCACAGAAGACATTGCAATGTTGCTACTCAACACTGTCACTGTGGTTACCTCACAGACCAACATTGGCTCCATAACAATGGGAATAGATATACACACGGCAATATACTCAGTACTTGACTGGCACAGGTGGCTGATAACTAAGCACGCAACACTTGGCACGAAGCACAAAATAAGGTCAACGGTGGTTTAATCCCACATGAGCAGTGGCAGCTCCATTTACTGCTGCTCGCAAGTCAACACTTTTGTCAGAGGATCTGCCCATACTACGCAATGTGTGTGACCTCCATGGCAGACTTTCTAACTACTCCACTGCTCTACCCATGCCAGCTATTTCGAGTTCTCTGGCGGGGGTGCTAAATATGTCCCTCCCCCTCCCCTCCCCCCTCTCGGCCCCCAAAAAGGTCATCCAGGGCTGAAAATAGTAGGGTTTGGGCTGTGATCTCCAGCACAGAAAGCGTTGGAGGACCCGGCAGTGGATGGACAACTGAAGGAAGCAACATCAATGCTGCTGGCTGTACTAGAAGCGTGTAAGTACAAGGAGGCTATGCTAGTGGTGGGTACAACAGTGGCAGTAGGAATGAGGGCATCTCCATATCAACAAAGGGGAGAGGTGCTGGATCGAAATCAATGATGGAGGCGCGAGCCTCACTGGGCCCCAAGGGTGCAGATGATGGGAGGATGGCAAAGGGCATGTAGGAGTATTGCTCATCAGTGTGGGATCCATACCAGGTCGGGTTGACGGAGGAGATAGAGAAGATCCAAAGAAGAGCGGCGCGTTTCGTCACTGGGTTATTTGGTAACCGTGATAGCGTTACGGAGATGTTTAACAAACTCAAGTGGCAGGCTCTGCAAGAGAGGCGCTCTGCATCGCGGTGTAGCTTGGTGTCCAGGTTTCGAGAGGGTGCGTTTCTGGATGAGGTATCGAATATATTGCTTCCCCCTACTTATACTTCCCGAGGAGATCACGAATGTAAAATTAGAGAGATTAGAGCGCGCACGGAGGCTTTCAGACAGTCGTTCTTCCCGCGAACCATACGCGACTGGAACAGGAAAGGGAGGTAATGACAGTGGCACGTAAAGTGCCCTCCGCCACACACCGTTGGGTGGCTTGCGGAGTATCAATGTAGATGTAGATGTAGATGTAGGGGGTGGCAACAGTGAGACATGTGCTGCAAGTGGGAGCCCACCCCTGGAGTGATGATGTGATCTACCCTGCCTTTCTAGTGACCAGAAGGCCGCAGTGGTGACGCTCCAATAGGATGTGGGTGCAGCTGATTTGCATGTCGGGTCACTTGTTCCCCACTGCCATCCACCACCGACTGTTGCCAACATTTGTGGCCCACCATGATATCTGGCAGCCACTCTGACTGCTGGCAGGAGGACAAGGCCCAAAAGGCAGCCCCAGGAGGAAAATGCAGAGGGCAAGGTGGTTCGTGGCACGTGGCACAGGGTGCAACAACTCCCGGAGGTCTCCATGGCTGGCACCCATGGAAATTCTCCACCAGACTACATCCTTTGACGGGCATTGCCCGGTATGTAGCCAGAGAACTCAAAATAGCATTTATGGCGAAAAGAATCAGACACAGACTTCTTCATTTGGCTCTTGAATGTAAGCACAAAGTGCTCCACCACCAACTTAGAATCCGGGCAAAACGTGGTGGTAGTTAGATGCTCAACTCCAACTATACAAATTGCCTACAGTGTGACACAGCAACTGGAGTCTGTGAGGAAACCATGGCAGGAGACAGTCGCTCAACAGATTACTCCTCTACAGTAAATGTGACTACGCCTCGGACAGTGTTGAGTCGATCGCAGTGGGGAAAAACTTACATCATGCTGGATCTGCATCTAAAGAGATGTATTCCAACCAACCCATCAGGGTCACTGAAATGATTTTCTGGAGAAGTGGGTCAGAAGCCATGGCAGTCACGACCTCTGGTGCTGTCAACAGGAAATCTGATATGGTTTGTTGCAAGGCATTATCCAATGGCAAATGTGGATCAGGCCCCACCAATATCTGTGATAGTGCATCAGTAGTGGCATGCTAGGCAGTGGCGTGGTAACGAATGCCATAACAATAGTTGCTGAGAAAGAGGGCTCATCATTGCAACCAAAGGGCAGTCCAATCCAGCAGACTGGAATGACGGCCAAAAAACGGAAACCAACAGCTTGTAGTTGGTGATGAGAAGAAACCTTGTCTCCATACAGAATGTCATGAAACTTTTCAACCCTGAAAACAATAGCTAGCGCCTCATTTTCCACTTGTGAATAATCACATTGCACAGCGGAAGGTGTCTTCGATGCGTAAGTTATGAGCTGTTCGGTTCTGTTTGTGTCCCAATGAGACAGGGCAGCGTCAGTTTCATACTGGGACTGTCGGAGGCCAGGATTAAAGGTATTCCAGGGGTAAAGGAAGCCAGAAAGGGAGCAGAGCACGAATTATACCTGAGAGACTGAAAAGTTTGTTGACTATCCACAGGTGAGACAAACTGGCGGTGCCGGTTGAGAGGTTGGTGCCCTTCATGTAGTCTTCCATGGGGACAAGACCATCTTTACTAAGCACATGACCCAAAAAATGCAATTTCAGGGAGAAACAACTGCACTTTTCCAACTTGCAGGGGCATTCACCAGGAGGTGCTGTAAAACCGACTAAAGGTTTTGTAAATGTTCCACTCGAGTAGGGCCTGTGACCCAGATGCCATCAAGGTAATTGATACAACAGGGAATGTCTTTAATCAGCTCCCAGCTGTGACAAGATTCCAAAATGCAAGCAACTGAAGTGATGAAGCCCAAGGGAGGTGTTAAGGAACAGGAAAGTCCAAGAAACTGCATCCAATGGCAACTGCAGGTAAGCATCATATATGTCAATTTGGGAATTACACTGCCCCCCTCCTCCCTCCCACAGATACTTCGTCAAAAAGACTGCCTACTGCAGAATGAGATACCAGTCTGAGACACATTGTGTGTTGACCGCCTGTTTAAAAGCACCACAAAGGCACATGGGGCTGTCAGATTTCTGAATCTCCAACAAAGGGTGGGCCACTGACTCGACAAAATAGGGGAAATGATGTCATGATCCTGCCAAGACTGCAACTTAGCCTTTACCTTATTGTGCATAGTGAAGGGAATGTGGTGGGGGCAACAAAATTTAGATGCTGCCGATGGCTTGAAAGAGAAATATGTGCCTCGAAATTTTCTGCCCAGACCAAGCACGAACAGCATCAACGTAGATCACCACACACTACACAACAGTTTAGGATGGTAAGGGGCAACTGATTTTTAGGTGTACCTGTAGGGCAGTTTCAGTGTCCTTCCTGGAAAGGCCACTTCCACCACCAGGAATGCAGCATGTTCATGAGTTTGCTGACAGACTGTAGCACATTTGGGACACTCAAAACAACTCTTGTGTGAGAGGCCTTGCAGATCAGTGATCCAGGCCACATGCAACTGTCCGAGGTTCTTGTGGCACTGGTTAAACTGCAACCCTGATGCCACCACATGTGTTTCACGGGCAAAATACTGCATAGAGCAACCAGTGGAACTCATTAAAGGGAAACTTCTTGGGCTCAGTGGAGGCCTTCCAGTTTTGGACAACTTTGTATAAACCCACACTGCTGGATGACGAGGCAGCTTTATCAACTGAATCGACGATACACTTTACTTGACAGTACAGTGACAACTAAGCACATGACAGCACTTGGCACGAAGCGCAAGGCGAGGTATGCAGCAATTTAACTCTGCATGAGCACTGCCCTGCTCCATGTGCTGCCACTCACAGGTAAACAATTCCACCAGTGGATCTGCCCTGCGTGGCAGGTTTATGAACTACTCCAGTGCTCTACCTGTGCCAGCTCAATTGCCTCCATTATGCTGTCCGCTGATGGGGATACTAAAGAAATCATTCTGACTCTTATGTTACTGCAACATTTGCTGAGGCAGGCTGTCAAGTAACGCACATTCCGTCTCCAGGCAATGAGAGGCTGTTTGCCATGGTCTGGCATCTGCAAGCTGAACAAGAAAACTTTTGAGTTCTTAAATTTAAATGACAACTCTGTTTCATCCATAATTTAACAGAATAATCAATTATTCTAGTCAACTTGCATCTCTGACAACAATCATTAGCAGAAAGGTTCTGTGAATTACATAGACATAGTCACATAGTAAGATAGTAGAAAGTAGTTTCCTTTTTTCCTTCCTGTTTTGTTCATTTTTAGTAGCATATTTCTTTGTGATATTAAAATGTGGAAATTACTAATAATTATTATATAAGTTTCGTTACATTTAAATATGTGGATTCCATAGCCTGTTTCAGCTCTCCAAATAATAGGCTGTAATTCTTAAGAAGAAATGATTGAATGAATAAATGACAGAATATCTACTAATAAGCTGTAATTTTTTTGAATGGTTGGTCACCTTCCGCATAAAGCTGGTGAGAATGTATCACACTAGGTACAAACCGCGTCTGTGTTAGTTTTAAAATGCATCTTTCTATGTCGATCATGCTCTGAGAAAAATCTCTAAAAATAGCTGCTCCAGTACGACACACCAGTTAAATCACTTTCCTAGCATGTACCTAAAACAGATACTGTATCTTAAGTTTTCATAATATTTGACAAGTAACATTCATCCAAAAGGACAAGATAGTGTGTTAAACTTTAATTATCTCTAAAATTAGAATGGTAGCTAAATTTGGTTTTTAATGTAAACTTTTTGTTGAATTAATAGCAGACAGCATACTTTCACCTCTAATGCTACTGAACTGAGTAATTTTAAAAAGATTACAAAATTTCCAGTTCTGGCATATTTGATCAAATTTTCTGGAACTCTGTATTTTACATCTTTTATGGTGTAGATAGACTAAGATGTTCTGTATCATTCATTTTATTGGAGGTGATTGCACAACATTTCTGTGTGCTGCATTTAGGTAGCAACATGAGTGTGGAAAGATGTGTAATGTGTGGAGCACCATAACGCATAGTGATGCGTTAACTTAACAATACACAACGTTCTTCGTCATTGTTCGATTGTTGTATCATTGCATTGCAGATGTATGCTGGCCATCGAGAAAGTGGGATACGAGATGATACCCTCATACTTAATGGAATGGAAAACCGGACTGAGAAAATGGAACAAAATAAACATCTCTTGGTTGTGTATAGAGACCTTCGATTACAGTGCATGACAGCACTTCAGAATCTGAATGATCAAATATCAATGTGCGTATTCTCTGTTTATAAGCTTAATTAGCATAATATTCTTTAATCAATTATTTAATTACTATATTGAACTATTTACTATATGTACTGTATTAGGATATTATAAAGTTTATTTCAGTTGTTCTGACTGGTTTAGTAAATTTTGCATGCTATAAGTTTTGGAGTTCTCAAAATTTGATTTTAACTCCCAGTTCATAATATTTGGGGATAGTTTTTCAGAGTTGATTGAAATTGTAGAGGCTTAAAATAAATCACTAACAAGCTTTTGCACTTTTTAAGAAAAAGTGGAGAAATGTATGCAGTCTCTAAATTTATCAAATCATTTAACATAGCGACTGGAATCTGACATGATCGGGAATGACTCACGAATCTGCAGAGACTGCTCAACAGGCCAAGGGCATCAGAACAGTGAATTTCCACAAAGTAAACATGTGAATAACAATGAGAGAAAGACAAACAACGAAGATGATGCGGCGGAGTAACAAGTCCAGCAAGTAACTCAAGATCAAAAACCTAAGAGAAAGCAATTCAGAACCAAAACTATGGTGTGTAACGAGATCAGTACAATAGTGCAGTAGGGCAGCTGCATGTGCTGATAGGCCGGCAGTACAGACATGTTTCCATAGCCAGCACTGCATTGGCAACAACAGTGCCACAGATTATAGCAGCACTGTTTAACGGCCGTCATCAATGTCCACAACTGCTGGCAAACTCTCAGACTTGCCAGGTGGAGATACCAGATCCCTCTCCCCTGAAATGGTGGCCAGGCGAACTGTTGGCACACTAGGAGTCCTGACACTGAAGCCCACTGACTGGTAGGAAGAACCTGACACATCATTCGATGGTTTGGCATGGATGAGCATTCGTGGTCCAACAGTAATGCTGCTGGCAGGTGTGGACAGAATCGATTTGTATGACAGTGCTCCAAACCTATCGGACTGTCAACTATTGTAAGGTGCCGCTCATGAGTGGCAAGCACAAGGATTGAGAGGGCCCATACTTCCAAGCCTGACAGGCAGCACCCAGTGTGCTATGTCTGGGGCTCCTTGGCTTTGGGGCCAGGAGATGGGGGAGTGTACGCAGCTGCTGTCCATGGAGAAGTTCCGCTGAGCTATGGTCATAACATGTAGGTGCTCAGATATAATGTGAACGCAGCTGTAGAGGTGGAAGTGCTCACTACTGTCAACATTTGTTGTTTAAATGTTCACACCCTGTGCTTCACTTTTCTGTTGGAGGACAGGTGAAATGATGTAGCAAACAGGTGCTTGATGCAATTGGAGGTGCAGAACTGTTCAAAAGCCATTGCTGTGAACTGGGGTCCATTGTCACATGATGGTGCACAGAAGCCCATCTATGGCTAGCGTCTGTATGAGTGAATTGAGGGTGGTGTTAGTGGTAGTGGTTGCCATGCTGACGATGTATGGGTAATTAAAATAAGTGTCTATGACAACGAGCCACATAGAGCCTAGAAAGGGGCCTGAAAAGTCCATGTCAATGTGATTCCAGGGGTGTTGGGGTGATGGGGGTGGGCCATGGAAGAGCAGACTGCACACCATGGCCTCCACATCATTTTTTAGTCCTCACTAGTGGGCATGTTGCCTTGCATGGGCATTCATTTGCTACATACCCCAATGCCCATGATGGAGTAGTTGCAAAACCTGAGGGCTCGTGGTAGACAAGATGACAACATGATGAGTATCTGCCTGCGAATCAAGCAGGAGAACATCGGAGATGAGTGGCAAATGGTGGGAAAGACATGCCCAGACCCAGAGTTTGTGGTCGTTGGACTTTGTAAAATATGTGAGCTACCCATGGAGCTCACAGTGCAGAACATACTGTAGGACAGGGTGTGTGTCTGTAGTGATGAGAGTAGCTGTAATAGGAAAACCTCCAAAGCGTGCTGCCATTCCACATTGAGGTGGAAACAGATTTTTTGTTGGCCTAATGCTGGGTTGGGTCCTAAGGTTAGATGAGAGAGGGCATCCATATTTGTTTGTTGTGCCGTCAGCTTGTATTTAATGGTATAATGGCCGGAGCTGAGGAAAAGTGCCCAATACCATCTGCTTTGGAAGCCAGGAGTGTGGGCCAAAGAGTGCTACTTGTGGTTTGTGATAGTAGTGAGGTTAAACTGGGTCCCTAATACGTAAACATGACACTTTCTGAATGGCAAAGATTATCGCCATAGCCTTCTCCTTGATCTGTGAGTAGTTCTTTTGAGCAGGTGTCAGCGCTTGGGAGGCATAGGCAATTGGTTGTTCAGTACCTTCATTCCTCATATGTGCCAGCACTGCATCAGTGCTCATGGGAGAAACACCAGTGGCAAAAACCTCTGTGCATGGTGGAGAAAAGGGTGTAAGGCAGTGCGCTGAGCACAGTGTGTGCTTCATCTGTGTGAAAGCATGCTCACAGGCAGCCATTCACCTGTACTGAAACCATTCTTCTGCAATTGGTTGAGCAGCTGCATAAATTGGGATGCTTGTGAAAGGAACACAGAATAATAATTCACCTTACACAAAAAGGCCTTGAAGCTTCTGTAGGTTTTGGGGGTGGAGTAAAGATTCAATAGAAGAAATGTTGCACTCAGTGTGCTGGATCCCAGCTTTAGTAATTCAAATGGTTCAAATGGCTCTGAGCATTATGGGACTTAACATCTCAGGCCATCAGTCCCCTAGAACTTAGAACTACTTAAACCTAACTAACCTAAGGACATCACACATATCCATGCCTGAGGCAGGATTCGAACCTGCGACCGTAGCGGTCGCGCGGTTCCAGACTGAAGCGCCTAGAACCGCTTGGCCACCAGCGGCCGGCCCAGCTTTAGTGAGCAAGTGTCTGAGGCATTCCACCTGCTCCTGCAAAAACTAGCATTTGTCTAAGCGGCATTTGAAACCTGCATCACACAACCTAGTAAAGAGGGTGCAAAGGTTGTGCAGTGGTCCTGATGTGTAGCACCTATGACAGTTACGTCATTGAGATAGCTGGTACAAGTGGGAATGGACACGGTTAACTGCTCCAGGTATCTCTGGAAGATTTCTGGAGCTGAAAAGATCTCAAAGGACAAGGACTTGTATATGTATAAGCCAAAGGGTTGTTGATGACCATAATGCACACAGGTCATTCAGCTCGTGGAAGGGAACTGTGTGTGAGATGACCTGAACCTCATCAGTGATTGAGGATCCAAACAGCAAGAAGGTATTGAAACTGAAAATGTTGCCAGCCCAGTGACTATTGATAATGCACAGAGTTATTAGTTGTGTAACTGTTTTATACAGATAGCCGTACTGTAGGTGCAGCCACAATGGAGGGATATGTGTTGAGAGGTCAGACAAACATGTGGTTGCTGAAGAGGGGAAGCAGCCTTTTCAGTAGTTGGAGGGACAACAGTCTGGATGACTGACTGATCTGGCCTTGTAACATTAACAAAAATGCCTTGCTGTGCTGGCACTGAAGATGGCTGAAAGCAAGGAAAAACTGCAACCATAATTTTTCCTGAGGACATGCACATTTGCTGTATGGTTAAATGATGATGGTGTCCTTTTGGGTAAAATATTCCAGAGGTAAAATAATCCCCCATTTGTATCTCCGGGCGGGGACTACTCAGGAGAAACTTCATTATCAGGAGAAACAAAACTGGTATTCTACGTATCGGAGTGTGGAATGTCAGATCCCTTAATTGGGCAGGTAGGTTAGAAAATTTAAAAAGGGGAATGGATAGGTTAAAGTTAGATATAGTGGGAATTAGTGAAGTTCGGTGGCAGGAGGAACAAGACTTCTGGTCAGGTGAATATAGGGTTATAAATACAAAATAAATAGGGGTAATGCAGGAGTAGGTTTAATAATGAATAAAAAAAATAGGACTGCAGGTAAGCTACTACAAACAGCAGAGTGAACGCATTATTGTAGCTAAGATAGACACAAAGCGTACGTCTACCACAGCAGCAGAAGTTTATATGCCAACTAGCTCTGCAGATGAGGAAGGGATGGGTGAAATGTATGATGAGATAAAAGAAATAATTCAGATAGTGAAGGTAGACAAAAATTTAATAGTCATGGGGGACTGGAATTCAATAGTAGGAAAAGGAAGAGAAGAAAAAGTAGTAGGTGATTATGGAATGGGGGTAAGGAATGAAAGAGGAAGCAGCCTGGTAGAATTTTGCGCAGAGCATAACTTTAATCATAGTTAACCGTTGGTTCAAGAATCATGAAAGGAGGTTGTATACATGGAAGAGGCCTGGAGACACTGGAATGTTTCAGATAGATTATATAATGGTAAGACAGAGATTTAGGAACCAGGTTTTACATTGTAAGACATTTCCAGGGCAGATGTGGAATCTGACCACAATCTGTTGGTTATGAACTATAGATTAAAACTGAAGAAACTGCAAGAAGGTGGGAATTTAAGCAGATGGGACCTGGATAAACTGAAAGAACCAAAGGTTGTAGAGAGTTTCAGAGAGAGCATTAGGGAACGATTGACGAGAACAGGAGACAGAAATACAGTAGAAGAGGAATGGGTGACTTTGAGAGATGGAATAGTGAAGGCAGCAGAGGATCAAGTAGGTAAAAAGATGAGGGCTAGTACAAATCCATGGGTAACAGAAGAAATATTGAATGTAATTGATGAAAGAAAAAAATATAAAAATGCAGTAAATGGAGCAGGCAAAAAGGAATACAAACACCTCAACAATGAAATCAACAGGAAGTGCAAAATGGATCAGCAGGGATGGCAAGAGGACAGATGTAAGGATGTAGAGGCATATATTACTTGGGATAAGATAGATACTGTCTACAGGAAAATTAAAGAAACCTTTGGAGAAAAGAGAACTACTTGTATGAATATCAAGAGCTCATATGGAAACCCAGTTCTAAGCAAAGAAGGGAAAGCAGAAAGGTGGAATGAGTACATTGAAAGGTCTATACAAGTGCGATGTTCTCGAGGACAATATTATGGAAATGGAAAAGGATGTCGATGAAGATGAAAAGGGAGATATGATATTGCGTGAAGAGTTTGACAGAGCACTGAAAGACCTGAGTCGAAACAAGGCCCCGGTAATAGACAACATTCCCTTAGAACTACTGACAGCCTTGGGAGAGCCAGCTCTGACAAAACTCTACCATCTGGTGAGCAAGATGTATGAGACAGGTGAAATACACTCAGATTTCGAGAAAAATATAATAATTCCAATCCCAAAGAAAGCAGGTGTTCACAGGTGTGAAAATTATTGAACTATCAGGTTAATTAGTCATGGCTGCAAAATACTAACATGAATTCTTTACAGACGAATGGAAAAACTGGTAGAAGCCATCCTTGGGGAAGATCAGTTTGGATTTCGTAGAAATGTTGGAACACATGAGGCAATACTGACCCTACGATTTATCTTAGAAGATAGATGAAGGAAAGAGAAACCTACATTTCTAGCATTTGTAGACTTAGGAAAGCTTTTGACAATGTTGACTGGAATACTCTCTTTCAAATTCTGAAGGTGGCAGGGGTCAAATACAGGCTATTTACAATTTGTGCAGAAAGTAGATGGCATTTATAAAAGCCCAGGGCATGAAAGGGAAGCAGGAGTTGGGAAGGGAGCGAGACAGGGTTGAGCAAGCAGTAAAGGAAACAAAAGAAAAATTTGGAGTAGGTATTAAAATCCATGGAGAAGAAATAAAAACACTGATGTTTGCCGATGACACTGTAATTCTGTCAGAGACAGCAAAGGACATGGAAGAGCAGTTGAACGGAATGGACACTGTCTTGAAAGGAGGATATAAGATGAACATCAACAAAAGTGAAACGAGGATAATGGAATGTAGTTGCATTAAATCGGGTGATGCTGAAGGAATTAGATTAGGAAATGAGACACTTAAAGTAGTAGATGAGTTTTGCTATTTGGGGAGCAAAATAACTGATGGTGGTTGAAGTAGAGAGGATATAAAATGTAGACTGGCAATGGCAAGGAAAGTGTTTCTGAAAAAGAGACATTTGTTAACATTGAGTATAGATTTAGGTGTCGGGAAGTCGTTTCTGAAAGTATTTGTATGTAGTGTAGCCGTGTATGGAAGTGAAACATTGGACAATAAATAGTTTAGACAAGAAGAGAATAGAAGCTTTCAAAGTGTGGTGCTACAGAAGAATGCTGAAGATTAGATGGGTAGATCACGTAACTAATGAGGAGGTACTGAATAGAATTGGGGAGAAGAGAAAGTTGTGGCACAACTGGACTAGAACAAAGGTTTGGTTGGTAGGACATGTTCTAAGGCATCAAGGGATCTCCAGTTTAGTATTGAGAGCAGTGTGGAGGGAAAAAATCATAGAGGGAGACCAAGAGATGAATACACTAAGCAGATTCAGAAGGCTGTAGGTTGCAGTAGGTACTGGGAGATGAAGAAGCTTGCACTGGATAGAGTAGCATGGAGAGGTGCATCAGGCCAGTCTCTGGACTGAAGACCACCACAACAACAACAACAACTGTTTTACATGCAGTTTAAATTGTGGATTGACCCCCAAGAGGAATCAGACTCTCACCATGTGCGACCAGCTTACGGGAGGGTGGGGCTATGAGAGGGGAACTCAGATGAGCATGCATTGGGAGTTTAATCAAAGAAACAGTAGCTCCTGCACCCACCTGGAAATGGACATCCTGGTTTGCAAGCATGAGGTTGATGTACAAGGATCGCCTTGAGGAATACCTGCCTTAAGTTCATGCAGAATCCCATGATCCATGATGGGAGTGGGATCTGACTGTCCTGACAGTTTGCAACAGACAAATTGGAGATGCCCATCATTCTCACAACAGGTGCAGGGCTTCCAGCGATCTGGACAAATGAGCACATGGGTGCACTGTGAAGCAGTCAGTATGCGACTGGTTGTTGAGAGGGTACTGACACATTCAAAATCGATGAATCACACTGCTGCCGAGAAAAAGATGTACAAGTTTAATGCCACTGAGGCAATGGCTGGACCCTGCCTCTTACAGTTGAGCCATGAGGTGTCCATTTTCTGTCTGCGTGATCTCAAAAGAGCACACAGTTTTCAAAATACCATCCAAGGATTGTCTAGTTTGAGAGCTGTGGTGCATAGTTCTGGATTGGGAGTGAATTGGACCACTATGCCGCAGGTCAAGGACTCTGCATAAGAAATTTTGCAAGTTTCGTTCATAGAAGTAAAATTACATCACCAAAGCAACCCTTGCAAATCCTTCACTCACGAGTGGTAAGACTGATCAGGTTGCTTGTGGTATTGATGGGACTTGAGTGATGATGCGATCACAGGGAAACATTGTGAGTAATAATTTGACAATGAACACATCACCTTGAACACGATCATGACAAATTCGAGAGTGGAGTCAATTTCTTTAGTAAGAAAAACGTCTGCAGGTTAGCCCAAGGAATGAAGAGCGACTCTTGGAGAACATCATCAGAAACCTGAAAAGCATCAAAGTGCTGTTTGAGCCACAACAAATACGTGTCCCAAACCTCTTTGGCATTGTTAAATGGTGGAAACGCAGGTGGACAGCTCCCCACAAGGGGAGTGACCACAGCTTGGATGGTGTGGGAACCCTGAATCTGCAGTTGGTTCATCAAAAGTTGAATTTCTTGCTGTTGCTGTTGAAATCGTAGGCACTGCTGCCACTGATGTTGAAACTGCTGCCACTGATATTGAAACTGCTGCTTTTCATCCATGGATGCTGCAAAACTTCTAATTAGTCACCAATTATAGTGACTGCTATGTGACAAGTTCTGGAATGACTTGAGAATCTCACTGACAGGCCAAGGGCATCAGAACAGTGAGTCACTAGAAAGCAAACGGGTGGATAGCAATGAGAGAAAGACAAATGATAGAGTCAGCAAGGTGCAATAAGTTCAGTACAACAATTTGTAGCAAGATCAGTACAATATCACAGTGAAATCACAACTAACTGACTGAATGAGTGGCTATGCTGCTGGCTTTATAGGGCAGCTGTGAGAGCTGACAGACTGGCAGACGTGTGTCTCTGTAGCCAGTGCTGCAGCAGTGCCCACAGCTTATAGAAGCACAGTCTAGCAGTTGTCGTTGGTCCCTGCCTTCCGGTGGCCTTTCAAACTCACCAGGTGAGGATACCAGATTACATGATGTGTATTCAGTAATAAAATAATTTTAAAAAACTTGTCAGTAACATGCACTGTGAATAAGATAATACTGATGATAAACTTTTCCCTTGGTGACTAGGCAGAAGTTTATATGCCACAGGTTGGAGAGGCACACTTCTACACTAACATTAGTGACTGAAGCTATGTAGTCATTGGCTTAAGTTGTGTCAAACATTCTTGCTTCTATTAACATATGACATGTAGTAAAATAGTTGATGTGGTACATGGACACTAAAAAGGCCATAGCTCTTCTGCTGGATCATTAATTAAACCTTTTTTAAATCTATGTAGAAAAAACATCTGAATTCACTTGTGTGATATACTACATCTTATAGAAGAATTTTCAGCATGATGGTATCTGAATTCCAGGCAGCCAGCTGACTGGGATGGTTTGTGATGCTCCGTCCATGGTTGTGTGCAGCTGGACTAACATGTTGGTAATTGAGAAGACCTGGTTCATAATTGCAGCTGGTAACAGTTAACTTCTCCCAAACTTCTAGACAACTGAGCTGAGTGTAAAGTTTTTGATCATATTTAGATGTGCTCAAAGGATGAACAAGCAAATGGGTAGTGGGCAAGGATTGGACAGTGACCTCAGGTTAAGTAATTAACAGAAATTTAATAAAGAGCACTGGTTTACTAATGTAAGTTGCTGACAGCAATTAAAGACTCTTAAGCCGGAATTGGGAAGCAAAATAACTGATGATGGTCAAAGTAGAGTGTATATAAAATGTAGACTGGCAATGGCAAGGAAAGCGTTTCGGAAGGAGAGAAATTTGTTGACATCGAGCATAGATTTAAGTGTCAAGAAGTCTTTTCTGAAAGTATTTGTATGGAATGTAGCCATGTATGGAAGTGAAACGTGGACAGTAAATAGTTTAGACAAAAAGAGAACAGAAGCTAACGAAATGTGGTGCTACAGAAGGATGCTGAAGATTAGATGGGTAGATCACATAACTAATGAAGAGGTATTGAATAGAATTGGGGAGAAGAGAAATTTGTGGCACAGCTTGACTAGAAGAAGGGATCAGTTGGTTGGACATATTCTGAGACATCAAGAGATCACCAATTTAGTATTGGAGGGTAGTGCGGAGGGTAAAAATCGTAGAGGGAGACCAAGAGATGAACACACTAAGCAGATTCAGAAGGATGTAGGTTGCCGTAGATACTGGGAGACGAAGAAGCTTGCACAGGATAGAGTAGCATTCAGAGCTGCATCAAACTAGACTCTGGATTGAAGACCACAACAACTGAACAAGCCAGAGTTAAGAACTGAACCCATAGTCAATTTCATGTGGAGGAGACAGCTAATAGAAATAAGCTGGAGAGCTGTACATGGCCCCATGTCCAACACCTCAAATTCCAACACCATAAAGTGGGGATGGAGAAAATTCTTTCAGAGAGCAACCATTCTGGTCAAGATCAAGAAACCAAGAGAGAGCTCTTGACTAGGTTGGCTTCTCGGGACGGTGTGGCCCTGTCATACAACTTTGGTCTCTCTTTCCAATTGGTTTTTTGGAAAAACTGAATATTGGTTCTAGGTGTGACAGAAGTGACCTTGGTCAGTAACCAACATGCCTTAATGAAACTGGAAAATGGCACCTTCCACTCAAAAGATGGAAAGTTTCTCTTGTTCGAAGACAGATGTCAGAAGAAAATAGCGTGATGGACAAAAATGGGATGAGGGTATGTGCATTTATCTGGTCCTACAAGGTCTTACAGGTGTGACCACTAGTGCTCACATCTGCTCTGTTCTCCATCTGTGAGTGTGTGGTATGCACTTTCTTTACCTTCACATTGACCCCACTGCTGCTACAAAAATGAATAAGGTATTAAAAAAACAAAACAAAAGCTCTGGAAGGCAGTATCACATGTAAAGGAAAAAAGTTGTCTTCTTGTTGGCCATGACATTCTCAATGATCTCCACTGGCAGATCGGCAGCAGCTCAGCTGTAAGTGTTACATGGTGGCACTTACATTGGATGCTATGAATTGAGACATGGTGAAGTGGAGAAACCACGCTCCCTATGATTGCACAGCAATGTGATGTGGACTGCAATGAACTGAAGGTACCCCAGCTTTGAAGCAAGGACTTCAGCGATGGCAGTGGACACTGCAGAACTGACATCTGGCTGCTACATGACATGGGAGGACTGGCTGCTGACATCCCAGTGATGACTGCAAATGGGGTGATGCTGTTGGGTGGTGGCATGCTGTAATGAGGCAAAACTCAGGATTGCGTGCATTCCCACCAGGCTGGTAGGCCACGTGGCATGTTAGACCAGGCCACGTGATAGCACAAACTAATAGCATGACAGCACTAGCTCAGCTACACCAGTGCAGTCAGAATTTGCTCGAAACACAATTAGAATGACCCAGGGGACACACAAAGCTTATAGAGAATATGATGGATGCAGTGAGCATTATCCCTCTGCTGTTGAACTGCACCTGTTGTGACCATGTGAGACTGGATTTCAAATACACTGCCCCATTGGAATTTAAAATGAATACCACCCTGAAACTTTTTTTGTTGTATCTTTTGAAATTTCCATTTTTTTAAATATCATGATATGTTGCTGCATCTACCCAATGCTATTGAGGACGTGCTAATTCATTCATTAAATCAATTTATGAAGCACAAAATGTATTAAGTCAATTTAGACCATGTGTCTCATAAGCTGTCTTTTAGTCACAACTGTGACTGCAGAAAAGTTCATAAGTCGGTTTTCCTTATTGGATATTGTCAATGGAAGTGAGGACATTGTCACTGTTTCTGTGTGATATCTCCTGTGGATCATATGCTTCCTTCATAAGCAAAAGAAAATTATGGTGAATCTTAACATGCTTATAATACATGTGCCTTGTAATTTTTTGTCGTGTTCATACTAACTTTGTATTGCATAATTAAGGTTATTGTCATTAAGCACGTTATTTTTGCATGCAACTGAAGAGCTACATGAATTGTTAACAACTACCTACTTACTATTGTGTCAGTCGGTTGATTGTGTGGTTAAAATCTCACAAGTCTGTATATGATGAAACCATAGGAGCTCATTACCCTCTATTGAAAGTACAGAGCTCAATTTAATATTTCATTCTAAGAGGACCAAGAAGTTAATTGTGATTCGTTAACTGAACTTGCATTTTAGTAGTACACATGGTATCTTTGTATCAGTTATCCAATCAAAAAATTTGTAATTTCCATCTCAATAGCGTAAATTGATAGATTACATCAGCTTTCAGCTCTCCGTTTTGACCCTGTGATGTTATGACTTTTGCTACAAATCACAAATATCCACTCATGCTCGTTGCCCAAGTTCCAGGCACTACTGTACTCCTGTAAGGACCTGCATTCAATCAAGGCTGTGGACCATTACTCTTGGCTGTGAAGGAAGGAAGGAAAGAAAGAAGAAGAAGAAGAAGAAGAAGAAGATTGGAGTTCAGTGTCCTATCAACAATGAGCTCATTAGAGATAGAGCACAAGCTCAGATTAGGAAATGAAAGAGGACAGGAGTCAGCAGACTGCTTTTGTGCTTTTCAGATTCCTTTTGTAGTGTCAATGTGTTTGAGGCATCCAGCTGCTTCCCATCGGTATGTACATGATGTCCCACAATGCTAACAGTACGGCATGGCCGAACAGTGATGCAACACCACTGTTTCTGTCAGTGATATCCTCCGGACTCAGCAACTATGACAGCATCAGCTAAAGCACAACTGCCATCTCCAGCACTGCAGCAGCCTTGACTGACTGTGTAAGCACTGTGGCTGGTTTTCTATGTCCTAGGGCTCAGTTAGCCCCACAGCAGCAGCTCTGATTCTCATGTCTCAGGGCAGTTTGCACTGATAGACAGTGGCAGTTGAAGCACAACTGACATCTCCAGCACTGCAGCCACTGTGACCCACTGTAGAAGTGCTGTGGCTAGCATGCTATGT
Source organism: Schistocerca americana (assembly GCF_021461395.2). Classification (NCBI taxonomy): domain Eukaryota; kingdom Metazoa; phylum Arthropoda; class Insecta; order Orthoptera; family Acrididae; genus Schistocerca; species Schistocerca americana. The sequence continues at coordinate 867,963,072 of NC_060130.1, forward strand.
CCCAGGGCTTGGCTGGTCCCATGGCAGCAGCTCTGCATCTAGTGTCTCAGAGCAGGCTCTCCAGATAATAGGTTGAACTGCGGACCCTGTACTGCATTCCAAATAACGCCCCAAGTCTCATGGCCCAATGGTGGTAGTGCTGCGATACTAACACAAGATGATTTCAGTATGACAGTGGCTAGGTTTTTATGTGCTCGCAGGCTGTGCCTACTTGAGTTTTACTATGCCTTATGGCACATATACTAAAGACTTCCATGGTTGCTGGTGTGGAAATGCTTCTGCCTTTTTCCGCTTAAGTGCTGCTGTGTTAACTATTTCCACACCTTGCCTGGCTGCCTTGCCTTGCAATGTGCTATGGCTGTGTTCTGTTTTGTAAGGCATAACATTAGTACTCACTTGCAGCTGGCTCTGCCGTAACCTGCTTCATAATTTGCGCATTTCTGCTGAAGTATGGTTGGTATGCTACAGAAAGGAAGGAGAAGGAAATCAGTTGTGTCCTTATCAAAGGGTGCACTTTTTGCACAGCTTAAAATCTGTACCAGGTCTACCAGGTTGTATCTCACTGGGTGTGTGATGAAGCAAGCTGGGATTTGTTTTCTTCCTTTCTTGTTTTGCCATCTGCCTCCTTAAATTCATTTTTTCACTTCTGCCTAATTACCATTAACATATGCGAGTATAATCTGCATTTTCATAAAAGAGAAAGGTTGGCCCTCAGTTTTAAAGAATATAACACAAGATCTACTTTTGTGCTTAGTTTTATGTATGTAATTGGTTTTCTGATTTATTTTGACTATTCCTAGTTAGTATCTTCCATTATAAGGCGAAATCTTTAATTGTTTCGTAACTTAAATTCTATTGTTGACATATAAACAAGTATAAATTATGTACTAATTATAAACATTTGGAGGAATGGTCAAAAGTATTCTTAAAGATTCTATTTGGCTCTATTTGAAAACATGCTAGCAAAGCCAGCCCTTAATTAATTCCATAGTAATGAACAGTTTTGTCAAAAGTATTGTTGCTTAACAATATCCAGTAATTTCATCATTTAAACAAATAATTCGGCCTAACTCTTGTAGTAGAGGAAACTGTTACAAAGAATCAATTTTTTGATGTATACAGTTAATCGAATGAATGAAGTTTTAATTGCAATTTCTGTAAATTAAACATCAAACAATGTGTAGTTTCTGTACCTATTATTGTGAGGATATATAAGGGCCCAATTTTTGGTCCCGAGACAGTCAGTCCACGGCAAAGTTTTAGACGAGGAACCCATATTGGTTAGATCAACAACAATGCATCCACTTAGCTGTGAAATAAGTGTTGCAGCATACGCTGTGTGTTAAAGCAATGACAGTGTCTGTTCCACACTTACATTTTTATTCTACAATAACAGTGAACTGTTTGGTTAGGCTTTTACTGCTCATAGATGTTCAACATTAAACTATTGTAGCAGTATGTGGATGTTCACCTACAATCTATTAATGAGGCTTATCGGAAGTTAAACAATAGAGCACTGGCCATATATAACTGTGTATTATTGGGAGGGGGGGGGGGGGGGCTGTGAACAGTGAAAGTAAATAGCTGTGAAACGCAACATTATTTACTCAGTGTTGAAATTAAAAACCCCATTTTTCAGCCAGTGTAGCAATGCAGTACGTCGACACCGAGGACAATCAATGAAGAAATAAAACAAGTGAACGTCACATGTGGTGCTTGGTGTTATAGTGCTCTTGTGCTCTTGGTCTTTCTCCTGGGCATGCAGGGACTGTTTGTGAGGCAGCTGTCTTGCTTCTATGGTCCTGGTGATGAGATGTTTCATGAAGTAATCCTGAGTAGTGTCCATTTGAAATGGGAACAAAGTATCCTTTGTCATTTTAGCCTTGCAACTGTGAGTCATAAAAAACAGTGTGAAGCCTGTGGTGTCCTGCTTCACTGTGTTATGTGCATATGTCACAATGAAAAGTTTTATATCCCAGTTTCTGTGTTTAACATCATCATACAATGAAAGCATATCTGCCGGCATCTTATTAAAGTGTTCTGTGAGGTCATTTGTCTGGGGGTGATAGGCAGCTTGTAATCCACTGGGTGATGCTGCAACGTGATACTAGTCTGTACTGGAAAACTTTTCCATGATCAGAGGTCATCACACCAGCTGCCCCATGCTTCAAAACAATGTCTTCTACAAGGAACCTTGTAATTTATATAGCTGCGGCAGTCTGCACAGCTTTGGTGGCAGCTTGCCAGGTGAGGTAATCAGTGCATACTATTATCCAATGATTCCTATTTGTTGACTTCAGGAACCTGTCAAAGAGGTCTATTCCGATCTGGTGGAATGGTGCTGCTGCAGGCATAGTTGGTATCAGTGCCTCTTCCCTTGCTGACATTCCTTTCATAGGCTCAGATAGAGTGTAATGGACTGGTATAGACCTAGTCATTGATACCTGTTTCTGATTCTGTCTAGCATCTTTATGAATCCCAGGAGACCAGACGTTAGCGTGTTGCGGAAATACAGCAGGAGAGCTGCCCATAGATGAGCTGGTATGACAAGCAACCATTTTTGTTTGATTAGATCATATTTCCAATTATACAGTGTTCCATTTATTAAGTGGAATTCTCCTTTGGTCCGTTCCTCCACAAGGCCAGCCAATTGGATACTCACAGTGAAGCCCTTTTCAGACTCTGTGAGGTGCTGATAATGCTGTCACACGTAAGTGTGCAGCATCTCTATGTCCTTCACAGTGACTGTTTAACATCTGACACTGTTTACACCCCCTTATATACCCTACTAGGCCCAGTCACAACACTAAACATAAACAACACTACTCCACTCTGTTGATCGGTCTACTGGCCACAGAGAATTTCAACTGTAATCATTTACATACCTGCCAATGGTGTGTGTATATGTATGAAGTTATACTGCCATCCAACCATTTTGTGTGGGTGCATAAGTTTTTTTATCAGTGTATTTCATTGTAATATTCTTACACAAACTCATGGTTACACGAGTCATGAAGCATAGCAATACAGTTATGTGTTTGTAGATCAGCATTACTGAAGGTATTCTTCCTAAATTGAGGTATTCATCATTTCTTTATTATATTTAGTTTACTTTGTGCTAAGGACCAAAGCAATTATTTTGTTGTTGACAAATGTGAACACACTTACTGTAATGATTTCACTGATGACAGGAAATTTAATCTTAAAAACATCATATAGAATGAATATTCTTCATATCTACCTCTACATACACACCCTGCAAACCATCATATGATGCATGATGAAGGGTGCCTTGTACCACTGCAAGTCATACCCTTTCCTATTCCACTCACAAATCGAGTGAGGAAGAAACAACTGTTTATATGCTGCCCTAATTTGTCTTATCTTGTCTTTGCAGTCCTTCCGTGAGATGTGCATTAATGGCAGAAGAACCATTCTGGAGTCAGTCACAAGTGCTGGTTCTCTAAACTTTCTCCATAATGTTTCATGAAAGGAATGTTGTCTTGCCTCCAGAGGTTCCCATTTGAGTTCACATTTCTTTAAACCTCATGTGTTTAACAAAAATACTGATAACAAATCTGTCAACACACCTCTGACCACTTTGGAGTCTTATTTTAATCCAACATTGTGAAAATGTGAAACACTTGAGCAGCACTCATGAATGGGTTGCACAAGTGTTCTATACATGGTTTCCTTTATTGGAGCTTCACATTCCAAGAATACTCCCTGTAATCCAAAGTCAACTATTCAGTTTCCCTACAAATGAGCTGGTTTGCTTGTTCTATTTCATGTCCCTTTGCAGCAGATATTTAATGGACATGACTGTATCAAGCAGCATGCCACTAATACTATATCTGAACCTAATCAGATTGTTTTTCCTACTCATATGCATTAGCTTACAATTTCGTACATTTAGGGCAGACTGCCATTCATCACATTGAAGAGAAATTCTGTTAAAGTCATCCTGTATCCCCTACAGTCTCTCAACAATAACCCTTTCCCGTACACTAGAGCATCAACACTTCTACCAAACGGTGGTCCTATAAGCAATTTTATAAGTAAATAAAGTAAATTATTGAAATATGTCAACAGTCCTTGAATTATATAGTGAGACATGAAAGATGAAGGAGTCCATACAAAGATCAAGCCGTGATGTGTACTCAGTACATAGGTTCCTTCACTTGCATCCTTAGATGCCCATAACTAAGATCAGATAAACAATCTGAAGTATGTCTCATGAATAAAATCACACCACATGCCCTACTGTCCTGTGGCAGAAAACTAGATTCTCTCTTTCTTGCTCAATATCCTGAACTGTTCTTCCTTCTTCTCTGTCCCTCCTGCTGCCAAAAGCACCTCTTCCCCACCAGCATCCACCAATGTCATAACACTCCAGCCACTGAGAGCTCAAGCAGCTCCCCACCAAGTTACACACTTTGACATACAGTATATGCAAATACATCAGCGTTCCTACACTAATGATTCTACAACTACAATAGGTATTCTAATCAAGAGGTCATATCATGACGTTTCTGCTGACACCCAATTCATATTACACGTCTCATAAATATCTGTGGCACTTCTAGGATACCATCATTTACACTGAAGTGCCAAAGAAACTGGTATACGCATGCATATTGAAATACAGGGATATGTAAATAGGCAGAATACGGTGCTGTGCTCGCCCATCCCTTTATAAGACAACAAGTGTTTGGCGCAATTGTTAGATTGGTTACTGATGCTACAAAGCCTGGTTATCAAGATTTTAGTGAGTTTGACGTGGTGTTACAGTCGGCACATGAGCAATGGGACACAGCATCTCCAAGGTGCCAATGAAGCGGGTATTTTCCAAAATTGCTGTGTCCGCAAAAAGATCCTGCAAAAATGGGACCAGCAACGACTGAAGAGAATTGTTCAATGTGACAGAAGTGCAACCCTTCTGCAAATTGCTGCAGATTTCAATGCTGGGCCATCGACAAGTGTCAGCATATAAACCATTCAATGAAACATCATCAATATGGGCTTTCGAAGCTGAAGACCCACTCATGTACCCTTGATGACTGCATAACACAAAGCTTTGTGTCTCGCCTGGACCTGTCAGCACCGACATTGGACTGTTGATGACTGGAAACATGTTGCCTGTCAGATGAGTCATGTTTCAAATTGTATAGAGCAGATGGATGTGTATGGGTATGGAAACAACCTGATGAATCCATGGACCCTGCAAGTCTGCAGGAGACTCTTCAAACTGGTGGAGGCTCTGTAATGGTGTGGGGCGTGTGCAGTTGGAACGATACGGGATGCCTGATACGTCTAGATATGACTCTGACATGTGACACATACACAAGCATCCTGTCTGATCCCCCCCCGCCCCCCCCCCCCCCCCTGCAGGCCTGGAGGTTAGAATAGGCCCAAGGTATTCCTGCCCATCATAAGAGGCAACTAAAAAGAGTCTCACACCTTTTGGCCTTTATGTGATGGTCTCCTGTATTGTTTGACCTCCATTTTTCAAAATTTACCCAAAGAGTAAGCCAATTAGGGAAGGGCGCCTTACATGGTGCATCACGTCCATCATGCATTGAGATCTTTAGCCCACTTTCTCATCGTGACATTACAGTCCTGCTCATCCTCGATCTTTTGAGCGAGGACACCTTCCTGGGTGCGTTTTCCTCCACTCACTATGCAGTGTCATTTTCTGTGCGGACGAGGACCATGGAATTCTTTGCACCTCATATCCAGTGTGGTAGCCACTCCATTGTGGTGGGGCCACGCTCTGCTGATGCCTGCTCCGTTAACTACCCACGTGTTCCAAGGAGTGCATGCCCATCACCCTGGAGCATTGGGACACCTGGCAATGGCCATCCTGCCAGGTGGCCTTTGCTGTGGCTGGGTGGCGCCCATGGGGAGGGCCCCTGGTCGGAGTTGGTGGCATCGGGGCGGATGACACGCGATGAAGTGTACCACATCATCACTTGCTGGTGATCAAACACCAGCAGTCTCTAAGTATTCCAAGTCTCAGTACAATGCAAGGAAGTATGATCCTAAATCATTCCCCTCCCGGGCCACACCATGGGAGGAATGCCAGGCTAAGGATGGCAGCCAACCTCAGTACCTCATATGTACGAGAGCTGATGGGGACTCCTTTGTCTCGATGAAGCCTCAGTTTTTTTGTAGAGCATTTAAAGAACAATTTTGAGGAGGTGCAGGGCTTGTCCCAAATGCGGTCAGGGTCCATCTTGATAAAAACGGCTACCTCTGCACTGTCACAGGCATTACTCACTTGTGAGAAGTTGGGGAATATTTCTGTTACCATCACGCCTCATCAGAGCTTAAATATGGTCCAGGGTATTGTATTCCACAGGGACCTTCTTTAGCATGTCTGATGATGAGCTGTGTTCCAATTTAGAGTGGCGAGGAGTTAATGTTGTCTGGCGTTTCCATCGGGGTCCAAGGGATAATCATCAAGTTGCCACCAGTGCCTTCATCTTGGCCTTCAAGAGTGACACATTACCCAAGAAGGTCAAAGTGATGGTCTACCACTGATGTCAGGCCATATATCCCTTCCTCAATGTGGTGCTGTAAGTGCTGAAAGTTCTGCCTTATGTCTTCCCACTGTACCTTCAGCATCAAATGTCGAGATTGTGGACATCCATCCCATCCCAATACTCCATGTGCCCCGCCTCCCAGCTTTGTCAACTGCAAAGAGCATCATTCCTCTTGCTCACCAGACTGCAGGATTTTACAGCAAGAAAGGAAAATTACGGAATAAAAGACCCTGGACTGCCTGACCTACACTGAGGCCAAGAGGAAATTTGAGTGCCTACATTCTGTGGCTATGACCTCTTCTTATACTGCTGCCCCATCAGTTGCACAAGTTCCAGTCAGCTCTCAGAGCCAGAGTACTACACCTGCCCCCTTGATGGTGGGGGGCACTTCCCTCCCTGTTAATCCCACACAACCTACCTCGGAAGCCCTGTCCCCCCAACCATTGGGGACGCCTGTCCCCACATCTCAGCCAGAAAAGCATAAGTCTTCTTCGGCTCCTCTTGCTAGGAAGGGGTCCCTTGGGTCACTCCCTTCTCACGTTTCTGCTAGTGGCTCAAGTGTCCAAAAGCAGCTGGTCGTAGGGCTTCACGCTCATCCTCAGTCCTGGAAACTGAATCAGTGAAGCTCTCCCAGCCAGAGAAACCCAAGGATCAGCGAGAGAAATACAGAAAGAAGACCCCCAAGACCAAGGGAATTGCTGTGGCACCCACACCACTGCTGCCTACAAGCTCTGCATCTGAGGATGAGGTGAAGATTCTGGCATCTGCAGAGGACCTAGATCTCGCCAGTCCCTCAGACACAATCGATATAGCCTGTTCAGGAAATAAGTCGGTGGCAGCAGGTGACCCTGAGGTGTAGACTACCTCATTGAGTGTTTCATGCCATCCCATTCTCACAATCACGTCATCCTCCAGTGGAATTGCGGCGGTTTTTTCTACCACCTGGCTGAGCTATGGCAACTGTTAAACTTTACACCTGCTTTCTACATTGCCCTCCAGAAAAACTGGTTCCTGGCCAAGCAGACCCCTGCCCTTCGTGGCTACAGGGGATATTACAAGAACTGTAGTGACTATTATAGTGTGTCAAGTGGAGTTTGTGTTTATGTCCTGAACTCGGTAAGTAGTGAACCTGTGCCCCTTCAAACTCCTTTTTAAGCTTTGGCTGTCAGGATACGGACAACACAGGAAATAACTGTCTCCATCGTATACCTCCCTCCAGATGGTGTGGTACCCCTGAACGTATTGGCTGCACTGATTGATTAACTCTCTAAACCTTTCCTACTTTTGGGAGATTTTAATGCCCATAACCCCTTGTGGGGTAGCACCATGCTTACTGGCCATGGCAGAGATTTCAAAAATTAACTGTCCGAGCTCGAGCTCTGCCTCCTAAATACTGGGGCTGCCACACATTTCAGTGTGGCTCATGGTAGTTACTCAGCCATTGATTTATCAATTTCCAGCCCAGGACTCCTCCCATCTATCCACTGGAGAGCACATGATGACCTCTGTGGTAGTGACCACTTCCCCATCTTCCTGTCACTCCCCCCGCCGTCATGCCCATGTATGCCTACCCAGATGGGCTTTAAACAAGACAGACTGGGTAGCCTTCACCTCTGCTGTCATCGTTTAATCTCCCCCACATGGTGCCATCGATGTTGTGACTGAGCAGGTCATTACATCGATAATTTCTGCGGTGGTACACACAATCCCTCATTCTATAGGGTGCCCCCAGCGAAAGTCAGTACCTTGGTGGTCGCCAGAAGTTGCTGAGGCAATTAAAGAGTGTCGGCGAGCTCTAGAGTGACATAAGCGGCACCCTTCCCTTGAGCACCTAACAGCCTTTAAGCAGCTCCATGCCAGCAGTTGCCTACTTATAAAACGACAGAAACAGGAATGTTGGGAGAGGTACATGTTGACCATTGGTTGCCATATGTCACTTTCCCAATTCTGGACGAAGATCAGACGTGTTTTTGGGTACCAGACCCCAACAGGTGTTCCTGGCGTTAACATCAATGGTGTGCTCTCTACCAACACAAATGCGATTGCCGAGCACTTTGCTGAGCACTATGCTTGAGCCTCTGTGCCGGAGAACTACCCTCCAACCTTTTGCACCCTCAAACAGTGGATGGAAAGGAAAGCCCTCTCGTTCGCTACACACCACAGTGAGCCCTATAACGCCCCATTTACAGAGTGGGAGCTCCTCAGCGCCCTTGCACATTGCCCTGACACATTCCCAGGGCCAGATTAGATCTACAGTCAGATGATTAAACATCTCTCGTCTAACTACAAGCGACATCTCCTCATGATCTTCAACCAGATCTTGTGCGATGGCATCTTTCCATCGCACTGGCAGGAGAGCGCCATCATTCCGGTGCTAAAACCTGGTAAAAATCCTCTTAATGTGGATAGCTATCGTGTCATCGGCCTCACCAACATTCTCTGTAAGCTGCTGGAACGTATGGTGTGTCAGTGGTTGGGTAGGGTCCTGGAGTCACTTGGCCTACTGGCTCCATGTCAGGGTGGGTTCCACCAGGGTCACTCTACCACTGATAATCTTGTGTCCCTCGAGTCTGCCATCTGAACAGCCTTTTCCAGACGCCAACATCTGGTTGCCATCTTTTTTGACTTACGTGAAGCATACGACATGACATGGCGACATCATATCCTTGCCACATTGTATGAGTGGGGCCACATTGTATGAGTGGGGTCTCCAGGGCCTGCTCCCGATTTTTATCCAAAACTGCCTGTCACTCCATACTTTCCATGTCCAGGTTGGTGTCTCCCATAGTTCCCCAGATTCAGGAGAATGGCATTCCGCAGGGTTCTGTATTGAGTGTATCTCTAGTTTTTGTGGCCATCAATGGCCTAGCAGCAGCTGTAGGGCCATCGGTCTCCCTTTCTCTGTATGTGGATGACTTCTGCATTTCGTATTGCTCCTCCAGTACTAAAGTTGCTGAACAGCGCCTATAGGGAGCCATTCACAAGGTGCAGTCACGGACTCTAGCCCACGGCTTCCAGTTTTCAGCCGCGAAGTCGTGTGTTATGTATTTCTGTTGGTGTAGTACTGTTTCATCTGGAACCAGAACTTTACCTTAATGATGATTCACTCACTGTAGTGGAGATGTATCGATTCGTAGGACTGGTTTTCGACACCCAATTGACTTAGTTACCTCACCTTCGTCAGCTTAAGTGGGAGTGCTGGCAGCACCTCTGTGCTCTCCGCTGCCTTAGCAACACCAACTGGGGTGGAGATCGCTCCATGCTGCTGCAGCTCTACAGAGCCCTTGCTCAATTCTACCTTTACTGTGGGGGTCTGGTTTACGGTTCAGCAGCACCTTCAGCGGTGCGTTTCCTTGACCCAGTGCGCCACAGTGGCATTCGCCTAGTGACGGGAGCATTTAGAATGGGTCCAGTCACCAGTGTCCTGGTGGAAGTCGGAGTCCCTCCATTGCAGATCTGACATACACAACTGCTCGCCAGTTATGTTGCACCATGCATTCATAGTTCTTTTTAGCATCTGAATTACCGTTTTGTTTTCCCACCCACGGCAGTTCATCTCCCGCATCGACGGCCCAGGTCAGGGCTCATGATTGCACTTTGCATGTGATTCCTTCTCTCCAAACTGGAGTCCTTTCCGTTACCACCTCTACTTGAGGTCCATTCACGAACACCTCCATGGTGTACACCTCAGCCGAAGCTTTGTTGGACCTTTGGCATGGTCCTAAGGACTCCGTTAACCCCACCGCTCTCCACTGTCACTTCCTCTCAATTCTCGACGTGTTCTCAGGCTCTGTTGTTGTTTACACCGATGGCTCGATGGTTGATGGTAATATTGGCTTTGCCTATATCCACAGAGGCCATATTGAACAGCATTCCTTGCTCGCTGGCTGCAGTGTATTCACTGCAGAGCTTGTGACCATATCTCGTGTACTTCAGTACATCCGTTCCTGTTCTGGTGAGTTGTTTCTTCTCTGTTCTGACTCCCTGAGCAGCTTACAAGCTATCGACCAGTGCTACCCTCGCCATCCTGTGGTAGCGAACATCCAGGAGTCCATCTCTGCCTTGGACAGGTCCAGTCATTCAGTGGTGTTTGTGTGGTCTCCAGGACACGTCGGTATCCCAGGCAATGAACTTGTTGACAGACTGTCCAAACAGGCTCTGCAGAAACCGCTCCTGGAGATGGGCGTCTCTGAAACTGAGGTGCGTTCTGTCTTACGCCGCAAGGTTTTTTGGCTTTGGGAGACGGAGTGGCATAACAGTAAGCACAACAAACTGCATATCATTAAGGAGACTGCGAATGTGTGGAAGTGTTCCCTGTGGGCTTCTCGCAGGCAATAAGTTATCTTTCGTTGACTCTGCTTTGGCCATACATGGCTCACACATGGTTACCTCCTCCGTTGTGAGGACCCACCTCAGTGTTGCTGGCTCGCAAATGACAGTTGTCCACCTCTTGCTGGACTGTCCACTTTTAGCCGCTCTGCAACAGATGTTTAACTTTCCCAGCACCCTACCTTCAGTGTTGGGCAACAATGCCTCAATAATAGCTTTAATTTTACATTTTATTCATGAGGGTGGGTTTGATCATTTGATCTGAGTTTTAGCGCATGTCCTTTGTCCCTCTGTATCCTCGACCCTAGGGATTTTAGGGTGGGGGTTTTAGTGTTTGCAGAGTGGCTGGCTTCTCCGTTTTTATTCTCTTGCTCAGCCAGCCATGGTAATCTGCTTTCTTGTTTTTAATGTCCTTTCGCTGTTTCTTGGATCTTTCTGTGATTTTCTTGTCCTGCTTTGTCCATTTTAGTGTTGGTTGTCCTCCTGTCAATCTTCTGGTTCTTCCTTTCTCCTATTATTGTGCTGTACATCTTCTTTGTTTTCTTCTTTCCCTTGGGTAATTGTTCTACTGGGAACAAGGGACCGATGACCCAGCAGTTTGGTCCCTTTCCGCCCTTTTTAAACCAACCAACCAACCTACCTGTCTGATCACCTGCATCCAGTCTTGTCCATTGTGCATTCCAATGGACTTGGGCAATTCCAATAAGACAATGGGACACCCTACAAGTCCAGAATTGCTACAGAGTGGCTCCAGGAACACTCTTCTAAGCTTAAACACTTCCGCTGGCCACCAAACTCCCCAGACATGAACATTCTTGAGCATATCTGGGATGCCTTGCAACGTGCTGTTCAGAAGAGGTCTGCAACCCCTCATACTCTTACAGATTTATGGACAGCCAGGCAGGATTCATGGTGTCAATTCCCTCCAGTACTACTTCAGAGATTAATTGAGTCCATGCTGCATAATTTTGCAGCACATTTGCGTGCTCGCGGGGGCCCTACACGATATTAGGCAGGTGTACCAGTTTCTTTGGCTCTTCAGTGTATGTTATAATCAGCACTGATTGTAGATTAGTAAATTGATTCACTAGTAACAATTTTATCAGTTTAAGTTTGGAGAATGGTCTGGTTTGACACCCTCAGGTATATAAACTCAATATTTTAGAATATTTAACAGCAATGGAATATTCATTGTATCACAATGACAGCTACTGTGTGATGCCATTATTGGACATGTGGTTTATTATGTATTATAAAGTTATTTATCACTCAGTAAGTGTAAACATTTGTGGCAGAATGAATGGTTTGATTGTAAACATTTATAGGTTTGTTTATAAATAAATACTTCTGCTACCAGTCACGATTTTCTTTATTTTACTATTTGCACGACGCGTTTCGAGAAATAATTCCCATTTTCAAGTGCGTTTTTTATGATGTGTGTTAAGCCATTTCTTTTGATGTTGTCAGTGTGTGTGAGTCTGCTTCACTTTGTTGACTTTTACTGTAATACATAAGAAACGCGATTTTTAGTTGGGTGTCAATATTTTCTGTGAAGTATTTATTTATAAACAAACCTATTGTATCTACAGTCGCAGGCTTTCAAAAACCATTTATAATGGATCAAATCAGTAAACATTTATGATTGCAGCTGGTAATTTTTTATACGATGTATTGTCTTCTGTTCATTGAGTGAGTGCTCTTGCATTTACTATACTAGTCTTCCTGGCCTCATTTCAGGTTATTTAAGTATGTACTATGCCTGTTGTTATGCAGTGATATATGCTATTTAGGGTCCATCTGTCTGCGGTCCAGCACGGCTGACCTACAGCCACCTGTAAATGACATTCCGGCAAAGCCTGGTAGCTTGCTCAAGCTAATCCTCTCCTTGTCCCTAAGTACTCTGAGTATGTGCTCAGCAGACACTTTACTGAGACACAAAATCCACATAACTATTTGTTATATTCCACTGCAGTCTCAGGATTTTCCCAAGACTCGTTAAGTTACTGTCTTCTATTGTAAGTGCATCCTGATCGCACTTGCTGAACAGAAACAATTCCATGATTGCTGAACAAATATGAACTATACAACCTGTCAGTCACCTTACAATGAGAGTGGCTCCCCCACGTTGAGTATGCTTGAAGGTGCTTCAGCAGCAGAGCCTATGGGAAACAAACAACGCTTTGAGGCACCTCTTGTAACATGCTAGTCTCCCCTCTGCCACTCTACCCTGAGGCTGCAGCCTGCAGACAGCTTCCTGTGCCAACAATGTCTCAAGCTTTTTGTTAACTGTGGCCAGCACTTTCTGCATCATGCACACAGCAGGCACACCCCCTATCCATTCTACTACTACAATTTGAGTGAAAACAATTAGTAGAAAACAGTAAATAAAGAGGAGCCCTGTTGTCTTTTATAGAGAAGGATATGCACTACCAAACTCGTTAAAACAGAAAACAAACTACTACACTAAGACTGCCATTGACACCACTTTGCTGCAAACTGAGAGACAAGGAAATATTTAATTATTGTTTCACAAGTTTACATTTTCAATTTTGAAACTTACTGTTGGATTAAAACTGCATGCAATACCAGTGCTTGAACTTGATCTGTGCTGCAAATTGAAAAATTAATCTTGGATTTTTAATATTGTTAAATCTGTTTTATGGTATAAGAAATTTTTATGTTTGTAGGTGGTGGGAAGAGTGTGAGAAACATCCAAACTTAATACAAGAACTGAATAATCAGTCTTTGGAAATACAGAAAATAAAAGAAGCTGTGCATGTGGATAAAACATTATTGTCACAATATGACCATAAAGCAAAGACACTTTTAAGGGACTACATAGGACTGATGGTAAGAATTTTTAAAAAAATATTTTCCATAAATAATAAGGGTAATTAGACTTCTTCCTCAGTTAGTTCCTTTTTACATAAATGCAGGTTGAAGATAACGATGATGTTTTCTGCATATGTCATTTGAGCCAGTAAAATCACGTTTAAGTGAATAAAATGAGAGAATTTCCACATTAGGGTATACAGGTAATGTGTACAATGGTGAAGAAGAGAATTTCTCAACAAAAAGGTAATAGATCATATAGCAGCTAAAAAGATGCGCTAACAGAAACTTCCATGAATGCAAAAACTGTCTGAAGAGACAATAAGAGCTATTCTGATAATAATCAGTCATAAAAATTATTCATCTGAATTTATACTGTCTGTTGTCTTCTTTAATGTTCTTATATTATGTCCCATTATTAATGTTCAATAGAGAGACACTTTGAAAGACAAAAGCAGGAAATTTTATTTACATTAAATGGAGTTATGATTAATATGAGGATAGGCTTACAAAGGGAGACAGTGATTATCAATAATCAAGCACACATGGAGATTGGCAGGCTCTGCACTCATTACCATCTAACAAAAATTCTGTCATTGGTCTTAGTAATGACTCTTCATGTCTGTTGCTTTCTTTCACCCACATATGACCCCTGTGTAATGCTATGTGTGGTATCTGTTGTGACAGTGCCACGACATTTAAGAGTGCCGCCACGTCAGTACGGCGATAGTGGCGCTCCGCAACTCGGCTGAGTGCGGGAGTGCCACCTAGCTACGATCGGTGCTGGCCGCATGTCACGGCACGGCAGTCGAATGACCGATACGGAATTGGTAGCATGTAACCAGCTATTGTTTCTACGTTTGTATATCCACGCAATTTATTAGTGATTAAAGGTTATAACACTTTTTGGCGACGAGGTCGGATATTTCTGTTCCTGCGTTGTGGATTTGTGTGTTCGTGTCAGGGCAGACATGGAACAGCTTATGCAAGCGCTCATTGAACAACAAACACAGCTGACAGCTGCTATTCAGGCGTTGTCGACGTCGCTTACTCATCGTCTGTCTTCCTCTTCTCCGCCTCCGTTCCCTCCTTACGACGAGGCCGCTGAAGACTGGGAGGATTATGAGAAGCGTTTGTGGCAACACTTCTTGGCTTTCGGCATTGTTGGCGCTCCTGTGTGTAAGTCGTTATTTCTATCTTGGATTTCCCCACGGATCTATCAACTGCTATCTCAGTTAGCCCCGCTGCGGGAACCTGTCTCTCTGTCCTTCCAAGAAATGTGTGACTTATTGTCTACCTATTACCAAAAAAACACCCACGTTGTTGCCGCCCGCGTGGCGTTCTACTGGTGTCGTAAACAGCCACATCAATCTTACCAGGCTTGGGCGGCGGAACTACACGGTCTGAGTAGGAAATGTCAGTTTGTCACGGACACTCATCATGAGTCTTACGTTGATTCAATGGTTAGGGATGCTATTCTACGGCTTGCTCCTGATAAAGAAGTTCGGCAACATGCCTTGCAACTGCCAAACCCGTCATTGTCGGAAGTTCTAAGCATCGCTCAATCTTTTGAAATGTCTCACGCTGCTGGTGTGCAAATAGACGCGTGGTGTGATGTAGGCGCTATACAGACCACTTTCGACACGGACAATTTGTCTGTTTCCCAGGGGACCGACGATGTGGCTGCGGTTCACTCGCGTCAACGATGTCGCGTTGGGCCGCCACGCTCGCAGCGAAAACAGCAACCACAGAAGCAGGTTCGTTCCACACTTCCTTCTTGTCCACGTTGTTTCGTACAGCATGACAGGGCTGCGTGTCCAAAACGTTGGGCCACGTGTAATTCATGTAGGAAAAAAAGCCACATTGCTTCTGTGTGTCAGTCCCCTAAAGTTCCTGTCGATGAGGACGAGGCATCGGACATGGATGTTAACTGTGTGCTTTCTCAAACAAATAAGTTGTTTGTTACTGTTCGTGTTCTGGATAAAGACATTCGAATGCAAGTGGACACTGGCTCTGCAGTAACTCTCATTAATTCTCGCACGTATTTGGAGTTGGGCTCTCCTCCCTTGTCTCCAGTTACGCGAAATCTGAGAACTTATAATAAGCAGAAAATTCCTTTCATTGGCCAGTTTGATGCTTCCACTGCCTACAAGTCTGTTGTTAGGCCCCTCACATTTTATGTGGTGGATCATGCGGGCACTGAAAACCTGTTCGGTTATGATGCTTTCCAATTGTTCGGGTTCTCCATTGATGATGATATTCAGTATCAACAGCTGGATGGATTGTGTTCTGAATTCTCGTCCATATTCTCTGCTGGTCTGGGTCGTGCCAAGGATTTTGAAGCCCACATTACTCTTAAACCTACAGCTCACCCTAAGTTTTTCCGGGCATGCCCTATTCCGGTGGCGTTGCGTGCACCTGTCAAGGCTGAGATAGACAGGTTAACAGCTTCAGGGATTCTCCCTCCTGTTACCTCCAGCGAATGGGCATCGCCAATCGTGGTGGTTTCTAAACCAAACGGGAGTCTGCGATTGTGTGGTGATTTTAAAGCCACTGTCAACGCTCAGAGCCTCATTGACACTTATCCTCTTCCCCGTCCTGAGGAGTTATTTACCAAGCTCGCTGGGGGCCAGTTCTTTTGCAAACTTGACTTATCGGAGGCGTACCATCAGTTGCTGTCGGATGCGTCTTCCAAGGAATTTCTCGTCATCAACACTCCTTGTGGGTTGTATCAGTACCAGCGGTTACCGTTTGGCGTCGCTAGCGCGCCGGCCATTTTTCAGCGGTTTTTGGAACAGCTCACGGCTTCTGTTCCCGGCTGAATAAACTATCTGGATGACATTATTGTCACGGGGGCCTCCACTGAGGAGCACCTTCGCAATTTGCGTTCACTGTTTTGGGTTCTGCATTCGGCTGGGTTGAAGTGCAATCTGGACCAGTCACAGTTCTTCCAACCCTCCATCGTGTATCTTGGTTTCCACTTGTCCCATGAGGGTATACGTCCTCTATGTCAGCATGGTGCGGCCATTACCGCTCTACCCAGGCCGTCTACGGTAAAAGAACTTCAGGCGTTTCTAGGCAAGATTGCTTATTATCACAAATTCATTCCATCCACGGCAGTGGTAGCTCATCCTGTGCATCAGCTGTTACGCAAAAACGTTCCTTTCTGTTGGTCCGACGAGTGTGAGCAGGCTTTTGTCCACCTGAAGGCTCATTTGCAGTCGGCGCCTTGTCTTGCCACATTCCGTCCGTGTCAGCACTTGGTTCTGGCGACTGATGCGTCCCAATATGGCCTAGGAGCTGTTCTCACCCATGGGTATGAGGATGGGTCAGAACAACCCATCGCCTATGCTTCCAAGACCCTCAACGATGCGCAACGGCGTTATTCTCAAATCGAAAAGGAGGCGCTTGCTATCATTTATGCTCTAAAAAAGTTCGGCGTTTTTTTGTATGGTTCTAAGTTTCACCTCATCACCGACCACAAGCCGCTGGTCTCTCTGTTCAGCCCATCGGCGTTGCTTCCGGATAAGGCAGCTCACCGCCTGCAACGTTGCGCCTTATACTTGTCTCGTTTTCACTATGAGATTCACTATCGCCCCACGGCCCAGCACGCCAACGCTGACGCATTGCCGCGTTTGCCGATGGGCCCCGACCCGGTTTTCGATCGAGATGAACTACTCTGTTTCCACATTGATGAGGCAGAATGTCGTGCGGTCGAGGGTTTTCCGCTTACAGGTTCGCAGGTCGCGTCGGCTACTGCGCGGGATCCGGTCCTGCGTCAGGTGATCGGTTTTATTCAACGGGGTTGGCCGGACAGGACCAAGGGCCGGGCATCGAATCCCCTTCGCGACTACCATGCCTTGCGCCTTCCTCTGTCTGTTAGTGATGGTGTTGTTCTTCTGGCCACGGATGGCGCATCTCCACGGGTCGTGGTGCCAGCCTCTCTTCGCAAAGATGTTCTCAAACTGTTGCATGAAGGCCATTGGGGGATTTCTCGGACTAAGTCCCTGGCCCGCAGGCACGTTTATTGGCCCGATATTGATTCAGACATTACCCACATGGTTGCTGCGTGTGGTCAGTGTGCTCAACAACTGGCTGCACCCCGTACAATGCCCTCTCCGTGGCCTGACCCGGCGCAGGCATGGGAACAGGTGCACGCTGACTTTGCCGGCCCCTTCCTCGGCACTTATTGGCTGCTGTTGATTGACGCCTTCTCGAAGTTTCCGTTTGTTGTCGATGTCCGTCGCCCACCACTGTGGCGACGACGCTGGCTTTGTCCAAAATCTTTGCTCTAGAAGGTCTTCCATCCACAATCGTCACGGCAATCGCCCTCAGTTCTCTTCGCAGGCCTTCCATGATTTTTGTACTGGACACGGGATCCATCATGTTACAGCACCGCCCTTCCATCCGCAATCGAATGGGGAGGTCGAGCGCCTTGTCCGCACTTTCAAAAGCCAGATGAAAATATTCCTTAGTGATTTTTCCACAGATGATGCTCTGTTGCATTTTCTGAGTTCTTATTGCTTCATGCCTCTGGGTGATCGCAGCCCTGCTGAACTCTTGCATGGCCGCCAACCGCGCACTCTACTGCACCTGCTTCACCTTGTCAGGCCTTGTCCTGTGTCCCCTCGTGCGGGAAAATACCCGGTGGGTGCCGACGTGTGGGCACGAGGGTATGGATCTCGCCCTAAATGGACTCCAGGGGTGGTCAAGGCTCTTCGCGGCCGCCGGCTTTGTGAAATACGTACGGACGACGACATGGTTGTTCACCATTATGATCAGATGCGCCCACGAGTGATGGCCACGCTGGTGCAACCACCCCTTCCTTGGCCTCCACCAGCCCGAGAAGCCAGTCTTGTCGCTGCTGCCGATCTCCCGTGTGTGTTGCTGCAGCCAACATTGCTACCACTTCCGAGTACGCCGGAACCGGCCCCAGTCGCGACGCTGCCTTCTCTGGGACCCATCTCGCTGGAGCACACCCTCAGGTCCACGACACCTATGGATGCTGCTCCGGAGTTTTCACCCATCATCTCGTCCAGGAGGCACGTTCCACGCACGGGCTTCCGTCCTGGACATTTTCGACTGTACTCTCGTGTTTCTCCGCGGGATCTTCTCGGGGCCTCCCAAGAGGCCATGGATGTCTCCGCGCTGTCCGTGTCTCCCAGGAAGTGAGTGTTTTTTTTTCAAGGGGGGAAAAGTGTTGTGACTGTGCCACAACACTTAAGAGTGCCGCCACGTCAGTACGTGCAAACGGCAATAGAGGCGCTCCGCAACTCGGCTGAGCGCGGGAGCGCCACCTAGCTACGAATGGCGCCGGCCGCATGTCACGGCATGGCAGTCGAAAGACTGATACGGAATTGGTAGCATGTAACCAGCTATTGTTCCTATGTTTGTATATCCACGCAATTTACTAGTGATTAAAGGTTATAACAGTATCTGTCACTGACACAGTGTTAAACTTATTATCACTAGATATTGTGTAAAATTAGTTTTTTCTGGTGAGCTCTCAGATTTTCTTGACATGAGTGATTAATGGTGCACTTCCAGATGTTCAGCTGATTTGTTGTTTTCATTTCATGTCTGGCATCTTGGCAGCGAGTGCATAAAATAGCACAACTCACAGCCCATGAATATGATGACTGGGTCAGTCATCAAAATATCAGGCATAGAATGGAACTCAGCTGAAAATTGGGAAGCACACCATTGATCACTTTACTCTTGTAAGGTAATGAATGTCACCCGATACACCAAGAGCTCTGTCATCAATGCCCTCTTGGGTTTTACCACCACATAGTCTAGTGGCTACTCTTTGTCTTATGTCAAACATACAAAATGAACTCTACACTCCGGGTGCCTGTGTACCAAGCCACACCATTCTATTGTTCATCAACCATCAGAACAATCTTTTAATAGTTGTCTGTGAACAGTGAAGCCACTCGGGATGTGTTCATACGCCTGTCTTCTAGGAATATTTAAGTGTGAAGTCCCTTTTACGGCTGTGAGAGGTGTTATTCCACTGAATATTGGGCAGATTGGAATAAAGGTGATACAAATAAACTAATATAGCAGTCAGCAAGCTATGGGAACATGTCATCATTGAGTTACTGTAGGAGGATACAAGATGACTTGGATGAAATTTATAGTTGGTGTGATGAATGGCAGCTAGCTTTAAATGTAGAAAAATTTAAGGTAATACAGATGAGTGGGGAAAACAAACTCATAATGTTGAAATACAGTATTAGTAGTATGCTGCTCAATGCAGTCACATCAATTAAGTATCTAGATGCAATGCTGCAAAGCAATTGCAACTGAATGAGCATGTAAGAACTATAGTAAAGAAGGTGAATAGTCGGCTTCAGTTTATTCGAAGAATTTTAGGAAAGTGTGGTTCATCTGTAAAGGAGACCACATGTAGGATACTAGTGTGATACATTGTTGGGTACTGTTAGGATTTGGGACCCACATCAGATCGAATTAAGCCAAGACATCAAAGCAGTTCAGAGGCGGGCTGCTAGATTTGTTACCAATATGTTCGAACAACACACAAGTGTTATGGAGATGCTTCATAAAATCATATGGGCATCACTAGAGGAAAGGTGATTTTCTTTTTGAGAAGGACTGCTGAGAAAATGTAGAGAACCAGAATTTGAGGCTGGCTGCAGAACTATTCTACTGCTGCCGACGTACATTTTGCATAGTAGCCATGAAGATAAGATTGGATGGACTAGAGTTCATATGGAGGCATATTGATAGTCACTTTTCCTTTGCTCTATTTGTGAGTGTAACAGGAAAGGGAATGACTAGTAGTGGTACAGGGTACCCTCCACTACACACCAGAGTACATATGTAAGTGTAGACACACCTGCAGGTGATACAGAGATAAATATGTGCCGTTCCACTGTGTGCTAACATCTCAGTGCTAAACCAGAAGGACTAGCATCAATGTAAGGAAGAGCACATGAAGTAAGTGCTAACCAACTGGAGCCAGTGGAAGCCATTGTCTTGTACCTCTCTTTGTTTCCTGAGACAGGTTAAAGTAGCACTCACTGATGTACAATGTAAAGAATTTTACTTATGTTTCATTTTATGTAATTCTCATGCAAATTTGGAGTGGTTCACTTCCCTTGTATACGTAGTTCATGTAGAGGCCGCCATGTAACCAAACGATATGTTCTCCATACAGCCTGCTTTTTGCAAACAGTAGTATTCAATGAACTGTGGGTGAAGCCCGACGAACAGGGACTTACATGCTTTGAGCAAAAATAATAGTGGTATGTAATATACAAACAATATGAGTTAAGCCATTACTTGTAACTTTTTATGACATCATCTGACTATGTACTTCTTGTATTCTTAGCATTGAGAATGGATAGCCTCTAGCCGAAATCTAGATCTGCATAATAAAATTTAAAAAGGACAACTGATTGCTGCAATCTATAATTTACAAGACAACAGGAATTCTCAAGATAGGAGAGTGCTGAAGGATTGCAAGTAGAATATCGGAGATGGGTGTACGAAATCAATTTAATGAATTTGTAGAAAAGAAATAAATGTAGAACTATATAGAAAGACATAATGTGGTTTTCTATAAAACACATCTGCAAATATTTTTACTGATTAGCCCAATATAATATGAGATCCTTTTGGTATGTGGCTTCTTGCATACTTTCTGCCAAGACAATGCTCCAGTCAGTTTAAGAAAGAAACCACACAGCTAATTTTTCAAGTTGATAGAATCATTTGTATGTCTCTGTTTGTTTCCCAAGTATGGATGTGAGTTCTCAATAGGGTGGTCTCTATATTCATGGAAACGTGGTAGCCTCTGCACCAAACACAAATTGTTCTTGTTTAACCTGCAACTATGCTTCAAAATATGTGAATATCTGATAAACAGTGATGCAGTGTGTGTAAGGAAACACGGTTTACACAAACTGCAGAGGTGTGAAAAGGCAATATAAAAAAGATGAACTGGAGCAAATTATGAGCAGCACTGTCAGAGCGCCACACAACCATCAGTTTGTAATACTAAGAAAGTAAATGAACCCACTGGCAATGATGTAACTTCACCAAAAAATCTTTTGCTGTTAACCAATAAGGATTTGTGTTTGTTCAAAGCAGAATCACATTTCCATATTTATATACTAGGCAGTAAATATGGACATTGGTAAATACTATATCTGTTACTTTTCAAAGGTTGAACATGTGAACAGGCTTGTGTGCATGGTTATTATTCACAGTACGTAGCCATTAATGTAATTTCTGCACACAAATAAATAGGTTAATAAGTGTTTAAGAAGTTGATTCAAATGGTTTTTAACTGATGGACATTGTCACAAATTTCCAGTAAAACAGAATTCAAACAGTTGCTAAAATTTGGCTAGGTTCCTGTTTTTCTTCATGAACCCCTAAGGGAATTTTGTACTCCCAGAGATATATGTGTTAATTGAATCTGGACCAAGTCAATCAAGAGTAATATATTAGTTAACTGTGAATGATGAAACGACAAATTTGTCTATTTAGTACATAATTAAATGAATATGTATTATACTTAACTTTGGCATACCCTCTGAGATGTCTTCACGTACTAACAGGGGATAGGGCTACCTTCCAGTGGTACATGCATCCTTGTTGTATACTTGTTAGTCGAACTTATAAAAGTACCCACTGAAGACATGAAGTCTGTATACGAGTCTGTGATCATGGTGGGCAGTTTATTTATAATTCTCCAACTTGATCACATATGTTGTGGAACTCTCATTACCAGTTCTAGCGTACTGCCATCATCAGATAATTGAATCAGACACAAAATCATTATGGAATATCTGTACACATCTGTAATGAAAGTAGTAAATACTGGTTTTGCGGGGAAGAATGAATGATCAGTCAAATAAAACAGTTTCAATTGAAAGAATGAAAACATGTTCCGAATGACAGAAAAAATTACAGACTGGTTTCACTTGAAAAGAAGAAATGAATAATTCTGTCAATTTACAAAACTACAATGGACTATGTTGATGGTTTCATTGAGTTGCTCTGACAGACTGATTTCAGTCAAAAGAATAAATGATCAATTCATATTATGCATAAACTACAATCGAATGAGTCCATTGTTTTCCAACAACCGACTGAATTGATTTTCATTCAGTTATTCCCACTGGTACATGTGTCTCATTGCTTGTCACTCAATGTCGGTGGGCATGTTGCCTAAGAGCATAACACAGCAGAGCTATTAATGAACAGGCTGCACCATGAGTAATCACAATGCGCAGCCCTCTGGGCTGGGAATGCTGCCGGCTGCTGGGCCATGAAAGCTTGGTGGCTCTGGACTGGCGGTCTGAGCTCAGCTTACCAACCCGGTCGGCTGGCCCATGGCCCATACGGCTTGGCTATGAAACATGGTCTGGGCAGGCTGAAACCATCACTGTGCACGACTCTAAACAAATACTGGCCATGAAAATTACTTCCTTCATGATGAAACTAGCAACATATTTTTAATCGATTGTGTTCCACAGCATTCATAAGTTGTAGAGATGACATTATGTAACACCTTGAGCTGCTATTCAGTTCATTCCTTGTTGTGTGACAACTTATAGTCAAAGACCACTCTCCAGCACCTGTTGTACACGTGCCATGAATGTAGGAAAATTTCGGGTGCAAAGGATATTTGAAAATTATAGCAAAAATACAACCAATGTTTAAAGATTTTTGCTAACATCAATACATATACATGACTTCTATTAGAGACAAAATGTTCACTGACACTTCCTGGCAATGCTAGGCATCTTTTTATTGACTCAGCCTGCCTTGGGACTAGACGGTCTCACTGAACTAGTAGGGTCTTTGCTAGCCAGGTGTGCTGCATGTGCAGACTACCTACCCCAGTAAATTGATGGTGTGTTTTAAGAAGAAAACCTTAAGAATGAGTGTCTGTAAGAGGAGAAATATATTTTAGAAGCCAATAAGGAACTGTTATTTTACTGGGCCTACCACCTTCAAACGGAGCAGATGACTGGATTATAGGTGACACACATTGCATATACATGCCACAAAGTGCATATGCCGTGCTACCTGCCAGTGGCATAACCAATAATAAGACACCTTGCATCACCAGGGAGCCTCAATGAACATTTCGTCTCTAACAAAAGTTGTTGCCAATAATGTGATCTATCACCCCTAGACATTTAATGCAGATGCTTTATAATATTTATAAATAATATTTGGTCATGCCGAGGAAGATTCTTTGAGTGTTGACTGTCTGTAATTGACACTCCATACATCCACCTCTGCATGACCAAACATCATAACATTGTCTTGCTATTAACAAAAATCCGTAGGTATTGCTTATATTTCTGCAAAAATTTTCAAACATCCTTTTTGCCTAAAATTTTCCTGTATTTACGAGCAATTATCTGCTCCTGAAATCTTGATAATGCCATGAAAGTGCCAGAAGGAAAAATATTAGCTTTCTGATTTCCTGCCCATTAATTAGTAATTTGAAATTAACATTTTATCTTCATTAGTCATTTGTCATTGGCTGCCTGATAACGGTCTCCTCCAGGGATTAACATGCACTATGGTCTTCAGCTGTAGGCATCCATGTTGTTATTGCTTGTTTTCTGATGTTGTTTACCTTTCTTCCATTAGGTCATTGTCTTTTCTTAGTTCTTTGAATCTGCCATAGTACGTCTTTGGCCTAGCTACCATCTGTACATGTGGCTACATGTCCCAACCATCTCTACATAATTTTCATTATATTTTCCACTCTACTTTGTAATGTGTAATATTCATTTACCAAAAGCGTTTGTGGCTACTTTTACTCTTCTCTGGACTTCTTTTGCTGTCCCTCCAGCTGTTGTCTTCAACTCCCTGCCACGCTGGATTAGCCGAGCGGTCTAAGGCGCTGCAGTCATGGACTGTGCGGCTGGTCCCGGCAGAGGTTCGAGTCCTCCTTCAGGCATGTGTGTGTGTGTTTGTCCTTAGGATAATTTAGGTTATGTAGTGTGTAAGCTTAGGGACTGATGACCTTACCAGTTAAGTCCCATAAGATTTCACACACATTTTTTTTTCTTTTTTTCCGCTCCCCTAGATGCAAAAACTCTTAAACTGCTTCTGTGAGAATTGGTACTATTTTGTTAATGAAGCACAGCATTGAGGATTGGGATCATGTTGGGTATTGTGGGCAAGAGGAGAAAGTAGACTGGGATTTTTTTTTTGGGCGGGGGGGGGGGGGGGGGTAGTTGGGAAAAGATGGCTCATTGTAGTTGCAGTGAAGGGGACTCGTATGATGTGGAGGAATTGATTGGGAAGGGGAAATACAACAAAGTAAGAGGGGAAACTGCAGAGAGGAGAGTCTGAGTGCAAGATGAGTGAAGTTAGGGTTAAGACACAGGAGTGGAGGTGCATTTGGGACAGGGTCTAGTGGAGGTTGAGGCCAGGATGTTTACTGCAGCAAAGGGCCAATTCCCATCAACGTAGTTCGGGGAATTTGGTGTTGGGGAAAGGATCCAGATGGCATAGGTTTTGAAGCAGCTATTGAAATCAAATGTTTTTCTCGGCAGCATATTCCTGACCGGATGATGGTCAGCTCTGCTCTTGGCCACAGTCTGGTTGTGGCCATTCATTCATATGGACGGTTGGTTGATGGACATACGCAGAAATACTGATGTGCAGAAGTCATGGCAGAGGTGATGTATGATATGACTGATTTCACAGGTATCTCTACTGCTCATGGAAGATGCCTGTGGTGGAGCTGGAGTAGAATGTTGTGGGTGCATGACTTGGACAGGTCTCGCATCTCGCTTTTCCATAAGCATATGACCCATTTGGTGAAGGGGTTTAGAGTAGCTGTGTCGTAATGACAGACTAAAATGTTTCGTAGATTTGGTAGGTAGTGGAATACCACTTTTTCTGGGATGGGAAAGATTGCGGGTAGGATGATCGTAATTTCGAGACACGAGGATAAGTAGCCCAAGCCATGGTGAAGGTTATGGTTAAGTTGTTCCAGTCCAGCATGATACTGGTTGAAAGGGGAGGAGGGCGGGGGGGGGGGGGGGGGGAATTCTTCTGCAACGTAATGGGCAAAGGGTTGTGGGTGGCCACACATTAGAGTAGAGTCATTTTAGTGTGAAAGAGATGAATGCTGTCAAAACAAAGGGACTGTTTATGGTTAGTGGGCTTTATATGGACAGAGGTTTGTAGGATGCCATTGGAGCGGTGTAGACCAATGTCCAGCAAAGTGACTCACTGAAATGAGGGAGACCAGATGAAACGGATGGGAGAGAAGGTGTTGAGACTGCAGAGGAATTGGAATAGTGTCTTAGTACTTGTCATACAAACTGACTGGTCAGAGAGATGTTGGGTGCGAGAGCAAGAGATGGGAGGATTACCTTGAAATACTACTTGAACAGAATGGACTGCCTGGTCCAACATGAAGGTGATGATGGTAATGCTGACACTAATGTTGCACTTGGATTAGTTACTGACATGTGTGGTCTGAGGTTTTCCTGGCATACAGAAATCTTGAAAATTTCTCAGGTATTCAGCCGGGTAGCATCGTCCAAAAGGAGCGATATTTCGGCAAGCTGACTTCTTACCATCTTCAGGTGCCTGAAGATGGCAAGAAGTCAGCTTGCCGAAATATCGTGCCTTTTGGACGATGCTACGGCTGAATAGCCGAGAAATTTTCAAGAGTTACAGACATGTCCCCAGTTTTAAATGATGATCAGAGAAGTGTGGTATGTCTCTTAAGATATTGCCTGATCTTGGAACACCTTCTTAGATTGCTGGAGTAGAGATTTTAATGCATTACATAGGCTGGCCCATGCAATAATTTTACAAAGAGTAATGACCATGTTCTTAGATGCCCTTAAACAATGACCATCTCAATGTTTCTTAAACATTTGCAGCATCTTTACTATTATTTGTTGATGAGGTAGGTGATTTTGCAAAATCTTTGCTATTATTTGTCCATGGGTTAGGTGATTAATGGAAATGCTTATTAAAATTGAGTTGCCAGTTCACAGGATGGGAGTTGTGTTGCTGGTTGACATTTTGAGTGATGTGATAATCACACTTGAGTCTCAGAGGTGGTGTCAAAAGTCACTATTAGTGATCCAAGTGGCAATGATATGGCAGTGATTGAGAGAGAGTGAAAGAAGTGGTTTGCATCTTTGATATGGGATGCTAGACTGCTGGAGTTCCAGTTGAAGGAGGTGTTCAACAAGAGCCAAGTTTCTTTTCATGGGAGCACAGCGATTACCTACATGGGGCATTCAGAATTATTAGGTTTATGGGTTTTGGGAAGCAAGTAGGAGGAGGTTAAAGAGTCTGACAGTTGGCAGGTAATTACTACAGTTTATTACAACACTGGTGGAACCCTTGCAGAGACAATGATTCAATCGGTGCCTTTCTTAAGATTGTGAATGGCTGTTCTTTCCTCTGCTGAGAGGTTGGTGTTTTAGGGTAAGGACCAAGGAAAGGAGGATGAGGCCAAATTGGAGGTAAGTTAGACCATTATTACATATCATCATGCCTGCAAATGAGGAATACTCCATCCACAATCCTTCTCATCCCTCATAATGTGTTACCCACCACCTACCCAATCTACAAAATAGCCTAGTCTATCCTTACACCACATATATTACCAACCCTTTGCTGCATGGGTGATTTTGGAGTTTTGTAGGTTTTGGTCCAACAAAATCAATCATAGTCAACAAAAATCTAACCTTTAACCACACATCTTCCAGTTCACACGTCTGTCCTACTGCGACCCTCTCCTTCTCACACCAAACTACACCCTGGTTTCCTTCCAGGAATTCCTTATCTTCATCTTGGCATTATCCTCCTTTCCTGTGTTCCTTCCAGCAACACAAACTTCCCAATGGAAGAAAGAGCAAACATCCACAACCTTAAGAAATACCTCTATTTATGTGTCTCCTCTGCAGACAAAGGCTCCACCACCGTTGTGATAAACCACAGTGAATACCTGCCAGAGTATCTTCCGACAATCTCTCTTCCACCTACAAGCTCTGCTATAGTGATCCTATCCCAGAAGTCCAGGATTATCTTCAATTCCTACTCAAATCCTTCGGCTCATTCCATGATCTAGCACTGAATCCCTCCACCCTCTACCACCTCATCCCAGCAGCTCAACCACTTCTCCCTGGCCCCTGTGCATGTTTTATGCATTTTTCTCCATTGTAACTGGTTATGTTCTCCTGTGGGAAGAATGTTGGCTCTAGTTGTTAACATCTCCAACCCATTGCTTGCAGCCTAAATCCTCATATCAAAGATACAAACACAGCTTCATTAACCATCTCTCAACCATTCTAATTTGGATCCGTTCTCATCGCTGTTGATGTCAACTCCTTATACACCACCACCCCTATGCCCATGACCTTGCTGCTACCGAACACTACTTTCTTCAAAATACTACCAACTCCAAATCCACCATCTTATACCTTAAGCTGGGTCCACACGGAGCTTGCAACATGTTTCCAACAACGTTTGCAGCTACTATTTGATAGCAGATGTTTGCAACCTGTTGTAAACATGCATCAAAAGATAGATACAGATATACATGGCAATGTTGGTACATATCAAAGGAAAAAATATTTCTGGTCAGTCCCTACATATCACCATTGCATGGTACTAGCTTATGTTTATATTTCCTGTTGTGATTTTGTGTCCATCTATTGAGCTTGTTTTGCAAATAAGTGGACAAGGCAGCAGACTGTGAAGTTAGTGTCACTGTATCAGGCAGAGGCAGAGGAGTGCATGTGGAATGTCCAAAGTGAAAGGGAGAGAGAGAGAGAGAGAGAGAGAGAGAGAGAGAGACAGAGAGACAGAGAGAGAGAGAATAGCAACAGAAAGATCAGTGCTGTGAACACCATATACAAATGTACATGGTTCAGTTAATCACCTGGTGTTCATGGGCCACAAGAAACAAGACACCATAGGCAAAGAGGTACAAAAATTATGCTTCTTATCTTTATACTGTACAGTAACATTCAACCATAGTTAATTTGCCATGGGGCAGTTTCCTGTGGGCTTAAAAAATAATTTTCAAACTCTTCACAAATTTTTGTTCAAGTTGGAATCTCTTTGTGGTTTGTTCTGGGGCACAGTAAAAATCAATGCAATGTCAGCTCATCTCCATGTGCCGGGAATCATCTCACCTGTCTGTAAAATCATATTAATCAAAGCTTCCTTGTGGGGTATTTTGGTTGCTTGCTTCAGCATTTCACCTTGAGAAATTGTGGAGACAAACAGCTGCAAGGCTAACAGTTTGTGCCTTGTGTGTGTGTGTGTTTTTGGAAGACAGGAAAAACCAAAACTATAATACTTGATGTGTTTTCTACAACCATTCTAGCCCTACACAGTTGGTAATTAAAAATTCTTTCTTTTGAAACTTGAATGTGCCTTCCCTCATAATGTTTTCCTGTAATGGAAAAGATACATCTGCCAAGAAAACATATAGTAGGGCCTTTGGCCTTTGTCCCTCTAGGTATGCATTCACTTTGTGGCCTTTGAATGAGCATACTTATGATCATATTCTTGAATACACCTATGTTTGAAATTCTTTTTTGGCAGCCAATATCAGCATACAAAAAGTTAGAGGTGTCAACAGTAGCAAGCAGCACAATGTTAAATGACCATTTGTAATTGTAAAATTCACTCCCGCTAATGACACAGTTCTACAGGACTCTATGCTTTCTGTCAGTTGCTCCCAGACAATAGGGGAAGTGAAAGTCATGCTGTTTCATGTGAGTCATTTTCAGTTGCCGTATATGAAAGAGATAAATTTGATTATATGTTCCAGAAGATTTGACAGTAGAAAGAGGCGATGAAGGAGAGGAAGTTGCTGGCCTTCCTGCTTCATTGTCTTCTCCACAGAAAAAATTAAAATGATAAGTGGTGAGCAAGGCAGTTACAGTGTCACTTCCCAATTGCCGATGAAAGTTTTGAAGATGCAGGAAAATAAGGATACAGACAAATGCAGCACCAATGACAAGTATGTGGCATACATGCTAAGGAAACTACTGTATATACAGAGAGCAGTGACAGAACAAAAATTGAACAATTTCTTGCTTGGAGCAGAATTAGACATCTACGAGAGTATGGAGTCATTAGTGTGTGTGGGTGTGCCAAGTGCATCAACAAGTAGTGCTGATTCCCTTGTCAGTTTCATAAACAACACAAATACTGATGATGTAAACAAGAAAGTCATGCTTTCTGGTGATATATGTTCAGTTTTTTTTTAAATAAAATGAATAAAAATGTGTTAAAATACATATTTAACAGTATTTTTCACTAAGCTACGTTTACGTAATTGATCAGGAATTCTACCAGAGATCCACAAACTTGAAGTACAATTTGAGGCTTGTTTCAAAATGTGAAGTAAGTATCAAGTCCTTGGTTAATTGAAACTGTGTTCCTGCAATTTGTGTCCTTTTATTAAATCTTGGTGTACCACTTCCTAGACATTGACTTCTATATCTTCGATGGCTCCATACAAACCTCTGTGTGAATCAAGTCACTCACCATAAATAGTACCTTCATTTTGGTAGCTGCCATCTTTTCCACACTTTAAAATGTCTCCTACACACAAAATCTGGCCACATGTGGGCAGCATGTGCCCAATGATGAGCAGTACCTTTTCCAGTGTCCTAAAGGTCTTATTAAGGCCTTCACAGATAGGTATTACCCCAAAATGTAGTATGTAAACAAATTTCCCATGCCATTTCCGCACATGCCCATAATCCTCTGGACAAACCTTGTGACACAGCTGCAAAGAAACACTTACCCCCTCCTCCCTTGTCACCCTGAATTGGAAAAACTGAATTGTGTAACTTCCAAGGCACTGAAAACTGGGGATGTCAATTGTGAAATACTTTGTTATGTAGAACTGCTTCTCTGCTCAGCTGCGTTTATTGTTATTAACTTAGTTGCGAGCAATTTTGAAATGACTATGGCTACATTATCAAGCACTTTAGCACTGTTATCAGTGTGATATACAGCCCAAGGTATGTCCTGTCAATGTACTCCCAATGTGTCTTTGCTTGGTAAGTGTAAGATCTTAGTTAATAAGATGAACTTTAGACTTTTGTAGGTCCCACTGTAGACGATGCGGAGGGTATATTAACAAGATGTACTTGCCATGATATTTCACATAGCTAACAGTGCCAAAGTACCTGAATATGAAGCCATAGTTGCTTCAAACTAGATTAAAAGTAAATTAAAACAATAAACACAGTTGATTGGAAACACCATGTGACATGTTGCATAATTTGCTAACAGACTGTAACCTCACTCTTGAGATATCAGTTCAACATCTGCAGTGGCTGTTAAGTATAAGACAATAAAATGTGTTCAACAAGACAACTATTGTGTATCTATTTCCAGCCACTATGAAAGGTCATTTCTTTCTAAGGTAATGACATTTAAGGGGAAATGTAGTTTGCTCAAAGATTGTAATTAGCAATAGCGTGATAGAGCAGGTTAGCAAATTTTAACTGTTTAAAATGCATTATTTTGTGTGATCAATAAAATGAGCTGAGAAAAAAGTCAGATAAATTCCAATTGATATGTGGCACAATAAACATAATGATTATTGACAAAATAAGAAAGGATATACAAGTGAATTTTTATTAAGTGATGGCAGTTCCTAAGCTGTTGTATGGTTGTGAGAATTAGGCTTTGAAGAGTGAGGAGAAGATAGCCATTGAAATAGCAGAAATGAATTCCCTAGAATGGCTGAGTATATCCTTAGAGATGAAATAAGAAGTGAAAACACCAGACAGGAATTAAAGATATTTCATATGAATGAAAAGACAGAACAACATAAATGCAACTGTTCCAAGCACCTCTTATGAATGAAAGACAAAAGATGTGAGAGAGAAGGCTTTGCTGTAAAAACTGACTAGTCAGAGAGATGTTGGGTGCATATGCAATAGATGAGGGGATGATCTTGAAACCTTATTTGAATGGAGCAGTCTGTCATGAAGATCATGATGATGATGATAATGATGATTGGGATGTATTTCATTTGTTGATAAAAATGTTGCATTTTGATTGGTTGGAGATGTGTCCCTAGTTTTAAGTGATGTGAGAAGAATAATGTGTATCTTAAGACTTGGTGCAGTTTTGAACACCTTTCTAGACTGATTTTAATATACTAGATAGGCTGCCTTATCCAATAACTCTACAAGGAAGAATGACCATGCTCTTACACAACAACCACATCAGTGTTTCTTAAGCATGTGCAACATCTTTGCTATCATTGTCTGTGAATTAGGTAATGAATAGAAATGCTTATTAAAGTTGTGTTACCAGTACATGAAGGGGGTTGTGTTGTTGGTTGACATTTTGAGTGATGTTATTGTTCTGCTTCACTCACAATCAATCAGTACCTGGAAGGAATTATCTATAAACTTTGTGTTGTGTTCTTAGAAACTTGTATTCTTTGCTCCTATATTCTCTACTAAATTATTGAATCTCTTAAAAGTTAATTGTCTGTGCTGCATCATTTACTAAATTTTCATTCTTTATTTTTAGCATAAATGGAGACCTGAAATGGATAACAAAGAGCCATATTTCTTCAAATTTTCATATCACAGTGATGGCTTGATGACAGGTATTAAACTACTTCTTCTAAATTAATAATTTTTATTATTAAGACATACCTGAAGCATTACTTTGTAAATAGTGAAGCTGGCCAAAAGCTGTTGGGAAATCTTATTTATATTGAATAGTAAAAAAAGGTACTTCCTATAATCCATAATTTAATATGTAACCTTTAAATTTCCACAATGGTCACATACTTCTAGCTCTTCTCATAGTACAGCAGCATTCATGATTCCTCATCCAAGAGTTGTACTTCTCCCCAGGGGGTTCACAACTTTTTTGTGAGTTCTTGTGTGGTAAGCATGATACCCTTAGCCACTGCAGTACTACTTCTTTCCTGTGCTCTATTTTACTCTCCAACTACATCTTTTCTCTGACTTATTCCTTAGGACAGATTCCCTGCTGACAATGTAACTCACTTGTGGGACGTTGATTTTGACTTCTCCCACTTTGTTCCATTCTTTTACACCATATATTTTGGTTAATGTGTGATCTGTTCTCAACATTTAGGTGTGACATCCACATTTTCAAAATTATTTACAGATTGTGCTATGTGGACGTCATCTGGGACCCGTTTGGTGGTAGCCCTCTGACTAGGCAGAGATCACACAGTTTGTACCCTTGCTGTCACCCACTATATGTGTTGAGAAATATGTACCTGTCTGGTTGGGGGCACTGGCACTCCAGGCACTGGTCCTCTTGCCACGTGAACTTTGTTCTGACTGGGTGGTGCCATTGAAGAGAGCCCTCTTCAGGACTAGGCAGCATTATGTCAAATAACTGCTATCATGAAATATCCAAAGTTATCAGCTGGTGGCTGTGAGGCCTTGACTGGAGTTTAGTACGATCATTACTACCCTAGCAACTTTCCCTCCCTAGCTATGAAATGGGAGGAAAACTGAACCAAATGACTTGCAGACAGTTACTATCCTTTGTTCCTGGGTTGTACCTGTACAGCTGGAGGGTCCTTCTTCTTTACTAAGTAAATGTTCTTTGTGGAAAATATTGAAAATGTATTTGGCAAACTCTAGTCTTTTAGCAAATTACACAATACCTTCCCATAAGAACCTCAAAATGGAACAAGGATTAATTTGTTACCTGGACGTAATGCTGCAGACAGATGAAGAACTATGTGAATACTTGGAAATGCGAGGAATCCACTTCATATGTTAAGGCCCACCAAACAATAAGGTCGATACCAGCACATTCAGTCAGGTCAAAATAATGTGTTACGACTGGGATGTGAAGCGATTTGTTCCTCTCTCCAAGCAGTGTTTTAAACACCAGCTCTTCAGCGATATGTACATACAATTTCATCTGTGCAGACAATGGCTGATGACTTCACAGATATTCAACATGTGTATTACCACCTGTCTGTGTCAACTGCAAGAATGACAACGCTTTCCAATTCCCGAAGTGAGATAACCTACGCAAAGAACGCACAGTCCAGGAACTGCTGGTCTCAGATTGCCTTTTGTTTTATGAAGCTTGAAAGAACTATGATTGATTGTATCCAGTGTCTCAGTGATGTCGACCATCACCACTACTGTGTCCAAGTCTTCCATAGTACTTGGTGTATTTACTTCCTCAACATGGACATCTGGGAGTCACACAAATAAAACTGACCATAGGAACGGTAGGCCCTCCTGTCTCATGGTTTCTGTGGCACCATTTCAGAAACCAAATTCCACATCCAGCCAGTCCCTTTCAGGAACCCTCTCCCTGTAAATCTATGGATCAGAGTCCCAACACTAGCCAGTGGCTGAATGGGTTATGGGCTGTGGGTCCCAGGGCTGTCTGCTCTTCTTCCATTCCTACAGCCACAGTGGATAATCCCTCAGAAGATTCTTGACCCCCAAAAGTTGTGAAACAGGAGAGCAAATCAAAATTTACAGGGTATCTGCAACTAACTTTAGGCTCTTTTTGGTTCAAATAGAATTATTGTTATCTGATTTATTTTCTGATTTTAATGTAGAGTTTTTAACTGAAAACAACAACAAAGTAGAGCTCCAACATCTGATGAATTCATATAATCTTATTCCAGTAGTTGACTTTCCTGCCAGGATCACACCTGAGAGTCAGACTTTGATAGACAATATATTTGTAGGTTTAAGTTGGTACCATAGCTTTGCTGTCACCCCTGTCATGAATGGACTGTTTGACCATGATGGACATCTCCTCACTCTGCATGACAGTACACCCCTCAAAAAATTAATCTCCACTTGGAAATCTATTAGGTCAATGACTAGCAATGAACTAGAAGTCTTTAAACACAAACTGCAACAGATGGGCTGGAGCCCATTGTATAGGGTGGATGAGAGTAATGCTAAATTTAATACACACATCAAAAAAAGTTTTACATCATCTCAGTTCTGAGAGTTCCAGAACCTGTACAGAAAATTGGAATAGAGATCAAAATAAACATAATTTCCGCCCTTTTTATTGTTCATGAACACCACACATTGCATGTTGTACCACCATATAGCGAGACCTTCAGAGGTGGTGGTCCAGATTGCTGTACGCACCAGTACCTCTAATACCCAGTAGCACATCCTCTTCCTTTGCTGCATGCCTGTATTCGTCGTGGCATACTATCCACAATTTCATCAAGGCACTGTTGGTCCAAATTGTCCCATTCCTCAACAACATTTAAGTGTAGATCCCTCAGAGTGGTTGGTGGATCACATCGTCCATAAACAGCCCTTTTCAATCTATCCCACGCATGTTCAATAGGGTTCTTGTCTGGAGAACATGCTGGCAACTCTAGTCCAGCAATGTCGTTATCCCGAAGGAAGTCATTTACAAGATGTGCACGATGGGGGAGTGAATTGTCGTCCATGAAGACGAATGCCTCGCCAATATGCTGCCGATATGGTTGCACTATTGGTGGGAGCTTGGCATTCAGCCGTTACAGCGTCTTCCATGACCATCAGCATCATACGTCGGCCCCATATAATGCCACACCAAAACGGCAAGGAACCTCCACCTTGCTGCACTCGCTGGACAGTGTATCTAAGGCATTCAGCCTGACAGGGTTGCCTCCAAACACATCTCCAATGATTGTCTGGTTGAAGGCTTATGTGAAGCTCATCGGTGAAGAGAATGTGATGCCAATCCTGAGCGGTCCATTTGGCATGTTGTTGGGCTCATCTGTACCGTGCTGCATGGTGTCGTGGTTGCAAAGGTGGACCTCGCCATGAACGTTGGGAGTGAAGTTGCTTATCATGCAGCCTATTGCGCATAGTTTGAGTCATAACACGACGACCTGTGGCCACACAAAAAGCATTATTCATCATGGTGGAATTGCTGTCAGGGCTCCTCCAAGCCATAATCCGTAGCTAGTGGTCATCCACTGCAGTAGTAGCCCTTGGGCGGCCTGAGCGAGGCATGTCATCAACAGTTCCTGTCTCTCTGTATCTTCTCCATGTCCAAACAACATCGCTTTGGTTCACTCTGACACACCTGGACACTTCCCTTGTTGAGAGCCCTTCCTGGCACAAAGTAACAATGTGGATGTGATCGAACTGCGGTATTGATCGACGAGGCATGGTTCAACTGCAGACAACATGAGCCGTGTACCTGTTTCCAGGTGGAATGACTGGAACTGATCGGCTGTTGGACCCCCTCCGTCTAATAGGTGCTGCTCATGAATGGTTGTTTACATCTTTGAGTGAGTTCAGTGACATCTCTGAACAGTCAAAGGGACTGTGTCTGTGGTAAAATATCCACAGTCAACATCTGTCTTGAGGAGTTCTGGGAACCGGGCTGATGCAAAACATTGTTTTGTTTTGTGTATATCTGTAAATGAGTTCTCAGCCATTTTTGAAGAGTTATTCCCAAAAAAGTTATAAACAATAGTGATACATCACCGAACAAACCCTGTAAAACAAAGAGGGAACTTTACTGTATAGTTAGAAATTCTAAGGACTCGATGAAAACTGGCCATTATAAAATGTATGTAAGAAAATTAAAGAAGGTAATACAAAAATCAAAAGCATTGTATTATGAGAAAGAAATTGATAACTCTCATAACAAAATAAAGACTATTTGGAACATTGTTATAAGGCAGACAGGGAAAACCATAAGAACTTTTCAAGAACACAAAATACAACATGAAGGAAATCTAGTTCATGATCCTGAAAACATAGCCAATATTTTCAACAACTACTTCTTGTCAGTTTCAGAACAGTCTCTTGCCATTGTTTCGCTAATGAGACGATTTCTCTCTTTTGTTTTTTAATTGTAAGCAGCGGTAGCGTGCACAAAAGCAAGCCATGCCGCGAGCAGCGACAGGTCGTAAACACACATTATCAGAATGTGACAAACAATGCATGACACAGTACAATAATGCATTTTCAGCTTAGAGGGACGTAAACACCTAAAACAAAGAGAACAGCACTTATCAGATCAAAGAAAATAAGCAATCAATTCAAACCAGACAAAGCACATGAAAAAGGAAGGGTACCCGTATAAATACAGACGGAGCGCCTGACGCATACCAATGGCTACCTGGTAAAGCTTAACTGCTAAGCCTACGACTCGAACCAAACTACTGTAGCTGTATTGTCATTCATTTGACCTAAATTGTGTCTCATATTACAATGGACCAACTTTGTTTTGATTTGGAGGTGCGGCCTAAAACTTTTCTCTCCCCTTGAATTTCGAGTCTCAAATTTCAGGTGCGACTTAGATTTGGGAACATTTTTTTTCCTTGATTTCGAGTCTCATTTTTCAGGTGCAGCTTAGATTCGAGTGCGGCTTAGATTCGAGTAAATACGGTACCTCAATGTACAAAGCTACAGTGCTTTTTTACCATTTTTGCAGATGACAGCATCATTATGGCTGATTGTTGCACATTTGAAGATCTTCATGGATTTGTTAAGAATATTCTTATTGATTTAATAAAATGGTTTAGCATCAATGGACTCTTGTTGAACTTTAAAAAGACTAACTATATTCATTTCACTGCAACAGCTGAAACAGAGGATGGGTTAACTGTGAAGTGTGGCGCAGAGTCAATATAAAGAGTTGAAACAATGAAGTTTTCAGGTGTTTAATTGAGTCCAGAGTAAACTGGTCTCATCATATAATAGATCTTTGGAAGAGACTCAGCTCATCGATTTTTTTGCCTACACGTTCTCTCCATGGGTGGAAATATAGACATAATGAAAGTAGCATACTATGAATATTTCCATTCCCTTATAACATTTGGTATTATATTTTGGGAAACCAAACACTAGCAAAGAAAATACTCTTGGTCCAATAATGTGTTGGAAGAATAATGAGTGGCATAGGCTCTATATTTAGTAGTAGAAATCTTTTCCAAGAACTAAACATTCTTACTGTTACTTCCCAGTACATATTTTCTCTTGTGTGTTTCATCGGCAAAAATACAGATTTTTATATATTAAATAGTGAATACAATGGATATGATACTAGGAGAAAGCACAATTTCCACAATGATTGTAAAAACCTGACTATGGTGTGCAGTTCTCTGGTGCAAAACTTTTTAATGCTCTCCCTCCACATATTAAAAGCAAATTTGATAACCATTCCTCTTTTAGGGAGCATCTAAAGCAATTTTTACTGGAAAGGTAATTTTATAGTTTAGAAGAGTTTTTTTAGCCCAAGTGAAAAAAACCTAATAGATCTGTGGACCAGAAATTTTGAGTGTGATATACTATAGTGTAAGTTTGAGCAATGATGTAGGTAATGTACTCATGTAATATTCATAGCTATTTTTACTGTTTTTGTGTTTGTTTTTCACTTTCTCTATCTAATGTTTGCTGTAATCTGTCATTCTTACCACATGTGTGTAATGCAAACATGGAGTATTACTTTTGTATGATTGACTGCTTTAATACTACCTATGTATAGATTGTACACTGACTCACACCATATTCTTGTGAGTTTGACAGTTGGATTGATGGAGTAAGAAATAAATAAATAAATGATCCTGGAGTGGGACCTGTCCTGGCCCCTTCATACCTACTGGCAACATCCTCAATGTTATGATCCACTGGAACTGCAGTGGATTTTACTGTTACCTGCTGGAACAACAACAACAACAAAATTTGTCTTGTTCTGCAATCTGTGTTGTTACCCAAGAAACATACTTCTTAGATGGCCATTCCCCATCTCTTTGGAGTTAGCATGCATTTTGTGGGAATCTATTGGCTCCGGCAGAGCTGCACAGTGAATGAAGTGGAGCCTGGTCAGGATGGATGAGGAAGGGTGTGGGAAGTTCATTATATAGGTTCATTTTTTTTTTTTTTTACATTTTTGAAATAAAAGAGTTGAATATACTATATTCTGATATACTCTAGTTACTTGAGGTACAGAGGGGCTCGCCTAGGCCAGATAGCGAGTCCACCCGCCAGTCTAGGTTAGACATAGTGGGTGTAGAAATAGGGAGAAGCGATTCATGTTTAAATGAGCTGGTGGCTGATCAAGAGGAAAAGAACCAGAAGCAAATGACCTAACCCATCTTCTCTGTAAGAAGTCTGTCACACAATTGAATCAGAGACATACAGCATAAAGCCAACTGCTCTGGTAGATGACCAGATCAAAAGAGACAACCAATCTGTGCTCAGAGGTCCACAATGTGGCAGCATTCATTACATGCCACCTTTCTCCAACATCTGATTGGCTAGGCTGGTTTTTGCAGCAAAGTATCGCAAATGGTGGTGTGATGCTGATGCCACTGTCCTACGTGGCACCTAGGCACTGTAGGAACTCATGCTGGTAGTGGGTTGCAGCTTCAAATGCAAAAGAAAATTAGGTTCTCAATCAAGTACTGTATTAATTAATTACTCCCAATGACTCAGACTGGCTAGGCATCCTGTACAAGTGTTCCCATTTCCACCAGGCCCACATTCAGTGGGAGGGTTGCCCCTGTGGGGAGTGGGAACTTTGGGAGGACACATATTATGTTATATCTCAAAATAATCATGGGAGGGGGGCTTCAATTCTAGGTATTGGAGTTGGTCAAATACTTAAACCACAAGAAAGTGCCAAATGTTCATATTAACCCTCTTTTTGAGTGAGATGGTTCAAAGTTACTGCAATTTTTCAGTATAGATCCTGCATATAAGTCCTGGTAAACTTCATAATGACAATGTAGCACTTAAACATCACTGATAAAATTCCAAGTCTAAGTACACTAATATTTCTCTAGCCATAAAACATCTACATACTGACTCCATTAACAAAATTCCTGTTATATTGCAGAAGCCAAATGAACTCGTGTGCTTAATGTTTTGTCACATGTAGTTTCTAGTTAAGTACACAACTATTCACACTGAATCAATCATTCTGTAACTGATAACTTACAACTACACAAATGAGAAAATAAATGAGGTAAATATTATTCTCTGTACAAACTGCTATGTCTACTGAGTAATGTAGAAACTAGATGGTTCTTTCTTTCTTTCTTTTTTGAATTTTCATAAAATACCCTCTGCAGGCCAATAAGACTGTGTTGTTTGGATACAGCAGCAATAAAAAATGGAATCTTATAAATAATAGTAGTAGTCATTCTCTCAAGAAAGGGTCAGCACTGTATTCATATTGGTGGCTTGAAGTATCTCCAGGTTCTAAGAACTAACTTAAAACTATAGGGGGCAGTCAAGTGAAAATGAGAATATGGAAAAAAGTAAGTAAACTGTTTATTATTTCAGAAGTAATTGCCATAACAGTTAATAAATTTGTCCCACGGTGAGACAAGATGGCCAATGCCTTCATGGAAAAATGTTAGCAGTTGCCTGCAGGACTATGATTGTACCCAGATATGCATCTCTTCATCTAAAGTAAATCGGTGGTCTTGAATGTCTTTCTTATGGCCTCCAAAGATATGGAAATGGCATGGGGAGAGATTAGGACTATAAGGAGGATGTGTAAAGGCTTCCCAGAGAAACTTCTGCAGTGTAGTCGAAACAGTCTTGGCAACATGAAAGTGGGCCCATGTGTTGTCAAGGTTGCTTCGGCTATGCTCCAGATGTGTTGATGGGAAACTTACACATCCTACAGACAGTCCCCATCTCTTCCCATGTGATTTCCATATTTTGGCACCCATAAGACAGACATTTGTGACAGCCAATTTGGTCCGGATGAGGAGGTGTGCGCCTGGATACAATCATGGTCATATAGGCAACTGCAAACATTTTTTCCATCGAAGCATTGATAATCTTGTTTCATGTAGGTATAAATGTGTTAACAGTTATGGCAATTATTTTTGAAATATTAAACAGTTAACTTACTTTTTTCCATCTATCTCATTTTCATTTGATTGCTCCTTATACAAAACGTCAGGTGGCAAAACAAGAAATGGTGCACCAGTAACAAAGTAAGTATAATAATTATTATCCTATGTAAACACAACAAACAAAATTCCATTTATATTGATCCATGTTAATACAAATTTGCTGTCTCAAGTTGCCCTAAAATAGAGGTACAAAGTTCCACAAGAGTTGAGCAGCGCAATGTCATCCATAAAACTTAAACTAAATAATATACCCGCAAACTCGACGCCCACTCAAGATGGCCGCCGAGTAAGTGACGCCAGAAACCATTTCCAGAAAGTTAAGTGATTTAGACAGGAATATAATTTAGTTTAACGCTGACAACAAATTAAATACGTGCATTAGTGTATCGTTTAGTCTTGCCGTTAAAGGTTTGACTTTTTTTGCGTATTTTTTCAGAAAACACGAAAAGATCGTAACTTCGCGAAGTCGCGCTTAGGCTTAAATTTTGTAAACGTGTTTGTTTCTTGTTTCAAGGTAATTTAACTAGTTTCTCGGTAACAAATAAGTAAACTACCGTAAATAGCGTATAACTTCATTGTTTTAATACAGACTTCAGAAAAACAGCGTAACTTTATATCAGAAACTTGCCTATATACATTTGCTTATAGGCCTATTCTCGTAACGTTTTTGGAGAATCAAAGTTAAAGTATCTCGTTTAATTGTCCTTTTTTCATTCCATCGAGTGAAATATATAATAAATAGCGTATACCTTCGTTGTTTTAATACAGATCTCAGAAAAACAGCGGAATTTTAAATCAGAAACTTGCTTATATACATTTGTGAATAGGCTTAATTCTTATAACGTCTTTTTTGATTTTCGGTAATTTAATTGATTTATTCTAGCTAAAGTATTATTTTTGCCAAGAGTGAGAAGTGCCTGACTTGCCGTAGAATTGTTAGTTCTGGGGTTTGGTGTGATGGATGCAGTAGTTTTTTTCACTGGGAGGACTGCAGTGGCGTGGGTGTTGGGAAAGTGGATCAGGCTCATCAGTGGTTATGTAGGATTTGCAGCAGAGATAGGAAGATAGTGGAACAGGAGGGGAAAATTGCTGCCCTTCAGGCTGAGCTAGATCAGGCTAGGGAAGATCTGGACAGGTTAAGGAGGGAGAAGGGCAAAGAG
Source organism: Schistocerca americana (assembly GCF_021461395.2). Lineage (NCBI taxonomy): Eukaryota > Metazoa > Arthropoda > Insecta > Orthoptera > Acrididae > Schistocerca > Schistocerca americana. The sequence continues at coordinate 868,004,825 of NC_060130.1, forward strand.
AGGTGGGAAGTGGCAACAGGTAGCAGAAGGAACAGGCCTAGAACTAAGTCTGACAGTTTTGTGGTGAATGTCAAAAATAAGTTTGACCTGTTGCTTCAGTTAGAAACTGATGAGCCTCAAGCAGAGGTAGGTGTAGACAGGACACAACAAACTTTCAATAGGAAATTGAAAAAGAATGTAGGAAAGTCATCGAAAAGGAAGAAAGTTTTGTTGTTAGGCAGTTCTCATGCCAGAGGTGTAGGCCAACTTCTGCAGGAGGAATTAGGACCAGAATACCAGGTCACAAATTTTTTCAAACCAAGTGCTAGTCTGGATCAGGTGACAGAGGATTTAGGTTCACTCTGTAAAGGATTTACCAGGGAAGACACCGTGGTTATTGTGGGAGGGCCAGGGAACAGCATCGACAGAGATCCTGGGTACAGTATAGAGTGTGACCTGGTAAAGATTGCGCCGGCATCGAGACACACCAATGTTGAATTTGTATCTGTCCTGAGACGCCATGACCGGCCTCATTTGAACTCTTCTGTTGGGAGAGTTAATTTGGAGTTGGAACGGCTGCTTGGGTCGGGTGCGGGGGCTTATATTGGTGTGGTTCCTGTTGATTATCTCAGTAGGTGGGACTATACCAGGAATGGCCTACATCTCAACAGGAAAGGGAAGGGGAAACTGGCTGGGGTAATAGCAGGAAATTTAAGGGGGGGAGGCACTGCCATGAATGGTAAAATACCAGTGGTTACAGGTGTTGGAGCAGCACCTTTTTTAGGATAGGTAAGACAGAAAGATGTCAAGTTCTACGAGAGGTCAGGATTGAAACAAATCTTCAGTTTAGGAAAGAAATTAAACAGCACAATTCTAGCACATTGGATCACCAATCACAGCTATCAATTATAAATTTTCACCAATCACGAGAAATTTTATCTCCACCAAGTTGTATCTCAGTCCTAGGTAATTGCATTCATGAATTAAAGTCACCCAACCCAATTGACATAATCTGCCTCTCTGAACACCATGTGACCACTGGTATAGGAACTAGGCCTAAGCACAATGAGAAACTCAGACAGGAGAGTGCTGCAAATGTTAGAATAAGGAAAGGTTCTCATAAAAGTATAATTAAAAATAATGTAAGTATATTTCATCAAAATATTGAGAGTTTAAAGAATAAAGTAGATGAGCTTCTGGTTTGTTTAGAAGATTTAGAAGCTGAGAATGAAATAGATATACTATGCCTGTCTGAGCATCACATTGTTACTGATATGAATAAGGTAAATGTAAGTGGTTATAAGCTCTCTGCACATGTAATGAGAGAAAATATGGAGAAAGGAGGAGTTGCCATATATGTCAAAAGTTATCATTGTGCAAAAAGTATAGAAACAAAAAAGTTTTGTGTAGAGAAACATATAGAAGCATGTGCCTGTGAGCTTAAGTTAAATAAAGGCACATTTATAATTGTAACTGTATATAGGTCCCCATCAGGAAATTTTCATCTATTTCTGAAAAATTTGGACTCCTTGTTGTGCTATCTGTCAGACAGGGGGAAGCAAATTATTATTTGTGGGGACTTCAATGTAGATTCTCTGAAAGAGGGTAATAGGAAAAATGACCTTGAAGTATTACTCTCTTTCAATTTGACACCCGTTATTGATTTTCCTACTCGGGTGGTAAAGGATAGCAGCTCACTGATAGATAACTTCTTTATAGACCAAGATAAGTTTGACCAGATAAATGCTCAGCCTGTTGAGAATGGTCTTTCTGATCATGGTGCACAGCTAGTTACAATATATGACATAGCTCCATTCAGCAATACTAAACAGTCCTCCAAAGTAGTACGTTCAGTCAACGATTTAACAATTGCAAATTTCAGGGAAAGCCTACAGCAGTTAGACTGGGATGAGGTGTACCGTGAACCTGATGCCAATTTAAAATATAATTTATTTCATGACATTTTTGTAAATGCATTTGAAAACTGCTTCCCCAAGAAAATAGTTAAATATACTCGTAAGAAACCTTGTAACAAACCATGGCTTACTAAGGGTATAAAAATATCTTGTAACCGGAAAAGGGAAATGTATCTGACAGCAAGAAAGAGTAGTGACCCAGAAACTATATTAAGAAAAGTTATTAAAAAATCCAGGAGTATGTGTATCATGTCTGAAATCAGCAACTCTGATAATAAAATTAAAACAATTTGGAATATTATTAAAAGAGAAACAGGTCAACCAAGAGCAGAGGAAGACAGTATTACCATCAAATTGAATGAAAACTTTACGAACAAAAAGTCAGAAGTTGAAAATATTTTTAATAATCATTTTCTAAATGTTGTGGATATAGTAGGATCCAGGTGTCCATTAGAAGATGCTAGGCTGTTAATGGAAGAGGCCATACCTATGCAATTTGATACAATTGAAATCTCACCCACTTCTCCCTCTGAAATTAGGAAAATAATAAACTTGCTTAAAAGCAAAAACTCACATGGAATTGATGGGATTTCCAGCAAAATACTAAAAGCTTGTTCTCAACAGATAAGTAAGATTCTCAGCCACCTGTGTAATAGCTCTCTGGAACAGGGCATTTTCCCTGATAGACTGAAATATGCTATTGTTATACCTTTGCATAAAAAGGGGGATAGATCTGATGTCAACAATTACCGTCCAATCTCCCTTCTAACAGCTTTATCCAAAATTTTTGAGAAAGTAATGTATTCAAGAGTAGCTTCACATATCTGTAAAAATGAAGTACTAACAAAATGTCAGTTTGGTTTCCAGAAAGGTTTTTCAACAGAAAATGCCATATATGCTTTCACCAGTCAAATTTTGAATGATCTGAATAACCGAACACCACCCATTGGGATTTTTTGTGATCTCTCAAAGGCTTTTGATTGTGTAAATCATGAAATTCTGCTAGACAAGCTCAAGTATTGTGGCATGAGTGGGACAGTGCACAAATGGTTTAATTCGTACCTAACTGGAAGAGTGCAGAAAGTTGAAAGAAGTAGTTCTCGTACATGCAAAGATCAGCACATTCCTCAAACTGGGGGAACTATCAAGAATGGGGTTCCACAAGGGTCAGTCTTGGGTCCTTTGTTGTTCTTATTATATATTAATGACTTGCCATTCTATATTCATGAAGAGGCAAAGTTAGTTCTCTTCGCTGATGATACAAGTATAGTAATCACACCTGAGAAACAAGAATTAACTGATGAAATTGTCAATACTGTCTTTCAGAAAATTACTAAGTGGTTCCTTGTAAACGGACTCTCACTGAATTTTGATAAGACACAGTACATACAGTTCCGTACAGTGAATGGTATGATGCCATTAATAAATATAGACCTTAATCAGAAGCATATAGCTAAGGTAGAATATTCCAAATTTTTAGGTATGTCCATTGATGAGAGATTAAATTGGAAGAAACACATTGATGATCTGCTGAAACGTTTGAGTTCAGCTACTTATGCAATAAGGGTAATTGCAAATTTTGGTGATAAACATCTTAGTAAATTAGCTTACTACGCCTATTTTCACTCATTGCTTTCATATGGCATCATATTTTGGGGTAATTCATCACTGAGGAATAAAGTATTTATTGCACAAAAGCGTGTAATCAGAATAATAGCTGGAGTCCACCCAAGATCATCCTGCAGACATTTATTTAAGGATCTAGGGATATTCACAGTAGCTTCTCAGTATATATACTCTCTTATGAAATTTGTTATTAACAACCAAACCCAATTCAAAAGTAATAGCAGTGTGCATAACTACAGTACTAGGAGAAAGGACGATCTTCACTATTCAAGATTAAATCTAACTTTGGCACAGAAAGGGGTGAATTATACTGGCACTAAAGTCTTTGGTCACTTACCAAATAGTATCAAAAGTCTGACAGATAACCAACAAGTATTTAAGAAGAAATTAAAAGAATTTCTGAATGACAACTCCTTCTACTCCATAGAGGAATTTTTAGATATAAATTAAGAAAAAAAAGAAAAAAACAAAAATATAAAAAAAAATAAATAAAAATAAAAAATAAAGAAAAACAAAAAACAAAAAAAATTGTTTTATTAACTTAAGTATGTTGTTAAATTAACCTAATTATGTCATGTATTGGAAAATTCGACTCGTTCCACATCATTACGAAATATCGTATTCATGATCCATGGAACTAGTATTAATCTAATCTAATCTAATCTAATGATTCTATTACATCAAATATCCAGAACATCACTTTTCATGTAGCACATGTAGCTGACATAACTGAAGTTTCACATAATAAAATGACAAAAGAGAATGTGTATTTAGATTTACTAATGCATGAAGATAAGAGTTACGAGAAATTAATAGACATAATTTTAAATGTTACATGATGTATCGGAGTTCGTATCACTAGGGCTGGTGGCAGTGACAGTTACAATCCTTATAGAATAGAGACAATCATTCACTACAGTTTCTACTGCAATGAGGCCAGAGGCATGACTCTGCAGTGTGTTCAGATAGTGCAGCTACCCCACTGTCATTAAAAACTTGGCAGTAGCAAACTACATGTAGGAGGTGTGGACAGCGATGACACGCACCGGCAATGGCTGCCATGCATGCGGCAGTGCAAGAAAAGGAGAGTAATGGGTAGTGGAGGTGCGTTCTTGTGTGGCTGTGCTTATTGTGAATATGACAGCCGTGTTGAAGGCTGTGCAGTTTCACCATGGGGTCTGCTGCTTGTAGCACAGCATTCATAGATGACAGGAATCTTGAAGTGATTCAAAACTTTACTATCTTACTTGAAACTTGCTACATAGGACAATTTACTCAACCAATGCTTTCTTCTCTCTTGAGGTAACAGCAGCAAAAAATAAAAGTACACTTCATTTGCACATTATTAATCATATTATTGTTGGTAGACATCGTATATACTGTAAGGGGAAAAAGGTGGGATCATGAACCAAAGTTAATGGAATATATTCTGATTTAAGTCATGTATTCAAAAGACCAAATATGTCATTCACAGATAATACAGAAACAAAACAACAGAAAGTACTAAATACATTTCCACCAAGGACACTGTTTTACAGAATTTAAGTAAAAATATAAACATCTAGAAACTAAATCAATAGGTATCATGTACAATACCAGATAAAACAATAATTGTATCTCATGAATGTTCAATAAATCCTAACTCTCTAATCAGATCAAACGAAACACTTTAAAGTCTCTAGCCACCATGTGGTATGCGAATCAGTGAAATTAGTATCATTTTGGCTTACAAGATGTTAAACACTGAAAGAGGTTCAACTTTAAGCTACTTTCCAAAATTGATAGTGATGACAAAAAATAAGAAGGGATATGAAAACCAAGTATGAGGTGAATTCTTCCTCTCGTATGCAAAAGTAGAATATCACCTGTGTATTACAGCCCCCCTGCAGACAGTCTGTGGCAGGCACCATCCCAGCAAACAGCACTTCCCTTGGCAGACAGGACACGGAGTAAACATGCCAACTGGTAGCCAGGCAGTGTCCCAGCGACCGGCCTCTACCTACACAGTCATTGGAACCGAATGCCCCAACTACCCACGACGCTGGCAAAACAGAGACCACCAACGAAGTTGGCATATAAATGTTACATCAACTGCAGAGGTAATGCTATCCCCTGGGGGCACTGCCAGATATCTCTGACCTGTCATCGGACATTTCACGATTATAGACAAGTGCAGATGGGAATATAAACTGGAATACAAGAGCTTTTCACCACTGGTTGGGCCCTTTCATCAACATGCATCTGTCGAAAACAAAATGCGCCAGATATATTCTGCCCACACATCGCAGAATTTTTGTCATTTAAGATTGGTAGTTACGTAACGCAGTGAAGATATTAAAATTCTTAGTAATAGACCAATAGACAAAAGGAACAAATCATAAAAATAATCTTAGAATTCTGTCACAATGAATTTAAAATAATAGTACAAAACATGTAAATCACAATTAAACAGTGCAGTATGTGTCCATAAACACAAATGAATATTAAATATATTCAATAAAGAATGAACTGATGTAGTGTCACATGATAACAAAAAGTATAATAATGTGATTGAAATAATGACTATGAGAAACAGTGAATTTAAAATAAAATAGTGGAGTAGCAAATTAATTATAATAAAATAATAGTTCCGCATGTAGACATAAATTTGTTACAAAAAATTGAATAAAAATTCAACTATAATATCATGTCACATATCAACATAAAAAGTAATAATATGTCTCAGATAATGAGAAATATTGACTATTTTACAATTTTAACAAAAATATATGCACACACATTTCGGCAGAGTTTATGGGGGGCTTGGAACTAGCAGTGGTAAATGTTTTTTATGCGCTGAATGATGAGGCAGTGTCTAAAGTTTGTTAGACACACTAGATGTTGGCCAACAACTAAGGGTAAAACTGGCTAGTGTCCTTGCTATATTTATGGAACATAGTACTTTATAGAGAAACATGTAAGGAACAATGAACTACAGGTTGTGCACAGCACTGAACACATTAACTGGACAACAGTAATACAGATTGCAGAATAGGCAGAGCACTCATTTGCAATTGCTTAAATAATACCTGCTCCTGCAGGTGCTGTGGCATTGGCCAGGGAGAAAAAGGCTTCCGTGAGGCTGCCTTTTGCTGAACACAGTGAGGGAAAGTGGTGATAAGCTGCGTAATGTCCCCATTTATGACTGGCCAGTACACATGCCATTGGGCCAAAGCTTTGTTGCAAGAGGCCCCTCAAGGACCAACATGCAAAAGCCGCAGTACATTACAGTGTAAGGAAGCGGGAACCACAACCCGGGGACCAGTGTCCTCCGTAGCTAACAAAAGAAGCCTATGAAACACAGAAAGGCGATGCTGGGGGGAGTAGTTGTAATGCAAGCAATCTGAAGCATGGCCTGGGGGTTTTTCCGGCCAATCGTGCTGTACAAAAGAAAAGACCTGACTAAGTCCAGAATCCGTGGCGATGACCAATGCATTTGTCACACTAGTGATGGGAAAACCATCCACCACATTCAGGTTCTTAACATCTAAATAGAAACAAAGCAGCTCATCCTGATTGAATGTTGGGTCCAGCCCAGTCGTAAGACGAGATAAAGCATTGGCATTGGCATGTTTTGCCATCACCCAGTAGTGGATCTGATAGTGATAATGGGAGAGGAAGAGAGCCCGCTGCTGCAAACAATGCACTGCCTTGCCTGGCATGGAAGCTGAACGGTTAAAAAGAACAACCAATGGCTTGTAATCTGTGATTAAATGAAACTTAGAGCCATACTAGAAGATGTGAAATTTCTTGAGGCCAAATGCAGTCGCTAAGGTCTCTTTCTCAGTCTGAGAATACTGCTGCTGAACGGGTGTTAAAAGTCTTAGAGGCATGAACAACGGGTCATTCAAACCCGTCCATGTATTTGTGCACCAACACAGTGCCAAGACCGTGCTGAGAGGCATCTGTGGCCAACATGAGATGCCGACCCGGCTGGAAAGATTGACGCTGAAATTTAAGTGAAGCAAATGCTCAGTCACATGCTGGGGACCAGAAAAAGACACATTTTTATGCAAAAGCACTTGCAGGGGTTGAACAACAGTGGATGCGTCCAATAATAACTATATAGTACACAACATTACCTAGAAACGCCTGCAGTGCCTTAATGGAGGTCAGCTGCAGCAGAGCCACAGTTGAGTCAATATTGTGATGCAATGGTCTGACCCCTGTGTACAAAACCTCAAAACCTAGGTACTCAACTAACAGCTGAAAAAAAACTGAGATTTGACATGTCTGCACTTGAGACCTGCAGCCTGGAAAACAGAAAACAACGTTCAGAGATTTTTATGGTGTTATTCAATGAAAGAACCCGAAACAACAACACTGTCAGGGTATGTGTGTATTACGGACTGTGCGTTAATCATGAAACTGAAGTTGCCACACTAAATGTACCTGATGCTCAATGGAGGAATCGAAAGTGTGAAATGCATCTAACCCAAACAGGCCTGCAGTATCGAACAACAGATTTGTTAGGGACAGGAGTGGAGAACTGACCTAGGATTTGGAATCTGCTGTTTTTGTGGTTAACCAACTTCCGTGAAATCTGTGTGAGAGGAGGGGAGCCCAAGTCTACGTATGTTTGTGTATTTACTTAAGTCATTGGCATTTTCAGCAGTTTACTAAACACACACAAGTCAATAAACAATTTGCTCAAGGAAACAATCATTGTAGAGGTACAGTTTTTGTCCATCAGTACTACTGTGTCCATCACATTTGGAGAGGAGTTACACACCAATGCAATGTGGCCTTTCTCTTGACGCTTGTTGCAAACTCTCCAACACTTAGAGCATGCAGCATGCTCATGTTGGGCGAAGCAGTACGGGCAAGATAGAAGATGGAAAGGGGGGAGGGGGCGGCATGCAGCTGCTGCTGTGATGTGTCCTGTTGCTGCTATGGCTGTAACTGATGCTGCCCCTTGCAATGCTGAGTCAAAGTTTGTGCTGCTGCAGTGGCGTCCCTGTCACCCTGAACACTTGCAGCATGCCTAACCAGGGTGGACTGAGCATCTTCGAATACCTCCCCCCACACAGATATGTGATTGCCTGCAACCCTTGACACTTCAAAGGACTGTGCTATATTGGGCACATCTATAAACATCAGATTCTCACATTGAAGTGCTTTTTTGCATACTTCTCTATCTGTGGCGAGACAAATAGTAATATCATGTATCGTGTGATCAGCGTATGATATGTGATGGGTACTAGTGACAAATTTACAATGATGGCTCAACCCTCATAATTCTGCAGCCCAGGCTTTGTAAGATTGTTTTTGGCATTTCTAAATTCTACACTTGTTGCAATGACGTGTGACAGTAATATGTTCATCAAATGTTGAACTGGCTGTTTCTTGCAAAGGTGCAAGTTGGCACAACAACTAATAAATGGACACCAAAAGCTAGGAAAGAAAGAAAGCCCTACACAGGTTTTCATCATCCACGCAAAGAAACATGGAAATATTGGTGTATCCGTGTCTTGTAGGAATCCCAATCTTCAGTCAATTCATCGTATGCTGGCAAGTGTGGCTGTTGCACTTCTGGGAGAGTGACCTGCCACGAACACACAAATGCCACTTGATTTAGAGCAGTGGCAAGAGCCTGCTGTTATTCCGCTAAAGGTTGCTGTTGGGCAGTGATAGGTGGGAGTATTTCTTTCATTGAGATGTTCATCGGGTGACTTACCACTGACACTAACATGCAGAGAAAATGTAATCCCATCCTCCTTGTCAAATTTGCTGCAGCAACAAGAACAACCACGATTTATGGAGCATAGTGCTTTATAGAGAAACACGTAAGATACAATGAAGTAAAGGTTATGCATAGCCCTGAACACATTGACTGTACGACAGAAATACAGGTTACAGAGAGGCTGAGCATTCATTTGTGATCGCTTAAATAATACATGTCTTTGTGGGTCAGCAGAGCACGCCAGGGGGCTGACCCAGGTGCCCTCTGTAAGTGGGCCTGTGAACTGTATGGACACACATTTTCTGAAGTTGCTTGCATCGTGAGTGAAGGTACATGAGTTCTGTCAAGCAGAATGAGCAAATCAAAGATTTATGATGTACTACATAAAGTATATCAGGTTTGTAGTTATCTTGAGCAGCATGGTATGGGTGTTGGCTATGAATGTGTACACCGAGATACTTTGAGTACATGCGCTTCCAGTCTCCAGTGGGAAGCCACACAGTGCTGGCCATTGATTAAGGTGTCCCCTAGACATGGTGGCAAGGTGGGTTGTGGGTTCCACCAGTTACATGTGGTGCAGATCAGCACCTGTCCACTTTGCCACCATCATGGCTGATGCCTGGTAGACCAGCTTGTTTTCACAGTATCTCCTCTATGAGTCATCCCATTTACATACGCAGCTTGTCAGTTATTCTGCCACCCTTGGTGGGCTCTGTACAGTGCCTTGTCTCTTCTCTCTCCTCACTGTTGTGGCCAGTGCTAGTGGGAGTCCTCCATCAGACACCCATGCAGTACAATTAAATAACTAAGATAATTAGTAAACTATTGAATTGTATGTAGCTTTATGTGAGAAACATACATCATCTGATTCAAATAATCTATATGAAACCTAACCTTAGTTATGTACCCAGATGGATACAACATTTTACTTTTAAAATAATATTTACATTACACAAATTATGAAGTCTTATTTAATTAAAAATGAATATGAGACAAATAATATACAAAGAACCCTTCTCATCTGCACAAGAGAGATGTAATTTTATAATTGTATTTTAAGCATCAAATCTTACATTATTAAAATGAACATTCTCAAAAGTAAAATAGAGAAAGAATCCTTGTCCTCTGGACAACAGGGATGTGATTTTATTGTACATCATGTTCTTTCTTGAAATAAGCATTGATGATAAAAAAAAATATTTATATCACAAACTTTTGCAGAGAGAAATTCCACTAAATCCTCCACTGACTCAAGTGACAGTAAGATGGTGTGGCTCAGTGGTCACAGTAACATGGGACTACGTCAGCGCGTACATTGTGTAAAGTATAAGTACATTTGTCCATATGCAATAAAGCTTACAGTGGAAACATGACTTCAGTGCTCCTGAAAATTAATAAAATGTTATGACAGAGAGAGCCTCATACAAAAATCTAAGCATTTCTGAGGTTAACACCATTCTCAGTACTTTTCTGACTTTGCTCATCTCTGTATGTCCTCTTTTCATGACTGGCTAAAAGGTAATGACATGCTGTAGTTTTAGAGTCTTTACTAAAAGGAAATTCTCAATAATCCCACTCACTTTCTAATTGAGGATCAAAATCAGGACACTCAACCAATCCCAACAGATTCATCATCAAATCAGAATCACAGTAATATCATCATCATCATCATCATCATCATCATCATCATAATACTACTGCATCATATCACTCAACAAGGAATTCCACAATATGCCATGTATAACATATATCTATAAACCAGTCAGTCAGATTTAATAAATTGAGTCAATAGATTATGAAAGTGCAAAAAAAGAAAAAAGAATGGTATACTCTTTTACAGGAGTCCACTTAACTCAAGATTTATTGTTGCAACATACATGAAATGATTACATTTACAGATCAATAGCACAAGCAGTTCTGAGGTACCAGGTATCGACCCATGCTGCAACACCCATATAAGTACGTGGTGGAGCCTCCACGGGAGCTAATCCAGGCACTGACTCTGGCATTCAGTCAATCACACAGATGGCGAATACTGTCCTGGGATACATTAAACCACATCTGCTCAACCTGTTCATGTAGTTCTGTAAGAGTTGCTGGTTGATGAGTCATGCGAGTTGCTTCTCATCCTCTCATATCCAGCACTTGCACTGTTGGAGACAAATCTGGGGATCGTGCTAGCCAATGAAGTTGCTCTGTCTTCCAGAGCACATTGAACTTCATAGGCAGTTTGTGGGTGGGCATTTTCCTGCTGGAATAACACGTCATCTTCCTGTTGCAAGAACAGCAAAAGAACAGGTCTAACAACATTGTGCATGTACCAAGCGCTGGTTAGTGAAGCCCTCAGAAACATCAAAGGTGTACAAGACTTTTAGTTTATCGCACCCCAGACTATAAGGCCTGGCGTGGCCAGTTGTCTTGGATGAATGAACTCTATGAGACAGTGCTCACCAGGTCTACATCATATGGGAAAATGACCATCACTTGCATGCAGACAGAATCTGCTTTCATTGCTGAAGACAAGGCACACCATTCCATCGTCTGAGTGATCCTCTGATGGCACCAGTCTAGCCGTGCATGTTGATGCTGTGGTGTGAGTGGAAGACGGGCTAGAGATGTGCTTGCTTGTAGTCTCACTGTAACAACCAGTATACAACAGTTTGTGTTGACATGTCTGGGCTCAAAAGCCTTCTTATCTGTGCTATGGTAGCTGTACTAATTGCCATTGCAGCCCTTACAATATGATGATCCTGGCAGGCATCTCTACTGTGTGGACATCCAGAACCTCATGTACGGGTGTGAGAACAGTCACATGACTACTGATACCAGCATCATCACACAACTGATGCAGCATGTCTAACTTGGGTAGCAATTCTCTGAAAGCCCACTACTCAGAAGGCCACAATTTGACCCCTTTCTAAATCACTTGAATGGTTGTTGGAAGTACGAGTGCATCTCCGTGGCATGGTTGCCTGCTTACTCCACACTTTTGCATCACACTGAACCTTCTGGCTGTGAGCAATCCCTATTAAAGGGTAGACACAGATGGCACTCTGGCTGCTATGCCACTACACTATCTGATAGCGGACAACGTTGAAACCATTATCCCTCAGGTGACATATGCCATCATCAGATCAAATTTGACATCATCTTTCCGTGTGTACAAACTTTTCTTTCTGACAGTGTAAATAGGAGGGACATTCTGACGATTACCAATACTTAATGATCATATTGAAAGAATCTTCTCCACATTTCACACCAATCGCCATGTGAAGAAAAACACTGTAAAAAAAAAAAAAAAAAAAGATCAATACCTTAATCTTTTCAAACTAGGTTAAAAACCTTGTGACTTGAACTCCACATGAAATGAATCATCAAGCAGTACATGGGAAAAATTCATCATCATCAATTCACCAGTTCTCGAAGGTTCTGAGACTCCGCTGTTCTTTTCTCAGGAACACACGTCAGGTACGGGCTGTGGCTCCAAATTTTGAACAACTGACTTGTGATCTATCACTTGTTCTGGCTACACGTTTGAGTCTGTAACAGCCACAATTGTACTTATTTCCTGTAAACAGTCCCCCTCATTAGTTTTTTTTATACCCTTCTACTTCATTTAAACTTTCTGATACCTATTTGTCAGTTATTCCTCTAGTTTTATATGATTCCGCGCGATCACCTTTGTTTGTTCTATTCTGACACAGATTCAGCCTCCAGTTTTTGCCTAATTTCTATACTCTGCTTGTCCAGCTTGATTGATGATGTATTAAGGTCAAGAAAAATCATCAGATTTAATCAAAAAATATGTTATGTCTTTACATTTTTCAATCTATGTAAGGAATGCTGTGAAACCTTATTGTTCCAATTAGTTTCGCCATTGTTTCTAGTTTATGTGGGTAACCAGAGCTTACTTTGTGTCTACTGAATACAAGTGACTGGTGATCTACTCATTTAAATAAAATGTCTGACAGACAGGGGAAGTTTTTTCAAATTTAAATAAAATTTAATTCTCCTTACCAACTCATTCCATACCATTAATAGAATAATTATCCAATTACAATCATGTAGATACTACCTAAAAGTTTTCTCTGCAATCTTTCGTGCAACAAACGTGTTCCATATTATAATGTACCTCGTGAATATGATGTGTGGATCATGGAACTAACTAATGGACACTTCGGTGAGCTTCCAATCTCCTCAATGTACTTACTATTACTCTGTAGTAGTTTCACCTCCTTCGATTTGCTTAAAAAGCCTTGTATGAAATCTATGTAACTGATGTTGTGCATGAAGTTTTGGTTAATTTTGCATATGTCAGTATTGCCAGTAACATATTTACTTTCTAATTTCAGTGACTTGATAACTGAACCTTTCTGTTGCTTCCCTTTCATCTTTTCCATTACATTCTATGCAGTTTTGATCTTAGAATAAATATAATGAAAGGAGTGAAGGTAACAACTCATTGTATAGTGAAGACATTGAGCACATTTAAAAAACTAGTGCTCCGATCCTCTTTTGTACTATTTCTTAAGACCTCACAGTATTTTATGTAATGACCTACTGATTCTGATGCCTTGTGTTACCCCCACTGGTTGTTTATCACTACTGGAATTGTGTTTTATGCATCTTAGTAGAAAGTAACTGCCATAAAACTCGATAAATGCATTGTATTTATCATTCAATCTGTGTGCACTGTTCACCATTTAGAATTGTCACCGTAAGGTAATCAACCTCCTCTGATAACACGTTAGTAACTCCTTTTGTGTGTGTGTGTGTGTGTGTAAGGTAATCAACCTCCTCTGATAACACGTTAGTAACTCCTTTTGTGTGTGTGTGTGTGTGTGTGTGTGTGTGTGTGTGTGTGTGTGTGTGTGTGTGTGTATGTGTGTGTGTGTGTGTACGTACCTTTACGGTGGGAATTCTATATGGTGAACAGTGCACACAGATTGAATGATAAATACAACACGTTTATCAAGTATGATGGCAGTTACTTTCTACTAATATGCATAAAACACAATTCCAGTAGTGACAGTCAACTGGTGTGTGTAACAAAGCATAAGAATCAGGCACGTTTGTGTTTTATGGCTTTTACAAACACTATTTTCTCATTTTTCTGATTTTTTCGAGGGAAAGTATATCCTGCTTCAGAGAATTTATGACATAGTTTTAATTTCTCTGTGTGTTTGGTCATTACTGCCTTTGTGTCTACCATTACAGAGAAGTGAAATTTTGTTACAGGAAATTTTGATGGATGTTCCAAGGAAGGGAAAGACGAAATTGGGGCTATGTGCACAATCCTGCCTCTGGAATATGAGGACAAGTTGGCATACTATAAAGATCATATTGCCCAGTTACATGACATGAAGAACAAAATCAGAAGGGAAACATTAGCAGAAAGAAAAAAACTGTATGAACTTTTCACAGCAGAAGTTTCTCGGTACAAAATTACTTATTACTATTATTTTGTAATAATGTTCTTTTATGGTATTATATTTATACTTTGAAAATTTTTGTGCAATAATAAATATTATATCATTTGTCAACAATAGTCACTAGTTTTAAATTGAAAAAATACCATAGCAGCTGCATCAGTAAGAATACAAACTTATGGGACTATTACCTCAGTAGAAAAATATTCTGTTAAGCAGTAGAAATCTGAAGCGCTAACAAGAAACTCCTTGTGTGCAAGTTCACAAGTTCAGTCTTTAGTAAAGCTCATTTAAATTTTTGTGTTAACAATTGTGGCAGGAAAAATGTTAGCTGGTAATGACTCACCATATGCATCATGAGGGCAACAGAAAATTATTGTCCAGGATGTGCAGAAATCAACCTTCTATGGGATATATGTATTACACTTCACAAAATGGACATCATTGACATTCAAAAAATGTTCAAAACAAACAGTTAACTTGTACCATGTACACCGAATGGAAAATGGTGTCCCACAGTGACCACAAAGGTTCACACCATCAAGATCAAAGGCAAACTTCCTGGTAGCTACTCCCTCAGGATCTCGGCATTCATTTACTGTGTATAGGCTTGGTGGGCCTGGTGGCCATGGAGTTCC
The DNA here is from genome assembly GCF_021461395.2 of Schistocerca americana. NCBI lineage: Eukaryota > Metazoa > Arthropoda > Insecta > Orthoptera > Acrididae > Schistocerca > Schistocerca americana. Next base: position 868,020,135 of record NC_060130.1, read on the forward strand.
TGAGCTGGGGACTAGTAAGCACCGCCAGTCCCCTTCACCATGAGTTCTGGGCATGCTTCAGCAACCACTGTATGGTGTGGCAGTGGAACATTGTGTATCACAGGGAACGGGGATCTTGGCTTAACTGCCCGGATTGCAAGGATGGTAAAAACCTCTATGAAAAACCCCTCAATCTCAAAGTGTGCTACCCACTGATGAGGTGCATGTTGTTGAGGTGGAACAGTCATTAGCGGGGAACCTCTGGGGACCCTGCTGCACCTCAGTTGTATTAGGCTTACTTAGACTTAGGCACTTATTTCCCTAGCAGCTTGTGGGACCAAGCTGGAACCCTCAAAATTATCTCTTCCTCTATCTCCTCCTCCTCCCCCACCCCCACCCTCACCCCCTTCCCCTCCTCCTCCCCCCCTCCCCCCTCCTCCTCCTCTCAGTGAAAATGGTGGGCCACTGGTAACTATTAACACCAAATCAAATATGAGGGCTGGTGCAGCCAGTCCTTCTGACTCAGGAGTAAAGTCTAAGAGTTTTGGGTTTACTAACAGAACACATGCTGGCAGTCAAAATGTGTTTTTAATAGTAAAAAGGAAAGAAGGCAGCTTCAAGAAAGTTTTGCCTTTCTATATTCAAAAAGGGTTATAAGGCAATGCGGGCAGTTTAAAATCAGTTATGCGATTGCATGGCCTTGAGGTAGCGTTCTTGTTTCCCACACACGGGGTCCCGGGTTCGATTCTCGGCGGATTCAGGGATTTTTCCAGCCTCTAGAAGAGTGGGTGTCTTCATCATCATCATCATCATCATCATCATCATCATCAATCATCCTCATTATGGTCGGAGGAAGGCCATGGCAAACCACCTCCACTAGGACCTTGCCTAGCACAGCGGTGCGGGTCTCCCGCATCGTCCCCTATGCTCCTCGGAGTATGGGACCTCATCATCATCATCATCATCATCATCGTGCAATTGCCTAATGGGACACTTGGTGGAAACACCTGACTCCAACAAGTTACGAACCTACAGAAAGTGCATTGCCTTGGGGAATATGCCATCAAAAGTGAGCTGCACACCACCTTGAATTACAGCAAAGGTGTTGTGACATGCAGGGATCCGGTGGATATTTCCAAGGAGGAACTGAAAGATGAGTGGGCTCTCTAAGCTATACTGAGCATGCAAAATGTCATGAAGTGGGTGGATGGGGATCTTATAAAATCAAACTCCTTTATCTTGACATTTAATTGCATGAAACTTCCTGAGTATGTTAAGGCAGGTTTACTTCATCTAAGCACACATCATGATGTACTCAACCCAATGAGGTGTTTCAAATGTCAGCATTTTGGGTATACTACTCTTTGTTTTCACGGAGAAGCTACTTGTGGCAAATGCAGTAAGGCCGCTGACATATGTGTCCCTTGTTCCTCTCCACTGAAGTATGTGAACTGCTCTGGAGCTCACTCTGTCTGGAGTTGAGACTGTAGCGTGTATCTGGAAGAATGGAAGATACAAGAACTTAAGACTATGAACTGCATCCCATATAAAGAGGTCAAATAAATGTATAAAGCCATGCTGCCCCCAACTTTAACTGCCTCCTGCACTGCGGCTCTTAAACAGCCACTGCAGAAAGCTGATGCTGCAACACGAAAAGAGGTTTCTAGTGTCAGCACTAATATCTGCATTTGTCTGTGCACTTGCGCTGCTGCTGTCCATCCCCCCAGAACTCCAGGAAACGCCATGAATGCCATCATTGTGGAGTGCCCCTCCAAAGGTTCAGCCTGATATGCTGGCCAGTGCTGCTGCAACCACAGCTGCAGTTGTGGCTGCAAAGCTTACACAGGGGAAAAAATCTATGGAAAAACATTCACCACAGATGCAATCAGAAAGTAATCAGTCTGATGACGATGTTACCCTCAATGACATCTATCTCAATTCTTCTTTAGAGGTGATGGCTCTTGATGTTGGTCTGGGGCAATCATCTTGGTCCAAGACTGAGCCTCCATCAATTGTGGGCTCCGCTCCATGGCAGAAAGTCAGGACGAAAATGCTACCCCTGTGATAGATGGCTCCCACCCTCCAGTGGAGTGTTAATGGGTTCAGGACACATGTCAAGGAACTGAAGCTTCTAGCACAGGAACACTTCCTGTGCATGTGTTTGCAGGAAACACATTTTAAAGCATCTGATGGGGCACTACACTCTATTGCAAGAATGACCTGACTGGAGAAGGGGCCAAGGGAGGGGTTACTGTGTTCATAAGTAACATGCACCAATTCTCTGCTCTCCCCTATCTATTGACCTGCAAGCAGTTGCAGTTGAAATTCATGAACTTCGGAGGATTACAGTTTGCTCACTGGATTTACCTTTGCTAGATGCAGTAGACTCTTAGGCTCTCACAGATCTTATGGATCTTACAGAACAACTCCCCAAACCATTTCTCCTTCTGGGAGACTTCAATGCCCATCATATCCTGTTGGACTTGACCTCTACTTGCCCTTGGGGTTGGGTTTTGGAGAGCCTCCTGACACCTCAAGAGCTGTGCATCCTAAACGCTGGTACTCCCACACATTTCTGTTTTGCTACTGGGTCATTCTCAGCCATTGGCCTTTCTCCCTGCTTTCCAGCCCTCACAGACTGTTCAGTGGGAAATTATTGATAATCTTCATTCCAGTCTCCATTTCCCACTCCGCATTTACCTACTGAATGGAGGATTGCTTGAACATATTCCACCAAAATGGATGGTCAGCAGGGCTAACTGGATGCTGTTCAGACAGCTGCCATTGTTCGAACACCATGACAGCATCCAGGAATGGGTGGACCACATCACACGAATGGCTCATTGTGCCGATGACTTATCCATCCCAAAGTCTTCCAATCATCTTGGTGGGCTAATAAGTGCCATTCAGCTATCTGGAACAGGTGGCTCTTCGGTGGTTTAAGTGCCGCCCAACAGCAGACAACCTCATAGCCTTTCGAGTTGTGAGAGCCAAGGCTCGACTCATAATTAAGGAGAGTAAGAGAAGGTCATGGCAAGAGATATTGGACTCCATCAACTCTTCCCTCCATCAACTATTCCACTTGTTCTACCAAAGTATGGGAAGCCATCTGGAGGACTTCTGATAAACACAGTCTTTTACCAATGACAGTGCTGAAACATGAGTGTCTCCAGACAATGCCCGGAGACATTGCTCAGACACTGGCAGAGAATTTTGTAAACACTGCTGTCAATACAAGCCAGGATCTGGAATTTTGTTGCTACTGTGCAACTATAGAGAGGGGAAAGTTGGACTTCAGATCCAACGGTTCTGAGTCTTACAACTCCCCTTTCTCCATGCGAGAGCTGGAATTGGTGCTCTATGAGACATTTGACACTGCACCTGATCACGACCAAATCCGGTAGTGCATGCCAGCAGTATCAAATGAAATACTCTTTGAATGTTTTAATTTAATATGGCAGGAAAAGACCACTCATTTTCCAGTAATTATTGGAGTCTCACCTTAATGAGCTGAGTAGGAAAGACCCTGGAACGAATGGTTAACCATCATCTGATCTGCTTGTTACAGACCAGGCAGCTCCTTCGCCCCTCTCAGTGTGGATTCTGGAGATTTCAATGCACTGTCGACAACCTGACCCTGCTAGAAATGGCTATTCAGCAGGCTTTCCTACATAAACATCACTGTATCGACATATTCTTCGATATCAGTAATGCGTATGTTACTACATGGAGAGACAGTATTTTTTTTTTTTTTTTTTTTTTTAGGGACTGGAGTTGGTTATATGTTGTCAGATCATTTTGAGCATGGTGTCCCTCAGGGCATTGTTTTAAGTGTTACCCCGTTTGCCATAACCATAAACAGTATCACGTCTATGGTAAGGAGTCCTGTACGGTGCTCCTTATTTGTGGATGATTGTGCTGTTTTCTGTTCCCCCTCCACTGTTGCAACAGCAAGCCATCAATTGCAACCTATAGTGCGGAGGTTAGAGGAGTGGGCTGTAAAGACGGTATTTCAATTTTTGGCAGATAAGTGTTATATGTGTGTGTGTGGGGGGGGGGGGGGGGGGGGGGTCTTCTCATATTTTCAATGTATTTTATTTATTTATTTACACATCGAGTTCCATAGGACCAAATTGAGGAGCAAAGCTCTAAGGTCATCGAACGTGTCAGTACATGAAATTGCAACATAAAAGTAATGACAGATAAAAATAAATATTTATGAACTCGAAAAAAGTCAGTCCATATGTTTAAGTAAGTGCAATCAACAATACAATAAGAATCTGCTTAATTTTTCAAGGAACTCCTCGACATAATAGAAAGAGTGACCCATGAGGAAACTCTCCAGTTTCGATTTGAAAGCGCATGGAGTACTGCTAAGATTTTTGCATTTGAGAGGTAGCTTATTGAAAATGGATGCAGCAGTACACTACACACCTTTTTGCACAAGAGTTAAGGAAGTCCGATCCAAATGCAGGTTTGATTTCTGCCGAGTATTAACCGAGCGATAGCTGCTTATTCTTGGGAATAAGCTGATATTGTTAACAAGAAATGACAGTAAGGAATATATATATTGAGAGAAAAATGTCAAAATACCCAGACTTGTGAACAGGGGTCAACAAGAGGTTCGTGAACTTACACCACTTATTGCCCGAACCGCCCGTTTCTGAGCCAAAAATATCCTTTTAGAATGGGAAGAGTTACCCCAAAATATAATACCATACAACGTAAGGGAATGAAAATAAGCAAAGTAGACTAATTTTCGTGTTGAACAATCACTCACTTCTGATACCATTCGAATAGTAAAAATGGCAGCATTAAGTCTTTGAACAAGAGCCTGAATGTGGGCTTTCCACGACAGCTTACTATCTATATGAACACCTAGTAATTTGAACTGTTCACTTTCACTAATCATATGCCCAGTCTGTGAAATTAAAACGTCAGGTTTTCTTGAATTGTGTGTGAGAAACTGTAAAAACTGAGTCTACCATGATTTAGCATTAGTTTATTTTCTACAAGCCATGAACTTATGTCATGTACTATACTATTTGAAACCGAGCCAGTGTTGCACACAACATCCTTTCCTACCAAGCTAGTGTCATCACCAAACAGATATATTTCGGAGTTACCCGTAATACTAGAGGGCATATCATTTATATAAATAAGGAACAGCAGTGGCCCCAACACTGATCCCTGGGGCACCCCTCACTTGACAGTACCCCACTCAGACCCCACTTCACAGCCGTTATCAACATGGTGAATAACAACCTTTTGCTGCCTGTTGCTAAAGTAAGAAGTGAACCAATTGTGAGCTACTCCCCGTATTCAGAAATGGTCCAACTTCTGGAACAATATTTTGTGATCAACACAATAAAATGCCTTAATTAAATCAAAAAATCTGCCAAGCATTCAAAACCTTTTGTTTAACCCATCCAGTACCTAACAGAGAAAAGAGAATATAGCAGTTTTAGTTGTTAAACGACTTCTAAAGCCGAACTGTACATTTGATAGCAAATCGTTTGATATAAAATGATCAATTATCTCTCCCTACACAGCCTTTTCAATAACTTTTGCAAACATTGATGGCATAAAAATAGGTCTAAAATTATCTACGTTAACCCTTTCTCCCTTTTTATAAAACGGCTTTAACTGAGTACTTTAATCATTCAAGAAACTGACCATTCCTAAAGGAAAAATTACAAATGTGGCTAAATACAGGGCTAACATGTGCAGCATAGTACTTTAATATTCTGATAGACACTCCATCATAACCATGAGAGTCCTTAGTCTGCAGTGATTTAAATATTGACTCAATCTCCATGTTGTCTGTATCACAGAGGAGTATTTCAGACATCAATCTCAGAAAGGCATTTGCCATGAATGTTATATGATTTCCTGTAGAAACTAAATTTTTATTTAATCCACCAGCAAAGCTCAGAACATGATTGTTAAATACTGTACATATATCTGATTTATCAGTAACAGAAATATTTTACTATGAACTGACTTTATATCGTCGAACTTACACTGTTGACCAGACACTTCCTTCACAACTGACCATGTGGTTTTAATTTTATCCTGTGAATTAGCTGTTCTATTTGCATACCCCATACTCTTTGCCTTCCTAATAACATTTTTAAGCAACTTACAATACTGTTTGTAATGGGCTACTGTAGCTTGATTATGACTACTTCTAACATTTTGATATAATTCCTGCTTTGTTCTACAAGATATCCTTATCCCACTAGTCAGCCACTCAACCTGCCTATTACTGTTAGTACCCCATTTGGAATGTTCTCATGGAAAGCAACTCTCAAAGAGCATGAGCAATGTGTTAAGGAAAGCATTGTATTTATCATCTATGTTATTGGGACTATAAACATCCTGCCACTCTTGTTCCTTGACAATGTTTTAAAAACTCTCTATTGCTCTTGGATTAACTTTCCTACATAGTTTGTAATTAAATATGACATTGGTTTGAGTACAAAAGCCTTTTAGTGTTAAAGTTTGTGCATCATGGTCTGGAACGCCATTCACGCTTTTACTAACAGAATTCCCATCTAGTAATGAAGAATGAATAAAAATATTGTCTATGGCTGTGCTACTGTTCCCTTGCACCCTAGATAGAAAAACACAGTCTGCGTCAGATCATATGAATTTAGGAGATCTACCAACATCCTTTTTCCTGCTCCATCATATACCACCATTCACTACACTGTCACCTATAAGCTTTGCCAGCCTCCCCTTCCCATACCTATTGAGGTGCAGGCCATGCCTAGTGAAACCCGGTCTACTGATGGATCCAACTGGCACCACTGAAATGTGGCCCATGCTCTCTGCCATCAGCACCCTCTCCAGCCCCATGTTAATCTGCCTAACAGTCACATTAATATGAGGCCGATCATGACGCTGAAACAGTTGCACAAAATGCACGTTTGTGCCATCAGTTTGAGTAGCTATCTTTACCAGGTCACCACTTACATCATATTCCGCGTACTTATCAAGATTATTCCCTGCTCCACCCTCTATCACTATCTGATCCTCCTTCGTAAAATTCCTACGTAACTCCCCTATGCTGTAGGTCACCTGAGTCAACCCTGCGCTAGGCTTTACAATGCTGGTGACCTGGTACTCACTCCCCAACACTTCCTGCAACTGCTGACCCACACCCCTACCATGCAAACTACCTAGAAACAGAACCTTCTTCTTTCTGTTAGACATTGCAACTGACCTAGACCTCCTAACTGCTGAGGACTGCTGCATATTCCCTACATCTACAGCTACAAGAGGCTCCTCTCCACTCGACTGTGACAGTTGGTCAAATCTATTGCATATATGCAAAGTTAACTGTCTGAATACCTCCTCCTCCTCCTCCTAGCTGCCTTCTTGCCAACTGTCAGTTCCCATCCCCCACCACCCTTCACCCTCCTCAACCTATCTAGTTCCTTCTTTGCGCATTAAAACTGCACCTGAAGGGCACAGATGTTAGCTCCTGCTGCTCTATCAACTTATTTATACTACAGATTCTGCCTTCCCAGGAGAGGATCTCACTAAAATACCCACTGGCTTCCCCACTGCATTTCCCCTAATGAAAATACTTTGAACAAATCCCTCACCATAACCAACTACTCACAAACCTACGACAGAGCCCACACATCTTACTCGTGGTAAAATTGTTCAGTTGCTGAAAAAGACTATACGTCTACGTTACCTAAGTTCAGTTACACCAGTAGAACTATTTATAGAACTAACAATAGTGGTCTGGAAATTCTCTGCCTACTAAGAGAGCGACTACTTGTATTAATACTACTACACCACAACTAATACCAATACCAAGAAAACTTCACAAAATTATTAGCTAAAACCAAAAATTCAAGTGGCCACTTTGAACACGCAATGAAGTTAATACACTGAATGAAACTTTACTGAAATATTTCACTAGAAACAATAAGAAATGTCAGCTGAAAACTAAAGCACAAAATTTACTAAACGACTTCAACGCGCAGGAAACTCTAAGAGAACACAGTGAGCGAACGTTTCCAGAAGTTAAATAAATCATTATTTAGCCATAAACAGCTCGAATCACCACTGAAACCTGTTAAATTTAATATCTGTATAACAGTGCACAAATAACTTTGTCAGTACTTAGCTTGATTATGCTGTATATCATAACCAAGTAAAGTATGTTAGCAATCCTGTCTGCAGATCAACACAGTGACACCTTATTAGTATGTTCATCCACATTTGAAACACAATCCGGCAGCATTTCTGCATGGCATGGATTTGACAAGTCCTCGGTAAGTTTACAGAGGTATGTGGCACTAGATGTCGACACACAGGTCATGCATTGCCTGTAAATTACTGGCCAGTTGTTAGTGGATGTGGAGCTGGCACCCAATAACATCCCAAATGTTTTCCATCAGGTTCAGAGCTGGCGAGTTTTGTGACCAAGGCATCAATGTGAGTTCTCAATCATGCTTCTCAAATCACTGTAACCTAATTCTGGCCTTATGATTCTGACAGGTGTTCTGTGAGGTGCCATACCACTGGGGAAGACAGTAATACTGTTAGATGTTGAACCAATGGGGAAGATAATAATACTGCGAGATGCCATCACCTCCGGCGAAGACATAAAGTAGAAAAGATGTGGGTGGTTCGCAGTATTTTTTATGTGGTCCACAGCTGTCAAGATGCATTTCATCACTACCACAGATCCCATAGAAGCCCTGGTGAATGCCTCCCGCTCCCCAAGCTTAATACAGCCCACGTAGATCCCAGTCTGGTAGAGTGCATGTTTTGAACAGCTGTTCGCATGGATGGTGGCGTATTCAGACACTACCATGTACCTGGTTCTAATGAATGACATTATTCCTCTGATCTGTGGTCCATTCTCAATGACCCCATTCCCATTGCAATCTTAATTGATGATGTGGTTGGGTCAACATGGGAACCTGCAGGGGTCACCTGCTGGGATCCCGTATGTTCAACATTGTGCACTGAATGGTGTGCTCTGGAACACTTGTGCCTACACCAGCACTGTACTCTTTTGTCATAACTGTCACAGATTACCACCTATTCTGCCTCACATGGTGAGCAAATCTCAGACCCCCACTTTCTGTGAAGAGGCTCAGGCATCCCAACACCTTGTTGCCTGCTCATGGTGTCAGTGTCCAACTATTTTCCGTAACTCGTGATATTAGCATGTGAACAGCTGACCAGCTTCACCATTTCTGTGATGCTCGTTTGCAAGTGCAGGGCCATAACAATCTGCCTTTGTCAAAGTCCAATATCACTGAATTCCTTGATTTCCAGCCCATATAATTGCTAGAATGATTTTTCATTCATCTCTGGTGCTCTTACATACTTTCCTTACCAGGTCACATGCCCACAACACTACCAGGTGGGCAGTGATTATGAAGTTTAGGCTCATTGGTGCATCTTCAAAGTGACAGTTGGGTATTAATAACCTCCTCCAATTACCTTGGGGTTCGCAGCTCGTGGTTTAGTGGCTAGCATTGATACCTCTGGATCACGGGGTACCGGGTTCAATTCCCAGCCGAGTCAGGGATTTTCTCCACCCAGGGACTGGGTGTTTATGTTGTCCTCATAATTCCATCATTCACAAAGTGATGAGATTGGAACTGGAAAGAATGGGAACTTGTACAGGCACTGATGACCTTGATGTTGACTGCCCCACAAACCAACATAATCATCTCATCATTACCTTGGGATCATCACCAACTTGTAGGGATAAAAATGAACATAACTACTAAAATGGCCCCAGTAATTCAGTATAATATGAACAGATTCATTTAATTGTGAGGAACTGAATCATCTTTCATAGAGAAAATTGTTCTTGTGTTTGTAATGGACATACTTAAGAGCTGAAAATACTTGTGCTAAGAGGCTTTAATCTGAACAGAAACAGTAGATTTGATAACTGGGCAGCAGATACCATTCTTCAGAAAGTTTACTTTCTACCAGATTAGAAGGGGTCACTGTTAGAATACGTGTGTGATTGAAAATAATGATGTGCTCTTTGTATCTGCTACAGTGTGATCGTCTAGGAAGATTGCACTGCAAGATAACTTTCATTGTTGTACTAATAACTGCATCATTGCTTCTGTATTACAGAATTATCAATTTGTTGGCCTATCACTTAAAATGTTCTGTTTTATTGGAGCAAAATAATAACACATAGATTTTAGGTTATGTTACATTACCTGCATGATGAACCTGTTTGACTGAGAGGTATAACTTTTCCTGCATTATTAACATATTCAGTTCCTCTAACTCTTGCCTTTTTAATCACATTAAATTTAAACTTCTCAGAGCTTTTGCTTTTTTTTCTTTTAATTTTTTGACATTGCTTCAAGTTGATGTCATATTAGCTAAGTTGAAAACAATTTTTGTTGTTTCACAATCAATAGTTCATGATTCTTCCATTAGGGCAGCACTAATGTTCATTATAGAGCAGTACACATGTCCAAGATGACATTGCTAAAATGAATTCAATAAAGGAACACAATTCTCTCACATAAGAAGTAAAGGATTATAGTCATTTCTGTGCTGACAAGATGCAGCTGCTGTATGTTGATATGAACCTGTATCTGACTAATGTTTGTATAAGATGGACATATCACCTTTGTAAAATGGCTGTTTCAAATACTGTAACATCATATTGTGGGTTACAGTAGACAGAGATAAGTATTATATTAATAACAAGAAAGAGATATAGCTGCAATTTCAAGAATTTCCTCTTTAGAAAACATTTCAACATTTAGTGTGTCATTTATAAAAGTAGCTACTCCTCCATGGCTAATTTTAGTTCTACAGAAAGAACTTGCTAGCATCCTACAGGAATGTACAAAGCAGATTCAGCTTGTGTGAACCAGTGTTCATCTGTACAGAAGATATGACAGGGGTTTGTGTTTATGTTGTCTATTTCTTACGACTTACCGGTAAGTCTCTTCACATTTAGTGTTGGCAGTGGACACCCACTCAAGAAGTTTAGATATCTACTTTGTCCTAAGTTCTAAAGATTATTTTTTAAATGTTGATTATAGTCTAGGATGATTGGGTCCATGATTTTATTTAGTTCATCTCAAAGTTCCACTTCCAGGATCACTCAAATGAGCTTTCCATTTCTGTTGAAGTGGAGTCCATGACTACTGCTCGTGCTCAGTAGGAGCACATGTTTTAATTTTCTACACAGTTTCTGTAGCTCAGTGTGGCAGTGCTCAATTTCTGTATTAACATACGACCACTGAGGGACATCGTATCACACTGGTATGTTTATTATAGTGACATTTGTGTTGTGTAGTTTTTGTAACATCTTCCTGTGATCTGTTGAGTGCTGGCTTGCTCTCATTTTTGTAAACGCCATTTCTGACACTTATTGTGGTGATTGCCTGCTTTATTTCCTCTTTGATTGTCCTTGGTGTCGACATACTGCACTGGCTGAAAAATGGGGGGTGGAAATTCAACACTGACTACTTTAAATGATGTAGCCAACAGGTGCACATATGCCGTTTTACAGTTCTTTATTTTTTTATTTTCACTGGTCACAACCCCCCCCCCCCCCCCCCCCCCCCATAATACACAGTTACATGGCCAGTGCACTATTGTTTAACTTCTGATAAGTCTCATTAATAGGCTGCAAGCAAACACCAACATACTGCTACAGTAGTTTACTGTTGAACAACTACAAGCAGTAAAAACCTAACCACACAGTTCTTGCCACATAATATGGTATGTATCGAACAGACACTGTCATCGTTTTAGCATACGGCCTATTACACATATTTCACAATTAAGTGGATGCATTGTTGCTGTTCTAATCAATACAGGTTCCTCGTCTGAAACTAGGTCATGGACTGACTGTCTTGGGACAAAAATCGGGCCCTTATATATATTATCACAATAATAGGCACTGAAACTACACATTGTTTGATGTTTAATTTACAGAAATTGCAATTAAAATGTAACTCAATATATTAACTGAATACATAAAAAAATTGGTTATTTTTAACAGTTTCTTCTACTGCAAGGGTTAGGCTGAATTATTTGTTTAAATGATTAAATTAACATATATAGTTATGCAAACAATACTTTTGACAAAACAGGTGATTACTTTGGAATTAATGAAGGGCTGGCTTTGCTAACATGTTTTTGAATAGAGCCAAATAAATACTTTAAGATTACTAGTACTACTTCTTCCAAATGTTTACAATTAGTACAAGATTTATATTTGTTTGTAGGTCAACAATAGAATTTAAGTTACAAAACAATTACTGATTTCACCCTATAACAAAAGATACTAACTAGGAATAGTCAAAATAAATTAGGAAATCAATTACACACATGAAACTAAGCACAAAATTAGATCTGAGGGCTAACCTTTCTCTTTTATGGAAATGCATGTTATACTCACATATGTTAACAGTAATTAGTCAGGAATGAAAAAATGAATTTTAAGGAGGCAGACGGCAAAACAAGAGGGGAAGTAAAACTATCCCAGCATGTTTCATCACGCTATGATTACAATGTCATTGTTTTTTTCCAAATTGTTTGTTTTTGTTGTTAGTTCTTCAACTGCAGCACTTAATATAGTCCCAGGATTACCTTATGTGAATACAGAATATTCTCTGTGTAAAGCATAATGAAGAGGACCAGAAAGGCTTTGCCTGTGGCCATGTGTGTACAGTAAAAACTTTTTTGTGCTTCCAGCATAAGAAACTTTTTGTTTCCACATTTATCTAAATATTAATTGTGTTTAATTTCGCCTATACTGCTCATTTTTTTGATAACTGAATCAAGTACTGCAATTTTATTCAGCGACACTGGTGCATCATTTCCAGTGTTTTGTTTACCACTTTCTTGGTTTCTTGCTTTGTTTTTGTGTTTTGCTGCTGTACACTTATATTTATTTGTAGGCTCAACATATTTTGAGTTTATTATTACACCTGCTTCATAATCAGAATCAGTTTTTTTGTTCACAAATCACTTTTAACAATTTCAATTCAACTGCTTTTGTGGCTATTTTCTGTCACTGTTTCACTGTTTTCACAAGGCCCTTCTTCAGCTTTTTAATGGAATTTGACTGATAGGAGTATTTCACAACTTGTGGAAAAGTCCCAAGTCCAAAAACACAATTTTTCAAGAGACCAGACTTAGGATAGTTGTCAGAATTTGAACTGAACTGTATCTAACTATGTAACTCACATAGTGAATATATCTGTGGCTTCTCAAACTTCATTCTAAAACATATAATTTATATTATAGTTTCTCCTTTGACTTACCTTATAAACTGTGAGCTTCAAACTGGAAAATTCGCTGATGTCTTGAAATCCACAATTGTTGATCCAGTTTATAAGATGGGAGATAGAAGCAATACTGACAGTTACAGGCCCTATATCCCCTCATTCCCATAATATCAAAGGCCATAGAACTCTGCATAAAAGAGCACTTATGCAGATACTTTGAGTATACTAAGCTAATCTTTTCTTTACTTTATGGCTTTAGGGCTTGCCTATCCACCATTGAAGGTGTAAAATCTCTGGTAACAAATGTTCTATAATTCTTTGAAAACCATTGTTTTTTCTTGATCTGAGCAAAGAATTTGACACTGTATCACATGATGTCCTATTATCTAAATCTGAAAATAAGGGAATCAAGGATAATGAACCACCATTAATCAAATCATACCTCTTAGGCAGGAAACAAGCTATTACTCTAAATGATTGTAGATCAAATGCTCTGCCTGTTACTACAGGAGTACCACAAGGTTCTGTCCTGGGCCATTTTGTTTACTTTTCTTTATATGTATGATCTACCTAGCCTATGGTATATGCCGATGATACAACTCTTGTAGTGACCAGTCCTAATATAGATGAAGAAAAAGGAAAACACTGAAAATATGAAATAATACTAAATAAAAACAAAACAGGAATGAGATAAAACTTCCTGGCAGATTAAAACTATGTGCCAGGCTGGGACTCGAGCTCAGGAACTTTGTCTTTTGTGGACAAGTGCTCTACCGACTGAACTACCCAATCACGACTCGCAACCCATCCTCACAGCTTCAATTCTGCCAGTACTTCATCTCCTACCTTCCAAACTTCACAGAAGCTCTTCTGTGAACCCTACCAAACCAGCACTCATGGAAGAAAGGGTATTTCGGAGACATGGTTTAGTCTTTGGCTGGGGGGCTGTTACCAGAATGACGTTTTCACTCTGCGGTGGAGTGTGCGCTTATATGAAACTTCCTGGCAGATTAAAACTGTATGCCAGACCGAGACTTGAACTCGGGACCTTTGCCTTTCACAGGCAAGTGCTGTACTGACTGAGCTACCCAAGCATGACTCGTGACCCATCCTCACACCTTCAAATCTGCCAGTACCTCATTCCCTATCTTCCGAACTTCACAGAATCTCTTCTGCAGAGTGAAAATTTCAAACACCCTCCCAGGCAGCGGCTAAGCCATTTCTCCGCAATATCCTTTCTTCCAGAAGTGCTAGTTCTACAAGGTTCACAGAAGAGCTTCTGTGAAGTTTGGAATGTAGGAGACAAGGTACTGGCAGAATTGAAGCTGTGAAGATGGTTCTTGATTTGTGCTTGGGTAGCTCAGTTGGTAGAGCACTTGCCTGCAAAAGGCAAAGATCCTGATTTCAAGTGTCAGCTTAGCCCACAAATTAAAACCCTGAGCCAGTAAGGAAGAGCTTCAGTCTTCATATTATACTTTTTTCCACTCTCACTTAACTTACAGAAATATCCTATGGGGCAGCTCTTCCGGTGCAAAAACAACATTGTATGTGGCAAGAAAGAGAAAACATAATTGATAACAGTTACAGGCATTGTAAACAGAGAGTCATGCTAGCCACATTTTAAGGACTAAATACACGGTGAAGGAAAAATGCTGCACTTGGCAGCCGGCACACAATTCCTCATCCCATTTCAAGACAGAAGTGCATCTAGCAAAGCCTAGTCCCACCAATAGGCTTAATAGAAATGTGATTTAAAAAATGAGAATTTGGCAATGCTGTAACTGCATGCAGCATGGCCAAGAACAGGTAACATGAACTATGCACTGTGCTGGAGCTGACCCATTAGCTCAGTGAGACAAGGCAGTGCCATGGGGAACAGATACACAGACTCACCAATGTTCGAGTCGCGTTAGTGTGAAACACCTTTATTAAAAAATTGAGACATAACATTAACTTCTTACAGATATAAATGACCACTTTGTTTTGTCTATGACACAAATAAAGCCAATAAAAGATAATAGTGGATACAGTAACATTGTTTGTATCTAGTGGGGTACAAAAAATCCAGTAGGTAGGCTGCACTAGATTGCACATTATGCTACACACAAGCTTATCTTCACAGAACTGGTACATACACATACGAGGAATGTTCACTTTGGCAAAGATGTTCAAGGTGACCACCTTGCATTTGCAAAAACTTTGACACTCGCAGGATCATCCTATGCTGGACCCTACGCAACACCCTTGCATCCACCATTGCCAAAGCTGCATGCATGTGAGCTATTGGGTCATGTATATTCTACATCTACATCTACATTTATACTTCGCAAGCCTCCCAACGGTGTGTGGCGGAGGGCACTTCACGTGCCACTGTCATTACCTCCCTTTCCTGTTTCAGTCGCGTATGGTTCGCGGGAAGAACTACTGCTGGAAAGCCTCCTTGCACGCTCGAATCTCTCTAATTTTACATTCGTGATCTCCTCGGGAGGTATAAGTAGGGGGAAGCAATATATTCGATACCTCATCCAGAAACGCACCCTCTCAAAACCTGGACAGCAAGCTACACCGTGATGCAGAGCGCCTCTCTTGCAGAGTCTGCCACTTGAGTTTGCTAAACATCTCCGTAACGCTATCACACTTACCAAATAATACTTCTTTGGATCTTCTCTATCTCCTCTGTCAACCCGACCTGGTATGGATCCCACACTGATGAGCAATACTCAAGTATAGGTCAAACGAGTGTTTTGTAAGCCACTTCCTTTGTTGATGGACTACATTTTCTAAGGACTCTCCCAATGAATCTCAACCTGGTACCCACCTTACCAACAATTAATTTTATATGATCATTCCACTTCATGGGTGGAGTATTATAAACTTGTTTCTTTGAGTGTCCCTACAAATAAAAATTTACTGTATTAAGGTCCATAGAATGTGGAGGCCAGAGCATTGGACCTCCATGACCAATCCATTTCCCTGGAAATGCTTCATTTATATAGTTGCTCACATTCATTTCAAAGTGTAGCAATGAACCACCATGCTAAAACCATAGCTGTCCTGAACACCGAGTATGGCAAAGAAACATATGATACAGGGGTGCATTCAACTTGTCTGGCAATAGGTAAAGGCCCAAAAGCACTTCCCCAATGATTCCAGCCGACAGGTCTTGTGCCAAAGCTTTGCTGAAAGCTACAGTTATGGGTGCCTTGCTGGGTTCTGTTCCAACCAATAATGTCTACTGTGGAGATTGAAAATACTTTCACGAGTCAAGCTAGATTCATCAGTCTATATCAAGTTATTTATAAAATGTTTGTTATCTTCTGCTTGGTGCAAAAGCCATTAACAAAACTGTAGTTGTCATATACACTCGTCTGGTCGCTGATGTTGAGTTAACAAGTAATGATACGGATGCAGTTCTTTATCGTGCAACACTTTAACTACAAGTCACTGACATATCTGGAACAGCCTCAGAAAATTATAGTAAAAGGAATTTGCTAGAGGAGATGTCATTAATAGGTAATACCAAAGAGAAATTTGTAGCTGACATGAAAATGAAACTTCTTGTTTGCCCCTAAAATGTTGTGTAGAAAGACAATCATCAGGTTTTGTGCAAACTGCACTTTGTCATTTCAAGCGAAAAAAGTCACTTGAGCAGTCAGTGAATGCTATGACACATTCATATACAACAATGTCAGTGCAAGTATCAGTGGATTACTGTTTCCACAACTTTAAATTTATCTTCAGGAACATCAAGGCAAATTAGGACACAAATTTAAGGAAGCGACTGTTTACCTTACTCCATTCCAGATCTGTATAAATAAAACTAGTAATTTTTTTGAATGGTAGATGTTATGTATCCAGTAAAATACTTAATCTGTCCAAAGTTTTTGTAATGTTACATATTATTTTTATTTTAATGTATCACTCTTGTAATGTTTGGTGCAGTCTATCCAGCCATGACTGGTGAACTATACAGAATTGGTAATAAATAATTAAAAATGTATTAATAACTAGCAAGGCTGGGGTTCTCAACATTCTCTGCCTGATGCTGGAATGATAGAAGTATGAACTTGGAGCCCAAATGACAGGCATCGTTTGTCCCACATGCACCACAGTCAGCAGTTGGTTGCATCCTGTTCCCTCAGTGGCTGCTGGAACAGCCTCTTCGTCATGTTGGATCAGGCCCTCAGGGATACACAATGAGTGCACACGATGCTCCTTCCCATTCCTTGCTGCCATTACTGTAAGAAGTATCAACATTCACTGCACATTTGAACTGTTGATAGTTAATAGATCTCTTCACTTTTGTGCTTGTCTCCCCTTGACACGAGAGACAGAATATTTCCCAACTGGGGAAGAAAGTCTCAGTTTCAATGGAGGTAGCACCTCTGACTTGTTAATTAGGGGTATGAGTGCAACATCCTGAGTTCTCCCTGGTCCCTTTCTCCCCTATACATGGTCTCTAGACCTAACATTGACATGCCATTCACTGTAAAGTGGACAAGTAGTGATAGATCTTGTATTTCCTGCAGAAGAGATGCACAGGAGAGAGTAATAATTGAGGTACCTTTGGTATCTCTGTTACATGCCTCTTGGTACCCCTCCCAGCACACCCATTTGCAGAATATTACGGATTTGCTTTCAATTTGGGGTCATGATGTGCTACATGTATTACTAGTAGCCGTTGGAACTGAAGCAGTTAACAGCCAAAACCTTTTATGACAAACTTGATATAAAATTTACTGTTTCTCTGTAATGTTTTTGAGATTATGATCACTAATAAATTTGACAGTAATATTAATTTATGATAAATGCAGACAATACACACTCTTTTTAAAAGAGAAAACTAATGTGACATGATGTGTTGGTTATTTACTGTAAATGTAAATCACAAATACTTATTTACTATGACCGTGCATTCTAAAAAATGAACTTTTTCTCTCATGTCATTATGCAGTGAAATTAGGGAACAATTGTTTTTTTAATGAGGGTACCATTGCCAGAAGTTTGTAAAAAGCACAAATTAATTTTACAGTTACTAGCAATGTTAAAAGTTACACAATATATCTTGTTATGTATTAGTATTCACACAGTCAATTATTTTGTAGTATTTATTCAAAAGTAAAAACGCTAGAGATAGTACACTAGGTCAGTTAGGTAAGTGCTGGTTTTGTGAAAGTATCTTTCAAGACATTGAACAAAAATGATTAAGAGTGGTCACAGAATGTCCTCCTTAAATCAAGATAAACAGACTAGGGCATGAGTATGGCTATTCTCAAACATGAAAATGGTATTGCTCCTCATTACTTCACAGCTTGAATGTGAGTGTGGCATCATAAATGATGGTGAAACTGGGAGGCCTGTAAGCATTTAATTATCAGAGCATATGACTAAGATACCATATGAGTTGTGGGCAGCCCATAAAGTTTTAAGTGCGCTGCATGCTTGCCAGGCCACTAGAGATGCAGCAGGGGTAGATTATGGATGCTAATGAGGTTATGAATAGCCAATATAATATGAACAGGGAGGAAGGTAACAAGAAAACACTTTGATGGTCACTTTGCCTGCTTCAATGACTGCCTACAGGAAAATACTGCTACTGTACTTCCAGTTCACTGTTGAGTGCCAATCATTGGTATTTGTGTAATAGAATTCATAGGCTTCCAGATAACCAATCTCTCAGTTATCAATGAAATCATGGAACATTTCCAGTCATTACAAATGCCAACTAAATTGTGCACAATAATTATAGAAACTAGGGAACCAGCAGTCTAGACTCTGAGAAAAATATCACTTTGAAATAATCAAAGCACAATTTATTTCATCTTATCTTAATACAAAGCATTGCACCAAAAAGGAGATTATTCAGATCATTTCATTACTCACTACGGTGATCACACTGCAACTGATTATGCTGGAAAAATGACGTGATTCTCTTTTGGAATTTAATTGTTGTTTCATAATATTATGTACTTCCACAAATGGCATGTCACTATTTTTTTTTCTTTCCTTTTAGGGTAGGTGCAGCTGATAGTACATTCTGCAACCTTAGCCAACAGTTGGTGTCTACTTACAAAAATGTGTATGCAAAGAAAATGGATTGGTTAGAGGAGGAGGAAAGTCTACTTCAAACGGTCAACAAACTGTATTCAATAAGCCAGAGTGAAGCAGTTGAAAAAGCAGAGAACACAAAGCTCAAGAATTCACAAAGAGACCAAGAGCAAAATACAAAGGTAACAGAGCATCAAAACGTAGTGTAACCAGCATGTAAAGCATTGCAAGCAGTTTCCATTTTTTTCTGCTAACAGAAACCACTTCAGCCTATCATAGTTTATGCAGTAGAAAATGTGTCTTAATTTGTGCACCAATATGAAAACTGTTTTTTGATAATACACAACTAATGCAGCCCCAAGTAACATCCTGTTGCTGCTAAATGGTGTGTTGGAAACTTTAGATAACTATTTACAATGGATTTTAATTTTCTGAAATTTATTCAGAAGTCTGAAAAAGTGGAGTTTACAGTGGTACTTGTCCATGAGGAAGTGTAAACATTATTGAACTAGTCTAATTTGAAGCACTGCTTCATAGCCTACAAAATCATGAGATGAATGCTTGACATGCTTGTTGTTTACTTATTTGGTGATGCTTGGGTTTTGGGTCACAGGCTGTGGTCTGAGGCATGATTTCCTCCTTAAAATATCAACTCTTACAATATTAGACAAAACACTAGACAGAAATTTATATATAAGACGATTGTCTAAGACCCTTTAAACTATAAGCCACCAAGGAAATAATAATAATAATAATAAAATAATAATAATATATATATATATGGCTTTTGGAACAGACAAATGTAAGAAAAATGGCATAGTCAAGGGAAAACACACTAAACAAGAAGATTACATATTGGATAACCACAGCGACTGCATAGAAGCGATGGAAAAAACAGATGCCTATAAATATCTAGGATAGAGACAAAAAATAGGAATAGATAATACAAATATTAAAGAAGAACTAAAAGAAAAACATAGACAATGACTAACAAAAATACTGAAAACAGAATTGACAGCAAGAAACAAGACAAAAGCTATAAATACTTATGCTATACCAATATTGACCTACTCATTTGGAGTAGTGAAGTGGAGTAACACAGACCTAGAAGCACTCAATACACTTACACGATCACAATGCCACAAATATAGAATACATCACATACATTCAGCAACTGAAAGATTCACATTAAGCAGAAAGGAAGGAGGAAGGGGATTTATCGACATAAAAAACCTACATTATGGACAGGTAGACAATTTAAGAAAATTCTTTATATAACGAGCAGAAACTAGCAAAATACACAAAGCAATCACTCATATAAATACATCGGCTACACCACTGCAATTTCATAACCACTTCTACAACCCTTTAGATCACATAACATCAACAGATACGAAGAAAGTAAATTGGAAAAAGAAAACACTACATGGCATGCACCCGTATCATCTAACACAGCCTCACATCGATCAAGACACATCCAACACGTGGCTAAGAAAAGGCAATATATACAGTGAGACAGAAGGATTCATGATTGCAATACAGGATGAAACAATAAACACCAGATATTACAGCAAATATATTATTAAAGATCCCAATACCACAACAGATAAATGCAGACTTTGCAAACAACAAATAGAAACAGTAGATCACATGACAAGTGGATGTACAATACTAGCAAATACAGAATACCCCAGAAGACATGACAATGTAGCAAAAATAATACATCAACAGCTTGCCTTACAACATAAACTTATAAAACAACATGTTCCCACATACAAGTATGCACCACAAAATGTACTGGAGAACGATGAATACAAATTATACTAGAACAGAACCATTATAACAGATAAAACAACACCACATAACAAACCTGACATCATACTCACCAATAAAAAGATGAAATTAACACAACTAATCGAAATATCCATACCCAATACAACAAATATACAGAAGAAAACAGGAGAAAAAATTGAAAAATACATCCAACTGGCTGAGGAAGTCAAGGACATGTGGCATCAGGATAAAGTTGACATTATACCAATTATACTATCAACTACAGGAGTCATACCACACAATATCCACCAGTACATCAATGCAATACAGCTACATCCAAACAGCTACAGAAATCTGTAATTATTGATACATGTTCAATTACCCGAAAGTTCCTAAATGCAATATAACACATACCATACAGTTAAAAGGAAGTGACGCTTGATCAAGGTCCGCGTCACTTTCCATTTTTAACCAGACTTAACGCCTGAGAAAGTAAAGAAATAATAATAATAAACCCTGTGGAGGCCCGTGAAAAGAATAGACCTTCTGTATGTTTTGCCAGTCATAAAAGGCGACGAAAAGAGCAAACCACTAATGGGGCTATCCCCGCTTTTAGTGTGATTAGTTGGTTCAGGACAGAACTAATGAAGCCTCGGACAAGCGCTGTCATGTTCGGGGACGACGCTTGAACCCTAAGCCCGTCCACAATGATAACAACACTGCTAGCCACACGGAAAATGATTTAAATCCAAGTAGAGGTGTTTTGCAGGATATGCTTCCTGCAACCACTCCAGAAGGAAAACAAAGACAAAGGATGAGATGCTCAGATGAAGTTAACTGACACTTCATGTTCTGTTATTACCAAACAACAAACTTAGGAACCAACACAACTGGATACAGATCACAAGTATACACAACATTTATTGCCAGATACCCAGAACTAAAATTTTTAACAGAACAACGAGTAGCTGATCAGATCCGTGTAATAATAAAGAATAACAGGATACCCCAGTCAGAATTAGAAAACATCAAACAACAAGTACAACAAATACTGGAACAAAATAATGTGCAATCAGAAGAAGAAGAAAATACAGTAATGGAATCAAACATCCCAGAGCAAACAAACAAAGAACAACATGCATCAATTAAACAATCAGAGGAAAACAAAATCTTAAGACAGCCACCAGAACAAGCACAAATAGACCACGAAGTGACACACATGTTAGATATAGAAGAAAAATTTCAGCTTACATATATAGAATACAAAGACACAAATACAGACATTAGACCATTCTTGCATAGACCACCAAATAACCCACAAGCCAAAACAACAATAAAAACTATCGACACAATCATACACAACAAAATAAATGAAAATACAACAATGGAAGAGTTACAAGTACTGGTTTATATAGGAGCGCTCACTACACTAAATATACACACTAGGCAGAGATCAGAACCAACCAAGACACAGAAGAAACCCACAAAACCAGCATGGCAACACAGGTTACAGATCAGAATAGAAAAACTGAGGAAAGACATCAGACAGCTAACACAATTTATAAGAACTGAAATATCAGACAAAAAACGAAAAAGGTTAGGTAAAATCTCACAACAAGAAGCAATAGAGCAATTAGAAGCATTGGCCAAATGACTTAGAAGATACAGAAAAAGTGAAAATAGAAGAAAACAAAACCAAACATTCAACACAAACCAAAAGAAATTTTACCAGACAATAGATAACCCATACATTAAAATAGACAATCCACCAAACGTAACAGACATGGAACACTTTTGGAGCAACATATGGTCAAATCCGGTGCAACATAACAGGCATGCATGGTGGATACAAGCAAAAACAGACACATACAAGATGATACCACAAATGCCTGAAGTGATAATTTTGCAACATGAAGTCACACAAGCAATTAATTCTACGCACGATTGGAAAGCCCCTGGAAAAGATAAAATAGCAAATTTCTGGCTAAAGAAGTTCACCTCACCTCATTCACATCTAACTAAATTATTTAACAGTTACATTGCAGACCCATTCACAGTCCCTGATACACTTACACAAGGAATAACTTATCTGAAACCTAAAGATCAAGTAGACACAGCAAACACAGCAAAATATCGCCCCATAACATGCCTACCAACAATATACAAAATATTAACTTCAGTCATTACACAGAAATTAATGACACATACAACACAGAACAAAATTATAAATGAAGAACAAAAAGGCTGTTGCAAAGAAGCACGAGGATGTAAGGAGCAACTGATAATAGATACAAAGGTGACATATCAAGCTAAAACTAAACAAAGGTCACTACACTACGCATACATTGATTACCAAAAAGCTTTTGATAGTGTACCCCACTCATGGTTACTACAAATATTGGAAATATACAAAGTAGATCCTAAATTGATACAGTTCCTAAACATAGTAATGAAAAATTGGAAAACCACACTTAATATCCAAACAAATTCAAATAATATCACATCACAGCCAATACAGATTAAGCGTGGAATATATCAAGGAGACTCATTAAATCCTTTCTGGTTCTGCCTTGCTCTGAACCCACTGTCCAACATGCTAAATAATACAAATTATGGATGTAATATCACTGGAACATACCAACACAAAATCACACATTTGCTATACATGGATGATCTAAAACTACTGGCAGCAACAAATCAACAACTCAACCAATTACTAAAGGTAACAGAAGTATTCAGCAATGATATAAATATGGCTTTTGTAACAGACAAATGTAAGAGAAATAGCATAGTCAAGGGAAAACACACTAAACAAGAAGATTACATATTGGATAACCACAGCGACTGCATAGAAGTGATGTAAAAAACAGATGCCTATAAATATCTAGGATACAGACAAACGATAGGAATAGATAATACAAATATTAAAGAAGAGCTAAAAGAAAAATATAGACAAAGACTAACAAAAATACTGAAAACAGAATTGACAGCAAGAAACAAGACAAAAGCTATAAATACTTATGCTATACCAATATTGACCTACTCATTTGGATTAGTGAAATGGAGTAACACAGACCTGGAGGCACTCAATACACTTACACGATCACAATGCCACAAATATGGAATACATCACATACATTCAGCAACTGAAAGATTCACATTAAGCAGAAAGGAAGGAGGAAGGGGATTTATCGACATAAAAAACCTACATTATGGACAGGTAGACAATTTAAGAAAATTCTTTATAGAACGAGCAGAAACTAGCAAAATACACAAAGCAATCACTCATATAAATACATCGGCTACACCATTGCATTTTCATAACCACTTCTACAACCCTTTAGATCACATAACATCAACAGATACGAAGAAAGTAAATTGGAAAAAGAAAACACTACATGGCATGCACCCGTATCATCTAACACAGCCTCACATCGATCAAGACACATCCAACACGTGGCTAAGAAAAGGCAATATATACAGTGAGACGGAAGGATTCATGATTGAAATATAGGATCAAACAAGAAACACCAGATATTACAGAAGCATATTATTAAAGACCCCAATACCACAACAGATAAATGCAGACTTTGTAACAACAAACAGAAACAGTAGATCACATCACAAGTGGATGTACAATACTAGCAAATACAGAATACACCAGAAGACATGACAATGTAACAAAAATAATACATCAACAACTTGCCATACAACATAAACTAATAAAACAACACATTCCCACATACAAGTATGCACCGCAAAATGTACTGGAGAATGATGAATACAAATTATACTGGAACAGAACCATTATAACAGATAAAACAACACCACATAACAAACCTGACATCATACTCACCAATAAAAAGATGAAATTAACACAACTAATCGAAATATCCATACCCAATACAACAAATATACAGAAGAAAACAGGAGAAAAAATTGAAAAATACATCCAACTGGCTGAGGAAGTCAAGGACATGTGGCATCAGTATAAAGTTGACATTATACCAATTACACTATCAACTACAGGAGTCATACTACACTATATCCACCAGTACATCAACGCAATATAGCTACATCCAAACGTATATATACAACTACAGAAATTTGTAATTATTGATACATGTTCAATCACCCAAAGGTTCCTAAATGCAATGTAATGTGCACCATACAGTTAAAAGAAAGTAATGCTTGATCAATGTCCACGTCACTTTCCATTTTTAACCAGATGTAACGTCCGAGAAAGGAAAAATAATAATAATAATAATAATAATGGTGGTGGGTGGTTGTGGTGAATATGACAGAGTGCAGTTTCATAACATTTAAACAAAGGTTTAAGATTGGTCTTAATTTTGCACCTTGTTTGCCCCAGAATGGTTTATATTATTTGCATTTGATTTTCTTGGTAGGACTTCACCTGGTCATGAATGAACACCCCGATACCTTTATATTCCAATTTAGAAAGCAATAGACTGTGAGCTATAAAAGTGAGAGCATTTTTCAGATTATGAAGAAATAGTGTGTGATGTGTTCCAGAAACAATGGAACTATTAACTAAATTACTCTGTTTCTATGCTTTTAAAGAATCTGATATAAATGATTTTTGTTTGTTTGTTTTTGAGAGCTGACACTGCAGAGATATTGGTCTCTTATATTTTATGTGAGTCTTGGCACCTTTCTTAGAGACTTTATGTTTGCCTTTTTCAATTTCTCTGAAAATATGACCTTTAATCATTGGTGAATTTCAAAGTTCAGCAAGGAGCATGATCAATTCTGTTGCAAATTTTTAATATCTGATCAGGAACATTGTCCTCAACAGCAAGATGCACAGTGACACACTTTTAGTCACCAAGTAACTAAGATCTGATATCCGAAAATGTAAGAGTAGTACACTTTAATATCTGATTCATGTACTGCATTGAACAACAGATAAGTAACGGTCACATGCCAAGTTATGATACATCTCAATAACAAATACCTGGAAAAGCGATAGGAATTTGGTAGTGACAGCAGAATTAAAAATATTAAATAGCAGGCTGGAGAAAAATACTGGCTTTATATTCACATTCAATATCTTAAAGTTAACAGAGTACATAGTGGTCAGATTTATTTACCTAAAAGTCAAGCCATATGTACTGAATATAATACACTGTCTTAGACACCAGCAGTTTGGATAAACCACCACATATTGTACATTTCAACCTATTTGGGGGAGAGAGGGTTCAACAATACATACCATATTCTGTACCATCTCTGATAAGCCTGTCACTCGGAGCAAAGAGTGTTCAGTCTTTATTGAGCAAAAGAAGATTCAAGAGATAAAAGATACCCAGTGCATACCAATCATTGACAACAGTCATTTGGCAACCAACTCCAAACAATGACAAACATAAATATGCACTTGCAAATGCAGCTGCAGAACTGGATCCTTTAATAAAGAAACAAGTAAGCCTACATCAGAAAAAGCCATAGGTAACATGATTTAGATTCCAGAAAGAGATTTTCACTCTGCAGCGGAGTGTGCGCTGATATGAAACTTACTGGCAGATTAAAACTGTGTGCCCGACCGAGACTTGAACTCAGGACCTTTGCCTTTCAGAAGTACTGGCAGAAGTAAAGCTGTGAGTACCGGGCGTGAGTCTTGCTTCGGTAGCTCAGATGGTAGAGCACTTGCCCGCGAAAGGCAAAGGTCCCGAGTTCGAGTCTCGGTTGGGCACACAGTTTTAATCTGCCAGGAAGTTTCATGATTTAGATTGCTACACTGTCCCGGGAAACATAAACATGGGAAAATACAAAATCTCTAAAAGTACATTTGTACCATAACCCCCAAAAGGAAAACACTTAGATAGAGCACTGAGCAAAACTGCACAGATACCATGTTCAAAGTTATCATTGGTCATAACTGAATCAGAAGAAGACTAATTAATGGAGGACATTGTGTTTGAAGTATGCTCAAGGGATTCAACAAGGACCTCTACCAACCCTCTGACTAATACAATGTCCATATTTCCACAAAAAGGTTATAAGGGAGGAGGGGGTACAGAGAATAATTCAAACTGTTATTAGTAAAGTGGCTCCCACCCTATGGTAATGGATCATAAACAGTTTCAAGATACAAATGGAGGAGTTAAAACTATTAATACAGAGTACATATATGTCTTTGTGTCTACAAGAGATACGTTTTAAGGAGTTTGACTCCCCTGTGCTATGTGGTAATAACCTCCACGGAAAGAGTATCATCAGTGGGGAGAGAACTAAAAATTTCATAGATGATGTGTACCACTCCTAAGTTCCCTCCCTAACCACAAATTTACAAGCAATTGCTGTATCAATGGATGTGTGTCATAGGATCACTTTATGCTCCCTCCATCTGTCCCTCAAGAACCAATAGCCTCTCACCAAACTCCTCTCTCTCTCTCTCTCTCTCTCTCTCTCTCTCTCTCTCTCTCTCACACACACACACACACACACACACACACACACACACACACTTTTACACCTGCACATGTAGTTGCTGTACACTTTCAGTTGTCTAGCACACAAGAAGAGGGATGCCTGTAGATACATTCCTGTTTCTCAAGACATGTAATGCCTCCAAATTTTTTATGTGAAAACTCTTAAAGCTTTTTAACTACAATAAACTTTATTAATGTGCTATATCTGTATTCTTCATGTCTGCATATTTATTTCTCAACATAGTCACCCTGACAATGAACACATTCCTCCCAACAAGAGACCAGTTTACTGATACCATCACTGTAGAATGGAGGCAAGACCTCACCTCTACTTGCACCGCTTCGTCCCTATCAAGGTGTTGTTTAAGTTATGGAAACAAATTAAACTTGGATGGGGTCAAGTCAGGACTGTCTGGAGGATGATTGATGAGGATGAACCCAAGGTGTCAGATTGCTGCAGATGTTGCAGTACTTGTGTGTGGTCTGCCATTGTCATGATGGAGAGGGTTCTCCATGTGTGGACTAAGTTTTCTGTGGTTAGAAATTTGATCACAGCAGACTGTTTATCACACACTGTCACAGTTACTTAAGACAGTGTGATGTTACATGCTACACTTTGGAGTTGTCTAGTGGCAGAGGATTACAACCTGTGTCAGCAAACCGTGAAAGGTGACCAAGTAATATGCATGACACTTAATATTTCCACTGATATTGAGAACGGAACAAAAAATTTGGAGGCATTACTTTTCAGTACACTTTGTAGTACAAAGCTCTGTGCTAGGTTGATTAATATCTTTTGTGTAATTATGCTTGTGTGAGAGTGATATAAGAGAGAGATATGCCAAATACCTAGTGGTTGTAATTAAAGTGCAGCTACTCACAGAGGTCCAATGTGGGCTGCAATTATCAAATGGTAGATATTCTAATACGATAATGTGAAACTAATTTACACTAGAAAAAAATTAGTTCCAAATTTGGCCATCTGGTGCAAGTCTGGTGCTCTGAATGTGAGAAAGATGTATTGAAATGTTTGCGTATGTGATGGACTAAGAACAGGATGAAGGCAGAAATAATCAAACACGTGAGAAAGTTATAATGTTAATTTTATTATTAACTGTCTTGTTCAATGTGAGCACCGGAGACATCAACAACATGCTGTACAGTGCCAGATTTGCACCTGTTGGCCAAATTTGGAACTAATTTTTTTTCCAGCGTAAATCGATTCTGCATTAACACATTAGCATACTTACCAAGTTTTGCTGCTATACCGTAAGTACAGCCCACACTGGACATCTGTGGGTAGCTGCACTTTAATTATAACCATGCTGCAGTATGGAATTTAAACGATTTACCCAATGCCAGTGAGTGATTTTTGAGAACTACTTCATCTTGTTGGACCATCAGTTGTGCTAGATAATACAAAAGACAGAGGCAATATACTAATGGCAACAATATTAGCTCTAATGCTTCAATTTCCTGCTGTATCATTTCCAGGTATAAGTTTGTCAGGTGCTGGTGAAATCCCGAAGTTGATGGGCACTTAACATTTCTTTCTCTGGGAAACAAAACACTTGGTTGTTGCTTAATGTTTACATGCAAATATGGTATATTGTTCCATGAAGGTTCAAGTGCTGACCACCTGCCAGGAACCTGACAGCTTTTGAGATAACAAGGGCAAAAAGCCATTGTATGATAGTAAGAAAAGTTGGTGGTATGAATTCCTTAACTCCATAAATTATTTCAGCAAATCTTTGTTTGTGTGTGAGACCATGATGAGCATTTCAACCAAAGGTTACCTATTAGTGCTGTAATGAGAACAGTATTTTCCAGACCAACAAAGAAGACATTGACCAAACCATTGTGGAAGATATCTCTTGATGTACTGACACTGTCCTTCAGGAACCAGCTTCTTCTGAGAATAAAGTTGTTCTTACAAAAGAAGGTATGCCAGAATTAAACAAAAACTTACCTTGTTGGCGTTCTTGAGAAGGTCTTCCTCTGGGTAGATGATAAATTTTTACATGTAAAGTAATATATTTTAATATTAACAGCCATCCCACTTGTGTGACTAGCGTCTTACCTCCGTAACAAAACAGTAAGTCTCATTAGCAGACTGTATCACAGGAGTAAAAGTAAATTATGATGGGGCACAAATGAAATATCACAATTAACAAAATTTGATTCTGGGTTCTTTCTTGCGAAATGTAGTTTGAGGAGGGCTATGTGAGAGACGTTCAATGAATTCTAAAGTAAAGTTCTATGTACTGACTTGGCAGAAAATCCTAAGAAATTTTGGTCTTATGTCAAAGTGGTAGGTGGATCAAAACTGTGACCAAAATGGTACTAAAACAGAGGATAACAGACTAAAGGCCAAAATACTAAATGTGTTTTTCCAAAGCTGTTTCACAGAGGAAGACTGCACTGTAGTTCCTTCTCTAGATTGCTGTACAGATGACAAAATAGTAGATATCGAAATAGACGACAGAGGGATAGAGAAACAATTAAAATCGCTCAAAAGAGGAAAGACCGCTGGACCTGATGGGATACCAGTTTGATTTTACACAGAGTACGCGAAGGAACTTGCCCCCCTTCTTGCAGCGGTGTACCGTAGGTCTCTAGAAGAGCGTAGCATTCCAAAGGATTGGAAAAGGGCACAGGTCATCCCCGTTTTCAAGAAGGGACGCCGAACAGATGTGCAGAACTATAGACCTATATCTCTAACGTCTATCAGTTGTAGGATTTTGGAACACGTATTATGTTCGAGTATAATGACTTTTCTGGAGACTAGAAATCTACTCTGTAGGAATCAGCATGGGTTTCGAAAAAGACGGTCGTGTGAAACCCAGCTCGCTCTATTCGTCCACGAGACTCAGAGGACCATGGACACGGGTTCCCAGGTAGATGCCGTGTTTTGTGACTTCCGCAAGGCATTCGATGCAGTTCCCCACAGTCGTTTAATGAACAAAGTAAGAGCATATGGACTATCAGACCAATTGTGTGATTGGATTGAAGAGTTCCTAGATAACAGAACACAGCATGTCATTCTCAATGGAGAGAAGTCTTCCGAAGTAAGAGTGATTTCAGGCGTGCCGCAGGGGAGTGTCATAGGACTGTTGCTATTCGCAATATACATAAATGACCTTGTGGATGACATCGGAAGTTCACTGAGGCTTTTTGCAGATGATGCTGTGCAGTATCGAGAGGTTGTAACAATGGAAAATTGTACTGAAATGCAGGAGGATCTGCAGCGAATTGACGCATGGTGCAGGGAATGGCAGTTGAATCTCAATGTAGACAAGTGTAATGTGCTGTGAATACATAGAAAGATAGATCCCTTATCATTTAGCTACAAAATAGCAGGTCAGCAACTGGAAGCAGTTAATTCCATAAATAATCTGGGAGTACGCATTAGGAGTGATTTAAAATGGAATGATCATATAAAGTTGATCGTCGGTAAAGCAGATGCCAGACTGAGATTCATTGAAAGAATCCTAAGGAAATGCAATTCGAAAACAAAGGAAGTATGTTACAGTACGCTTGTTCACCCACTGCTTGAATACTGCTCAGCAGTGTGGGATCCGTACCAGATAGGGTTGATAGAAGAGATAGAGAAGATCCAACGGAGAGCAGCACGCTTCATTACAGGATCATTTAGTAATCGCGAAAGCGTTACGGAGATGATAGATAAACTCCAGTGGAAGACTGCAGGAGAGACGCTCAGTAGCTCGGTACGGGCTTTTGTTAAAGTTTCGAGAACATACCTTCACCGAAGATTCCAGCAGTATATTGCTCCCTCCTACATGTATCTCACAAAGAGACCATGAGGAGAGATTAGAGCCCACACAGAAGCATACCGACAATCCTTCTTTCCACGAACAATACGAGACTGGAATAGAAGGGAGAACCGATAGAGGTACTCAGGGTACCCTCCGCCACACTCCGTCAGGTGGCTTGCGGAGTAAGGATGTAGATGTAGATGTAGATGTAGATGTTTCTGTGTATATAAATGGACTACAAAAATCTCTAAGAGATTTTGGGAAATAGGTGCATACAACAGTCTTCTTTCAGCTCTCGCACATTATATTGATAAAATGCAGTATTGTGATGAGACGATGCTGATTGTTGAGTAAAGCTTTGAAACGTTGTTCATTATAGCCTGATACATTATCTACAAAAAAGTAGGCTACAAAATCCTTGTTTGAATGATTCTTGATTATTTGCCTCATAATTTGCTCTCCTTATTAGGTAGAATTAATAGAGAATAGTTATAAAACAAACATTACATGTGGAATTTTCTGGTAAATGGTACAACAGAGGCAAAGGTGTTGTGCATCACAAAAAGGCTTGTTGTTAAAATTCCAGGAATGTACATTCCTGGAAGGTTCAAGCAACATGCATCCTACTGGTCACTAGTGTACTTCATGAAATGAACGTGATGGTAAAATCTGATAAACTTGATCTAATACAGAGGTTCATCAACAGTCATTCTACATGTGCACCATTTGTGCATGGAATAGGACAGGGAAAAATTATAATAGTACGCAATTTATGATTTGCCACACTCAATAATGTGGCTTTTGGAGTTTGTATATAAATGAAGAAGAATGCTTGAAATGACTGTAGAGCAGGTTTCTGATAAAAGTAGCAATCATTTCACTGTTAATATTTGAAACTGACTGAGGAGCAAAGAGACACACATTGGTAAAAAGATGAACATATGTCTGGAATTGTGTTAATATCATGAGTATTTAAAATGTGTTATTTCTTAAGAGGAAGTCGTTCATGTTTGTGAATTTTCTATGTACTTCATTTATGGATTGTACCACATATGCATAATTATAACTATTCATAAAAGTAGCTAACTGAAGTACACTTTGTTCCCATTAATAACTGGGTATCTGTAAGAAATTTTCTTTTGTGGAGTTGCTGTACGGCCAGTGTAGTATGATACAGGTCTGCCCTTCACTGAAAATAAATAGGGACAGTTCTAAGTTCTCATAATATGTTTAGCAGGCGGTAGTCCAGTATCATACAACAAGTTTTGACATATGTGGTTTTAATTCATCAAACTATTGAATGACACTCAAACAGCAGATAAACAAAGCCACACTTCTTCTGTTAAATTTTGTTGTAAGATCACTGGGATTTTGCAACTATGGCTTAAATTCCACATTAGACTATAAGCTACATTATAACCAGCTGGGTAGGTTAGTTTACAAATTAGAGAAAAGCAAGAGCATATGTCCTCTTGTAGGACCATACCCTGGTGACTCACATTGATGTTCAAACTTCCCTTCAGTTTGGAGACAGCCTTACTTACAAAATGTCAGTCTTGCCTATTTGGTTTCATCACATATTAAGGCATAGACAGTCCTTATCTGTCTTTTTTGTACCCTAGCTAAAGTTTGAAACCATAATTTGCTAGTGACTGTGATACCTGAAATTTGCTTGAAATTCCATAGACTGAATGACCTAAACTGTTGTGTTCCAGTTCTTAACTTTCTCAAGTGATTTCAGTGACAAGTCTTTTTTTGTTTAATGGTGTGGGGTAAGTATGGGAGATATTCATTAATTACAAGATAGTGCCTATTTCATTTTTATAAATAATTTTTTATGCAATATTGCAATTTGTAATGAGTAAAAGTGTATTTCATGTTATTACTTCCGTTCCTGCCAGTACTGCAATGAACTTGAAGTAATGCTTGAGAGTTACAAGAAGAAATGCCAAGCAATTGAAAGAACATCACAGACCGCTAGGAGAGAAACTGATAGACAGCAGAGTACACTGCAGGTAAATATATTCATCCATTTATATACCAGGAAGTTTGAGTGGTTTTAACAGTAATTCAAGTTGTGTCATCTTTGGCAGGTAGCATGTTATGAAACTCATGGTGTTTTCACACAGACAGCTGCTAGTTGAATTCCTTTTATTTTACAACCAATTTTAGTCTTTCAGACCATCTTCAGGTACAAAAACATCACCACAATGTACATATTTCCACATTATGATTATTACAACTGTCTTGATATTGCTGAATACAGTGGAAAAGTATACTTGTTTTGATTGCTAAACAGTCATCTTCAGAACTCCTATCTTCCAAAAAAAGACAAAAAGGCAGTATCTATTGTTAAAATTGGAAGGTGTATGAATATGAAAAATAATATATCCGTCTGTCTTGTTACAAGGTCACATGTCACAGCCATGGTGTACATATTTCGGACACACAATACAAATGGCCATTCCTGCTTCTGCTGATTAATTAGGGACCTGAAGTCCCAAATGCTTAAAAGATGTTTCTTTTGATAATGTAAACTTGCCAGTGGAATGTCTGATTTAGACATTTTTCTTCATGTTGTTAGGAGAGTTTACTTGAAGAGGAAAAAGTACGTGAAAAAAGAAAATGTATATAAATCTAACTTTTTGTTATGTAGTGCTTGGAACATGGAAAGAGGTAATATATTCACTTATGGTGAGAAACAAAAGGTAAATTTCACTACAGAAGATGTGGGATTCTTAATTAAAGTGGAGTTAATAGTACACTGTAAAATGAAAGGCATGTGAATTGTTATGGGATTGTCAGCATTGATTGAGAAGAGAATCAATGAAATCATAGTCATAAGGTCATTTCTCTCTGGGTGAACAATGAAATGCTAAAAAGATGTGTTTCATTATTGAGAAATTGGTCTATGAAAGAACATTATTTGTGTATTTTAGCATAATTTATCAGTGAATTTCTTTCTGTAGCTTAAGTCTGTTAGTCATTAAAACTGCTAATACTTGCTGTAATTCTAATTTCAGGAAGACATAGAGAAACTAACATTTGTAGTAAAACAACTTAATAAACAGCTAAAAGAACTAGATGTGAAAAGACAGGAGCAAGTTAAACGTTTTCACCATAATATGAACTCACTTTATAAACGCCTGAAAGTGGTGGAACAGAGTATACATAAGAATTTCACCGAAAGGTCCAAAGATCATGACTTACTTGACAAAGAAATTTCAGCAGCAGCTGAGATCATGTTGAAGAATGGACAGTTGCTACAAATGGAACTGGAAGACTTAATTCAAGATGTTCTTAGAATGCAATCTAATGTTGATAAAGCTAAAATATAAATTGGGACTTTATAATACTGTGGTGGAAATGTGAATGCAATTTTGGATGTATTAATTTTATTGACATTTTTATGTTTGTTACTATTTTAATCATCGTAATTTTTGGGTTGTTGCTTATAAGTTTCTGAAAAGTTGTTGTCAAATGATCATATCTGAAGAACCAGAGATGCACAAGACCATATAGTAGTACGTTATCTTCATTTTGCCTCCTCCTCCTCCTCCTCCTCCTCCTCCTTTAATTGGCAGCTCATACTACTATTTAAGGAGGTGCAAGAGTTGGTGGTACGTAATTTGGGTCTTCAACTTTGCACTCAGTTTCCAGATTATTTGGAATCACATCATCAACAAGTGTCAAGAAAGTATCTAGCTTACAATCCAGTTCACATCCTGAAATTTTTAGTGCATATGGATCAAGGCTGGTTGAATTTCGAAGATATATCTGAAACAAGATGCAAAGAAACATCAATTACTTCCCTTTTGAGATTTATATATCATAATGGTACATTGTTATCCAAATAATAAATTAAACAGATATTAAGCTAGATAAATAAGGATTACATTTTATTTATGATGTAGGCATATGGAATGACCCAAGAAAAACTGGTGTAAAGGTATCAACAGTTTTTGTTATGGCAGTAAGTGAAATAGAAAGGAAAAAAGTACTAGAGTAGCCAACATTTACCATATAAAAGATTACAAATACAACTGTATAAAATATTGAATTATGAAACATACAGACAAAGGAGTAGAAATTGGAGGAAGAAGAGTAGGGTGTTTGAGATTTGCTGATGACATGGTCCTTCTAGCCACAGGGGAAAAAGAACTACAGGATTTGGTGGGCACCATTGCAACTAACGGAAAAAAATATGGAATGAAAATTAACACAGATAAAACAAAAGTATTGGCACTAGGAGGAAATAAGGAAATAAAAATTATGCTGAATGCAGAAATACTAGAACAGGTGAAAAATTTTAAGTATCTTGGAAGCAGGATAGACACTGACTGGAAGTGCACCACAGAAATTAAAACAAGGATAGCAATGGCAAAAGAGGCGTTTTATAAGAAAAGGAGAATTTTCTGCAGCAGTCTGGACAGAGTACTCAGAAAGAGACTCATAAAATGTCTTGTATGGAGTGTCCTTCTATATGGCGCTGAAACATGGACTATGAGGAAAAAAGACAGAGAAAGGCTGGAGGCTTTTGAGATCTGTACATGGCGAAAGATGGAAAGAATAAGTTGGATGGATAGAGTAAAAAATGAAGAGGTACTGAGAAGAGTGGGAGATAAAAGACAGTTACTAGATGTAATAAAGAGAAGAAAAAGAAATTGGATTGGGTATGTATTAAAAAAGAAGGACGGACTGATAAAAACAGTTTCAGAAGGTTATGTAGAAGGGAAAACGAAGCGAGGAAGGAAGAGATTCCAGATACTGGATGACATGATGGATGGTACAACACACAGCAGCCTTAAGAAGGAAGCAATGGATCACAGAAAATGGAGAGGCAAAGGACCTGCTAATATAGCAGATAACTGATGATGATGATGACAGGTGGCAGCCAAATGAAAATGAGACAGATAGGAAAAAAAGTAGGTAAACTATTTATTATCTCAAAAGTAATCACCATAACTGTTAACACATTTATCCCACTGTGATACTAGACAGTCAGTGCCTTCATGGAAAAAAATGTTTGCAGTTGGCTACGGAGACATGATTGTACCCTTGTGTGCACCTCTTCATCCGAAACAAATCGATGTTCACAAATGCCTTTCTTCAATGCTCCAAAGATGTGGACACTGCATGAGGAGAGATCGTACTTTTTGGAGCATGTGTAGGAGCTTTCCAGCAAAACTTCTGCAGCGTTGTCGAAACAACCTTGGCAACCCATGTACCCACCAGCCCACACATTGCCAAGGTTGTTTCTACTGCATTGCAGAAGTTTTGCTGGAAAGCTGTTACACATCCTGCATTCAGTCCTGATCTCTTCCCTTATGATTTCCATATCTTTGGAACCCCGAAGAAAGACACTTTTGGCTGTCAGTTTGCTTCTGATGAAGAGGTGCATGCCTGAGTACAATCATGGTTCCATGGAGAAGTGCAAACATTTTTCCGTGAAAGTACTGACCATCTTGTCTCACAATGTGATAGATGTATTAGCAGTTATGGTGATTAATTTTGAAGTAATGAACTGATTACTTACATTTTTTCTCATCTCTCTCGTTTTCATTTGACAACTCATTATACATAAAACTGCTGTTGATTACAAACAAGACATTATGTAAAACATGTACAATCATGGGCATAAGTTAAGGAATATTATAGATTCATAGAAATCATTGCATCATAGCAGTACTGTGCAGATTAAATTTTGCTGTGACAGAACAGAAAAATGTGCTATACATCTACATCTACATCCATATTCCGCAAGCCACCTGACGGTGTGTGGCGGAGGGTACCCTGAGTACCTCTATCAGTTCTCCCTTCTATTCCAGTCTCGTATTGTTCATGGAAAGAAGAATTGTCGGTATGCTTCTGTGTGGGCTCTAATCTCTCTGATATAGTCATAGTCATGGTCTCATGGTCTCTTCGCGAGACATACGTAGGAGGGAGCAATATACTGCTTGACTCTTCGGTGAAGGTATGTTCTTGAAACTTTAGCAAAAGCCCGTACCGAGCTACTGAGCGTCTCTCCTGCAGAGTCTTCCACTGGAGTTTATCTATCATCTCCGTAACGCTTTTGCAATTACTAAATGATCCTGTAACGAAGTGCGTTGCTCTCCGTTGGATCTTCTCTATCTCTTCTATCAACCCTATCTAGTACAGATCCCACACTGTTGAGCAGTATTCAAGCAGTGGGTGAACAATCGTACTGTAACCTACTTCCTTTGTTTTCGGATTGCATTTCCTTAGAATTCTTCCAATGAATCTCAGTCTGGCATCTGCTTTAGCGACGATCAACTTTATATCGTCATTCCATTTTAAATCACTCCTAATGCGTACTCCCAGATTATTTATGGAATTAACTGCTTCCAGTTGCTGATCTGCTATTTTGTAGCTAAATGATAAGGGAACTATCTTTCTATGTATTCGCAGCACTTTACACTTGTCTACATTGAGATTCAATTGCCATTCCCTGCACCATGTGTCAATTCACTGCAGATCCTCCTGCATTTCAATACAATTTTCCATTGTTACAACCTCTCGATACACCACAGCATCATCTGCAAAAAGCCTCAGTGAACTTCCGATGTCATCCACAAGGTCATTTATGTATATTGTGAATAGCAACGGTCCTATGACACTCCCCTGCGGCACACCTGAAATCACTCTTACTTCAGAAGGCTTCTCTCCATTGAGAATGAAATGCTGTGTTCTGTTACTTAGGAACTCTTCAATCCAATCACACAATTGGTCTGATAGTCCATATGCTCTTACTTTGTTCATTAAACGACTGTGGGGAACTGTATCGAACGCCTTGCGGAAGTCAAGAAACACGGCATCTACCTGGGAACCCGTGTCTATGGCTCCCTGAGTCTCGTGGACGAATAGAACGAGCTGGGTTTCACACGACCGTCTTTTTTGAAACCCATGCTGATTCCTACAGAGTAGATTTCTAGTCTCCAGAAAAGTCATTATACTCGAACATGATACGTATCCAAAATTCTACAACTGATCGACGTTAGGGATATAAGTCTATAGTTCTGCACATCTGTTCGACGTCCCTTCTTGAAAACAGGGATGACCTGTGCCCTTTTCCAATCCTTTGGAACGCTATGCTCTTCTAGAGACCTACGGTACACCGCTGCAAGAAGGGGGGCAAGTTCCTTCGCGTACTCTGTGTAAAATCAAACTGGTATCCCATCAGGTCCAGCGGTCTTTCCTCTTTTGATCGATTTTAATTGATTCTCTATCCCTCTGTCGTCTATTTCGATATCTACCATTGTGTCATCTGTATGACAATCTAGAGAAGGAACTACAGTGCAGTCTTTCTAGGTGAAACAGCTCTGGAAAAAGACATTTCGTATTTCGTCCTTTAGTCTGTCATCCTCTGTTTCAGTACCATTTTGGTCACGGAGTGTCTGGACATTTTGTTTTGATCCACCTACCGCTTTGACATAAGACCAAAATGTCTTAGGATTTTCTGCCAAGTCAGTACGTAGAACTTTACTTTCGAATTCATTGAACGCCTCTCGCATAGCCCTCCTCACACTACATTTCGCTTCGCGTAATTTTTGTTTGTCTGCAAGGCTTTGGCTATGTTTATGTTTGCTGTGAAGTTCCCTTTGCTTCCGCAGCAGTTTTCTATCTCGGTTGTTGTACCACAGTGGCTCTTTTCCATCTCTTACGATCTTGCTTGGCACATACTCATCTAACGCATATTGTACGATGGTTTTGAACTTTGTCCACTGATCCTCAACACTATCTGTACTTGAGACAAAACTTTCATGCTGAGCCATCAGGTACTCTGAAATCTGCTTTTTGTCACTTTTGCTAAACAGAAAAATCTTCCTACCTTTTTTAATATTTCTATTTACGACTGAAATCATCGATGCAGTAACCGCTTTATGATCACTGATTCCCTGTTCTGCGTTAACTGTTTCAAATAGTTTGGGTCTGTTTGTCACCAGAAGGTCTAATATGTTATCACCACGATTCGGTTCTCTGTTTAACTGCTCAAGGTAGTTTTCAGATAAAGCACTTAAAAAAATTTCACTGGATACAAGACCTCTTCAGCTGATTGTCCACTGGAAGCATATTTACCTGACCAACTGATCAGCTGAAAATGGCCAAGTACAGCCAATTAATCCCAAGATATGTAAAGGCATTGGTAAGTGTTTACTGCACATGACCAACTGAAGGGTGCATTCCAGTGAAATGAGATTGGTCAGACATAGTTAGTTCAAGCAGGCATTTGGTGCTGCTTGTGTCTCAATTTATAAGTAAAAAACATAATACTGTGTGATTATATGTATTGAATATGTAACAGTTTCACAACAAAAAGGTAATACAAACCTGACAAAGTGTACATCTAGAAATGAAAGAAATTGTGGTAACTGTAGCTAAATACAGTGTTGAAAAATACATTGTCAACTGCACATCCATGCTTTATACCTAGTAATCTATAAAGTAGTCAAACCAAAAATATGGCGTCATTCCTGCAGTTCATCTGTGCTAAAGGACATCATAAATTTCTCTTGAATGGGATATGTTGCATTGACATTACAGTTTTTGCTGTCAGAGGCATATCTTTTTATTGATAGTGTTAGCTGGCAAGTGAATGTAGCCACTTCATATTTCTCATTCTAAATAACAATGTTTTGTAATGGGCCTATAAATTTGACTATTACATCAAGATCAATAGGTTTTTCAGTTTCATTGCTTCTTTGCAACGATCTCCACTATTCAAAATGGAAATTCTACCACTCATTGAGACTTAGAAAAATACTTGTTAAAAGTCATTGGAACTTAACCAAGTTTTGACATTGGGGAGGGTCTCACCGAATAAGTCTTTATTGGATAGCCTTCCTAACCCAAGAGAATGTAAGGCACAACACTATTTGTTCTTGGTATCATCTAATGATTTGCTGCTCTCATAACTCCCTCTTGAAATTTCATAGAAAGTCTAGAACATGAAAAAACACAACCCTCAGTCACTTTTCCATTTGCCCCTATGTGTACAGTTAGAAACCTGTAATCTAAACCAGGTACAACTGGTAAGATGATTTGTGGGAGGAAGGGTTGGGAATATTTATAATTTCTAAACATGCCACTTGAATTTCATAGACTCTTTATCCTCAAGTGCATGCTATCTATGCACCTCAAACAATTTAATAAGTCTTATTTCTTCCAAGAACCATTTACTGTTACTTTGACATCATATTTGGGAAAATGTATTTGCGAAGCATTCTTCACCCCCATGAGGTATGCATTTTCTAGAAAGTAAAACTTTCTGTCCATATTCTAATGAAGTAATTCAGTTGCCTGGTGATGACCATGTGTTGGGCATTATTTGGTTGTAGTATACAAGCTTCAGTGATTGGCCATATTTGGCCGACAGTGTGATCGACAGGTATAGGCCCAGTGGACAGTTAGGCTCAGTGTTCCTGAACAGTCTGTGGGGGCAGTGGTCATGAGCATAGAGGTTCTGACTACATTTTGTGTCCATTTGGCATCTAGAGTTACAGGAGGTGGAATGGTGCAGTATACACATGTGCATGACATTACAAATGGCTGGATTGGAGGCCAGCTATAGTGGATCAGAAGCTGAATATCACCTGTTGCATGACTTTATGGCTGTGAAGATCATTTCAGTAGTGAATAAACATTTAATAGCCCTACAGGCAATGTCAACAGTGGGCTGAAACAAAGCACCAAGTTTGTTATCTTAAGTGCACCAAGTTTGTTATCTTAAGTGGACCAATATTTTCAATCAGCAGAGCAATTACCCTGGTTAGAGATGTAGCAGAAACTTATGTGTCACGCTTCCCACATCAGACTGTCTGTCATTAGTTCTGAGAAGCTTTTCTGTATATATGCCCCTCACAAAAAGACAACATGTGCCTCAGGAATCTGCTGACTTTTCCACCATGTGTAGACGTATGAAGAGGGAAATAGTGTCCTGTCCAAGGACAGTTGCAGTTTAAACTAAAGATCGATTCCCACCATCTGTGGCAAGCCCCTGGAACATGTTATACAATCATGCCAATTCAATTTTGTGGAACATCCCAGTGTACTCATCTTGAGCATCATCATGCTATGAGCATCTAAGGCCACTGCATGTTTTTTTTCTGAGGGTGCTGTACATGTGGATGATCTTGCATTGGCATGTGTACCATTTTGAAAATCACATATTTAGAATAGCTACCGCACTTAATGCACTTCAGTTAAATTGAATATACATGGGCTTGTCCATCCTGTTTTGCCATGTAAGGACACCCCATTCAATACTGACCTTCTGCACATAAGCAGCAATGGAACACTGCACACAGTAAGTGGCACTCATATGCCCTGGCCAGTTATCAGGTATACCGTAACTGTGCCAAAACTCGAAATGTTGCTGGTGCACCTATTTGAGAACCTGGAAAATTCCCTAATAAATGGATAGGTCAGTAAAATATTGCCACAGATTAAAAAATAGTTCAACATTCTAATTATGAAGCTTGTCACTAAGAATGCCTGATGCTATAGAAAACTTTATCTTTTACCAGTATTAGTCAAAATGAGTATAAGAGAAATGCACCTTCAATCTTCGGAAACCACAAATGTTTGTAAAGAATACAGTATTGAGTTTTTGCTACTACTATGAGCTGCACATTCTATGAAATAACTGAGTTTAACTTTTGCTAATATTATGAGCTGCACCTTCTACGAAATAACTGAGTTCAATAGTTGTATGCTAAATTCAATGAAAATTGTAAAACAGTCAAACTCAATAGTGAATACTCACTAAATATAATTACCAACAACCTGTTACTGTTATGTACATTATTCTGATGAGAATAAGCTTATGTCACTATACATCTCAATGCTGTGCTGCAGTGTTTCCTCTACTACTTAAATTATTCTGGTCATTTTACCAGCATTATATCATTTGCCTCCATATACCCTCTTTATTTAGGAGTTCATCAGTCCCAATTTGTTCTTCGTATATGTGGTTACTTGCTGTTCTTTTTGTTTCTGTATAGCCCTCCTGACATCAAACAGCCCTTGCAGTGCTCCCTTTTATAAAATTTTGCCATCTTCAGTGTTGTAACTACAGGTTTGACAACTTTCTACAGTGTGTTTTTAATATGAAATTAGCAAATTACAGACTTCACTTCAGGTCACATAAGAGGGCAAAGTGAGAAAATATAAATTTCACATGTGCTCACCTGGACACTGTGCTCTCCACTCGTTTTGTCTTGATGTAGTTCTATCATAATTAGTGCACCATATGCAGGGATTTGTTCATCCCATACTTTCAGTGCAAGGAGTAAATTTGATATAGTTGAGTCATGCCCAGCATACATATAAAATTTTCTTTGTGATGGTCTTAAAGTCCCATCGGCTTTTCCTTTCATGTCATTGACTATTTTTCTTAATAGTGGACCTGAAGAAGAAGAATTTCTGAAAAATTGTTGGTTGAATACATATGCAGCCACTGCAAAGCATTTGAATCATGTACAACTGAAGAAAATTCCATTTTTTGAACTCATAAAAATCAGTGAATTTGTTCACTTCCTTCAATTTTTAAAAATTGTTATGTGGAAGAATTTTGTGAAAATTTACCTACTTCCATGTACTTCTAGTTGTACAATTGCTAGGAACTATGTATGACATGAAATGACTGTGCTGATGACTTGGGAGTATATGCATGGAATATTACAAGGAATACTTATATGCAAACAATTTAGTATAATGTGTCCCTACACTGTGAACCCAAAATCCTGGGCACCTGTTGCTGTTCATTACAATGGTAAAAACTATGGTAAAAACTATGCTTAGAGGATGTAATGTCTGGGAAAGGATTTTGAACTAATTTATGATACATTAAAGGCTGGATGAGCTCTTCATTCCCTTTCTTCCTGAAGCATGGTGAACACTTTTTTAGTGACTTTCACCTGGACTGCAACAGATGCTCTTTATTAACTGTATAATTCCTTCCTTCCTTCATTCATTCATTCACACACTGTGTTCTGTACATTTCACCATAAAGGTGAGCCTCTAGAAATATGGACTTTATTCATTCATCATATTTTGTAGATCCCATCAAGAAGAACCATCCTCAGGGATGTGGGATGAGTCAATGTATACATTTACAAAAGACAAGGAAATCATGAAAACTTATCTGTATGCTGTATTAACAATAAACTATCACTATACTGCTTCATGTTATTCATGCGTATGTCATGTAAATTTAATTGAGTAAATTAGTAAAAAACTGTTGCTTTTGAAAAGAATCTGCTGCCTCCTCAGTTTTACTATACAGGTGGTGTTTATCTGTTATTATCAGCTTAGTATTTGCTTGATTACAGTGGTATTTTTCAAAGAAAATATTTTCTTACATTTGTAAATACTGAGTTCTATTTACGGTACATTGCAACTTGTTGCGCAGCTTTAAAACAAACGCTGCTACTTGCTATATAGCTAACAGTTTCAATACTTGAATCTAGATATTCACATAATTTGTAGATAGAGTGGCCAGTGATGTATTTTTTAATTTTCTTTTGAATTGGTAGGGTTTCCCAGTTTCTTTCTTTATGTTAGATAGGAGGTTTTTAAATATCTTTCCACTGGAATGCATGACTCCATTGTGAGCCCTAGACAAGGAGGCAAAGTCTGTATGAAAATTATTTTTATATCTTTTATTGTGACTGTGTAAATTACTGTTCACCTAAAACCAATTTTTATTATTAGCAACAAAAGCCATGCAAGATTATAAGTATTGGGAAAGAAGTGTAAGAATAGAAGGGGGGTCAGCAGAAGAAAGTGCTATCCCACCAGAGCACATTTTGCATTACTGTATGTTATATGTTTGATCAAATCAAGGAGGACCACATAAATATAATAATATGATGCAATTTATGTAGTGAAGAACATTTTCTAATGG
The DNA here is from genome assembly GCF_021461395.2 of Schistocerca americana. Lineage (NCBI taxonomy): Eukaryota > Metazoa > Arthropoda > Insecta > Orthoptera > Acrididae > Schistocerca > Schistocerca americana. The sequence continues at coordinate 868,064,353 of NC_060130.1, forward strand.
TACACAAGGAATTACTTGCTTCCAGCTTGTGGTGTACTTGAAAACACAACAGATTATGTGATCAGACTAGTCCTTAATAAACAGCACTTCCTTCCACTGACCCCTTCAGTTCCAATATCCTTAAAAAGGCTTCTGCAACATGTATGGTTGTTTACTTTGTACAACATTCTTATTGTTCATTTCTGCTGAATGAACACTATACTTACTTTAGGTGCCTGTCCCAGAAGATAATTCCATTAAACAGCAGTGACTAAAAAATGTGATATAAGCCAACACACTTGTCTTTGTGTCAACACAGTGAGAGATGCTTCTATTGGCTTAAAAATGAACTGATACATGGAAATGAAGGCTTTCTCTATGCATTTCAGTGATGAAGTCTTCTTGGGTTATCAGGCGAGTCAAGGTGTCATTCTGTGACAACATTTCAACAAGTTTCCTACTCGTCACTTTCAGACAATGTATGAAGATGATGAATAGGAAACTTGTCGAAACATTGCCAGAGAATGACTTGGTTGATAACCCAAGAAGTCTTTCTGATCAACCTGAACTGAGTTTCTTGATTAGTTTATTTATGTGATGACTCTATTTTAACTTGTTATCTAGCTGGATCCTAAGGAATTTTACCCAATGTGTATGGTCATTAGTGTCTACTTCTGGTACTAACAAGCATTTTGATAGTGTGAAATGGCATAATATGATCCTTTGTGACATTTAGACTTGACTGTGAGCTGTGAACCACTTGTAAGCACGACCTGCTATCATATGAGTTATTTCTGCTATGACTGAGTTTATATCATTGATTCATATGCTTGTGTTATCAGCAAATATTAGAGTTTTTAAATATCTCATTGAAGTAATCTGAACATCATTTATGCAGATCAGAAACAAGAGTTAGCCCAGCACCAATTCTTGTGACACTCCTATTGTGTTCCCCATTCTAGTGTTTGTTTCATGCTGGGAACAAAATCTGTTAATGAGACCAGGACGGATGCCATTAATGCCATAATACTTCAGGTTACAGAATATACCAACAGGATAAATGCTCTTGTTTAGTGCTGCTAGGTATTGTATGGCTTTTGCAGTAGACACCCCCTAGCAAAAGCCAAACTAAGAGGCAGTTAACAAGTTTTGCTTAGTTAAATGAGGCAGAATTTTCTTGTTCAGCACTGCTAGTAATTCATTTATGAGGTATTGTGTTGCTCTTTCATTGTGGGTAATCCCTTGCAAAACCCAAACTAAGAGGCCATTAACAAGCTCTGCTCAGTTAAATGAGTCAGTATTCTGTCATAGGCCACTTTCTCTAACACATTTCAAAATATTGGAATGAGTGTATAGGTGTGTAATTATAAGTGGTTTGCTTGTGCCTTGCCTTGGTAGATGGGAACTGCAACAAGAACAATGTCATCATCACATAAAATCTAAGTAAATACTTCCCTCCCCCACTCCCACTCCCCCTCCACCCCGCACACACATACCTTGCCATGGTGGGGTGGCTTGCATGCCTCAGCAATACTGATAGCCATACCGTTTTTGCAACCACAATGGAAGGGTATCTGTTGATATGCCAACCAAATGTGTGGTTGCTGAAGAGGGGCAGCAACCTTTTTAGTAGTTGCAGGAGCATCAGTCTTGATGATTGGGTGACCTGGCTTTGTAACTTCAAACTGTACTTGGTGAGCACCCAGACTGAGAAGAAAACCCAAGAATTTGGGAATTTTTCTTTCAAAATTTTATCACCTTATATTTTGTGATTTCAGTACTGTGTTCTATGGCTAGGCAGTAGCTGGACCTGGGTGTGTCATACCAGATGTTACTTGGTGTGCCTTGGTCCATGGCTGGTTTACGTGAGTAATGGTCCAACTGTGGGTACTGCGGACAGGGGACACTATTTCAAGCCATTGCTGACAGTAGGACATCTTCAGGCACCACACTGCCAGCCAATAGGAAAGCTGGAAATCGTCATATGAGGGACCTGGAGCAGGCCAGCTAGAGGCATTCAGGACACACAGTTGTTCTCACCTACCACCTCTCCTCCCAACTAGATGGTATGCTGGCTCCTATTTTAGGACATCACGCCCTCAGAATGGCTGCGGCAGCCCCATAACACCACAGCACATGCCTTTTGCTGTATTTCTTTGTAATATGGCTTGGAGCAAATGTGGCACTGAAGTTCTTGTTATGTTTCTCATTTTGAGAAATTTCCTAGCACACCCGGGCATCCACATCCCACCTCCATCCTAACTTGGCTGTCTCTGCACGAACATACGTGACCTTGCTGTGCTGGTACTGCGAATGGAAGAAATCAAGTGGAAACTACAGCCATTATTTTTCCCAAGGGGATGCAAATCTACTGTGTGGTTAAATGATGATGGAATCTTCTTGAAATTCTGAGAGTAGCAGGGTCAAATACTGGGAGGAAAAGGTTATAAACCACTTGTACAGAAACCAGATGGCAGTTATAAAAGTTGAGGGGCAGGAAAGGGGAGCAGCAGTTGAGAAGAGAGTGAAACAGTGTAACCTATTCCAGATGTTATTCAATCAGAGCACTGAGCAAGCGATAAAGGAAACCAAAGAAAAATTTGAAGAAGGGATTAAAGTGCAGGAAGAAGAAATAAAAACGGTGAGGTTTGCCAGTGGCATTGTAATTCTGTCAGAGACAGCAAAGAACTTGGAAGAGCAGTTGTATGGAATAAACAGTATCTTGAAAGGAGGATATAAGATTAACATCAACGAAAGCAAAGCAAAGCTAACGGAATGTAGTTGAATTAAATCAGGCAATGCTGAGGCAATTAGATTAGGTTCAAATGGCTCTGAGTACTATGGGACTTAACATCTGAGGTCATCAGTCCCCTAGAACTTAGAACTACTTAAACATAACTAATCTAAGGACATCACACACATCCATGCCCGAAGCAGGATTCGGACCTGCGACTTTAGCAGTTGCGCGGTTCCAGACTGAAGCGCCTAGAACTGCTAGGCCACAGTGGCCAGCAATTAGATTAGGAAATGAGACACTAAAAGTAGCACAGGGTGGTTATACTTAAACTTCCGATACTTCAACCAGTGTAGATGGAAAACTATTAACCATATGGGTACCCAACTTTATAGGAATGATGTTCAGACTGTGTGGTGCAGGATTTGCATTGTTAGTAATGTTAGTGTCATGAATTGGCATTTGGGGTGGGTACTGGTATGGAGACATGGGGTTAAAACACAAGCATCAATATGCATTACAGTTGAAGGCAGTCAACATGGCTCTGGACAAAGTGAGCAGGACTTTACTCATAAAATTTTGTTATCAAAACAACAGCAATAGTGCTGCTGCTGTTCATAAGTATCTACGCACTAAAGAAATAAAGAGAGGTCCTCTTTCCATGTAGTGGGGTTGAAGAACATGGTTCGGAAGTTTGAATTAACTGGTGATTTGGAAATTGTTCCTGGGAGAGGCCAACAGCCATTTGTACCACAATTTTTTTAAAGTTATTGTTGCAATGGCTGAGATACGCAACACTAATGCACATTGCAGGTTGAAGATGAGTTTGACTACACACGTGACTGGGCTATAGCTGCATAGCACAAATCATTTGAGGCTGCAGAAGACACCTTGAGCTCTGACTTATAGATGCTGAGAGACTACTTTCACAAATGAAGACAGCACTGAACGCAGCTAAGAATGACGTATCGTGCTTCCACATTTGTGACTGCTCAGCAAGAAGAGAGCTTAATTGCAACTTCAGAGGGAAGTGACTCAACCATAACAACTACCCTAAATACCTAGGAGTGGATAGGACACTTTTCTTACAAGGGGCATCTGGCAAAGATCACAGGTCAAATGAGGACAAGGAATAACATCCATAAACTGTGTGGCAGCTCTTGGGGGCTCCACAGCAAATACACTTCATACATCAAGAGATGGGCTTATCTGTTGGATGGTGGAATTCTGTGTTCCTGAATGGGTTAATAGCTCACATATGAACAAGATTGATGTACCAAATGACAGTATGCGGATTATCAGCAGCACAACAAAATTGCCCCTACTTTATGGCTGTCCTCTTTGACTCAGTACCACTACTGCACTCAAACTTCAACATTCACAATGTCTGGGAACAACACTGCAAAGAGCACTGCCCACTACCTACCACAATGTTGAAGTTTCACAATCATATAGAAGCCTCCTGGTTTCAACTAATCACGCAAAGTGTGGGCAGCATTAAACCAAATACACACTGGCCATGGCAGAAGGTTCGATACCCCCCCCCCCCCCCCCCCCCCCCCCCCCCCCCCATAAATTGTAAAAACACAATTTCCAAAATGTGACTGTGGAGCTGAAAAGCAAACAACCCAACACATAGATGAAAAATGTCTATCTCCGAGATGGTTATGAAGTGGGGATTTCCCCGTACTACTATTTCAAGAGTGTACCGTGAATATCAGGAATCTGGTAAAACACCAAATCTCCAATGTTGCTACAGCCAGAAAAAGATCCTGCAAGAATGGGTGCAATGACAACTGAAGAGAATTGTTCAGCATGACAGAAGTGCAACCCTTTCACAAATTGCTGTAGATTTCAATGCTGGGCCATCAACAAGTGTCAACGTATGAACCATTCAACGAAATATAATTGATATGGGCTATCGGAGCAAAGAGCCTACTTGTGTGCCCTTGATGACTGCATAACACAAAACTTTACCGACATTGGACTGTTGATGACTGGAAACATGTTTCCTGGTCAGACGAGTCTCATTTCAAATTGTATAGAGTGGATGGACATGTATGGGTATAGAGATAACCTCATGAATCCATGGACCCTGTATGTCAGCAGGGGACTGTTCAAGCTGGTGGAGGCTCTGTAATGGTGTGGAGTGTGTGCAGTTGGTTTGATATGGGACCCCGATATGTCTAGGTATGACTCTGACAGGTGACAGGTATGTAAGCATCTATTCATGTCCATTGTGCATTCCGACAGACTTGGGCAATTCCGGCAGGACAATGTGACACCCCACATGTCCAGAATTGCTACAAAGTGGCTCCAGGGACACACTTCTGAGTTTAAACACTTCCGCTGGCCACCAAACTCCCCGGACATGAACATTATTGAGCATGTCTCGGATGCCTTGCAACGTGCTGTTCAGAAGAGATCTCCATCTCCTCATACTCTTATGGATTTATGGACAGGACTGCAGGATTCATGGTGTCAATTCCCTCCATTAGTTGATTCCAGGCCATGTCATGTTACGGCACTTCTGCATGCTAACAGGGGCCCTACACAATATCAGGCAGGTGTACCAGTTTCTTTGGCTCTTGAGAGAAAGAGAGAGTCTATGATGTATGCCATATGAGAAATAAATAAATGTAGATATGTGTAAGCACAGCATATTTAAGTCTGTCAGGAAGTATGTCACGAGGCATTGACTGATTACAAAGACAGCTTAAGGGTAATCTCATATCCTATAAAATCACCAAGATTTCATTCTGCACAAAATACCATTATAGCCGCCAGAATTACTAGTTTTTAGTAACCTGGTGAATTCTGTAATCTCCTTAGAAGTAGTAGTTTTGAAACTAATGTCTATTGGAGGTGTATGCAGTGTCTACACAAGTAAATCTAATGCATCAGTATTTGATTATTTAATACTAAGTGCCATGTTTGCTGTCTCTGTGAAGAAGCTGTCACTGGATTTGGTCTCCAATGACTTGAAAGTGTTACCATTTTTTCCCAGAGTTATTTTCTGGCCACATAATTACATTTGGATCACTATTTTGTTTGTTTCTTGTTTAATAATGATCCAAAACGTTTTGCTTTATTCTTCACCTGTTTTAGTTTTTCAGCATAGTATATGAGTTTCACTTTTTTAATGACAGATTAGAGGATTTCACAATACTTGTGATAATTGAGTTCAGTATCTTGGCTACTGTTTTTTTCTCTGAATTACAAAATACTTTAATCCCAGGAATTATCTACCCCTTATCCTTGCCACAGTTCAGTTGTGACTTTCATTTGTTTCAGGGGAAAATGACACAAAGTACTGTAGGAATATGTTTAAGAAAGAGTTACATTTTCTGTCAACACTATCTGTTTTTCTGTTATAAAAATTTCTCCTCATCATTGTTCCTTTAATTTCTCTCTGACTAGTGGTATAAGGAAATCTTGTGCTAGAAAATGGTACCTTCACAATATTGCAAGAAGCTAAAACACAACTCAGGAGTTTGATAGTTACTTTAAAAAATATAAATCTATCTTAAATAAAATAATAAAGGAGACAAAGAAATGAGACAATGACAAATACATAGAAGATGCTTCAAACAGCACCAAAGCAATCTGGCAAGTTGTAAAAAAAGAAACCAAATCTTTCAAAAGTAGAGTTAATAATATAGTATTAAAGGCTGGCTTGGAAAACATTAATAACCCACAGGAAGTAGCTAATATGTTTAATAACTATTTTCTAAATGTAACAGAGAAACTACTACAACAGACTTCTAATAGAAAACAGCATACAGAAACAGGGAAAAAAGTCTCAAGTAGATCAATGTTTCTGTACCCAACAAATGTAGAAGAAGTACAGGTTACAATAAAAAGTCTCAAAATGAAACACTCTGCAGGTGTAGATGATATACCTGATTTCATTATAAAGAAGTGTGGGGACTTGATTACTGAGACCTTAACCCACCTATGTAACCTATCTTTTGCTACAGGAACTTTTCCTTCATGTTTGAAAATAGCAAAAGTAAAGCCATTACACAAGAAAGGAAACAAAGATGATATTTCCAACTACAGACCACTGGCACTTCTCTCTTTTCTCAAAAATATTAGAAAGGCTTTTCAATAAGAGGCTAACAGACTTCTTAAGAGGTAAATGGCATTCTGTCAGAATCTCAATGTGGATTTAGAGCAAACCACTCAACCGAATCTGCAGTTCACTCCTTTCTATTAGAGGCACCGATAGCATTAGACAACAAAAAACTTACCATGGGCATATTTTTAGATTTGTCAAAGGCATTTGACACCATAAATCATGACAAATTGCTACACAAGCTAGAAAATCTTGGCATTAGGGGAACAGCTAACAATTGGCTCAGCTCTTATCTTAAGAACAGGGAACAATATGTGGAAATAGATCAAGAAAGGGACAATGCCATTAGGAAATACAATTCCAAGCTACTGACTGTTAAATATGGAGTGCCACAAGGATCAGTAATGGGTCCTGTTCTGTTCTTACTCCATGTAAATGACCTAAACATAAGCAATGACAGCAGTAAAATATTTCAATTTGCTGATGATACAAGTGTTCTAATTACAGGAAACTCAGAAGAATCTCTTGTAAAAAACATAAAAGAAGCCACTGACAGGCTAACATGTTACTTTGATGACAATTACTTAATAATAAACACTGAAAAAACTGTAGCTATGGATGTATTACACACAGCACAAACAAAAAATTTGATATCACCCAATCTAGAGCTATACGGACAGACAATTGCCAAAACAGCCCATACCAAATTTCTTGGACTTCATCTACAAGACAACTTGAAATGGAAAGTACATATTGAGCAAATGAACAAAAAATTAAGTACTTCTTGTTTTGTGCTGTGTACATTAAAAAATTGTACCAGCTACAACACCCTTCAGTGTCTATATTATGCAGTTGTACACTCTCGCCTCTGGTATGGGATTATGTTCTGGGGAAATTCTGGAGATGCCATCAAAACATTAAAAAGTAAAAAAAAATTATAAGAATAATGGAAGGGGTAGATAATCGCAAATCATGTAGACCATATATATATGACTGTAATAGAGGGAAACATTCCACGTAGGAAAAATATATCTAAAAACAAAGATGATGTGACTTACCAAATGAAAGTGCTGGCAGGTCGACAGACACACAAACAAACACAAACATACACACAAAATTCAAGCTTTCGCAACAAACTGTTGCCTCATCAGGAAAGAGGGAAGGAGAGGGAAAGACGAAAGGATGTGGGTTTTAAGGGAGAGGGTAAGGAGTCATTCCAATCCCGGGAGCGGAAAGACTTACCTTAGAGGGAAAAAAGGACGGGTTCACACACACACATATCCATCCACACATATACAGACACAAGCAGACATATATTTTTTTTTTTTCCCCCTAAGGTAAGTCTTTCCGCTCCCGGGATTGGAATGACTCCTTACCCTCTCCCTTAAAACCCACTTCCTTTCGTCTTCCCCTCTCCTTCCCTCTTTCCTGATGAGGCAACAGTTTGTTGCGAAAGCTTGAATTTTGTGTGTATGTTTGTGTTTGTTTGTGTGTCTATCGACCTGCCAGCGCTTTCGTTCGGTAAGTCACCTCATCTTTGTTTTTTATATATATATATATATATATATATATATATATACACACACACACACACACTTGAAAATATAATGTATTTAAAGCAAAACTTACATACAAAAAGACCACTCATCACTCAAAATCACACAATACACACCTATGATACAAGACAAAAATTAGATGTACATGTTCAAAGTGCCAACACAAAGTTATTTCAAAACAGCCTTATCCAACTATACAATGCCTTACCAGATACCATTAAACACATACACATACACATACAAAACATTGGTCACTTCAAATCTAAACTGAAGTCTTACTTGGTTGATCACTGCTTATACACAGTAAATGAATACCTACAAAACTAAATTTTTGTGTGTTTTCCCAATTTAGTCTCATTCAGAAGAACATTTGTATTTTATCTCTCTGTATATAGTGTAAAAACATTTATTTAAGTATCCATCATTAATTGATATATTAATGTGTGTTATTATGTACAAAGGTATATTATATGTAAAACTGTTAATATTAACAAAAAAAAATCCAAATATCTCTTGCACATTGTGCGGCTGTAGATGAAAATGGATCAATAAGTCAATCTGAACACTGTGATGGAGCCGATGTTTATGATCTTAAAGCACACTATTTTTCTTCTATAAGTGTCTGACTGGTCAATAAAGATTATTTTTCATATTTGATCATCATGGTCAGATAAATAGTTGACTATTGTTTCAACTACAAAGAATGATTCTCTAGCTAAGTGCGCATAACCTTATTAACACTTTCTAGCTGTTTTATGAAGTATATGGCATTTACTGCTGATGGCCTTTAAACTGTCAGTCCTACAGTCTCGTACGTTTCCAAATCCACTATTATGGAACAGGATTCAAAAAGCTGTTGAGCACAATAATTGTTAACCTGAAAGGCCTGGGACTTAACTCCATTTTTGCATATATAGCCACTCTCCTTTCCTTCTTAATGGTTGTAAAATAGTATAACATTAGCTTGTATCCATCAAGATGAATCTGTTCAGTTTCGTAACTCTATTTATTCAGATTTCTAGTTTCTTATTTGATGGCTGCTGGAAACCAATTATAGACTTTTGCACCAGAATATAAAACACTATTCTGGACCCTAGACATGGATACACAGTTTATATGAATATTATTTTCATTTTCAGTATTGTGGTTGTGACTTTTACACTTCATTCTAAATTCAGTGATATTTTACCATTAGGAAGCAAATGTATTGGCACAGGAGTATAAGAATCTGAAGATTAGTAATGAGGCTTCTGCAATATGTTTGGTTATCAATTTTACCCAATATTCTTAATGCACATTGGTGATTGGCACATCAAGCAACGTGCTGGCCTAGCCCTTGTTCATGAATGGCTCCGTTACACTCATCGACAATTGTATTTTGTTCCCAAGGAATTGTTTCAACTTCAGTTAATGACTGCTTCCAAACTTTCAGCTTTTTCTTGGGATTGGCTGGATGGTGCTTAATGGTCACAGTCTGACTGGGCATTTCTTTCTGTAACTGCCTGACATTTGGCGAAGTTTGGATGTTTATGTGGCTTGGAGTCTAATACTATATCCCAACATTGTGTGATATAGCTTTTGATTATGAGGCTTTATCCATGCTAGGGAAAGGTTTAAACTTTGCACCAACTCCCAAACATTTGTCGGTGGTTGATTTTATTAGTACTGCTGTTTTTAAACTACCTCCTCGTGTTGCAGAGGAGGCTAGGAGGCATGTATGTCGTATGTAGATCAGGGCACTTCACCCAAAAGTGATATCACACCAGCTGAGGGGGCTGCTTCTCGTTCACTTAGAGTTTATCTGGGTATTGTTACTTTGTCTGTGGACAAGGGCAATGATACCATTGTTTTGGGCAAGCAGGATTATGTTCAAAAGATGCAGCATTTACTGTCTGATTCAGCATATTGCAGGATTGGTGCTCACCCCACAAAAAGTGTTGAGAGAAAGACTTACAGCCTCCTGAAGAAAAATTCCTTATTGCAGTAGACTATTAAGAGTCTTAATTCTTATTGTGCTGTTCCCTCTAGGTTATATGGCCTCCCTAAGGTCCACAAGGAAGGGGTTCCTCTTCATCCAGTTGTGAGTAACATTGTGCCCTGACATATTGCTTGCGACTCTGATGAACCATGTAGTAGGTAGGTGTGGTCACCACATGAAGAACTTGGCAGATTTCTTATGTCAATTTGAGGGAATGTGTTTGAATGATTCCAATATTCTAGTAAGTTTTGATGTGGTCTCTCTCTTCACCTGTCTTACTCTGTCTGATTTGTTGCAGTTAATTAAGATTATGTTTGGTGCTGAATTAATGAACCTACTTTGACATGTGTTGACTTCCACTTACCTTTTATTCAATGACCAGTACTATGAGTAGACAGATGGAGTTGTGATGGGAAGTCCATTGTCACTTATTATTGCCAATTTATTTATGGAAGATTTTAAGGAACATGCCTTGGAGTTGGTGGCTTTGAAACCTGCGTGTTTTTTTTTTTTTTTTTTCAGATATGTAGATTATACTTTCATTGTTTGACCACTTGGCAGTGAGAATTTGAACAACTTGTATTTGTTTCATGATGGAGATGCAAAAGGATGGCTGTCTTCCCTTTCTTGATGTGTTTGTCAGTAGGAAGGGTGATGGTATGTTGGGACATGCCATTTATAAGAAGCCTATTCACACTGATCTGTATTTGCACGCTGATAGCTGTCTCCATCCAACTCAACATGAAGGGGTGCTTGTTTACTTGGTCCACAGGAAACTCATCATTTCAAACCCTGTTAGTTTTTCAGCTGAGTTAGTCCATCTTGAAGTCACCTTTGATCAGAATGCAGAATGGTTATAGTGAAAGATCAGGCATGTGTTGCACTATCAACCAACTGTGCACCTGCTGAGTGATGAAAATACTGAGTTGGCTTCACAGTCTACAGCCTTTTTGCCTTACACAGGGAGCATTTCATACAGGGTTGATTGTACTTTGTGGAAATATGATGTAAAGTGTGTTTTTCAACCACTGTCTAAGATGAGAATCCTTTTAGGCTCTGTAAAGAATGATCTTGGTTTGTGTAATGTGGATGTCTCCTGTATTCCTTATAGTTGTGGCATGATATATATTGGTCAGACTATATGGACTGTCAGGGACTGGTGTACTGAGCATAAGCAACTAACAACATGGAGATTCTGGCATGCCCTTCCAGCTACTGGGGTAGTGCTATTAAGGAAGATGTTGAAATTAAATTAGCAAGTAACCTTATAAATAGTGATGGTAGTTTTTGTTTAAATTCTGCATGGAATCCTGCTCTCTCCCTTGTCAAAAAACAGAGGAACAGAGTTTATGCTACCTCACCTATTGATTACGAATTTCACTATCAATAATTTCTGACAGCGGTCATCTCTGGTTGTGATGGCGCTAATGTTTACAATGTGTGTCAGTGTTATCTTTCTCAAATTATCTGAAAACCGAGGTTTTAAATTCCCTTGCACAGTGCTTACTTTCTGCAGTTTTGACTTGAAAATGGTAGGATGTGCTCCTGTTGAAATATTGGTAGTTGTTGACATCACCTGGCTGCATTTCCATACGTTATTTGAAGAAATATTTGCTGTAATTGCATAATATGAGTTCCTGTATGATTAACAATTACGTTGTTTGCTGTGAACCAGTTTATGCCTGTTCCATTAATCTCTCCACTGTGTTCTGAACAGATGTGTTTGGGTCCTTTACTAGTTAACTTGTATGTTCACCAGATACTACAGTTTTTTTTAAGTGATCCAGTATCTTTGTCAATATATTTATGTAGATCAAAGGAAGTGGTGTGGCCCACATACTGAATCATGTGGAACATCATATTTAATGTTTACCTCACTCTGAATTTAATTCATTTCCTGTGATATCATTTATTAAAGTTGTTGTAATCCGCACTTTAGGGCCAAGAATATTTCAGCAGATTAAAATTGTCTATTAGTTCAGAAAGTCAAAGAATAATAGTTCTTGGTGGAAATTAATATAAACTATAGTTCTAGACAGGAATCAATGTGCAGTATTTCCCAACTGAAAGTGATATAAGTCCAAGCACTACTGTTCTACTGTGCACATGTATAATAAGTATAGTGTTAAGCAAAGTTTGATTAAACTGGGCTATGGTGGAACCCACATGCTCATCAGTTGAAGCAAGGAAAACATCAGCGGCAGTGGTAGTTCAGTTGTAGAGGCCAAGTCAAATAACAGCAACTGAGAGAGTCCACTGCCAGGCAGCCTTATATTTGCCCACTACTGAAAATCAGGAACCCTTTCCAGAGGTAGATGATATTACTTACAGTCTGTCAGTACATTCATATCTCTCATTTGCATTTTTAGCAGGGTTACTAGAAATGTAGCCCTCTGTTTTCCATTTTTAAGATATTGGCTCATCCATACAAAGAGATGCTTTTAATACTATACCATTTTAATTTAAGTTGTAAAATTTTGTGCTCTTCACAATCAAAGGTTATGTCATGGTAATGGAAAATGTCAACAGGGTATTTTTTTCTTATTCAGTTTTACCAGAACTAAATTTTTGAGATCACATTTTGTGTGGCAGCTGAATTGAACAGTTGTTAATCAGAAAAGTGATGCAATATTCTAGGTTAAAAAACCTCCATAAAAATTTTGGGAGTACACCGAGTTGAGTTTTGGCTCTACAATTAGAGATAGCCTGGTTATTCCCATTTAACTGCATATTTACATCTTTCAGGAAATAAACCTTAATGTATTAACTAATTGCAAAGGTAATTCATGACAAGAACTGTCAAGTGAGCACAAGGTTCAGTACTTTGTGTGAAATATCATCACAGTCAGAGGAGTTACTGTCTTTCAGTGCCTTAATAATTTTTGTGACTTCTAACAGTTTGAACCTGCTGATGGAGAATACAATGCCTGCCTAAGGAAATATAATACACCTGTTTTGATGATCCATTTTTGCCCCATGTTTTCTCTACTGTTAAGAAGAACTGATTGAATGTAGCAGACACTGTCATCATTTTTCTTTCAGCTACTGTTATCAGCTAATTGAATACTATTTGCATTACTGAGTTCATTAATTTTATGCCTGTTGTTGTTGTTGTTGTTGTGGTCTTCAGTCCAGAGACTGGTTTGATGCCGCTCTCCATGCTACTCTTTCCTGTGCAAGCTTCTTCATCTCCCAGTACCTACTGCAACCTACATCCTTCTGAATCTGCTTAGTGTATTCATCTCTTGGTCTCCCTCTATGATTTTTACCCTCCACACTGCCCTCCAATACTAAATTGGTGATCTCTTGATGCCTTAGACCTTGTCCTACCAACCAATCCCTTCTTCTAGTCAAGTTGTGCCACAAACTCCTCTTCTCCCCAAGTCTATTCAATACCTCCTCAACCGAGCGAGGTGGCGCAGTGGTTAGACACTGGACTCGCATTCGGGAGGACGACGGTTCAATCCCGCGTCCGGCCATCCTGATTTAGGTTTTCCGTGATTTCCCTAAATCGCTCCAGGCAAATGCCGGGATGGTTCCTTTCAAAGGGCACGGCCGACTTCCTTCCCCGTCCTTCCCTAATCCGATGAGACCGATGACCTCGCTGTCTGGTCTCCTTCCCCACACCAACCAACCAACCAATACCTCCTCATTAGTTATGTGATCTACCCATCTAATCTTCAGCCTTCTTCTGTAGCACCACATTTTGAAATCTTCTATTCACTTCTTGTCCAAACGATTTATCGTCCATGTTTCACTTCCATACATGGCAACACTCCATACAAATACTTTCAGAAACGACTTCCTGACCCTTAAATCTATACTCAATGTTAACAAATTTCTCTTCTTCAGAAACACTTTCCTTGCCATTGCCAGTCTACATTTTATATCCTCTCTACTTCGACCATCATCAGTTATTTTGTTCCCCAAATAGCAAAACTCCTTTACTACTTTAAGTGTCTCATTTCCTAATCTAATTCCCTCAGCATCACCCGACTTAATTCGACTACATTCCATTATCCTCATTTTGCTTTTGTTGATGTTCATCTTATATCCTCCTTTCAAGACACTGTCCATTCCGTTCAACTGCTCTTCCAAGTCCTTTGCTGTCTCTAACAGAATTACAATGTCATCGGCGAACCTCAAAGTTTTTATTTCTTCTCCATGGATTTTAATTCCTACTCCAAATTTTTCTTTTGTTTCCTTTACTGCTTGCTCAATATACAGATTGAATAACATTGGGCTCGCATTCGGGAAGACGACGGTTAAATCCTGCGTCCGGCCATCCTGATTTAGGTTTTCCGTGATTTCCCTAAATCGCTCCAGGCAAATGCCGGGATGGTTCCTTTCAAAGGGCACGGTCGACTTCCTTCCCCGTCCTTCCCTAATCCGATGAGACCGATGACCTCGCTTTCTGGTCTCCTTCCCCAAAACAACCAACCAATAACATTGGGGATAGGCTACAACCCTGTCTCACTCCCTTCCCAACCACTGCTTCCCTTTTATGTCCCTCGACTCTTATCACTGCCATCTGATTTCTGTATAAATTGTAAATAGCCTTTTGCTCCCTGTATTTTACCCCTGCCACCTTCAGAATTTGAAAGAGTGCATTCCATCAACATTGTCAAAAGCTTTCTGTAAGTCTACAAATGCTAGAAATGTAGGTTTGCCTTTCCTTAATCTATCTTCAAAGATAAGTCGTAGGGTCAGTATTGATTGCCTCACGTGTTCCAATATTTCTATGGAATCCATACTGATCTTCCCTGAGGTTGGCTTCTACCAGTTTTTTCCATTCATCTGTAAAGAATTCATGTTAGTTCAGTAATTTTCACGTCTGTCAACACCTGCTTTCTTCGGGGTTGGAATTATTATATTCTTCTTGAAGTCTGAGGGTATTTCGCCTGTCTCATACATCTTGCTCACCAGATGGTAGAGTTTTGTCAGGAGTGGCTCTCCCAAGGCTGTCAGTAGCTGTAATGGAATGTTGTCTACTCCCGGGACCTTGTTTCAACTTAGGTCTTTCAGTGCTCTGTCAAACTCTTCACGCAGTATCATATCTCCCATTTCACCTTCATCTACATCCTCTTCCATTTCCATAATATTGTCCTCCAGTACATCGCCCTTGTATAGACCCTCTATATACTCCTTCCACCTCTCTGCTTTCCCTTCTTTGCTAAGAACTGGGTTTTCCTGTGAGCTCTTGATATTCATACAAGTGGTTCTCTTTTCTCAAAGGTCTCTTTAATTTTCCTGTAGGCAGTATCTATCTTACCCCTAATGAGATAAGCCTCTACATCCTTACATTTGTCCTCTAGCCATCCCTGCTAAGCACATTTTGCACTTCCTATCAATCTCATTTTTGAGACGTTTGTATTCCTTTTTGCCTGCTTCATTTACTGCATTTTTATATTTTCTCCTTTCATCAATTATATTCAATATTTCTTCTGTTACCCAAGGATTTCTGCTAGCCCTCGTCTTTCTACCTACTTGATCCTCTGCTGCCTTCACTACTTCATCCCTCAAAGCTACCCATTCTTCTTCTATTGTATTTCTTTCCTCCATTCCTGTCAATTGTTCCCTTATGCTCTCCCTGAAACTCTGTACAACCTCTGGTTTAGTCAGTTTATCCAGGTCCCATCTTAACTCCCCACCTTTTTGCAGTTTCTTCAGTTTGCCTAAGATGTTACAAATTGCCTTTGCTTTGTTCTCAGAATTTTGTATTTCTTCTGCATAGTGTGTGTGTCTTGATGTTTTTTATGGCATCATGAATTTTACATTATTCTTTGACACAAATCTTTAAGTACTGATAAGTATTTAAGAATTGCATTCATCACAGATATGTCCAGCGGTGTAAAACAAGTAATGATGAGTCAGACAGAGAAGGTTTGATTCCAAATCATTGTGTGTGTGTGTGTGGGGGGGGGGGGGGGGGAGATGTACGTGCATGATCACAAGATCATCACAGGTTAATTTAAGTGCCACATAAGCCATTGAAATGTGAAATGCTACTTCATTAGTAACCAGTGTAACAGCCAGAATGTTGAATGCAAGCATGCATTGTGTTGTACCGTTGCTGGATTTCAGTTTATGGAATGAAGTTCCATGCATGTTGCAGTTGGTCAGTTCATACAGGGGGATGGTTGATGCTGTTTGTGAATGACACTGGAGTTGTCATCTTATGATGTCCCATATGTTCTCGATTGGAGACAGATCTGTAGATTGGGCAAGACCAAGGCAATATGTCGACACACTGTAGAACATATTGGGTCACAACAGTGGTATATTTGCAAGCTTTATCCTGCTGGAAAATGCTCCCCCCTGAAATGCTGCTTGTGAATGGCAGCACAAGAAGTCAAATCACCAGATTGACATACAATTTTGCAGTCAGGGTGTGTGGGATAACCATAAGAGTGCTCCTGCTGTCATACAAAATCGCAACCCAGATCATAACTCCAGGTTATGTCTAGTGTGTCTAGCATGCAGACAGGATGGGTGCAGGTCCTCAACTGGCCTCCTCTTAACCTACATGGCCATAATTGGCACTGAGGCAGAACCAGCTTTAATTAGAAAACACAACAGACCTTCACTCTGCCTTCCAATGAGCTCCCAATTGACACCACTGAAATCAAAAATGGTGGCGGTTAGGTGTCAGTGGAATGCATGCTGCAGGGTGTCTGGCTTGGAGCTGTCCTCGAAGTAACTGATTTGTAACAGCTCGTTGTGTCATTGTGGTGTCAAATTTTGCTCAAATTGCTGCTGCAGATGCAGTAAGATGTGGCAGAGCTATACATTGTACATGGTGGTCTTCCCTCTTGGTAATGCCATATGGCCATGTGGAGCCTGGTCTTCTTGTGACCATGACCACCACCGCCAGCAGTCCTGTACAGTGGCTACATTCTTGCCAAGTCTTTTTGCAGTATCACAGAAGGAACATCCAACTTGTCATAGCCCTATTACATGACCTCATTCAAACTCAGTGTGGCGTTGATAACGGTGTCTTTGTCACTTCAAACACAAGTTGACTAACATAAACTCAGTCTCAAAGGTAATTAATGTTCACAACAGTTACAGCATGTATTGAAAGCAAACCCGATTTGCATCCTCACAGTTGCACTACTGGCACCACACGCAACTGGTGCGAAATTTGAACAGACATCATTTTTCAGACATAGAAACATGCTACCAACTTTCATTTATGTTGCACACCTCCTCCTAAGTGCTGTGATTCTTTACTGTCTGTTTATTTTCTCTGCTGGATTAGATTGCACTATTTATGGCCCATCATTACCTTCTTATCTGAGAGTTGTGTTTCATGTTAACAGAAAGTGAAATGGACTTTCAGCATGTTCAAAAGTTTGGGAGACATTGGACTTCATTTATATGAAGCATGATTTACTAAATCAAACAATGGGAAATCCAGGATGGAATGTAACAATATTATGAAAAGGATTATTTTCTCTGCTGGATTAGATTGCACTATTTATGGCCCATCATTACCTTCTTATCTGAGAGTTGTGTTTCATGTTAACAGAAAGTGAAATGGACATTCAGCATGTTCAAAAGTTTGGGAGACATTGGACTTCATTTATATGAAGCATGATTTACTAAATCAAACAATGGAAAATCCAGGATGAAATGTAACAATATTATGAAGAGGATAGTTGCTATTCACCATATAGCGGAGCTGCGGAGTTGCAGACAGGCACAACGAAAAGACTGTCACAGAATAAGCTTTTATCCAACAAGGCCTTTGTCAAAAATAGACCACACACACACACACACACACACACACACACACACACACACACACACACACACATGACCACATATGACCACAGTCTCTGGCAGCTGAAGCCAGTAGTGCAACTGAAGCCAGCTGCCAGAGACTGTGGTGATCATGTGTGTGTGTGTGTGTGTGTGTGTGTGTGTGTGTGTGTAGGTGTGTGTGTGTGTGTGTGTGTGTGTGTGTGTGTATGAAAGTAGATAAAAATAAATCTTACCTGCTCTGAGTTTCTGTAAAACTCTGTTGTAGCCATTGAGGGTGAAACTGTATGCTGTTATAGGGACCATCTTGTGAGGATAATATTCTTTTGTCCATTCTGGTAATTGTAATGAAAATTCTTCCTGAAATTAATAACAATAAAGCAGTCACTGAAATATTATTAAAATATTGGCTAAACTCACAATGTTACCCATTTCAAAAATGCAGTGATATTAAAGTGAATAATGCAAAGTAGACCTTTCCACAAAAAAAAAAAAAAAAAAAAAAAAAAAAAAAAAAAAAAAAAAAAAAAAAAAAAAAAAAAAAAAACTGTTTGTGAAAACAATGGGTATGTACCCTAGCATTGTGTAAATAAATGCATGTTATAAGAGCTTACCTGATTCGATCAACACATGAGTATTACGGATACTTCATGAACTCAAGTAGGAAACCCTGGAGGGAAGGTGATATTTCTTACATGGAACACTATTGAGAAAATTTAGAGAACTGGCATTGGATTACTGAAAAATTCTACTGCAGCCAATGTATAGTATTTTTCCCCTCACTCAGTTTGTGAGTGAAACAGTAAAGAAAAAGACTAATATTGGTACAAGGTACCCTCCACCACACACTATGAAATGGCTTGCGGAGTATGTATGTAGGTGTAGATTCAGTGTGATAGAGATAATGTGAATGGACATTCTGTGGCAAATTCAATTTCACTAGAGACATCATATAACATTTTAAAGGGATAGCCCTCTTTAAAAATTTCAAAAAATCAATTTTTTTGCTTGAAATGTTCTCTGGGGTATCTACTTTATTGTAATGTTCATCTTAAGTTCACCAGAAACAGAAACTCCATTACATGCAGATTCATGAAGATGATATGTGAAAAAAATTATAGACATTGTGGCCAGTGTGACAGCATGTAACATCAGGACAACTTAACAGGCATTATGGAAATTATGAACATGCTTGAACTTGAGATCAGACCGGACTGATACATCTTCCGCACAGAAGTGGACGAAAAGCATAGTGAGCAAACAGAGCAGCAGATGACAGAAGTTGCCAAAGAGGCCTGCAGCACCGCATGGCCAAGAAAAAGACAGAGAAAGATCTCTTTCTGCATCTGGACGGAATACTGTATGGACCAGTGATCACTGACTAAGGGTATGTTTAAATTAACTGCAAAAAATATAACTCAAAACTTTTAACATATTTTTCTCAAAACAGATTCTTACAAATCAATGGGAGGCATAACTTGAGAAAGATACATACAATTTTGATCAGAATACGATGCCAGCAGTGGCATTCTAAATTGAATTTTCTGTGAATGTGCTTAGCCATTTTGTGATATCTTCAAAAGTCTGTTTTTGATGTAAACTTTTGTCTTGATATTCTGAGCAAAGAAAGTTTCAATAATTACGATTCTGTTAAAGCTTAATATTTTTCAAGTGACTTTTGTTTTAACACATTACCATTTTGTTCAAACTTAATATTTTTCATTTATCCTATTTATACTGACAGAAAGTATATTGAGAATGAATTTTAGAAAATTATTTTGTTACAGGTCCAATAGGAGGGCTTTGGGAATTCCCATTGATGACTAATGTTCCAGCTGCAAGGAGTCCTTCCATCTGGTTGCAGGGAGCATCCAATGTGGACACAAAAATGTGTGAGGAATAAAATTATATTATCAGATATAGCATTACTTGTTATTAAAAAAAAAAAAACCTTACCTATTTTTCTTATGTTCAAAGAGGACTACCCCCTTAAGGCAAATGCCAGGATAGTTCCTTCCAGAGTTGAGTCCCACATATTGTTCCCGTGTTGTCACCTAGCTCATGGAATCCCTCACAATGGCCTGACCATCAAATCACCTATTTCCAACTGCAACCCCCCCTCCCCCTTCATAATGACCTCTATCTGTTCAAATTGTCAATCCATAGCCCTCACCAACCTAGTCCTGAAAAACTTTACAACTCAGGGACAAACCTCCTTGCAATACCTCCTCTCTAGCCATAAAATTCTCCTGCTCTGCAATCCCAAATCCGTGCCTGTCATATATTGAAGACACCAACCATTTCCTCTACCCCCACAGGGGTCACCAATTTTTGGAGAGTACATGCTTGGCTACCACAGGGCCCCAGCCATTGCAGTACTGTTTCGTCTTTCTGTGCTGCGAACCTACACTTCGTCTATCTCTTACCTCCTTTGACTCTTGACCGAAGAGTCCTTTTAGTGCAGACCCTATTTGGGGGTCTGGGGCATGGGGACTCCCAGCAATAGTTTACTGGCCAGGTAGCTGTTGCTGTGGCTGAGTGGTACCCATGGGGAGACCCCATTCAGAGTGAGTGGCACTATGGCGGATAGTTTGCACATGAAGCCACTTAAACTTTCTCCCACTGGAGGTCACACAGCCCCTGCAGTCTCTTCAAATAGGAAGGTCTTGTATGATGCAACAAAATATGAAAGTATGATTCCAACACATACCCTTTCCTTGCCACTCCATGGGAACAACTCAGGACTAAACGACAAGGAGCGTAATCAACCCCTTTCCCCCACCCCCAAATCAGGACCAATTGGGACGCCTTTTTGGCCACAAAGTCTTTATTTTCTTGTGGAAAACATTGAAGACAAATATGGGGAATCATAGCCATCCCTAAGATGAAGGGTGGTTCCCTCCTCATGAAAACGCCATCTCCTGCCCAGTCACATGTGCTGCTGTCTTGTGAAAAGTTGGGTGACATTCACATGACCGTCATTCCCCACAAGAGTCTCAATATGATCCAGAGCATCATATTTCACCCTGATCTTCTACAACCTGATGATGAGCTGTGGGCCACCTTAGAGCGAAGGGGTGTGCACCTCATCCATTGTGTCCATAGGGGACCAAAGAAAAAGAGAGTTGCTACTGGAGCTTTCCTCTTGGCTTTTGATGATGATACATTGCCTGAGAAGGTCAAGATGATGGTCTACCGGTGTGATGTGAAACCCGATGTTCCTCCTCCTATGAGGTAATTCAGGTGTATGAAGTTCAAACATGTGTCTTTTTGTTGCACTGCTACCTCCGCCTGCAGGGATTGTGAATGTCTGCTGCACATGAACGTTCCTTGTGAGCTCTGTGTCAACTGTGGTGAGCTCCACTCTCCCTGCTCAACATATTGCTCATTTTTTAAGCATGAGAAGAAAATCGAGAAGTATACGGCGTTGGACAAGCTCACATATCAAGAGGCCACAGAAAGGTATGAACGTCTTAATCCCAGACAAATGACACAATCTTACATTACAGCTGCAATGTCATTGCCTTCTCTGTCATGGTGCCTTCCTCTGTTGTGCCTCTTACACCTCTTACAGTGGGTGCTCAGAGCCACCTGCTGATACTTGCTCCCCAGGTGGTTCGGGGGTCCTTCTAGTGCATCCACCACACCCACTTCTGGTGCATTGGCTCCCCACGTGCAGGGGGCACCAGTCCCCATCCCCCATCTGGAGGCACCTTATCCTCCTCCAGCTTCTCTAGCAAGGAAGATGTCCCTTGGGGCTCTTCCCTCCACGGTTCCTGCTGGTCGACAGCCAGACTGCAGGCAATGGATGAAGAAACAACAGGCTGCTGGCTGTCAGATTTATTCTTCATCTGTCACTGAAACCAATTCAGGAAAACCTTCTCAGTCCTCATCTTCTAAGGAAAAGTAGGACAAAAATAAGTCCTCAAAGCTGAAGGAAACTCCAGTGGTCCCCATGCCACTGGACTCTGCATGTGTAGTGCCAAGTGGAGATCCTGGTGGCTCCTGAGGCACCAGATGTCCCGAGGCAATGTGCCACAGAAAACAAAACCTATGTCAATGGATCCCCTGATGGCTCAACTAGTGGACTCTGGGTCATAACCTGCCCCCCCCCCCCCCCCCTCCGGTTGCTTCACGACCCCAAAGTAATCAGACAGTCGTATCCTCAAGTGGAAGTGGAATTGTAAGAGATTTCTCCACCACCTGGTTGAGCTACGGCAGCTTTAAAGCACATACTCTGCATTCTGTATTACCATCCAGGAAACATTGATTCCAGCAACTCGGACCCTTGCCCTTTGTGGATACCGAGGTTATTTTAAGAACTGTACTGACTATGAGAGGGTGTTGCATGGAGTTTGTACATATGTGCTGACTCTATATGACCTATGTGACCTTGTGCCTCTTGATACACCATTGGAAGCTCTGGCTGTTTGGGTATGTGGACATCAGAATTTTATCCTCTGTAATATTTATCTTCCTCCCAGTGATGTCATGTGCAGGATGGACTGTCTGTATTACTCTCTCAGCTCTTCTCACCTTCCCTATTCGTGGGTGACTTCAGTGCACATAACCCTTTGTGGGGTGGAACAGTGATCATTGGCTGTGGTAAAGACATTGAAACATTACTGGCACAGCTTGATCTTTGCCTCTTGAACTCTAGTGCTCCCATACACTTTAATGTGCCACATGCAATTTATTTGTCCATTTATATCTCCTTTTGCAGCCCTGGTCTTCTATCATCTGTCCACTGGAGAGTCCATGATGACCTGTGTGGTAGTAACCACTTCCTGATCTTCGTGTCCCTACTTCAGTGTTGCTCCCCTGGATGCCTGTCCAGATGAGTTCTGTGTAATGCTGACTGGGATGGGTTCACCTCTGTTGTCCTTAGCTTCCCACTGTAAGCCAGTGTTGATGCAGCTGTTCTGCATATGGTGGCAACCATTCTTTTAGCAGCCAACCAAGCCACCCCCTCTTCCTTGGGATCACCCCATTGGAAGACGGCACCCTGGTGGACCCCAGAGATTGCTGTGGCAATCAGAGATCATAGGCAGGCTCTCCAATGACCTAAGTGGCATCCTTCATTGGAGCACATCATTGCCTTTAAACAGATCAGTGCCCGTGTCCACTATCTCATCAAATGATGAAAGCAAGAATCCTGGGAATGGTGTGTTTCCACCACTGGATCATGTGCCTCTCCATCACAGATATGAGCAAAGATCAGATGACTCTACAGCTTCCAGTCCCCTCCAGGTGTACCAAGTATTTCCTTAGATGGTGCCATTTATACTGATCCAGACACTGTTGCTGAGCATTTTGCTGAGTATTACGCTCAGGTATCTGCATCTGATAACTATGACTCCACCTTTTGTTTCATAAAACAATGACAGAGGTGAATGCGCTTATCTTTTACTACCCGCCACTTGGAGCCATATAATGCTCGATTCAGTGAATGGGAAATCTCCAGTGCCCTAGCCCATTGCCTTGATACGCTCCCAGGATGCAACTTCATCCACAACTAAATGCTGAAACGTCTCTCAGTGGACTGTGAGCATCACATCCTCTCCCTCTTCAATTGGATCTGAAATGAAGGTGAATTCATTTCTCAATGGCGAGACAGTGTGATAGTTCTGGTACTGAAACTGGGTAAGAGCCCCCTCAAGATGGACAGTTATCACCCAATCAGCTCTACTGACATTCTCTGTAAGTTGTTGAATGCATGGTGAGCTAGCTGCTGTGTTGGCTGCTTGGCTCCTGGGAACTTTTGACTGCATCTCAGGGTGATTTTTGAAAAGGCTGCTCCTCTGCTGATAATTTGGTTCACTTTGAATCCACCATCCAGATGGCCTTTGCACATCGCCATGAACTCATTGCTGTCTTTTTTTACCTACAGAAGGCTTATGACAAGACAAGGCATCCCCACATCCTTACTATGTTACACGAGTGTGGTCTGCAGGGTCCACTCCCAGTTTTCTTCAAGAACTTCCTGTCACACTCTATGTTCTGGGTTCAAGTGGGTTCTTCACTCAGTACCCCCAATATCCAAGAGGACGGGCTCATGCAGGGCTCTGTACTGAGTGTCCCCCTCTTTCTGGTGGCCATCAATAGTCTAGAGGCACCTGTGGGGTTTTCGGTATCGCCCTCCTTATACGCTGATGATCTTTGTTTTATTATTGCTTCTCTAGTATGGTTGTTGCTGAGGGTCAGCTACAGGGTCACATACAAAAGGTGCACTCATGGGTTCTCACCCAAGGCTTTCCATTTTCAGCCGCCAAGAGTCATGTCATGTGCTTCTGTCACCAAGTGGATGTTGAACCCTAATGTTTCTAAGACACCCATACAGAAGCTCAGAAATTTACCCTTGCAAATCCACACACCAGAAAATAACTGGCACTATCCCTCTGGTCGCTGTTGGATCATGTAATGTACATAGAAATGAAGAAGCCTTATGGGCTTCAGTGCATGATGGCCTTGCCTTTCTGTCAATCCACAATCTGTCACAGGCTGCCCTCATCCATTCAAAGAAAAGAGGAAGACAAAAGAAAAATATGCAAATAGTCTTCATAGTCCAGTGAAACATGTACGGATTCAGGATGTATGTGAAAGAAATTTACTTTTTTGTTCTGGGAAGATCCACCTGCCTTTATTTACCAACAAGCAATTTTAGACTTATTGAATCCCTTGTACTAGATGGATAAAGCATCCACTGAAATGCTGATCACACCAAGGAAACACAAAGGATATGCCTATCAACAATAGTACATACTAAATGCTCCAGTCACATTAATGTGATGATAATGATGATGATGATGATGATGTTTGGTTTGTGGAGCACTCAACTGTGGGGTCATCAGCACCCGTACGAAGTCCCAATATTCACACAGTCCAATTTTTACTCAATTCAATCTAGCAACTGTCATGAATGATGATGATGGTGATGATGATATGATGAGGACAACACAAACACCCAGTCTCCAGGCAGAGAAAATCCCCATCCTGGCTGAAAATCGAACCCGGGAGCCCGTGGTCCAGAGGCAGCAGTGCTAGCGACTAGACTACGAGCTGTGGACGTCACATTAATGTGGCCACCATCTATGTTTGACATCAATATGAAATAACCACTCACATATGGCAGATGACAGCACTAGCAGTGAGGACAATATGAAGCGTGTTTGGGGGGACACAGAAAACAGTGCAGTCATTGTTGTAATGTGAAAATGAAGTAATTTATCTGACATCCAAAAGGGCGTGATGACTGGCTTTTGGACCAAGATCAGAAGCATTTCTGAAAAGTCTAAGTTTTTAAACTGTTGTGTGCTACCACGGCTAAAGTATACCTTGCATGGCAAAATGGTGCTAACTATAACTGGTGCACAACAAGCAATAGATGACAGGGCTGAATGACAGCTGTGGAGATGTGTATGAGTGAATAGACATGCAACTGTTGAGCAACTGACCACCCAGGTGAATCAAGATGCTACCAACAGTGTCTCCTCAATGACTGTTCAGTGAACATTGCTGTGTATGGGCCTCTGCAGCAGGCACCTGGTTCAGGCACCCATGCTGACTGCTGTACATTGGCAATGAAGTCTGGAATTTGCACGCCAGTACTGTAACTGAACATCCACTGAGTGGTGGCAGGTGCCCTCTCCAGATAAATCACATTTTTATGGTCCATTGGGACAGAAAGCAAACACCCTGCAACAATTGACAGAAGGATCCAGGCTAGAGGAGGGAGTGTTATGGTCTGGAGAATGTTTTCATGGCATACCCTGAGTAATTCTGGAAGGCACAATGGGCAAAATAGTATGCACCTATCCTTGAGGACCATGTCCACCACTACATGAAGTTTGTTTTCTCTCAGCACAGTGGCATCTACCAGAAGGACACTGCAAAGTGTCACACAGCTCGCAGTGTACATGTGTGGCTCAAAGAGCACCATGATGAGTTTACCATACTTCCCTGCTCACCAAAACCCCTTGGATTAAAACCCAATCGAGAATCTGTGGGACCACCTTGATAGGGCTGTTTGCACTATGGATCTGCAACCAAGAAACCTAGCTGGCCACAGCATAGCTCCACATTGCTGTCAGTACCTTACAGATCCTCACTGACTTTCTTCCTGCCTATCTCATTGCAGTACACTCTGCAAAAGGTGTTTATTCAGGCTTTTGATAGGTGCTCACATTAATATGACCAGACAATGTACTTCCTCCCTAAAATCGACTTGTGATAGTGTAAAAATATGCTTCTTTTATCTGCCCCCTACCCCCCTCACCATCATTCACTGAGAGGCAGCTAGGTTGTCGATTTCAGTAATATTATCTGCATACTTGTCATCCCATGAGGCATTGCTGCTGCGTGGCAAAAGATTGCTTGCTAGCCTCAATACATGGTTCTGATATTGAGTGTGTTCTGTAAGCTCATTGGCACTCATGCCCATAAAATAACCCCCATCCCCTCTTCCCCCCCCCCCCCCCCCTCCCCACACACACACACAATACTCTTTCACATTCATACTGACTTTTTTCTGCCCATTCTTTCAGCTTCATTGTAGCAACTGCCATGACAATTAATATTAGTGAGACAAGATAAAAAAACTAAAACTACAAAATTTTTCGCAGATAAAGAGCATCAAACTAGCATTTATACTGTAGACATCGTACTGTTAACAGCAACAGCAAACAAAATTATGCTTGAAAAGCTCCCCAGTTGTGTGCTAGCCAAGGTGAGCCAAGGTGACTGACGGTCAAGCACTTGCTCCATCCTTCCAAACCCACGGACCGCACCACAGTGCATATGGCCGCAGATACACAAGGTGCCAGAGACATTGATCAGCCACCGATCAATGTCTCTGGCACCTTGTGTATCTGTAGCTGCATGCGTTGTGGTGCAGTCCGTGGGTTGAAAAGGACAGAGCAAGTTCTGGATCATCAGTCACCTCGGCTCACACTGAAGATGGCTGAATGGTATACAGCAGAAATATTAGAAGAAGACATTGAATTTATGTGGCTGCACACCCAAAATTTTATGGAACAATTTTTGTGCCACAAAAATATGAAGATGCACATCTCGTATATGATGTCCCTCAAAGCAGTTCTTGTAGCACACCGGATTCTTCAGAAGATGCAATCAGGATAACTGTAATTATAAGTGAACGCATGGATAGCTAATTTACTTCAAATAAGTCCTGGGATGCCTTTATTATATCTTTGTTAGCAAGTGCTGTAAAACAATATCAGTTTAATGGTATGAAATGAGTCATTGTAAAAAGTTAATACATTTTGAGAGCTTGAGCATGGTAAAGCTAACTATCCCAAAAGAAGAGGCTCCAACTAAATCCTGTCCCTGACTGGCAAGACTGGGGTGCAGCCAAAATCTCTTGTGTACCTCATTAAACTCTGTAGCTCTTCATACATTTTCAGTAACTTAACAATATTCATTTACCTTCTGAATTAACCGGTTTAATGTAGAGCAACATTATCATATTAAGGCGCTGATGACCCCTAGGCTCCTCCTAGTATTTTCTATGTCCTAAGTGGACTTTAATAGTTAGTACTTAATAAAGGAAATTCTGAGTTTTGCTACACAACACTTGTGGTTCCCCTATGTATTGACTGCCAAGCAAGATTACCTCTCAGGGCTTGCATATGTCTCCCCTCTGCTATGATTCACTACCATGCCATATAGTCCACTCACCACCACTACCTCCTTGGAAACCAGCTTTCTACTCACTGCCATCATATTCTGCAGTGCTACTAAAGGCAGTGAATTACTTATGTCATAAGCCAAGTTCTAGCAAACATAAAATTTAGAAAATGAAATACATTCCAAAACAGGAGGAACCTCCCACATCCCCTCTGATGTTTTCTTTTCAAAATTCATATTTTTTGAAACAAAATTTCAATTTTGAAAATGACATGAGTCATGGTATTATGGCTTGTGGGGGGTAGCCTCTACAATTGGTTCTTACTTCTTCCTGTGCAGTAAACTTAGGCTTTCGCCAGACGTCAAAAACAGATATAGAATCTCATAATGATCTACCATAAACAATTTTTTTTTCATTAAATGGTCTCATTGGAGATTTACCAAAAAGAAACTGATTTTACAAGTTAATATAAACCACACTGATTTTCAGTTCCTTATTATCCATATGAATTCTCATTCTATTTCTGATGCTCTTGTACTAGCTACTATCTACACCCATTACCATTTTTAGTATGATAAACAACGAACACAAAGTAATATAGAAAATGCCATACTTTACATTCAGCTTTAAAGACAATGAAGACAAAATTGAAATATTCTCTTCAGAGTTTTTTGATGGTAATCATTAGTGAGCTATCTCTTCATACACTAATTTGTACATAGAAAATTAAACATTTCACTCACATTGTTTGACTGCTTGGTTACCTTTCTATAGAAATCCTTAACTGCATTCTTTAACACTTAAGTGTTACATAAATGGAAATATAAAAGTATTTCACGTGCAAAAGATGGAAATTTTCTTATCGTTATGATAAAACATAACTGAAGATGTTATTAGCAACTGAGGAAAACGGCTGCAAATATTAACATTAATAAAGACAGGTGCCTTTATAAACAACACATAATGGCCCCAGATGTTCAATTACACTACACACAGTATATTTATTCTACTTTTACTCTATAACAGCACCTGGCTGTCCATCAGAACACTTTTAACAAACATTTATGACATGAGTGTCATTCTTTTATAGCATGCACCACTGAGACATTCTATTTGTTTAAACATTGAAACAATGTTTCACTTGTTATTGAATCTGCATATCCTGAGTGCTGTGGTCCCATTATGCTTCATTATTCCCAACTGTCATGCATTTTCCAACTGTGTCTTTTTCCTTGCTGTCTGGGCTCTGGTTTTGCCTTTCAGCTCTACATCTGCATCTACATCTACATCCATACTCTGCAAGCCACTTGACGGTGTGTTGCGGAGGGTACCTTGAGTACCTCTATCGGTTCTGCCTTCTATTCCAGTCTCATATTGTTCGTGGAAAGAAGGATTGTCGGTACACCTCTGTATGGGCTCTAATCTCTCTGATTTTATCCTCATGGTCTCTTCGCGAGATATACGTAGGAGGGAGCAATATACTGCTTGACTCCTCGATGAAGGTATGTTCTCGAAGCTTCAACAAAAGCCCGTACCGAGCTACTGAGTGTCTCTCCTGCAGAGTCATCCACTGGAGTTTATCTGTCATCTCCGTAATGCTTTCACAATTATTAAATGATTCTGTAACAAAGCGTGCTGCTCTCCGTTGGATCTTCTCTATCTCTTCTATCAACCCTATCTGGTACAGATCCCACACTGCTGAGCAGTTTTCAAGCAGTGGGTGAACAAGTGTACTGTAACCTACTTCCTTTGTTTTCGGATTGCATTTCCTTAGGATTCTTCCAATGAATCTCAGTCTGGCATCT
Organism: Schistocerca americana; assembly: GCF_021461395.2. Taxonomy (NCBI): domain Eukaryota; kingdom Metazoa; phylum Arthropoda; class Insecta; order Orthoptera; family Acrididae; genus Schistocerca; species Schistocerca americana. Next base: position 868,093,893 of record NC_060130.1, read on the forward strand.
GCTTTACCGACGATCAACTTTATATGATCATTCCATTTTAAATCACTCCTAATGCGTACTCCCAGATAATTTATGGAATTAACTGCTTCTACTTGCTGACCTGCTATATTGTAGCTAAATGATAAGGGATCTTTCTTTCTATGTATTCGCAGCACATTACACTTGTCTACATTGAGATTCAGTTGCCATTCCGTGCTCCATGCGTCAATTCGTTGCAGATCCTCCTGCATTTCAGTACAATTTTCCATTGTTACAACCTCTCGATATACCACAGCATCATCCGCAAAAAGCCTCAATGAACTTCCGATGTCATCCAAAAGGTCATTTATGTATATTGTGAATAGCAACGGTCCTACGACACTCCCCTGCAGCACACCTGAAACCACTCTTACTTCGGAAGACTTCTCTCCATTGAGAATGACATGCTGCGTTCTGTTACCTAGGAACTCTTCAATCCAATCACACAATTGGTCTGTTAGTCCATATGCTCTTACTTTGTTAATTAAATGACTGTGGGGAACTGTATCGAATGCCTTGTGGAAGTCAAGAAACACGGCATCTACCTGGGAACCCGTGTCTATGGCCCTCTGAGTCTCGTGGACGAATAGCGCGAGCTGGGTTTCACACGATCGTCTTTTTCGAAACCCATGTTGATTCCTACAGAGTAGATTTCCAGTCTCCAGAAAAGTCATTATACTCAAACATAATGTTGTTGTTGTTGTGGTCTTCAGTCCTGAGACTGGTTTGATGCAGCTCTCCATGCTACTCTATTCTGTGCAAGCTTCTTCATCTCCCAGTACCTACTGCAGCCTACATCCTTCTGAATTTGCTTAGTGTATTCATCTCTTGGTCTCCCTCTATGATTTTTAACCTCCACGCTGCCCTCCAATACTAAATTGAGGCTCCCTTGATGCCTCAGAATGTGTCCTAACAACGGATCCCCTGCTCTAGTCAAGTTGTGCCATAAAATCCTCTTCTCCCCATTATTCTATTCAGTACTACCTCATTAGTCATATGATCTACCCATCTAATCTTCAGCATTCTTCTGTAGCACCACATTTCGAAAGCTTCTACTCTCTTTCTGTCTAAGCTATTTATCGTCCACGTTTCACTTCCATACATGGCTACACTCCGTACAAATACTTTCAGAAACGACTTCCTGACATTTAAATCTATACCCGATGTTAACAAATTTTTATTCTTCAGAAACGCTTTCCTTGCCATTGCCATTCTACATTTTATATCCTCTCTACTTCGACCATCATCAGTTATTTTGCTCCCCAAATAGCAAAACTCCTTTACTACTTTATGTGTCTCATTTCCTAATCTAATTCCCTCAGCATCACCCGATTTAATTCGAATACATTCCATTATCCTCGATTCACTTCTGTTGATGTTCATCTTAGACCCTCCTTTCAAGACACTGTCCATTCTGTTCAGCTGCTCTTCCAAGTCCTTTGCTGTCTCTGACAGAATTACAATGTCATCGGCGAACCTCAAAGTTTTTATTTCTTCTCCGTGGATTTTAATACCTACTCCGAACTTTTCTTTTGATAATACGTGTTCCAAAATTCTGCAACTGATCGACGTTAGAGATATAGGTCTATAGTTCTGCACATCTGTTCAATGTACCTTCTTGAAAATGGGGATGACCTGTGCCTTTTTCCAATCCTTTGGAACGCTATGCTCTTCTAGAGACCTACGGTACACCGCTGCAAGAAGGGGGGTAAGTTCCTTCGCGTACTCTGTGTAAAATCGAACTGGTATCCCATCAGGTCCAGCAGCCTTTCCTCTTTTGAGTGATTTTAATTGTTTCTCTATCCCTCTGTCATCTATTTCGATATCTAACATTTTGTCATCTGTGCGACAATCTAGAGAAGGAACTATAGTGCAGTCTTCCTCTGTGAAACAGCTCTGGAAAAAGACATTTAGTATTTTGGCCTTTAGTCTGTCATCCTCTGTTTCAGTACCATTTTGGTCACAGAGTGTCTGGACATTTTGTTTTGATCCACCTACCGCTTTGACGTAAGACCAAAATTTCTTAAGATTTTCTGCCAAGTCAGTACATAGAACTTTACTTTCGAATTCATTGAACACCTCTTGCATAGCCCTCCTCACACTACATTTCGCTTCGCGTAATTTTTGTTTGTCTGCAAGGCTTTGGCTATGTTTATGTTTGCTGTGAAGTTCCCTTTGCTTCCGCAGCAGTTTTCTAACTCGGTTGTTGTACCACGGTGGCTCTTTTCCATCTCTTACGATCTTGCTTGGCACGTACTCATCTAATGCATATTGTACGATGACTTTGAACTTTGTCCACTGATCCTCAACACTATCTGTACTTGAGACAAAACTTTTGTGTTGAGCTGTCAGGTACTCTGAAATCTGCTTTTTGTCACTTTTGCTAAACAGAAAAATCTTTCTACCTTTTTTAACATTTCTATTTACGGCTGAAATCATCGATGCAGTAACCGCTTTATGATCACTGATTCCATGTTCTGCGTAAACTGTTTCAAATAGTTTGGGTCTGTTTGTCACCAGAAGGTCTAATATGTTATGGCCACGAGTCGGTTCTCTGTTTAACTGCTCAAGGTAGTTTTCAGATAAAGCACTTAAAAAAAAATTTAACGGAATCTTTGCCCCTGCCACCCGTTATGAACGTTTGAGTCTCCCAGTCTATATCCGGCAAATTAAAATCTCCACCCAGAACTATAACATGGTGGGGAAATCTACTCGAAATATTTTCCAAATTATCCTTCAGGTGCTCAGATACAACAGCTGCTGAGCCAGGGGGCCTATAGAGAGATCCAATTACCATGTCTGAGCCTGCTTTAACCATGACCTTCACACAAATTATTTCACATTTCGGATCTCCGTCAATTTCCTTTGATACTATTGCACTTCTTATCGCTATAAACATGCCTCCCCCTTCACTGTCCAGCCTGTCTCTGCGGTTTACATTCCAATCTGAGTTCAGAATTTCGTTTCTGTTTACATCTGATTTCAGCCAACTTTCTGTCCCTAGTACTATGTGGGCCTTGTGACCGTGTATTAATGAGAGCAGTTCTGGGACCTTTCTATAGACGCTCCTGCAATTATTGTTATTCCCTGTTGCATTTTGCCTACTCCTACCTTGCCGCATCTCAGGAGGCGTCTTGCCGGGCCTAGGGAGGGAATTCTCTAACCTAAAAAACCCACATGTGCACTCCACACGTACTCCGCTACCCTTGTAGCCACTTCCTGTGTGTAGTGCATGCCTGACCTGTTCAGGGGGATCCTACATTTCTCCACCCAATAGCGGAGGTCGAGAAATTTGCACCCCAGATCTCCCTGGTTACAACATCTTAGCATTTCTTTGCATGTCAGCCTTGACATCTGGATGCCACCTTCTGAGTAGCCATTAGCACCAGACTGGGCTTGACATCTGGATGCTACCCTCTGAGAGGCCATTAGCACCGGACTGCCCATCTGCCCTTGCACTTTAAAAACCACACCAGACATTAGCTTCCACTTGATTCTGTATCTACATGGCCGTTCAACTCAGGTGGGCCTCTTGTATGTTGACCAAACATTTCATAAATCATGTTACGCACAAGTTCTCGACATTAGTTGCCTGCTGCCAATAACATACCCCATTCTACGAGGGTGGTCCCATAAGTACCCGACCTGACCGAGAGATGGCAGTCGTTGTTGAAAAATATCTCTGGATTAGAAAGTATACAATCTATGAAGCATATGTTTCAAGTTTGAATACACAACATTGTTTAATATTTGTTTGGCAGCCAACAGTAGTCAACGTTGTGAGTGAACTTGTGAAAATGAAGAAAATTGGTCATTGATATGTGATACAATTTTTTTAAGTTTTTATTTTATTTATTTATTAATTGAAGAACTCAGTGCAACCAATATTAAAGCTGACCTAGATTCTACTTTGGAAGAGTCTGTTCTTTCATTGACAACAGTAAGATATTGGGTAGCTGAGTTTAAACAAGGCCATATGAGCTGCCAGGATGAGCATCGCAGTGGTCGACCAAATGAGGTGACAACTTCAGAAATGGTAAAAGAATTCACAAACTGGTACTGGATGATCATTGACTGAAAGTGCACAAGGTAGCAGACATAGCAGGCATTTCAAAAAGTGTGGTACATTGCATATTATCTGAAAATTTGGGTATGAGATTATTGTGTGCCGCATTTGCTCACACTACAGCAAAAACAGTGTTGCAAAGATGTTTAAATTGAGTGTTTAGTGAAGTTTCGCAGCAACAAACCTGATTTTTTGTGCTGTTTCATAACCATGGGTGGAACATGGGTCCACCACTTCACTCACAAGACAAAAGAACAATCAAAAGCACGACCGCTACGGTCGCAGGTTCGAATCCTGCCTCGGGCATGGATGTGTGTGATGTCCTTAGGTTAGTTAGGTTTAAGTAGTTTAAAGTTCTAGGGGACTTATGACCACAGCAGTTGAGTCCCATAGTGCTCAGAGCCATTTGAACCATTTGAACAATCAAAATAATGGACACAAATTTGAGAACCGGCTCCAAAGAAGATGAAGACCGTTTCATTTTCAGGCCAGATCATGGTGTATTTTTTTTGTCATGTGCATGGGATAATTTTCATTGACTACCTTGAAAAAGGAAAAACTACCAACAGTGAGTATTATGCGAACTTATTGCAATGTTTGGGCAAAGAAATCAAGCAAAAATGGTCGCATTTAGCCAGGAAGAAAGTGTTCTTTCTTCAGGACAATGCACCAGCTCAGAAGCCCATGATTGCAATGGCCAAAATTAATGAATTAAATTTTGAATTGCTACCTCATGCAGCCTGTTTGCCAGATTTAGTCCCCTCGGATTATTTTCTGTTGCCAAACTTGAAGAAATGGCTCGGTGGTCAAAGATTTTCAACAAATGAAGAGGTATCAAACTTATTGAACATCGCTGGGAAAAGTGTATAGAGCTGAAAGGAGATTATGTTGAAAAATAAATACTTTTTTTCCCAAATTTTTGTGTTTTCTTTTTTGGGTCAGGTACTTATGGGACCTTTGTTTAATACTTCATTCTTAAACCATCTTTCATTTATTCACAAAGGAGATGCTTCTTTCAGTACCCTGTATTCAGGATTGTCATAGCCAAACAGCCTTTCCCTAATTACCAAGGTATTTTTTAACATTGAACATGTAATATGTGCCTTTTACTCACTGGAATTCAGGATGTGATTCTTCTACTGCATTTGAATGGGATGCTCTGGTCACCACACACTGCTGTTCAAAATTCTTGTAATGTATCTTTACCTGGTTCCTAACAAGGAATGATTTTTCATCATTTTCCATTAAGCTTGTACATTTTGAATACACATTCTGTTGCTTCCAAAGCCAGTTCTTTAACCATCCGTTTACAGCTACATAATTTGCTTTTATTTTTTAAGTAATGTAGCGTACCTTCTTATCATTTTTCATTGCATTTGTATTGTTTGAAAACACTTTCTGGTAATTCAGAATCAAATTCTTTAACCCTTCATTCATAACTTTGTTACTTTTATTAATTCCCTTTACTTTAACTCTCAATTCACAGTTTGCTAGTATTGTTTCAACATTGCTTCGAATACTATTTGCTTTCTGTGATTTTACTGATATTTACTGGATTTGTATTGAAAAAAATTCACTCATCATTGTCTCGCAGAATTGATGTAGCACTTCTTTGCAAGGACCATTAATGTTTACTAACTTTTTTATTACTCTCTGTACCATTTGCCTTAATGATCACACTACTCTTTTCAAAACTCAAGCCGTCAGTGTGCTGTACCAACAGATCCTTTCCTTTAATAAAACTGATACATTGGTCTGCCACCACCTTGTCAATTATTCTCACTACTTTTTCTTTATTCACACTACTTGCTAACTTATTCCCCGTAGCCTTACCAAGAATTGGCATTGTTAGTTTTTGGAATGACTTTCCCTATGTCGTCAAACTTTTGCTTAGTTTTCCCAAAAAGTTCTTCCATTTTATTGTTAGTTGCCTCATTAATTTTTTTCATGTTAACAAATTCATCCCTACATATTTGGTTGGTCCCTAGAACACTTGTTACACCTTCATCTACATGCATAATCCACAAGCCACCACATGGTGTATGGCAGTGGGTATCCTGCACCACTGTTATAACGTCAAGTTTAACACATATATTTCAGAACAACACAACACATATAAGTCACAGAGTAAGTTGACAAGTAAGAGATGTGTACACGTTAGCATTCGAATGAGCACTGAGTCCCAGTCTAGCGGCCGCTGCTCGGCAGGCCGCTTAGGTGGCGCAGCTGCTGCATGGCTGGCAGACAGCGCCGCACGTAGAGGATGCGCATAATTGCGCGGCGGCGCTTTGAATGATCAGCAAGTCACAACACTTTTCCCCCCTTTGAAATTGTTGCACTGGTCTTGATGGAGGTGTCCTGGAGATGGCTAACGTCCATAGGCATTGTTTGACTCGCCGTAAAGTCTCGAGGAGGAGGCTTCCCATACGGACGGAAGTGTCCCCGATGATAACGTGTCGAGATGACAGGAGACGTAGGGGTCGAATCTGCTGGGGCCCCATGCACCAATCTGCCCATTGCGGCAAGTCCAGTTGATATCACAGGAGGCATGGGCGATGTGTCGGCGTCTGTTGGAGGAGGAGGCGAGTAGATTTGCTCTGACAGAGGATGGTCATCTGGTTCCTGCATGGGCACGTCTCCTGGTGGCGTCCGTTCTTGTGCTGGCATCATGATGACGGTGAGAGGGCTGCGTTGTGAGTATTGAGAGATGCCAAGATCCCGAGCGTCAGGTAGAGCCAAAGGGGGTGTAGCAGCATTCGGAACAGGCGTTGCTGGCACACGAGGCCGAAGCTGGTCCGAATGACGCACTGCAACACCCGTGTCCGTCTGGATTTCATACAGGCGTCTGCCACGGTGTCTTAAGATGTAGCCCGGGCTCCATTTTGGCCACCTGCCATATCCCCGTACCCAGACGAGGTCGTCGGCGGTGAACCGGCCAAGTGAAGGCACCCGCGGCCAGGAGGTGGAAGGACGCAGAAGATGAAGTAGCATGCGGGGCTGTCGGCCATGTAAGAGCTCAGCCGGGCTGTGGTCGCCCATGGGGGTGAAACGGTAAGACGCCAGAAACTGGAGAAGCGCATCATCAGCAGCAGAACAAGTCAGAATTTTCCGAATCTGAGCCTTAAATGTGCGGACCAGTCGTTCAGCCTCACCGTTGGATTGTGGATGGAATGGCGGGGCTTTGACATGAATAACGCCGTGACGAGCACAAAAATCTGCAAATTTGGAAGAGGCAAATTGCGGACCATTATCAGTAACAAGAGTAGAGGGGAGGCCTTCCAAAGAAAAAATGCGGGCGAGAGCACTGGTGGTTGCCGCGGTGGTAGGTGACGTGCAACGGACAATGAAAGGAAAGTTAGAGTAGGCGTCAATTACGAGGAGCCAATAAGTACCTAAAAAGGGTCCCGCAAAATCAGCACGGTGACAAAGATGACTTTTGGGCAGCGGCCTGTGATGCACAAGGGCCACAGGCAGCGACAATGTGTGCTATTTCAGAGTCGATGCCGGGCCAGTACACATGACGGCGCGCCAGACATTTTGTGCGAGACACACCCCAGTGCCCTTGGTGAAGGAGGCGCAAGACCGAAGCACGCAAAGACGCAGGTACCACAACATGTGGCGAAGCATTGTCAGTGGAGAGGAGGATAACACCATCCCGAGCCGTGAGGTGGTAGCGCAAAGTCTAGTAGTTCCGCAACGGATCAGAAGTCTTAGTGGACGGGCGATCTGGCCAACCCTTCTGAATACAGCGTAAAACCCGGGAGAGGGTAGGGTCAGAACCCGTAGCAGCCACCAGCCTGTCCCCAGTGATGGGGAACCCGTCCACAACCCGCTGCTCGGCAACATCCAGTTGGAAACGCAAAAGTTCGTCCCTATCGAATGCCTGATCAGGACCCATGGGAAGGCGAGACAGAGCATCAGCATTTGCATGTTGAGCCATTGGCCAGAAATGAATCTCATAATTGAAACGATACAAGTAAAGAGCCCAACGCTGGAGGCGGTGTGCAGCCTTCTCGGGAAGTGACGTTGATGGATGAAACAAGGAAACAAGTGGTTTGTGATCCGTAACAAGATGAAATTTTGAGCCATAGAGAAAAACACCAAACTTATGAAGAGCATAAATAATGGCCAAAGCTTCTTTCTCAATTTGAGAATACTTTTGTTGGGCATTCGTCAGCGTTTTGGAGGCATAAGCAATGGGTTGTTCCGAACCGTCAGAAAAACGGTGCGCAAGGACTGCTCCGACCCCATATTGAGAGGCGTCTGTGGCAAGAACAAGATGTTGGCCAGGTCAATAAGTAGCCAGGCACTGGGCCTGTTTCAGCATAGTCTTCAATTTCTGGAAAGCCGCTTCGCATGACGCGGACCAGTGAAAAGGCACGTTTTTTATGCAACAGGCGATGCAACGGCTGAGCCACCGAAGCCGCAGATGGTAAAAACTTGTGATAGTATGCTATTTTCCCCAAGAAGACCTGCAGTTCCTTAACAGATGTAGGGCGAGGAAGGGCATCGATCGCAGCGACAGTTTGTTGAAGCGGACGAATACCATCCCGAGAGAGTTGAAACCCCAAGTATGTGATAGATGCCTGAAAAAATTGTGATTTCTGAAGATTACACTTAAGACCGGCAGTCTGTAAGACATGAAAAAGTGTGCGGAGATTTTGAAGATGTTCTTCAGTGGTGGAGCCAGTGACAACAATGTCGTCCATGTAATTGATACACCCAGGGACAGGAGCAATAATTGTTCCAAGAATCGCTGAAAGAGAGCAGGGGCGCTAGCAACCCCGAATGGCAAGCGTTGGTATTGATAGAGGCCGAAAGGCATGTTAAGGACCAGAAACTGCCGGGAAGCAGTGTCGAGAGGAAGTTGATGATAAGCTTCTGACAGGTCAATTTTAGAAAAATACTGGCCTCCAGCAAGTTTAGTGAACAGTTCTTCAGGACGGGGCATAGGGTAAGTGTCGATGAGGCATTGAGCATTTACAGTGGCTTTGAAATCGCCACAGAGACGAATATCACCATTTGGCTTAGCCACGACAACGACAGGAGAGGACCACTCACTGGAAGTGACAGGAAGCAAGACCCCTGAAGTAGTGAGACGATCCAACTCCCGTTTTACCCAACCACGAAGGGTCACAGGAATGGGCCGAACCCGAAAAAACTTAGGCCGAGCAGTGGGTTTGAGTGTGATATGAGCTTCAAAGTCATTTGCACGGCCTAACCCAGGAGAAAAAAGGGACGAAAATGTCATCGACAAGGAATCCAGTTGAGCATAAGGAATAGCATCAGAGACAATATTGACAGAGTCATCTATGGAGAACCCAAAAACGCGAAAGGCATCGAAACCAAAAAGATTTTCTGCGTTGCTCTGGTCGACCACAAATATGGGAACAGTGCAAACGACGGATTTGTAAGATACCTCAGCATTAAACTGTCCCAAGAGAGAAATCTTCTGTTTACTGTACGTCCGTAATTGCCGAGTGACAGGTGACAGGAGTGGAGAACCCAACTGAAGATTCGTCTGAGAATTAATTATAGTGGCAGCAGAATCGGTATCCACTTGCATGCGAACATCTCAACCAAGGATTTGGACAGTGAGGAATGACTTCCCTGAAAGGGAAGAAGTGCAATTGACAGACAACACAGAATCAGAATCAGCGTCATGTTCATGAACATCATGTATGCGGTCGGATTTGCAAACGGAAGACACATGACCTTTCTTTTTGCAATTGCGACACACAGCCCAACGTTGGGGACAATCCTCGTGTGAATGTTTCGTAAAACACCGCGGACATGAAGGAAGTTGCCGGGGTTTTGCTGCAGTTTCTTAGCAGGTTGTTTACGGCTGGGCCGAGGCTGCACATGGGAGCGCAGTGCGGCCATGTTGGCCGGCGGGGACGCGCCGCACGTGTCGTCAACAGCGCACAGAGGTTGTATTTCCCTGACATCACCCCACGCCTCTATTTGCACCCCAGCGGCGCGAGAAATTTCTAAAGACTGCGCAATGGAGAGAACTTCATCTAGAGTTGGATTCGCCAACTGAAGGGCATGTTGCCGAACTTCTTTGTTGGGCGCCGACTGGATAATAGCATCCCATACCATGGAATCGGCATAGGATTCTTTGTGAACGTCAGTAACAAATTGACACTTTCCACTGAGGCCGTGAAGTTCAGCAGCCCAAGTGCGATAGGATTGATGTGGCTGTTTTTGACAACGATAAAAGGCAACACGAGAGGCTACCACATGCGTTTGCTTTTGAAAATAGACAGACAGAAGTGAGCACATTTCAGCAAAGGACAAAGACGCAGGATCCCATCCTCGTCACCAATTGTTATAACGTCAAGTTTAACACATATATTTCAGAACGACACAACACATATAAGTCACAGAGTAAGTTGACAAGCAAGACATGTGTACACGTTAGCATTCGAATGAGCACTGAGTCCCAGTCTAGCGGCCGTTGCTCGGCTGGCCGCTTAAGTGGCGCAGCTGCTGCATGGCTGGCAGACAGCACCGCACGTAGAGGACGTGCGTAATTGCGTGGCGACGCTTTGAATGATCGGCGAGTCACAACAACCACTACTAGTCATTTTCTATCCTGTTCCACTCACAGATAAAGTGAGGGAAAAACAACTGTCTATATGTCTCCATATGAACTCTAATCTTGCCTTTTTGGTCCCTATATGAAATGTTTGTTGGTGGCAGTAGAATTGTTCTGCAATCAGCTTCAAGTGCCAGTTCTCTAAATTTTCTCAGCAGAGTTCCTCAAAAAGAATGTTGCCATTTGAGTTCTTGAAGCATGTCTGTAATACTAGCATGTTGGCCGGACTTACCAGTAACAAATCTAGCAGCCTGCTTCTGAAGTGCTTCGATGTCTTCCTGTAATCTGACCTGGTGCAGATCCAAAACACTCAAGCAGTACTCAAGAATAGGTCACAATAGTGTCTCCTTTACAGTCTCCTTTCCAAATGAACTATACTTTCCCACAATTCTCCCAACAAACCAAAGTTGACCACTTGCCTTCTCTACTACAATCCTTACATGCTCATTCCATTCCACATTGCTTTGCAATGTTATGCCCAGATATTTAATTGACATGAGTGTGGCAAGCAGCACACTACTAATTCTGTATCTGAGCATTACGGATTTGTTTTTCCTATTCATCTGCACTAACTTACATTTTGCTACATTTAGAGCTAGCTGCTATTCATCACACCAACTACAAATTTTGTCTAAGTCATCTTGTATCCTCCTACTGTCACTCAGCTTCAACACTTTTCCATACACTACAGCATCATCAGCAAACATCAACCAGTTGCTGTCCACCCTGTCTGCCAGATTATTTGCGTATATAGAAAATAATAGTGGTCTTATCACACTTCTCTGGGGCACTCCTAATGATAGATTCTTCTAGTTACTATTAATTTTCCTAGAACATTCTATCACTTTGTTGTTAGTTTCTTCTGATTTGTTTTTCATAGTTATTAATACATCCTGCACATTAAAGTCAGCATTTTTACATTTATTAGTTCCATTTCCTGTGGTTATATCCTCACTAATGATTATCTGAGTATTTGCCTCGGCTAAATTGTCTGCAGCACTCCCAGCCCGCTGAGCCATTTCCTGCCCCTCATTTACTGTTAAATCATTCATCTTACATCCCTGACCTCCCTTAGATTTCTCCAGTGGATATAAGTTAGTACTAATGTCTTCTGCTGAATCTGTCACTTCTTGATCCATGTTTTGCTCTGCATTTTCTGCTAAGTCACTCTTTCTAACTTTTTGACTTGTCCTACTGCTCCTAAGCACCATACCCTTATTCATATATTTTTCAAAACAATTATTTACTCCTTCTTATAACTGATGTGAATTTTTACTCACTTTAAGTAAGTTTCATTGCTCTCTGGATGACATAGCTATTGGTAGATTGTGCTGACACTGTGCTGGTGCACTTTGGGCCTTCATATGTGCACCTCCAGTGCACCCCATCTCTGCTGTAGTATTTGACAGGTTCCTGCACGGTCCCTGTGTGCAATGATGCCTCCTCCAGGTATGTGCCTGGCCTCATCACATCTGCTACTGCTATCTTCTTCCTTCTTACTTGCTATGTCTTCTTGGTGATTGTTCATTATATTTTATTCATGAAATGTTTGTAATTCTGGGACATGATTTAACGTTTCCACAACATGAACTTATTATGTTTTGCAACACACTTTTTGCACTCCATGACATGCACAATTTTAATTCAACATTTCTGCCTGCAAGCCACAAATTTTCAATTCATAGATCACTTTCTGCTTCTCTTTCAAATTGCACATTCTACCCTTATCATAAGTTTTTCAACAAAATAGTTTTTTTCCAGTGAAGGTTATCCCTAGCATAGGGTTTCCACATGAAAAACCGTCTCACTGTACTAAACTGATAAAAAAAATTCTCATTTTAGCTGCAATTCTGTAGAAAGTGGTGTAGGTGACGTGCAGTGTAACTAGTCATGCATTCCCACCCGAGACTGTGCTAGTTAAGCTAAACCTTTTGGGTCCACAGCTCATGGTCTAGTGGCTAGCATTGCTGCCTCTGGATCACAGGGTCCTGGGTTCGATTCCCGGTGGGGTTGGGGATTTTCTCTGCCTGGGGACTGGGTATTTGTGTTGTCCTCATCATTCCATCACCATTCATGAAAGTGACTAGACTGGACTGTGTAAGGATCGGGACTTTGTACAGGAGCTATGACCGTGCAGTTGAGCACCCCACAAACCAAACATCATCATTGTCATCATCATAAACCTTTTGAGCACTGTTGTAATGAATTGGCACATAGGATTTCCTCCTACTTATCTTCTGTGAATCTCTCATTGATGTTGTCCCTCAAAACAGTTCTTGTATCTCAATGGATACCTGTAATTATAAGTGGACATGTGGATAGCTAAATTACGTGAAATAAGTCCCAGAATTCCATTACAGTGTGTTTATTAGTAGACACCAAAAGCAGATATTAACAGTTGGATGGATAGGGTGTGTGCGTGCTGTGTGCAGGCGCAGGAGGAACTGGCCGCAGTTCACGAGCAGCTGAGCGTGCTGTTGGTCACAGTCAGCCGCCTTCAGGCTGCTGCCTCGAGGTGCAGCGATGGCGGAGGGTCTGGTGCGTCGCTTGAGACACCCCAGGTGTCGCTTGCTGCATCCGCTGGCTCCACTGCCGAGGCACCTTCTAGTGTACCCAGCGCGTTGGGGCCGCCCTCACCTCAGGGTGAGTGGCGGACTGCACACACGTTCACGTCGCTCGAGGCAGAGGGCCAATGTGGAGGCAGGCTGTCTGGCCTCGCCCGTTCATCTTGTCAGTGAGCAGGTGGCCGCTCCTTCAGCAGGGCCCGAGCAGGCACACGAGGGCAAAGGCTTACTAGTTATTGGGAGCTCCAACGTTAGGCGGGTGATGGAGCCCCTTAGGGAAATAGTGTACAGGGCTGGTAAGAACTCCAACGTGCACTCGGTGTGTCTGCCGGGGGGCCTCATCCAAGATGTGGAGGCGGCCTTGCCTGCGGCTATCGAGCGTACGGGGTGCAGTCGTCTGCAAGTAGTTGCTCACGTCGGCACCAATGATGCCTGTCGCTTGGGTTCTGAGGCAATCCTCAGTTCGTACAGGCGGCTGGCAGATATGGTGAAGACCACTGGGCTCGCACGTGGGGTGCAAGCAGAGCTCTCTATTTGCAGCATCGTTCGCAGTGTGGATCGGGGTCCTTTTGTTTGGAGCCGACTGGAGGGTCTCAACCAGAGGCTTCGTCGACTCTGTGATGGTCTTGGCTGCAGATTTCTAGACTTGTGCTATTGGGTGGGGAATTGTAGGATGCCCCTAGATAGATCAGGGGTGCACTACACAAAGGAAGCGGCTACTCGGGTAGCAGAGTACTTGTGGTGTGCTCATGGGGGTTTTTTAGGCTAGGCAGTAGTGCGAGGTGTCCTGATGAACACTCACCAGTCGATGTGCAGGCAGGGAAATCAGGACATGCTCAGTGTAAGGACACTTCAGCTGTCAAGATATTAGCAGTAAATTTTCAGAGTGTTCAGAATAAAGTTCCTGAATTTACTGCCCTCCAGGAAGCATGTGGCACACAAATTATTCTCGGGACTGAGATCTGGCTGAACCCTGAGATACGAAGTTCTGTAATATTTAGTGAGTGTTGGAACATATATCGGAAAGACAGATTAGACATCGTAGGAGGTGGTGTCTTCATTGCAGTTGACAAAAATATTCTGTCTACTGAGATCGAAGTAGAGTGTGATTGTGAAGTTATCTCGACATGTTTAACAGGGCTAGGAGAAATAAAGTTAATAGTTGGGTGTTATTACCGGCCACCAGGTTCCACCGTGACAGTTCTAGAATCATTCAAAGGGAGTCTACACCCTGCATCGCAGAAGTACCTGGATCATGCTATATTAGTCGGAGGCGATTTCCACCTACCTAGTATAGACTGGGATGTCTATGGATTCATTACAGGTGGTACAGACAAGCCGTCATGTGAATTACTTTTGAACACATTATCTGAAAACTGTCTTGAGCAGCTAAATCAACAGCCAATGCGTAATGGAAATCTACATCTACATTCTACATCTACATTTATACTCCGCAAGCCACCCAACGATGTGTGGCGGAGGGCACTTTATGTGCCACTGTCATTACCTCCCTTTCCTGTTCCAGTTGCGTATGGTTCGCGGGAAGAACGACTGTCTGAAAGCGTCCATGCGCGCTTTAATCTCTCTAATTTTACATTCGTGATCTCCTCGGGAGGTATAAGTAGGGGGAAGCAATATATTCGATACCTCATCCAGAAACGCACCCTCTCGAAACCTGGCGAGCAAGCTACACCGCGATGCAGAGCGCCTCTCTTGCAGAGTCGGCCACTTGAGTTTGTTAAACATCTCTGTAATGCTATCACGGTTACCAGATAACCCTGTGACGAAACGCACCGCTCTTCTTTGGATCTTCTCTATCTCCTCCGTCAACCCGATCTGGTACGGATCCCACACTGATGAGCAATACTCAAGTATAGGTCGAACAAGTGTTTTGTAAGCCACCTCCTTTGTTGATGGACTACATTTTCTAAGGACTCTCCCAATGAATCTCAACCTGGTACCCACCTTACCAACAATTAATTTTATATGATCATTCCACTTCAAATTGTTCCGCACGCATACTCCCAGATATTTTACAGAAGTAACTGCTACCAGTGTTTGTTCCGCTATCATATAATCATACAATAAAGGATCCTTCTT
This sequence comes from Schistocerca americana, assembly GCF_021461395.2. Taxonomy (NCBI): domain Eukaryota; kingdom Metazoa; phylum Arthropoda; class Insecta; order Orthoptera; family Acrididae; genus Schistocerca; species Schistocerca americana. The sequence continues at coordinate 868,109,242 of NC_060130.1, forward strand.
TCTATGTATTCGCAATACATTACATTTACATTTACACAAAAGTATTTTGGATCTGGTAGCCACGAACAGACCAGACCTCATCGATGGTGTCAGTGTTGAGACAGGGATTAGTGATCATGATGTTGTCATTATGACTATGGTTATGAAAGTTAAAAAGTCGGTCAAGAAGGCTAGGAGAGTATTCTTACTAGAAAGAGCAGATAATCAGTTGTTAGCATCCCGCTTAGTAAATGAATCGACTTAATTTACTTCTGGTACGATGGACATGGAAGAATTATGGGCAAATTTTAAACACATTGTAAATCACACATTGGACAAGTATGTGCTGAAAAAGTGGGTTACGGACAGAAAAGACCCACTGTGGTTTAACAGCGCAATTCGGAGAATGCTCAGGAAGCAAAGACAGTTGCACTCACGGTAAAAGAAAGATCAGGAGAATGAGGACAGGCAAAAGTTAGTAGAGATTCGTGCTGCTGTAAAAAGAGCGATGAGCAAAGCATACAACCACTACCACTGTCATACCTTAGCAAAAGATCTTGCTGAAAACCCAAGGAAATTCTGGTCTTACGTAAAATCGGTAAGCGGGTTGAAGACTTCCATCCAGACACTCACTGATCAGTCTGGCCTGGCAATGGAAGACAGCAAAACGAAAGTTGAAATTTTAAATTTAGCATTTGAGAAATCTTTCACACAGGAGGATCGGACAAACATACCGCCGTTCGAGTCTCATACAGATTCCCGCATGGAGGACATAGTGATAGATATCCCTGCGGTTGTGAAGCAGCTGAATGGGTTGAAAATAAATAAATCGCCAGGTCCTGATGGGATTCCAATTCGGTTTTACAGAGAGTACTCTACTGCATTGGCTCCTTACTTAGCTTGCATTTAACATGAATCTCTTGCCCAACGTAAAGTCCCGAGTGACTGGAAAAAAGTGCAGGTGATGCCTGTATATAAGAAGGGTAGAAGGATGGATCCTCAAAATTACGGACCAATATCCTTAACATCGGTTTGTTGCAGGATTCTCGAACATATTCTCAGTTCGAATATAATGAATTTCCTTGAGACAGAGAAGTTGCTGTCCATGCATCAGCACGGCTTTAGAAAGCATCGCTCCTGCGAAACGCATCTTGCCCTTTTTTCACGTGATATCTTGTGAACCATGAATGAAGGGTATCAGACGGATGCCATATTCCTAGACTTCCGGAAAACGTTTGACTCGGTGCCCCACTGCAGACTCCTAACTAAGGTATGAGCATATGGGATTGTTTCCCAAATATGTGAGTGGCTCGAAGACTTCTTAAGTAATAGAACCCAGTACGTTGTCCTCGATGGTGAGTGTTCATCAGAGCTGAGGGTATCATCTGGAGTGCCCCAGGGAAGTGTGGTAGGTCCACTGTTGTTTTCTATCTACATAAATGAACTTTTGGATAGGGTGGATAGCAATGTGCGGCTGTTTGCTGATGATGCTGTGGTGTACGGGAAGGTGTCGTCGTTGAGTGACTGTAGGAGGATACAAGATGACTTGGATAGGATTTGTGATTGGTGTAAAGAATGGCAGCTAACTCTAAATATAGATAAATGTAAATTAATGCAGATGAATAGGAAAAAGAATCCCGTAATGTTTGAATACTCCATTAGTAGTGTAGCGCTTGACACAGTCACATTGATTAAATATTTGGGTGTAACATTGCAGAGCGATATGAAGTGGGACAAGCATGTAATGGCAGTTGTGGGGAAGGTGGATAGTCGTCTTCGGTTCATTGGTAGAATTTTGGGAAGATGTGGTTCATCTGTTAAGGAGACCACTTATAAAACACTAATACGACCTATTCTTGAGTACTGCTCAAGCGTTTGGGATCCTTATCAGGTTGGATTGAGGGAGGACATAGAAGCAATTCAGAGGCAGGCTGCTAGATTTGTTACTGGTTAGGTTTGATCATCACGCGAGTGTTACGGAAATGCTTCAGGAACTCGGGTGGGAGTCTCTAGAGGAAAGGAGGCGTTCTTTTCGTGAATTGCTACTGAGGAAATTTAGAGAACCAGCACTTGAGGCTGACTACAGTACAATTTTACTGCTGCCAACTTATATTTCGCAGAAAGACCACAAAGATAAGATAAGAGAGATTACGGCTCGTACAGAGGCATATAGGTAGTCATTTTTCCTTCGTTCTGTTTGGGAGTGGAACAGGGAGAGAAGATGCTAGTTGTGGTACAAGGTGCCCTCCGCTACGCACCGTGTGGTGGACTGCAGAGTATGTATGTAGATGTAGATGTAGTAACTTTTTAATGGTATGAAATGATTAATCTCATAAAGCTAATAAAGTTTGAGAGCATGTGCATGGTAAAGCCGACTATCACATAAGAACAGGCATGGAATACATCCTGTCACTGACTGGTGAGATTGGGGTGGAGCCAAAACCTTTTGCTTACATTGTTAAACTTTGTAGCCTTTTGTACATCTTCAGTAACTTAACAATACTCATGTGTCTATTGAATCAACTGGTTTACGGTATAGCAAGATTATGGTTTTAAGATCCTGATGACCTGTAGGCTCTAACTAATATGTGCTATGTCAAAAGTGGACTTCAATGACAATATTTAGCAAAGAAACTTCTGAGTTTCACTCCAGAACACTTGTGTTCCCCTACGTATTGACTGCAAGCTAGATTAACTCTTAGGGCTTGGGTACTTCTCTCCACAGCCTTGAGTCCATATCTTGTCACATGGTCCACTCGTTACCACTACCTTCATGGGAGTGAGCTTCCTATGTGCTGCCATCATATCCTGCAGGCTGCTTAAAGCAGTGAATTACTTCTGCTATTTGCTGACTTTTAGTAAATATAAAATTTAGAAAATAAAGTACATTTCCAAAACAGGAGAAATGTCACACTCTGCTGCCAAAATGAATGGGCAGTATGGCTGATAAGTTATAAGACAAGATGATGAAAGTGCTGATTTTGGCTTCTGAAAAGCCAGAAGGCATTCTTCTGACAACTGAAAGGGGACCTGTTTTCAACCAGACAGTTTAGCGAGTGGGCTATGGAGGCCACATGGAGATAAACCAAAGACAGTAATTCACTTCTCCTGGAAACACTTGAATCTCCTTTATGAATTTAGGCACAAGCATGCTCTGAATGACCTCTACACATTCTTTGGCAGGCCAAAGGCCCACTTCACTGAGAATATTTCGTAAATAAGTGACCACTGGTTGAAAGAAGGCTCATTTCGAAAAATTACACGCAAGAGCTTTATGTGCAAAGGGTGCAAAAACCAGACGTAAACTGTGCAGATAATCTTGTGTCACATGTCCAGTGACCACAATACTGATGTGATAATATACACAATACTGAATTTCTGTAATAGTGTATTGAAGAGACCTCTGGAATATGGCAAAGGCAACGGCCATGCCATAAAGCAACACTTTATATTGATATAGTGTGAACGGCATGTTCAAGACTAAATTCTTCCTTGAGTCTTCACTTCAAGGCAACTGAAAATATCCCACCACAAGATATATTTTATAAAAAGAGTTTTCTCCTGAAAGTTTAGAAAAATGTTTGTCTGTATCAAGCAAGGGAGAAAAATCAGTATGAACCAAAGAGAGCCTTCAGACTTGCTAACCACCACTAATGGTGTTGCCCATTAATTGTAGTCAATGGTGGCAAACCCTGTTGTCATTCTAGTCTGTGCAGTTAAATCTTAACCTTGTCCTTAATGACCATTGAAGTTGGGTAAGCTTTACAAAATTGCAGACTTGCTGTTAGTTTAAAACAATGAAGGCCCGAAAGTCAACTGCCCTTCCCAAAGCTGTTTCAAATTGTGTACAAACCATATCAGCAGCTTAACATGGTACCGATGAGCTGATACATTTCTAGCAAACAAAAAAGTCATTGAAATATCTTTCACTTTAACATGTAACAAAATTTACAGAATGCCAGCACATGATAAGTGCCGGAAATGTTATCGATTTGAATAGACTGGGGCTGATGCATGGTGCCCACCGTGCTACAATATACTTCTACAGCAGGACCTCCATGTAAACACTTGTAACATTCATCCTCACAGTGTGGACATTCCTGTCTGGGATGCAAGGAAAAAGAGCCCAGGCAAGCTGTAAACAAAGTTTATCACCACAAATGATGGCTGGTATTAGCACAGGTCTGCCCTCACTAAATGGAACTTGGTTACCACTTCATAGCCTGTTACAGAAAACCTGCTGTGCTGTATCACTGTGGCTCTTGGCCACATGTGAAGTCTGTTAAAAAATGTATTGTACAACTTGCAATAATTCAGATGCACATGCATTTTGCAGCACTTCAGCCAAGGAGGGGTCTGACTGTCTTAAGGCTAGTGTGCAGATATCCTTATCTGAAGCTAAGCAAATCACTACATCAAGAATTGAACTTTCTGCATATGGTTGACAGTGCCCCACTAAATTTTGGTTACATGCACACAAATTTAAAGGCTGTAAATTCAACTAAATACTTAGGGATTATGATTATGAATAACTTAAATTGGAATGATCACATAGGTAATGTTGTGAGGAAAGCAAACCAAAGACTGTAATTTATTGGTTTAACACTTCAGGTGGGACTGATGGATGACATTGAAAAAGTCCAAAGAAGGGCAGGTCATTTTGTATTATCAAAAAACAGGGCAGAAAGTGCCATGAATATGATACACAAATTAGGGTGACAGTCTTTAAAACAAAGGCATTTTTCATTGTGGGAGGATCTTATCACAAAATTTCAATCAGCAACTTTCTCCTCAGAGTGTGAAAATATGTCATTGGTGCCCACCTACATAGGGAGAAATGATAATCATAATAAAATAAGAGAAATCAGAGCTCGCATTAAAAGATTTAAGTATTCACTTTTCCCACACACTGTTCAAGAGTGGAACAGTAGAGAAATAGTTTGACGGTGGTTAGGTGAACCCTCTTTGTTGCTGTTTGTGGTTGCTTTAGGGAGCAAAACAGCCGAGTTCATTAGCGCCTGGATGAACCCTCTGGCAGGCACTTAATTGTGAACTGCAGTGTAACCTTGTAGATGTAGATGTGTAGATGAACAGTTAACAGAGGCTATGCACTGTTGAGTCATTCCACTATGCAAGCAGTGTCTCCATTTCTCATGGCAGCCATGACATATTTACAATTCCACTTGTGTTGTATGGTGAGCAGTGATGTACTCAGATATATTGCAAATGTTATATAATGTAGAAATATGAAGTATAGTAATTTTATATTCAATATTACATGTAGAAAAGATTAATTTGTGAAATGTCTGCCAGCTCAGCTGCGTGGTAACGTGTTCGCCTCCCATGCAACTGGGCCCGGGTTTGATTCCTGGTCAGGTTGGAGATTTTCTCTGCTCATGGAATGAGTTTTGTGTTGTCCTCATCATCATTTCTTCCTCATCACCAGCGCGCAGGTCTCATCGAATGAAATAAGAATTGCACTTGGTGGCCGAACTTCCCGGATGGAACCTCCCGGCCAACGATGCTGTACGCTCATTTCCATTTTTTTTGTGAAATATGAAAACATTATTTGTTGAAGAAAGCATGAATATATTTTTTAAAATCCAGAATTTTAAGTACAGGTTGGTTACATTCAGATTTTGCTACTTGAGATGGCGCCTATGAAAAATGAGTGAACACAGGACATGAAACTTTGTGGAAACATTTGTAAGGACATGCAGAAGAGAAATAATGAATAAACCACTGAAAGAAACACATGTTAATTTCTGTATGAGAGGGTTCAAATCCAGCAATTTTAGTGGTTACACAGTTTGGAACCATCGGCCAATGATTAGGTTTTCTCCTGGATGAGACTGAGGGCCAATTGCACCATAAAGTGGTGAATAAGTTACTGTCTCCATGGATGAGAATGCTGGATGCAATGAGTGATCTTCAAGCAGTGCACAAGCTGTCTCACTACAGCTAAACATTTCATGGTTGACCATTCAAAAAGTGCTGTGAACAATTGTGAAATGATATCCATACAAACTTCACATTAGACTTTGCTCATACATTTTGTGCAAGGGTTGAAGTTGAAGACATATGGCCTTTGTAACATTTTGTGGAGCGATGAAGCATACTTTACACTCATTGGGGCAGTGTACATTCATGTTTGTCAGATTTGGGAATTGTCACTGCCAACAAATGTTCATGAAGTTCCCATGCATAGTGAATGTGTCACTGTGTGGTATGGCTTCGTGGCACACTTCATGATTGGCCTATTTTTCTTTGAGGAAAAGTGACCCCAGGGACCAAGGACATGCAATGTTAATGGCACATGTTACTGTGATGTACTTCACTAATCTGTGATTCATGCTCTGCAGCAGAGAGATGCTTTGGACTCAGATATTTTGATGCATGGTGAAACTCTACCTCACACTGTGCATGAGGTCACTTTGTTACTCAGTAACATATTTGAAAAAAACTGAATCATTGGCTGATCATTTCAAACTGCACAGCCACAAAGATACCTGATTTGAATCCTATCATGTTGCAATGTTTTTCATTCAATGATTTGTTTGTTATTTATCTCCTGTATGTGCTTACAAATGTTTCCACAAAGCTTCATCATCCTGCAACTTCTCGTGTGTTATGGGGCCCCTCTCAAGTAGAGAAAGTTTAATTATAACTATCCTGTAAATCAGAGTTCAAAATGATTAAGAAAATCCTATAAAACACACAGAAAAACAGTGGTACAGTAATATGAATTATTTTGTGGCATCTCTGATGTGAAGCATTCTTTGACTATGCTCTTTGGTTTTGTCTTTTTGTCTTTGTGTTCTAGTGCTAGGGTTCAACAGCCACCTTTCTGTATTCGTTCTATTAAGTGACAAAATAAATGTCGTTTGTGATCCTAAAAGTATCTTATTATGGTTAGGCGCCACGTAAAACCCACAGTGGTGACCCCAACTTTAATATTGTGCATTTGGGAATTATTTTGTGCTTATTTTCACCTGTAAGGGACTTTGTGTGCCGGCCCACATTGTCTTGAGAACAATGGATCTACCAGTGTCATTTTGTGCAAATGCGTCACACCATAGCAATTGTGCTTGCATTTTTAATAGTGTTCATAATGTACAGTTGGTTAATAGTGAACAATTTACTGGCCCCTACCATGGCAGCGGCCACTTACCTGTTGCCGGTCCAGCATGGCCACCGTCAAATGCTGCTATGCAGCAAGGCCTGCTGCCCGGACAGTGCAAACCACTTACTGACATTGAGAACGATAATCATGTGAAGGACGTTGTGTTTCATCCTCTGGTTAAGCAGTCACCTTCCGATTGGTTTGATGTGCAGACACAGTTCAAGAACTGTACTCCAAATGCTCATACGCATGGGTTCGCACATTCTTACTTGCCTGATGTCATTCCACCACTCCCCCTCCCCCTCACCCCAACTCAGCGACACCAGTCGCCTCACCCACATTGGTCGCTGCGACCATCGCTCCATGATCATGATCACATCAAGATCACTTTCTGCCTGCTCTCGTAGCAGCTCTGGCTGTTTCTTCCATGCCGGTTTCGGGATCAGCCCCCCCTTGGCTGTACCGTGACTGCCTTCTGCTCACTGTTGCAGCAGCACTGGCCGTTACACCCACGCCGCACCTGTCTCCAGGCCTGCAGTTGGGACACATTGTACCATTGATTGTGCTGGCCCACTCCTCTTCGTGTGCTGCTTGCAGCTGCCCCCCTCACGCAGACCTCGGGTGACGCATCGCCCACCGCTACTGCACTCCTGGCGTCAGGAGCTCCCTCAACCACCAACATGGATCTTTGCTTGCCTGTGCTACATCAATATGTGTTACCTGGCAGATTTCCTTGCATTGCAAAACGACAACCCAAAGACTTGATTCGCCCTGGTGGACCATCTACTGGATATCCTTGGGATCTCGGACAACGACGAACGTTTCGTCTGCCTGGTGAGCCACCTCCATGACCACCCTGACCAAATCAGTGACCTGCTACTCTCGCTGCCCGCTTCGCCCAAGTATGTGATGGCGAAAACTTTCCTTATCAAACGCCTATCTTCAACTCCGGCTGAGGCCATCCACCACATCATCTGTGACAAGCACCTCAACGACCGCACACCTTCGCACCTCTGGCAGCGCCTTTGTACATTGACTGATGACCAAGCACTACCCGACACCACACTGTGGACTCTGTGGATGGCCAAACTTCTGTCAGACCTACAGCTTCACCTGCTATTGCACGTAACCGACCCTCTCGAGGTCTGCCTACGCATGGCCGATCAGGCCTAGGCAATCATTCGTCACCTGCTTTGCTGGTTCCACACGACACCGGTAGAGGCCAGCGCATGCACCTTAGCAGCTCAGCGACCTGCCACGAGCTGCCTCCTGGCAGCCTACAGAAGGTACTACCTGCGCCCTCCCGACAGCAGCCAACCTCACACAAGCAACAGCCTCAGCGTTCTTGAGCTACGGTGCAGCCAGATGCATCCCCCACCCGCCACGCAACGCCATGCCTCCGAGCTTACCTGCTTTGCTGGTACTATGCAATCTATGGGGATGCCGCTCGCAACTTCTGCGAGCCTTGTGCGTGCCCAAACGATTTCGGCGGGCATGTTTAGGTGCCACGTTCACCTCGATCATCAATGGCGACTACCTTCCAATGCCACACTGCTTGCACCAACAGCGTGACACCTCTACATTACGGACTTGTCTTCAGGCACGTGCTTTGTCGTCGACACCAGCGCCGATGTCAGCGTTACCTTGGCCAAGCATGTGGGCAACACGCTTCCTTCTGCTAATCTCACACTGATCGCTGCGAATCACTCTCATATCACGGTCCTCAGCTCCATCAAGATGTCACTTCGTCTGTCCCTGGGCGCGACATTTCCTTGGACTTTCCACGTCTCCAATGTGGACGAACCTGTGATCAGGTTGGACTTTCTACACCATTATGAGCCTCTCTTTCCTACTGTGTCTTCGGTCTGCTTCGCTCCTGTGTCGAGCTGCACATTTCCTGCTGCCAGTTCTGTGCAGACGCAGTTGGTCCTGCAGGATGCTCCTGCCCCCGCTTCACGGGATCCTTCACATCGCATGGCCGTCGCGCCATGTCCACAGTTCCCGTCAGCCGCCGAGGCCCTGCCCACCTCACTCTGGCCTGGCTCGGACGCTCATGTTCCCATTTCGCAGGATCGCTCGTTTCCATGGCTACTGCGCCACGTGCTCAGCCATCGCTCACTGCCAATGCTTCTACATCCCATCCCGGCACATCAAGGTCAGTCAGCCGCCGCCATTTGTGCCCGCCCCCCCCCCCCCTCCCCCTCTCGTCCCACCACACATGCCTTCCTTCGTGGGTCTTGGCAATCAGCAATGGCACCTGCCACCAAATCCACACCACGGACAGCCCTCCCGTACGTCACAAAGCTCGACGTCTTAACGCTCCGAAATTGCTGTGAGCAAAAGAGATAGTTCACTTTTTCTTGTTGGTTACTTCTATGTGCCCTTCCTCTATATTCCCACACATTTTTCACCTTACCAGTTTAATGTCACTTCTGCATGAAAATAGACTACCAGCCGTTTGCTTCAGGGTTTACTGGCTTCGGGTGTGCTCTGACGAACGGACAGCAACTGGTCCTCTCCTATCCACCTGGTGTCTATGAAAGACAGTTCGCTATGCATGTGCAGCGACTACAGGTCCCTTAATGCTAGGACTATTATTGACAACTATCCGGTTCCTCATTCGAAGATTTCATGCAGTTACTGCATGGCTCGAAGTTCTTTTCCGTCTTGGACTGTTCGAAGGCATATCACCAAACTCCAGTGCACCCGCCAGACATTCAGAAAATGCCGATCATTACGTCTTTCGGCCTTTTCGAATACTGCTTCATGCCCTATGGTGCTAGCTCCACCCCGCTGTGCTCTGCACTGCCAGGGGGGGGGGGGGGGGGGGGGGGGCTGTGGTGTCTCTGATGTGAAGCAACAGTTCTTTGACTATGCTCTTTGGTTTTTTCTTTGTGTTCTAGCGCTATGTTTGACAGCCATCTTTCCGTATTCGCTCTATTAAGTGATGAAATAAATGTTGTTTCCATTCTAAAAGTGTGTTATTATGGTTCAATAGCACATAAAACCCACAATTTCACTGGTCTCAGCATACTTCATGGCCTACTTGTAATCTATTAAATATTATGGTAATAGATTTCTACAACCTATTACTTGGTTGGAAGTGTTATGTTGTAACCTATTAATCATAGTTAATAGTTCAGCTCATTCACAGTAAGGACAAACAGTTGGTTCATAGCAATTGCCACTAGGTCTCTTGTGACACTGATGCCAAATGGTTTTGTTACTTGTGGGCACTTTGCCTGTGCTACTTCAATCGGTGGTCACTGGTCAGGCCAAGCTAAAGCTTTTTGGGTCCAAAAATGTGTAATACGAATTATTTGTGATGTGAACTCAAGAACATCCTGCAGAGACCTGTTTAAGGAATTAGGGATGCTAACTACAGCTTCCCAATATATTTATTCCTTAATGAAATTTGTCATTAAAACTAACCTCTTTTTCAAACAGCTTAGTTCATGGAATCAGTTATAGAAATAACAATAATGGAATTAGTGCTAGAAATAACAATAATCTTCACAAAGAGTTACAGTCACTTACTCTGGTCAAGAAAGCTGTCCATTTTTCAGGGACACAGATTTTCAATAACTTGCCAACAACTATAAAAAGCTTAGCCATTAATAAAGTTCAGTTTAAGAGGAGCCTAACACCTCCTCCTCCATTCATGAATTTCTTAGTGGAACCAGCTGATGCATATATGTTACTAATGATGTCAAATAATGCGAGTGTTAGTACAATTCGACTTCTGCACAAATTCACTGCAGTAGTGTGATCACTGTAAATAAGTGCTGTAAAATGATACTTCTATTTGTTGATGCATGGCTACTACAGCCTGAGAATTATCATATGTACCTCAGTGTATTGCACAATTACAGTTCTTATGACAAGTTACTTGTTGCCTTTGAAATTTTTTTACTTATTCCACATCTATAAGGAACATTTCACTTGGGACTTGCATATTTGTTTTTATATGTAAATATTAATTGTGTATTTGTGTTTTGCAACATGTTCTACATACTGGAGGATTGTGTATTTGTGTTTTGCAACATGTTCTACATCCTGGAGGATATCTTCATGGTGGATATATTTGAATGAAAAGTACATCTAATCTAATCTAATCAGCCATGTTGTACACTGATGACAGCAGAATATCCTACACACTATCTGATCAAGAGAACCTGGACACCTATTACTGGATGTTAATATAGGGTGTGTCCGCCCTTCGCCTTTATGACGGCTTGACTGTTGGAAACACTTGCAGTGAGGTGTGTGAATTGCTTTGGAGGAATGGGAGACCATTTTCTTCAAGTATCAGAACCAGAGAAGGTAGTTATGTTGGGCCCTGAAATCTGCAGCAAACTCAAAATTCTAACTCATCTCAAAGTTATTTTGTTGGGGTCAGGTCTGAATTCTAGGCAGGCCAGTCAGTTTCAGAGATGTTACTGTCCACAGATCATTCCCTCACAGTTGCTGCTTTATTACAGGGTGCATTGTCATACTGATACAAGCAATTATCATCTCTGACCACTGTATACAGCTCACAATACTGTAAAATACGGTCATACTCTTCTGCATTTAGTATTTTATGAAGTGCAATGAGGGGACCACACCCTAACCATGGAAAACATGCCCATACCATAACACCATCTCCTCCATACTTCACTGTTGCACTATACATTATGGCAGTTAACATCCTAAAGGCATTCATCAAACCCAAACCCTTCAATTGGAATGCCACAGCATATAGCACAATTCATTACTCCAAAATGCTCATTTACTGTCATCCACTGTCCAGTGGCATTGTTCTTTACACCACCTCAAGTGTTGCATAGCACTGACTACAGAAATGTGTGGCTTAGGAAGAGCTACTTGACCATTGTGCACCATTCTTTTTTACTCCCTACACACAGTCGTTATGCAAACTGGACAGCTGATAATTCTTTGGAACTCTCAAGTGATTTCTACCACTGATTTTATGTGATTTTTTACAACAACCCTCTGCAATGTTCGGCTGCCCCTGACTGTTATTACATGAGGTATGCCTGGTATTGGCTTAGCTGTGATTGTTGCTATGTGTTTGAACTTCACAATAACATATTTCATTGTCTTAAAAGGAATGTATAGGTATGTCACCTTGAAAATGTTGTATAGAACCCATTTTATTTGGTTCAGATCTTCATATACTTCAGTAGTAAGACTACATTAATATGTCATTAATAATATTCATGTAATACCACAGTGTACAGTTTAGGTACATAGTGTAGCATGCTGGTATACCATCTTGGAAATGTATATGTTTGGTTCAATTCTTCATATGCTATAAGTGGTGGGAGCACACCAATATGAATTCAATGAACAGTAACATAATACTGAAGTTTATCTTCAGCCATCTAATATAGTTCAAAGAGGTATCGTGATCTGCCTACCCCACTACCCTTTCCCACCACCTCAACCCAGGCACACTCCCAAATCTGTTCCATGCCTCAGCGACCCCAAATCCATTCTTTAACCCTTTTTTATATAAAGGAGTCACCTATGCTTTTTTCCAGTCACTTAGGATTTTGCATTGCATGAGAGATTCATGATAAATGTAAGTTAAAGACGGGACCAATGCTGTAGAGTACTTTTCGTAAAGCTGAATTCAGATTCCATCAGGACCTGGAAACTTATTTTCTTTCAATTCTTTTGGTTGTTTCTCTATGCCAGGGATGCTTATTACTATGTTTCCCATACGGGAGTCTGTGTGGTGGTCAAACATTGGTATGTTTGTATGATTCTCCTGCATGAATGATTACTTAAATGTGAAATTTAAAACTTTGGCTTTGCTTGTGCTATTTTCTGCTGCCACGCAAGACTGGTCAACAAATGAATGAGTAGAGGCCGTAGACCCACTTAGCAATTTTACATAGGATCACAATTTCCTCATCATCTCAGCAAGATCTTTTGCTAAGGTATGATCATGATAGCTGTAAGATTTATACATCAGTCTTTTTACAGACGCATGATTTCTGTTAACTTTTGGATGTCGTCATTTGTGCTTTCTCTCTTGAGCTGGGAGTGCAACAGCCCTTGCTTCCTCAGCATTTTTAAAATTTCATTGTTAAACCATGGTGGGTCTTTTCCATTCTTAATCCACTTGTTTGGCACATACTTCTCCAGAGTATGATTTACAGTCCATTTAAACTTTTCCATAATTCCTCTATATCCATTGTCCTGGATCTGAAACTAAGTGGTGTCATTTCATTGTGTAAGTTGGATGTGTTTATCTGCTCTCTCTAGCAAAAATACTCTCCTAGCCTTCTTGACTGATTCATTAAGTTTAGGACCAAAGTTGCTATGATGACATCGTGGTCACTAATCCTTCTCACTGTATTAACACTGTCGATTAGGTCAGACCTGTTTGTAGTTACAAGATCTAAAATATTTCCATTGGATGTGGGCTGTTGAACTAGAACTTCGCAAGACTGTCTGTCTTTACCCCATGCAAGGAATCCATAAATGTCCCAGTCTATACTTGGTATACTGAAGTTGCCTCCAACAAATATTGCATGATCATTTCTGTGGTACTGAGTATAGACTTTCTTTAAATGACTCTTATACCATCACATTGGAATTGGTTGGCCCATAAAAACATCCAACAATTGACCTGATTTCACCTAGGTCTGTTATAAGCAACCAGATAACTTCACTGTCACACTCAGATTGAACCTCATAGAGACAATATTCTTGCAAAATGCAAAAACACATCCCCTCCTATGGTGTCTAATCTGTCTTTTCGATATATGTTCCATAAATTGCTAAATAACTCAGAGCTTTCCACTTCAGATTTCAGCCAGCCAGCTCTTGGTCCCGAGAATAATTTGAGCATGAGACCTTTCCTGGAGGGCAGTAAAGTCCGGATCTTTGTTATGAAAACTTCAACAGTTTACTGGTAAAATTTTGACAGTTGAAGTGTCTTTACTCTAAACACAGTCAGATTTTGCTATCTGCAAGTCATCTGGCTAGTGTTCATCAGAGTACCTAGACCTACCGCCTAGCCTAAAAAACTCCCATGTGCACTACACAAGTGTAATGCATCCCTGACCTAGCAAGGTGAGTCCTACAATTCCCCACCCAATAATACAGATCCAGAAGTCTGCAGCCAAGACCGTCACAGAGTCAATGAAGCCTTTGGTTGAGACCCTCCACTCGGCTCCAAACCAAAGGACACCAGTCAACTCTGGTAACTATGCTGCAAATTGTGAGCTCTGCTTGCACCCTGTGCATGAAGCCAGCAGTCTTCACCACCTCCACCAACTGCCTGTATGCACTGAAGATGGCCTCATAAACCAAGCAACAGGTGTTGCTGGTGCTGACGTGAGCCACAACTTGCAGACGACTGCACCCTGCATGCTTGATAGCCTCAGGCAAGATCTCCTCCAAACCTCAGATGAGGTCCCCCAACAAACATACTGAGTACAGCCCCCCCCCCCCCCCACGCCCCCCTCCCCCCAACAGACATACTGAGTACACATTGGCTTTATTTCCAGCCCTGAACTCTATCTCCCCAAGAGGCTCCACAATGTGCCTACTAACACTGGAGCTCCCTATAACTAATAACCCCTCCCCCTGTGTGCTTGCCCGGACCCTGCTGAAGGAGCGGCCATCTTTCCACCCACAAGGTGAATGGGCGAGGGCAGATGGCCAGCCTCCACAATGGCCATCTGCCTCAGGTGACACAAATGCATTACCGCCTACCAGTCATCCTCCTGTGAGGGCATATCCACTATATCAGGTACAATGAGAGGTGCCTCAACAGCAGAGCCAATGGGCAAACCAAGCAACACCTGAAATGTCTCATGCAACGCAACAGATTCTCTGCCACCACTATGTCCCAAGGCAGCAGCCTGAAGATGACTGACCATAGCCAAAAGCAGATTTAGCTGTTCATGAACTGTGGCCAACTCCTACTACACCTGCACAAAGCGTACACACATCCTACCCATCCCAGTATTACGAACTTAAGAATTGACTATAAAAGCGCAGACAGAAACCTAGATATGCAACATGCTAACCTCTCGATGTGTCATCAGTGGAGGCTGATGTCTTATGAGCTGTGTATCTGGCTGTTCTAAAAAAATGAATACTCCACTACAGTCTGCCTGACAACACTTTATAGCTACAAACACGCTCTGTAGGCATGTACCAGATGGCAACTGAAGCCTGACTGACACTAACTAGGTTCAAGTGAGCAGTCCCTGGCTCTTCAGAACAAACAAATGGATAACTAGAGTGCTACTGACTGCCTGAACTTACACTTAGATACAAAACCTCTTAAACAGAGAAAAAATGAGGAGGAAATTTAAAAAACATAGAAGAGATATCTGCCATTGCCCATGTTATTTCTCTCTCAGTGGGTTGGAGTTTATGGTTTTTCATTATGCCATCAGCTGTCAGCTTTCTCAAAAATAGTCATGGTGGTCTCTCATAAATGCCAAAATCTCTCATGATCTCTTTTTGCTCTCCATCATAATTTAACAGCAATACACCCTCACTACATAAAAAGGCTTGTGGTTCTCTGCAGTAGACCCACCTGTCTACTCCTGATTGCATGAAAGCTCTCCTTACTGATATAGGGTGTAAATTGTCTTTGTAGATAGCCTGATGAATTTGGAATGGATTAATCTGCAGTTTGATGGATCACAGTCATGATAGGATCCACTTCCATCTGGGTACACTTAGTTGGCTGTACAGTATACCCTAATCTTTGCTGAATATTATTTTGATGCATCCTTTTGGGCACTACATGATCTACTAACTGTAAGCAGGTTGGGAAGTGTGGTCACAGCAAATTGTTGACCATTTACCACTGAGCATATCCAGAGTTTTGTGATAGTGAATAGCTCCATTCCAATGCTGAAGTTCATGCCCTGCCTTATGTTGAGAAAAACTGAGGTTTGAACCCTAAAGCAAATGGCCATATAGTCCAGTAGCATGTTACATGCGTTGAAGGCCTCACGTAGGAGGAATGTATGTGGGAGCTGTGTGATGAAGTCATTGAGAGCTTCATGGCTTAAACCTACATTAGGGGACATACACGGGGAACATAGGTGTCACTTGTACAACATATGCACTTCTGTAGCATTTGCTTGCAAGTTGGTGTTTACAGGGGTGAAATTAGCACTGATGAATGTAGCCACACCACCGTTTTTTAGTCTACTCTCCACTAAGATGATAATTTTTGTCTAGGCTATAACCCCTCAACTATGAGATGATGTTACTGACCTTGAAATGGGTCCTTTGGAGACAAAGACACAAGGGTCTTGTCTGCACAAAGTATCATACTTCCTCCACATGCATTCTGAACCCACTGATTTTTCGCTGTAGTATGGGAGCCATTTGTTGATATAGTTTACCTGTTTCTTCCCTCTTTATGTGTAAGAGAAGACATTGCAATGATGAGGGAGCTGAATAGACTGGATGGTTCACTCAGTTTCCAATGGGGTTGGATGTCTTTGGACTGTTTATCTGTATCCTATGGGTTTTATTGACACATTTATCCTTCTTTGGTGACAGTGGTAATTTTACAGGTTAGAACATTCAGATTTTTTAATTGTCTGTAGGAATATAGTAGTAACTTGGAGTTTGTTGTTATTATTTAACATCTATTTGGCAGTAAATGCAAATTTAGAGGATGATGTACTTTTGCAATGGCACATGTGATCAAACAGGGATCACACCACCTTAAGAAAATAGACATGTCTCTGTGCAAGCCAAATGTTGACAGCCTGGAGTCCAAATCAATGTTCAGAAAACAGCCACATATCACACAGTCATTATCAATAAGTCCACCAGAGAGCATGTAGTGCAAATCCGTGAGCTGAGACAAGTGACCAGAGACCATCCGTCCTTGGCAGTCCTTAAATGTGCCACTGCTGTTTATGCTCATCATCTGGAGATCTATGGATTTATAGCTCCATGTCATGCATAGGGATCTTGCTGGATGTATGCATAATTATGTCAGTTGATCCATAAATATGTCTGGTGGGATTACATGGAAAAAGATAGTGGTTGTAATGCTTTGTACAATTTCTTGGTAGCAGCATAAGTATTTCAGTTGTCACCTTGGGTGTCTGTATCTTTAATCTTTTCTGATACACATGACACTTCCTATACTAGGAAGTGCTATTTGGAGGAGAGGGACACATTGGGGAGATGAACCGGTAGCTCCATTGGGACCCAACATGCAAAGTAGTCCAGGACCCCTTTCGTGAGATATGATAGTAGGGAAAACAGTGTGCTATTCAGATACTTATCATAATACATGGTAACTGAGGAAAGCAACCCATTTGACACATATTTCTACATGTACTTTGTGGGCAGTTTTGGGTTATTTTATTGATTTTGATCACACTGGCCTCGTAGTATTTTCAAGTGGGCACTAAAAACATGTTGCTGTACAACTTCAAACATCATCATTATCACAGTCACTGAGAATTGTCACCTAATACAGAAACTAACAGGTAGTCTTAAAAATAATTAAGACAATGATGTTAAAATTATTTCTTCACTTACCTCTGCTTTTAGTGTGCTGTATAGAGACTGAACATCATCAGGATTCTGTATACTGAGACCAGTTATCTGAGTAAGGTTCACATACAGTTCCTGTGCATTTAATGCAGAGAGTCTTTCTTGGACCTCTTCACTGTTCATGACAGCTTCCAGTTCTTGGTGATATTTGGGACATGGGATTCTTACTAGTAACAGCTAAGGAAAGTAAATATACAATATGAGGCTACTTAACGTTATTCTGATAATTGTAATGTACTTTTAATTAAAGGAATCTGACAGAGAATATTATTGAGTCACTCCTTTGCAGTCTTCAGTTCTTTCTTTTAAAAGCTAAAGATAGTATACTGGTGTGCAAAACTAAAGAATGAAAGTAACTTTCATGTGAATTGTTACTGCCAAGTAACATAGTTTGATGAACCTCAGACCATATATAGAATGAACTGCTACAGTATAGTACATTATGTAACTTTAAAAAAATGCACAATGAGACAAACAGAAGTGACACTTTTATTCAAAGGCAATAATTTTACTGATGTCACTGTGATTCATGATAGAGCCCTGAACATTGCAGGTGGCAGTACATAGTTCTTAATGGGGTGTGTGACCACCAAGAGTGACAATTGATGCTCTGCAGTGTGCTTCCATGCTGGCCTCGAGGTTGGTAAGGAGTCCTTGTGGTAGGGCAGCTCAGTTGACAACTGCTGGATGGTCAGTGGTGCATGTAGACATGCTGCAATACATCTCCCCAACTCATCCCACATGTTCTTAGTGGTATTTAAGTAGGGGGAACAGGTAGGCCAGTCTATTAACCAAATAGCTTCTCATTCCAAGAGCTGCTCTACCTGCACTGTTCAATACTGTTGCACATTGTAATTAAAAAAATGAAGTCAGATCCAAATGCATCCTTGAAAACATGCACACAGGAAATGAGTACAGTGTCACAATAATGATGACTGATGAGTGTACCATGTTCAAAGATTTGGAGGTCAATACACCCATGCAACATTATGGCTCCCCACACCATAACTTCTAGACCACTAAAACACATGTATTGGACAATATTCCTGGCTGCATTACATGATCCCACCTCTCACCATATGAAGATATGACCAACATTGTTGCAAATGATCATTTTGGCAGTTCAGGTGTTACAGCATGGAGACATAACGTTGCATGGGCCCACCAATCTCAAAATCTTTGAATACAGGATACTCTCCAGTCAACATTATTATGACACTGTACTCCTTCCCCATGCATGTCTTTTCAGGTTTGTTAGGGGATGTATTCAGCCTCGACTTCCTTTTTGTGGATGACAATGCATGACTACATCAAAAAGTGCAAATGGAGGAGCTCTTGGAGTGAGAGAATATTTAACAAACTGACTGACATGACCATACCCCTGACTTAAACTGCATTGAGCACATGTGGGGCACATTGGAGAGATGTACTGCAGCATGTGGGTATAGTCTAAGTTTCAACGAGCTATGTTCCTTGGCAGTGACACATCATGCATAAATTACTTTTCTCCTTACGTTTTGCACACCAGTGAACTACCATAAGTTATTGTATTCATACAAGAAGCTGAACTATGTAACTCTATTGTGTGGTAAATGAATTGTCAAATTATGTTGCACGCTTAATCATACTTAGTGTGCCAGTTTGCATAGTTCATAAACATCTAAAGAAAACAATAAGGCTAATTAATGATACAACAGTGAAATATTTCAGAAAAAGTTAAACAATGTCAATTACAGTGGCAGTTACAGGGAAGGTAATACTACAACAAAATTCAATATTTCTTCTCAATAAATGTGTCTTCACTTTTTAAAATGGTTTTTTCTTCAAAAAATGATTTTTGGTTAAGGAAAATGTGAAATAAAGGCTGCTGAATGTTATGCTAAGTAGGTTCAGCATATGACAATCATTTCACATTCACACACACACACACACACACACACACACACACACACACACAGAGAGAGAGAGAGAGAGAGAGAGAGAGAGAGAGAGAGAATATGTGTTTCATAAATAAAACTCACATTATCAAAAGCAAGTGGCAGAGTGTGTACTGGAATTGGCTGCCAGTTAAGCTCAGGGTTCCATCGCTGTTCATCATTTGGAGGTAGCAGCCCTGCCAATTCCAGCTGAGCAGACATTATTGTTCTATCAACATCTGTGCTCCAAGCAGCAAGTATTTGTGGTGAATAAGTATTTCCAAGGAATTCACCATACCTCTGACGGAGCCACTTGCCCTGCTCATACTGAGATAATTTTCCAGCCTATAAGAACAAAGTTATATTTCACTTTAAAATTATTTAATTACAATATATTGTCTGTAATGAAATTGTATGTATGATGTACATTTTATGTAACTGTACCAGTGCTTTTTTTACTAATACTCTTTCATGTATTTCTGATGTAGAGCCTTTGAGAATGGCATAAGGCCAAAATGCACAAGGCATATAAAATTAATAAATTTAGTGATCAAGAATAATATCAGTTACTGAGTGCATTAGAAATGGCCACAGCATCTCACAAATCATTTATGCATTTTGCTGCTGAAAGTGTATTGATACTACCTTACCATCTATATATACATATTTAAACTAACAGTTAGTATTCTTTAAAAATGGAGATGGCAGTGGTGGGAGAAAAATAGTACAAACACTGTGATGGCAACAACAACAGCATCCAGCATTCACAGATTCTGAAGGTCATGCACTGCCGTAACAAGTCTCCAGTTCCTTTGGTTTAGTGGCTGAGGATGAGCAATTTCTTAGAAACTCCTCATTTCTGAAGTTTGTGTTCTAAATTAAATTCTCATTTGTTTTCTCTTAGTACTGCAATATTGCATGTTGTATCCAGAGCCATCTACATCACGATGATAAATTTGGTGTTGTGTTGATCTGCTGCATTCTTTGACAATACAGACATTCAGTGATATAAAATTGTCAGTACACAACTAGATCATCCATCCAGGGCAGTTCGAAACCCATGAGGGCTATCTAGAGCTGTGGTATCAAGTGTCATGAGATAATGCAGAGTTCCTGCCAAAATTTTAGTTCTTCCATTTTTGTATTACCCTAACAGACATACTAACAGAAATGGCGAGGCATCCAAGAAGGTTTTTATCTTTAATAGGAAGTACGCTGAAGTGCCAAAGGAACTGGTATAGGCATGCATATTCAAATACAGAGATATGTAAACAGGCAGAATATGGTGCAGCAGTTCGCAATGCCTATATAAGACGACAAGTGTTTGGTGCAGTTGTTAGATTGGTTACTGCTGCTACAATCACAGGTTATCAAGATTTAAGTGAGTTTCAACATGGTGTTATGGTCAGCATATGAGCAATGGGACATAGCATTTCCAAGGTAACGATGAAGTGGGGATTTTCACATACAACCATCTCACAAGAGTACCGTGAATATTAGGAGTCTGATAAAACATCAAATCTCTGACATTGCTGCGGCCAAAAAAAGATCCTGTAAGAACAGGATCAATGATGACTGAAGAGAATCATTCAGCATGACAGAAGTGCAATCCATTCACAAATTGCTGCAGATTTCAATGTTGGGCCATCAACAAGTGTCAGCGTGCAAACCATTCAATGAAACATCATTGATATGGGCTTTTGTACCATGTACCCTTGATGACTGCATGACACAAAGTTTTATGCCTCGCCTGGGCCCATCAACACCAACATTGGACTGTTGATGACTGGAAACATGTCGCTTGGTCGGACGAGACTCGTTTCAAATTGTATTGAGCGGATGGACATATATGGGTATGGAGGCAACCTCATCTCCACCCCCTCGTACTCTTACAGATTTATGGACAGCCCTGCAGGATTCATGATGTCAGTTCCCTCCATCACTACTTCAGACATTAGTTGAGGCCATGCCACATTGTGTTGCGGCACTTCTGCGTGCTTATGGGGACACTACACGATATCATGCAGGTGTACCAATTCTTTGGCTCTTCAGTGTAGTATGGTGAAAAATTCATTAAAAAAAGGTTTATACACTGATGGAAAAAAATTTCAACATCAAAAAATAGTTAATGTAGAGTAATGAAATTTTGGGAAAACATTTGTATAGGTAACATATTGTGATTAATATTCCAAAATCACAGGTTAATGTAAGCGTGAGCTAAGCCATTGCAAATGTGAAATTCTGGTACATTAATAACTGTCATAACTACCAGAAGGTTGAATGCAAGCATGCAAACGTGCATGCATTGTGTTGTACAGATGACAGATGTCAGTTTGTGGGATGGAGTTCTGTACCAGTTGCACTTTGTTGGTCAATATTGGGGAGGTTAATGCTGCTTGTGGATGATGCTGGCATTGTAGTCCCATGATGTCCCATATGTGCTCAATTGGAGACAGATCTGGTGATCAAGCAGGCCAAGGCAACATGTCAACACTCTGTAGAGCATCTTCGGTAACAACAGCAGTATGTGGGCGAGCATTATCATCACGTTGCACCCCCACCCCCGCACCCCCGGAATGTTTTCATGAATGGCAGCACAACAGGTCAAATCAGCTAGACTGACATACAGATTTGCAGTCATGGTTAGTGGGATAACCATGAGAGTGCTCCTGATGTCATACGAAATGACACCTCCTGATCATAACTCCAGGTGTAGGTCCAGTGTGTCTAGCAGCAGACAGGTTGGTTGCAGGCCCTCAACTGGGCTGCTCCTAACCAACACCCAGCCATCACTGGCACCAAGGCAGGGAATTGGCTTTCATCAGAAAACACAACAGTCCTCTGCCCTGCCCTCCAATGAGTTTTTGCTTGACACCACTGAAGTCACAAATCGCTGTGCTTTCGGGTTTGTGGAATGCACGCTACAGGGCATCTAGCTCAGAGGTGTCCTTGAAATAACTAATTTGTAACAGGTCGTTGTGTTACTGTGATGCTAACTGCTGCTCAAATTACTGTTGCAGATACAATATGATGCACCACAGCCATATGCTCAACATGATGATCTTCCTTCTCAGTGATGACACATTGCCGTGTGGAGCCCTCTCTTCTTGCAGCTGTACATTCCCATGACCACCATGGCCAGCAATCATGTACAATGACAACATTCCTACCAAGTCTTTCTTCAATATCACAGAGGGAACATCCAGCTTCTCATAGCCTTACTACACGACCTTGCTCAAATTCAGTGAGGTGGTGTTAATGGTGTCTTTGTCACCTTAAAGGCATTCTTGACTGACATCAACTCCCCACATCCAATCTCAAAGGTAACTAATGTTCACAACAAGTACAGCTTCTATTTAAAGCAAATCTGATTTGTGTCCTCATGGTGACACTACTAGTGCCACTCTTATGCAAAAGGTGCAAAATTTTACTAGACATCATCTTTCAAAACATGCCTAGCAAAATTTCTTTATTTTGCACAATTCCTTCATGGTGCTCAGATTAGTTTTCCACCAGTGTACTATAATTGCTGTATCAAATCTCTTGCAACCCCCTGGTTGCAAGAAGCTCCAAACCAATACTGCTGCTCAATAGCAATGTATAATATGGTCTGCTGCTTCTGCATCCATACTCTGCAAACCACATCATAGGTGTGATGGAGGGTACATTGTGTATCACTGTGTCTTTCGCCCTTTCCTGTTCAAGTCACAAAATTTTTTTATTTATTTTTTATTTATTTATTTATTGTTCTGTGGGACCAAATTAAGGAGAAGCCTCCATGGTATTGGAATGAGTCAATACATGAAATTATAACACAGTAGTAGAAACAGATAAAATGAAATATAAGAAACATATTTATGTGACAAGTAGTAAGTTTAAATAAAGAAAATCAACAATGTAACACTGGAATTTGCTTAATTTTTCAGCTCTTCCAGGAGCTCCTTGACACAATAGAAGGAGTGAGCCATGAGGAAACTCTTCAGTTTGGACTTAAAAGGGTTTGGGCTACTGCTAAAATTTTTGAGTTCTTGTGGTAGCTTATCGAAAATGGATGCAGCAGAAAACTGCAATCCTTTCTGCACAAGAGTCAAGGAAGTGCATTCTATATGCAGATTTGATTTCTGCCTAGTATTAAGTGAGTGAAAGCTGCTAACTCTTGGGAATAAGCTAATATTGCTAACAACAAACGTCATTAAAGAAAATAGATACTGTGAGGGCAATGTCAGAATTCCCAGACTATTGAATAGGGGTCGACAAAAGGTTCTCAAACTTACACCACATGCAGCTCAAACAGCCCGTTTTTGAGCCAAAAATACACTTTTTGAATCAGAAGAATTACCCCAAAAAATAATACCATACGACATAAGCACATGAAAATATGTGAAGTAGACTACTTTTCGTGTTGAATTGTCACTTATTTCAGATACTGTTCTAATGGTAAATAAAGCAGCATTTAGTTTCTGAACAAGATCCTGAACATGGGCTTTCCACAACAGCTTACTCTCTATCTGAACACCCAGGAACTTGAACTGTTCTGTCTCACTTATAATATGCCCATTCTGTTTGATCAAAATATCGGTTCTTGTTGAAGTGTGAGTTAGAAACTGTAAGAACTGAGTCTTACTGTGATTTAGCATCAAATTATTTTCCACAAGTCATGAACTTATTTCATGTACTACATTATTTGATACTGTTTCAATATTACACACAAGATCCTTCACTACCAAGCTGGTGTCATCAGCAAACAGAAATATTTTTGAATCACCTGTAATACTAAAAGGCATATCATTTATATAAATAAAAAACAGCAGTGGCCCCAGCACCGACCCTTGGGGAACGCCCCACTTTACAGTGCCACTTTGGGACTGAACATCGCTACCACTCTCAATATTGCGGAGAATTACCTTCTGCTTTCTCTTCTTAAAGTAAGAGGCGAACCAATTGTAAGCTACTCCCCTTACTCCATAATCGTCCAACTTCTGCAGTAATATTTTGTGGTCAACACAGTCAAAACCCTTCGTTAAATCAAAGAAAACACCTAGCGTTCACAACCTTTTATTTAATCTGTCCAAAACCTCACAGAGAAAAGAGAATATAGCATTTTCAGTTGTTAAACCATTTCTAAAACCAAACTGTACATTTGACAGCAAATTATGTGAATTTAAATGCTCCAGTAAGCTTGTATTTACAACCTTCTCAATAACTTTAGCAAACACCGATGGCACAGAAATAGGTTTAAAATTGTCAACATTATCCCTGTCTCCCTTTTTATAAAGTGGCTTCACTACCGAGTACTTTAATCGGTCAGGAAACCAACCACTCCTAAAGGAAAAGTTACAGATATGGCTAAGTACTGGGCTAACATACATAGAATAATACTTCAGTATTCTGCTAGATACCCTATTATATCCATGAGAGTTCTTGGTCTTTAGTGATTTAATTATTAACCCAATCTCCCTCTTGTCAGTATCATAGAGGAGCATTTCAGGTAACAGTCTCGGAACACAAGAGTGCTATATGATTCCGTGTTGCCTGTTGGGACTAGGTTTCTATTTAGTTCACCTGCTATATTCAGAAAGTGATTATTAAATACTGTACATATATGCGACTTATCAGTAACACGGACATTCCCACTACGCACTGATTCTATATCCTCGACCTGTCTCTGCAGACCAGCCACTTCCTTTACGACTGACCATATGGTTTTAATTTTATCCTGAGGCTTAGCTATTCTATCTGCATACCACATACTTTCTGCCATCCTAATAACATTTTTAAGCACCTTACAATACTGTTTGTAATGGGCTGCTGCATTTAGATTTTGACTGTTTCTAACGTTTTGATATAATTGCCACTTTGTTCTACAAGATATTCTTATCCCTCTAGTCAGCAACCTAGGCTGCCTGTTTGTGCTAGTACCCTGTTTTGAACATTCTAACGGAAAGCAGCTTTCAAAGAGCACGAGAAAAGTCTTGAGGAAAGCATTATATTTATCGTCTACTGTATCAGCACTATAAACATCTTGCCACTCTTGTTCCTTGATAAGGTTTACGAAGGTCTCTACAGCAACTGGATCAGCTTTCCTAAACAGTTGATAACTATATTTAACATGTGTTGTAGCACAAAAATCTTTTAGAGTTAAAATTTGTGCATCATGAGCTGAAAGGCCATTCACCTTTTTGCTAACAGAATGCCCTTCTAGTAATGAGGAATGATCAAAAATGTTGTCTATGGTTGTTCTATTGTACCCTTGCACTCTCATTGGAAAGAATACGGTTTGCATAAGATTATTTGAATTAAGGAGGTCTACCAGCATCCTTTTCCTTGCACAATCACTTATACAATTAATATTGAAGTCACCACATATAACTAACTTTTTGTATTTCCTATAAAGTGAAACAAGAACCTCCTCTAGCTTTAGCAAAAATGCTGTGAAATCGGAGTCTGGGGATCTATAAATAACAACAGTTAGAAGTTTAGCTCCACGAAATTTAACCACACCTGCACAACATTTAAACCCCTTTTCACTGCAGTACTTTGAAACATCAATTGACTCAAATGGGATGCTGTTTTTCATGTACATGGCTATTCCCCCACACTGCAAAGGGAGCCTAGAAAAGCTGCCAGCCAACCTGTATCCTGGTAAAGGAAGCCTCTGAATTATCTCCTTATTTAAGAAGTGTTCAGATATACCAATAATTTCAGAGTCAACATCTATAAGCAATTCTCTAACTTTATCTCTAATACCTTGTATATTTTGATGAAATATACTAATTCCCTCATTACACGGATACCTATGCTTTGTCGAAAGTGGTTCCTTTGTTAGAGAGATTTCCCTTAAGCAGGAATACCTATCAGCTGACTTCAATCTAAAAAAGGCACACCCACTACTACAGGAATTTTCCCATGAGTGATCCCACCACCCCCACCTATGCTGTCACCTATAAGCTTTGCCAACCTTCCCTTCCCATACCTTTTGAGGTGCAGGCCATGTCTAGCGAAACTCGTCCTGCTGATGGACTCCACCAACACCACTGAAATGTGACCCATGCCTTCTGTCATCAGAGCACCCCCAAGTCTCATGTTATTACGCCTGATGACTGTATTAAGATGAGGCCGATCGTGACACTGAAACAGTTCCACAAAATGCACATTCGTGTTTCCAGTCTGAGTGGCTATCTTTTCCAAGTCACCATCTATGTCATACACCCCATCCTTATCAATACTACTACTAGCCCCACCCACAATCACTACCTGATCCTCTTTAGTAAAATCCCTACATAACTTCCCTATGTTAACAGTCACCTGAGCCAATCCTGCATTAGGCTTCACAATGCTGGTGACCTAGTACTCACTCCCCAACACTTCCTGCAACTGCTGGCCTACACCTCTGCATGAGAACTACCTAACAGCAGAACCTTCTTCTTTCTCTTCGACTTTGAACTGTCCTAGCCACTGTAACTGCTGAGGTCTGCTGCATACTTCCTACATCTACAGCTACTAGAAATTCCTCTCCACTAGACTCTGACGGTCATATCTATTGCAAACACCAATAGTAAAACTATCTGAAAATCTCCTTCTCCTGGCAGATCTCTTGCCAACAGCCAGTTCCCATTCCCCAACCCCCTTCTCCCTCCTCATCCTATCTAGCTCCTCCTGTGCGTTTTTGAACTGTGCCTGAAGGGCACAGATCTTATACTCTGCTCCTCTATCAACTTGCTCTTGCTACATAACCTGCAGCCTGCAGTTCCAAGAGAGGACGTAACCAGAATGCCCACTGGCTTCCCCACTG
Source organism: Schistocerca americana (assembly GCF_021461395.2). NCBI lineage: Eukaryota > Metazoa > Arthropoda > Insecta > Orthoptera > Acrididae > Schistocerca > Schistocerca americana. Next base: position 868,136,618 of record NC_060130.1, read on the forward strand.
CATTCCCCCCCCCCCCCCCCCCCCCCCCAGTGAAAATACTTTGAACAAGTCTCACACCTTAATCCACTACTCATGAACCTACGGCAAAACCCACACTTCTCACTCTTGGTAAAATTTTACAGTTATTGAAACAAGAAAACTACTTTATCTAAGTTCCGCTACTGCAATAAGAAGATGTTAAAAAACTGACTGCAATAACCACAAACTTACTCTACGAGGGAAGTAACTACTATTATTAACAGTATTAATCAACAACACATGAGAATATAACAAAAGAATAACACAGAAAGAAAATCAAACGTCTAATGACACAGTAACAAAACTGAAAACAGTTCCCAAAAAGTTCTTCTGAAATTATTTCACCAGAAAACACCAAGAACACTGGTTGAGGACTACTAAAGTTCCTAAATAAACCACTATACACAAACAATTAATTAGTACTTAACTTTCGATGTGCTGCTACAGCTGCAACTGGTCAGTGCGGAATGTAAACACAGGTAAGAGGTTAAGTTGCTCGATACGAAACACTCACAAATATCAGATCACAACACAAGAAAGGCAGAGGTGAATCAATAAACCACTAATAAGTCACTTATATAGTAAATATTATAACAAAAACCATTAAAATATGTATCTGAAACCTAAAACTATATAAAAACTTAGAGAGCGATCTCACACGCAGTCACGCGCTTATGACGTCACACCAAAGATTCAAATGGTGTGCAGGAAGTACAGTGGTTGTTGCTAAGCCTCCATGTGTGCTCATATCTCTCAGATTTTACCTCCATAATCTTTGTCTTGAGATATATGTAGGAGGAAGCAATGTCTAGATTGCTCCTTCTAGGGAAGTACACTTATAGAATTTAATGGTAAACCACATTGTGATCCACAACACCTAGTGTCTGTCATTTTAGTTGAATGAGCACATCCGTGACACTTTTGCACTTTTTAAATAAACCTGTGATGAAATGTGCTGCTCTTTATTGGGTCTTCTCCATTTTTGCATTCATTTCTATCTAGTACAGATCCCAAACTGATGTGCAATTTTCAAGTTCCTTTGTGGGTGGACTACAGTTCTTGAGAGTTTTTCCAATGAATTTTAGTCTTTCATCTGCCTTTGTAGTGATTATTTTTTGTGATAGTTGCATGTTAAGTCAGTCCATACATATACTTTCAGTTATCTAATGGATGTGACTTCTCCCAGTGATTGGTCAGCAGTCATGTATCATCTGGGTATTTCCGCCTATTTATGTGCAGTACGTTAAATTTGTGTATGTTTAGGATCAACTGCCAATCCCTGCAACAACCTTCAAGCCCCTGCATCTCTTCCTGCAGTTCACTACAATTTTTTAGAATTCCAACCTCTATATATACAGCAGCATAAGCTGCAAACAGCCTCATTGAGCTTCCAGCATTATCCACTAGGTGAATTATACACTGGCAATGACCTTGCCACAGTGGTAACTCCAGTTTCTGTCAGATCACTGAAGTTAAACACTGTGAGGTTTGTCTAGCACTTGGAGGGATGACCGTCCATGTCTGCCGAGTGCTGTTGGCAAGTGAGGTGCACTCAGCCATTGTGAGGCCAATTGAGGAGCTACTTGACTGAAAAGTAGTGACTCATGTCATGAAAACTTACAATGGATGGGAGAGGTATATGCTGACCACATGCCCCTCCATATCTGTATCCAGTGAGGCCTATTGGCTGAAGGTGACACAGCGATTGGTCGGTACCTTTGGGGCTTCTGAGGGCTCCTAAGACAGAGTTTAGTTTTATAACCAACAATATATAAACCAACAGCTGTATTTAAATCTGCATTTTATTCCAAAGGCAACAAGTTTTGGTATTCCATTATGCCATCATCAGGCCCTCTGTGGCAACATAGTGGCTGAGCTTATATGTTACCATTGAGGGCTGATGATGGCATAATGTAATGTTGAAACCAGTTATCTATGGAATAAATCAGAGATGAAAATATGGCTGTTGGTTTATTTATTGCTGGTTATATATAAGAGGGTTGCTCAGAAAGTGAGGCACTGCATTTTTTTTCTTCAACAATTCCTTATTGAACATAATAAGAATTACATGCATGAAAGAATGGCGTTTTATCTACACACCCTATTTTTTCATGTAGTCTCCATTCTGTTCTAAGGCCTACCTCCTGCATGAAACAAGGGCGTGTATGCCCTGTCAGTATCAATCTTTGTCCTGATGGCAGAGCCAGTGCTTCACTGTGTGAATTACCTCCTCATTGTCCTCAAAATGTCTTCCATGAATGGCATCCTTTAATGGCCCAAACAAGTGGAAGTCCAAAGGGACTAGGTCAGGGCTGTCACTTGTGACAGCTGTGGATGGTCTCCCTGACCACTGCAAATTGTGGAGCTCCACCAAATTGCCTTCTGATGCCCAGTGACTAACTGTTGTCCTGTCAACAGCAGCTGCTCCATAGACTTTGCACAAATGTTTGTGAATATTCCCCACAGTTTCTTTCTCTGCAGTGAGAAATTCAATGATGGCACGTTTCTTGTAATGTACATCACCTACAGATATTATTTTGAAACTGTCCTCCAGCTACAATATCTGTTGGAAGTGACGGAAACTTGGCACGCTCACTCAGAAGACTTCAAATAATATGTTTCGCATTTGTAGAGTTGTTTTTGGCAAGGGGAAAATGTGGTACATTACTTTCTGGACAACCTTTGTACATTGGCTGTCATCCTGTCATCTCTCCTAGGAAGGATGGATGAAATGAAATTAAGAGTTTAGTTTTAATTTAATTTATACACCCTCTGATGACCAAAAGTATCTAGACACCTATTAGTGGACATAAATATAGAGTGAGTCCACCCTTTGCCTTTTTGATGGCTTGAACTGTGTGGCTTGAAAGTGTTGGAGACACTTTCAATGAGGTATCTGTATATCTATGGAGGAATGGCAGCCCATTCTTCCTAAAGAAGGAAACCAGAGAAGTAGTGATGTTGAACAATGGGGTCTGCAGTGAAGTCAGCGTTTTAATACAACCCAAACTTGTTCCTTTAGGCTCAGATCAGGACTCTGGGGATGCAATTCATTTCAGGAATGTTATTGTCCACAAACCATTGCCTCACAAATGCTGCTTTATGACAGGGTGCTTTGTCATGCTGATACAATCAACCATCATCTCTGAACTGTTCCTCTAGTGCACACACTACACAATGCTTTAAAATGTGTTCATATCATTCCACATTTAGCATTTTCTTAAGTGCAATAAGGGGACCACACCCTACCCACAAAAAACACTCACATACTTTAAGACCACCACCTCCGTACTTCATTGTTGAAATTACATACAACGGCACATAATATTCTCCTGGCATTTACCAAACCCAAACCCTTACATCAGATTGCCAGAAGGTGTAGTGTGTTTCATCACTCGTGCTCACTCATTTCCAGACATCCACTGTCCAGTGGCATCGCTCTTTACACCACACCACCACCACATACAAGGGAAGTCTCTTGGCTCGAACAGGAATTCGGTGTTCTAGTTTTTTTTAGAAGCATTATGTCTCACTGTGATTAATATGGTGAAAGCATTCAGTTGTGTTACTCATACACTCCTGGAAATTGAAATAAGAACACCGTGAATTCATTGTCCCAGGAAGGGGAAACTTTATTGACACATTCCTGGGGTCAGATACATCACATGATCACACTGACAGAACCACAGGCACATAGACACAGGCAACAGAGCATGCACAATGTCGGCACTAGTACAGTGTATATCCACCTTTCGCAGCAATGCAGGCTGCTATTCTCCCATGGAGACGATCGTAGAGATGCTGGATGTAGTCCTGTGGAACGGCTTGCCACGCCATTTCCACCTGGCGCCTCAGTTGGACCAGCGTTCGTGCTGGACGTGCAGACCGCGTGAGACGACGCTTCATCCAGTCCCAAACATGCTCAATGGGGGACAGATCCGGAGATCTTGCGGGCCAGGGTAGTTGACTTACACCTTCTAGAGCACGTTGGGTGGCACGAGATACATGCGGACGTGCATTGTCCTGTTGGAACAGCAAGTTCCCTTGCCGGTCTAGGAATGGTAGAACGATGGGTTCGATGACGGTTTGGATGTACCGTGCACTATTCAGTGTCCCCTCGACGATCACCAGTGGTGTACGGCCAGTGTAGGAGATCGCTCCCCACACCATGATGCCGGGTGTTGGCCCTGTGTGCCTCGGTCGTATGCAGTCCTGATTGTGGCGCTCACCTGCACGGCGCCAAACACGCATACGACCATCATTGGCACCAAGGCAGAAGCGACTCTCATCGCTGAAGACGACACGTCTCCATTCGTCCCTCCATTCACGCCTGTCGCGACACCACTGGAGGCGGGCTGCACGATGTTGGGGCGTGAGCGGAAGACGGCCTAACGGTGTGCGGGACCGTAGCCCAGCTTCATGGAGACGGTTGCGAATGGTCCTCGCCGATACCCCAGGAGCAACAGTGTCCCTAATTTGCTGGGAAGTGGCGGTGCGGTCCCCTACGGCACTGCGTAGGATCCTACGGTCTTGGCGTGCATCCGTGCATCGCTGCGGTCCGGTCCCTGGTCGACGGGCACGTGCACCTTCCGCCGACCACTGGCGACAACATCGATGTACTGTGGAGACCTCACACCCCACGTGTTGAGCAATTCGGCGGTACGTCCACCCGGCCTCCCGCATGCCCACTATATGCCCTCGCTCAAAGTCCGTCAACTGCACATACGGTTCACGTCCACGCTGTCGCGGCATGCTACCAGTGTTAAAGACTGCGATGGAGCTCCGTATGCCACGGCAAACTGGCTGACACTGACGGCGGCGGTGCACAAATGCTGCGCAGCTAGCGCCATTCGACGGCCAACACAGCGGTTCCTGGTGTGTCCGCTGTGCCGTGCGTGTGATCATTGCTTGTACAGCCCTCTCACAGTGTCCGGAGCAAGTATGGTGGGTCTGACACACCGGTGTCAATGTGTTCTTTTTTCCATTTCCAGGAGTGTATTTTGCCCACTATCAGACTTTAAAAATGTACATGAGGTTCCTCAACAAAACACATGAAACAATATGGGAGTGGCAACTGACCCTTAACATAGACAAATGTAATGTATTGCGAATACATAGAAAGGAGGATCCTTTATTGTATGATTATATGATAGCGGAACAAACACTGGTAGCAGTTACTTCTGTAAAATATCTGGGAGTATGCGTGTGGAACGATTTGAAGTGGAATGATCATATAAAATTAATTGTTGGTAAGGCGGGTGCAGGTTGAGATTCATTGGGAGAGTCCTTAGAAAATGTAGTCCATCAACAAAGGAGGTGGCTTACAAAACACTCGTTCGACCGATACTTGAGAATTGCTCATCAGTGTGGGATCCGTGCCAGGTTGGGTTGACAGAGGAGATAGAGAAGATCCAAAGAAGAGCAGCGCGTTTCGTCACAGGGTTATTTGGTAAGCGTGATAGCGTTACGGAGATGTTTAACAAACTCAAGTGGCAGACTCTGCAAGAGAGGTGCTCTGCATCGCGGTGTAGCTTGCTGTCCAGGTTTCGAGAGGGTGCGTTTCTGGATGAGGTATCGAATATATTGCTTCCCCCTACTTATACCTCCCAAGGAGATCACGAATGTAAAATTAGAGAGGCTTTCCAGCAGTCATTCTTCCCGTGAACCATACGCGACTGGAACAGGAAAGGGAGGTAATGACAGCAGCATGTAATGCGCCCTCTGCCACACACCGTTGGGTGGCTTGCGGAGTATAAATGTAGATGTATATGTAGAATAGGCACATTTGGGGAAAGCAATATTTGGACAATCCTCAGAATCGCATTCTTGAGCTGCAAAATCAATTGCCATTTGAATCACATTTCGAATTCACTAACATGTGCAGGAGTATTGTACCCAGCTGTTTGCCAGGCATGTTGAAGTATAGGCTGATACACTAATATTTTGTTGTTTTGGGCAGAATGAGTGTGCATGCAATGTCTTTACTCACAAATGAACCATTTAAAATTTTTATGCCCTTGTGAGAGCAGTCCAGAAAACATAAAGTCATAAATAATTCTGGTTATTTAAAACATTGTTGTTAACAACATTCACGAAAAAGGATTTTAAATGGTCTCTTGACGTTTTCCCGCTTGTGCTGGCCTCCAAGTTTATGTTTGGTGGAAAATTGTCTTTCACAGCCTTTCTAACTCTTGTGCCAGCAGTTTTTTTTTTCCTGAAGAAAAATATACTTTTTTTTGTTAGGTGTCCAATCATTGAAAGTCCAACATGTATTGCGTAACTATGATTTGTACTGTGTGCAGACTGGACCAAGGCAACTGTTGATTTTTCCCCAGTTTAGTGTTGAAGCAGAGGTTAGTTTATAATTAAATGCACTTTGATCAGTGTTCCAAGTTCAGTGTGGGTGTACCTGGAAACTTGCAGTTTTCTGGTTTACTTCTTCTACAGAGTGGGCCCCAGACTGGTGAATATCTTGGTATTCCTCTACATCTATGGCTGTCATGAAAGCACTGATGTGTCTTTGGCACATTCTGGATTCTTTCTTGACACATCCTATGAAAGCTGCAGAACATTTAAATTCTGTGTGCCCAGTTTCTCTTGATTTTTGCATTGCTCAAAATTTCAGGTGGCACCAAAGGGCACATTTTCCTTCATTCCTTGCTATATCAAATTGGGATAGAATGTATTGTTTTATCTCCAATTATTTGATTGCCTTGTTTCTGTGAAATAGATGTTCATTACATCATCTTCTCCACACAAGCAAATATTGTGTTGTATTGTATGTTGACTGGGGGCCTAGAAATGATGGAGAGGCTCTGTCCCCACCGCAGCCGCAGTGGTCCACAATCCCATGACAACTACTGCAGTCCACTTCACCCCTCCTCTGCCCCACCGCCCCAGGGAACATCTCATATCAGATGAGTGTAACTCCTATGTTTGCATGGTAGAGTAATGTTGGTGTTCGTGTATGTGGACAACTTGTTTGCGCAGCAATCGCCGACATAGTGTAGCTGAGGTGGAATAAGGGGAACCAGCCCGGATTCGCTGAGGCAGATGGAAAACCACCTAAATACCATCCACAGGCTGGCTGGCTCACCAGACCTCAACACAAGTCTGCCGGGTGGATTCCTGCCGGGGACCAGGTGCTCCTTCCCAATCCAGAAAGCTGTGCGTTAGACCGCACGACTAACCGTGCGGGCAAGCAAATATTACTTTGATGTTCAATGTGCTTTTTATAGATGGATGTCTTTCAGAAATGAACTGCAGATTGCAACTTTAGTGGAGGCATATGATAATCATGGTAAATACATTCAAGATGTTTTTCTGAAAATTTTATTAAAATATTAACAGTACTGGATTTATTTTCTGGATTCATTGTCATCAGAACTGTTAGGCTCTCTTTTGAGGAGTACTGTTTCCACCACTGCCACTAGCACTTCAATCTTGAACACTATTGCTCATCTATAAACTCATTTTCTTCATCCACTGTCCTACCCAATGTAACTTCAGTTGACCAGTCAAATGAATATTCATGTGTCTGAGTGATCAGATCTTCAAAGAATGTTGCAGAAGTGTCGTCGTCTTGTCCTACACTCTCTCCCATTGGATAACACCTTCTTAACTTGGATTTTTGCTGTATATACATGAAAACACTGACGCATGTATACTTAACACATCAGGTACTTGCTGAGGTAACTGATTGACTGGCATGTTAACCCCCCCTCCCCCTCTCCTCCTCCTCCTCCCCCTCCCCCTCCCCCAAGACTGCAAGCGCTGTTGTGTACTAACCAAGAGAAACATAGCCACATGTCATTGGAGGTGTGATTAGAAATGTGAGATGGGTCTGTGTAAAAATGTTTAAATATGAATCCCTGTTTGAGCCAAGAGACATCCCGTGTTAATATTGGTGACAGTAATGTGTATGTTATGAGGAGCTGCTTGATCATTGTACCCCATTCTTTGTAACTCCCTACACACAGTCATTATACAAGTGATTCCTTCCAGGAATTTCATGCAATTTTTGACAACCACCAATGCAATGTCCAGTGGTCCCTGTCCATCAGTACATGAGCTCTGCTTGGTCTTGGATTGGATGTGATTGTTCCTTTACATTTCCATTTCACAATGAAATCACCGACACTGACTTTAGAAGGGTTAAAATGTTCCTGAATGATTTGTTACTCAGGTGACATCCCATGACCAGTCCTCATTCAAAGTCACTGAGCTGTCCTGACTGACCCATTCTGTTGTTACTGCTTCCCTACTGACAGCAAATACTCCCTGCCTCCCTGTATACTAGAAGATCTGTCTGTCATGATATCTGGTGGTCAATTTTACATTACTTAGGGATATCCAGATACTTTTGATCAGATAATCTATACAGAATGGGCAGAAGCAGCCTGAAAAACTTGTAAGGGCGTTGCAGGGTAGGTTCTGCTGAGAAATAGTGGTTAAGAAAAAAATTGATACATTGCACTGTTTCTGAGTTAATTAGCACTGAAGTTAGCCAATTGGGCCATTGCACATGCAAATTCAAGTGGCTGCCAGAGACTGTGTCGCCAGACGTGTTCTTCATGAGGTTTCCTTAAACCAAATGAGGGAGCGATACAAAGTTGGACAAGGGATGGCAGTAAGGATTGAACATGAGCCAAAGGCAGACCAATCTAGTGAACTGTCATCAGTGCTATGAGAGCAACTGATACTAATTGTATCTGGCGGGCCACTTGAATTAATAGCACAGTGGGTTGATTGGTTAAATTCAGTGCTAATTATCTTGGAAGAGGCACAACATATTGAATTTTTTTCTGAAAGTTATTTCTCAGCTCAACCTACTCTGCAGCACCCTGATAAGCTTTTCACACTATTTTTGAATCCCTGTATATTGTGAACATTAGTAGTCGTGTGACACTCCCTTGGAAGTGTCAAAGTTACTTTGATGTGTGGAAATTTTTCTCTGTTAAGAAGGAAATACAGTGTTCTATTTGCTAGGAATCTTCACATCAACCACAAAGCTTTTCTGACATTCTGTACAGTCGTACTTTATTCATTAGGTGACAGTACATAGCTATATTGAAAGTCTTCTTGAAGTCAAGGAACCAAGAATCAACCTCGGCCCCAGAAGACTAGTTTCTAGATGAATAGAGTGAATTGGATTTCAATGCCATTACACTGCACTTGAATGAAGGATAGGTTGTGACTGTATTTTCCAGCTTGGCCTCGGATGAGACCAACAGTATGTGACAATATTCGACTTTAAATTTTTTTCTTCTGTGGCTTGTGTGATCTTTGATGCAGTTCAGGGCAAAAAATTAATAAAATTAAATCATACAAATAAAGTCTGGATGGCCACTGTTTACAGTATAGCTCAGAGCCCCCATATGCTAATGCATGGAGGGGGGGGGGGGGGGGGGAAACACACACACACACACACAACAGTGGGCCACCCTAGTGTGTGGTTGGGCTTAGATATGTTGGCTACACTACATCTAAGGGGGCCAACACCCACACGTCACATGTTCCCAATGCTCTAATTTAACTGTAGTCCAAACATATGCAGACATTGCTAATCTAAAATCATGTACCCACTCACAGTAGTTTAAATTTTACAAAACACTTGGTTTATTACTTTTTGACACCACAAATGAAATTAAAGTTCACAATTCCTACTGATGGTTTATGTGCAATGGACCCTATCATCAAATTGCAATAACCTACAAAAATCTTTCCCCAGAAATGTTAATGTTCAACCAGCACCACTTCCAAATACAAGTCCCACACTGTTTAATCATGAAAAATATACTAACTCCAACTTGCTAGCTGGATGCAACTGTAGAAAAAAATAGAAAAATTAAAGTCCACATGAGTCTGTCCCACATGAAAATTATTCTAAGTTCAGTTGTGCACAAAAATATTCTATTTCCAACTTGCAAACTGAATGCAAGTACAATTGGGGTCTATGTTCACATGAGTTGTTGACAAAATTCTGAAGTTCACTCACGTAGAAAAATATTCTAAGTCCTCGCTAATGACTCGCCATGGAAATTTTACAAGCCTGAAGTGAAAAACTTAGCAGTCTTATGTAAACCGCAAAATGCGACTGTTGTGCCACCCGTGTGGATCAAACCACCACAGATCTTGCCTCACCAAGGTCTTAACCACAACCGACTCTTTCAAAATGCCAACCGCACTTATAAATCCTTGACTGGTGTGAGTCAAAAGAAATACTTTGTATTACCTTAAAATACTAAAAACCATAATTATAACATTTTATATATGTATTATACATCAGATAACAAGTAAATGTTCTTAGCTTGTTATACATGCCTTTGATTTTTTTCTACCTACAATAGCTTATTTATAAAAAATGATTTTGTACCAACTGTCACATTTTTCCCCAGGTTTTATAAAATAAATAAATGCAAATAAATACAGTTCACCATGCTGATGTTCCCTACTTACATCTAGTCTTGGATACCGCCATTACTTTTATGATTTTAATTATTTTTTTTGTTTATAAAAATAAAATAAAAAAATTTTGGAGTGCAGAGGGCACATCCCAGCCTTTAATACAAAACTGCGTACTATTTTAACATGTCTACTGTGACTGGCTGATAGGGCTCATTGATATCTATACATTGTCACCTCATTTGTTGTAAATGCATAATGAGCTGGGGAAATGTACTTTTTTTACAGATAGAGCAGTACTCCAAATATTCAATTTGTAAAAACTTATAAAGTATTTCAGACATTGATGGGTACCTTTACTGTCACAGTTGTCTTATTTTCCTTGTCAAAATGAGCCTGCTAGCTCCTCAGTACCTCAAGTGGTTTAATATTTAGTAATTTTAGTCTTATTTTTGCACATTGCAATGGTCACACAGAGTTGCCATTTGGACTCTCTCCACTTTCAACTCCAATGTCTCTGTTTTTCCACCTCAGGAAATGGCCCAGCCACTGCTGTCCACCATTCCACCAGGATTTCTCAAACCTGAGAGCTTGTCAGTCACATATCAAAGTGACCACCATCTGTGTGCAGAAATGTGAACTCATCCCTTTACCTGTCCATAAAACTGTCCCACCACACACACCCATTTGCATGGCTGTCAACACATTGTGAAGAAGGTGAAGATGCAAGCTGGGATATTTTTACTCCCCCTCTTGTGTTGCCATCTGCCTACTTAAATTCATTTTTTCATTTCGACTAATTACTATTAACATACATGAGTATAATCTGCACTTTCATTAAAGAGAAAGCTTGGCCCTCAGTTTTAAAGAATATAACACCAGATCTTCTAATTTATTTCGACTACTACTAGTCAATACTTTCATTATAGGGTGAAATCAGTAATTGTTTCGTAACTTAAATTCTGTTGTTGACGTATAAGCAACCATAAAATCTGTACTAAGTATAAACATTTGGAGGAACAACTAAGAATATTCTTAAAGGATCTATTTGGCTCTATTCGAAAACATGTTAGCAAAGCCAGCCCTTAATTAATTCCAAAGTAATTAACAGTTTTGTCCAAAGTATTGTTTGTGTACTTATATTTGTTAATTTCATGATTTAAACAAATAATTCAGCTTAACTCTTGTAGTAGAAGAAACTGTTAAAAAGAACCAATTTTTCAATATATTCAGTTTAATGAGATAAGTTTTAATTGTAATTTCTGTAAATTAAACTTTAAACAATGTGTAGTTTCAGCGCCTATTACAGTGAGGATATATAAGGGCCCAATTTTTGGTCATGAGACAGTCAGTCTATGGCTGAGTTTCAGACGAGAAACCTGTATTGGTTAGAATGACAACAATGCATCAACTTAACAATGAAATAAGTGTTACACCAATAGGCTGTATGTTAAAACACTGATAGTGTCTGCTGCATACATACCTTTCTATTTTTCAAGAACTGTGAACTTTATGGTTATGTTTTCTACTGCTCGTGGATGTTCAACAGTAAACTATTGTAGCAGTATGAGGATTTTCACCTGCAGCCTATTAATTAGGCTTATTGAAAATTAAACAATAGTGCACTGGACACATAAATGTGTATATGGTGGGATGTGAAAAGTGAAAGTAAAAGACAGAGAAACGCAAATGTGCCTCTGTCGGATACATCATTTACAGTAGACAGTAGTTGCACTTCCACCCCCTATTTTTTCAGCCAGTTTGTTTACACTGAGGACAATCAATGAAGAGATAAAGCAGGCGAGCATCATCACAACATGCACACTGGCTGATCACGATCACACATTCGTGCCAGGATTCTGTTACTCATCACTCTAGTGGTGCTGTATGCTCACAATGTTCTGTTATTATATCACACAGAAGAGTAAATGTTAAGGTTTATGTAATCAGCTTTGGTAAGCAAGTTCGTTCAATATGCAGTCATCAATCCTAGTAGTGGACTTTGTTTTCAAGGTAATGCTACCACTCATATGGCTCAACTGTCCAGGAAGTGTTTAATGTGGATTAAGGTGAAATGGTACTTTCCTTGGCCTCTATTGTTGTCAGATTTGAATTGGGCCTCTCTCAAGCAGTGGGACAGTTTCTTTGTTAGAATGATATAAAACCCCTGTTGCTACCACGCAATAAATATAGGTTTTTGAGTCAGAAGCTGGAACATGCAGGATAGGATCATCATTGGTAAGTGGGCATGAGTGGGTTGCCATAGTCAAGTCATGTGCTTAATGAGATTTAGATGTCCCAATATACTGTGTTTCCCTTTTAAGCTTAAGAATAAGAATGCATATGGAAATAGATTACAATTGCAGGGAAAGACAGGAAGGAAAGTATTCTGTTTTTGTTATCTTGAATCACAATAATAAATAAAAGCATTGAATGACTCATTGCATATGTATAAAAACAGGCTACAATTCTTGATACATAGCACAATTGTTGTGACTCGCCAATCTTTCAAAGTGCTGCTGCGCAGTTACGCGCATCCTCTACATGCGGCGCTGTCTGCCAGCCATGCAGCAGCAGCACCACCACCTAAGCAGCCAGCCAGCCAGCAACCGCTAGACTTGGACTCAGTTATGATTTGACCGTTAAAGTGTACACACATCTTACTCTGTTTACTTGATCTGTGACTTTCATGTATTGCGTCTTCCTTGAAATATATTTGTTCAACTTGAAGTTATAACAACTGGCGATAAGGATGGGATTTTTCTTTTCTGTCGTTGACCCACGTGTTTCCATGGCTACTTTAGAGCAACTATTGCAAGGTCTCATAGAACAGCAAACGCTTCTCACAAATGCGATTCATGATTTCATCACAGCATCAAATGCGGGGCGTCTCTCGTCATTGTCTCTACCTACTTTTCCTCCTTACAACGAGACGGCGGAAGACTGGTCTGATTACGAAAAACGTCTTCGACAGCACTTCTTGGCATTTCATGTCGCGGATGAACAAACATGTAAGTCTCTGTTCCTTTCATGGATTTCACCTTAAATGTATCGGTTGTTGTTGCAATTGGCTCCTTTGAAAGATCCTGCGTCTTTGTCCTCTGCTGAAATGTGCTCACTTCTGTCTGTCTATTTTCAAAAGCAAACGCATGTGGTAGCCACTCGTGTTGCCTTTTATCGTTGTCAAAAACAACCGAATCAATCCTACCGCGCTTGGGCCGCTGAACTTCACGGCCTCAGTAGAAAGTGTCAATTTGTTACTGAAGTTCACAAAGAATCCTACACCGATTCCATGGTATGGGATGCTATTATCTGATCGGCGCCCGACAAAGAAGTTAGGCAGCGTGCCCTTCAGTTGGCAAATCCGACTCTAGATGAAATCCTATCCATCGCTCAGTCTTTTGAAATTTCTTGCACCGCTGGAGTGCAAATAGAGGCATGGGGCGATGTCGGGGAAATACAACCTTTGTGTGATGTTGACGAAGCGTGTGGCGTGTCCCCGCCGGCCGACGTGGCTGCGTGGCTGCAGTACACTCCCAAGTGCAGCCTCGGCTTAACTGCAAGCAAACCTCTAAGAAACTGCAGCAAAACCAACAGCAACTTCCTTCATGTCCGCGGTGTTTTACGAAACATTCATGAGAAGATTGTCCACAACATTGGGCCGTGTGTCACAAATGCAAAAAAAAAATAAAAAAAAATAAAAAAATAAAAATGGTCTTGTGCCATCCGTTTGAAAATCCGACCGCATGCATGATGTTCATGAACGGTTCTGAACAACCCATTGCTTATACCTCCAAAACGCTCATGGATGCCCAACAAAAGTATTCTCAAATTGAAAAAGAAGCTTTGGCCACTATTTATGCTCTTCAGAAGTTTGGTGTTTTTCTCTATGGATCCAAATTTCATCTTGTTACGGATCACAAACCACTCGTTTCCTAGTTTCATCCATCAACGTCACTTCCCGGCAAGACTGCACACCGCCTCCCACATTGGGCTCTTTACTTGTCTCGTTTCAATTATGAGATTCATTTCCGGCCAACAGCTCAACATGCAAACGCTGATGCACTGTCTCGCCTTCCCATTGGTCCTGATCTGGCATTCGATAGGGATGAACTTTTGTGTTTCCACCTGGATGTTGCCGAGCAGCGGGTTGTGGACGGGTTCCCCATCACCGGGGACTGGCTGGCGGCTGCTACGGGTTCTGACCCTACCCTCTCCCGGCTTTTATGCCGTATTCAGAATCATTGGCCAGATCGTCCGTCCGCTAAGACTTCTGATCCGTTGCGGAACTACTAGGCTTTGCGTTACCAAATCACGGCTAGGGATGGTGTTATCCTCCTTTCCACCGAAAATGCTTTGCCATGTGTTGTGGTACCTGCGTCTTTGCATGCTTCAGTCTTGCGCCTCCTTCACCAAGGGCACTGGGGTGTCTCTCGCAGAAAATCTCTGGCGCGCCGTCATGTGTACTGGCCCGACATCGACTCTGAAATCGCACACATGGTTGCTGCCTGTGGCCCTTGAGCGTCACAGGCCGCCACCCCAAAGTCATCTTTGGCACCGTGGCCTTCGCCTGAGAAACCCTGGGAGCATATTCATGCTGACTTCACGGGACCCATTTTAAGTACTTATTGGCTTCTCGTTATTGACGCCTACTCTAACTTTCCTTTCATTGTCCGTTGCACGTCGCCTACCACTGTGGCAACCACCAATGCTCTAGCTCGCATTTTTTCTTTGGAAGGCCTCCCCTCTACTCTTGTTACTGATAATGGTCCGCACTTTGCCTCTTCTGATTTTGCGGGTTTTTGTGCCCGTCACGGCGTCATGCATGTCATGGTTCCTCCGTTCCATCCACAGTCAAACGGTGAGCCTGAACGACTGGTCCGCACATTTGAGGCTCAGATGAGGAAACTCCTGACTTCTTCTGCTGCTGATGATGCGGTTCTCCAATTTCTGGCTTCTTACCGTTTCACCCCCCATGAGCGACCACAGCCCAGCTGAGCTCTTACATGGCCGACAGCCCCGCGCACTACTTCATCTTCTGCGGCCTTCCAGCTCACGGCTGCGGGTGCCTTCGCTTGGCCGGTTCAGCGCCAACGACCTTGTATGGGTACGGGGATATGGCAGGCGGCCAAAATGTAATCCTGGCCACATCTTGCGACACCGTGGCCCACGCCTGTATAAAATCCAGACGGACACGGGTGTTACAGTGCGTCATTCAGACCAGCTTCGGCCTCGTGTGCCGGCAATGCCTGTTCCGCATGCCGCTACACCACCTTCGGCTCTACCTGACACTCGGGATACTGGAATCTCTCATTACTCACAACGCAGTCCTCTCACCATCATATCGGTGCCAGCACAAGAACCGATGCCCCCAGGAGTCGTGCCCATGCAGGAACCAGATGACCATCATCTGTCGGAGCAACTCTACTCGCCTCCTTCTCCTACGGACACGGACACATCGCCCATGTCTCCTGTTATAACAACCGGACTTGCCGCAACGGGCAGATTGGTGCATGGGACCCAAGCAGATTCAACCCCCACGTCTCCTGTCATCTCGACCCGTTATCATTGGGGACACTTCCATCCATACGGGAAGCCTCCTCCTTGAGACTTTATGGCCAGTCAAACAACACCTATGGATATTAGCAATCTACAGGTCACCTCCATCAAGACCTGTGCCAAAAATTCAAAGGTGGGAAAAGTACTGTGACTCGCCGATCTTTCAAAGTGCCGCCATGCAGTTACGCACTTCCTCTACATGCGGCGCTGTCTGCCAGCCATGCAGCAGCAGCACCACCTAAGCGGCCAGCCAGCCAGCGGCCGCTAGACTTGGACTTAGTTATGATTTAACCATGTACACACGTCTTACTCTGTTTACTTGATCTGTGACTTTCATGTATTGCGTCTTCCTTGAAATATATTTGTTCAACTTGAAGTTATAACAACAATAGTACATCCATCTGAGCATGTCATCAATTAACAATGTGATTGAATTTCAAAGAAAATGGTCTGCTTAACACAATTTAAATATTTTTAAAGCACTTCTTATTCTGCATGTAAGCATGGTATTCTTCTAATGTGTAAAAGGGATTTTGTAAAAGGAATATCCTTAGTTGAAATTTAAGCTTCATTGTGGATAGGGTCATAAATTTACTGGGCAGTGCATTGGCTAACTTTAAACCTGCATGATGTGTACCCTTTTCATAGAGTATTGGTGTGTGGCTGCTGGTGAAATTTTTTTTTTTATTTCTGGTATTGTACTGATGCAAATCAGAACAAATGTTGGACTGCAGTCTTTCAACAAGTAATATAGCTATTTGAAATGTACATGTTCATTATGGTTAGCACACCAGTTTTTGGAAACAAGCCGCAGCATGATTCCTTATATTTTGCTCCACAGATTTTTGAAGTAGAAGTAGGATGTTTAGATTTGCTGTGTTTGTTGCTCCCCAAATTTCTATTCCGTAATTCAGGTGAGAGAAAAATAGAGCACATGGAATGCAGTCTTTAGGACATCTGTGTCTTTGCAGGACTAGGTAATCATAGTAATTGCAAGTACTAAAACTTAACTGCTAGAGCGTCAACATGTGTGTCCCAATAATTTAGATTGCTTTGAATTATTAAACTGAGGTATTTTACACCAAACTCTTCTTTTACTAATTCATTGCCTATGTATAGTTTAATGTCATCATTAAAACTACTATTGTTAAACTCCATGAGACATGTTTTACTGCTGCTTACATTTAAGTAGCTTTTATTTAAATACTGAACAATTTCACTTGTTACATTACAGTAGATCTCTAGTTCATTAAATGATTTCTTTTTACACACAATTGATGTATCATCTACATACAGAACTATTGTGGAACTGTGAGTGCAATATCCTATGTCATCTACATAAATCAAAAGCAGAAGAGAAGCCAATACTGAGCCACGAGGCAGTCCATATTTTATAGTAATGATTCTGGATTTGTGAGCACCACTTTCAGTTTTAAGCAGTAAAAACCGTTTTTGGTTATTCATGTAAGATTTTACTAGGTCAGAGCAGTGTCTCTGATGCCAGTGTTCCATAGCTTATCTAGTAGGATAGTGTGATTCACTTGCTCTTGATGACACTTCTCTCTTTAATTAACTGAGCAGCTGCTGTGCTAATTGATTTACATTTTAAGAATCCATTTTGATTTTCAAACGTTAGGTTGTGCACCTGGAGAAAGTTTATATTTCTGTTATATACGACTTTTTCAACTATTTTGGAAAATACAGGAAGCATTGAGAGTGGTCTGTAGTTCTGGATCTTGAGTTTGTCACTTTTTTTAAAGATTGGTGTTACCTGAGCTATTTTTAGTCTGCCCGGAATGGTGCCTGATTTTATTGCATTATTTAATGCTACAGACAAAGGTACAGAGACATTTTGTCTACACACTTTTATTGCATTAATACTGAAGCCATCATGGCCTGTGGAACTAGAAGATTTTAGAGAGCTAATGTTGTTCAGTATTTATTTGCAATTTGTGGGGGATAGATATATGCTATGCTCAGATGGATTGCCTTTAAAATTGTACTACAGGTTATTATGTTTGCCATTGATAACTTCCCCTACTGAAGAAAAATATTCATTGAATATATTAGCAATTTTAAGTTGATCTTTCACTACCATCCCACTGTGTCCAATTATAAAGTCCATGCAGAATTTGTCTCGGCCTGTTCTAAAACAGTTTATCACTCCCCAGACACCAGTAGTAACATTGTGTGGAAAGCCTGAAGCTTGAATGAGATTTTCACTCTGCAGCGGAGTGTGCGCTGATATGAAACTTCCTGGCAGATTAAAACTGTGTGCCTGACCGAGACACGAACTCGGGACCTTTGCCTTTCACGGGCAAGTGCTCTACCAACTGAGCTACCGAAGCACGACTCACGCCCGGTGTTCAAAGCTTTACTTCTGCCAGTATCTCGTCTCCTACCGTCCAAACTTTACAGAAGCTCTCCTGTGAACCTTGCAGAACTAGCACTCCTGAAAGAAAGGATACTGTGGAGACATGGCTTAGCCACAGCCTGGGGGATGTTTCCAGAATGAGATTTTCACTCTGCAGTGGAGTGTGCGCTGATATGAAACTTCCTGGCAGATTAAAAGTGTGTGGCCGACTGAGACTAGTTCTGCAAGGTTCACAGGAGAGCTTCTGTAAAGTTTGGAAGGTAGGAGACGAGATACTGGTAGAAGTAAAGCTGTGAGCACCGGGCGTGAGTCGTGCTTTGGTAGCTCAGTTGATAGAGCACTTGCCTGTGAAAGGCAAAGGTCCCGAGTTCGAGTCTCGGTCGGGCACACAGTTTTAATCTGCCAGGAAGTTTCATATCAGCCTGAAGCTTGTTTGCATCAGAGATGCTTCTGGTCTGTATTACTAAATCTTCATGGTATTCTTGATAAATTTCGAAGGACTCCCTTAGCTTGAGATTTTGTCCGTTATTTGACATTACACTTGGAATAATTTTAATTCTTCACTTGCTTCAATGACATCATTATTTATGCAGATACTTTTGTTTATATTTTTAGTTTGTTTAACTTTTGTGGCTACAACTGGCATGTGGCATTAAAACAGTAGCAGAAGTATCATTATATGAGGGCTGTTTTTCCCCCCCCCCCCCCCAACTTCCAATAGGCTATAAATAAAAGACACGTTCATAGAAAACAATTCTTTTACTTCCAAAAGTTTTGTATCGTTAGGGTTACTTTTCGACATAATCACCAAAAAGATTGAGAAATTTATAGTACCTGTGGACAAGCTTTACAATGCCCTCTTCAGAAAATGTTGCCGCCAATGATGTCAAATGAGCGTTGACATTTTGAAGACCTTCATTGGTTTGAAAGTGCTACCCTCCTAGCTACGTCTTCGGTTCAGGAAAAAGGTGAAAGTCACTGGGTGCCATGTCAGGACTGTATGGCAGATGATCGAAAATGTCCGATTGAAATTGTTCAAGGAGCCATTGGGTTGTGCCAGCAGTGTGTGGACAAGCGTTGTCATGGATCAACACAATTCTTGAAGTCAGCATTCCTCTTTATTTGTTTTGAATGGCTCTCCGCAAATGTTGTAAAGTTTCACAATGAGCAGCTACATTGATAGTGGTTCCAGGCTGCATAAACTCTACAAGCAACACACCTTTTTGGTTCCAAAACACAGTAGCCATAACCTTTTTGTTGAATGTTTGTTTGAATTTTTTTGGTTTGTCTGGTGAATTTGGATGCATCCATTGTTGTGATTGTCATTTTGTTTCCAGTGTATCATATTGGATCCATGTTTCATCTCCAGTAACAATTGATTTCAAAAAGTTCATGATAACGGCCAAGGAAATTCAAAGCTGGCACCATTCGGTGACTTTTGTGAGCGTCTGTCAACATTTTTGGAACCCAACTAGCACAAAGGTTTTTGTAGCCTAAATGTTGAGTAATGATAGAGTGTATGGGAGATCTTGAAACTTCGAGAATTTCTATAGACAAATCAGTTATGATGAACCTACAATTTTCTCTAACCATTCTGTCAACTCTTTCAACAAGGTCAGCTGTAACAACAGACTTGCATCCTTGGCCCCCTTCATCATGTACATCATTTTGGCCATCTTTAAACTTTCACCACCATTCATGCACAACACCATCAGTCATGAAGTTATCACCTTACACTCGGCTCCTTCCCTGATGAATTTCTGCTGCACTATTCCCCCCCCCCCTTTTTTTTTTTTTTTCAGAAACTGAATTACACTTCGTAATTCACACTTGGCAGGAGCAAGAATGATGGCAGCCATGTTCACGTGGCTGTAGTGCTACACGGACTGATGCCTTGAGGTTGTCAATGGTGGAGTTGCGCAGTAGCCTATAGCGCATGTCCACTTTCTGCCGCTTGCATAGCTTCTACACTAAGTGATCGGAGGTTGAAAAAAAAAATGGCCCTCGTACATAATTCTTTTGCTTACATATAGTTTCTTTGTCCACAGCTTGTGGTCTCGCAGTAGCGTTCTTGCTTCCCAAGCACGGAGTCCCGGGTTTGATTCCCGGTGGGGTCAGAGATTTTCACCTGCCTTGAGATGACTGAGTGTTGTTGTGTCGTCTTCATCATCATCATTCATCCCCATTATGGTTGGAGGAAGGCAATGGCAAACTACCTCCACTAGAACCTTGCCTAGTACAGCAGTGCAGCTCTCCCGCATCATCCCCTACGCTCTATCAAGGAGTATGGGACATCATCATCAGCATAGTTTCTTTTTGCCTCCAATTGAAGCTGTACTGCATGGTGATTAGTGATGGCTAGTTTTGGAACAGATGAACAGTAGGAAAGATGGGTCATGTTTGTTATTATGTTACCCAGTTATGTTTTGCTGTTGCCAATTTCTCTACTTGGCTCATGGATAAGTGGAGTAGGAGGTGTAGCTTTTTGGAGATGGCGTAAGTGGTTAATAAGTCTATATTTATATCTCCTTTATTATAGTATTTGTATGGCCATTTAACCAAGAAAATGTACTGTCTATATATACCAGCAAGTAAGATAGATTTTTGAAAAATGTATCCATACATGCCCCAAGTGGCTTATACACACCGATAATTCCTATATTTTCTCTACTCCATTTTAGATTTATTGCAGTAAATTCTGTGTTTCCTTCTATGCAGTACGCACTTAGTCAACAACACTGAAATTACTTGCTTTAACAGTGAAGTTTGCTACGCTACCCCCACTCTTGTTTTTCCTACTAAAACCAGAACAAAATTTAATGGAGAGTGGTCGACTAATGCTAATTAGGTCTTCAGTATACCGATGCTCAGTAATTACTAAAATATCAGGTTTATCAAGACATGTAATAATATCCAGATCATTGTGCTTGTTTTTAAGAAATTCTGGTGAACTATACTATCCTGCTGAACTATACAGGATGATTTACGCCTCCCAAACTGTCCAGCAGGCTTTGCAAGTTTCCCAGGCTTGCCTGCAGATTCTGATTTGATGTGTTGCACCATTCCTGGCAATGCACTTATTTACACCACTTTTAATTTGCTGACAATCTTTTTGCCTCTTTCATTCATGTGCATACCGTGAGTTGTGTGCAGATCTCTTTCTAGATTTCTGACATTTACCAGGGACACACTGTGAAATTTATTACATATTGTTTTAAGCCTATCATTTGTCTTGTGCGCTACCAGGTTCACTATAGATTGTTCCATTAGATCATGTCTCTGTGGAAAATTAATGATAATTACTTTAGTGTTAATCAACTTAGTGAGTGCCACTTTCATGTATCTGATAGTGTCATTTGCTTGATTCTTTGCTACATCATTTGTACCTCCCATGATTATGAGACAATCATTCGATGGCAAACTACCTCCACTAGAACCTTGCCTAGTACAGCAGTGCAGCTCTCCCGCATCATCCCCTACACTCTATCAAGGAGTATGGGACATCATCATCAGCATAGTTTCTTTTTGCCTCCAATTGAAGCTGTACTGCATGGTGCAAGCTAGCACATGGTGGTCAAGCAGAAGATACCATAAACACTGATGTTTGTCTACCTGTATATTCTCTATCTTTCTATCTTTATATGCTGCGCAGGAGAAACAATTGCCATAGATTGCTACTGTATGCTGTTCTCTTATTCTGTGGTGCTATCATATTTCTTTCATATGTTGAGCTGAGATCTTGTATCAGTCATGTGTATCTTGCACACACATCATTGCTACATCATTTGTACCTCCCATGATTATGAGACAATCATTTGATGAAAAAGAGTCACTATCTTGCACACAAGAGGTGCTCCAGGTTAAATGTGACACACAGCTGTAAAGTCATCCTGAATACTCGCGATGTTTTGTGCTATTCTGCTACTGTGACTGCCTCCGTGTACTAGAATCCATCCCTTCTTGTGTTTCTGATTCACGTTGCTTCTTTTGTTGTTCTCTTGGACCTGTTTCTTCCATACGTTTTCATGGATTTCACTGCTGTTATCTTGGACAGTTTGTTTGTGTTCACTTAGGTCAGCACATGAGGTTAGTGCTTGTTTTTTAAACTTATTACTGGCAGTTTTTTTACAGTTTTAGATGCTGCACTTTGTTTGCCCAGACTTAAATGCTACATCTTACATTGTTTAATCAAGAATCTGATACCTGTTTTTAGTAATAACATTTATGGAATTATTTTATTGACAGCTCTGTGAACTGGAAACTTAGTGAGACTCCCTTTTTTCATTTTTACTCTGCAAGCTAGCGCATGGTGCTCAAGCAGAAGATACCATAAACACTGATGTTTGTCTATCTGTATATTCTCTATCTTTCTATCTTTATATGCTGCGCAGGAGAAACAATTGCCATAGATTGCTACTGTATGCTGTTCTCTTATTCTGTGGTGCTATCATATTTGTTTCATATGTTGAGCTGAGATCTTGTATCAGTCATGTATGAACGTTTACTGTAACCTTCACGTGTGTAATAACATTCTTGTAGTGCCTTACAGTGGAATTTGTGAGGCATCTCTGTAACTTTCAATTGCTAGCTAAATGATACCCATCATGTGTTGCAAACATCTTCTTTAAACACTTCCAGTTTTTCAACAAAAACTAAAATATGTCTGAACAGGCCTTGGAAGACCCAACGGTACTGACCAGCCACCGTGTCATCTTCTCAGCCCAGGAGCATCACTGGATGCAGATATGGAGAGGCATGTGGTCAGCACACAGCTCTCCTGGCCGTAGTCAGTTTTCGTGACCAGAACCGCTATTCCTCAGTCAAGTAGCTTCTCAGTTTGCCTCATGAGGGCTGAGTGCACCTCAGTTGCCAACAGCATTCAGCATACAGGACACTCACCCATCCAAGGTTACCACTGCGAAGGCCGTTAGCCAGTTTATCAATAAATATAATAATAATCCCTCGTAGATGAACAGTACTAAAGGGTGCCTTTAACAAGTTTCTTTGAAGCTGTGTCGCACACAAGTCGTACCTACTCAGAGTTTGCTCGGTGATACACAGTCTGATGTATCTCTTACTTTCCCAGTGTTATAATTAATGTACTCATTCTACATCTCTATGCCCTGAGTCACAACAGTGTGTGACAGAAGTTATCTTTTACTGTGTAAGTGATAAGCAATGAAGATACAAGCATAATTTTGGTCACAAATGTTTCCAATACCTGTCTGAACAGACATATTTAATCCTTCTTTTGTGAATGGAACATATTCCACTGCACAGGAAAGAAGCATAACCCAACCTGTTTCTAAGATCCAAACCCCACAATCGCCTTGTGATTACTGTCCAATCAGCATATTGCCTGCTGTACACAAAGCCTTGATAAAATTTCTGAACACTGATTGAATTTCAGTTTATGTGACAAATGTCAGTCCTGCTTTCGTGAACACAGTAACTCAAATACTGCATGATTAAGGTAACTCTTGACCTTATAGACTTCAGGAAAGTTTTAATGTTGTCAGCTTTGATATACTGCTCAGAAAAATGAAACAGTTAAAAGTTTTAGATAGTGCGCTGAAGTAGTTTGGAAACTACTTGAAAAACAAACAGGACTCTGCTGTCTGTGGGAATAAAATAAAATAAAATAAAATAAATAAGTGGTTTATTTGTCCATAATAACTTACCAGTCATGGACATACCGTAGTCTGTTCACAAACACAAGAACATTAAAAAAGTTTAGAAGTAAAGATAAATTATACACAATAACATTAAAAGTCCTTGATGGAGTACAAACATTTATCAATGAACAATTGCTTTAATTTTGTCTTAACTATGTTTCCTTTTAACAATTTTATATTATTTGGCAATCTGTTATAAAAATGTCTTCCAGCAGAAAATGGACTATGATCTGTTGCTCTTTTATTACTAAATTTTATGTGGTAATCCTCTCCTTTTCTTGTATTATAATTTTGGATTTCATTATTGGTTACACTATGCTCCATATTTTCTTTTACAAACAGTATAGTTCTGAGAACATACAATGAATATACTGTTCACATGTTATACATCAGTACCATGATCATCCAGATGAATGATGGTCTGTCTTCAGTGTTAACTTGAAGACAAAAACTGGGAAATACTAGATGGTTGGAACTAAGCATCAATGTTTGTGTTCATTACATCATCATCATTTGTATATATGACCATCTCAGTGCTTCATATGTCTAGTTAGGATGGTTGCAGTCAGACAAGTTGCGCAACTACTATACGTTATGTCTACTTCATCAGTTCCTCAATGCACAAACACCTCAGTACCTTGTGTTAGAGCTTAAATACCTGTCATCTCATCATAATCTAAACACAGGGTCTCACTTATCTAGTATCTTAGCTGTGCTGGTTTGTAAAACAAAAACATTGACAAACTCCTTTACTATTGCTGCTGTCTGACTTTGGATCAATCTACCCTCCACTCTGCACACATTCAGTTGCCTTGATACTTTTAAGAATCTGGAGCACTTCCTTCCTTCACTCTCACAATGTTTCCCTAAAAATTAACATATATGACCAATTTTCCCTCAATCAAATAGTGAAAGCAGTGCTACTATCTTCTCCCTGTTATGCTTCTTTCCCCTTTTCATTCTCTATGAATCAAGCCAGTTTCTTTTCCCTTAATTTCATTAAGTGTGTTATCACATTCCTCTTTCTTGCCCCCTTGTACTCCATTCTCTCATCCCATTGCTGCAAGCACTCAAAATTGGAACCTAACTCCTCATAATTTGTGTTTATTATTGTACTTGCCATGAAAGAACATAAATCAGTTTTTATCTAAACTAATTCAATTTCGAAATGTTGTATAACATGTAATGTTAAATATGTTAATGCCTGGTTAGATATAAGAGAGAGCCTGGTGGTCCTTAACCTGTCCACCTTAAATAAATCAATGCATTAAAATGTTTAAAATTTTGAATATGATTATTTCTGCTTATGGCTCTCAACAAATGCTTTTGTTTGGGACTGAAATTTTGGCTAACTTTCATTATCAACCATATGTCATAGATGCTCCATCATTCACTGATAATGATTGAAGTAAACTGCATGAGCTGGTTCCCAATCAGTGATGGCAGAGACAAGAAACCAACAAAAATAATTGTAACATCTGAACTTCTTTGTGCATACTACCTCCTTCATAGTTGGAATACAGATACAGCATGGCACATATATCTTCTTCCTTTTTCACTCCTGTTGGAGTACAAAAAGAATGATTGCTGATATGCTATCACGTAATCTGTTATTAGTTTAATGTTATCTTTACAGATGCTATGGAATGTAGTTTCTGGTCTACAACTAGTTCTTAGAATTTTCTATCTCAACCTTTGCAAGACATTTTCAATGCAATAACAAACCTGGTTAGCTGTACATTATGAAGTAATTTCCTCAGAATGCACTGATATGACTCCAAATCAGAAGTTTTTTGACTCAGTCTGGTTCCTCTATCCCTGGTGCCTGGGATATCTTGTGTGAAGATTGTAAGTTGGGTTTCACATGAGCAATGATTTTATAATCAATGCTGATTTCCACAGATAAGCTCATTTTGTTTTAGTTAGGTCACTATATTTCAACCCATATGTTCTATAATTCAGCTACAAGCATAGCTGAACGACATACGACAATTGTTCTGTCAGTTCCCCTGCCATTTTTTAAAGATAAGTGTGACCCAGGAAACAGTTATCTTTCTCAAGTGATCTTTGCTACATTATGCTTAAGGATGCAGCTACTGTCTTTAATTATTGTGCTAGGTACATAACTAAAAATGGTAAGCTTTTCTGTTTGGCATGTAGTTGCTCTCTGAGTGTCAGGACAAGTTATGCATGCAGAGGACTAAATAATCACAAATAGATTAATTTGTGAATGAAAGTTGTTATACTGTAGGGAACTTACATTAGTTAGTTGCCCCCAGCCTACAGGAGCAAAGTCATCGTTTACATAAGGATCATTCGGATATGTATCGCCTGGAGTACGTGGACCATGCCGAAATACCTGAAACATGAAACAAATATGAACGTTAAAACAATAACAAAATGCTTTCTTCAAAAATTACACTGGAAAATGGTGAAAGCATTGACCATCCTCAAAATAGCAAAGTTTTTTGAGAAGCACTAGTTTAAGTTTGAATATAAACTGACCATGCGCAGCAGTGCACTCTCCAAACTATGCTCAGCAGACATTATCCAAATTATAATCTGACAAACTGTGCATATGTTGGAGATGTGAATTAATTTACACAGTATGAATTTTTTACTCTGCAGCAAAGTGTGCACTGATATTAACCTTCTGACAGATTAAAACTGTGTGACAGACTGAGACTTGAACTTGGGAGCTTTGCTTGTCACAGTCAAGTGCTCTACTGACTGAGCTACCCAAGTGCGAATCACGACTCATCATGACAGCTTTAGTTCTGCCAATAACTCATCTCCTACCTTCCAGGCTTCACAGAAGTTCTCTAAGGGGGAATGCATTTTGAGCTAATGGGCAGAAGAGGAAATACTGATACCATTCAGACAGAAACAGTCTTTCATCTCTTTCCTGGATTATATTTTTAAAAACTTGGAACTAATTAATTTCAGAGGTAAATGGAACTGACATTTCAGACACTCATAATTTCAGATGTCTGTTTTGTCTCATTGTGAACTTTAACAGTTTACTTTTTGTCGATCAGCCTTTGCCTCTCGCTAATTAAGAATTTGAATAATTTATCATTATAAAAGATTAATTTTAAGATGGATGCCATACTTGTAAGTAGGGGATTCAGACAACAGCAGCATAATAAGGTTCTGTACACTTTGTGATTTACTAACCTTCAACATTTTTCATAAATCAGAAAATAATGAAGTCTTATATTCCATACAAAATATCCAAATCTAACCTGGTTGGTTTTCAAAACATCACTTAGTTTCAGAAATTTTATCATGTTTGACTGTTCTCTTTAAATAGCCATCCCTCCTCCAAAATCAGCAGTCCACATCCAGCTAGCATGATGCTCACATCTCTGTGCCGGTTAAACTGAGAGTCTGTGATTGTCAACCAATGATTTAACTTACATATGTCGATATGCAAGAGGCTTGGTCAGACAAGTGAGCAAGAAACATCCATGTAGAAGGAAGTCTGTCACCAGAATTTGTACATGCAGTAACTATGTGGGTTAAAATGAAAGCCCCAGATGTACTACCGGATATGTGTAACAACTGAGTATGTGAAGAGTCAGAAATCTTATAACATCTTGGCATTATAAAATCATGTGTTCAGTAGTAAAATGAAACATTAAGATGCTAATGTTCCACAAACACTAATTATTGAATCCTGTGATTAATCTCGCTGACTGTTAATTAATCTTGGTTATTGTACTGCAGTTTATTTTGTGGACATTCTTACTTCCATATTTCTGTCACTGCACATTATCCCACTGTGCAGTTCAACCAATACTGTGTCTCTGACTAATGACTGAATTAGTCCTCTTCTGGATATGTTGATGAAGGAAGAGATGCACATCTCTTTATCCGTTTAAACTGTGATCTATAGAACTGGAACTGGTCATCAGTAACTTTACAGTGTGAATAAGGTGGGAGGAGACAGTTTTAAAATTCATCTACTGTGTGATATAATATCATTTTATGATATATTACCAATGGACATCAAGACGTGAGACTTTGAGATGCTTGAAGCCGAGTACATCAATAAGTACATCACAAGATTAATGGGTCAAGTAGGAAATTCAGACAATCTGAGAATGGTGAAAAGCAACATTTGTTGCATAGGATGTGAAATATTTTTTTACAGAATCGTTTAAAACTCTTCTCTCATGCATTATTGTTCCATTTCTGTTGGATTTCTTATGCCAATATTTGCCTTACAATTGGGGAAAACTACCAGAAAACTCTCATTAGCATAACCTACTTTTGCTTTGAGTTTTCATTAATTTGGGTCTTCTTTCAGTTTTGTTTCTATTTTATTTCCTTTCTTATTGTAATGCTTTTGTTAGACTGTTGATGAATTCTATTTCATCGGAGAGTAATTTTTGAATGCTACCTCCCCGTTTTCATGTGTAGTTGTCTGTATCTGCCTCTGACAGATACAGTGACCTGTGGTGAGTCTGAGATTGCTACATTCTAAGAGCTACATATCTTTTGCTACTGTTATTATAAATTTTTAAATATAAATTTTATATTTTAGTCAAAATAACTGAGTAATTTTACAACTGATTACAATTTGCTGCCTAGTGTTAAAATAAAACTTAAAGCAATTAAAATTAAACTAAATAATGTGCAATAATGTAGTGTTGATAATTTTTAACTGATACATAATCGAGAAAACGAGATAGAAAAATTGTTGGATATTTACTTATAATGTTGAGTATTTGAATTGGGAAAAAAAAATTATTGATGATCTTGTAAACAGAAGAGGTTCTGGGTTAACAAAATATTAAGGTAGATTTTTATTATCACTATTGGCTACAAATCCATATTTAGCCTTTGTCAGTTCATAGT
Organism: Schistocerca americana; assembly: GCF_021461395.2. Lineage (NCBI taxonomy): Eukaryota > Metazoa > Arthropoda > Insecta > Orthoptera > Acrididae > Schistocerca > Schistocerca americana. Next base: position 868,165,511 of record NC_060130.1, read on the forward strand.
CATCCTCATCGACGCGCAGGTCGCCGAAGTGGCGTCAAATCGAAAGACCTGCACCAGGCGAACGGTCTACCCGACGGGAGGCCCTAGCCACACGACATTTCCATTTTATAGCCAGTACAGTAGTTCATAGTCATCCTCATCGACGCGCAGGTCGCCGAAGTGGCGTCAAATCGAAAGACCTGCACCAGGCGAACGGTCTACCCGACGGGAGGCCCTAGCCACACGACATTTCCATTTTATAGCCAGTACAGTAGCAAAAACAATAACAGATAACAAATTAAAAGTAAAGAATTTGAAGAACGAAAACGGCATAATTTAGTAATGAAAAGGAAAGCTTCAGTTGGTGCTGCGTTAAAAAATGAACAAAAAATCTCAAAAATTAAAAGGAATAATAAATCTTAATAAATTTTAATATAGAAAATCTTGCTAAGAAATTAAAAATTAGACATTATAGAGGTGTTTTTCACTGATGAGTTATGTAATGAATCCAAAAAATTTGAATGTAGTATAGTTAATTTAAATATTACTGAGAAAGGTGGTACTTATTGTATTTGTTATTATAAATCAAATAAGATGAAAACTGTTATTGATTCATTTTGTGGAAATATACTAAACCAATTAATTAGTTATTTGAGAAAAATGATTTATATTATAATGATTTCATTTGTGGTTATTTTGGTTAGCTCTGTTAAAATTATTACTGGATAATTATAGACATAGTGATAACAGTGCTTTAGCTGCCACTAAGTTTAATGCAATTTTAAATTTCGTAAATGGACACCTTTGGATAAAAAAACAAAGTATGAAAAATTACAATAAAACTTAGACTCAAAAATTCACAAATATAATTTGGAAAAAATATGTTGTATCCTTACAAATTAATGAGAAATAGAATCAACAATTAGTACAAAAATTAACAACCATGAATTAGAAGAAGAATAAAAAACTAATAAAAAATTATCAAACATAAATTAGAGAAAATTTAAATGCAATGGATTCAAAAAGAAGAAAGTAAATTGAACAATTTGAGGAGGAGTTAGGTAAAAGTTTTCACGCAACTAGGACTTACAATTCTTTTAAAAATAGAAGATTAGTTGAGTAGAGTGATCGAATTAATGTTATGCTGCTGTTACCAAACATTATTTAGCAAAAGAATTTAAAAACTTGTTAAAAATGTGAATACACAGATAAAGCACCAAACAAATTAAAAATTGTTTTGAAAATATTGAAAGCAGAGTACCTATTGTTAAATGTGATCCTGATTTTATATATATATATATATATATATATATATATATATATATATATATATATATATATATATATATATATATTATGTAGACTGGAGATATATATATATATATATATTTCTCCAGTCTACATAATCTTTAAATTCTCTCATAAAATTTTCTGGTAATTTTTGATAATTCCAAATACAAAGCCAGTTTTCCTTGTCTTTATACCTTTAATAAAATTTTCTAATAATATTATTAATATAATAAAATGTTAAATGTATCTATGTTATCTTTAAATTGAATAATAACATTTTCAGATAATGTTTGAAAATTGTGAAATATAAATCTAGTTTATTATGTCTTTAAATGCTCTTAGAAAATTTTCAGGAAAAGCAAGTAACAATCCATTCACCTTCATCTTCAAATGTTTATTTCTTTAATACAATAAACAACAGAAATTCTATGTTTCATCTGTTTGATATGAATCATATAGTTTTTTTTTTAATTTTAAATTTTGATATATATTTTCATATATAAGACGATTATTAAAAATTATCAAAATATTATTATTGTAACTGACATTTTTTTCAATAAGGTTAGATTTATTAAGTTTAGAATATTCTTTAGTTTTTAATTCTTTTGTTCTGGGTTTTAATTCTTTTATTTTTAGGCTTTTAAACTCCCCGTCTATAAAAAATGATTGGATAGAACAAAAATGAAAAACGTGTTTATATTTTTAAAATTTAATCTCAAAAAATTGAATGTTTTTCATTTGTATGTTTTTCTAAGTTATAAATTTATGAATAACTGAGTTACAATCATTTTCACATTCTGTTATGAGTTTTGATTTTCTGATTTTTTATTTATTGTGATATTGTAAAAATTTATTTTTTATTTGGTTTTGTTCATGAAATTCAGTTATTTTTTATTTTTGGCGAAATAAAAGTGGTGTGCTTGAAACTGATTTGGATTTCCATTGGCTGTATAAATAAAATGGGGGCACCACTCGAGCAAGTGCTTGCAGCCCCATTTTATTTCTACTGTTGTCAGACAACAGCCTCTCTAGTTGTATTACTTTAGTAAAGAAATGCTTTTAGAGTTTAGCAATCAGAATTTTGCTATTTGGTTTTCGTATCGGATACAGTTTGATTAACTTTAAAAGTACATCAAGATGGGAGTGGCTCAAAACTGTCTTTTTTATTTTATTTATTTATTTATCTCTTGTTCCAGTGATCCATGTTGTGACACTATCACAGGATATGAAACGTGTCAATTATACAAGCTTTTGGCCAGAATTTATGGTAATACATAAAACAAAACAAAAACAGTAAACAGTAACTTAGGTCCCACTACAAAAAATACATGTTAGAGATAGATAGAGATTACAAAACAAACAACATTAACTTAGGTCCCACTACAAAAAATACATTTTAGAGACAGATAAATATTACAAAATAATAAGTGTTACAGAGAAATAAATATTGCAAAATATATGTTTACAATAAAAATATTCGGTATTACAAATACAAATTTGGGCACACATTTGCAATTTACAATACAAGAAATGTTAAAAACCGTAATTCAGGATCTCTTCTATTGTATAAAATGATCCTTGCAATAGGAACTGCCTTAAGGTTTTTTTAAACAAGAGATCATCATCTACCAAACACTCAATTCTTGAAGGGAGGGCATTAAAAATCTTATAGCCACTGAAATGGACTCCTTTCTGCACCATACTTAGATTTGGCTGTTCATAGTGGATATCATGTTTCCTTCTAGTATTGTGACTGTGATATGCACAATTCAGCTTAAAGATGGATTGTTCTTTCCTTGTGAAGCACGTCAACGAGTCTGCTGCCAGCAACTCGCTAACTTTGCTAGGGATGATATTTTGCAGTTTCCCCTGATGCGAGTTAGTGCAATGTTTCACCCACTCACATTTGTCGCAAGTGACCAACTGAGTGCGCACACATCCAGCTGGGTTGTTTATGTGCACATATTCCTCCATGATTTCTACACACTTTTTGTGATCTGTAATGCACCAAACGTAAACGGAGATGGTCTGTCAGGTACTCAGCATTCTTTTCTGGAAATCACAGTCTCCATAGCTTTGTTTTCTGGTCGTCCCTACGAAATAAAGCACACTTATGAATTTTATAGTAGTGGAGTGTCCTGTCATAACCCTTGCTGCCAAAATTTTTCATTTCGGGGTCATCATTTTGTGCTTATCGCCTGGTCTTGTAGACAGTATGAATCTCTCTTTCTCCTTCTACTCCTTCCATGCATAAGTATCTGAACTCTTCATTTACTTCTTCCTCATCATTGCCCTCTTTCCCCAACAGGTAGCCATGGCAGTGTGTCAGCTATGCAACTTTTAGTTCCTTTTATATATCTTATGATATAGTTCAATTGCTGCAAAAACATTTCCCAGTACATAAGACGATCATTTAGCAACCTACTTTCCCGCAGTAAACTAAGAGCTTTATGATCGGATAGCACGGTTACCTCCTTATCCTCCAGAGACAACCATAACTTTTTGAACCCATACAAAAATGCGAATAATTCTTTATCAGAAATGCTATAGCCCTTCTTTTGTTTATTTTACATACAGCTCGCAAGAGCTACACTTCTGTGTTCTATCTCTTCTCCTACCAACTTTTCCTGGAACACCTCACATGTGATGCCATAATCGAAACTGTCTGTAGCTAGACAGAACGGCAGTGACATGTCAGAGTAGTATAACGTTTTACTACTGCACAATTTGTTCTTTATTGCTAAGAAATCCCTCTCACATCGCTGTATATCCTTGTCGAGTTGTTCTTTAATAGTTCCTATAGGTTTGGAGTATTCATCACCCTATCACCCAGAAATTTTCGTTCAAAAACCGCATAACCCTCGGTATGATTTTAGTTGTTTTCTGGTCCAGACCAAGAGTACTTTCCCCCAAAAACACGCAATGTTCGTGCCAAGATTCCGTGGCAGTCAAAATATCGTCCACAAAGTCAACAAGTTTGCTCATTAATCGATCTCCTAGTAGGTGACTGAACACTCTCCCGAAAATCGCAACAGATATTGTTAATCTGAATGGTACCACTCTGAATTGACAACTTCATCCTTTAAATGGGAAAGCAGTATTGCCTACTCCCTTCAGCCAGCGAAAACTGTCAAAAGCCACAGGTCAAATTGACTCTCGACATCAGTTTTAGAATGTGAAAATTCTGTAAGAGGTCTTCCATGTTGTCTGGCTGATCTAGTTCTCTCACTATAAGCTTATTCAATTTTCGAGTGTCTAAAACAATTCTATCTTAGTTATCCTTCTTTTTAACAATTGCAATCAGATTACGGTAATCACTCCTACTTTGTTCCACAATATTTATTCTACGATCTGCTTTAACATAGCCTGCACTGCCTCCCGATCAGCAATAGTAATCGCATATGGTTTTATTCTGATAGGCTCATGTGGCCTCAACCTAATTGAATGCTCAAATCCATCGCCCTACCATGCATGTGTAAGAAAATATCATCGCACTGACTCAATAAATTACACAATTCCTCCCTTTCTGTGTTCGAAATATCTTCAACTGTTTCAGTAGTTTCTTTTATTTGGTCATACATAGAATTAAAATTGTCCCAACCTTCAGTAATTACTGTATGAGCAAGTCATTGGTCTCCAGTTAACAGATTTTTGGATTTTACTTTCCTTATATTGCACTTTAGTTCGAATTCAAGTTATTTCTCAACACAGTTCAAAGAAGTTTTATATTTACCAAGGTAATTTGTACACAGTAGAGAATCTTTAACTAAACCATTCTCTATAATATATCTCATACTAAAATAGTAATCACTACACTTAAACTGCAAATGCATTTCATGTTTTATGGGTTTACTTAGCCCACCAACTGCTGCCTTTATCTTACCGCTGTTGACCAGAAAAATTACAAAGTTCTCATTCTTGTTTGTATTTACAAATTGCTCTCATACTGCCGATACATTACTACCAGAATCTAAAAGTGCACTTATTTTTTCATTACCCACCTCAATTTTTAATATATTTCTTCCTTCGCTAAACACTGCGCCCTCAAAAGCATATTTTCAATATCCCTTCCACTCTCCTTCTTATGTACTGTATACATTACAACATCAGACAAACCTTGAATTGCATTACCACGATCAAACAATTCATCAAACACTTCCTTTGCCTTCAAGACCTCTTGCTGGTTTATATTTCTCCTGCGCTCACCAGACAGATAGTAACGACTTCAAAATTTTCCTGTACCATTTACAATCATTTATAGAGTAGTCACTTTCTTCCTTGCCATATCATTCAGTACTAACGTCATCTCCTAAGCAAATACTTTCCCCTTATCCACTTCTATAGTCTCAGAATCACCCTCTGAATCATCTCTAGTCTTTAAATCACCCTCAGAATCCATCACTTCGTCATCCTTGTAAGCCTCAAATATACTCTTCCCTCCCTCTAAAGTTATCATATTAATAGCTGCAACATTCTCGCGCTTAACCAAACAACTTAAAACTTTGTCTCCTGTACACAAACCGTCACTTGTTTCCACCGAATCACTACAGACTTTATCACTGTTAACTCCATTAACTTCCGCCAGTAACTCGTACGATTAGTAACTTAAAACATCCATCAATACATTATAGAAATCACCACCAATAACGCCATCAATCTCCTCGGATACACCACTCAAATTGCCATTACTGCATCGTACCACATCAGAATTCACAGTACCTTTTAAGTCGGCCGTATATGGAACTACCTCTGTCTCCGCAACATTTTCTCTCGTCTCAGATCTCTCCAACTCTTTACATTTTGATATGCCACCTAACAAATTACTTTCATATTCATCCTTTCGCATCTACTCATAATTCATGCTTTCATCAAGAACCATTGGCGGCAAGTGTACACGTAACTTTAAACCGCTCTGCAGTTTTTGAGGACTTAATTTCAATCAAGTGTATTGTTTGTGACGAAACAGTGCTAAATGGAGTTAGAATATGCGTGTTTAAACATAAATGGTGCCATTCACGCTGTTATGCTCAAGAAGATTTTCAAATACAGTGTAAATGTGACAGAGTGTAACGGCCGCGAGATCGCGAGTGAAAAGTGCTACGCGGGAATAGAAGACAGCGTGCATGACGAACTTCAAAAAGAACTTGACATTATAAAAAAATATATAAAAACAATGGAAAATTTGGTACTAACCGTACGGGAACTGTCTGAATCGTCAAGGCAACAAGATCTCATTAATGCTAGCCATAAAATTCGTAGGTATGCACAACCAAATGTACAAAGTGTAAACAGTACGACTGTAACTAGAAATATGAACGAACTGATCACTCAAAAAGACACAAGTGAATTAAACGCAAGAAAAGAAAGTGTTAATAGTGCATCTATGGATAAAAATATGAACAAACTATCCACACAAAAATATACATGTGGATTAAACGGAGAAAAACACAAGGTAAATATTCGTGAGGAAAAAAAAGTAAACAACCACGTTATGCATAAGCAAGAATACAAGCAACAGACATATATTTTTGCAGATAGTCATGGGAGAGGAGTTACGGAAATTATGAGAAGAAATCACCCAGACCTTAATGTAACAGGCATCATCAAACCAGGCGCGCCATTACGCGAAATTCTGAAAAACAGTGACAACATATTAACGACCGGTAACAGCTGCATCATAATAGGAGGCGCAAATGCTGTTTACTGTAATGAAACTTGGCGTGCAACGAGAATCCTAAAGGAAACAATCAAAAGGATGCCTCGAGTGCATTTCTACATTGTTAGTATCCCCAGGAGGCACGATCTGATGGAAAACTCGTGCGTAAACATCGAGATTGTTACAGCAAACAGGCTATTTGAGAAAATATGTAGAGGTTTCCAGAATACGACTTTCGTAGAGGTAAACAGTGTTCAAAGAGAGCACTTCACAAGACATGGTCTCCACATGAACGTAAAAGGGAAAAAGATTATTAGTGCCGAAATACTTAAATTCATTAATGAGTCATTATCTGCAGTAGAGCTACAACAAACACCAGTAGCAGCAGCAAAGGCTCAGATATTCTCAGCAGCAGTGTCAGATAAACCAATAGCAGCAGAATCACCACAATCATCAGCAGAGCTGTCGTCATCAGCAACAGCATCCAGAACAGAAGACCCCATAATACTACCTCAAGGCAATGAAAATGCATGTGAGGAAAACATACAAAGGTCATTAGCCGCAGCAGCTAACAAAGAAGGGCAGTCACCAAGTCGGGGAGCACAGGAGCCACCTGCAACAGCAACCACACAGAAGAGGTGCCTGAGGCCTGGGAGATCAACAGCAGAAGCAGCTTCCAATCAAGACAGATGCCTGAGAACTAGGAGACCTGCTACACTAAGTGAGGATTTTTTATGGTACCGAGTAAGCAGAAAGAGAACATGGAAAAAGATGTAAGTAAAACTGTCCATATTAAATACCAGTGTGACAATAGTGAGAGGAATATAAACACCGGACAAAGATACGATCCAGATTTAATGACACAAACTGAAAAAAATCACTGCATAGTACCAGAAGCAAAGGGAGCAAGTGAAGTGCTTAGTATATTACAGGAAGGGGAACTATTACATTTAAAGCCAACTGTTAGAATACTTCACCAAAATGTTCAATACATAAACAATAAAACAGAGGAACTAGAGGTAATATTACAGGAGTATAGGCCAAACATTCTAGTAGTTACAGAACATGGGCTAAAAGAAAATCACATAGGAATGTACAACTTGAAGAATTATGTGAAAGTAGCCAGTTTTTGCAGAACTTCCTATAAAGGTGGTGGGGTTGCCATTTTTTCTAACTATAAATCAACTAAAGCCATAAATATAACAAAATATGCAATAGAATTGAGCTTTGAAGCTACAGCACTGGAAACTAAAATTGCTGGGAATTTATGTTGTGTATTAGGTTTGTATCGATCACCAAATGGTATAATTAAAACCTTCTTTGAACAGCTGGAAGATATAATCCAACACCTCTCAAAAACATATGCTTATTTGATCATTATAGGAGATCTGAACATAGACACGAGTAAAAATACAGACAATACTAAGACCCTACTGGACTTATTGTGCATATACAATCTAAAAATAAAAATAGATAAACCAACCAGAGTAACAAAGCATAGTGAAACTATTATTGATCATGTAATAACAAATATTCCTACATGCTATTGTGACACACAGGTAATAAACTCCACATTAGCAGACCATTTTGCAGTCATGATAGACATAAATATAAACACAAGTGATTCAGTGCAGAAGATATGGGAGATGAGAAGACAGAACTACCCACATAACATAAATCTGCTAAAAAAGATGTTAGAGGCAGAAAACTGGGAAACAATATCTGCAGCTAAAGATGCAAACACCAAATGGAACCAGTTTTATTCTTTATTCAATTATTATTATGATGTTACATGTCCTGTTAGTAAAAGGCTTGTCAAACAGCAACAAAAAAAAGAAAAGCTGGGTGACTGGAGAAGTAATCCATGCCAGAAATAATCTGAGAGTGTATTATGACCTCTCCAAACAAAAAAATAATGAGGTCTGCAACAACACTGTATAAAATAAAAAAGAAAGAGTACTGTAGTTTTATCAGAAAAACTAAAGCATCATTCATCAGGATGTCTATAGATAAGGGAAAGAACTAATCAAAAGGTTTATGGTCGTTCATTAATGGAGAGAGAGGAAAAGTAACAAATCGGGCAGAGGACATCTGCCCACTGATGAGTGGGAAAAGCAACGCAAACCCTCTAGAAGTAGGCAATACTTTTAACAGATATTATATTACTGTAGCAGACGAATTAATAAGTCAAAATAAAACAAATGCAGTAAGTAAATTGTTAAACCCCCCACATACAAATCATACTATGGTTTTCATACCTACAACAGATGCAGAAGTGTCAAACCTAATAAAACAACTTAAAATTAAACATTCTTCTGACTTGGATGGTGTCACATCACATCTCATAAAGGAATGCAGAGAATGTATATTAAAACCATTGACACACTTGCTGAATGCTGCGATAGAAGAAGGTATATTTCCAGATTCACTGAAAGTAAGTAAAGTGAAGCCAATATTTAAGAAAGGGAACAGGGATGAATTAGGAAATTACAGGCCAATATCATTGATCTCAACATTTGCTAAAATCTATGAAATGATAATAAAGAATAGAATTGTAAGTTTTATAACAAAGTGCAGTATACTGCATTCATCACAACATGGTTTCAGAGAAGGGAAGTCAACAAAAACAGCATCAACAAATATAATTGAGCACATTCTTAATTTACGTGACAGGCAACAAAAGACTTGTGGGATTTTTATTGACCTATCTAAGGCATTTGATTGTGTGAACCACTCAAAATTAATGATGAAATTATATCAGTATGGAATTAGAGGAAAATGCTATGACATACTTAAATCATACATTACAAATAGGAAACAATGCACAGAAATCAGACATACTAGTGGGGGAAATATAACAAACTACATATCAGAATTACAAACAGTTAAACACGGTGTGCCGCAAGGGTCTGTGCTTGGGCCAATACTATTTATACTCTACGTAAATGACTTCCCTAGCTATATAAATCAGAAACTTATAATGTATGCTGATGACACAACAATCATTTGCACAGCTGACACAAAGGAGGAGCTTGAGAAGGAAGCTCTCCTGACTATTGAAAATGCAAATAAATATTTAACACAAAACAACCTGTTTATGAATCAGTCTAAAACAATGAATGTAGTATTTCAGACCAAGCATAGTGAAAATTATAATATAAATGTTAATATAAATGGAAAGACTATTAAAGAAGTAACCAGCACAAATTTTCTAGGAACTATAATAGACAAACATTTGGCATGGGGGGAGCACATAGATGCACTGTGTAAAAAGATAAACAAACAGATCTTCATCATGCATAAAACAGCTAAGACCGTGGGTGATAAAGTCCTCAGATCTAAGTATTATGGACTTGTCTTCCCACATTTGTCTTATTCAGTTCATATATGGGGAAATGCACAAGCTGGCTACCTAAAAAGAACATTCACAATTCAGAAAAGGGCAGTGAGATGCATTGCAAAAATACCACCAAGACAGACCTGTAGGAAAGCTTTTGTACACTATAATATAATGACAGTATATTCACTGTATATATACCAAAGTATAATGGTGGTAAGGTCAAGTGATAAACACCTCCTAAATAAAGATGTACACAAACACGATACAAGAGGAAATGAAAATTACTACATGATAAACAGAAATTTAAAACTGACTATGACTGCCCCAGAAGAAGCAGGCAAAAGGTTCTTTAATAAACTCCCCAAAATCATTAAAAAAGAAACAAATCTAAAATGTTTTAAAAATCATTTGAAACTATATCTCACAGAGAAATGTATATACAGTTTGAGTGAATACTAAGATGGTGTTTAAATATATCATTACTGAAATTACCTGTAAAAATTATCATTTCTGTATGTTTTTTTTATTTGTGTGTACGTATAATGTGAAACATGTAAAACCTTTGTATGATTATGGACTATTTCTGTTTAATCATTTGTTTCATTTATATATATATTGAAATCAAGTTTGATGTTAATAGGCTATTGTATGACACACCCAATACTCTCAGCTGGATTTTCAGCTGGAGTCCATGGGCAAAGAATAAATAAATAAATCAACAGAAATAAATGTACGGACTCCTTTATTCGAGATATCTAAATCAGTAGCCTCAACTTTCGCGACTTCAGCCTCTAAAACATCACCTTTGCGCTCCTGTAACAATAAATCACCCACTTCCGCCTATACATAACAAAATTCACCAACTGACGAGACTACTGCTATGCCACCTTCACAAATACCTTTACATTCTTCCGTCAAAATACCACAAAATTCATCTCCAGCTGACGAGACTACTGCTTCGCCCCCTTCACAGATAGCTTCACCCAATTTCTCTGATGCAAAATCATCTCCATTACTTTCACCTACATTATTATAATAATTACTACTGACTAGTGCCTCATTATCATTCGTCATACATTTCGACTCCACCTCTCTCTTGACCACAGACTCTTTCAACAAACATGCATTCCATCATTCACTTCCCTTTCGCTAAATAAATTTTTCAGCTTCATATACGCGTTACAAATTTATCTACACATTTTACAACCTTTCTTGGGCCCTCTTTACGGTTGCGCTGATCAAAATTATTTCCCATTTTATTCTTACTTATTATAATCTCCGAAATTTGCAGCTTCTTGCCAAATTTTCGACACCGACAGAACTTTTAAAATAACATGTCCTTTTCAACGCCAGTTTATTTCGCCATCCTCGGACCTGAGATGTGGTTATCTCTAATTTCCCGACCTCGTATTTTCAGTTGCATTTCGTGAGGATCCTGCACCTAGGGTCCTGCACTTCAGATCTTCGTTCCCAATTTTGACTTTCGTTATGACAGTTCCCGTTTCCATTTCCCCTGTGAAAATTATTATTATGGTGATAACTATTTTGGTGATTATTATAATGCCCATTCTGGTACTCCTGTTAGCTGATTGAATTTCAACGTCTGTTCAAGTTTCTCAATAAAATCTAAAAACTCGCAATGTTATTTGTCTGGCTGTCTAAAAGATCCCATTGTAAAAATTCCGGTAAGTGTCTCTTGAGCGTCGTTATCTCCGACAACACTCCCAGCGGACGATTTATATGCGTCAACATGGACAGGTCACGCTCACAAAATCTCGCATCAACTCACTTCCATGTTTCAAATTTTCACTTCGCCGCCAAGTTCGTCCTGTCTCTTTTCCAACCTGTCCCCAAAATCCTTTTCACTGTGTCGACTCTGGTGTTTTGTTTACAACTGCCCTTACACAACGATAAACAAAAGCCTATTGTCGTTTAACAAAATAGTACATTATGATCAATGTTCACTCCGAGCGGGTTAGCGAAGTGGTTAGCACACTGGACTTGCATTCGAGAGGACGACGGTTCAAAACCGCATCCAGCGGTCCTGATTTAGGTTTTCCGTGATTTCCCTATTTCGCTTACCGCAGGTGCCGGGATGGTTCCTTCGAAAGGGCACGGTCGCTTTCCTTCACCATCCTTCCCTCATCCTAGCTTGTGCTCCATCTCTAATGACCTCGTTGTCGACGGGACGTTAAACCATAATTTCCTCCTCCACCTGAATGTTCAGTTCCACAAGAAATCAGTTCTTCAAATAATTAATGTTTGCTATTGTACTCAGCACTCGAAACAGTTCAGAGACGACTTGTATTCTTTGTTTCCATTTACGAAAAGTTAATTGCTCACCTTAAAAGCGGAGACTACTTACGGACACTTGCAATAAGCGGGCGGCACACACAACGGAACACTAGAACTAAACACGGGTTGTGCAGATACATTCATAATTCAAGTAAGTTCACTTTTACGCAGTTTCACAAGTTATACGCGATATGTCAGCAATTATTAACGCCATGCGAGACTCACACGGACGCGAAACAGATCCACAGCAGAGTTTAGCACATTCCCTTATAACTGACAACGATCGACTAACTCTTTCGTCATTTATACATGCTCGGACGGCGAATGGAGCACTTGCTCCAAAACTGCTTCCAGCTCAGGCAACAGCGCCCAGTCAGCACCCTTTATGACAACAAAATTATTGCCGACCGCTGTGGCCGAGCGGCTTTAGGAGCTTCAGTCCGGAGCCGCACTGCTGCTACGGTCGCAGGTTCGAATCCTGCCTCGGGCATGGATGTGTGTGATGTCCTCAGGTTAGTTAAGTACAAGCAGTTCTATGTCTAGGGGACTGATGACCGCAGATGTTAAGTCCCATAGCGCTTAGAGCCATTTGAACCAGTTAGGAACAAAATTATTCATATCGTTGGTAGTTGAATACTAACAACGATCCTAATTTTTCTGTAAGCATCTCTGCACTTTATTTTAGTTCTATAACATCTTTAGCCCGCCAGTCTAAAATTTGAACTCTATAATATAGTACTGTCATATTGGCTTTGTAGCTTAACAACAAAAGTTACTTAATCTAACTCGTTGTAAATTTTTTTGTTAAGAAACATGGTTTTTTCTTAATAATTCAAAAAGTAGATTAGGTATCTTCATGGAAGCTTCTACCATATGTTTTTATGATAAACTGAAACCAATTCCAGAACCAGAACTCTGTAACTTAATATTACGTGCTTCTAATATTGCGAGAATAATGGAATAATTCAAAAAGTGAAACACGTAGCTTCCTGAAAACTTCTGCCGCGTGTTTTTATGATAAATTTCATATAATTCCAAAAGAGTAATTTTCTAGCTTTAATATTATGGGCCTCTTAGAATTTTACAAAAAATTCAAAATATTTAACCTTTCCACAGTCTTACATAAACTGACCCAGTTCCGAAACAATATTTAAACATTTAATTTTATATACGTATATGGTACAATCTCTTTGTTAGCAGCTCATGCTCATGTCAGGTTCTCTGTTGGACTGACCTTGGCTGAGAAACTTGGGAAAAAATCAATACTTCACTCGCGTTACTAGATCTGGCTTTCTTCCCCACAGAGAGATCATGTAGGGAAAACTAGAATCAATCCAAGTTGTGGGGGTTCCTGGTGCAACAATGCCTGCAACTGGAGGCTTCCCGACTTACCAGTCGTCCTAGCTGATGATATATCTGCATGAAGCTCCTGCCAAAGGGTACGATAACGAAGGTGATGATTGTGATGACATCGAAACCACACCTGCAGTAGTAGCAGACACCCACGCAGCTTCGGCGTTATCTGCAGGTCCTCCGCTATTTCCACAAGAAATGGAGTGTGGTGACTGTGAGAATACCGAAGAGTATAAGAGTTGAAAGACAGTGCATTGCAGCGAAAATCAGGTTTTTCTATCAAATACAAAAAATTCTAGCATTTAAAGCACTGCTAAAAATGATATTCAGTTAGACACAGTAAAAATTTATATCTCAGAAACTAATGTCCAGTTAAGTTGCTTGGCAGATCCCAGTGCACTACAGGTTGCACTTAGACGTATTATCAGAGCTGGCATCCTAAAGGGACAGCTATTGCGTAACCTACATCCAGGGCATTAGCCAGGATTCATTTGAGAGTAAATAATCTGCCAACAAAGTATAAACCGCTATGTAACCTCCTTCGGGAGACGTTCACGAGAAGATATGAACCATTTGACATTGGGTATTTCTACGTGGATTTTGCAAAAGCATATGGACACGTTTTCTTTAATTCAGCCTTCCCCTCTCCGAGGTGCTTCGTTCACACTCGGAACACATAAAATGGTTAAGATACTACAGATAAATGCTGTGCTAAATAAACCGGCTATGACTGAAATACGAAAATTAATTGACGAGCTGAGTGTTGATATAGTCTGTTTGCAAGAGCCAGACTGTCGAAACAACAAGCTCCCACATTTTCTTGTGGATGTATTAACAGTTACTGGCACAAGGAGGCTATGTCTGGCATTGTCATTACAAGTAGGAAATTCACTGGAACTAAGCTGTGCAGCTATGTAACTAGCACATTGTCACAGTAGAAGTAAAGAATACATGCAGTATTCCAGCCTGTCGTACCTTCAGGGCGGTATGTCTATATGGACGAGGAGCGTGTCTCCGTGTGGCACCAGATGCGAATGCAAAATCCTCTCTGTGGCGCAGTGGGCAAACTGACGAATGAGGTGAGATACTATAAGAATAATACAGGAACTGGACCTCATTGTTTTAAACATACAAGGCCATACGGGTACATTCGAGGGAAGAGCAGGTGTAGCCACCAACATACATATCACTTTAGCAAATCGCATGGCAACAGCTAAGATGTTGGCAAGTGCTCCAGTACCCAACATCCAGTGACCATAATGCAATTGCCATCGGAGGGGAAAGTGGTAACAATAGCGGGAGATAAGCAGAGGAAAGTCTGATTGGCTAATATATAAGGAAAACGGATTGGGATGGCTTAGTTGCCTACACTATAGCACATCCAATGAAATCGCTTCAGGTACATGTAGACTTCAGTGCACAGCTACTAACTGAACTCTTGCAAAAAGCACAGGACATTTGTATCCCTAAGAAAAAGGTAAATAGTCAGGCTACAGCCCCTTTGGGCCAAGAACGTTCCACGGTGAGGCGAAAGGTAAGATCAAGAACAAGAGCTTCTCAACGTGCTTTAGGGCAATCAGAGCGCACTGTGAGGCTCCATGAATACAAGGCAATTAAGATACCCTACAAAACATTGCTTCATGAAACTAAAAGAATACACTGGGAGAAACTTCTACGAAGACAACGGCAATTTGACATATAGGGAAGACCGTATAAATTATTTACTGAAAAGGTTAAGGCACCTACTGTCATGTCCACCGCTCGTAAAGTGATGGCTCAATGACGGATGGATGGAGGGAGTCAACAGAATATCTGTTGACCGCCCTACTTTCTGACGATAATACAAACATCGATACCGAAGTACACGCACAACTTAGAAGTGAACTACATAACGAATACGACAATTATATTTTGATGATACCTTTCGCTTGAGAAGGAGTTGCTATCGGAATTTCCAATCTCAAAATCGGAAACGTGCCTGATCCCGATGTTGTCTACCCTGAGGTGGTGTGGATGGTAGGTCCACTGACAGTGTCATATTTGACAGCATTACTAAACAAGGCGTTGTGAACAGGTGGGATCCCGGCGACATGGAGAACAGCTAGAGCAGCCGTGATTAAAAAGGGAGGGATAAAGAGGCGGCATCGCCGAAAAGCTACAGACCTATTTGATTATTAAACGCCTCGGCCAGAGTTCATGAGCGTCTGCTCTGTGGCCGGTTGCAGGCGCACAGGGAGCTCTTGGGCCGAAACAAATGTCCATATGGATTTAGAAAAAGAAAGTCTATAGACGATACGGTTAATAGAGCCCTCCAGATTGTAGAAAATTCGACAACGAAGTGTGCAATAGCACTTACGACTGACATCGCAGGTGCATTCGATGATCTTTGGTAGCCTACAATGTTCGCTCGCCTCCGAGATCTCAGGGTCCCCAAATGTCTGTATAAGAGCTTTGTATCTCACTGTAGTGGACGCAGTGTCCAGTGGGTTGCGGGGCAGAACAAGGTAATCAAAAAGATTACCAAGGGCTGTCCTCAAGGCTTCATAAGTGGTCCATTATTCAGGGTTCTTAGTACTGAAGTCCTATTACATCTGTTAGACGGGGCAGATGCTGCTTAGATGTTGTTGCAGATGCACATGACATCCTATTAATTGTGTCTACAGACTCCAGGTCGAGACTTGAGCAAAAAACAAATGATGTGCTTGCTCAGATATAGCGTTGGTGCAAGGGCAACAAACTGACTGTAGCTGTTCATAAAACTACGTACGTACTTTTGAAGGGAAGACTTTCTCTTGCCAGAAATCCTTTCCTACGGCTTGACAGAATGTCTGTAAAACGCAGCAGTGTTTTTAGATATTTTGGTATTTTTCTAGACGAGAAATAATTTCTAGAACATGTAAAACCTGTAACCCAGAAAGCGGCTAAAATTAAGTATGAGATTGCCCGTGCTGGCCCTGCTGACTATAAATTACCGTGGTATGTGGTGCTGTTATATCACTAAGCTATCTTCAACACCATTGTGGGCTTCGCTGCCGGCGTCTGAACGCATCGATAGGTAGATACGTCACAATAATGCGGCGAATTCAGCGGAGCGTACTTCTGAGGCTCGCCGGTGCCTTTCGCACTACACCTGTCGAGGGTTTACAGGTGTTTTTCGGAATATGTGCGATGGATATCGTGGTACATTACAATGGAGCACTGTATTGGTTCGGGTGTGAACAGTGTGATCGTGTGTATGAGATTACAGGAACTCATATTACTAATAATAGAGAATTGCAAGCCTGGAAGTTAGATGAATGGCAGTTTGACTGGGACACTAGAAGCACTGCAAGGCGGGTTTACAGCGCATTCTCAAGCATAACGGTCAGCCCCAAACTGCGCGAAGTGCCCCTACTCGTGGTATGGTGCACCTATTAACAGGTCGTGGCTCACATACCAAACATTTACAACGAGTGTGATGTAGTAACACACCAACCTGTGAATCTACGAGGGCAGTTCAATAAGTAATGCAACACATTTTTTTTTCTGAAACAGGAGTTGTTTTATTCAGCATTGAAATACACCAGGTTATTCCCCAATCTTTTAGCTACACAACACTATTTTTCAACGTAATCTCCATTCAATGCTACGGCCTTACGCCACCTTGAAATGAGGGCCTATATGCCTGCACGGTACCATTCCACTGGTCGATGTCGGAGCCAACGTCGTACTGCATCAATAACTTCATCATCATCCGCGTAGTGCCCCCCACGGATTGCGTCCTTCATTGGGCCAAACATATGGAAATCCGACGGTGCGAGATCGGGACTGTAGGGTGCATGAGGAAGAACAGTCCACTGAAGTTTTGTGAGCTCCTCTCGGGTGCAAAGACTTGTGTGAGGTCTTGCGTTGTCATGAAGAAGGAGAAGTTCGTTCTGATTTTTGTGCCTACGAACACGCTGAAGTCGTTTCTTCAATTTAAGAAGAGTAGCACAATACACTTCAGAGTTGATCGTTTGACCATGGGGAAGGACATCGAACAGAATAACCCCTTCAGCGTCCCAGAAGACTGTAACCATGACTTTACCGGCTGAGGGTATGGCTTTAAACTTTTTCTTGGTAGGGGAGTGGGTGTGGCGCCACTCCATTGATTGCTGTTTTGTTTCATGTTCGAAGTGATGAACCCATGTTTCATCGCCTGTAACAATCTTTGACAAGAAATTGTCACCCTCAGCCACATGACGAGCAAGCAATTCCGCACAGATGGTTCTCCTTTGCTCTTTATGGTGTTCGGTTAGACAACGAGGGACCCAGCGGGAACAAACCTTTGAATATCCCAACTGGTGAACAATTGTGACAGCACTACCAACAGAGATGTCAAGTTGAGCACTGAGTTGTTTGATGGTGATCCGTTGATCATCTCGAACGAGTATGTTCGCACGCTCCGCCATTGCAGGAGTCACAGCTGTGCACGGCCGGCCCGCACGCGGGAGATCAGACAGTCTTGCTTGACCTTGCGGCGATGATGACACACGCTTTGCCCAACGACTCACCGTGCTTTTGTCCACTGCCAGATCACCGTAGACATTCTGCAAGCGCCTATGAATATCCGAGATGCCCTGGTTTTCCGCCAAAAGAAACTCGATCACTGCCCGTTGTTTGCAACGCACATCCGTTACAGACGCCATTTTAACAGCTCCGTACAGCGCTGCCACCTGTCAGAAGTCAATGAAACTATGCGAGACGAAGCGGGAATGTTTGAAAATATTCCACAAGAAATTTCCGGTTTTTTCAACCAAAATTGGCCGAGAAAAAAAAAGTGTTGCATTACTTATTGAACTGCCCTCGTATAAAGGAAGGTTCCGATGACCATGTCGTTTTCAGTTGCCCCATTTTTAAAGTAGAGACTGCAGAGAATTAGCCTGGAATCTGCAAACAATTGTTAGTGACCAAAACTTGTGGACTACAGTTAACATGATTGAACGTAGAATACCTAAACGGCAAGTGCTTAACTTCCAGTTTGTACGACAACGTGCACACTCTGAATATTAGAATAACGTCAACAGACCAGAAGAAGCGTTTCCTCCATATAAATTTAATTGACAGGAACTTTAAAATACATATACATAAATAAGAACCATTAAAAAAAAGAGAGAAGGAAAGAAAGAATGCTATCGCCACCCACACTAATATGCGTATGCTCGTGGTTTGCAGAGACTCGCACGTACCAGTGTGGGCGATATAGACTAGTGTAGCAACAATAGGTTTAGAAGTAGGTATAGTTTTAGTTAGTCGTCAAACCTCGAGCTATTCCGAGGCTGCCAGTAACATATCTAGTAATACGAGGATTGGAACTTTAATAGTGGCAACTATTTATCTACAGCTCGTACGAAATAGATGCGTGTTTCAAAGTTTTACTGACCTTCAGCATTGTGTATGACCCGTTGTCAGCGATGTGGAAGTCGTAGGATACTCTTAGCAGTGCAAGCTGTGGTGACAGTTCGAGCGGCGCGGTCTATTGCCCGACGAATTTGTAGCAGTTCTGAAGCGAATGCCGTGAAGTGTTTCCTTCAGTTTAGAAATCGAGTTGAACTCACGAGGGCTTAAGTCAGGGGAGTGCAGTAGCTGGTATAGCACTTAGCAGCCCCATCGGTCAAACAAATAGTAACAGCTTGCACTGTACGTGCTTGAGCATTGTAGTGAAAAATGATGGTCAGGTCCTGCAGAAAGTGTCATCACTTCTGTCTCTAAGCTGGTCGTAGGTTGTGTTCCAAAAATGAACGGCATAGAGACAGGAGAGATGATACTTTCTGTATGACCTGGCCATCATTTTGCAGGACAATGCTCAAGCACGTACAGTGCAAGCTGTTACTGATTTGTTTGACTGATGGGGCTGCTAAGTGCTATACCACCAACTGTTTCCACTATTAAAGTTCCAACCATTGTATAAGCTGGCTGTTATTCATTTGGAATCAATTCCTTTTCTTTTATGTTAGTTTTTAATTGATTCTTATTTCCAGTATTCTGTTTTGCTTCTACATTAATAATAATTACCAATGGCTGCTGTTAACGTTACGTATTGCTACACACATAATAAAACATTGTATGTCACCATGGTAGCCATGTATGGAAGTGAAACATGGACGATAAATAGTTTGGACAAGAAGAGAATAGAAGCTTTCGAAATGTGGTGCTACAGAAGAATGCTGAAGATTAGATGGGTAGATCACATAACTAATGAGGAAGTATTGAATAGGATTGGGGAGAAGAGAAGTTTGTGGCACAACCTGACCAGAAGAAGGGATCGGTTGGTAGGACATGTTCTGAGGCATCAAGGGATCACCAATTTAGTATTGGAGGGCAGCGTGGAGGGTAAAAATCGTAGGGGGAGACCAAGAGATGAATACACTAAGCAGATTCAGAAGGATGTAGGTTGCAGTAGGTACTGGGAGATGAAAAAGCTTGCACAGGATAGAGTAGCATGGAGAGCTGCATCAAACCAGTCTCAGGACTGAAGACCACAACAACAACAACATGTCACCATGATTACTCAATATGTACGAACCTGTTTAGAGTTTCAAAATAACAGGTTTAAAATTCCTGGCAATAAATTGAATTTAATTTAACTGAAAGTGTATGGCAAACGTTACTTCTAAGTCACGTCAACAATGTTCTGTCCCTTTAAAATCTGCGCATTGAGCGATGGTAATGTGACAGTCTATATGCCCCTGTCTGTGACCCAATCTCTCTTATCTTATTCCGATACTCCCTATGCGAGGTATACGTTAGTAGCAGCAAAATTGTTGCACAGTATTCTTCGAATATTGGTTCTCTAAGATTGCCCAACAAGGCTTCCTGAGGAAACGTCGCCTTTCTTTCAAGGGTTCCCATCAGGTTCTCTGAGCATCTCTGATACACTTTCTTATGGGCTGTATCGACTAGTTAAGACCCTAATCAATGTACCAAATGAAGTACTCTCTTGGCCTGCAGGAGATAAGAAAATAACGAGAAGAGGATATAATGGAACGTAGGCAGATGACATTAGAGGCGGATACAGAAAAACCTCAGGTAGGGGGCGCTAAAGACATCTTGAGGTACTTTTACCATAATAAAAAATAATCAAGTTACATGCAAAGCTTAAGAAAGTTTTATTTAAACTGATTATACATATATACAAGACAATGCCACCTTATGATATAAAAAAGGAACAGCGGTGGTTCTCTTCCTTAAATGATGAATTCAATGCGCCTATTCTTCCTGACAAATTGGTTAATTACATCGTCAATAGGATTTTAGTAAAAATATTGTTACAAGTCTCTTAAAAATTTGTACTGAGAAATTACTGTGAATTGCTATTACTAATACTTAACAATCAACTCATCACTCTCCTTCTTGACTAATCTTCACACGTGCGCTTGCTACAACTAGGACTATTTAGTTATTATTTCTTCAGTCTTAATATTTATGCTTATGAATGTAAACTAGCTTCCTATTCGGCGAATAGTCCGTATTTAGAACGCTACGTATCGAAGGTTCTCTGTACAAGAAAACAGTAGAATATTCGCTTTGCAGAACAAATGCCAGACAGAATAACGTATCGAGATCACTGGCAGCAACTTTTTTCGTAGGTATGTGTTAGGTATATATGTGCCAGACAGAAACGTATAAAATACGATGACGCAGACGCGCGTGCTACATAGGAAAGTACAACTACTCAATAGCTCGATTCAATCGAGCTGACTGACGAAAATTTTTGAAGATATGCTGGAGCATCATCTATATGTATAGCTGAATACTGTAATGCACGGAGAAGTCTGGAGATGGCATCAGTGTTTATGCAACTAGTACAAGAACTTCATTGGATTCTTACTTTTTAGCAATAAAGTGGAAGTTTCATCCTTGGAAACACCAATCTAGGCTACACTCGTCATCCCCCCCCCCCCCCCCCCCCCCCCCCCGGCCCCCGCACACACCTTTGTCCTGGTGTGCAAAGAGCCTATGTGGAGTTTAGAAGGAAAGAATAAAAAAAATAAATAAATAAATAAAAGAAGCTTAAAGGTTAACGTCCTGTCGATATCGAGATCATTACAGACTTAAGAACTCGGACTGACAAGGGCAGGTAAAAAAATCAGGGTCGTCCCTGATGCCGAAATTGTTTCGGCTTACGCCTCATTGTGTACATGGGTACATTAACATGCTGAAGCGGGAATTGGCAGATAAAAGCTTTGACAGGGGCCGTGAGGCGCTTTTGGGTTGCTCGCATTGTAGAGCGTTGACCGCTATAGACAAAAGTCTGGGTCAGAGCGTCAGTCCGGCACACATCTTTAATCGAACATGGCATTCCCATTACTCGACTCACTGCACAGCAGAGTGGAAGTAACATTTCGAAAAAAAGGGAAGCTTCAGTATTCTGCGTTACACTGACACTTAAGCTCCGCAAGATTTCTTCCCACTGCACCTGTAAAACGTACTAAACGAGTTCCTATGCAGAATGTGGAACCCACTGCACCAGAACGCTAATATTTATTGCTCATTACATCAATATCTCTTTGACATAGCGACCAGAGATACGAAATATGGTAAAATTTGATTGCCTAGAAGCATTTTACAAATCCCCTCATACAATAAGTAATGCACTCGAAGTATTTGGTGTGACTATAGTTATGATAGCTTCTAATAAAGAATTTTTTTATATACTATAAAAGCAGTAAAGTGTATATAGAAGTAGGAATGCGAGTTCAACGTAGAGACCTGAACACGGTATGTGCTTGTGAAAGCTGCCAAAGACGACTTCGTGTCATCCTCTGGGCCTCATCATAACATTCTGCTCACTCTCACAGCAGCAAGTTGGAATGGAAAGTGGTCCGCACGTCTGCATATTGCCGTCGCTACACTGGTTCGGCCAAGTTTCACGGAACTTGGCGGTGACACGTCACGCGAAGTTTACTTTCGACCTTAAGTTTGGCACATCATTGTATTACCTATGTGCTGCGTTTCCTCCCCTATTATATCATCATCTTGTATGCAGAATACAATGTGTATAGTTTAGGTCAGTGAAGACAGCATACATGACGAAAATAAGGGACATTATGTTTACCAATATATTTCCAAGCTGTTCAAATTACTTAATAGTTATGACCGAACGTGATACGTAAATTTTGTCCTTGAGAAATAAAACAGTACTATGAAAAAGCAATATCTGGAATATGTAATAAAACTAAATTTCCTCTTACATGCCGTTTTGATTACTATTGTTCTCAAAAATAAAAGTGACTAAAGCTTTCTGGTGTGAAATTTTCTTAATCTCACCTGTAGTAAATCACTGAATCACGATATTTTTTTTTCCACGAGATTAGAAAACTGCAATTATTAGGCTTATCCATGCAAAGGTCGATATTAAACGCACCTAACAGTACTACCCACCGTCCTAACACTGTTTTCTAAAATAAAAAAAAAATAAAAAAAATAATGCATTCAGAAGATATTGTACGTAGAATCACTTTGTATATAGCCAATGTCAGAGTCGTTGACTCTGCTTAGTACACGTGATCCATTGAAGCTTTTGCATGTGCAGTTGCTGAGGCGCAGCGATGTTAAAAATCTTGAAAATGCATTGTTTTTTACCTCTGGCATATATGGAAAGCTTAGGGAGACGAAATCTGCGTTTCAGAAGGGTTATTATAACATGCGAAATACCTATATACTGCATATTCAAATAATACACTACTGGCCATTAAAATTGCTGCACCAAGAAGAAATGCAGATGATAAATGGGTATTCATTGGACAAATATATTATACTAGAACTGACATGTGATTACATTTTTACGCAATTTGGGTGCATAGATCCTGAGAAATCAGTACCCAGAACAACCACCTCTGGCCGTAATAACGGCCTTGATACGCCTGGGCATTGAGTCAAACAGAGCTTGGATGGCGTGTACTGGTACAGCTGCCCATGCTGCTTCAACACGATACCACAGTTCATCAAGAGTAGTGACTGGCGTATTGTGACGAACCAGTTGCTCGGTCACCATTGACCAGACGTCTTCAATTGGTGAGAGATCTGGAGAATGTGCTGGCCAGGGCAGCAGTCGAACATTTTCTGTATCCAGAAAGGCCCGTACAGGACCTGCAACATGCGGTCGTGCATTATCCTGCTGTAATGTAGGGTTTCGCAGGGATCGAATGAAGGGTAGAGCCACGGGTCGTAACAAACCTGAAATGTAACGTCCACTGTTCAAAATGCCGTCAATGCGAACAACAGGTGACCGATACGTGTAACCAGTGGCACCCCATACCATCACGCCGGGTGATACGCCAGTATGGCGATGACAGACACACGTTTCCAACGTGCGTTCACCGCAATGTCGCCAAACAACGATGCGACCATCACGCTGCTGTAAACAGAACCTGGATTCATCCGAAAAAATGACGTTTTGCCATTCGTGCACCCAGGTTCGTCGTTGAGTACACCATCGCAGGCGCTCCTGTCTGTGATGCAGCGTCAAGGGTAACCGCAGCCATGGTCTCCGAGCTGATAGTCCATGCTGCTGCAAACGTCGTCGAACTGTTCGTGCAGATGGTTGTTGTCTTGCAAACGTCCCCATCTGTTGACTCAGGAATCGAGACGTGGCTGCACGATCCGTTACAGCCATGCGGATAAGATGCCTGTCATCTCGACTGCTAGCGATACGATGCCGTTGGGGTCCAGCACGGCGTTCCGTATTACCCTTCTGAACCCACCGATTCCATATTCTGCTAACAGACATTGGATCTCGACCAACGCGAGCAGCAATGTTGCGATACGATAAACCGCAATCGCGATAGGCTACAAGCCGACCTTTATCAACGTCGGAAACGCGATGGTACGCATTTCTCCTCCTTACACGAGGCATCACAACAACGTTTCACTAGGCAACGCTGGTCAACTGCTGTTTGTGTATGAGAAATCGGTTGGAAACTTTCCTCATGTCAGCACGTTGTAGGTGTCGCCACCGGCGCCAACCTTGTGTGAATGCTCTGAAAAGCTAATCATTTGCATATCACAGCATCTTCTTCCTGTCGGTTAAATTTCGCGTCTGTAGCACGTCATCTTCGTGGTGTAGCAGTTTTAATGGCCACTAGTGTAGCGTCAAAAACTGTAAACACTTTGTGATGGTCTTTAACGGGTTTGGTTTCTCTCGAATGAGTTTCAGCTCCTCAATTGACAATCGACAAGGACATCTCCTGTGATATTTCCGTGAAGAACCTAGATATAATCTTAGAGAAACAGAAATTATTGGTAAACAAAACGAAGATCAGGGCTTAACGTCCTGTCGACTTCGAGGTCATTAGAGACGGAGTACAAGGTCGGATTGTTTCAAGGATGGGGAAGGAAATCGGAAGTGCTCTTTCAAAGCAACCAACCCGGCATTTGTCTGGAGCGGCTTGAGAAATCACGGAAAATTTAAATCTGGATGGTCCGACGTGGATTTGAACTGTCGACCTCCCGAATGTGAGTCCAATGAGCCACCTCACTCGGCGCTCTACCTTTCACACTTGGCGTTAAAATTGTACACTACTCTTTACTCTGTTTACCTATTTAACGTATGATGTTACGTTATCAATTTAGCATATATTGAAGACAAAAATAAATTTGCAAACTAGAAAATGAGTTCAGTAAAGATGGAAATTTCAAGATGGAAATTTCAAGTCTTCCAGCCTCCAGTTCTTCCAGCGATGTGAGTGCTTTTGAGGATACGAGATACTCTTCCACACAGCCACTGGACGCTCGCTGATAGGAGTCGTTCACATTATTACTGAAGTTTTTGTAAATACTAAATATTGAATACTAAGGACGTGCTGAAGAGCTGATATGTTTTACTGTATACTTGGGCATTTTTGGCTGAACACTTAGACGGCTATATTATTAACTACAGTGAATACGCCATGTGGTACTGCTTTTAATGTAAGAATAGCAAAATAACGAGAGGTAATCTTCAGGTTATGCTGAAATACGCTTGATTTAACAATGGTAATAATGAAATTGACTATCAATTTAAAAGAGACTCAAGGCTTTTCCTAAATGTTCATTAACCCTCGCAATTCCAACGTATTTTCAATAATCTGTATTACCGGTTTTTAAAAAAATTGTTTATTGTTGCTAACTTACAACAGACTTTTTAAAAAGTGGTTCTGATGTTGATGTAGGGTCCAGAACTTGAAAATATGTTTCAGCACACTCTTAGAAATTCCAACGCTCTTTCAGTAACGCGTACTACCACAGAGGGGACTAGCATAAAAATGATGACTTTTACTCACAACACACTTTTTAAAGAGATATTCATGTGTGAGTAGTCTCGTGAATCTGAAAATACTAAATATGACATTTATGTGAAAAAGTCATATTACTACTGAGACTTAAATTTATGGAATCCGGTAGAAGATCTCATTGAAAACAATAAATATTTTTTCTTCAAAATTTTAAAATATGAAGTACCTGACCAGATTACAATATTTTGAAAAGGTGGGCACAAAGTCCCCCCCCCCCCCCCCATCTCCCTCCTAGCATTGCGAGAATTAAAATCAAAAACAGCGTAAAGCACTAGGAACTGCCTTACATTATATTTATATTCCGATTAAAGTTCTTCTCAAATACATACAGACGATAAATTTAAATATGAAGCTATATTTGCCTTGCAATGAAACTTTTGATCAGATTAAAAGTATAGGTAACCGAACGAGATGGAGCACTGGTTAATGACGACTTGCATTCAGGAATAGCGTGGTTCAGATTCACGTAAGGAGATCCAGACTGAGGTCTTTCATGGTTTACCTACATCGCTTAAGGTAAATGCCCAGATAGTTCCTTGGAAAACGGCAGAGTCGATTTCTTTTCCCATCCTTGTTATGCTCGAGCTTGTGCTCCGTCGCTAAAGACTTTTTCCTCAACGTGATTTTAAACCGCAAACTCACATCCTTCCGTACTGTAGAGATTTCACAGTTTTTTGTTGATAAATATGAATGCTCTACCCCGCAGCGGCGGAAGAATCCGTCAACATTACTTCCCTCCTTTCAAAAATGTGTGCTGGACTGGAACTTGAACGTGGCAGTTAGCTACGGTGTGCAACGCTCTAAAAATTGAGTTACCGAACACACCTCACGACTCGATTCAAAGCTTCCGCCTGCCAGTAACTCCGTCCAAACTCAAAAACAGAGGCCGAGTTTATTATTTAATTTCAATTTTTCAGAAAGCAACTGTCCATTACTGCTTGAGAATAACGGTGATAATGAAACTTCCTGGCAGACTAAAACTGTGTCTGGACCGGAACTTGAGCAAGGGACCTTTGCCTGTCACGTACAAATGCTATACCGACTGAGCTACCCAAGCACAACTCACAACCTATCCTCATAGCGCCAGTACCTTGTCTCCTGCCTTCCTAACATTACAGAAGCTCTCCTGCGAAACTTGTACGAGTAGCATTCCTGGGAGAAAGGATATTATGAAGACATGCCTTAGCCACAGCCTGCGGGATGTCTGCAGAACGAAATTTTCACTCTGCATCGGAGTGTGCACCGATATGAAACTCTCTGGCAGACTAAAACTGTGTGCCGGACCGAGACCCGAACTCGGAACCCTCGCCTAGTCGTATCAGCGCACACTCCTCTGCAGAGTGAAAATTTCATTCTGGAAGCACTGATAATCTACATTGTCTACGCAAGTGTCTAAAAGTTTGATATAATCTGGTAAAACAGAAATACGGGAAGATAAATGTGAAAAATTACTGTAAATTAGCCTCAGGATCCTCCACAATTCTTTCAAACCAAAATCGTGCTATCAGAATAGGAGGAAAGAATACTTGCTAGTCGAATAGCTTCTTGATTGGAAAATAATAAAAATCCATTTGTTCGATCCATAACGCCGCAGTATTTTTTGCACCTTAGATGTGAATACACTCCTGGAAATGGAAAAAAGAACACATTGACACCGGTGTGTCAGACCCACCATACTTGCTCCGGACACTGCGAGAGGGCTGTACAAGCAATGATCACACGCAGGGCACAGCGGACACACCAGGAACCGCGGTGTTGGCCGTCGAATGGCGCTAGCTGCGCAGCATTTGTGCACCGCCGCCGTCAGTGTCAGCCAGTTTGCCGTGGCATACGGAGCTCCATCGCAGTCTTTAACACTGGTAGCATGCCGCGACAGCGTGGACGTGAACCGTATGTGCAGTTGACGGACTTTGAGCGAGGGCGTATAGTGGGCATGCGGGAGGCCGGGTGGACGTACCGCCGAATTGCTCAACACGTGGGGCGTGAGGTCTCCACAGTACATCGACGTTGTCGCCAGTGGTCGGCGGAAGGTGCACGTGCCCGTCGACCTGGGACCGGACCGCAGCGACGCACGGATGCACGCCAAGACCGTAGGATCCTACGCAGTGCCGTAGGGGACCGCACCGCCACTTCCCAGCAAATTAGGGACACTGTTGCTCCTGGGGTATCGGCGAGGACCATTCGCAACCGTCTCCATGAAGCTGGGCTACGGTCCCGCACACCGTTAGGCCGTCTTCCGCTCACGCCCCAACATCGTGCAGCCCGCCTCCAGTGGTGTCGCGACAGGCGTGAATGGAGGGACGAATGGAGACGTGTCGTCTTCAGCGATGAGAGTCGCTTCTGCCTTGGTGCCAATGATGGTCGTATGCGTGTTTGGCGCCGTGCAGGTGAGCGCCACAATCAGGACTGGATACGACCGAGGCACACAGGGCCAACACCCGGCATCATGGTGTGGGGAGCGATCTCCTACACTGGCCGTACACCACTGGTGATCGTCGAGGGGACACTGAATAGTGCACGGTACATCCAAACCGTCATCGAACCCATTGTTCTACCATTCCTAGACCGGCAAGGGAACTTGCTGTTCCAACAGGACAATGCACGTCCACATGTATCCCGTGCCACCCAACGTGCTCTAGAAGGTGTAAGTCAGCTACCCTGGCCAGCAAGATCTCCGGATCTGTCCCCCATTGAGCATGTTTGGGACTGGATGAAGCGTCGTCTCACGCGGTCTGCACGTCCAGCACGAACGCTGGTCCAACTGAGGCGCCAGGTGGAAATGGCATGGCAAGCCGTTCCACAGGACTACATCCAGCATCTCTACGATCGTCTCCATGGGAGAATAGCAGCCTGCATTGCTGCGAAAGGTGGATATACACTGTACTAGTGCCGACATTGTGCATGCTCTGTTGCCTGTGTCTATCCCTGTGGTTCTGTCAGTGTGATCATGTGATGTATCTGACCCCAGGAATGTGTCAATAAAGTTTCCCCTTCCTGGGACAATGAATTCACGGTGTTCTTATTTCAATTTCCAGGAGTGTAGTATGTTGACTTCTAGTAAAGTTCACGACATGATATAATAAAGACGCTATCGTTTAGACCGTGTCTTCTAGAGAGGACACCTTGAAACATGCACGACCCAGACTGCATTTTAAATCGCATTGTAGTATTTCAAGAATTTGCGACGGTTCCGAGACAGAAAATGTTTGTCAGAGGCCAGTAAACGGTGGGCCAAGTGTAACACATGCATAATAGATGTCTGTAAGACAATTATCTGCATTGTTTAAAACTGCCTCAAGTAGTTGCAAATTCTTGACAAGTTGTAAGTCTACTGTGTATCGAAAGCTCAAATCAGGTGCCAGACGTCCGACAGTGAGTGTCCCGGTCACGATAAAGGAGAGACCCAACCGTTTAGCGTGGAGTCAGCAACGTCGATCTTAGATTATAATTGGGTACAGAATTATGGTCTTCACGGACGCATATCGTTAATTTGTCGAACGAACCTCGTCTCACATCCATTTGGAGAAACACTAGTAGGCTGTACAGTCACGGGAACATCTGAATTTGTGCTCCGCCTCTAGTTACCTTGTCATCGACGAACATAAACCCTAATCTCCCTTACTTCCTTTTTCAGCAGCCACTACCAATAATTTTTTCAGACTTTCGGATTCGCATGAATTATATCTTCAGAACCACTAAACGAAATCTGTCCTCAGCCCGAAGGTTGGTTTTACTTCACTGTGTTTTACTAGGTTTACTAGGATTGGTGATATTGAAGGTTTTGTGCCCTTACTTCCATTCGACCTTTGAATTAACTTACCCAAACAGTTGTAGGGGGCCTTACAGTTTAACGTATACTGCGAAGCACAGTGCAAATTGGCCTTTTTGACATATGCAAGTCACAGTCAGAGGTGAAAGACCCTATTAGTGACAGAAAAAGGTCTAGGACCAACACAGGATTGAACCGCAAACCATTTGAGTCTACCACTAAATCACTTAGCCAGCGAGCAAAACAAACAGCCTCAGAGAGATCGTCACATGTCGCTGTCAAACAAGTTGGAAACTGTTTATGCGGCAAGTGTGTTGTGATTAAGCTTAACTGTTTCCTGATATCTTGTGCCTTTGTCTCTAGATCGTCCTTTCCCTTGGGAGGCAAGTGTATCGTTGCCAAGGAAAAGTTCGAAGTACACATATACTACCGAAGAAAGTATACTACGGTAAACAACACAAATATATTGTAAGGCGTATTAAAGATAACCCTTTCACCAGTTTCTTGTAACAGTTGTTGAATATACCGAGTGAGGTGGCGCAGTGGTTAGCACACTGGACTCGCATTCGGGAGGACGACGGTTCAATCCCGTCTCCAGCCATCCTGATTTAGGTTTTCCGTGATTTCCCTAAATCGTTTCAGCCAAATGCCGGGATGGTTCCTTTGAAAGGGCACGGCCAATTTCCTTCCCAATCCTTCCCTAACCCGAGCTTGCGCTCCGTCTCTAATGACCTCGTTGTCGACGGGACGTTAAACACTAACCACCACCACCACCAGTTGTTGAATATAAGCTTCCGACACATGGTTCTACCGACTTCATATTAGGGGAAGTGTAGTCAAATGAGTACTTTTCTTCCAAAATGGTTCAAATGGCTCTGAGCTCTATGGGACTCAACTGATGTGGTCATCAGTCCCCTAGAACTTAGAACTAATTAAACCTAACTAACCGAAGGACATCACACACCTAAGGACATCACACACATCCATGCCCGAGGCAAGATTCGAACCTGCGACCGTAGCAGCAGCGTTTCTTCCAAAAGTTTTTATTTTCTTACGGTAGTTGTAACACTTAGAGGAGTCTAGGGACAGGTTCTGTAAAAACGTGTATTAATTAATTTAATCTAGGCGGCAATGTTGAAAGTGACCTAAATATCAAACTGGGCAAAATGAAGTCCAAAAATGATCACGTAATTAATAGCTATGTTCTTCGAATAACCATATTCCATGATTTCCTCTACAAGTTAGCATTACGTTAATAGCGATTGCAGTGTGTAAACATAATTTGACTTTGGATTCTGTATAATAATTAGCGTGTGTAGCTCAATTTTGCTGCCTTTGCAAAAGGAATTACTAGGGTTGGAACTTTAATAGTGGCCACTATGTATTTACAGCTCGTACAAAACAGATACGTGTTTCAAAGTTTTACCGACCTTCAAAGTAGTCACCAGCATTGTGTATAACCTGTTGCCAGCGATGTGGAAGTCGTAGGGTACTCTTAGCAGCGCCAGCTGTGTTGACAGTTCGAGCGGCGCTGTCTATCGCCCGACATATTTGTAGCAGTTCTGAAGCGAATGCCGTGAGGTGTTTCCTTCCTGTTTATTTTTGGAACACAACCTACGACCAACTTAGAGACGGAAGTAATGATACTTTCTGCAGGAACTGACCATCATTTTGCAGGACAATGCTCAAGCACGTACAGTGCAAGCTGTTACTCATTTGTTTGACTGATGGGGCTGCTAAGTGCTATACCGCCTACTGCACTCCCCTGACTTAAGCCTTCGAAAGTTCAACTCGATTTCTATCTATTTTGTAGTAGCAGTAAATAAATAGTTGCCACTGTTAAAGTTCCAAGCCCCGCATTTTCAGCCAGAGAAGTATTTTCTCCTCAGCCGTTGGAGAGCGTATGAAGCTCTATTACGATATAATGACGTAACTTCCATCTCCGTCGTTCAGACCGGTAGCATGTGGCAGAGCCGTCACGCTCGAACCGGATGTACCCTGGTGGCTGTGATGCTGGTAGTACAAAATCATTCATGAAAGTATAGAGGGTGGGTCTCGGGCCACACATGGTCAAATACCTGTTGTTATGGGTAGGAAAACTAAGTCTTTTTTAGGATAAATCCAGACAACAGGTTCCCCTGCCTAAAGAGTATCTCCAGCAGTTTAAAAAATACTAAAACACTCACTCACAAAAGAGATTTTAACACTCCAAATATCACACATACAGATGTCACAAAGAAAAACAGACCATTGGAGTTCGCAGCTCGTGGTCGTGCGGTAGCGTTCTCGCTTCCCACGCCCGGGTTCCCGGGTTCGATTCCCGGCGGGGTCAGGGATTTTCTCTGCCTCGTGATGACTGGGTGTTGTGTGATGTCCTTAAGTTAGTTAGGTTTAAGTAGTTCTAAGTTCTAGGGGACTGATGACCATAGATGTTAAGTCCCATAGTGCTCAGAGCCATTTGAACCAAACCATTGGAAAGAGTAACATGGGGCATTTCACAGACTTAACAATCCTCCATGAAAACATGGAATCAATAAAAAATAAAAATACAACTTTTGGAAGTTGAGCTCCAATCTTTGAACTGCACAGTAGTTTGTGTTACTGAGCACTGGTGTAGAGACACAGAAGTTCAACATGTAATATTACCATTGTATGAAAGTGCAAACTCTTACTGCAGAACTGCTTCAAGGGATGGACGCTCATGCATTTATATCAGAAAAGGAACACAGTTCAAATCAACACATGACCTCAGTACAGTAAGTGAAGAAAAACACATTGAAATATCAGCTATTGAATTAACAGGGCTTGATATCACCAAGAAATTAATCATTTTGTGTGTGTATAGATCTCCCAGTGGTAGTATGGACACTTTTTTGAATAAATTAACAGAAGTTCCAGATAAAGTCTCAAGTACAAAGGTCAACATAATTCTGTGTGGGGACATTAACATCAACACTAGTATCATAAATGAATCCAGCAGCACCCTCATAAATATCCTTCAAAGTTTTTGAATGTCCCTATTGGTCAATAGTGCAACAAGGGTTACTACAATGACTGCATCAGTAATTAACCATGAGGTCACAAATATTGACAGGGAAAAATGTAATCTAGCTGTAAAAGATCTCGGACTATCAGACCATCTCCCTCAAATAACAACAGTAAAATCAGACATCGAATCATTCCCTAAACTACAAGCCTACGAATGACATCTATCAGAAATCAAAACAAAAGATTTTTCAAAAGAAGTAGCAAAACAAAGATGGGATGAAGTGTATAAGGTTCAAATGGTTCAAATGACTCTGAGCACTATGGGACTTAACATCTGAGGTCATCAGTCCCCTAGAACGTAGAACTACTTAAACCTAACTAACCTAAGGACATCACACACATCCATGGCCGAGGCAGGATTCGAACCTACGACCGTAGCTGTTGCGCGGTTCCAGACTGAAGCGCCTAGAACTGCTCGACCACAACGGTCGGCGAAGTGTATAAGGAAACCAACGTGAATATGAAATTCTCTAAATTCTCCACATTATTTAAATTGCACTTTGAAAAGGCATTTCCAAAAGTATGCATGTCTGTATCAACACCTACAAAAACAGATGGATAACAGCAGGTAGTAAGAAGTCCTCCCAAACACTTAAATTTCTCAGTTACATGAAAAAGAGTCGCAATGATCCAAATTCTTAAATTTCTATCATACATACGAAAAGATCTATACGAAGGTTCTGATTGCTGCAAAAAAGTCATTTAATGACAAAATAATATACAATGCAGAGAATAAAAGCAAAGCAGTCTGGGATGTTATAAAAAAGGAAACGGGGAGAGGCAAACAAACACAGAATAACATACTTCTAAGGGAGGGGGATAAAGTAATAAATAATCCACAACACTTAGAGAACTATATAAACGAGCATTTTTCAGGTATTCCAGAGAAGTTACAGCAAAAATTCCCCAAAACAAATATAACACCTGTAAATAATGTTGCACTAAGTACAATGATGTTACCTCCAACGGCAGAGAATGAAGTCAATAAGATTGTTCTAAAACTAAGGAATAAAAAGTCAGTACGCTTAGATGAAGTACCAATGTGCGTACTGAAACAATGCATAGGGATTATACAAGGCCCCTTAACAAATATAATAAATGAATCCTTCACATCAGGGACATTTCCAGAGCAGTTAAAACAGTCAAGAGTTGTACCTTTGCTTAAGAAAGGTAGTGCAGAAGACATAGAAAATTACCAGCCCATTTCCTTGATGTTACCATTCTCAAAAATAATATAAAAATTATGAAAGACAGATTAATGAATTACCTGAATAAATACAATCTTTTAAGCGAATCACAGTTTGGTTTCCGAAATAGCAAAAATACGGAGTCAGCCATAGTAGAATTTACAAAAGTTGTACTTGATGCTCTTGACAAAGATGAGTGTGTCAGAGGCATATTTTTGGATCTTTCTAAGGCTTTTGATACAGTCGACCACAAGATTCTATTAAATAAATTAGAAGCATTAGGAATAAGAGGGGTAACTAATGGCTGGTTTCGATCATACCTAGCAGATAGGGTACAAAGAGTAGAGATAACACATACATCAAATAGATTTAGTAAATCAAATACATTTAGTAAATCACTTATCAGAGCCAAAATACATTTATATAGGGATTCCACAAGGTAGCATATTAGGACCAATACTATTCCTGATATACATCAGTGACTTTCCCAGTAGTGTTACTCATGGTGAAAAAATTCTCTTCGCTGATGACAGCAATATTTCAGTCATTGAGAAAACAAGAGAACTCCTTGCAGAGAAAGCAAATGAAACTCTCAAGGAAGTTTACGATTGGTCAATAAGCAATAAAGTGACAGTGAACATACATGCAGTGTCTTTTAGTTACATATTATTCATATTTACACTCAATTCTTAGCTATGGCATTCTTTTTTGGGGAAGAAACGCACAAAATATGAACACAATTTTCAAACTCCAGAAAAGAGCCATAAGTATAATAACCAAAAATAGTAGTCGAGCTTATTATAAAGATCTGTTCAAAACACTGGGGATTTTAACTGCTCCATGTGAATACATTTACCAGTCAGTTGTACATATCAAAAATAACATTGGTAATTACTACACAAACAGCTCTGTCCATGACCATGGAACAAGAGCTAGACTCACTTACATTTACCAATAAAAATAAACATAAAACTCAAAACAGCGTTTTCTACCAAGGAATAAAACTGTACAAAAAGAGATTAAAGAAATTGCAAAAATACACTTATTTAAAAAGGCAGCTAAAAAGTACCTGTTATGCAATACATTTTATACATTGAAGGATTACTTAGACAATACAGAGTAGAGGTCTGGTTAAAAAAAGTTATACAAATAAATAATAATAATGATTATAAAACATCCAGCATTCCACATAACACCTTCACACTATGTTTTTTCCCTTATTTATTTCCTTTTCTAGAAAAACTTACCCCCAAGCTATGTATAGCACAATACTAATATCTCTTCCTCTTTCTGAGCTCAACACCTCGCTCATTATAGAGGGATGCTGACTCAGTTTTTCAAGATAGCAAATGGGAAATTGCGGTACAGAAAATGGCCCAGAGATCACCAGTGTGTGTGTGTGTGTGTGTGTGTGTGTGTGTGTGTGTGTAGTGAGTGAGGTGTTATGAAACAATGTGTGTATAGTGTGTGCAGTGACTGGTAGTGAGATATGAGTGAACAGTGTGGCGTTACATTATGTAATAAGTTATTTGTAAAAAAAAGTATAGTATACCAGGAGTAAATCTAATGATAGTCTCTAACTAGAAGTTTATAAGTACATGTGCATGCGAATTAGCTTATTTTAAATTGATATAAACTTCTAAATACTTTGATATGTCCAATATCCTCGTTAAAAGAGATCTACGGATGAATACAGCTACTTACTACTACTACTACTACTACTACTGCTGCTACTGCTACTTCATCGCCTAATTGGGCTGGCTTCGCGACGAGGACTTATTCCTAGTCAGCGGACTGTACACCAGTCCTCTCATTCTTCGCTTTCTCTTCAAATATTAGACTACGACAAAGCATTAAACAGTAAAAATCCCCGCAGTGTTCGTAGTATGTGACGCTATTGATGGTAATTCGTCCGAAGGATGGAAACGTCAAGTGTGGCGGACCGTTGGAGCGATTCGGGACGATTTGTGAATTTACCTGCAACAGGCTCCACCTTTCCCATTCCATTTCCATCGTAACACAGAAGCAACGTAACGACGTACGGCATTGTTGGTTCGGAGAAGCCAAGGGGTATGTTCAGGCGCCTAGTCGGAAAGAGTTTTCTTCCGCCGCGCACAATCGCCCCTTGTGTCACATGTATATTTCTTGTGCACAGGTGAGTGCCGACACTAGCCGGCTTCTCTCGAATAGCATGAAAGGGGCGAAGTACGGATCACCATCAACAGTGTCACGTACATTCACTTCATGAGACACTGCGGAGAGGTTCAAATGACTCTGAGCACTATGGGACTTAACATCCATGGTCATCAGTCCCCTAGAGCTTAGAACTACTTAAACCTAACTAACCTAAGGACATCACACAACACCCAGTGCGGAGAGGTTTGGAATGCAATCCAAGACATTGGCGTGAAGTCTGGTAGATCAGGGACTACACGCCACCACCTCTCCTGCCCTTAACGGTCAAATAATGGTAGTGAAAATTTCAC
This sequence comes from Schistocerca americana, assembly GCF_021461395.2. Taxonomy (NCBI): domain Eukaryota; kingdom Metazoa; phylum Arthropoda; class Insecta; order Orthoptera; family Acrididae; genus Schistocerca; species Schistocerca americana. Next base: position 868,202,207 of record NC_060130.1, read on the forward strand.
CCACGACTAGGATTCAAACCGGCTTACCTCCGGGTCGAGCACCACCACACAAGCGTGCGTTAGCGACCTCAGCTACGGAGGTGGGTCGTAGCACCTAAAAATAAAACCAATACACCACACAAGGTCCTATGATCGTAACCCCCATAATATAGACACGCACTCGAGAATTAGTAATTATTGGTTTGGAGGATACGGCAGATCCCCTTGGGTAGGATATTGTGAAGAACGCAATTTACGATATACCAGAATGTCACTACGCTCAGATTTGAGAACAAGGTTTTATTAGTCATAATGGAGGTCAGATGAGGTACGTGAAGTCTTTACTGGGAACATATTCATTCAAAGCTTTGACGTTTGATCCTTGGACGAGCTTAGGATTTTTCCTGTCACTTAACGCCACATTAACCTCGAGTAATGCTTGGTGTAAACCAAAAAAAATCCATTTTCAACCGTGGTTCGAATTCCACTGAAGCCTTAGGTCGTCCTTTGACCGCGGGATAAGGGAGTTTACAGCACAGAGAAATGCACGGCGTACTACTTACAAAAGGAATATGCGTTTTGAAACATCTCGATACTCAAACAAAAAATTTGGGGTGATTATCATTTCATTTTATTGCAATAGTCTCCTTGGATAGTACACATAAATTGTAACGTGTTGACCTTGTGACGTACCAAATGCTAGCCACTGGACTTTCGTTAATTCGCCGCGTCCTTTCAATAATGCCTCTGTGTATATTCATATCTGGCAACGTGTCAACCGCAATCCCTTCCCTACAATGGTTGCCACCACGCAGATATCTTAGTGCTGTTCGTCATGGACGGTTCGAGAACATGTTTCCACACAACAAGCAACTAATCATTTGGCATCTCCCTCCCCCCTTTTTTCCTCTTATACTTCCAATTTCGCTATAATTGTGATGCGTACTGTATACAAATATCGCAATTGGGCGTCCCTCTCAGCCGCTACTAACTTTTACAAGTCCTGTATAGAAATCCTACAGTTTGGCTCCTTGGCGCTCCTCCCAACTTCGTGCCCCAAACGGGGGCTTGTGTCGCTTGAGCTTTAAACCGGCCTGCCTGTTCCTTTAATAGTGAGTATATTTTTCAAAGTTGTTTATCTATCTATTGGGAACATTACTATCACTGTAGTCTGTGGTTACACTGGTCCCAGATTTAGCTGTTTCACTTGCTGCTCTTTCAGAAAGAGGTGGCACAGTGGCTAAGGCAAAGGACACGTATTTGGGAAGAGCAGTGTTTAAGTCTCTTTACAGTCATTGTGATTTACGTTTGACGTCATTTTCCTAGACATTTTCTGATGGTTGATCGAAAACGTTAATGTAACACCTTTATTCACATTTTGTTCCATGGTAGACTCTCCAAGATTATTTTTTATTGAGGTACTGATAGAATGTTAATTTGTACCGAATTCTAATGTGCTGTCATACGATGCCCATGAAGGAAGAAATGTTGAACCCTTGGACATTTAGTGAGAATTCTTGAGAGACGACATTTTCGGATGTAATGGGTATAAGGGCAGATATTTTTATATGTGACACAACATGTACACACATCAATGTGCTGGTTGTTTTTTCTCTGTGTCACACAGTCTTCCCGCAAAAACGTTACAGACCTAACGACCTGATGTTTTTTGAATGGTCGTAATTGCACTACTAAGTGGGCTATGCCTGTCCGTATAGACTAACCGTTCTGTGTCACGCGTCCATACTTCAACACCTGATTTACTGCCCAGAGGAAAATAAGCATTAATGGCGTGTTCTTGCCATACGTACTTGGAGCTACTACCTAACCTAAAAACATATGACTTGTAACAGCTATAATTATTAATATTTGTGTTTACTGACACCACTGTTGGTCAGTTTCGGCTCCAGAGCCATTTTAAAGTGAACAATCAATGAACACATGTCATATGACGGCCAAACAGCAACCAGGGCATCTAATATTTCACTGTATCATACAATCAGCAAACTTGTAAGCATGAGTGGTGCAAAACTGAAGACTGTACGGGTACGTTTTCTGGTTCTGAGCCGCGCGGGATTAGCCGAGCGGTCTCGGGCGTTGCAGCCGTGGACTGTGCGGCTGGTCCCGGCGGAGGTTCGAGTCCTCCCTCGGGCATTGGTGTGTGTGTTTGTCCTTAGGATAATGTAGGTTAAGTAGTGTGTAAGCTTAGGGACTGATGCCCTTAGCAGTTAAGTCCCATAAGATTTCACACGCATTTTTGAACTAGTTCTGACGAACAAATCTTGTTTGCCAGCATGAATGAGAACTCTAGAATTATAGGTACGTCAATTAAAACTTTAGATTTATTATTTTTGGTCCGCAGCTCGTGGTCGTGCGGTAGCGTTCTCACTTCCCACGCTCGGGTTCCCGGGTTCGATTCCCGGCGGGGTCAGGGATTTTCTCTGCCTCGTGATGACTGGGTGTTGTGTGATGTCCTTAGGTTAGTTAGCTTTAAGTTGTTCTAAGTTCTAGGGGACTGATGACCATAGATGTTAAGTCCCATAGTGCTCAGAGCCATTTGAACAATTTTTTTTTATTATTTTTGTATATAATGAAGACAAGAAATTTGTTTAAATAGTATGTTATTTTCTGTGTGTATGGTTTATACCTGTTTAGAAGTGACATGACCATGTCATTGTACAAAATGATCAAAGGACAAATAAGTATTATTGTTATTGTTATTAATATAGAGTCTCCGCGGAAATACTGTCTTCTTTCACGAATTTTCAATAGACTGTGAAACCAAACCGGAAAAAACTGATTAAATGATTGTGACATTTGGGAACGGACAGTCCGCAAGGTACTGGCAGTGTTGCGCAACGTTCAGGCCAAGGCCAGCTACTTCCACTGACCCCAGGCAGCGGACAACTTGTTGAGTTCTTCCCAAGGACAACTTCCATGTTACAATTTAACAAACTAACTGCAGATGTGGATAAAGTTTCACGAATCTAATTTCTAGGATGAAACCAATTTTATGTTCCATAATGAAATTTACCAGGAAGCTCCTCATTTGTGGCTTATGTATTTGCGAACTAATTGCTACAGCGGAATAGTCCATACGAGCATCTCGCCTACGGGTGTATGGCGCCTCTCCAAACCATGCATTGCTTATTATGTATTAACGGTGTTTTGGCGTTTAGTCACATAGTTTCAGAGTAAACGACCTCGCTGGCTGTTGTGTCACAAATTCGACTAATGACAAGAGAAGCTCATGCAAAAAAAGAAAAAACAAAAAAAAGAGGATATTGCATATGCTGTTTTCAGCTGGCTATCATGCCAGCTTATTTCATACGTCATCCACTGAGGTTACTGGTATAGCCTTTATAAGGTAAATATCGGGGGATTGTAATGATCGTAGGTACCAAAGGATCTAGTGTTCTTTTTACTGATCTTTGTAAAAAGTTCTTAATTTTGTAAGAACATAACGAGCGAGGATGGGCTGTCTTAACATATCGTGATTTATATACAAGACTAGATAATCTTCAATCTAGGGTTGCTTTTTTGTGACAGTCACAAGCTGTTACAACAGAAGACTATTCAACTGTATACGGTTCTGTTTAGTAATTCAAAGGATGTTTTGCAGCGCTCTCAACGGAATTTATGACGGATGCAGCATACAACTAAATGAAGTGAAAGCACAACCTCAAAAATATCTTTAATATCTGTCTATAAAAAATACTGCTTACGGATTCTTCGTGTTGTTAAGTCGGTACCCATGGACTTCACATATTCAGTACTCTAGAAACTTAACAAAATGTACTGCTTTTGGCAATAAAAATTGTACTCTATAGAAGAATCCGAAATACGAGTCCAGAAATAGTGAGGATAGCATACTGTGTTTGCTATTTGCGTCCATCAGTAAAGGCGAATTGAGGTGATTAGATTACGTTAGTTGGAATATGATCTGAAATATGGTGTGCTGTCGACGTATGTGTGATTCTGAAGTGTTTTCACTGTGTAAAATTACACACAAATTTCCATTTGCCACAGGAGACAGACGTTGTAGAAACGTTTTAAACCATATCAATGTCCAGAATAGGTGTGAATGTAGATTTTCCCGGAGTACACTACAAACGAAAGGCCCTCGGGTTTCCAGCCTGGTGGAAATGTTGAGATACCGCGATTAGCGTTTTGGTACAGATTTAGCGGATACAACAGCTTCAGTTCATCAGATGATGCTACTTTCAAGCCCTTGGTAAGTGGATCAGGGTAGAAAGCAACGATGTTCATACGAGATTCACTCCAAAAGAAATGCACACTATTTTTGTAAAAATACAGTTTTCATTCTGCATGTGTGAAAGTTTTACAGTGTGTAGATACATCCTTCCCGCTTGTTTTCAAACTTAGTTCAACCTTTTCCCGTGAGTGGCACCATCACAGCATGTCTTCAAGATGGTTGCTACACTTGACGTTCGATAGAAGCAACGTGCTGTCATAGAATTTCTGTGCTGTGAAAACGAGACAATGGGAAACATGCTCAAGAGGTTGAAAAAGGTGTATGGAGATGCTGCTGTCGATCGCAGTACAGTTAGTCGGTGGGCAAGCAGGTTACATGATGAAAGCGGGCACGGCAATATTGAGGATTGCCCTCGCAGCAGCAGGCCCTAGTACTGCACACACTCGAGACAATGTGCAGAGAGTTAACGAATTGGTGGCCGCTGACAGACGCATCACAGTGAACGAATTGTCACGCTACGTTGGGATAGGGGAAGGAAGTGTTTGCAGAATACTGAAAGTGTTGGCGTTACAAAAGGTTTGTCCCAGGTGGGTTCCCAGGATGTTGACAGTGGCTCACTAAGAAACAAGAAAAACGGTATGCAGCGAACTTTTGGAACAGTACGAGAATGGTGGAGATGAATTTCTTGGAAGAATTGTGACAGGTGATGAAAAAGGGCTCCATCATTTTTCACCAGAGACGAAGAGGCATCAATGGAGTGGCATAATGCAAATTCACCCAAGAAAAAAAAAATTCAAAACCACACCATCTGCTGGAAAAGTTATGCCTTTGGTGTTTTTCGATTCCGAATGACTCTTGCATGGGACATCATGCCAAGTGGAACAACCATAAAGTCTGATGCATATGTGACGACACTGAAGAAACTTCAAGCATGACTAAGTCATGTGAGACCACATCGGCAAAAGCAGGATGTTTTGCTGTTGCACGACAATGCACGGCCACATGTCAGTCAAAAAACCATGGAAGCGATCACAAAACTCGGATGGACAACACTGAAACACCCGCTTTACAGTCCTGACCTGGCTCCATGTGACTATCATCTCTTTGGGAAACTGAAAGACTCTCTTCGTGGAACAAGGTTTGAAGATGATGACTCCCTTGTGCAAGCTGCCAAACAGTGGCTCCAACAGGTTGGTCCAGAATTTTACCGTGCGGATAAACAGGCGCTGGTTCCAAGATGGCGTAAGGTAGTTGAGAGGGATGGAAATTATGTGAAAAAATGAAAATATTGTTCCTAAAGGATGTATCTACACAGGGTAAAACTTTCAAACATGTAGAATAAAAGATGGATTTAAAAAAATAGTGTGTATTTCTTTTGGAGTGATCCTCGTACAATTTCTGTAGACTACGAGAAGATAGTTTGCGAGTTTTGTGTTGTCGTTCGATTACATCCCAGGTGTAGTCGATAAGGTTGATACCTTGTCGTTGAGGACATCTACTGGAATACATTATGATGCTCCTCAAATAAGTGCATAACGATTCTGTCTGTATGGCATGAAAATTTATCCTAATGGAAACTGCTATGTGTGACTGGAAGGCATCGGCCACGACTAGATGCAAGTTGTATTCAGTACGACTACCGTGGTCCACAGCTTTCCCGTAGTTTTTTGTAACAGCCACAGTTTACAGTGAGGCCAACATGAATAGTCGATATAGCAAAAGGCTGCCACCACCGACTTGTGTACATCTCGTAGTGCATGCACCCGGAAAACTACTCGTGGAGACGGTATACAACCATGGACGTTATGCAACAGCAAAGGTGGAGATAGCAGTCCGTTATTGCTAGCCTTATTCCTAACATTCCGTCTGTTACACTTGGCACCAAGATGGGCCTAAATGCTGAGTACCCCAGGAGTTGAGTCTTTGGTGGATGGATCGGGGTTTTGCTGAACCCTGGATTAACGAACTGAGGGTTGTTCAGCGTCGCCAGATGTATACCACCGTAAGCTCAGCGACTACTGATTCACTTTGCAGTACGGGATGGGGCTTTTTATTGGTGGGAGGACTAGAATAGGGTGCACTCAGCCTTGTGGGACTGAATGAGGAACGACTTGTGAAATAGTGGCTCTGAGATCTGGAAATCTAGTAGCGGCCAGGAGAGCTGTATACTGATGGCATGCACTTCTCCAGTGTAGTGACCAAAGTCATGGGATATCTCCTAACATGGTGTCGGAGCTCCTTTTTCCCGGTGTAGTGCAGTAAGCCGACGTAGCGTGAACTCACGAAGTCGTTGGAGGTCTCCTGGAGAAATTGAATCATGGTGCCTCTATAGCCGACCATAACTGCGAAAGTGTTGCCGGTGCAGGATTTTCTGCACGAAGTGACCTCTCGATTATGTCCCACAAATGTTCGATGGGATTCATATCGGGCGATGTGGCTGGCCAAATCATTCACTCAACTTGACCGGAATGTTTCTGAAACCAATCGTGAATAATTGTGGCCCAGTCACGTGGCGCATTGTCATCCATAAAAATTCCGTCGTTGTTTGGGAACATGAAGTCCATGAATGGCAGCAAATGGTCTTCAAGTAGCAGATCATAACCATTTTCAGTGAATAATCGGTTCACTTGGACCAGAGGACCCAGTCCATTCTACATAAACACAGCCCACACCATTATGGAGCCTCCATCAGGTTGCACAGAGCCTTGTTGACAGCTTGGGTCCATGACTTCGCGGTGTCTGCGCCACACTCGAACCCTACCACCAGCTCATAACAACTGAAATCAGGAGTCATCTAACCAGGGCTCGGTTTTCTAGTCGTCTAGGATTCAACCGATATGGTCGCGGACCCAGGAGAGGCACTGAAGGCGATGTCGTGCCGTTAGCAATGGCATTTGCGTCGTCGTCTGCTGCCATAGCCCATTAACGTCAAATTTCGCCGCACTGTGCTAATGGATACGTTTGTCTTACCTCCCACATTGATTTCCGCGGCTGTTTCACGCAGTATTGCTTGTCTATTAGCACTGACAACTCTAAGCAAACGCCGCTGCTCTCGGTCGTTTAAGTGAAGGGCGTCGGCCACTGTGTTAGGAGTGTTGAGAGGTAATGCCTGAAATTTGCTATTCTCGGCACACTCTTGACACTGTGGATATCAGAGTACTGAATTCCAAAATGGAATGTCTCATGTGTCTAGCTGTAATTAGCATTCCGCGTTCGAAGTCTGTTAATTCCCGTCGTGCGGCCATAATCACGTCGGAATCTTTTTCACGTGAATCACCTTAGTACAAATGACAGTTCCAGCAATGCACTGCCCTTTCATACCTTGAATACGCATTACTATCGCCATCTGCATATGAGCATATCGCTGTCCCATGACTTTTGTCACCTCAGTGTACACTGCACCCGAATAACGCGATCTGGCAGAGGAAGACATTGCGGCCGGTCACCATCGTGTGTTCCTCTGGGCCCCATTGCGGAGTTTAGCATTTTTCAGTGTAATTACTGAACAGAACACGTATTATTTGTTTTATTTTGACCGGTTCCACTCATCAGACATGACCATCCTCCGATATTCATTGCCCCAGTGGCAGCAAATTGCAAATTAAACACACCACTATGGAAGCGATAGCGATTCGAGAGGCCCTCATATTTGAGAATGGCTCTGAGCACCATGGGACTTAATATCTGAGGTCATCAGTCCCCTAGAACTTAAAACTACTTAAACCTAACTAATCTAAGGACATCACACACATCCATGCCCGAGGCAGGATTCGAAACTGCGACCGTAGCGGTCACGCAGTTCCAGACTGAAGTGCCCTCATATTTGATTATCATGCGGGGCTCCATTACCTGCTGACAGTATCAGACTCAAAAATCATATTTCAATCTACTGAAAACTCAAAATGGAACAGCAAAACTAATATTCAAATATAGAAAAGTATACGAGAATCGCTGCTATAAACGAAGAAATATGAGAATCTCTTTTGCATAGACTCCATGTCTTGCAGGATTGATTTGCAAATCTACCAGTTGCTGATGGAGGCCAGTGTTTCTGGCCCTGTGATGAACGTCAGACTACCACCTAGCGATTTCAAGCTATGGATGTGTATATCTGGGCGAGGGAGAATGGGCAAAGTATTGTCGACTTTTAGTCTGCCATACAAGTCAATAATTAGCAACTCCTCCTGGCTTCGAAAAATTCAGGCGAGCAGGAAATTGATAACTATGCAGGTGCAAATGGATACCAACCGTAGTTCGATTCCTTCCCAATTACATCGGATAGACGTCAATGATAAACATTTCTGGTTCTGTCTGAAGACGGAAGAAGAAGACATAAGTATTTGAACACGGGGGACACAATTCCAAAGTACCGTTATCCAAGACGGCGGGGATGACGTCATCCAAAATGGCGGCCGTGACGTCATCCAAGATGACAGATTTTGGCGGGAAGTTAAAATTTTGGCGGGAAAGTACCACGCCCCCCTCCCCCAGAAAAATGGCGGGAAGTTTGAATTCCAACATGATAATGCCTCACACCTAGAAATATGGCGGGAAAAATGGACTTGTCTTTATTATTTAACTGGTTTCAAGCATGTGTGTTCCCCACGGGGTCTGGACTCCAACTGACGTAGTTCATATCGTCGCCACCAGAGAGTGCCACTGTGACATCATTGAAGATGGTTGATTTTGGTGGGAAGATGCGACACTTGGGCTACCTCCACTAACTTAACCCCCTCCCCCACCCTCCAGAAAATGGCGGGAAGTTCAAATTCCAGTACGATAATGGCGAGAAAAACGGACTTGTCTTTATTATTTAACCAATTTCAAGCAAGTGTGTTCGCCACTGGGTCTGGACTCCACCTGGCTTAGTTCATATCGGTGCCACCAGAGGGCGCTCTCCTGACGTCAGCTGATGATGCAAGTACAGTTATTCAAGATGGCTGCACCCAGTGTATCGACCATGTGACTTGATACACAGAGAACGCTGTCTTGATGTCAGCTGATGACGCGAGTACCGTTATCCAAGATGGCGACAATTTTTTTTTCTCCACTCAGATGACCGGAATCGGTGGTACACATTCATATAGGCAAGAAAAGGGGATTACTATAGTTTCAACTACCTAGTTTCAACTACCTGTCAAGGTAATCCGAGTACCAACTTTCCAAAACCGAAATACATGCCCTTGGATCAATGCATATAGGAAATGTGTCCATGTACTCGAGGGGCGGGCAGTCGCCTTCCCTCCCACGAACACCTTGCACACAAAATAGTGCAATTGGGCTAGGATCTAAGCAGAGTGTATGACCGGAAATCACGTGACCGGAAGTGCAATCATTTCGGATTTGTAGAGTATAAAAGGATGCAAGTTGGCTGCATCTAATCAGTCTTCTGGGGTAGATAAATGTGTCAACATGGATTCCTCCAAAGTGCTTAACATGCCTCAACTATTAGGGAGGAGGACGAGACCAACTTGGATGACGTCACGGCCGCCATCATGGATGAAGACATCGCCGCCATCTTGGATAACGGTACTTTGGAATGGTGTCCCCCTTCTTTCAATACTGACATAAACAGTTACTGTCTTCCTGTAGTTGCTTCGAAGAACAGTAAAGCCTTTACTGCAAAACCAGGTGAAACTAAAGGTTTCTTCCAATATGCCCTTCTGTTTCACGCCATGACGAAGATCTTCAAATATACATTGGCCTTTCGTGTTTTATACGAAATAATAACACTTGTATATGAAATTTGGTATTCGATTTGTGGTAGCATAATAAGTCTACTTCCAAGTGTATACTTACTAAATCCTACTGATGTTCATTTTACGTTCTAGTTTGTCTATAGTTGATATCTCACGATTCCTTAGCTTGAACCTACGTGAAAAGTATAAATATAATTTAAAATCATTGTTAAAGCTATTTACATCGTGATATCTTTGTATATACGACTTTGCATTTGTACAAAACTGTTGGCAGTGTGTTAAAATAAACCCACAGAAGGAAAACGCCCGGCACCGTCGTCAGCACAAAGGTATGCTGCCACTAGTGCGGCAATGAATATCTGAGGATGCTCGCTTAGTACGACTGCAGCCAGTCACAATGAATAAAATAATACGCGACTTGTGGCTGTATTATGTACATTAATAACAACGGTCGTTGTGTCTCCTGCGTTTGCTTTCGTTTCTCGTTTCGACTTTGCCCGATTACTTCACAACCGGTTTCATCCTCCTCAAGGTGCGAACTTACAGTCCTAAACCCATGCCTTCTTCCAAATTTCAGCGCTATGTAAACACCACCATCGTACATAAGGCATAATATGTTACTACTGGAATATGCGGTCAAGCCACACGTGAGGAAGGAACTTCATTACATCAGCAAACAAGGGTACACGCTTTGGGTAACCACTCAGTCCCGAGACGAGAGACGCCACGGAAGCACAGATATCCAGCAATGACTCTCTTGGCCGCACATGTTAACTACTGTAAAAAGTTCGAAACCACTGCCTTATGTATTCTAGTAGATATGATAGCAATCACTTAAGTTTTGCATAGTGAACAGTAACCCACTAAATAAGTCATCAGTAACTGCCTATGCATTTCAACGCAGCCTACAGTGAGGGTGCTGACCCAAATGAAAATGGAAGTGCCCTCTGAACCACTCTATATAGACTTTCAAAGAGAATTCAGTAAGATCCAGAGCATAACACAAGGGAGTTTACGAAGACTCATGGCCAGTTTCAGAGATGGGAGGGCGCCAACATCAAATTGGACACCTAGACCAGGGAAGTTCAGTAGTACTCACACCCGATTCTTGAGAAGGGATGTCGTCCAATATCGACGTCACAATCTGCGCTAAAGGTAATTTAGGAAGGTTCACAGCTAGTTTCCGAGATGAGGTACCATCATTATCAAAGCCAAGGTCACGTCAAAAGCGTCCAGTTGAGGACAGACAGCGTAGACTGTTCTTAGGCACCAGGAAAATAGTTGCAGATTTCAGGAACGTGCAGTCCTCATCCCTTGGCTGTTCTGTAAACAACAGATCCTGAGGTCTAAAAACAAGTCCAAACTCTACAGTATTCTCTAGAAGAAAACTCGCTCAGCCGCGCGGGATTAGCCGAGCTGTCTCAGGCGCTGCAGTCATGAACTGTGCGGTTGGTCCCGGCGGAGGTTCGAGTCCTCCCTCGGGCATGGGTGTGTGTGATTGTCCTTAGGATAATTTAGATTAAATAGTGTGGAAGCTTAGGGACTGATGACATTAGCAGTTAAGCCCCATAAGATTTCACACACATTTGCACACTTTTTGAATACTCGCTCACTTCCCAATCACAGTAATTACGACCGTTAGACATGACCTGCTCATCGCGAAGTTCATGTCGTCTCCCTCTATTTTTGCTGTTCAGAAGAGCCCAAGCTGTTCTTTGAAAAAAAAAAAAAAAAAAAAAAAAGGCAAAAGAGTCACAGGTTATAAAGCTAATTTCGTATTTTGTAACCAGAAAATTTCTCACATTCTAAAGCCAATCATATTTGCTACATCCTTCGCTTCTGTTGACAAAAAGACATGCGAGAAGAAAAAGTTTTGAAGGCAAATCATATCACCACAGTCTTGAATAACACGTGCAGCTGCGAGTGTTCGAACAACGGTGGTCTCCAGCTAAAATCAGTAGTCTCTACCGCTCTCCTACAGTGCTGACGGACGTTGATTCAACAATCCTCAATTTAACAGCTGATCAGCCATAAAAAGAACAACAAAGCAAGCAACCCACGAATACAATGGCACTATCATCTCCTACAACAGAACACAAAAAGAATCTATCAGACAATTCTTCAGTGGTTTGAATAGGGTCAGAATAATGTGACATATCATTTCTTGTACGTGCATGCGATCTTTGACTGTTATCGAGGGAAGGTGGCTTTCTTCATCCTGGAGCTGATGAGCTGGTCTTTCCCTAATCCTCCTAAATGGGTTACGGCAGGATAGCACATGTATGACTTACTGGGAGAGTCTTTCCTATTGATGGCCAGTGCTTCCAACATCCATTACAGAAGAAATTCTTAAAATCCTGTAAGAAAGCAGTATCTTAAGGAAGTACTGTGAACAGGAGGAGGAACTGGTCAATGAGAACGCCTAAATTATGGTCCTAATTCTGATTGGGTGGAATGCCTAAAGGTTAAATAATGTTGTAGTGCGTTTTGGAGACCCACGAAATTGACGGAGTCGGCCGGCAGCCATTTTGTGGTTGAGGAAGTGAGTCATGGGCCCTACGGGGCGGACTTTGTTTTTAAAGTGGTTAATATTTTGGAAATCCACAGTTAGTCATCCATCCTTCGTGATCAGTGCAGTTACTTCTCCCGTATGGAAAGCCTACAGAGCATTCAGTGGTGCGTTTGTGTGCACGAGCGTGGAATTCCCCGTTGCTGTTTCTCTCTTTCTCTCGGCGAGTATTTGAGATTAGTAGGCGAGAAATTGTTCGGTAACAAGAGAGACCTCAGAGCAGTGCGTGGAGCCATTAGCTATCTGGAGATGGTGTTGCAAAAATTGACAGACTTGGCAAATGTTATCTAATACCAACAAAATTAATTTGTTTCCATTCAGATTTGAAAGCTATTTTTCTGTCACTCTTCCTCTATTGAACTTTGAACTGTATTCGTGTTTTGTTACTCTGGTTACCATCAGTGACAGTTGCTATAACCATTTGGAGGCGGTGCATTGATCTTTTAGAAATGAAAACACTGCTGGGAAAAAATTAGTACATTATTTTAGAGGCTTCCAATTCGCTCAAGATTAATTGTTACAACAGTGCATATGGAGTACATGACATGATTACATGTAGAGATCAAAAGCACAAGCGGTTCTGAGGTACACTCCTGTTAGTACGCGGTGTAGCCTCCACGAGCGGCAATGCAGACTCTGACTCTGGCATCCCGTCGATTGTACAGAAGGCGAATACTGTCCTGGGATACATTATGCCACTCCTATTCGACCTGTTCACGTAGTTCTGTAAGAGTTGTTGACTGACAAGTCGCATGAGTCACTTCTCAACCCATCATAGCCTACACGTGCTCGATTGGAGAAAATTACAGAGATCACGCTGGCAGGGAATTTGCTGCACGTCTTGCAGAGCACACTGAGTTTCACAGGCAGTGTGTGGGCGAGCATTATTCTGTTGGCACAACACATCTTTCTCCTATTGCAGGAACAGCAAAAGAACAGGCCTAACAACATTCTGGACATACCGAGCACTGGTTAACGTCCTCTCCAGAAACACCAAAGGTCAACGAGAGTTGTAGCTTATCACACACCAGACCATAAGGACTGGGACGGGGCCAAGAAACATCAAAAATCAACGAAAGTTGTAGTTTATCACACGCCAGCCCATAAGGACTGGGACGGGGTCAATAAACATCAAAGGTCAACGAGAGTTGTAGCTTATCACACGCCAGATAATAAGGACTGGGATGGGGCCAAGAAACATCAAAGGTCAACGAAAGTTGTAGCTTATCACACGCCAGACCATAAGGACTGGGACGGGGCCAAAAAAAAATCAAAGGTCAACGAGAGTTGTAGCTTATCACACGCCAGACCATAAGGACTGGGACGGGGTCAAGAAACATCAAAGGTCAACGAGAGTTGTGGCTTATCACACGCCAGACCATAAGGACTGGGACGGGGCCAGTGTGTCTTGAATAAATTAGCCCTATGAGATCTACTTTCATTGCTGAAGACCATGACGCGTCATTCCATCTTCTAATTGGTCCTCTAACGTCACCAGTCGAGCCATACACGTCGATGCTGTGGCGTGAGTGGAAGACAGGCAAGAGGTGTGTGTGCTCCTAGTCCCACTGCTAATAAATGGTTCACAATAGTTCATGTTGACACGTCTGGGCTCTCAAGCCCTCTTATTTGTGCTGTGGTAGCTGTACGATCTGCCACTACTGCCCTTATAATACGATTATCCAGGCGGGTATCAGTGCTGCATAGACGTCCAGAACTTCTTTAAGGATGTGGGAATGTTCACGTGACCAATGATACGAGCATCGTTACACAGCTGACGCTGCACAAAAATGGCTCTGAGCACTATGCGACTTAACTTCCGAGGTCATCAGTCGCCTAGAACTTAGAACTAATTAAACCTAACTAACCTAAGGACATCACACACATCCATGATCGAAGCAGGATTCGAACCTGCGGCCGTAGCGGTCGCTCGGTTCCAGACTGCAGCGCCTAGAAACGCACGGCCACTCCGGCCGGCGACGCCGCACATCCAACTCGTGTGGCAGTTCTCTGAAAGGACTATCCTGTCAATTTGATCCCTTTCAGACTCGCTCGGTTGGCTGTAGGAAGCACGAGTGCGTCTCTATGGCATGGTTGCCTGCTTGCTTCATACGTTTGCACCACACTGAGCCTTCTGGCTATGAGCATTCCCTATTAAAGACTAGACACAGATGGCGCTTTGGTAGCTATGCCACTATGCTATATGTTGGCGGACGACGCTGAAACACTTATCAGCACATGTACTATCCCAGACGTGGCATGTGCCATCATAGAATCAAAATCTACGTCGTGTTTCCAGGTGTACTAATTTTTTACAGCGGTGTGTGTACTGTCACATTGAAACCACAATCAAGTTCAAATCCGTAAGCAAGTTGTCAATGAAGTACGATATTTACAACTGAAACTACAGCACCCTGGATCTGGATCTTGTCAGTGGTCCTCTGTACGGTCATACTGGTGGATCCTCACGTTCTGATCGTGTTGGTACATTCTCTGCATTACGATGACGCACAATTTTAAGACATCGTTGAGTTTGTTTGGAAGTGTCTTAGCGGCCAATGCTTGTCGGCGACAGGGCGCCGTCTATGCATACGCCGATCACCTTTTACCATGACAATTCATGGCTCTAAAAATGGTTCAAATGGCTTTAAGTACTATGGGGCTTAACATCTGAGGTCATCAGTCCCATAGACTTAGAACTACTTAAACGTAACTAACCTAAGGACATGACACACATCCATGCCCGAGGCTGGATTCGAACCTGCGACCGTAGCAGCAGCGCGGTTCCGAACTGAAGCGCCTAGAACCGCTCGGTCACAGCGGCCGGCTTGACAATTCATATTTGGAAAACAATTCAGATATCGCTGTCATTAAATGAATTGCTTTTCAAGTAGTCGTTAGATCCGTAGAAAATAGCATATCGTTTTTAATTGTTTCATATTGTACGTATCGAAAGAAAACTAACAATCGACAACAATTTGCAGCATCCGTACTATCATCTAATTATATTGCGAAAAATTTTGATTCTTTCACGGTCTGCACTATCTGATTTGTAATATCTTTGGCCGGCTTGGGTGGCCGAGCGGTTCTAGGCGCTACAGTCTGGAACTGGGCGACCGTTACGGTCGCAGATTCGAATCCTGCCTCGGGCATGGATCTGTGTGATGTCCTTAGGTTAGTTAGGTTTAAGTAGTTCTAAGTTCTAGGGGACTGATGACCTCAGAAGTTAAGTCCCATAGTGCTCAGAGCCATTTGAACCATTTGAATTTTTTTTGTAATATCTTCGGCCATATCATCAGTCCGACGTTTCACAGTGTTGTCAGCAAATGGTATTTGTGAAAGTTTCTTTTTAATTATTCATTCAAGAACAATATTAGCTGCTTTCAGCAAACAGAGTTTGACGAGTGTTTCTCCGACTAAATGACTTTTCTTAGCCTTTGCGATGAGTAGTGATAATTCATAGGAACCTAGGATCTCTTTTTCAGAAGGCTGAGCAACAGATCCAGTACTATCCAACTTAACACGTTTCAATCTCACACATTTTGCAGAAAAAACTCCATCGCTTTACCCTTTAAAGGGCTGTTCTTAGTCCACGAATGCCGTTCGAGACGAGAAGGTCTCATAGCGTCACTGCTCAATACTTCACAACTAATAACACGTTGTGGCTGGTCGACACCATTATTTTGTACACCAACAAAACCGTATTTAATGTAATCATCACTGTATTTGCATTTCTTTGGCAAACTCATGACGAAGTAAAGAAAAAAAAATGCTTTACAAGCCGACATTTCACTTTCACATCAAAAGTACGCACAACTAAACTGCTTGTTTGATCGATACTGTCTGAACAACTCAGTCCAACTAAGACTCGAACGCCAATCCTGCTTAGAAACAAAACCACGACTTGCGCCACTCACTATATCGTTGAAGCTGTGAAAAATTCTACACAGAAGACAGCTGGCACGAAGTGTTACAAATCTGGACGACGTGCGACGATCGGCCAAGTTTTCGCACGTCTGCTGAACTCGTACGTTATGATTTCCAGTGGTCAGATTGGCTACGACCAGTTACTGCGCTTATATTCAGGCTAATGACCTACGACTAAAATGAATCTCAGAGTACACAGAAAATACTGGGTACCCAGTAGACAGTTCATTGTAAGCACGAGGGTCACTCCAAAAGAAATGCACACTAATTTTTTTTAAATCCATCTTTTATTCTACATGTTTGAAAGTTTTAAAGTGTGTAGATACATCCTTTAGGAACAATATTTTCATTTCTTCACATAATTTCCATCCCTCTCAACTGCCTTCCGCCATCTTGGAACCAGTGCCTATACACCGCACGGTAAAATTCTGGACCAACCTCTTGGAGCCACTGTTTGGCAGCGTGCACAAGGGAGTCATCATCTTCAAACCTTGTTCCACGAAGAGAGTCTTTCAGTTTCCCAAAGAGATGATAGTCATATGGAGCCAAATGGTTCAAATGGCTCTGAGCACTATGGGACTTAACTGCTGAGGATTCGAACGTGCGACCGTAGCGGTCACACGGTTCCAGACTGTAACGCCTAGAACCACTCGGCCACGCTGGCCAGCTCACATGGAGCCAGGTCAGGACTGTAAGGCAGGTGTTTCAGTGTTGTCCATCCGAGTTTTGTGATCGCTTCCATGGTTTTTTGACTGACATGTGGCCGTGCATTGTCGTGCAACAGCAAAACAACCTGCTTTTGCCGATGTGGTCGCACATGACTCAGTCGAGCTTGATGTTTCTTCAGTGTCGTCACATATGCATCAGAATTTATGGTGGTTCCACTTGGCATGATGTCCCATGCAAGAGTCCTTCGAAATTGAAAAACACTGTAGCCATAACTTTTCCAGCAGAAGGTACGGTTTTGAATTTTTTTTCTTGGGTGAATTTGCATTATGCCACTCCATTGATTGCCTCTTCGTCTCTGGTGAAAAATGATAGAGCCATGTTTCATCACCTGTCACAATTCTTCCAAGAAATTCATCTCCACCATTCTCATACTGTTCCAAAAGTTCGCTGCATACCGTTTTTGTTTTTTCTTTGTGAGCCACTGTCAACATCCTGGGAACCCACCTGGCACAAACGTGTTTTAACACCAACACTTTCAGTATTCTCCAAACACTTCCTTCCCCTATCCCAACGTAGCGTGACAATTCGTTCACTGTGATGCATCTGTCAGCAGTCACCAATTTTTTAACTCTCTGCACATTGTCTGGAGTGTGTGCAGTACGAGGCCTGCTGCTGTGAGGACAATCCTCAATATTGTCGTGCCCGCTTTCATCATGTAACCTGCTTGCCCACTGACTAACTGTACTGCGATCGACAGCAGCATCTCCATACACCTTTTTCAACCTCTTGTGGATGTTTCCCACTGTCTCGTTTTCACAGCACAGGAATTCTATGACAGCACGTTGCTTCTGACGAACGTCATGTGTAGCAGCCATCTTGAAGACCTACTGTGACGGCGCCACTCACGGAAACAGGTTGAACTAAGTTTGAAAACAAGCGGGAAGGATGTATCTACACAATGTATAACTTTCACATATGCAGAATGAAAACTGCATTTTTACAAAAATAGTGTGAATTTCTTTTGGAGTGACCCTCGTACTAACACATTTGTCTTGGTTAAACAGCTACTTTTTAATAACTTAATGCGTTGGTACCACTCGCCCCAGCCGCGCCCCATTTTATACGACCTCACGCCTCCCTTGGGGGTGGGGGTGGGGGGCGTGCCCACAATTTGAAAACCAATGCTCTACAGGATGTCCACATGTTGCCTTGGCGTGGTCGATCACCGGAGCTGTCTCCAATCGAGCACATATGAGACACCATCGGACGTCAACAACAGCGTCATCGACAAACGGCATCAACCGTCCCTGTATTGACCAAGTTCAACGTGCATAGAACTCCATTCCACAAACTGACATCCGGCACCTGTACAACACAATGCCTACACGTTTTCATGCTTGTATTCAACATTCTGGTGGTTACACCGGTTATTAATGTACCAGCATTACACATTTGCAATCGCTTATCTCGCGCTTATTTTAACCTGTGATATTGCAATGTTAATCACTCAAATACGTTACCTAGACAAATGTAATTTCAAAATTTCATCACTCTACATTAATTTTTTTGGTGTTGCGATTTTTTTCCGTCACTGTATGAATGGAAGGTGGTCATGCTTTCGAATGCTTACAGAAAATGTAATGACGTCGTTATTTTATGGCAATTCAGCAGTGCCCCAGTTCGACACTGTATTGTGAAAGTATCTACGTCATAAATTATATTAATATTTCCTGCCATTGTTCGGTATAAGCGGTAACAATGCCCACTTAGTACTAGGGACAGAAAGCGGCCTAAAATCAGAAGTAAAAAGCAACGAAAGTCTAAATTCCGAGTGGAATATATATCGCAAACATAGGGTGAACGCTGATGATGAGAACTTGTTTATAGCCATGAAAAATACGATATCGTCTAGTGAGATTAATAAAGATTCTGAATGCGAAATAATCTGAGTAAAGACAAATATTAAAGATGGATCAAACGTGGCCATCGGATGCCTTTATAGACCCCTACCTCAGCAATAATAGTGGCGGAATACATGAGGGCAGACTTGGAGAATATTTCGCGTGAATTTGCTGGTCGCATTATGGTTTTGGGTGGTGATGTTAACTTACCAGCTATAGATTTGGTAGATTGTAGATGCAGATCAAGATGTAGAACATGACATGACATTATAGTAATTCAGCCCCACACCAGTCACAGAGAATAATATCAGATATCTTAAGTCATAAATTATGGTAATATTTCCTACCATTTTGCAGAATCTGGCATGACGTCATTAAATTATAGTAATTCAGACACACCCCAGTCACACAGAGTAACGTCAAATTGTGTTACCTCACAAATTATGGTAGTATTACCGCTGTTTTTAAGTAAGATAACTTTGCTGATGATGACCCTTTCACTATGGTACACAGAGTACACATGATAGGTCTCACACAATTGAAATAGTAAAAAAACAGAGGGCGGCGGGGGAACTTGATTTAAATCTTCCCATTGGCCTAGACAGAGAAGAGGCGAGGGGGAGGTTGACCTAATATTAGATCATTATCTGTCTTGGAACTGTCTCAGTGGTGGGTGATTCATTTTCTTCCAATTTTTATGTCACACAATTGCTCAAGAAGCGTGGGCGATGTATCCGGTTACATCCTGACCTTGACCGTACCACACACAAGTGTCCTACAGCCGTGAGCAGGGTATCAGGTTACATGCAGACATTGAATGTACCACAAGCTATTGTCCGAGACCTAGAGTGGTCCGTCGCACGATATTTACCTGTGCTCGTTCTAGCCCCCAACATCTACTGACAGGAAGGCCTAAAATCCTGATTAAAGCTCAAGGAAATGTTGTTCAGATCTTTCGGACTGCGAATTTGTGCCATACAAGAAAAATTTACTTTAGGGTCTTCTTACAATGCTGCTCTGCTCTAATAAACGATTTTCTTTACCCAAGACCCATCTGATAACTAGTGTCCTTGGGACTGTGGAGTCTACACTGAAAAGCCAAAGAAACTGGTACCCCAGCCTAATATCTTGTAGAGCCCCCGCGAGCACGCAGAAGTGCCGCAACACGACGCGGCACGGACTCGACTGATGTCTAAGTAGTGCTAGAGGGAATTGACACCATGAACCATGCAGGTCTGTACATAAATCCGCAACGGTACAAAAGGGTGGAGATCTCTTCTGAACAGCACGTTGCAAACCATCCCAGATATGCTCAATAATGTTGTTGGCTGGGGAGTTTGGTGGCCAGCGGAAGTGTTTAAACTCAGAAGAATGTTCCTGGAGGCATTCTGCAGCAATTCTGGAGGTGTGGGGTGTCGCATTGCCCTGCTTGAATTGCCCGAGATCGTCGGAATGCACAATGGACATGAATGGATGCAAGTAATCAGACAGGGTGCTTACATACGTGTCGCCTTCAGAGTCCAATCTAGACATATCTGCATACAGCCCATACCATTACAGAGCCTCCACTTGCTTGAACAGTCCCCTGCTGACATGCAGGGTCCATAACAGTACAATGTCGGTGTTGACGGGCCCAGGCAAGGTGTAAAACTTTGTGTCGTGCAGTCATCAAAGGTACACGAGTGGGCCTTCGGTTCCGAAAATCCTTATCGATGATGTTTCGTTGAATGATTCGCACGCCGACACTTGTTGATAGCCCAGCATTGAAATCTGCAGCCATTTGTGGAAAGGTTGTACTTTGTCACGTTGAACGATTCTCTTCAGTTGTCATTGGTCCCGTTCTTGCAGTATCTTTTTCCGGCCGCAGCGATGTCGGAGAACTGATGTTTTACCGGATTCCTGATGTTCACGGTACACTCGTGAAATGGTCGCACGGGAAAGTCCCCATTTCATCGCTACCCCGGAGATGCTATGTCCCATCGCTCGTGCGCCAACTATAACACCATGTTCAAACTCATTTGAATCTTGATAACATGCGATTGTAGCAGCAGTAACCGATCTAACAACTGCGCCAGACATTTGTTGTCTTATATAGGCGTTGCCGATCGCAGCGCCGTATTCTGCCTGTTTAGATATCTCTTTATTTGAATACGCGTGTCTACACCAGTTTCTTTGGCGCTTCAGTGTATATTATTAGCGAGAAGCGAAACAAATCATTATCTGACAACACTAAATCAGAAGGAGCGATGAACAAATGCCGAATGGAATTCACGTGGATATTCTGATAGTTTATAGTGCAAGTAGTAAATTTGAATCCCCATTTCGGAGCTCATTAACGAAGTCACGACATTAATTCTACAGCTTAGAGCTCGCGAATTGGCGATTTCGTGCCGAATGCTATTGCGTGACATGTAATATCGACCTGTTTGTCATAGCAACGCTTTGGCGTGTTTTAAAAATGCAGGTTAACCTTTATATCCTAAAGATAACGAATATGGTGATGTGTCAGTATATGCCGGCCGCGGTGGCCGTGCGGTTCTAGGCGCTCCAGTCCGGAGCCGCGCTGTTGCTACTGTCGCAGGTTCGAATCCTGCCTCGGGCATCGGTGTATGTGATGTCCTTAGGTTAGTTAGGTTTAAGTAGTTCTAAGTTCTAGGGGACTGATGACCACGGCAGTTGAGTCCCATAGTGCTCCAAGCCATTTGAACCATTTTTTTTTGTCAGTATATATGGTAGCTACTAAATTTAGAAACACATGAACTGATTGATAAAAGAAAGAAAAACGCAGGAATTATCTGTGAACAAAGTGGAGCATTGGACTCAGATTTGCGTATGATCCTAAATCAATCACACGATCAATCACCAACTTTCTCCTCTGAATGCGAAAATATTTTGTTGACACCGACCTTCATAGGGAGAAACGATCACCACGATAAAATAAGGGAAATCAGAGCTCGTACGGAAAGATATAGGTGTTCGTTCTTTCTGCGCGCTATACAAGATTGGGATAATAGAGAATTGTGAAGGTGTTTCGATGAACCCTCTGCCAGGCACTTAAATGTGACTTGTAGAGTATCCATGTAGATGTAGATGTAGATTTAATTGTTCTTTCCTAAGTGCCCAGAACTATCTTTTATTTCGCCACTGCCCAATTATGCTAAAATATAATTTTCCTACTCGTGCTGATGTGAACGATTCCGAACACATCCTTCAATCATTTAATTTCTAACTGACGGAAAGATTCCCTTCAAGAACAGGTAGTTGCGCCTGCTGCTATCGTCTATACTCACACCTGTTGAGCCGACAAAAGTATGTTAGCAGTACTATCACTGGGCCGTCAAATTTGTCTGACAGTTTATATAAACTTCAGCAATAGTCAGTGGAGGCCGATGCACGTTCTGGTTGATTACGAACAGTACCCAGTGAAATATTACCTAGCGCACCTGTGATCCGATCAACGGAGCCGGCCGGTGTGGCCGAGCGGTTCTAGGCGCTTCAGTCTGGAACCGCGCGACCGCTACGGTCGCAGGTTCGAATCCTTAGGTTACTTAGGTTTAAGTAATTCTAAGTTCTGGGGGACTGATAACCTCAGATGTTAAGTCCCATAGTGCTCAGAGCCATTTTTTTTTTTCGATCGTCGGAATACATTTAGGGCATTCATTTATCTCATTGGGGACAGTTGTGAAATATCAACGATTTCTCTCCACGCAGTTAAAACAAAATTACTTTAAAGCGTAATTTTAGTAAATAACAAGCTCAAAACGGATACAAATTCAGCAAACATATAACCTTGCATCCTGCATAACGGAGAGAATGCACAAGTATTGGACGGAAAACTGAGAAGTTTTCTAAAAAAATCTTATTTTGATTCAGATTTCTACTTAAGGTGATTAAGAAAATTTATTCCAAGTTATATTGTTTCAAACTGTACTACGAAAATTGGTTTAAGTGCCGAAGAACAAGTTGAATATTCGCAGCAAGAAGTGACACTTAGGCACACTAGTTTGCTTAAGTTATCAGAGACAGAGTAGCAGTTAGCGTGGTTGTTTACTTCGGTCGATACTATATAGTTCAATTCTTTTATCTTGGCGGCTCGCGCATGCCCGCCCAGACGCGGGAGATTGCTGCGTTGCCAGTTGCACACGACGCACGCGCCAATAGAAGCAGCGCCATAGTATAGCATAGTTCGCAAGCTTATGTTTAGGGGGGAGCGCGCAGTTCATGAAGTAAAGCCACCACGGCCGCATTAACCCTTTCGCTGCTACAAAGACGTGCTCCCTGCATTCCGCGCTGTGCGCGATTTTGTCACTGCACTGCTCGCCTGTGCAGACACGTGGTGTTCCGACTGCTTTGACACTCTTATCAATCGATTCCACAAAAACTATTTGGCCCAAAAATGAGATTTTTACACATCTTCTTGACTGATACCTTCCTCCCATAAATGACTTAATTTTGTTTCGATATTCAACGCAGTTATTATGCAGCATTAAATATAGTAAACCATTGCACGAAATTTTGAAGAGTTTGCAGAGGTAAAAGTCCATAGAGTATACTTTCCGTATGGTCGATTTTAGTTGCCACAATGTTGAGAATGAAATGTGGACAAGATACCTAAATTTCATATAAAATTTACTGTATAGCAATAGCTCATTTAAGTACCACATAGGTGTCGTATGTAATATTGAGAAATATTCCGTCTTTCGTGACTGTAACAAAAGTTTTATTTACACTGAGCACGTTTGGCATTTTTTAAAGCACTTCAATCAATCAAAAGGAAGTAGACAAAATACATTAAACAAAACTGTGGTCTTACAAAAACATTAGGACTTGAATATACCGTCTATCAGTGAAGTGCTCTGAGCTATGTCAAATATAATTTTTGTGTGTGGCACACACAAACATCATTTATTTGCTAAAACACTGATCTGCTAACACAAACGTTGAATATTGTGTTACCGCAGAACAAAACTACGAAAGGTGACTTGGCAATGGAGGAGACAAAATACTGTCCACTGAAGATGCTTCAAAAGAGAGAAACGCGTCTGGTCTAAATAAGCCCCTTATTACAATTGCAGAAGAGGAATATATTTCAGTACCATTGGTAAAACTGCGACCGTGGAACAAAAACAAGAAAGAGAACATGAGTACCATTGTGTATGTGCCATACCTTTCCTTGATTGAAGTGCTTTAAAATAAAGCCAAACGCGTCCGGTGTAAATAATACTTTTATTACAGTCGCGAAAGACGGAATATTTCTCAATATTACATACAACACCTATGTCGTACTTAAATTAATTAATTAAATTAAATGAGATATTGTTATACAGTAAATTTTATATGAAATTTAGGTATCTCGTGCACATTTCATTCTCAACATTGTGGCAACTAAATCGACCATACGGAAAGTATACGCTATGGACTTCTACCTCTGCAAACTCTTCAAAATTTCATGCAATGGTTTACTACATTTAATGCTGCATAATAACTGCGTTGAACATCGAAACAAAATTAAGTCATTTATGGGAGGAAGGTATCAGTCAAGAAGACGTGTAAAAGTCAAATTTTTGGGCCAAATAGTTTTTGTGAAATAGAATGATAAGTGTGTCAAAGCAGTGGGAACACCATGTGTCTGCACAGACGAGCAGTGCAGTGATGACAAAATCGCGCACAGCGCGGAATGCGGCGAGCACGTGTCTGCAGCAGCGAAAGGGTTAATGAAGAGACAAAGCACTAAAAATTTCAAAAAATTGCATTTAAACAAATATAATTCGTGAAGTAAGGAACTTCGATATTGTTTTTAAATAATAAATATATTAAGCACCACACAAGGTTTGAACTCTTAACCTTTCGCGTAGCAGCCCAACACCTTAACCCTTATGCTAACGCACCTCATCTGAGTGCATAACGCTTAGGGGACTATAATACGTAACGCAAAATACTGATAAACACTGTTGGTAACACTATGAACTACTCACGCTTCGTCGAAGTACAATAGGAAATAAACAATTACCGCTGTTCTTTATTGCGAAAAAGCTGTTCATGAGAGTGATACAAACACCTTTCCTTGCTATCGCCTGAATTAGGAGTCTTATTGCTTGTTTGGTTTAATTAATTACACTCGTGGAAATGGAAAAAAGAACACATTGACACCGGTGTGTCAGACCCACCATACTTGCTCCGGACACTGCGAGAGGACTGTACAAGCAATGATCACACGCACGGCACAGCGGACACACCAGGAACCGCGGTGTTGGCCGTCGAATGGCGCTAGCTGCGCAGCATTTGTGCACCGCCGACGTCAGTGTCAGCCAGTTTGCCGTGGCATACGGAGCTCCATCACAGTCTTTAACACTGGTAGCATGCCGCGACAGCCGGCCGAAGTGGCCGTGCGGTTAAAGGCGCTGCAGTCTGGAACCGCAAGACCGCTACGGTCGCAGGTTCGAATCCTGCCTCGGGCATGGATGTTTGTGATGTCCTTAGGTTAGTTAGGTTTAACTAGTTCTAAGTTCTAGGGGACTAATGACCTCAGCAGCTGAGTCCCATAGTGCTCAGAGCCATTTGAACCATGCCGCGACAGCGTGGACGTGAACCGTATGTGCAGTTGACGGACTTTGAGCGAGGGCGTATAGTGGGCATGCGGGAGGCCGGGTGGACGTACCGCCGAATTGCTCAACACGTGGGGCGTGAGGTCTCCGCAGTACATCGATGTTGTCGCCAGTGGTCGGCGGAAGGTGCACGTGCCTGTCGACCTGGGACCGGACCGCAGCGACGCACGGATGCACGCCAAGACCGTAGGATCCTACGCAGTGCCGTAGGGGACCGCACCGCCACTTCCCAGCAAATTAGGGACACTGTTGCTCCTGGGGTATCGGCGAGGACCATTCGCAACCGAAGCTGGGCTACGGTCCCGCACACCGTTAGGCCGTCTTCCGCTCACGCCCCAACATCGTGCAGCCCGCCTCCAGTGGTGTCGCGACAGGCGTGAATGGAGGGACGAATGGAGACGTGTCGTCTTCAGCGATGAGAGTCGCTTCTGCCTTGGTGCCAATGATGGTCGTATGCGTGTTTGGCGCCGTGCAGGTGAGCGCCACAATCAGGACTGCATACGACCGAGGCACACAGGGCCAACACCCGGCATCATGGTGTGGGGAGCGATCTCCTACACTGGCCGTACACCACTGGTGATCGTCGAGGGGACACTGAATAGTGCACGGTACATCCAAACCGTCATCGAACCCATCGTTCTACCATTCCTAGACCAGCAAGGGAACTTGCTGTTCCAACAGGACAATGCACGTCCACATGTATCCCGTGCCACCCAACGTGCTCTAGAAGGTGTAAGTCAACTACCCTGGCCAGCAAGATCTCCGGATCTGTCCCCCATTGAGCATGTTTGGGACTGGATGAAGCGTCGTCTCACGCGGTCTGCACGTCCAGCACGAACACTGGTCCAACTGAGGCGCCAGGTGGAAATGGCATGGCAAGCCGTTCCACAGGACTACATCCAGCATCTCTACGATCGTCTCCATGGGAGAATAGCAGCCTGCATTGCTGCGAAAGGTGGATATACACTGTACTAGTGCCGACATTGTGCATGCTCTGTTGCCTGTGTCTATGTGCCCGTGGTTCTGTCAGTGTGATCATGTGATGTATCTGACCCCAGGAATGTGTCAATAAAGTTTCCCCTTCCTGGGTCAATGAATTCACGGTGTTCTTATTTCAATTTCCAGGAGTGTAGTAGACTATGAAGCAATTGGTATAAAGAATGCTTTTTCCAAACTTTCTATAAAATAATGTCTGCTATCAAGACATTGCTTTTGTTCTATTACTTTATTTATGACTGAACGTTTCTAAAACTGAAGACACTCGACCATGCTCTGCACTGCAGTCGAGATGTGGCAACGTCGTTCTCTGTTCATTGGCTGACTGTGTTTTGTGATGTCAGATGCGCAGAACGAACCTAAACTCGGCCGCCAACATAAATGACGCGCACTTTAATCTTGTGTGAGTGAACAGGTTTTGTAGCCATTTGCGTCACATTCCACACCGCGACGTAACGTTTCCATATCAAAACGTCGCGTTTTTCTGTTACTAAACCAAGCCATCAATATAAAGAGAAATGAGATCCCTCTATCTGAGTCAGTTTTCCATAAAGGTCAACTCATAAGGAAGCAATAGTACCTTACCAATGTGTCTAGTCTTAGATTAAGCAGATGCAATAAACAATTACCTACTGAACATAAAGAACGAGTATTTTACTTTCCTAATTAATACCCATTGCAAAAAAAGTCAAATCTTGTCCTTCGTTTGCGCCCCGCCCTTGCCACAGTGGTAACACCGATTCCCATCAGATCACCGAAGTGAACCCCTGTCGCGCTTGGCTAGTAGTTAGAAGGATGACCATCCAGTCTTCTGAGCGCTGTTGGCAAGAGGGGTGCACTCAGCTCTTGAGAGGCAAATTGAGGAGCTACTTGATTGAGAAGTAGCGGCTCTGGTCACGAAAACTGGCAACGGCTGGGAGAACGGTGTGCTGACGTCATACCCTCCGTCCTATCCGCATCCAGTGACGCCTATAGACTGAGAATGACACGGCGGTCGGTCGGTACCGTTATGGTCTTCCGAGACCTGTTCCTACGGAATTTTTTTTTGTCCTTCTTTGGCTTGAAAACTTCTGTTCTAAAACTAGTCGGTAATGGATCGAGTCACTAATGATATCACGTAGAGAACACTGTTTAAAACCAGTCAAAATTATACTAAAACAAGATTTGAGATAGTATACGCAAATAAATGATTCAGTGTGTAACTTCCCCCTCACTTATCGACCTTAATGAGAGTGAAAAATTAAACCGCGTGTACCTAGTGGAAATTTGGGAAAATCAATCGTCACCGAAGTTTATCTGTCGGTAAAGAGGGAAGAAAGGGTTACATCTAAATGAAAGGAAAAATGCAAATGAAACTGGTGGAAATTAATTTTGAAAGAGGGTAAAGTTAATAAAGAAAGTAAATGTGCAGTCGTTATGTTAACAATTAACTAGCAGTAATTAGATATTTGAAATTTTGGGAAAATTATGGTCGCCTGTCCTATGGACAATTACTATAGTAACTGAAAAAGAAAGGTTTTACACATATAATTAGCACTAGAAGCGTGGCAACTGAAGTTTGACACGTGTAGTGTGAAAACTGAAAGTTTGTCAGAAGTAATAAATTTCGCTACACTCTGACTTAATTTAGCAAAAGACTTAATAAAACTGGAGAATTGAAAGTTAATTTAGTGACTGAAATTAATAGTGAGCTTTGTTTTTGAAGCTCATCGAAATTCAGTAAAATACAGTTCTTCTTGGGCTACTTCAACAATCATTTCAAAAGCTACTTGAATCTACGAAATTTAGAAATAAGAGATTTTACTTTGAACTTGAGTTAAATGATTCTGAACAATTAACAATAGTAATATTTAGTATGTACCAAGCTGAGCTGCAGTCACAGGTAAACTAAAATATGCTAACAAAACTCGCACTCTTAATTTGTGCTTGTGTAATCTAAATATTGTAGTCAGCTATGAATACCTTAACTGAACTTTGAAACTAAAGCAGTGAAATGGAATGATATTACTTTAATGCTTGTGTCTGAATTTCAACGACACTCGGGTTCATTTCGGAAAAGGAAGGGACCCTGCTTGGTAATGCAATTGGGACAATGAGCAACAAAGGTTCATGCTAAGTTGCTGTAATTTCGTGATGCAACAATTTTAAAAGCTGAGGTCTGCCATACAGTTCTAAAACTTTACGTGCTTCCAGTCTTCCTTGTTGGTTGATTGAAGGTTTGAATTCGTCGGTCGAGGAGGTGGCGACAGTCACTCATTGTCGGCCGTCGCTGTTGCAGAAGCTGGATGTTGGCGCGCCTTCTTCTCGACACTGTCACCAGGCGAAACGGGCTCTTGATGTGCGCCTGCTAATGTTTCCCGTCCGCGACACCGTGTCAGAAACTATCATAGCAAGTCGAGCGCAATTACATGCTGCCAAACCCTGAAAGCGCGGCAACTCGTGGGAGCGTCACACAACACACCTGCTCCACCGCACTTCCAGCCAGACTCCTCTGCTCTGCCCGCGCTCCACGCGGCAGAGTTAACACTACCAAAGATCCTACACACTTTGGTTCTTCACACGACCTATCGATGTAATCGTTCGATAGCATAGTTTTCCCTATGCAAGACCCAGTGTAAAAATACAAATAATATTTACAAAACAAACCAATTATACATCGACATAAATGCAGAAATATATATATATATATATATATATATATATATATATATATATAGATATAGATATATATATATATATATATATATATACACAAATAGTAAAACAATTACAATATATAAAGACACAGAAATGTCATATCTTCAGGTAACAAATAAAGGAAAAGAATTTATATTACAATAGATGGAAATAGGAGGATAGGCATTTCCGGCATTACAAGCGCACTGAAAGACTAAAATATTCTGAGAAACTGATATTCGGAATAAAATGTGAGTTAAAACGACCTCCTAAACTTACAGTTGTAAATCTTTTGATAATAACTAACATTTCGTTGTTCTTATAGAAACCAAGTGGAAATGAAAATCCATGCATAACTTTCTGTGCAGTTGTTACGGATGTGTGGTTAAAATGTAAATTGTTTTTCTGCGTAATGTTCGCTGAGCAAATGCTGCAGTTCCTGTTGGATGAGTGCGCATTTTAATCCTATACCCCATGAGAGACTATGGCTACGGGGATGGCACAGTTAGAATTCCTGAAACACTGGAAGAATGATCAACGGCCTTCACAAAGTTCACGAACTGCCACTGCAGATCGTTCTGACCATATTTTTCAGGACTGAGAATATTCTTTGTGATGCACAGAATTGCCCCAACATCTGATGTTATAAAAAATAATAAAATGAAGTCAAGCAAACTAAACAAGTTTTTTGATTTCAGTGATCATGACAGTGGAGATCATTCTTGTAGTGAAAATAGCAGCACTTCGTTTCTGTACAAGATCACACAGATGATTCTTTCAAGATAGATTTTGTCTCTCTTCAGTTCTAAGAATATAAAATGTTCAGCCTCACTGCCCATTTGATCATCAGCTGCCAAATAACTCTAGGTTTTGCTAATGTTATGCACTAGAAACTGTATGCGCTTTGTCTTCTTACAACTGAGATCCAATTTTTTATCTGTAAACCACGCACTGTTGTTACTCATCTCTCTGTTTGCTAAATCACTTACATTACTTTTCATGTCTCTCTCAGCGGCACTTGTCATTTGAGAATAGAAAAAGGTTTGAATTATCCGTCACATTTAGTGGTAGGTCCTTGATTTTAAATTAGGAAGAGCAGTGGAACCAGAATGGAACCCTGCGTCACCCTCAACTAACAGCAACCAGTTCAGCTCAGTTTGTCTGCTGTTCGTTGATTCTGAATGATAAACTTCCGGTTCCTTTTGGCAGATACGTACAAAAGAAACCACGGTAAGATTTTCCGCTAGTACCTCAATGATTGGGTAAATGTATACTATTGTCTACACAATCAAATTCTTTCGCCCACAGGTCTGAAAAAAATTCAGGCGATGGGTATACGGAAACGCAACACAGATGAAAATATTGGAAAAGTGCACAATACGATACTTGATGATCTGCAATTTAGGGTGTATCATTTAGGTTTCACCATAGGCATAGCATAAGAAAAAATACAAGACATTTAAACACGAAGAATTGTTGTTGTTGTTGTTGTTGTTGTTGTTGTCTTCAGTCCTGAGACTGGTTTGATGCACCTCTCCATCCTACTCTATCCTGTGCAAGCTTCTTCATCTCCCAGTACCTACTGCAGCCTACATCCTTCTGAATCTGCTTAGTGTATTCATCTCTTGGTCCCCCTCTACGATTTTTACCCTCCATGCTGCCCTCCAGTACTAAACTGGTGATCCCTTAATGCCTCAGAACATGTCCTACCAACCGATCCCTTCTTCTAGTCAAGTTGTGCCACAAACTCCTCTTCTCCCCAATTCTATTCAATACCTCCTTATTAGTTATGTGATCTGCCCATCTAATCTTCAGCATTCTTCTGTAGCACCACATTTCGAAATCTTCTATTCTCTTCTTGTCTAAACTATTTATCGTCCATGTTTCACTTCCATACATGGCTAGTCTCCATACAAATACTTTCAGAAACGACTTCCTGGCACTTAAATCAATACTCGATGTTAACAAATTTCTCTTCTTCAGAAACGCTTTCCTTGCCACTGCCAGTCTACATTTTATATCTTCTCTACTTCGACCGTCATCAGCTATTTTGCTCCCCAAATAGCAAAACTCCTTTACTACTTTAAGTGTCTCATTTCCTAATCTAATTCCCTCAGCATCACCCGACTTAATTCGATTACATTCCATTATCGTCGTTTTGCTTTTGTTGATGTTCAGCTTATACCCTCCTTTCAAGACACTGTCCATTTCGTTCAGCTGCTCTTCCAAGTCCTTTGCTGTCTCTGACAGAATTACAATGTTATCGGCGAACTCCAAGTTTTTATTTCTTCTCCATGGATTTTAATACCTGCTTCGAACTTTTCTTTTGTTTCCTTTACTGCTTGCTCAATATACAGATTGAATAACATCGGGGAGAGGCTACAACCCTGTCTCACTCCCTTCCCAACCACTGCTTCCCTTTCATATCTCTCGACTCTTCATACTGCCATCTGCTGTCTGTACAAATTGTAAATAGACTTCCGCTCCCTGTATTTTACCCCTGCCACCTTCAGAATTTGAAAGAGAGTATTCCAGTCAACATTGTCAAAAGCTTTCTCTAAGTCTACAAATGCTAGAAACGTAGGTTTGCCTTTCCTTAATCTTTCTTCTAAGATAAGTCGTAGGGTCAGTATTGCCTCACGTGTTACAACATTTCTACGGAATCCAAACTGATCTACCCGAGATCGGCTTCTACCAGTTTTTCCATTCGTCTGTAAAGAATTCGCGTTAGTATTTTGCAGCTGTCACTTATTAAACTGATAGTTCGGTAATTTTCACATCTGTCAACACCTGCTTTCTTTGGGATTGGAATTATTATATTCTTCTTCAAGTCTGAGGGAATTTCGCCTGTCTCATACATCTTGCTCACCAGATGGTAGAGTTTTGTCAGGACTGGCTCTCCCAAGGCTGTCAGTAGTTCTAATGGAATGTTGTCCACTCCCGGGGCCTTATTTCGACTTAGGTCGTTCAGTGCTCTGTCAAACTCATCACGCAGTATCGTATCTCCCATTTCATCTTCATCTGCCTCCTCTTCCATTTCCATAATAATGTCCTCAAGAACATCACCCCTGTATAGACCCTCTATATACTCCTTCCACCTTTCTGCTTTCCCTTCTTTGCTTAGAACTGGGCTTCCATCTGAGCTCTTGATATTCATACAAGTGGTTGTCTTTTCTCCAACGGTCTCTTTAATTTTCCTGTAGGCAGTATCTATCTTACCCCTCGTGAGATAAGCCTCTACATCCTTACATTTGTCCTCTAGCCATCCCTGCTTAGCCATTTTGCACTTCCTGTCGATCTCATTTTTGAGACGTTTGTATTCCTTTTTGCCTGCTTCACTTACTGCATTTTTCTATTTTCTTCTTTCATCAATTAAATTCAATATCTCTTTTGTTACCCAAGGATTTCTACCAACCCTCGTCTTTTTACCTACTTGATCCTCTGCTGTCTTCACTATTTCATTCCTCAAAGCTACCCATTCTTCTTCTACTGTATTTCTTTCCCCCATTCCTATCAATTGTTCCCTTATGCTCTTCCTGAAACTCTGTACAACCTCTGGTTCTTTCAGTTTATCCAGGTCCTATCTCCTTAAATTCCCACCTTTTTGCAGTTTCTTTAGTTTTAATCTATAGTTCATAACCAATAGATTGCGGTCACAGTCCACATCTGTCCCTGGAAATGTCTTACAATTTAAAATCTGGTTCCTAAATCTCTGTCTTATCATTATATAATCTATCTGAAACCTTCTAGTATCTCCAGGGTTCTTCCATGTATACAACCTTCTTTCATGATTATTGAACCAAGTGTTAGCTATGATTAAGTTATGCTCTGTGCAAAATTCTACCAGGCGGCTTCCTCTTTCATTTCTTAGCCCCAATCCATATTCACCTACTACGTTTCCTTCTCTTCCTTTTCCTACTGTCGAATTCCAGTCACCCATGACTATTAAATTTTAGTCTCCCTTCACTACCTGAATAATTTCTTTTATCTCATCATACATTTCATCTATTTCTTCATCATCTGCAGAGCTAGTTGGCATATAAACTTGTACTACTGTAGTAGGCGTGGGCTTCGTGTCTATCTTGGCCACAATAATGCGTTCACTATGCTGTTTGTAGTAGCTTACCCGCACTCCAATTTTTTTGTTCATTATTAAACCTACTCCTGCATTACCCCTATTTGATTTTGTATTTATAACCCTGTATTCACCTGACCAAAAGTCTTGTTCCTCCTGCCACCGAACTTCACTAATTCCCACTATATCTAACTTTAACCTATCCATTTCCCTTTTTAAATTTTCTAACCTACCTGCCCGATTAAGGGATCTGACATTCCATGCTCCGATCCGTAGAACGCCAGTTTTCTTTCTCCTGATAACGACGTCCTCTTGAGTAGTCCCCGCCCGGAGATCCGAATGGGGGACTATTTTACCTCCGGAATATTTTACCCAAGAGGACGCCATCATCATTTAACTATACAGTAAAGCTGCATGCCATCGAGAAAAATTATGGCCGTAGTTTCCCGTTGTTTTCTGCCGTTCGCAGTACCACAACAGCAAGGCCGTTTTGGTTAGTGTTACAGGGCCAGATCAGTCAATCATCCAGCCTGTTGCCCCTGCAACTACTGAAAAGGCTGCTGCCCCTCTTCAGGAACCACACGTTTGTCTGGCCTCTCAGCAGAGACCCCTCCGTTGTGGTTGCACCTACGGTACGGCTATCTGTATCGTTGAGGCACGCAAGCCTCCCCACCAACGGCAAGGTCCATGGTTCATGGGGTGGCACGAAGAATTAACTACAAGAAAACTTAATTCAAGATGGATAGCGCATTTTCTGAGTGCTGACGAAGGAAAAATACCAAAACGAATTTCTCGCCAACACACGGGCCTTATCAAGAACGTAATTGGCAACATTATAAGAAAACAAAACGGAATCTGGGAACGATGGCTCAGTAACTTTGACAACCTGCACAATTTAAAGCTCACCCAAGGAGTTCCGACGGATAAACAAGGACAGTTTCGATCAACGCAGACATATTATGGAGATGCTGCGAGGACACAAATGGGAATCCCTGGAGGGAAGGCGACGTCCTTTTCGCGAAAAACTATTGAGAAAATTTAGAGAACCGCTGTTTGCGGCTGACTGCAGAACGATTCTAGTCGCACGAATGTATATTTCACTTAAGGACAGCGAAGACAAGATAAGTGACATTAGGGCTCGTACGGAAGCATGTAGACAGCAGTTTTCCCTTGTTCAGTTAGCGTCTGGGATAGGTAATGGAATGACTAGTAGCAGCACAAGGTACCCTCCACCATGCACCATATGGTGGCTAGCGGAGTGTGTATGTAGATGAAGATGTAAATGAAGAGAATTTGGCCCCTGCAACAGTTGGAGAAGTAAGAACTACCCTAAAACGACTAAAGGACAACAAAGCAGCTGGAACAGTCAAAATCCCTGTAGAATAACTGAAACAGGGTGATCAGTAATTGGAACAGCTCCTTTTAAAAATAGTGACGTTGATCTGAGAAGAGGGACAAACACCACAACAGTGAAAAGAAAGAGATATGTGCACACACTATAAGAAAGGAGATCAAATGGAATGTGCAAATTATTGAGGAATAACAATACTAAACGTGGGGTTGAGGTGTTTTCTAACTCTTCCAAATCGTCCAGAGAGCATCAGGTCCAAGCCAATGGTGATTGTTCCCTGGAATATCAACGGTAGATCAGGTTTTCACTCTGAGACAAATCTTACAAAAATCACATAAAAATGGAATTGGCACACATGCGTTCATAAGGCTGCATATGATAGTGTGAATGGGGGTGAAGTATATGCTACCCTGAGGGAAATGAGAATGCCTGAGAAGCTGATAAGTCCGGCGAAGAGGACAGTGAGCAATGTGAGAAGCAGAGTCAAGGTTCCAGCAGTATTATCGCAGCCACTGTAGAGTCACAATGGAGTAAGCCAAGGGGACGCGCTGAAGTGTCATTTTTACGTAACACTTAAACGTGATAGGAGACGCTAACCTGCTTGCCAGGGGGACGATCATGCACAAATCGATGCAAATATTAGCCTACGCCAATGATACAGGCATTTTCGCAAGATACCGGTGGGCAATTGACGAGTCATTTACTGCATTAGAAGAGGCTGATAAATACACGGGACTGACAATCAGTGACTCTAAAACTAAAATATATGGCTCGTGCAAGAGCACGCATGGGAAACTTTCTGAAGTATCTGTATCTGATTGATAAATTTGAGAAGATTGAAGAGTTTAAGTAGCTAGGATCGACTGTGATCTACAACAATGATACCTCGTGCGAAAAAACTGCTAGCGACAGCCAATAGAGCTTGTTTTTTCCTAACAAAACTACTTTCTTCAATGTTCTTATCTCTCATCACTAAACTAATCATCTACAAAACACTTTTAAGATCAATGCTCACATATGCCTCGGAAAATTGGCCACTAACAGTAAAAGATACCAATTTGCTGGCTACCTTTGAGCAGAAGGTATCCCGTAGAATAATAGGCTCTGCTGCGAAGCAGGGGGTGGAGAAGACAGCATGACAATGAGTTTTATACCATACAAAAAGAGCTACCTACTCAGAAAAATAGTAAACTTAGCAATATTGAGGTGTGCCGGGAATGTGGCACTGGTGGGTGACGCAATGGTGTCGAAGAAGATACGAGTACAAACTGGAAGGCAAGAGGGCGCAGCTAACCGAAAACCAGGTGGACAGATGGTGCCAAAGAAGACCTACGAAGAATGGCATACATGAACTGAAAGCACTAGCACCGAATCGGGAAATCTGACGGGAAATCGTTGGAGCGGCGAAGGTGCACAATGAACTGTAGAGCCATAGAAGAAGCCTTGGGCTGGTTTAAACAAAATCTGACTGATTTTGTGCTCCGATTTTTTCAGTTTCATGAGACATGGGTTCACCACGACCACCCCAGAAACTAAACAGCAATCAAAGCAATGGGCGGAGGCCGAGAGTCCAGGACCAAAGAAGAACAAGTGACTTCATTTGCAGAAATTTTATGACAGTGAATTCTCGGATTCAGTTACGGATCAAAATTTTTCTACGTATCGTGAGTAAAGACCATCTTCAGACCTGAGTACACGCAGTTTGCTAATCATATCAAGCTTTGATATGCAAAAGTGGTACAGTCATACAATAATAATAAAAACAATTAGCAGGAACCGGTTTTAAAGAAGTAAATCGTCTCCCGCCAGGAAAATGCAACTGGCCATAAAAGTGGTTAGGCAATAGTAAAGCAGAGATCTGAAGCAGGAATCGTTAAAACTTCTACCGCACCGTATTCACCATGTTTGGCTTATCATATCATTAATATCATTTTAGTCGCCTCCACAATTTTCCGGCTGCAGGGGGAAGGGGTCTTTCGTTCGACCTGAAGATGATGGGCTGGTCTTTCCTTAATCCTCCTAAATTGGTAGCGGTCGGAGCTGGCTAGGCTAGTTTTAAGGGAGAGTAAGTCTCCCATGACTGCCGATATTTCCCAACGAGAATGACGAAAAATTTCTAAAAGTCCTGCCAGAAAGCAGTATCTTCAGATCTATTAGTGGCAACAGGAAATGGGCAATTAAGAACCCTACGTTATGCTTCTGATCATGATTGACTGGAAGGCCTAAAAGTGAAATGATTTTATGGAACTGTTTGCGTGCTCGCGAAATCAGAGTAGTCGATCGATAGCCCTCCTGGTTGTTGGAGTCGTGGACTCAATGGGTGACCAACGAAGTATTCCTTTCAGTACGGAAAGCTGAGAAGCCAATCATTGATGCCAAAGCATTTAAGCTAATATTGTATTCGTTTCCGTAGAAACTGGAGTGCAGTGTTTGTGTTACTCTTACTCTACTGACTTTGAACTGTATTCTAGTATTGTTTTTGTGGAGATAACCGGCAGGAGTGGTTAGAAGCAAGTTGGAGACGGTGTGTGAACCCTTAGCGGTGTACATACTTCAGTCCTGTGGTCGGAACTCTGAATCTTTCTGACGGCAGTTGGATCGCTGCAGGGCATTAATCATTCACGTTGGAGTAATAAGAGGTTTAACCGTACCTCGCGGGTTAAAGCGAGGATGGCGACCGTTCTTTAGACTGATTTTAAGAGTATGTGGATTCAGGTCGCAGCTGCGCCTGAGATTTCGTGCGGTGTCACGGAAGCTAAGACGCACGTGTGAAATAAATGTTTTAGTCTGACTTACTTATTCACAAGAAAGAAAACTCTGGATGTAAAACTTTTTATGCATAATGAAAAGCTTGCCGCAACTATGGATGAATGTTTTGGAGACCTACATCATCTCTCTGCAAAGAGTGTTGGACAAAGTGCGTTGGCCTAAAAGTTAGTGTAATTTTTACCTAAGAAGGATAATCTTTCACTAAAAGAGCTAGAAATTTTTGCTTTACTCGACCAGAATACAAAGGGCTCTTATGTTATTGTCAACTAACATACGAGGGTGGTTTGATAAGCGCAGTAAAAAAGCAAGAGAAAAATGTTTGTTGCGTAAACAACTCACCTTACTTCTCGACATAGTTTCCTTTGAGGTATATACACTTGGTCCAGCTATCCCCCAGCTTTTTCATCACATCGGTAATATAGGTTCTGTCAAATTCGGCAAAATATTTGTTGACTGCAACTATCACTTTCTCATTTGATGAAAATTTCTTCCCAGCATGCCAAAGTTAGAAGTTAGGGAACAGAAAGAAGTGACTTGGGGCTAAGTGCGGTGAGTAAGGTTGACGAGGAACCTATTCGAAGCCCAATTAATGGACTTTCGCCACTGGTATCGCTAATGTGGGGTATGGTGCATTATCGTGGCGAAGAAAAACTTTCTTGCGTGCCAACCTTGGTCTCTTTTCACCCAACGCTAGTTTCAAACGATCCAAAAATGAAGCATAATACGGTCCAGCTATGGTCCTGCCTTTTCCCAAGAAATCTATGACGATTATTCTTTGGGAACCCCAGAAAACAATGGCCGTCACCTTACCAGATGACAAAATGGTTTTTCCCTTCTTCCGCGCACTTTCGCCAGCGTTTGTCCATTGTTCTGACTGCCGTTTCGAATCTGGTGTGTAATGACGGATCCAGGTTTCATCAAAAGTCGCAATTCGGCGCAAAAGGTCTTGCGAGTTGCGATTAAACATCTCTAGACACTGTTTTGAAATGCTGTGCCCGATGCGCGTTTGGTCGACTGAGAAATCGTGGTACGTACTTCACACACGGCTTCTTCATAATCAATTCTTCTGGCAGGATTATGCATTCGCTCAGTTGAGATGGCTACAGTCTCAGAAATCTCACGAATTTTTATTCGGCGGTATTGCATTACCATAT
Organism: Schistocerca americana; assembly: GCF_021461395.2. NCBI lineage: Eukaryota > Metazoa > Arthropoda > Insecta > Orthoptera > Acrididae > Schistocerca > Schistocerca americana. Next base: position 868,240,793 of record NC_060130.1, read on the forward strand.
CATGTGTTATTTACTATGGTTTCCTTTGTGGTGGCCTCAGTTGGACGCCCAGAGCACACTTCGTATTCGGTACTTGTCCGACCATTTAAATTCACTAATCCAAAAGTAAATGGTCTTCAATTATGTTGTAGAGTCCGTGTGAACCGATTCTGGTTTGATCTGTGCGACCGTCCTAGCTTTGAATGAAAACGTTTGATGACAGCACGGAACTCGGTTTTCTCTGCGTTCAGTCACAGTTGACGCACTATCAATTAAGACGGCTGTCAACAATAAACTGTACGCTGCACATCCTTGAAATTCTTTATACGATCATTGGAATTACCAAGCTTAGCAACCATGAAGGGCCAACAAATATGTTCCATTCTTTCATAGAAAGTTACCAGGCTAATCAAACCACCCTCGTATTTTTCGAAAAGGAAGAATATAAATTGTGGTTTGGTATACTTTCCTCCACTCCAACATGCGAGTTCTTCTGCAGTGCCAATAGTTACTATGTGTTTTATTGAGTCCATTCTCCGTAAATGTGGCCTCACCACTCAATAGTAGTAACAGCCAACCATCGCCCTCGGTATTTAACCAGTAACACAAATCGATTCAGGCCGCGCTGTCTGCAGTGTAAAGCTGTGCGTGCTTGTTGTCAGACTACATCGAACTATGCTATTTATGTGGTGCTGATCCTGCCTATATTGTTGAACTCCTCGTACAGCGGATAAAGCGCACTGGCATAGTATTGCTTTCACAAAATGCGCTAAAAAATGAAACACGACAATTCGGAATATGAAGTGTTGGATTTCTTTAAGAACAACAGTAGCACTAATATCAAAATGCTGTAAATACACACCACATTCGGACTTTGTTCATTAACGGAAACATGTATCATTTTTAGCTACCACGTATAGAATGAGATAGTTAACTGATGCGTCATTCCGGCGCATTCGCAACCGCCTGTGGCAACAAATAACAGGAAGCAGGTTAAACCGGCAAGATAGAAATCGCACGATATGAACATAAAAAAAGCCCCGAAAACGATTCTGGGTAGAGCATATTTATGTCTACGTGAGCATCACTGCTTCAAATCGCGATTTTTGTCACCTCTCACAATATTAATTATGTGTTTTCTCGTCACAGATTTCATTTTATGTCAGTAGTTCATGGTGCACTTTTTTAGTTCTGTATCGCATTAACCTGTGCACCATATGCTACTGTCTTCCCAAAACGCGTAACCAGTGGATAAACAAATGCACAGTTTTTGCAGCACTGTCACTTACTACTATGATTGTGTTTACAAATTGGCAGAGATATTTTGGCAATTGCTTTTTGATTCATGTATTCTTTCCAAACTTATAGATTAGTGGACAATCGTAGTTACACGTATTACTTGCTTGAACAGTCCTTAGAGTGCCACAAATTGTTACACTTCGGTTTAATATGCATTCCTTTCATTCTCAGAAAAGGAGCGACAAAACCATACACTCATTCACACACATCGTTGCTCTCAATATTTTTCATGCTCGTATATTGCTACTGCAGCCCGAGAAAGAAAAGAAACGCGTGATTTGCAAGTGTTATTGGCCCTAATGACCTCCGCTTCCTTAGTCGAACATTCGAGAGACGCACGCTCCAAAAAGTGGATGCGAACAACTCGTTCTTTCATATCACAATACACCCAATTCGACTTACAAGAAAAAACCATTTAGTTTCTCTCTGAAACATAATTAGTTAGTTCAGGTCAAGCCTTTCTGCATCTACAGTCCTTTGTTCAAAGATAACGCTACAAAAAGGTATTAATCAAGTATCATAATTCTGAATAAGCACAGAAGTGTTAGTAAACAGTCAAATCTCACTTGTATGGAATCGCAGTAATCCAGTATCGGCGCTACGTCTTCGCAATTTATGGAAACTCCTTCAACTGCTTTACACTTACCGTGTACTCAATAATCGCGTGCGTGACATTTTGGTATTAATTTCTATGTGCACAGCCTAACAATGAACTTAGACGTGTATCCACCTACCAGTTTGGCAGTACTAGTAAAGTGTTGTACGGAAATCCGTTACAAATCAAGAGAATAAGTTGCAATCAACCGCTCCACAGAAAATGAAATGCAGCTAGTGTAAAACTGTTACTGTGGAGATGACGCGCTCAAGGGCCAGCGTATACAAGTGGTTTGAATGTTATTAATTTTTAAAAATATTACGGCGATTATGTACTTTTACACAGTGACCACTAGGATGATTCCCATTTTTTCAACTCACTGTGCATCTTCTGTGTGGCAGATGTTCTATCCTCGTTCTACGATACATTATCTGATTATAGGTATCATTCAGAAAATCTATTGCTGGACGTGAATATGGGTTGCGTCCATCCTTCGAACTCATGGCGGTTTGAGCTGTGCTGGTGACATGGTCAGTGAGGTGTCTGCACGTCTATGGGCGAATGGCAGCAAGGAGCCGAAACCGAAGACGATAGTGGTGTTGGACGCTTTGGTCTAGAGCTAAATCGACGTTCTAACTGATCCAAAAGGTGTTTCATTGGTTTCAGGTCGGGAATCTGGACAGGACAGTCCGCTTCAGAAATTTTATTACCCACAAACCATTGCCTCACTGATGCTGCTATATGACAGGGTGCAGTCTTATGCTGAGACAAAGAATCATCGTTTCCGAACTGTTGTTCTGCTGTACACAGTACACGTTCTGTTCTTCTGCATTTAGCGTTTTCTGGAGCGCAATGGGAGGACCAAACCCTATAATACCTCCATACCGGAACACCACTTCCTCCGTGTTTCACCGTTGGCACTACACATCATGGCAGGACAGTGGATGGCTGAAAACGAGTGATTTTGGAATCACACTATGCTCTGAAGCAATCCAGTGGGAGGATTTGATGTTCTCCAGACGTTCGCCAACTCCAAATCCACCCACTGGATTGCTTCGGGCATGGCGTGATTCCAAAATCACTCGTTTTCAGCCATCCACTGTCCTGTGGTTTCGCTCTTTACACCACCTCAAGCGTCGCTTAACATCGACTACAGACATGAGTGGCTTACGCGGAGCTGTTCGACCATTGTACCCCCTACGTACACTCATTGTGCTAGTAGGAGTGTTGGTAGCACTTTGGAACTCACGAGTGATTCCGTGCAATTTTTTACAGCCTGCCTCCGAAATGCTCAACCATGCCTACTCTTTAGAACAGGGCTTAACAACTGGCCAGTCTTGAGCGCGAGTACTCGCGTCTGCTCAGGCACGTGCTCGCGAGCAGGTGCAAGGTCGCTGAGTAGCGTCGGAGGGGGGGAGGCAGGGGAAATGCGCGCGCACGTTTGAATAGGGCCGCAGCGTGCCTATTGAATTCGCGCCGACTGTGTAATGTTTACACTACTACGATCAGCTTCAACAGTCGCTTCGCTGGTTAAGAATCATGTCAAGTCGCCGTTGTGTAACCCCAACCATGCTTTCGCAGTTCAACCCCCATTGCGAGGAATTGTATCTGTTTACAGAAAAAGAGGGTGTTGCAAAATGTTTAGTATGTCACAAAACGCTGAATTCTTTTAGGAAATTTAATTTGCAGCGACATTATATGTCGTACCACGCGAAAGAATACGGAAGTGGAAAATGTGATGGACCAGATCGTGCAAGTTATTAAACTTAAAAGGAAGCTATCCGAAGAAGATCTGGACGACGAAGAAAAATCAACTGAGGCAGAGTGAGTTACAAAATTGCTTTGCTTTTGGCAAAATCCCTGCGCCCCTTAACTGATGGCGATTTAATAAAAGAATGAATGGTAGTTGCAGCGGAACATTTGTGTCCATCTCAAGTTGAACAGTTTCGGATTGTGCCATTATCTAACATGACCATTATGCGTCGCATACAGGACATGGCAGACGACGTCCAGAGTCAGCTTGCAAATATCTGTAAAGATTTTATGGCGTATTCCCTAGCTCTGGACGAAAGTGTTGATATCACTGGAACAGCGCAGCTTGCCATATTTATTATTGAGATCTTCAGGTGAGGGAGGGGCTCCTCGATGTAGTAGCCATGAAGAACACTACAATCGGAGGTTATATTTTAAGTAGTGTTGAAGAAAGTGTTGAAAATATAGGATTGTCGTGGAATTCTTTAGTTTCAGTGTCTACAGACGGTGCACCAGCGATGACAGGGAAAAAATCAGGTTTCGTTGCGCTGTTGAAGGAGAAAATGCAAAAACTGACCGTGCCGAATGAAATAAGGGGCGTTCACTGTGTGATCCACCAGGAAAACTTAGGTGCAAAGAGTATCACTCTAAAAAATGTGATGAGTATTGTTGTTCGTACAACCAATTGTATAAGGAAGCATGGGCTACAACACAGGCAATTTAAAAGCTTTCTTGAGGATGTAGAAAGCCAGTATGGTAGCCTGCCTTATTACAGCGAGGTCCGCTGGCTTAGTCGTGGCGAATTATTAAATCGATTTTTTTGCCTATTAGATGAGATAAATATGTTCATGGAAATAAATAACATGTGTGTTCCTGAATTGAAAGAGCCTTCGTGGAAATGTGATCTCGCATTCTTAGCAGATTTAACTAGCCGTCTGAATGCTTTGAACATTTCACTACAAGGTAAAGATCTGCTAATTACTCATTTCATAGATCGAATACGAGCTTTTAAAATGAAATTGACACTTTGGGTGAGTCAGCTGGAAACAGGAAATCTAGCTCATTTTCCTAAATTATCATCCATGCAAGATGTTCACAAAGACTGTGAACGTTATTCACATAGTTTAGTTGCCCTTAAGGAAGAATTTGATCAATGCTTTTAAGATCTGACAGCACTAGAGAGTCATTTTTATATGTTCTCCTCTCCATATTCAGCGAATATTGAAGAGATTCGTCCTGAGCTGCAACTAGAAATTATTGACCTGCAGTGTGACAGAGAATACAGAGACAACTTTCAGAACAAGAAAAACATTTTGGAATTCTACAGACACTTCCCTCAGGATAGATTTCCTCGCTTGCACAAACTGGCGGCTACAATAATATCAAAGTTCGGTTCCACGTATGTTTGTGAACAACTGTTCTCTGCAATGAAATGTAACAAGACGTGCCTGAGAAACGCATTGTCTGATCGAAATTTAAACTGCACGCTGCGCTTACAATGCACAAGAACCATTACTCCGAACATAGACGCAATTGTAAAGGGCAAAAAGTACAAGATAACGGAGAATCCCACACTTCAGTGACTCCATTTATTGTATAACAGTTCACAAATTAATACGAATGTAGAGGCATACAACACTAAGCTAATAAAATTATGTGGCACGTGTACATTCTCCTTTATTTGTTTCATTTGTCGTAGTAATAATTCGTGAGTGATATCCCTGCGGGTGGCCGGATTTGCATTGACTGGCGGCAGCTGTTGTGTGCCTCACGTGACTCTCCCCACTCTGTGGGGTAGCGTGCTCGCGCTGCTCCGTGCTCGCGCCTTGCTGCTCACAGCTTGCTCCGCGAGCACGTATGTTGTGAAGCCCTGCTTTAGAACATGAGGTTTACTTGGTCTTGGTTTAGCCGTGGTTGCGTATCCACTTCGCAGTGTCATCGCCAACAGCTAACTTGGATAGTTTTAGCAGGGTTGATGTATCGCTGGTGGATTTATTACCCAGGTGACATCCAGTGACTAGTCCACTTCGAAGTCACTGAACTGTTCTGACTGACCCATTCTACTGTTACTGCTTCTCTACTGACAGTAAAATACCGTCCCCCCCCCTCCCCTCCTTTTATAGTGGCCGCCTCTAGTGACATCTAGTGATCAGTTCCACATTACATAGGAGTTTCCAGATACTTTTGATCAGATAGCATGCAATTTCACTCAGGCTCGGGCAACAATAATATGAAATTAATCCTCAGTCACCATCAGTTCGTTGGTACCTAACAAACAAAAGGGGAACAAATGTCCTTAGAGTTTAATATGGCTCATCTGATTAACAGGGGTTCGATCATACACTATTGCTACAAGCCCTTATAGAAGCTACTAGCACTGCTCATGAACACCTTCATTAGTACTGACATGCAGTGAAATAATTAAATAAATAAATACATGAAAAGTGATCATTAAAAGAGAAACGTTATGAAAAATCCCATCGGACAATAATCTGGGCCACAACAGGCAGGTTATCCATGACTATATGATTATTCAGATAGTTACACGCAAGTATGAACCCAAATGCTGACCTCACATACATTGTCAGATAATCGCAATTGAACCAAAATATCGCTGAATGATTAATTTGTAGTGCAAGCAGTGCATTTTGCCGTCAGTAGCAAGTGCGGATTGAATGCCTGAGCAGATCAACAAAATTAGAAAAAAAAACTACAGCGATAATCACAAATTTCGACATCGGTGCACTAGGTTTTAAACAATAACAAATTTTACTGCTGTCGGAGTTATTTAGTCACTGGGAACCGCCCTGTGACTAAGTTCACCTGCACTTAAAGTTCCATAATTATTTTTAGTCCCGAACTGGTGGACATCGAAATATTTATTGGTCCGAACTACCACACTATAACTCAAAGAACTCTGAGGCCGCACAGTATCTTTCAAACACCTTCCCAGTTCAACATCACATCGATAAAAAACCCAAGAACCCAAATCTGACTTGCATCCCTATTTACAACCCTGGTGAGCTTAGCTCTACCTTACTCCATACAGCAACTTACAACTTGACCACCATTCATGAAATTCGGCATATTTTAACTTATATACATTTTCAATATACACAACAAATGCTCATGGTTAATTAGCAAACACATATCACATTATTATATTCCATATGTAGCAATAACAACTTGCTCTATACAATTTTATACTTCACAAACGAAAATACAGTGAAACTAGTCAACACAGCCATTTCTACACCTTGGCGTTGCAATCCTATATTAGTCAAATGACGATCTTTTGGCCGGCCGGAGTGGCCGTGCGGTTCTAGGCGCTACAGTCTGGAACCGCGAGACCGCTACGGTCGCAGGTTCGAATCCTGCTTCGGGCATGGATGTGTGTGGTGTCCTTAGGTTAGTTAGGTTTAAGTAATTCTAAGTTCTAGGGGACTGATGACCTCAGAAGTTGAGTCCCATAGTGCTCAGAGCCATTTGAACCATTTGACGATCTTTTATACGTATATACATACAGAACTAGTCACGTACGACGTAACACCACCTTTATTTCGTGAACGGTTCCAGATATCAAAATGAGACTTTCGGCAAATAATAGTACGCTAAGGTGTGTGTTGAAGAGGCCTAATTCTTGTAGCAATCGAGATATTGAAGCAAGTATTATTGTTTTAAATGGAATGATATACTTTTTAACGGCGTCCGAAAGCGCTTGGAAAGACGAATACAATGATATATTGTTTGTTAATTTTGAGGTTGAAACTCGTCGCGAAAGAATTCGAGAAATATACTAAAACTGGAAAGCAAACCGGCCAGAGTCGGCTAATGCGGTGCAAACTCCGCGAAGTAGAGCTCCCATGCCAGGCTCCATCGTTATATGCAGCAAAACAGTCCTACTCTACTTAAAAAAAGAAAAAAACATCCTCATTTCCTACACGACATAGATATAGGGTTAGCTATAGTTTTTGCATTAGAATCTACGGCATATACTAGCTTCTGGTGCATCAGATGGGATTAGGAAAACTGTTTCAAATGTGTGTACGTTTCCAGATTTTTGAGGAAACAACTACAGTTTCGTCAGGCAGTTTTGCATTTAAAACCTCCCCCTTGCTTCTTACTTGTCAAAGCCGAAACAGAAACGTCGGTCATTAATATTTCATACCGTTTAGCAGCCTTACTCAAAGAAAAATAAAATAAACTAGCTTCTTAACTTCCTTAGATTTAAAAATAATAATAATACCAAACGTGGCTTTGCCTGGAGACTCTTGAATGCTTCTTAAAAGTAAAAGACCTGTTTTAGGACAAATGTGTCTATAGATACTACTCCAGATTGTAATTAGACGGAACACACTTTAAATAAACTAAACATTTTATTTAGAATGCCTGAGGTCATGTCACTCACAAAATAAACACTTTTTGGAACGAAACGAAGATTTTACACTTTACTTCAGCATGTGCTCAAATTCTTTACCATCAACTGCAAAGGGAGATGAAAGTACGTTGGATGATATGTCGTTGCGTGCTGTGACGATTCGAAGGCGCATATCGTCTGGCGTAGATGGGGCTTGATAACAGACTGCATCTTTCAGTGTTCCCCGTGGAAAGAAATCAAGAGGAATCAAATCAGGGGACCTGAAGCATTCCGTCCGATCCAAGGGCCAGGAAACTTTTCATTCAGTATTTGCGTTTCAACACGGGAAGAGTGAGCCGTCTTGTTCGAACCACATCCACTGACGCTTATCCAGTGGTATGTCTTCTAGGAGAAAAGTTAGAATGTTCTTAAGAAAGTGATCATACGTATTTCCATTTAATAACAATTCGGGCAATTGCCTGGCGCGACGAATAGCGACGATCAGGATAGGCATCTCTATACCGCCGTACCTTATCGTCAGCATATCCTTGACATTCGCCGCATAAAAGTAGCATGTCTAACTTCTCATTGGTGTACATGTCTGAATGCTGAGAATGTTGAAGCAGAAATGACCTGCAGATAGTCGATGCTGCACCCGTTAGTTTTGCAGTGCAGACAGGTAAACAGTCGAAAGGCTTTATACAACGACGTAGCTCAGCATGAGCATGTTTACAACTCAACAGCCGATTCCGGTCGACTTTTCTTTCAATTTTAGAATATTTCTAGGATTATTTTGACAAGAATTTCAGCCTCAAAATTATCAACCATTATATCACTGTACTCGTCTTTTCATGCGCTTTCGTATTCCATTGAAAATGTAAGTCAATATATTAAAAAAATCATAACTGCTTTAATATCTCGATCGATGCAAGAGTCTAAACCCTTTATCACACACCAAAGTACGTGCCCCTTTGCGTGCTATACTTTGCCGAAAATATCGTTTCGATATCTCGAACTGTTCACGAAATAAAAGGGGTGTTATGCCAAAATCCATTTTATATATATATATATATATATATATATATATATATATATATATATGTGTGTGTGGACTGATAGGAGAGTAGGATGGAACTCTTATGCTGGAGATAATCAATAGTTAGCATGTGGAAAAATCATAGTTTTGGCACACGTTTTCAAATTATTTATGAAACAATGTATAACTATTTATGTATTCGCAAGGGGACCACACCGTGCTACAGGTCGAAAAAAAAATCGATTTTCCGTTTTCATCATATTTCGATAGATTAGGGTTTTATTTAAGTACTCTGAAAAGGATTTTGCTGCAAAAAATTTTTTTCGAGCATTTAAAGAGCATTTTCCTACTACGTGTGTTTATGTGCCACGACCACTTTTCTGTCACCCACTTTTCTGCATATATTTTAGATCTTTATATCCGCTACATTGCACGTTAGGGATTTTTTTTTTTTACACCCGAGTGTATTGGCTATCCTTGGAATGCAATGGTCGGTGTTCTTTTGTTTCTGCTGTTTGTAAACAACACGCTTTCAAACACGCGGTTAGTTTTGTTCAATTGTGATGCGAGTAGTTGTTATAGAAAACTTGCAGGTATACTATGGGCAGGCAATTAGGAGAAATAAAGAAAATCTGGAGGCAATGAAGAGAGATGTTTGGGCCATATTCTTCCATAAGTCCTCTACTGATGATAAGCCATATCATGGATTGTGTCCATCAGGAGAAAATTCGTGGTGCAAATAAAATAGGGCTCAGGCAACTGGAGAATCTTATTCTCACCAGCATTCTCTTCCTGCTGCTGTTATTACTGCAATTAAACCTATTTTCAGAGACTTGGCTCATCCTGACCTTCTAAGGAAATGTCTGTATGGGCAGACACAGAACCCAAATGAACGTTTCCACAGCATAATTTGGAACCACCTTCCTAAAACTGTATTTGTAGGCATGCATACAATGAAACTAGGAGTTCATGATGCTGTTATTACATTCAATTGTGGTAATGTTGGAAAGTGTTGGGCACTGAAAAAGCTGGGAATTAATCCTGGTGAAAATATGATCACTGGGCTGCGACATTGCGATAAAATGAGGATGGCTGATGCAGACAGGCCTGCATCTAATATGGCCAAGAAAGCAAGACAAACATCCAGGAAGGTGAAAAAGAAGCTGAAAGACCTGCTAGAGGCCAAAGAATGGCCACCATATGCAGCAGGACAGTTTTAATTAACTGTAAGTAACAAATTTCAACAGTTTTTTCTTTAAAGTCAATTTACCGCAATCTAAAATTTTCATTACATATGACCCATTATATCAGAAACTATCATAGATAAATGAATGAAATTTTCAGAGACTCTGCATAACATAAAAAGCCACCTCTGGTACTATATTCATTAATATTCCCTCATTAGGAAGTTCACAAAAAATATTTTCTGCAGAAAAAACTTAATATTTCTTATTAATAAATTTAAAAAAAGTATTTCTTAAAAACTATAAAATGGAAAAAGTATATTTAATTACAGTTGACTCTGTTAGTGTCATGTAACATACAGTAAGAATATTAAGGTCCTGCATCAAATAGTTTTTTTTCAGAAATGGTTCAAATACTTGCCTAAATTAACATGGGTTAGGTAGGCATGTTCATCACTTAGTTGACACCATAAGCTACTAGACGGTGCGTCACATGCATATATTGCGTATCTGTACTATTAGTTATTGATTTTATAAAGAATTTTTAGTGTTACATGTTCGTAATTTTGTTATTAAAACATTATACACATGCTAATAATTTTAGTGAGCTCGTCTCAATATCACGAATCAGACGGCGGTACCCATCCTCTCTATTCCAAAAAAAAAAAAAAAAAAAAAAAAATGGTTCAAATGGCTTTAAGTACTATGGGACTTAACTTTTGAGGTCATCAGTCCCCTAGACCTTAGAACTACTTAAACATAACTAACCTAAGGACATCACACACATCCATGCCCCAGGCAGGATTCGAACCTGCGACCGTAGCGGTCGCGCGGTTCCAGACTGTAGCGCCTAGAACCGCTCGGCCACCCCGGCCGGCCTTCTATTCCACTCGGAATTTCTAAGTTGCCGAGTAGCTGATACAAGTCGTCCGAATTCTGCCACGGCCATCTGGCCGCCCAGTCCAGCGTCCAGTTTGACTTTCCTGGCCCAGCCACACCACAAAAACTTGCCAGCCACGCGTCGCTCATCTAAACATCCTCCACACACGAAGTGGACACGTCGCCTGTACTGCCGAAAGTGTATGTACAGAAGAAAGTTACAGAGTAACTGAGAATTCCCCAGAGTCGCGAATAAACTGATGTATATGAATTAGCCTCACTGCAAATGTTTCCGAAAAAAATTTTCTCACATACCTCCCAAGAAGTTAGGTCATTCAAGCCCGCCTTTCCGAGAGGGAAGGAGCGCCTGGTCCCCGACACGAATCCGCCCGGTGGATTTGTGTCGACGTCCGGTGAACTGGCCAGTCTGTGGATGGTCTTTAGGCGGTTTTCCATCTGCCTCGGCGAATGTGGGCTGGTTCCCCTTATTCCGCCTCAGTTCACTATGTCGGCGATTGCTGCGCAAACAAGTTCTCCACGTACGCGTACACCACCATTACTCTACCACGCAAACATAGGGGTTACACTCGTCTGGTGTGAGACGTTCCCTGGGGGATCCACCGGGGGCCGAACCGCACAATAACCCTGGGTTCGGTGTGGGGCGGCGGAGGGGTGAAGTGGACTGCGGTGGTCGTCGTGGGGTTGTGGACCACTGCGGCTGCGGTGGGGACGGAGCCTCTCCGTCGTTTCTAGGTCCCCGGTTAACATACAACACAATACAATACAATAGGTCATTCAAACAGATCCGTTTGGTTGTTTCAGGAATCCGTCTTTGTCAGGTGATTTGTTGCTGGATGCACTCGCGGATAATTATAACTATGTATGTAACATTTCAGTTGTATAAGAGCAAGAAACGATAGAAGTGTAGAGCTTAACGCACCGGCGACATAGAGATCATTAGAGGGGAAATGCAAGATCAGATGAAATGGATTTCGCTGCAGTATCGCCTGAGCAGCTGAAAGTAGCTGAAAAATTCATGGTTGTACTAGCTTTTTGATGAATATTTCAACTAGCAACTTGCTCGAAAAAAGGTTCATCCCTTACCTACCTGCAAACGTGGTGAGATTAGATTCAGGGGAACACGGAATGGAAGAGTGACCCTTATGAACCGAAAAACAAGCAAAAAAAACTGTGAAATAAGAAGAAAGCAACAACTAAAATAAAGGCAGTCTGTACGAAAGTGTACATCGCTGAAAACGGTATGTTTTGTGTCACCTGACATGCTGTAGCAGGAGTAGTTGCTGTTGTTGTTGTTCTTGCTGATGTTGCGGTCTTCAGTCCGAAAACTGGTTCGATGCAGCTCGCGAGGCTAGTCTATCCTGTCCAAGCCTCTTCATCTCTGTGTAACTACCACAACCAACGCTCATTTGGATCTCCTTACTGTATTCAAGCCTTGGTCTCCTACTGCAACTACAACCCTCCACATTTCTTTTCGTTACGAAATTGACAATTTCTTGATTCCTCAGGTTGTGTGCTATCAACCTGTCCCTTGATTTAGTCAAGTCGTGCCACAATTTTTTCTTGCTTCAGTTCGATCCATTGCTTCCTCATTTCTTATTCGATCTACCCATCTAATTTTCAGCATTGTTCTGTAGCACTACGTTTCTTATTGTCTATTATCTTCTTTACTGTTTGTCATTCATATTTCACTTCCGTACAAGGCTACACTCCAGGCATATCATCAGAAAAGACTTCCTAACACTCAAATTGATATTAGATGTTAACAAATTCCCCTTTTCCAGAAATGCTTTTCTTGCTATTGCCAGTCTACATTTCAAATCTTCCCTACATCGGCCATCATTCGTGACTTTGCTGGCCAAATTACAAAAGTCAGTACTCCTTTCTGCGTTTCCCATTCTAATCTATTTCCATAATCGTCGCCTAATTTAGTTCGACTACATTCCATTACTCTTGTTTTACTTCTGTTCATGTTCATCTTATTATCTATTCTCAAGAGATTACTTTTTTTCTTCTCGCGGAACTTTAACTCACTGTACAATTTTCTTCTTGGTTTCCTACACAGCCTGCTCAATTTAGAGATTGAATAACGCCGTGGATGGACTACAAACCTCTTCCACTCCCTTCTCAATTATGGCTTCACTTTCATGACCTTCGACTATCATAGCTGCAGTCTGGTTTCTGTACAAGTTGTAAATAACGTTTTCGGCCTTATATTTTATTCCCGCTGCCTCCATAAATTCAAAGACTGTAGTTCAGTTCACACTGTCAAAAGTTTTTTTCTAATTCTACAAATACTATAAACGTAGGTTTGCCTTTCTTCAACCTGCCTTCAAAGATAAGATAGGGTCAAATGGTTCAAATGGCTCTGAGCACTATGGGACTTAACTTCTGAGGTCATCAGTCCCCTAGAACTTAGAACTACTTAAACCTAACTAACCTAAGGACATCACACACATCCATGTCCGAGGCAGGATTCGAACCTGCGACCGTAGCGGTCGCGCGGTTCCAGACTGTAGCGCCTAGAACCGCTGGGCCACCCAGGCCGGCTAAGATAGGGTCAGTAATGCTTCCTGTGTTCCTACATTTCTCCGGAACTGAAACTGATCTTCCCCAGGATCAACTTCTACCAATTTTCTTCTGTAAATAATTCGTGTCAATATTTTGCAGCCATGACTTATTAAGCTGATAATAATAAAATAGTTTGGCTCAACGGCCTGGTTCGATAGATCACACACTTGTCAGCACCTACCTTCAGTGGATTCGGAATTATTTCATTCTTCTTGAAATCTGAGGGTGTTTCGCTTGTGACATATATCTTGTACGCCAGGTGAAATAATTACGTCGTGGCTGCCTCTCCCAAGGATCTCAATAATTCAGAGAGGATGTTGTCTACTCCACGGGCCTTGTTTCCACTTACGTCTTCTCGTGTCCTGTCAAATTCTTCTCGCAGTACCTACTTCTTTATTCTACACGGATGTTCATAAAAAACAGAACACCCTGAACGACTAGAGATAGGACGTTCATATTCACAGGACATGTGCTTTAGTATGTTCTGCAGAAATGATTAGCATTTGAACCATGTCGGTCCGCGGATTTGAGGTCAACGTCGATATCGCAGCGCAACACCACCTACCGGTAAAATGTGTCTGCGGCTCTTGTTGGCGCTAAAAATCGAACGTAATGGATCTGTGTGAATTGGGCAGACGTGCAGGTTACCTCGCAGACGTATGCGCGAATCATACCGTCAAATCAGTGAGTCTGAAAGAGGGCGCATTATTGATGTGAGAGAATGTGATGCATCCATCCACAAAATTGCTACTTTTGTGGGACGAAGTGTTTCGGAAGCGCAACGGCTGTGTGCAGAATGGTTCACGGAAGGCCGTAGAACACGACAGACGGGTCAAGTCGCACCACCTGAGAAGATCGACACCTCATCAGAATGGCATTGCAGGACAAATCTGCGTCCTCCTCGACTCTGGTGCAACAATGGAACAGTGTTGGACACCGTAAATTTAAATATTTTCAACATTTCGCGGCCCTGTCAGCAACTGTATAAATATTAATTTTAATTTTAAAAACCAACAGCCTCAGATGCAAAGTTTACCTAGATTTACCTAGGTTTCAGTCGGAATAACTCAACCTTCTTCAGAATAAAAGTAACTATCGTTTGTCCATAGCGGACATCGTCAAGCTAAAACTAGATTTTTAGACCTAGTCATAATAATGACGATGTTGGCTTTATATTATCCTTCCCACTCATAAGTTCTTTTTAGGTGATTAAACTACGTGCTTAAGCACAAAATTTTCCTAGACAGGCCACACGTTGTAAGCACGTGATGTCTTCCTCATATCATGACCAACGAATACTTCATAAATGTTAAGACAGTCGATCTAAGTACGTTGTGCACAGGATAACATATACGCCTTTTCCTCAGCTGTACCTTTCTTTTATCTCGCTTCACTAGTAACTTTAACGTCAGGTGTTAGGTTCACGTCTTGTCCCAACAAGTACCCATCACACATTTTATGCGCTGGCGCAAGGTATTGTGTCCGCCTAGGCGGGCCTCATGACGCTACGGTCAGTTCCATTACAGCACTCGTGGCTGCTGGGGCCGAGGCAGTTTCAGATAAGTTTTTCAGTCTGACGATAATTTATGGATTTGTAGTTTTAGCTTGATGATGTCCACTATGGACAAACGGTAGTTACTTTTATTCTGAAGAAGGTTGGGTTACCCCGACTGAAACCTAGATAAATCTATGTAAACTTTGCAACTGAGGCTGTTGGTTTTTAAAATTAAAATTAACATCGTAAACTATCAGGGGCGACCTTCCGTCGGCGCTTATTACGGCATGGTTTAAGTGCGCGTCGTCCACTTCTCCGTCCACCTTTGACTAATGTGGAGAAACCTGCTAGACGGCAATGGTCTATGGAACGACGTAACTTGGGAAAGGAATGCCATCAGATAGTGTTTTCGGATGATCCCAGGTTCTATTTGTTTGAAAATGATGGCTGCATTTCGGTTCGGCACAGACAGAGGGAGCAGCATCACAGTGACTGCGTTTGCACAAGATATAGAGAGCTCAAGGTCTTATGGTGTGGGACGCTATTGTGTACAACCACAAATCACAGTTGGTGCGTGTCCAGGATACTGTGGCCAGTGTGACCTATATGAATGACATCCTGCGACCCGTAGCCATACCCTTCCCGCACACCACCTCACACTACAGTTTTTCAGCAAGACAACGCACGACCACATGTTGCTGCACGAACACGTGCCTTCTTGGTGTCACAGCATGTCAGCCTTCTGCCCTGACCAATCAGATCACCAAAATTGTCGCCAACTGAAAATATGTGGGATATGGTGAAATGACGCGTGCAGCACTGTGATCCAGTGCCAACCACCACAGATGAACTTAAGGACGAGGTGAATGCAGCATGGATGGCTACACCACAGGACGCAGCTCGCGCCTTATACCCGTCGGTACCATCAAATTGGAAATTTGTGGTAAGGACTGTGGGACCAAACTGCTGAGGTCGTCGGTCCCTAGACTTACACGCTACTTAATCTAACTTAAACTAAGGACAACACACACACCCATGCCCGAGGGAGGACTCGAACCTCCGAAGGGGGGAGCCGTGCGACCTGTGACAAGGCGTCTCAGACCGCACGGCTACCTCGCGCGACAATGCCATCACGTATGGGACAAATTATCAGGGCCCATGGCAGACCCTGCGCCTACTAGGTAACAGGACAATTGCTGAACCGAGATGACTGAAATGCTAATCATTTCTGCAGAACATACTCATGTACATGTCCTGTGAATATGAACGTCCTATCTTTAGTCGTTCAAGATGTTCTGTTTTTTTTCTGAATGTGAGTGTATAATATCGTCCTCAAGTTCGTTCCGCTTAAATAAGCCCTCTATCTAGGATGAAAAACAATTCGTGTACTCTGATTTCGCAGCGCGATTCCTCATATACTAGCAATACGAAAATACCTATCACAAAGTTTTGTCATGCTCATACACTCCTGGAAATGGAAAAAAGAACACATTGACACCGGTGTGTCAGACCCACCATACTTGCTCCGGACACTGCGAGAGGGCTGTACAAGCAATGATCACACGCACGGCACAGCGGACACACCAGGAACCGCGGTGTTGGCCGTCGAATGGCGCTAGCTGCGCAGCATTTGTGCACCGCCGCCGTCAGTGTCAGCCAGTTTGCCGTGGCATACGGAGCTCCATCGCAGTCTTTAACACTGGTACCATGCCGCGACAGCGTGGACGTGAACCGTATGTGCAGTTGACGGACTTTGAGCGAGGGCGTATAGTGGGCATGCGGGAGGCCGGGTGGACGTACCGCCGAATTGCTCAACACGTGGGGCGTGAGATCTCCACAGTACATCGATGTTGTCGCCAGTGGTCGGCGGAAGGTGCACGTGCCCGTCGACCTGGGACCGGACCGCAGCGACGCACGGATGCACGCCAAGACCGTAGGATCCTACGCAGTGCCGTAGGGGACCGCACCGCCACTTCCCAGCAAATTAGGGACACTGTTGCTCCTGTGGTATCGGCGAGGACCATTCGCAACCGTCTCCATGAAGCTGGGCTACGGTCCCGCACACCGTTAGGCCGTCTTCCGCTCACGCCCCAACATCGTGCAGCCCGCCTCCAGTGGTGTCGTGACAGGCGTGAATGGAGGGACGAATGGAGACGTGTCGTCTTCAGCGATGAGAGTCGCTTCTGCCTTGGTGCCAATGATGGTCGTATGCGTGTTTGGCGCCGTGCAGGTGAGCGCCACAATCAGGACTGCATACGACCGAGGCACACAGGGCCAACACCCGGCATCATGGTGTGGGGAGTGATCTCCTACACTGGCCGTACACCACTGGTGATCGTCGAGGGGACACTGAATAGTGCACGGTACATCCAAACCGTCATCGAACCCATCGTTCTACCATTCCTAGACCGGCAAGGGAACTTGCTGTTCCAACAGGACAATGCACGTCCGCATGTATCCCGTGCCACCCAACGTGCTCTAGAAGGTGTAAGTCAACTACCCTGGCCAGCAAGATCTCCGGATCTGTCCCCCATTGAGCATGTTTGGGACTGTATGAAGCGTCGTCTCACGCGGTCTGCACGTCCAGCACGAACGCTGGTCCAATTGAGGCGCCAGGTGGAAATGGCATGGCAAGCCGTTCCACAGGACTACATCCAGCATCTCTACGATCGTCTCCATGGGAGAATAGCAGCCTGCATTGCTGCGAAAGGTGGATATACACTGTACTAGTGCCGACATTGTGCATGCTCTGTTGCCTGTGTCTATGTGCCTGTGGTTCTGTCGGTGTGATCATGTGATGTATCTGACCCCAGGTATGTGTCAATAAAGTTTCCCCTTCCTGGGACAATGAATTCACGGTGTTCTTATTTCAATTTCCAGGAGTGTATTTTCGGCAGCAAATGGACGTTAAAGATTGGCAATATAGCTACACTATAATCAAATGTCCGGTAACAGCCACCGTAAGGAGATAACAATAGTGCTGTGCAGTGGGTGCAGTGGATAGCGTTTTGGGTTAACATGCAGGAGGTCGAGGGTTCGATGTTGGGTCGAGGCATATTTGCGTTTATTTGTTAAATGTAGTATGCGTGGGAGTGTACCTAGCATTTTAATCGTCATACAGCGATTCCAATGGGCCTTCTAAAAAGCGTTTGCACTTACTGCGAACACAGAAATTGAAGTATGATTGTTTTCATTGGTCAGATTTTAAAGAAGACCGTTACACGTCGCGGACGCGAATTGTTTCGCACCAGTGCGTCTACTAGATTCCAAACCGGTTTTCTGTATACCCTCCCAAATGACCCCATCGATTAGTACCACGTTCAAATCCATTACATTCGCTAGGGCCTTATGTCACCAGTAAAGCTAGCAACGTGCTTTGCAAATAACTGCCAAACTTGGTTACCATTTGTATGTATTATCACCAGGGAACCACTAATTATGCCTTTCAAATTAGAGTCTGATAAGCACATGCTGTTAAGTACGTATCTCTGTGCTTTATTATTATTATCATTATTATTACAATTGATGGAAATGTAGAAACATCACATCCATTACCGTTAGGAAAACAGTGTAATTCGAAAACGAACATTTCATAATTAGCAGTGTCTGGATGAATCATGCAGAACAAAAGCTGTAAGAGAGGTGATACGCGTTAGGTGGAACAGCCCGTTGTGACTAATGACGTGTTTATACTCTACGTGCTGTTTACCAGACAGGGACTAGATGCTGACGGAGTAACGCACCCGTGACAGACTCCATGTACATTCGTACAAATATCGTATTTTATTCTTGTGTTGTTCTAAAACAGTGTGGCAACGTATGGCATACACTAACGACGAGTATGTGGATATGCTTCTGGTCCTCGGTGTATCTGATTATCAGGCTGGTGTTAGCGCTCGTGAATATGCTGCTGGATATCCTGGTTGACGTCATCCAGATCAAAATGTGTTTCGTCGCCTGGAGCTTTGCCTTCGGGAGACAGGTTCTCTCCTTCCACCATCGCGTGACAGAGTTCGTCATCGGACTCGCCGCACTCCAGCTACTGAGGCAGCTATTCTGGAGATGATACACCAAGAACCCCAGCGAACCACACGTAGCGCAGCAAGGCTGCTGCGTGTCTCGCAACACACGTCGTTGACGTGCTGCGCGAGCATGGTCTGCGCCGCTATTATTTTCTTTAGCGCAACACCTGAATCCTGCAGACCGTCTTCTGCGGATGGAATTCTGTGAATTGTTCCAACAACAACAGAAAGCCAACGACTATTTCATAAACACTGTAATATGATCGGATGAAGCAGAGTTCACTCGTGAGGGTGTCTTCAAGATGCACAATGCCCACCATTAGTGTTACGTTAACCCGCCCGTCGCTCGCGACCGTGAATATCAGGTTCGCTTTGGGATCAACGTCTGGCCCGGAATATTGGAAGACAGGAATTTTGGTCCCTACTTGTTGGCTGGCCGGTTGACTGCTGGAAGCTAATATGCATTCCTCTCAAACTTTTTGCCTGACGCAGTGGAAGATGTTGCAATTCATGTTCGGCGGATGTTATGGTTCCAGCACGGTGGTGCATCTTCTCACTTTGGAATTAATGTGCGACGGTATTTAGACAGAACATTTCTAGGAAAATGGTTCGGACGCGGAGGTCCAGTTGTATGGCCTTCGCATTCACCTGTCCTAAATCCCCTGGATTTCTTCCTGTGGGACACTTGAAGAAGCGCGTGTATCCTACTCCGCCGACGCATGTGGACGAACTGATAGAGCGTGTTCATGCTGCTCTTGCATCTGTGGATGCAGCCATGTTGCGAAGAGTCCAGAGCTGTATGATCCAGCGGGTCGCGCGATGTTTGGACATGCAGAGGGATCGCTTTGAGCATCTGCCCTGAGGACAACGTATTCTTTTGTAAACGTCATGCGGTCATTAACATGGATATTATTATTGTTGCTGATTGCTAATGTGTCACATCTGAGCATACGTACTGCATATGGTATACATGACTAGTGGATGTTGATCTATTTAACTATGGAATCGTCTTTAGCATCTCAAAACTGATGTTGTTTTTGTAATTGTTCTGTCCTATGACAGGTCATTTGTTTCAAATATTTCTGACTTGTCTAACCACGTTTTTGTTACGTTAATCGTCACAAAACGCTGTACTGGGTAAATGATACGTGTGGCTTAGAAAACGGTGTATACTACAGTATTAAATGGCAGAATGAAACTGGCACATAAAAATGAATACAACTCCACCCAGAGTCTAACCGTCGATCTCTTGCATGCTAACTGCACCGCACTACTACTATCTGCTGCCAGAGGTAGTTACCGCAAATTTGATTACATTGTTGCCAGATTGCCAGTCTTTAACGTCCATTTATTGCCGGAAATATGCGCAGGATGAAATTTTGTGGCCGACATTTTTGTATTGCTAGTATGTGAGGAATCGTGCTGCGAAGTTCGAGTGTGCGAAGTTTTCCTCACCCTACACATTTCTTACCTTCGCTTATTATCTGAGCTCTTGACATTTGTGAGAAACAAAATATTGAAAATCTGCCTCGTAGTGGTTGAAGGCGGTCATCACCACCTCGTAAATACCCTGAGAAAAATGCAACAGAACTACGTACTAGCCGGCCGCCGTGGCCGAGCGGTTCTAGAGCGCTTCAGTCCGGAACCTGCTGCTGCTACGGTCGCAGGTTCGAATCCTGCCTCGGGCATGGATGTGTGCGATGTCCTTAGGTTAGTTTAGTTTAAGTAGTTCTAAGTCTAGGGGACTGATGACATCAAATGTTAAGTCCCATAGTGCTTAGAGCCATTTGAACCAGTTTTTGAACTACGTAATATCTTTTTTAAGGCAACTGGAATAACTGTGTCGATCCAGACAGCACGCAACCGTCTTACACTATCAGTTTGACCTCTAGGAATGCATAGAGGATCTACGTAAACGGAAAAAGCTTGAGGACAATAGGATAGAAAAAGAAGAAGAAGTAGGTGAAGATGAGATGGAACAATTCAGGAGGAATTCTGTGAGTCGGAGCGTGAAATGTTAGGTCCCTTAATCGGGTAGATAGGACAGAGGATTTACAATGGGAAATGGACAGGATGAAGGTAGATATAGTGGGAATTAGTGAAATGCTGTCGCAGAAAGAACAGGAAAAAAATTTGGTGGTAAGGTCTTATGGGGTCAACCTCCTCAGGTCATCTGTCCCTAACCTTACGTACTACTTAATCCAATTTAAACTAACTTACGCTTAGGACGACACACACACACACACACACACACACACACACATATATATATATATATATATATATATATATATATATATATATATATATATATATACCCATCTCCGAGGGAGGACTCGAACCTCCGACGAGGGGAGCCACGCGGTCCTTGACAAGGCGCCCTGGACCGAGCGGTTACCCCGCGCGGCAATGAACAGGACGTTTGGTCTGGTCAGTACAGGGTCATTAACACAAAATCAAATAAGGGTACCGCAGGAGTAGGCCTAAAAACGAATAAGGAAATACGAATGTGGATAAGCTACTATTAACAGCGTAGTGAACGCATTGTCTTAGCCAGGATAGACACGTAGCCAACATTCACCACAGAAGTACAAATTTATATGAGAACTAGCTCTGCAGCTGATGAAGAAATTGAAAGAATATATGACGAGATAAAGGAAATTATTCAGTTAGCTAAAAGAGAGAAAAATTTAATTATAATGAGTGACTGGAATTCGGTAGAATAAAAGGAAGAGACGGAAAATGAGCAAAAGGACATGGACGAGGGAAAAGAGTGAAAGAGGAAGCCACTTCCTAGAATTTTGTACAGGGCATACACTAATCATCGTTAACACTTAGTTTAATAATCATGAAAGAAGTCTGTATACGTGTAAGAGATCTGGAGACGCTGGAAGGTTTGAGATTGATTACATAACAGTAAGACATAGGTTTTGAAACCAGATTTTAAACCGGAGGGCATTAACACGGAGCAGATGTAGGCTATGAACATAATTTATTGGATATGAACTGTAGATTAAAACTTAAGAATTTCAAAAAGGTAGCAAATGAAGGAGATGGGACCTAGATAAATTGAAGGAATCAGAGGTTGTTAACCATTTCAGAGGGAGCATTAGGCAACATTGGACTGGAACAGGAGAAAGGTATGCAATAGATGACGAATGGATAGCTTTGAGAAATGAAATAGGGAGTACAGGAGAGGATCACATATGTAGAAATACAAGGTATTGTTATAAAGTGTAACATAGCTAAGCATAAATGGCTAAAGAACAAATGCAAAGCTGTAGAAGCATGCATAACTAGGGGAAAGTTAGATGCCGAGTATAGGAACACTCGGAGGAAAGACAAGCAATTCAATGAATATTGATAGGGGTTGAATGTTCGAATGTTGTTGCTATGATGTACGCCAATTCGGCGGGAAACTTCCCTTGCTGACATCCCTTCCTGCCGAATACACGCCCTGTCTAAGCTTGAAATGATCCCTCCAGACATGTTAACAGACTGAACAGTGTGTACACGCCGCATTGTCCCGTTTACGACTGGAGTCCGCTAGGAAATGCATTGTAAATGAATGTGTACTTTTATCTCCAACAGAGAGGAGGTTGTACGTGGTGATTTTCTGTTGTCAAGAGAGTATTAAGAAAGAAGTTTCCCTGGAAAAAGAAATGCTGTTAAAGTCTTGAGAGAGATCGCAAACTTTTTATGAGCAATTCATATGTAGGGTCACCAGGAGAGACGTAACTGGCGGCGGTTCTCACGCTGAGATAATGTGCGCGTTGCCACATGCACTGGAACCTAGCACGTGTGACGCGGCCTTGCGAAATGTGCATTGGTCACAAGGCCACTTCTATGGTAAGATGGATAATTTTAATTGTATGTAGCTGTTCTGTAAAATTACCGCCGGAAAGGCTTCCTGGGGAAGCCCTAGAACTTAATTATTCCTATGATGTATACTTACCTATTCTGTAAGAATGTTTAATAGAAAAAATAATCAGAATGAACCCGATAGATACCTGCAATAATCAAGTTCCCATAAATGAATGACACTTCCTTCGGTCGCTAATCTAGCCTACAGAGTGTGTATTGCTGAGTGAGGGCGCGTAAGCCTGTCTTCTACTTCCAGATTTGGTTGCTGCGTACGCAGCCTGTGCACAATTAGTCACAGATCTCCGTGAGATTCGTCACATTTTCGTTATGCTGAAATGCGAAGCTTTACTGTCTCGTATAGACCAGAACAGGCTAAGAGACACAATGTCTCCAACATACCGTCAGTCTTATTTGTATCTAGTGCAGGTTGTAGCGTCAGCGCTGTTTACCCTAAACTATTTGTTCGTTGTATGAAGGACGTTCACAGATCCAGTGGATGTTTGCACAAAATGAGGCAGTCTATCGAACTATCTTCACAAGCCTTTAAAAATAGATGGGAAAGACGGAAGAGATGGATGAGAATTCTCAATATACATTACGCAGTTCCATAGGCGGTGGGTACTGCAGATTTGCTAGGAAACGATACTGCAATACCGTGCAGAAAGAATTTAAAGATTTGGTTGACAATGAAAGAACAAAGAATTACAACGATATAGATGGGATTCATTGTTCAGTACATCAGTAGTTTGCAGGCGTACAGGACGTGAAGATGTTGGTGGTTGTTGTTGTTGTGGTCTTCAGTCCTGAGACTGGTTTGATGCAGCTCTCCATGCTACTCTATCCTGTGCAAGCTGCTTCATCTCCCAGTACCTACTGCAACCTACATCCCTCTGAATCTGCTTAGTGTATTCATCTCTTGGTCTCCCCCTACGATTTTTACCCTCCACGCTGCCCTCCAATACTAAATTGGTGATCCCTTGATGCCTCAGAACATGTCCTACCAACCGATCCCTTCTTCTGGCCAAGTTGTGCCACAAACTCCTCTTCTCCCCAATCCTATTCAGTACCTACTCATTAGTTATGTGATCTACCCATCTAATCTTCAGCATTCTTCTGTAGCACCACATTTCGAAAGCTTCTATTCTCTCCCTGTCCAAACTATTTACCGTCCATGTTTCACTTCCATACATGGCTACACTCCATACAAATACTTTCAGAAATGACTTCCTGACACTTAAATCTATACTCGATGTTAACAAATTTCTCTTCTTCAGAAACGCTTTCCTTGCCATTGCCAGTCTACATTTTATATCCTCTCTACTTCGACCATCATCAGTTATTTTGCTCCCCAAATAGCAAAACTCCTTTACTACTTTAACCGTCTCATTTCCTAATCTAATACCCTCAACATCACCCGACTTAATTCGACTACATTCCATTATCCTCGTTTTGCTTTTGTTGATGTTCATCTTATATCCTCCCTTCAAGACACCATCCATTCCGTTCAACTGCTCTTCCAAGTCCTTTGCTGTCTCTGACAGAATTACAATGTCATCGGCGAACCTCAAAGTTTTTATTTCTTCTCCATGGATTTTAATACCTACTCCGAATTTTTCTTTTGTTTCCTTTACTGCTTGCTCAATATACAGATTGAATAACATCGGGGAGAGGCTACAACCCTGTCTTACTCCCTTCCCAACCACTGCTTCCCTTTCATGTCCCTCGACTCTTATAACTGCCATCTGGTTTCTGTACAAATTGTAAATAGCCTTTCGCTCCCTGTATTTTACCCCTGCCACCTTTAGAATTTGAAAGAGAGTATTCCAGTCAACATTGTCAAAAGCTTTCTCTAAGTCTACAAATGCTAGAAACGTAGGTTTGCCTTTCCTTAATCTTTCTTCTAAGATAAGTCGTAAGGTCAGTATTGCCTCACGTGTTCCAGTATTTCTACGGAATCCAAACTGATCTTCCCCGAGGTCGGCTTCTACTAGTTTTTCCATTCGTCTGTAAAGAATTCGTGTTAGTATTTTGCAGCTGTGGCTTATTAAACTGATTGTTCGGTAATTCTCACATCTGTCAACACCTGCTTTCTTTGGGATTGGAATTATTATATTCTTCTTGAAGTCTGAGGGTATTTCGCCTGTTTCATACATCTTGCTCACCAGATGGTAGAGTTTTGTCAGGACTGGCTCTCCCAAGGCCGTCAGTAGTTCCAATGGAATGTTGTCTACTCCGGGGGCCTTGTTTCGACTCAGGTCTTTCAGTGCTCTGTCAAACTCTTCACGCAGTATCGTATCTCCCATTTCATCTTCATCTTCATCTACATCCTCTTCCATTTCCATAATATTGTCCTCAAGTTGGTGGTATGAACAGTAAAATTCCTGATGTGGCACTCATATTTCACTGTATGTTGCAACTGTTTCCGATGGGACTGAACGAAGAGCTTGGAGACTTTACATATTATTGCAGAGTACGTTGGTTAAGTCAAGGAGAAGTCTCGAAGGATTTTTCGATTTAAAACTCGCCATTGTTGAATTTATGACGGAAAAGGAGTGCAGTAACAAGAATTCGGAATGGGCTGCAAAAGTCGTATTTTAAGATGACTTGCACACTGCCCACAGTAAGACATTGCAAAGTGAGAAACAATTTATTTATGATCTGATGAGGTTGCATTTAAAAAGAAAATCGCCTTATACAGGAGAAGCATTTTTGACAAACACAGTTCAGTGTCCAGAGCACTATTGTTAAAGCAAACCGAGGTTTGAAGAATTCATTGTGGCCTCGAGGAATTACAAAGATAGTTTCATAAACGTTTTGAGGACACGGTCAGTCTTATACCTGTTTTCGAGACCGCTTGAGTTGAAAGCGCCCCTGTACACATGCAGATGTAGCTGATTGATCTATAAGGTAATTGCTGTCTTAATGACAAATCATTTTACGTTAAAGCTGTCCAGGACGTCTACATTGCTTTCCACAGGATGAGTTTCCACGTCTCCATAATGAGGTTGCAAAAAAAGAAACAAAAAAAATGGTTCAAATGGTTCTGAGCACTATGGGACTTAACGTCTGAGGTCATCAGTCCCTTAGAACTTAGAACTACTTAACATCACACACTTCCATGCCCGAGGCAGGATTCGAACCTGCGACCGTAGCGGTCGCGCGGTTCCAGACAAAAGCGCCTAGAACCGCTCAGCCACAGCGGCTGGCGAGGTTGCAAAAGCGCTGCAAAATTTCCATCGGCATATTTGTGCAAAAAAAAAAACCGTTTTTCGAATACGGAAACTAAATAATTCACGACTACGTGGCCATTTGAGTGCGAAAATCTGTGAAACTGCGTCTGTCCGTGTGCCGACAGTTTGTACCAGATTAAAATTGTGACTTCAGTGCGCAAAAAATAATTAAATAATACTGAAATTTTGTTTTGTTTCTGATATATGTTGTTGAGAAATCTGAAATGCCGGCCGCGGTGGCCGTGCGGTTCTAAGCGCTCCAGTCCGGAGCCGCGCTGCTGCTACGGTCGCAGGTTCGAATCCTGCCTCGGGCATGGATGTGTGTGATGTACTTAGGTTAGGTAGGTTTAAGTAGTTCTAAGTTCTAGGGGACTGATGACCACAGCAGTTGAGTCCCATAGTGCTCAGAGCCATTTGAACCATTTGAAATCTGAAATACGAAACAAAGTCGTAAGCAGTGCGACTGCACTGCCATTTAAATGCGGTGCGTTCGCAGTTTCTCCCTCTCCCTCCTCTTTGCACTCAGACAGTGTGGCGTGGTGGTGGTGGAAATGTGCACAGAAGCTGAATGCTATGGCACTCGTGCCAGGGCATGGCCCACGAGCCGAAATCTAGGACACCCCTGACCTAGCGTGTCGCACATAAAACGAAAGGTAATACGAAAACAGTTCTCCACGAGCATCACAGCCGGTGGTAACAAGTCTCTTCGTGAAGCGTGCTTTTTTCTGCAACATGAAGTGGACCTCGCAAGCGGGTTTACAAACTGCATTGCAGTTCTTTTTCCTCACAGTGTTTAAGCTCTTCATGAGTGACACATACTTTTCTTCATCCCTTTTACCATAGTTTCACTGAACTAAGACAGCAATAAGAATTGTTATGCTGCAGTTCGAACACATTACTCAGACATTTCTGATACATTAGAATGCAAAAGGTGCTCACGTCACATGGATTTCCGTGGATTAGATGATAGTAGCTAGTACTTAAAGCGACGTTCATTACATGAGATGAAGTCGACAGACGTTTGGTAGATGCTGCTGTGGCACCCTGGCTGGACCCACAGTGACAACACTTATTCACTGACTGGACGAACAACAGGGATCCTGTTTTACTTCCTTCGTTACCAACTGCTAACGGCCACAGCGCACCAGGATATTCGGACCGGCAGCGTGATGATTTTCGTCCACCGGCTCTGTCAAGCAATAGAATGACGGCAATTGTTTGGCATGGCGGATCGTTGGTGGTTTTCTTGAGAGCGAAAATTTTATTGTAATTATTGTCTCCACTGGTTTTAATACTTTCAGCTGACGTTGAAACTAAAATGTTAATGTAAATGTAAAACAAATACAAGCAAGTCGTGCTGCCACTGATGACAGCTTTCTCTATAGATACATTATAATTACGTACTGAGCATTGTGAATCGGTCTCGAAACAATAGTTCTACCAGTACCTAAGGAAATATAAAACTACAAGTAGCAGAGAGTAGCGGATCACTGCGGTTTCTGGACAGACTTAAGACTGGGCGACGAACCACTTTCGCTTATGTCAACACCAGAACTTTCTTATTATCAAGATCATTCCTAGAACCCTGCCATCATCGCATCTGGCCAAGTGCACCACAGTTATTCCGGAAATCCTCACATCAGAATCACCATTTTCTTATCACCCATTACCCTGTACACAGTAACACATCTCACCGTGGACACATCACAAGCTCTCTGATGCAATGGACAACTGACTCCAGGGATAGTGGTGTGTGTGTGTGGCCCAGGTTAATGCGCCGGTGCGATGAATGCGGTCGTCATGTGACACACGTGCTATGAGCTGAGTTGTGTACAGTATGTCTGTTTGGTTCAAATGGCTCTGAGCACTATGCGACTTAACTTCTGAGGTCATCAGTCGCCTAGAACTTAGAACTAATTAAACCTAACTAACCTAAGGACATCACACACATCCATGCCCGAGGCAGGATTCGAACCTGCGACCGTAGCAGTCGCTCGGTTCCAGACTGTAGCGCCTAGAACCGCATGACCACACCGGCCGGCATGTCTGTCTGGTGGTCAGGGGTGTACGCTCTTTATCATATGCAGTCACCCTGGATCCTTACGAGAGTACAGCAGAACTGCATGCGTCATTGCAATACATGTGAAGAGATTGGCAGTCATTGCTTTGAACAATTACTATGAGCTATGTTATAGCCTGCCTATGTTATATACCTGATAGCAAGCCTTCGAATGAAGCACTAGCATAACGGTTGAATTCACGGAATCGTTCATTTGGAGAAATGCATATGGAGCTTGAAGATGGCATAATGAAATGCCGAAACTGGCAGCCTTCAAAATAACATAAAATAACATCTTACTTTACATGGTTGTTGGTGAATTTCATTGACATTTACAATTACTTAACCAGACGATATCCCCTATCTGTGATGGACCAACAGAGATTGCCTATGTGTGGTGTCTACAGCATCACTCTTTGTTCCGAACCTAAAAAACCACGAGCATCCCTTTCAGCCACTATTTACAATTAAAAATGGCAGTAACAAGAAATATTTCTGTCGAATATAGCTTCTATCTATCTTTTTCTCTTACCTCTTTAAAATAACGAGGGAAATATTTTGGAGACTAGAGGGCAAGACCATATCTTTCTGCACTAACACATGCCTTCTTGGTGCCACAGGACGTCAGCCTAATGCCGTGGCCCGCCAAGATTACCAGACTTGTCGCCAGTCGAAAATGTGGAGGATATGGTGAAACGACGGGTGCAGTGCTATGACGCAATAGTAACCACCACAGAAGAACTTTGGAGCCAGGCGAATGCAGCATGGATGGCTATACTGCGGGACGCCATTCGCGTGTTACACGCTTCGATGCCACCACAGATAGGCAAGTTATCATGGCCCATGGCGGACCTTGTGCCCATTAGGCAACAGGACGCGTGCAGTACCGAGGTGACTGAAATGCTAATCATTTCTGCAGAACGTACTACTGTACTTGTTCTGTGAATATGAACGTACTGTCTCTAGTCGTTCAAGGTGTTCTGTTTTGTGTCTATATACGATTTAGAAGCCAATCTGAGCAGCCATCTTAGATTGTTTGTAGATGATGCTGTCATTTGCAATCTAGTTAAGTACTCAGAAGATGAAAACCAATCGCAAAATGAATTACAAAAGGTATCCGTATGGAGGGAAAGGTAGCAATTGACCCTAAATAACCGCGCGGAGTGGCCGCGCGGTTTGAGGCGCCATGTCACGGATTGCGTGGCCTTTCCGGCCGCAGGTTCGAGTCCTCCATCGGGCATGGGTGTGTGTGTTGTGCTTAGCATATGTTAGTTTAAGTTAGTTTAAGTAGTTTGTAAGTCTAGGGACCGATGACCTCAGCAGTGTGGTCCCTTAGGAATTCACACACATTTGAACATTTGACCCTAAATAACGAAAAGTGTGAGGTCGTCCACGTGAGTATTAAAAGGAATCCATTACACGATAAGTCACACAAATATAAAGGCTGTCAATCCAATTAAATACGTTAGAACTACTATTACGAAAAACTTAAATAGGAACGATCACATAAATAATATTGTGGGAAAGGAAAACCAAAGATTGCGTTTTATTGGCAGAACACTTAGAAGTTGTAACAGGGCTACTGAGAGACTACCTACGCTACGCTTGTACATTCTCTGCTAGAGTATTGCTGTGTGGTGTGGGATCTTTACCAGACAAAATTGACGGAGGACACTGAAAAAGTTCAAAGACGGGCAGCTCGTTTTGTATTATTCTGGAATAGAGGCGAGAGCGTCACGAATGTGGTACGCGAACTATAGTAGCAATCATTAAAACAATGGCTTTTCCGTTGCGTCGAAATGTTTACACAAAATTTCAATCATCAACCCTCTCTTCCGAATGTGAAAATATTTTTTTAAATATTTTTGACTCCTCCTATATGGGCAGAAATGACGATCGTAATAAAATAAGGGCAATCAGATCTCCCACAGAATAAAATATGTGTTCATTTTTTCCACGTGCTATTCGAGAGTGATAAAGGTTGAGAAATCGTCTGAAAGTGGCTCTGTGAACTCTTTACGAAGCCATTAATTGTGATCTTCAGAGTAGTGATGCAGATGTAGACGAAGGAGTGACGGACTTCGATCTACACAGATTCATTGACCGTTATTTCATTGCATTAATTTGCTGTGTTAACGATCATAAATGGACTCCATGGTTTGGGACTTAGTTTTTCTGCTTTCCCGAAATAAAGCAGGTGGTATTATAGATCTCAGGTTCTTTCTTGGAGGAAATCTTGACCATCATCAACGTCTTAGAAGCTGCGAAAACTGCCGTACAGTATCTGCGCGACTATGCTGATTTGGTAGCATTTCGCACCGAACAGCAGCATCCATTAGGTCTCGTATGTAAATCAGTTGAAGCGGTGTTGAATATAGGCTGCAAATACAGCTGCTATTAAACATGTACAATGCTCTTTCCTTCTAAACTGCCACACACATCTCTGTACTATTAAACCACTCGTGTTCTGTTCACCACACTCTTCATAAATTCGACAGTTAATAACAGCTGTTTTTAAATTCAAAAAATGGTTCAAATGGCTCTGAGCACTATGGGACTTAACATCTGTGGTCATCAGTCCCCTAGAACTTAGAACTACTTAAACCTAACTAACCTAAGGACATCACACACATCCATGCCCGAGGCAGGATTCGAACCTGCGACCGCAGCAGTCGCGCGGTTCCGGACTGGGCGCCTAGAACCGCGAGACCACCGCGGCCGGCTTTTAAATTCCCTCAGTAAATGAGCATCATAGCGCAGTTGCAATTAGCTAAGTGACTTTTTTTTCAGTCTGCAGGGTCCACTACTTGACCTAGAAAGTTTCGGTGAACACATTGTTTCTATACAGTGGTGAGGCCAGTGACCCAACAGAAACAGATACTCGTTGTAGCAGAAGAAGACTGTGATAACATTTGGTACTCATGACAATTAAATACTTTTTAACAAGGCACTATATGGAATACATATTTCAATTGAAGTAATCCTGATCCGGAAACGATCGAGTGGACAAGGGACCTCTTCTGTTGCAAGCTCTTTGGTTTTCATATTTTTGGAGTAGGTAGTGTGGATCAAAACAAGGGAAAAAGTGCACTAAATATTGTTTCTAAAATGCACACCTTATGCGCTGTGGACACTTGTTCAGCAGAAAGGATGTGTTTCGCAGAAGTGAAGATGAACGAGTGCTCACAGCTCTTAGTTATGCATTTTAGAGCCCATATCTACCAGACTTTTTCTTGTTTGGTCCATACGAGCTGCTCCAAAAATATTCTGGGGGACGACGGTTCAATCTCGCGTCCGGCCATCCTGATTTAGGTTTTCCTTGATTTCCCTAAATCACTCCAGGCAAATGCCGGGATGGTTCCTTTGAAAGGGCGCGGCCGACTTCCTTCCCCGTCCTTCCCTAATCCAATGAGACCGATGACCTAGCTGTTTGGTCTCTTCCCCCAAACAACCCAACCCAACCCAAAAATATGGTAGCCAAAGAGCTTCCAGTAGAAGAGCTCCTCCATTGTCCGAGGTAAAAGAACTATTTTCACTTTGTAGACTGGGTCCCTTATATGTGTTGCCATATTGACCCTTCCCATCATCCCTGAAAGTTTGTAACACCATAACGCAATCACCCTGCATTTCTAAGGTGATCACCTCATGGTAGCGCTGCAAAGCGACCTGGGCGAGACCAGCTGTAACCCGTACAATGAATATATTCCTTATACTTAATTAAAAATTTAACCTTCTATTTGAACGCTATCGAAAGATGCCGACATCTTTTGTCTCTCCCGACCGGGAGCAATCTGCACCTGCACATTAGCTAAGAATATACATGTAGACTTTTACAAGATGTCTGCCTTGTGTTCTTCACTACAATCTACAGAAAGCATCCCATTACCCAGCTTAATGCCGACTCTAGACTGCCTGGATAAACGAAAAACACAGCCAAACCAAAACTCACTCATACCCACTTGACTAGAAACTGCTGTGTTCTGTATTTACAAAACATGTTATTAGGTTAGCGCATAAGTTTGTAGCGATTTTGTCTTGCACGTTTGTATTCCGGTTCCTATGGGTTTATTTATCGATTGTCACTTTTTATTCGTAGTTCACCATTGCTATTTGAGTTTACATATTGTCATTTCGTCATTTGGAGATAGCGAGTCGATCGGTGGAAGCTACACTACTGGCCATTAAAATTGCTACACCAAGAACAAATGCAGATGATAAACGGGTATTCATTGGACAAATATATTATACTAGAACTGACATGTGATTACATTTTCACGCAATTTGGGTGCATAGATCCTGAGAAATCAGTACCCAGAACAACCACCTCTGGCCGTAATAACGGCCTTGACACGCCTGGGCATTGAGTCAAACAGAGCTTGGATGGCGTGTACAGGTACAGCTTCCCATGCAGCTTCAACACGATACCACACTTCATCAAGAGTAGTGACTGGCGTATTGTGAAAAGCCAGTTGCTCGGCCACCATTCACCAGACGTTTTCAGTTGGTGAGAGATCTGGAGAAAGTGCTGGCCAGGGCAGTAGTCGAACATTTTCAGTATCGAGAGAAGCCCGTACAGGACCTGCAACATGCGGTCGTGCATTATCCTGCTGAAACGTAGGGTTTCGCAAGGATCGAATGAAGGGTAGAGCCACGGGTCGTAACACATCTGAAATGTAACGTCCACTGTTCAAAGTGCCGTCGATGCGAACAAGAGGTGACCGAGCCGTGTAACCAATGGCACCCCAGACCATCACGCCGGGTGATACGCCAGTATGGCGATGGCGAATACACGTTTCCAACGTGCGTTCACCGCGATGTCGCCAAACACGGATGCGACCATCATGATGCTGTAAACAGAACCTGGATTCATCCGAAAAAATGACGTTTTGCCATTCGTGCACCCAGGTTCGTCGTTGAGTACACATTGCAGGCGCTCCTGTCTGTGATGCAGCGTCAAGGGCAACCGCAGCCATGGTCTCCGAGCTGATAGTCCATGCTGCTGCAAACGTCGTCGAACTATTCGTGCAGATGGTTAATGTCTTGCAAACGTCCCCATCTGCTGACTCATGGATCGAGACGTGGCTGCACGATCCGTTACAGCCATGCGGATATGATGCCTGTCATCTCGACAGCTAGTGATACGAGGCCGTTGGGATCCAGCACGGCGTTCCGTATTACCCTCGTGAACCCACCGATTCCATATTCTGCTAACAGTCATTGGATGTCGACCAACGCGAGCAGCAATGTCGCGATACGATAAACCGTAATCGCGATAGGCTACAATCCGACCTTTATCAAAGTCGGAAACGTGATGGTACGCATTTCTCCTCCTTACACGAGGCATCATAACAACGTTTCACCAGGCAACGCCGGTCCACTGCTGTTTGTGTATGAGAAATCGGTTGGATACTTTCCTCATGTCAGCACGTTGTAGGTGTCGCCACTGGTGCCAACCTTGTGTGAATGCTCTGAAAAGCTAATCATTTGCATATCACAGCATCTTCTTCCTGTCGGTTAAATTTCGCGTCTGTAGCACGTCATCTTCGTGGTGTAGCAATTTTATTGGCCAGTAGTGTATATTGTAAATGATTTTTTTAAAATTATAATACAATACTTTACTCTTTACTGTTT
Organism: Schistocerca americana; assembly: GCF_021461395.2. Lineage (NCBI taxonomy): Eukaryota > Metazoa > Arthropoda > Insecta > Orthoptera > Acrididae > Schistocerca > Schistocerca americana. The sequence continues at coordinate 868,274,764 of NC_060130.1, forward strand.
GTCTTTTCTGAAGTCGTCGAACTAGGAACGGATGATCCGCATTAGGATAGTTGGAACCTTGCTGTATTTTGTTTTCCTTACACAAAACCGCTGTCCTCATATTTATGACTGCGAGGCAATATAAACCAGATCCAATATTTTGTAACAAAAATAGAGCTAATATGTATTTTAGCTGATACCGAGTTTGGTAATCGCGAATTATCTCTCAACGACTGTTAATAAATTGTAAGTAAAACGCAGTTATCACTAAGATTAAATTTTTCTTTTCATTATGCTGGGCAAATGATAAATATTGTATTAAGTAGTTTTTAAATGTTTAAAAATCTAACCTGTATAGCCTTTGCCAATAACGTACCAAATCAGTATATTAACTGTCCAGATATGTCGAATGTTATCGGCCTGTTAAGAAAAACCAACAACATTAGATTGATAATGACAATAAAATATTATGTTATTCTTTCTCAGCGAGAGGTGGTGCTAACTAGTGTTTTCCATAATGTGAATGAATAGTGCATTTATGGAGGATATAAGATACACTACGGTTTCTAAGCATTTTTGTTGATAACGTGTGATGCATTTAGCATTCATTTTGAGCGAGGTCAGTAACAATTGTATGTAAGATCATCGCCTGCTGTTAGTTAATCCATAACCATCGCGGACTTACGTGACTGCAGGAAAAGGTCAATGACAATGAACACGCAAGCACCTTCCGACTGTGACAACCCGGCTTTGTCCGGTTTCCCTGTTTACGGCAGGTACTTCTACAGCTCTCGCTCCCGTTACTGCACCGGAAGACAGTCCACTGATAAACGTGTGACCCAGTTGTAGTCATCCATGGTTTCAGTCCGGAATACGCCGTTGGGGTACTGCACGGTAGATTTTTTGCCAGCGTAAACCCTGAAATTATTAGCTCTGTTTTGACAGCAAAACCCAAAATTGAAAAGAAAACGTTGAAGAGTGAGTTAAAGCAACTGATGAATCTAAGGGACGCTGTACATCGGGCAGCCAAAGGACGTCCCATGCCGAAAAATTTTATTGCCTACAAGAAGATGGAGAATAGAAGCGCTAAGCTCAGACATGTCCATACATTAAGTGGCAACAGACACAGGCTAGTTCTCCTATGAAAAATCTGTGTGGTCTAGGCAAAGTAAAAGTTGCAGCTTATCGCATTGTCCTTGCCGAGAAATGAACACGGCCTTCATGTTACTGACCACCAACAGTGAACAGCAAACAAAAATAAAACTTACCAATCATTTCACAGGGGCAAATGAGGGTGATTGTTGTTGTGGTCTTCAGTCCAAAGATTGGTTTTATGCGGCTCTCCATACTACTCTATACTGAGCAAGCCTTTTCATCTCCAAGTAACTACTGCAACCTACAACCTTCTGAATCTGCTTAGTGTATTCATCCCTTGGACTCCCTCTACGGTTTTTACCCTCCACTCTTTCCTCCAATACTAAACTGGTGACCACTTGATGCCTCAGAGTGTGTCCTACCAACCGATCCCTTCTTCTCTTGCCAAAGATTTCTCTTCATCCCAAATGAGGGTAGGTGTGATAAACTCTTTAATAAGCGTATCGTCTTTTCTTGGCTGCAATTTTCGGAAGCTTTTATGGTTCAAATGGCTCTGAGCACTATGGGACTCAACTGCTGAGGTCATTAGTCCCCTAGAACTTAGAACTAGTTAAACCTAACTAACCTAAGGACATCACAAACATCCATGCCCGAGGCAGGATTCGAACCTGCGACCGTAGCGGTCTTGCGGTTCCAGACTGCAGCGCCTTTAACCGCACGGCCACTTCGGCCGGCAAGCTTTTATGTGTAAGCTGCATGTGCACAAACGAAACTATATAAAAACCAAGAAATTATCACAGCCACGAAAGTAAAGAGTGGATCAGAAAACGAATGTCAACAGCTTTTAGAACAAAAACGAGCTGCACATTATCGATGAAATAAAATCAAAAGTGAAAGACAGAAACACCATAGTCATTAAATCGGATAAATGTAACACGTTAGTGATTATCATTCAACAAGAATATGTAGAGAAACCTGAGAAATTATTCGCAGACAACGACATAAAACAGATAAAAAAGTACACGGTCAAAATAATTCAGATCAACTTAAAAAACCAACTTGGCAGCATACAATTTTTATTGACTCCAATGGAAAAGCTACTTCTTTTTGGACAACATGGTTGTGGAGAGAAGCAGCGATTAGTACGATTAATCAATAATTCAAGAACAGTCTTAATCGCATTTATTATTGTTATTATGCCGCCAACCGGTTTCAACCCGACGTAGGGGTCATCTGGGCGTTTACATCATTGGTCGACTGCTGGTGGTGTCACTCCTGTCTACATAACGACCAATGGTGTAAACGCCCAGAAGATGACCCCTACGTCGGGTTGAAACCGGTTGGCGGTATAATAACAATAATAAATGCGATTAAGACAGTTCTTGAATTATTGAAAGCTACTTCTTCTTCTTCCTGCTGTCCAGTATTAGGCCTAGTTGCATGATACGGTCTCAGTCCATATTCTGGCTGGTCCTCCTACATCTCTTCTACCTCTGGGAGGGAACTTGAGGATTTTTCTGGGGATCCAGCCCACCTGCATCCATAGTACATGGTCCTTCCACAATCGTCAGTAGTTCTTTGCTTTGTTGAGAAGGTATTTTACTTTGAGAGCCATAAGGATGTCATCCGATATCTTCTCTGCCCATCGCAGAGGATGGTGGGAAAGCAGCAACATATAGTATGAACAATAAATAGAATGGGCTCAGGCTACAGTTATGGTGTTACAAGTTTTATTGCATTATCGATTTCGAGACTTCACGTCTCATATCCAGATGTATTTTAGTACACAACTAATCGATAGTTACGTGTTAATTTCCCACATCACAGCAGGTTGTCAACACGATACCAGTAACCACAGCCCACGTCCGCAACACTATGCAAGCGAGATTACACCGGTGAAGAAGAGACTCTGTGAGTTGTCTCTTGCCCACCGCTGAAGTGTCGCTTGCATGGTGTTGCGGACGTAGGGTGTGGTTACCGGTATTTTGGTCGACGACCTGTTGTGATCTGGAAAATTAACATGTAACTGTCGGTTAGGTTCAAATGGCTCTGAGCACTATGGGACTTAACAGCTGTGGTCATCAGTCCCCTAGAACTTAGAACTACTTAAACCTAACTAACCTAAGGACATCACACACATCCATGCCCGAGGCAGGATTCGAACCTGCGACCGTAGCAATCGCGCGGTTCCGGACTGCGCGCCTAGAACCGCGAGACCACCGCGGCCGGCTAACTGTCGGTTAGATTTGTACTGAACTACATCTGAAGATGATATATGAATTCTTGAAATGGATAATGCAATGAAACTTGTAACACCATAACTGCAACCTGAGACTATTTTACTTATTGTTAATGTCATCCCATCTTTTCCTGATCCATAGTGCGTAGGCAGCTGTTCTGCTCATGAACTGCGTATCGGCTCTGATTAGCTTCCTTTTGGCATCTCTACAGAGTGTCCAAGCCTTAATGCCATGCAAGAGGGTAGGTTTGGCCATGATGTTTGTATAGTGTGAGTCTAATGTATAGTGTGAAATGGTCTGAAGGAAGAGTGTGTTGTCTATTGAAATTTTGGTCCTCTTATGGTCTTCATGGTAAAGGCCATATCTTTGATTTTATTCAAGGCGACCTCCGTGTTGAACATGTTTGCTGTTATGTGCAGGTGATCTCTGTAGATCATCCTCGGATTCTGCGAAAAGTACCTGGTCATCTGCGAACAGTAGTGTGTGTAGGTCAGCTTGTCTATCTTGGTTATGCCATGAGGTTTTATCTTCATTCACTAGTGATTTTATCTATATCTGTATCTTGAACAGAACCAGTGAGAGGCAACATCCTTGTCTAACTCCTTGGTCAATGCCTTTCCATTCCGGCAGCTGTTATCCTTTTCTGACTGCAGTCACATTTTGGCTGCACATGTTACGGATCGTTTTTATGATGTGTGATGGGATGTTTTATTCTGCCAGGATGTTCCGAAGTTTTTTAAAAGCAATAAATGCCAGATATGATTCAAGATTAAATTCTTCCCTTTTTTAAATTAGCATCTTTAGTGTGAAACAGCCATCTGGGCATGATCTGCCGTGGCTTATTCCCCTGTTGTTACTGCAGCCTCTGAGACCACATTTTTTTAAGGACTGAGATGACAATTGCTCTCTATCATCTCTGTGATGGATGTTCTCCTTTGTAAATTCTATTCATAAAGTTCAACAACCGTTTCTTGAGTGTCTTGTCACTGAATTTAAAAGGTTCCATACTAAAGCCGTCCTTGTCAAGGGATCTGTTCCCTTTACGGTATTTTAACATTGGTTCTGTCTCTTTGCTCTTTATAGTAGACTTTGTCTAATGTTAGGTATGTTTCCTCTGCTTGACCCATGATTTGATTCTGAGTCCATTGCTCTTACAAATATTTTAGCCAGGTGTCTTTGTTTATCACCTGAATATCTTAGTCACAGCTTACTTCCCTGTTTAATTTATTTCTTAGGGAGTCGAATGTTAAGGAAGGTCTTATTACGTCTCTTTCCATTTGTTGATGAAACGGTCCCAGTGTTATCTGTGCCGCTTCCTGCTTTCTCCTTTAGCTGCTGTTCTTTTCCTTTTATATTCAACAAAGTCCTCTGCTTTCTTTGTTGCCGAGTATGGATTTATTAACATTTATCCTAGGGCATTCATAGCAAGAGCTCAAATACGGCTGCACAAAAAAATAACAAAATATCTGGGTATTTAGTAATGTGCAAGAAGCTAACACATACTTGAACGAAGCTTTATACACGAGATTGAAAGAAGAGTACACGTTTCAGAATGCGTACGCAGTGAACATCAGCATTCAATTTGGCAATGAAGTAAAAGACATCATTATTCCAGCTAATGCTAACTAAGCGTATTGGATATTTCAAATCTAAATACTAATATACCTATTAAAAAAACACTGGATGATATACAGGAAAAACTCATAAATAACAAATAAATGAAGTGTTGGAGAAGTGTATGGAATGTTAGATCTACGTTCAGCAACAAATTTTGTAAACATGTCAATGATATAGTGATCAGAAACAGTTTTTCCAGGATGTTAACTGAAATTTTTATCGCAGAGCTGGAAAAAAATCTTCACTAATTATTAGCACATCACAGGAAGAATAACTTATTTTCAAGGATATGTCGATGGTTCAATCATACTTTTTAAAGGAAGGAAGCATGACATCAAAAATTAGCATCCAAACTCAACGATCTGCATGCAAAAATCATCTTCACTGTTGAAGATGAAGAAACCGAAGCTATAAACTTTTTAGACATTATCATCTGTAAAAATAATGAAAGACATATGTTCAAAATTTACAGAAAACGGATGATTTCAATAATATAATAAGCGAGTATACTGCGTGCCATACAGAACTGGCAGGCTCTTGAAGATAGACATAAACTATCCCGAGAAAGAATCTTAAGCATGGCTACAGAAGCAACTGTACAACTGTAATATAGGGAATAAAAATAGCCACCAGTTGCGGAAGGTAGTAGTCAAAAGCTCTGGGCCTTCTTCAAAAGTCTTATTGCATTTTACATGTTGATCAAGATGTGGCGCCAATAGACTTAGTCATAATTAAAACTGGCAATCGTAAAAGCAGTCATCTGGCTTGGCTTATTGGCGGCACATCATGATCAGCATGTAAATCATAATAAGACTTCTAAAGAAGGCCCATTTATACAGCGTGGAGAAAAATTGTGTCGCGAAATTTTAGTCCTGTATAGCTGATGCCTGTAGGAAACAAAATGACTAATGTTGTGTAGGTCGACAACGCACCATTTTTAAACTACGGAAGCCGCGCGGTGTAACCGCGCGGTCTGGGGCGTCTTGTCACGGCCACGGCGGCTCCCCCCGTCGGAGGTTCGAGTCCTCCCTCGGGCATGGGTGTGTGTGTTGTCCTTAGCCTAAGTTAGATTAAGTATTGTGTAAGTTTAGGGACCGATGACCTCAGCAGTTTGGTGCCATAAGACCTCACCACAAATGTCCATTAAATTACAGAAACTTGGCACCACGCGCTTCGACTGGCCTCGGGATTGCATGTTGCTGGATGCTCTGGACAACGCATGACTGCGAATGCTTTGCGTGCCAGAGATCGGGGCGAGGGACGTTTGTATGTGTGAACCGACAACCACGGCACTGCCCGTCAACCGCCGAACGGCAACAGGGCAATCACACGACCAATCGGAGCGCGTGGCGCCAAGTTTCCGTAGTTTAAAAACGGTGCGTTGTCGACCTACTCAGCATTAGTAATTTTGGTTCCTACTGGCATCAGCTATCCTGGGTTAAAATTTCGTGATACAATTTTTCTGCACCCAGTATAGCTTGAACCTTAGGTCAAGAGCTTTTGACTACTACCTTCCGCAAAAAAATGGTTCAAATGGCTCTAAGCACTATGGGACTGAACATCTGAGGTCATCAGTCCCCTAGACTTAGAACTACTTAAACCTAACTAACCTAAGGACATCCTAGAACCGCTCGGTCACAGCGGCCGGCCTACCTTCCGCAACTGGTGGCTGTTTTAATTACGCATATACCGAGAAAGCCTGCTTGCAAAGATTCATGAACCGAATTTAAATGATGACTCTATGATTTAGGTTGGTTGATTTGGAGGAGGGTACCAAACATGAGGTTATCGGTTCCACCGGATTAGGGAAGGATGTCGGCAGTGCCCTTTCAAAGGAACCATCCCGGGATTTATCTGAAGCGATTTCGGGAAATCACGGAAAATCTAAATCAGGATGGGCGGACGCGGGTTTGAACCATAGTCCTCCCGAATGTTAGTCCAGTGTGCTAGCTCCTGCGCCACCTCGCTCTGTTTAGGAATATACTACAACCCCATACGTATCACTCCCGTAGCGACTGTGAGAACGAGAAGAAAGTAATAAAACCTATTAAGGAGGAGTTTCAAAGGTCATTCTTCCCGCGTTCCATGCTTGAATGGAACGGGAAAAAGCCTTAGTACACTAAAGTGACAGATGTAATGGGATAGCGATATCCACACATACAGATGACGGTAGTTTCGCGTATACAAGATATAACAGGGCAGTGCATTGGCGGAGCTGTCAATGGTAATCAGATGATTGATGTGAAAAGATTTCCGACGTGGTGTGGCAGCATGACGCGAATTAATGGACTTTGAACGTGTAACGGTAGGTGGGACCAGATGCATGTGACGCTCTATTTCGAAAATCGTTACGGAGTTAATAGCCCGAAATCCACAGTGTGAAGACTGTGCCGATTCGTTAGATGGTTGATTTGAGGGAGGGGACCAAATAGCGAGGTCATCGGTCCTAAGAGCGTGCCGAGAATACATTTCAGGCATTGCCTCTCACAACGTACAACGCAGTGGCCACAGCCTTTACTTAACGACCGAGAGCAGCGGCGTTTGCTTATTGACATCAGTGCTAACAGACAAGAATCAATGCGTGGACGACGGAAGTCAGTGCCTTTGCTAAAACCATGACATAGTCAGCAGTGCCTATCCTGGGCTCGTGACCATATTGGTTGGACCCTAGACGACTGTAAAACCGCGGCCTGGTCAGATAAGTCGCGATTTCAGTTGGTAAGAGCTGACGGTAGTGTTCGAGTGTGGCCATGGTCCCAAGTTGCAACAAGGTACTGTGTAAGCTGGTGGTGGCTCCATAATGGTGTGGGATGTGTTAACATTGAATGGACTGGGTCCTCTGGTCCAACTGAACCGATTATTGACTGTAAATGTTTATGTTCGGCTACTTGGAGACCATTTGCAGCCATTCATGGACTTCATGTTCCCAAACTACGATGTCATGTCACCGGGTCACAGTTGTTCGCGATTGGTTTGAAGAACATTCTAGACAATTCGAGCGAATGATTTGGCCACGCAGACCGCCCGTCATCAGTTCCATCAAACATTCATGGAATATAATCGAGAGGTCAGTGCGTGCACAACATCCTGCACTGGCAACACTTCCGCAAGTATGGACGGGATTAGAGGCAGCGAGACTCAGTTTTTCTGCAGGGGATTTCCAGCGACTCGAGTCCATGCACCGTTGAGTTGCTGCACTACACCGGGCGAAAGAAGGTCCGATTTGATATCAGGAGGTTCCCCCCTGACTTTTGTCACCTCAGTGTAATTGGTACATTGGGACGTACGCTTTGCATTGTATTCCAAGTTGTCTGCAGCGTATAGATGCAGATCCTCGCGTAAGAGACAGTGACGAATGGTTTTAAAAGGAGTGACTTGAACAAAATGCATAAAAGAATTGAAAGTGAAATGCGGCAGCTTCTGAGAAGCAAAACCATACGGAACGAGTGCACAAAGTATACAAGGAGACCCAAATTCGCGTACTCGGTCACCAGGGCGTGGTTCCTAGCACACTAAAAATACAAAAAGTGTAGTGTATGCTTCTGGTAGAAAATGGACGCCAAAGAACAACACTGCAAACATATGTATGACAAATATTTTCATTCATTACAGTGCTGCTGTGCTGCTCAGTTAGTGCTGTGAGGAGAGTGTTTCGTTAGAATGGTTTAGTTCGCAAGTTTTCTTTCAGATCTACGTGTATTTATTGTAATTTCCTGATTTTAGGCTCCTTAATCGTTAAACAGCAGTTACAGCAGGATTTATACAAAGCCCGGACAATTATTTAGTACTATACCCGAAATGAGAATACAAAAAAATGGTTCAAATGGCTCTGAGCACTATGGGACTCAACTGCTGAGGTCATTAGTCTCCTAGAACTTAGAACTAGTTAAACCTAACTAACCTAAGGACATCACACACATCCATGCCCGAGGCAGGATTCGAACCTGCGACCGTAGCGGTCTCGCGGTTCCAGACTGCAGCGCCAGAACCGCGCGGCCACTTCGGCCGGCCAATGAGAAGACAATCGTTATCATTATTTTACTTTGAAAGACGTGTTTTAGCTTTAAACATTTACTCTTTTGCCTTGCATGCACTGCACCCCTCTACGCTTTCCGGCCCATTGCCCGCATTTCTTCAGTTATATGCCCTCCACACACAATGAAACATGACAGCCATAGCAACTGATGTGGATACATCGTCTTTGTCTCGTCAAAAAATCATGTGCCATGAGTATTGGTGCATATCACGGTCGTCAACATTCATCATCTTGAAATGCATAGATATAAATTGCAGCCGGCCGGAGTGCCCGAGCGGTTCTAGGCGCTACAGTCTGAAACCGCGCGACCGCTGCGGTCGCAAGTTCGAATCCTGCCTCGGGCATGGATGTGTGTGATATCCTTAGGTTAGTTAGGTTTAAGTAGTTCTAAGTTATAGGGGACTGATGGCCTCAGAAGTCAAGTCCCATAGTGCTCAGAGCCATTTGAACCATTTTTTATAAATTGCACTTATACACATTTAATCATACACCTGCCTGCAGTTCTATGAACAAGTGTGTATAAGTGAGATTTTCACATCGTTGACTTTGTCAAGAAATGCGCTGCCCCTTAAAGTGCAGTTTAAAAAACTCAGAGTGGATCTCTACAAGTCCGTATGTAAAAGCGCCATCAAAAACATATGTAAGAGGGTCGATGTGCTTTAAGGTCAACGGTCCACGTCGATAAACGAAGCGATTACATGCGGTTTTCCACAGATAAGGAATGCGGAAGAACTGGTTGCGCGCTTTCGTGCTGCTCTTGTAACAGTGGAAGCGACGAGTTCAAGAGAAACGTGACCCAGCGACTGGCTAAATATTTGGAGATGCATGAAGACCGCTGTGGGCACCTGCTATGAAGACTGTCAAAGTTCTGCGAAAGACACGTTGTCATTTATAGTGTATTCAACCCTCTGCTTACTAGAAAATCTGTATAACGTTACGTGTTGTTTAAACTGACATGAATTGACAAATCTTAACTACTTATATCATGGATCGCCTTTGTGGCATGAAAACTTTTAAAATAATTTTATTTATTTAAAGTTTACATTTTAAAAACACAATTTTTATACTTTTACTGGTGGATTTCTACGGATATGTAATTTATTCTCATTCTAAACAAGTGTTTTTATAATATGACTCCTATTGTAAATTTGTGCACGGTGCACACTCAGACAATAGCGGAATGTTCCGAGCATACAGGTCTGATGCACTTCATTACCAAGGTTCCTAAACGATAATCTTGTAGGTCCCTGGTCTTCTTTCAATACATCTTTTTTGCGCCACCTACCAGAAATTCTAGCCGAAGGGGAGCAAATTTTTCATTTCTAGTATGAGAAACAATAAGTCACACCAACAGAATTTGCAGTACATTGTTCTTCTCCTTCTTTGTAAAGGGATTCTTTATGATCATCATCATCTTCGTGTGGTTCTGGATTTTCACCGACTTCTACCTCATTATCATCATAACTGGAAATACAGCTTTACTAAGTGGGTTTTCAGGATCAGAAGACTGCTCCAACGACACCCTTATTTCATCTCATAGTCTTCTCCTCGGTAACATTTTTTATTGTAGAACAGACAACTGTCATGAAATAATAACCCAAAATAAACATGTGCTTACCACATGTAGGACTGTTGAATACTGAAAGCATAACAACGCGAGTCAACAATAGTAAATGACGTAACAGACGCTGCGCAGACACACATCTGGTTGTTTCGAAATTGCTGCTAAACTCAACGGGCTTGCGAGGTCCGTACAGGAAGAAACGTGAACTAGCACTTCAATCTAAAACCACAAGTGCATTTTTATAATCATTTTCCACAACTATGAGTAACAAGATAGGTCAGCAAAAATCCTAAAATTTCCTTAAAATGAAATATACAGTTACTAATACAGAAGATATCAAAAATCACAGACGGGCTACTGAGGCCCGATGGTAGTTAATGGTTTAAAATATAATAACTGGGCGCACTGAATGTATTACACTGAAGAGCCAAAGAAACTGGTACACCTACCTAATATCGTGTAGGGCCCCCGCGAGCACACAGAAGTGCCGCAACACGACGTGACATGGACTCGACTAATGTCTGAAGTAGTGCTGGAAGGAACTGACACCGTGAATCCTGTAGGGCTGTCCATAAATCCGTAAGAGTACGAGGGGGTGGAGATTTCTTCTGAACAACACGTTGCAAGGCATCCCAGATACGCTCAATAATATTAATGTCTGGGAGTTTGGTGGCCAGCGGAAGTGTTTAAACTCAGGAGAGTGTTCTGGAGCTACTCTGTAGCAATTCTGGACGTGTGGGGTGTCGCATTCTCCTGCTGAAATTGCCCAAGTCCGTCGGAATGCACAATGGACATGAATGAAAGCAGATGATCAGACAGGATGCTTACGTACATTATACACTCCTGGAAATTGAAATAAGAACACCGTGAATTCATTGTCCCAGGAAGGGGAAACTTTATTGACACATTCCTGGGGTCAGATACATCACATGATCACACTGACAGAACCACAGGCACATAGACACAAGCAACAGAGCATGCACAATGTCGGCACTAGTACAGTGTATATCCACCTTTCGCAGCAATGCAGGCTGCTATTCTCCCATGGAGACGATCGTAGAGATGCTGGATGTAGTCCTGTGGAACGGCTTGCCATGCCATTTCTACCTGGCGCCTCAGTTGGACCAGCGTTCGTGCTGGACGTGCAGACCGCGTGAGACGACGCTTCATCCAGTCCCAAACATGCTCAATGGGGGACAGATCCGGAGATCTTGCTGGCCAGGGTAGTTGACTTACACCTTATAGAGCACGTTGGGTGGCACGGGATACATGCGGATGTGCATTGTCCTGTTGGAACAGCAAGTTCCCTTGCCGGTCTAGGAATGGTAGAACGATGGGTTCGATGACGGTTTGGATGTACCGTGCACTATTCAGTGTCCCCTCGACGATCACCAGTGGTGTACGGCCAGTGTAGGAGATCGCTCCCCACACCATGATGCTGGGTGTTGGCCCTGTGTGCCTCGGTCGTATGCAGTCCTGATTGTGGCGCTCACCTGCACGGCGCCAAACACGCATACGACCATCATTGGCACCAAGGCAGAAGCGACTCTCATCGCTGAAGACGACACGTCTCCATTCGTCCCTCCATTCACGCCTGTCGCGACACCACTGGAGGCGGGCTGCACGATGTTGGGGCGTGAGCGGAAGACGGCCTAACGGTGTGCGGGACCGTAGCCCAGCTTCATGGAGACGGTTGTGAATGGTCCTCGCCGATACCCCAGGAGCAACAGTGTCCCTAATTTTCTGAGAAGTGGCGGTGCGGTCCCCTACGGCACTGCGTAGGATCCTACGGTCTTGGCGTGCATCCGTGCGTCGCTGCGGTCCGGTCCCAGGTCGACGGGCACGTGCACCTTCCGCCGACCACTGGCGACAACATCGATGTACTGTGGAGACCTCACGCCCCACGTGTTGAGCAATTCGGCGGTACGTCCACCCGGCCTCCCGCATGCCCACTATACGCCCTCGCTCAAAGTCCGTCAACTGCACATACGGGTCACGTCCACGCTGTCGCGGCATGCTACCAGTGTTAAAGACTGCGATGGAGCTCCGTATGCCACGGCAAACTGGCTGACACTGACGGCGGCGGTGCACAAATGCTGCGTAGCTAGCGCCATTCGACGGCCAACACCGCGGTTCCTGGTGTGTCCGCTGTGCCGTGCGTGTGATCATTGCTTGTACAGCCCTCTCGCAGTGTCCGGAGCAAGTATGGTGGGTCTGACACACCGGTGTCAATGTGTTCTTTTTTCCATTTCCAGGAGTGTATGATTAAAGGTATCGGACACCCCCAAAAACATACGTTTTTCATATTAGGGGCACCCCTCTCAGATTTAGTGATAAGAAGGCTCAGTGGACAGCCCGTCAAAACCTGAACGCAGATCAAGCATGAAAACAGAAAGATGGTGTACTGAACTGTGAAAAAAAGCAAAATAGAAACAGTGAACGGTCAAAGGACAAGAGGTGCAATATAGAGCTCCCTAGACTCGCAACGGCGTCGTGTTTATGTGGTCACGGACTTCGACTGGCAATTTTTTTTCTTTCTTTTTTATATCGCTGTTTGCTATGTTCAAATTTGTGTCTGTGTCGTGTTGTAACGTCCGCTGGCAACAGCGAGGTTTAAGGAAGGGACCTATACTGACAGTTGCCGGCCGGAGTGGCCGTGCGGTTCTAGGCGCTACAGTGTGGAGCCGAGCGACCGCTACGGTCGCAGGTTCGAATCCTGCCTCGGGCATGGATGTGTGTGATGTCCTTAGGTTAGTTAGGTTTAATTAGTTCTAAGTTCTAGGCGACTGATGACCTCAGAAGTTAAGCCGCATAGTGCTCAGAGCCATTATAATGACAGTTGATTCACCACAACTACTGTACTAGCAGCCGAAAGGAAGTAGCTTTCGAAAGGGAACCGCAAATGTTTGATGACAAGACAAGTCAACCGAATCCTCCGCCGGAAAATACGTCTGGTGTGTCATACACGGCGTTAGTGACAGTACGTGTGTCATATGATAGGAATCTCTTACCGAAGTACATAATTTGTTCGCCTGGTGAATGAGATATGCCTCCTTGTCCAGTTTAGGAGATCGTGTGAATGTGATCACTCACACAGAAATAACGAAAACATAATGGTTTGTCACATAAGCTGCAGCAAATGAACGCAACAGTTTCACAATCACACAGTTTCTCTGTGCTCTGTCAAAACATACGTTTTCAAAGTTGCGTTCCGTTTTGGAAGTTCTGACTTTTGAATTCCTTTGTGGTAACGTAGTTCACAGCCGTTTATTTGTTATTTTCATTTCTGGTAGACGTCTATGTGGTATCTCACCTGCTGTCACTATTCATCACGTTTTCTTGCGACGGTAATGTATTCTTACCAGATGACATATTCTACTGTCAGTGTATGGTATGACAACTGCCAAGACTACAGAAAGGGAACAAAACATTTCAGTGACCGGACGGAAAGTTCATAATGACGTGAAAAACAAAATATTGACACGGAAGAGATCTGAGCACAGCTCATTCACGTTAGTCCTTCCTGTTTTCATGCTTGGCCTGTGTTCAGTTTTTGACGGGCTATTCATTGGGCCATCTTACCACTAAATCTGAAGGGGTGGGGCGTGGGGAGGGGGGGGGGGGAAGAGGTGCGATGTACCATGATGAGTTTTCCTTGTGAGTCGCTACTGGATTGCAATTTATACTTCGCGTTTTACTGACCCTGTTAATACATATCCATAAAACGAATATCGGACTATACTAATTTTGGAGCGATCCGCGGTACGGGCACGTAAAATCCCGATTTAAACATAATTTTGTTTGTAACAGGAAACAAACCGACGCCTTCTGTTATTACTGGACGTCGCATGAAAGACGTGATGAGCACTGTTTGTTTGAGCTGACTCTAGCTACACAATGCAAAAACGAAATTGCAGATATCTGCCGAAACATCAGAGAAAATGCTCCTGCCGACTCTTAGGAGAGACACTCGGTATAAATAGGTATAGGTATGGCTGACTGTTATATGAATGGTGACCATTATTTCTAGAAGACAACAGTTTGTTAATTGTGGGTGCGATGCTGTGCTGGAAGTATATGTCAAATCAACAAATTACAATACAGGATAGAACGCTTGTGTAAGACTGTCACTGAACTTACAACGCCTCCTCTCAAGAGCCCACGCTTCAGAGTTGATGGTACTGTACCAAATGAGCTGGAAAGAGTTGACACAATGCCCGCTACCCTCTTATGGTGCTGGACAACAAGCACACATCAGGTAACAAAAATGGTTCAAATGGCTCTGAGCACTATGGGGCTTAACAGCTGAGGTCATCAGTCCCCTAGAACTTAGAACTATATAAACCTAACTAACCTAAGGACATCACACACATCCATGCCCGAGGCAGGATTCGAACCTGCGACCGTAGCGGTCGCGCGGTTCCGGACTGAAGCGCCTAGAACCGCTCGGCCACTCCGGCCGACCAGGTAACAAAGAAAACACGTAGAACCATTACACCATTCTGCTAGGAGAAAGAACACACTCGGCCTGCGCGTGCGTAGCGGGAGAAAAATTCCAAGCTCAGTCAGGATTTGTGCAAAAGTAGCGCCTGCAACACAAAACGAATTGCTCACCGTCCGATCGCAGCTGTAAACGATGCTTGAATCAGGTCAGACTATCGAATAACTGAAGGAAGGTCAAGGAAGGCACAGCTTAAAAGAGCGAAAAAAAAAATGGTTCAAATGGCTCTGACCACTATGGAACTTAACATCTGAGGTCATCAGTCCCCTAGACTTCGAACTACTTAAACCTAACTAACCTAAGGACATCACACACATCCATGCCCGAGGCAGGATTCGAACCTGCGACAGTAGCGGTCGCGCGGTTCCAGACTGAAGCGCCTAGAACCGCTCGGCCACATCGGCCGGCTTAAAAGAGCGACGACCGTAATATTTCAGCGGTGAAATCTTATCGCCACCGTGCATTTTTTTTAGTATAAGACGTAAGGACCAGAAAGACGTCTGACAAACTGTTTGTAGAATGCTTTCTAGCTTGAACTCAAGTTAGTACAGAATTTTTGAAAGCCAGATTGATCTATGCTGCAATCCACCAAGTACTCAGTACAGTTAGAATCGAAGCTAAAAAGACAGTGAGTGAAACGGTAGCTGTGTTTCTGATGTATAGATGAAACTCTGTCAGAGTTAATCAGTGAATAGTGTTTATGGTCGTAGTTCCATAAATTTTAAATGGAGTTAATGTACACAGAATGCTAAGGACTATAGTAAACTGTCAAATAGAATAAACATGACATTTAAATTAGAGAGCGTACAAGTTAAGTGAAACCAGTACCATTAAACTCATTTCTGGGGCTAAATCCGATTTTAACGAATATTTCTCTTCTGAGCAAATCACCACTGTTTTCAAAAACCAGAAAATAAAAAGCAGACACTTCACAAATGGAGGATATGTGATAAAAAAATTCTACATTGTTTACTAACCGGTAACAACCAGAAGCTAATGATTCACCTCAACTAGTTTGACCTGTCATATGATGTGAGTAGCGTTGCCAGTTAAACGATATAGAAAATAGCTTTTGTATGGCGGATCCTCCATTTTGGCAATTTTGCCTTTTTTGCGAAAAATTGTTATTTTAATCCTCTTAAGACCCAGCTTTAGCCTCCTTCGCAAGAAATGTGTGGCAGCGCAAGTTCAGGCCGACAAATTTCGTGAGGCTTGTCTGCAAAATGTGACGTCTTGAAAACTATCCGTCGCTCTGGAAGCTCTGGTAATATCGTGAGATTATGTTCGAGCTGCATATTAGACTGAGAAGTTGAAGTATTAATTTGCAGGAGGGAATATAAGAAGGAGAGCTTTGAAAACCGTAAGGCTTAAAAATAAGATTATTCAGAACAAGTGACTTAATGATCGATATTAGAGGATATGCGCTAGGTAAGGGTGCACTACTCTTTTTTTTTCAGTGTTTGTTCCAGAATGCTAGATACACGTGTAGTGCCACAGGCTCACTAGAGCTGAATTTGCTTCCATTGTACACTCTTCAAACAGTCATTAATTTTTCACTGAACGCCAAGTAAAATCATTTGTTCAAAGTAGGAGAAAATTTCGACAAGAAATGCTGGCTTCCGAAAGTTTTTCGGGTTGTTATGCAGTTTTGCGCAAAATTCACGTCCAGGTTAAAAGCAGAGAAGTGCACTTTTTTAAACAAATACTAAGTGAAATTGTATTATGACTTCTGTTCCTGCGCACGAGGAACTTTTCCATGCTGCATATTATCATGGTAATTATCGACAGGCTACTTGCACAACATTTACTGCCGAGGAATCATGACCTAAGAAACTGCTGGACTGGGTCAATGAATGATAAAGCCTTACTGCTAAAAAATATTATAGCGTGAATAGAGCAAAATAAAATTACGTTTCGACAATTTATTTGAATACTGAGAATATCAGGACAAATTCCTGTCAGCCCTATGTGCATTTATTGTTATTCGAAGTAGCCAGCCGCAGTGGCCGAGCGGTTCTAGGCGCTTCAGTCTGGAACCCCACGACCGCTACTGTCGCAGGTTCGAATCCTGCCTCGGACATGGATGTGTGTAACGTCCTTAGGTTAGTTAGGTTTAAGTAGTTCTAAGTTCTACAGGACTGATGACCTCAGATGTGAAGTCCCATAGTGCTCAGAGCCATTTGAACTATTTTGAAGTTAAGTAAAAATTTCATTGCACATTTATTGGGATTAAAAAATAATAGATGTTTGTATAAAATAGTTTAAAAAATGCTTAGCAACCCACCTCCATCGAGTACAAACGTATGAACAGCGATCTGTCAGATTGTATCATAACATTAAAGCCACTTACCATTCCAACTGCATAACAAATAAAATAAATTGTCATAAATCTGTAAAACTGTGCTTCACGAATTTACCTGTGTTGTGTATTTTCTGTATCATTGGGTTTTTCACATATTTTAAACAATCTAAAAGATCAATTTTCACGAATAATTTGCAAATATTGACCTAGCTATATTACTTATTGTACCAGCTTTAATACAGTCACAAGTTACAAAGAACAAAAGAGCGAATAAAATACAAGGAACATCAAAACACACTGAACGATATATTTGATCTTACAAATTATATTGTATATGCATTCTGCGAGAAGGAAAGAGAGCTATCATTATTTCAGAGATACGCCGTAAGTCTGTATTTAGCACTGCGGGAAGTTGAAACTTCTTTGTTGCTAAAGGGAACGTTTTTTCAGGCGACTGTCACCAGCATCGATGTATTAGGAGAACTGCGTGATACACACTGTGCTAGCTTACAATATATTTACTCACAACCGGTTTCGATCATTGATCATCTTCATAGTGCTGGTACAAGAATGGAAAGAAAGTGAAAACTGTGAATATCAACACAAATTACATTTTCCTGACAATTACTCGGAAAAATTAAATCAATGTACGAAAAATATCGATTGTGACAACTACACATCTCATACACGCCATTTAAGGGGAGTTGGAATGCCGGAAAATGGAAAAAATTCACATTTTCAGTTTTTAACCTTATAACTTAATTTGAAATTTTCTGCTTAAAATGGTGCAAAATTTGTTAAGAAATTCCAATTGGAAGTATTTTTATTTAATTTTTCAAAATTACATGTGCGCCCAGCAAAGTTACCCATCTTGTGATTTGTACACATTTAAATCTTCGCATTTCCGAAAACATTACATATAGAAGGCTGTGGATTTCACTCTTCAGTTGTAGAATCTTTGATCCTTCCATAGGTACCATTGTTTTTACGACTAGCTGTGTTTATTGTTCAGTTTTTGATCTGTGAGTGTTTGTTTTGAGCCTCGAGTTTAGTTTGTCGCTCATTTGGAGTTTGTTATCTGTCTTGTTTTGACTTTCAGTGGTGAGTGCGTAGTTTCTACGATGCCTAGGAGTGCATCATTATTTAAAAAGCGAAAGTTTCGCGGTAATAGATTTACAAATAACGTTTGTTCAAGTGATTCTGCTTCAGCACCTGTTGATGCTGGTGAAAGTTCTGACGTTTGTACAGCTGAGATGTGTGAAGGAGACACGCCCACCAGTGCATCAAAAAAGAAGTTATCAAACTGTGCAAGTGAAATTACAGATGAAGCTTCTAATGAACAATATGTTTTAGTCGACTTTCCTGTTTTTACTGAGTTTATGAAGAAATGTTTGTGTTGTAATCTTTGTGGAGGTTCTTTTGATATGAACATAACAAAATCTATAGGACTTTCCTGCAAAATTGCTATAGTTTGTGCCAGTTGTGAAAATGAGACCTGTTTTTGGAGCTCTAAAACATGCAGTAGCAATTTGTTTGAGAGTAATATCAGGCTAATGTATGCAATGAGAGCAATTGGTAAAGGACATACTGCTGCTCAAACATTTTGTGCCATAATGAATCTTCCACCTCCACCTGCTAAAATTGACAATTACACTGAAGTGATAGGAGATGCTGTTCAGTCTGTAGCAGATTTATCAATGAAAGCTGCTGCCAGTGAAGCAAAATATATAAATGAAGGAAACCCAGATATCCCTGTTGCTTTTGATGGAACCTGGCAGAAAAGGGGTCACACATCCAAAAATGCTGTTGCTACTGTTACTAGTGTGGACAGCGGTAAAGTTTTGGACTATGAAGTGCTCACTAAACATTGTTACCATTGTGCATCTGGTAAGATAGAAGCAGCTCACATATGTAGCAAGAATTATGAAGGTACGAGTGGAGGCATGGAGGCTGCCGCTGCTGTGAAAATGTTTAGCAGATCAGAAAAAGAACGGGGAGTATTTTACACAAAATTCCTTGGAGATGGGGACTCCAAGGCATACAAAAGTGTTACAGAATCCATGCCATATGTCAATAAGACAATAACTAAACTAGAATGTGTCGGTCATGTTCAGAAACGAATGGGCACTCGTCTAAGGAAACTGAAACAGAATCTGAAGGACAAAATTTTGTCAGATGGTAAAACCATTAGAGGTCGCCTGTCAGATAAAATTATAAATGAATTACAACAATACTATGGTATGGCAATAAGAAATAATGCAAATAATTTGCAGGAAATGAGACAAGCTGTATGGGCCACATATTTACATCGATCATCAACTGATGATAATCCTCAACATTTTGCTTGTCCAGATGGTCCTCAGTCATGGTGCAATTATAGAAAATCTCAAGCTACTGGGGATCCTTATCACCATAAAAATTATATTCCATTGGCTGTTATGGAAGTAATTAAACCAATATATAGAGACTTGGGGCATCCTGATCTTCTGCGAAAATGTCTTCATGGTTGTACCCAGAATCAAAACGAGCCGTTCAACAACCTCATTTGGACTCGTGTACCTAAGAATGTATTTGTTGGGATAAAAACATTGAAATGGGGAGTCAGTGATGCTGTTATTTCATTCAATGATGGTCATATGGGTAGGCTAAAGGTCATGGCAAGGCTCGGCATTGCTCCTGGTATCAACACCATCAGAGGTCTTCAGCTTCTGGACAGCGTGCGAGTAAGGAAGGCTCAGTATGCAGCTGAATTTAATACAAAAAAAGCAAGGGCAGCAAGGAGAAGAAAGCTTCTAGGTGAAGAAGAAGAACTAGAAGATGACCCTGATTACTCTGCTGGACACTTTTGATAATAGAATAAAAGGTATTTGTGAATTTTCATAATAAATTACTTTAATCGCATTTTCTGGCATTTGACATTTTTAGTGTTACATGTACCTTTATCTCATAAACCACTCAACCAACAACATTCAAATTTTCAGAAATGCTGCAAAACAGTTCAAAGAGGCCACTGAACTAGAATCATGACAAGAACTGGCTTATTCTCTGAACTAGGGAAGTTTATGTTATACTTTTTCCAATAAAAAATGGCTTAATGGTAAAAAATTCATAAATACTATACCAACAAAAAGAAAACATTGGTTCTAGTTCAGTGGGCTCACAATATATGCTGAAAACCTCTGCCAGAATTTCAAAGTTCTGAAGATAATAGTTCCAAAGAAAAAGGTACACAAAGTTAGCAAATTTAACATTGGCGAGATAGGGCATTCCAACTCCCCTTAACCAGAAAAGTATACGCCATAGCTGACTTGCAAACCTCAGAAAAAGATACTTAACGCTCTAATACCGGCTTGTTTCCATTTTTGTTCAAGCTCTTTGAAGATGATCAAAAACCGATTCTGAATAAATATATTTTAGACAGCGCAGAGTGTACCATGCATTTCTCCAAGTAAATTGATTTAGATTACTTTTTGTTAAACCAGAGCAACGTTCTCGAAGCGGTCCAAATCGGTGATCCGCTCCGTGTTAGTTGGCATAGGTCATAGGAGATAGGGACGCTTATGTGCTTGACAGATTTATAACCACAATTCTCGTTCGTTGCTGAAATTCGCAGGCATGAGAAAAGCTACAAAACGCAACAAGAAATCCTCAGAATAAACGGTGTCTCGATTCAACCAATATCTCACATCACCGTTCAAATGGTATAGAACTGCATGAACAGAAAACGAAACAGAGATGAAAATTTATTTTGCAAATAAACGTATGCATACAATGCGGCGGATAAATCAGCCGTTTCTTTTAGAAAACTATCGATACCTTACGGAATGTAAATGAGATATCTGAAATAATAACTTGTTTCTAATAATGAGTCCGATGGCAACGAATGTGAGTTCTGCATTCACTGCGAAATCCTGAGACAGACTTGAACTGGCTGAACCATTTCTCTTCGATAATTCAATATTTCTTCCTTTGACCCTTATTTTCAAATATTTACACTACTGCCCATTAAAATTGCTACACCACGAAGATGACGTGCTACAGACGCGAAATTCAACCGACAGGAAGAAGACGCTGTGATGTGCAAATGATTAGCTTTTCAAAGCATTCACACAAGTTTGGCGCCGGTGGCGACACCTACAACGTGCTGACGTGAGGAAAGTTTCCAACCGATTTCTCATACACAAACAGTAGTTGACCGGCGTTGCCTGGTGAAATGTTGTTGTGATGCCTCGTGTAAGGAGGAGAAAACCATCACGTTTCCGACTTTGATAGGGGTCGGATTGTAGCTTATCGCGATTGCGGTTTATCGTATCGCGACACTGCTGCTCGCGTTGGTCGACATCCAATGACTGTTAGCAGAATATGGAATCGGTGGGTTCGTGAGGGTAATACGGAACGCCGTGCTGGATCCCAACGGCCTCGTATCACTAGTAGTCGAGATGACAGGCATCTTATCCGCGTGGGTGTAACGGATCGTGCAGCCACGTCTTGATCCCTGAGTCAACAGATGGGGACGTTTGCAAGACATAAACCATCTGCACGAACAGTTCGACGACGTTTGCAGCAGCATGGACTATCAGCTCGGAGACCATGGCTGCGGTTACCCTTGACGCTCCATCACAGACAGGAGCGCCTGCGATGTGTACTCAACGACGAACCTGGGTGCACGAATTGCAAAACGTCATTTTTTCGAATGAATCCAGGTTCTGTTTACAGCATCATAATGGTCGCATCCGTGTTTGGCGACATCGCGGTGAACGCACATTGGAAGCGTATATTCGTCACTGCCATACTGGCGTATCACCCGGCGTGATGGTATGGGGTGCCATTGGTTGCACGTCTCGGTCACCTCTCGTTCGCATTGACGGCACTTTGAACAGTGGACGTTACATTTCAGATCTGTTACGACCCGTGGCTGTACCCTTCATTCGATCCTTGCGAAACCCTACATTTCAGCAGGATAATGCACGACCGCATGTTGCAGGTCCTGTACGTGCCTTTCTGGATACAGAAAATGTTCGACTGCTGCCCTGGCCAGCACATTCTCCAGATCTCTCACCAACTGAAAACGTCTGGTCAATGGTGGCCGAGCAACTGGCTCGTCACAATACGCCAGTCACTACTCTTGATGAACTGTGGTATGGGGTCGAAGCTGCATGGGAAACTGTACCTGTAGACGCCATCCAAGTTCTGTTTGACTCAATGCCCAGGCGTGTCAAGACCGTTATTACGGCCAGAGGTGGTTGTTCTGGGTACTGATTTCTCAGGATCTGTGCACCCAAATTGCGTGAAAATGTAATCACATGTCAGTTCTAGTATAGTATATTTGTCCAATGAATACCCGTTTATCATCTGCATTTTTTCTTGGTGTAGCAATTTTAATGGCCAGTAGTATATTCCGGAGGTAAAATAGTCCCCCATTCGGATCTCCGGGCGGGGACTACTCAAGAGGACGTAATTATCAGGAGAAAGAAAACTGGCGGTCTACGGATCGGACCGTGGAATGTCAGATCCCTTAATCGGGCAGGTAGGTTAGAAAATTTAAAAAGGGAAATGGATAGGTTAAAGTTAGATATAGTGAGAATTAGTGAAGTTCGGTGGCAGGAGGAACAAGACTTTTGGTCAGGTGATTACAGGGTTATAAATACAAAATCAAATAGGGGTAATGCAGGAGTAGGTTTAATAATGAATAAAAAAATAGGAGTGCGGGTTAGCTACTACAAACAGCATAGTGAACGCATTATTGTGGCCAAGATAGACACAAAGCCCATGCCTACTACAGTAGTACAAGTTTATATGCCAACTAGCTCTGCAGATGATGAAGAAATAGATGAAATGTATGACGAGATAAAAGAAATTATTCAGGTAGTGAAGGGAGACGAAAATTTAATAGTCATGGGTGACTGGAATTCGTCAGTAGGAAAAGGGAGAGAAGGAAACATAGTAGGTGAATATGGATTGGGGGGAAGAAATGAAAGAGGAAGCCGCCTTGTAGAATTTTGCACAGAGCATAACTTAATCATAGCTAACACTTGGTTCAAGAATCATAAAAGAAGGTTGTATACCTGGAAGAATCCTGGAGATACTAAAAGGTATCAGATAGATTATATAATGATAAGACAGAAATTTAGGAACCAGGTTTTAAATTGTAAGACATTTCCAGGGGCAGATGTGGATTCTGACCACAATCTATTGGTTATGAACTGCAGATTGATACTGAAGAAACTGCAAAAAGGTGGGAATCTAAGGAGATGGGACCTGGATAAACTGAAAGAACCAGAGGTTGTACAGAGTTTCAGGGAGAGCATAAGGGAACAATTGACAGGAATGGGGGAAAGAAATACAGTAGAAGAAGAATGGGTAGCTCTGAGAGATGAAGTAGTGAAGGCAGCAGACGACCAAGTAGGTAAAAAGGCGAGGGCTAATAGAAATCCTTGGGCAACAGAAGAAATATTGAATTTAATTGATGAAAGGAGAAAGTATAAAAATGCAGTAAATGAAGCAGGCAAAAAGGAATACAAACGTCTCAAAAATGAGATCGACAGGAAGTGCAAAATGGCTAAGCAGGGATGGCTAGAGGACAAATGTAAGGATGTAGAGGCTTGTCTCACTAGGTGTAAGATAGATACTGCCTACAGGAAAATTAAAGAGACCTTTGGAGAGAAAAGAACCACTTGTATGAATATCAAGAGCTCAGATGGCAACCCAGTTCTAAGCAACGAAGGGAAGGCAGAAAGGTGGAAGGAGTATATAGAGGGTTTATACAAGGGCGATGTACTTGAGGACAATATTTTGGAAATGGAAGAGGATGTAGATGAAGACGAAATGGGAGATAAGATACTGCGTGAAGAGTTTGACAGAGCACTGAAAGACCTGAGTCGAAACAAGGCCCCGGGAGTAGACAACATTCCATTCTACATCTACATCTATACTCCGCGAGCCACCTTACGGTGTGTGGCGGAGGGTACTTATTGTACCACTATCTGATCCCCCCTTCCCTGTTCCATTCACGAATTGTGCGTGGGAAGAACGACTGCTTGTAAGTCTCCGTATTTGCTCTAATTTCTCGGATCTTTTCGTTGTGATCATTACGCGAGATATATGTGGGCGGTAGTAATATGTTGCCCATCTCTTCCCGGAATGTGCTCTCTCGTAATTTCGATAATAAACCTCTCCGTATTGGGTAACGCCTTTCTTGAAGTGTCCGCCACTGGAGCTTGTTCAGCATCTCCGTAACGCTCTCGCGCTGACTAAATGTCCCCATGACGAATCGCGCTGCTTTTCGCTGGATCATGTCTATCTCTTCTATTAATCCAACCTGGTAAGGGTCCCATACTGATGAGCAATACTCAAGAATCGGACGAACAAGCGTTTTGTAAGCTACTTCTTTCGTCGATGAGTCACATTTTCTTAGAATTCTTCCTATGAATCTCAACCTGGCGCCTGCTTTTCCCACTATTTGTTTTATGTGATCATTCCACTTCAGATCGCTCCGGATAGTAACTCCTAAGTATTTTACGGTCGTTACCGCTTCCAATGATTTACCACCTATGGCATAATCGTACTGGAATGGATTTCTGCCCCTATGTATGCGCATTATATTACATTTATCTACGTTTAGGGAAAGCTGCCAGCTGTCGCACCATGCATTAATCCTCTGCAGGTCCTCCTGGAGTACGTACGAGTCTTCTGATGTTGCTACTTTCTTGTAGACAACCGTGTCATCTGCAAATAGCCTCACGGAGCTACCGATGTTGTCAACTAAGTCATTTATGTATATTGTAAACAATAAAGGTCCTATCACGCTTCCCTGCGGTACTCCCGAAATTACCTCTACATCTGCAGATTTTGAACCGTTAAGAATGACATGTTGTGTTCTTTCTTCTAGGAAATCCTGAATCCAATCACAAACCTGGTCCGATATTCCGTAAGCTCGTATTTTTTTCACTAAACGTAAGTGCGGAACCGTATCAAATGCCTTCCTGAAGTCCAGGAATACGGCATCAATCTGCTCGCCAGTGTCTACGGCACTGTGAATTTCTTGGGCAAATAGGGCGAGCTGAGTTTCACATGATCGCTGTTTGCGGAATCCATGTTGGTTATGATGAAGGAGATTTGTATTATCTAAGAACGTCATAATACGAGAACACAAAACATGTTCCATTATTCTACAACAGATTGACGTAAGCGAAATAGGCCTATAATTATTCGCATCTGATTTATGACCCTTCTTGAAAATGGGAACGACCTGCGCTTTCTTCCAGTCGCTAGGTACTTTACGTTCTTCCAGCGATCTACGATAAATTGCTGATAGAAAGGGGGCAAGTTCTTTAGCATAATCACTGTAGAATCTTAAGGGTATCTCGTCTGGTCCGGATGCTTTTCCGCTACTAAGTGATAGCAGTTGTTTTTCAATTCCGATATCGTTTATTTCAATATTTTCCATTTTGGCGTCCGTGCGACGGCTGAAGTCAGGGACCGTGTTACGATTTTCCGCAGTGAAACAGTTTCGGAACACTGAATTCAGTATTTCTGCCTTTCTTCGGTCGTCCTCTGTTTCGGTGCCATCGTGGTCAACGAGTGACTGAATAGGGGATTTAGATCCGCTTACCGATTTTACATATGACCAAAACTTTTTAGGGTTCTTGTTTAGATTGTTTGCCAATGTTTTATGTTCGAATTCGTTGAATGCTTCTCTCATTGCTCTCTTTACGCTCTTTTTCGCTTCGTTCAGCTTTTCCTTATCAGCTATGATTCGACTACTCTTAAACCTATGATGAAGCTTTCTTTGTTTCCGTAGTACCTTTCGTACATGATTGTTATACCACGGTGGATCTTTCCCCTCGCTTTGGACCTTAGTCGGTACGAACTTATCTAAGGCGTACTGGACGATGTTTCTGAATTTTTTCCATTTTTGTTCCACATCCTCTTCCTCAGAAATGAACGTTTGATGGTGGTCACTCAGATATTCTGCGATTTGTGCCCTATCACTCTTGTTAAGCAAATATATTTTCCTTCCTTTCTTGGCATTTCTTATTACACTTGTAGTCATTGATGCAACCACTGACTTATGATCACTGATACCCTCTTCTACATTCACGGAGTCGAAAAGTTCCGGTCTATTTGTTGCTATGAGGTCTAAAACGTTAGCTTCACGAGTTGGTTCTCTAACTATCTGCTCGAAGTAATTCTCGGACAAGGCAGTCAGAATAATGTCACAAGAGTCTCTGTCCCTGGCTCCAGTTCTGATTGTGTGACTATCCCATTCTATACCTGGTAGATTGAAGTCTCCCCCTATTACAATAGTATGATCACGAAACTTCTTCACGACGTTCTGCAGGTTCTCTCTGAGGCGCTCAACTACTACGGTTGCTGATGCAGGTGGTCTATAGAAGCATCCGACTATCATATCTGACCCACCTTTGATACTTAACTTAACCCAGATTATTTCACATTCGCATTCGCTAATAACTTCACTGGATATTATTGAATTCTTTACTGCTATAAATACTCCTCCACCATTGGCGTTTATCCTATCCTTGCGGTATATATTCCATTCTGTGTCTAGGATTTCGTTACTGTTCACTTCCGGTTTTAACCAACTTTCCGTTCCTAATACTATATGCGCACTATTTCCTTCACTAAGAGATACTAATTCAGGAACCTTGCCCTGGATACTCCTGCAGTTTACCAATATTACGTTAACTTTTCCTGTTTTTGGTCTCTGAGGACGGACGTTCTTTATCAACGATGATAATGTCCTCTCTGGTAAGCCGTCAGGTATTTTATCGTTTCGCCCAAGGGGGGGGGGGGGTCCCTCTAACCTAAAAAACCCCCGTGTGCACGCCACACGTACTCTGCTACCCTAGTAGCTGCTTCCGGTGTGTAGTGCACGCCTGACCTGTCTAGGGGGGCCCTACAGTTCTCCACCCAATAACGGAGGTCGATGAATTTGCAACCATTATAGTCGCAGAGTCGTCTGAGCCTCTGGTTTAGACCCTCCACACGGCTCCAAACCAGAGGACCGCGATCGACTCTGGGCACTATGCTGCAGATATTAAGCTCAGCTTGCACTCCGCGTGCGATGCTGGTTGTCTTCACCAAATCAGCCAGCCGCCGGAAGGAACCAAGGATGGCCTCAGAACCCAAGCGGCAGGCGTCATTCGTTCCGACATGTGCTACTATCTGCAGCCGGTCACACCCAGTGCGTTCAATAGCTGCCGGAAGGGCCTCCTCCACATTACGGACGAGACCCCCCGGCAAGCACACCGAGTGCACACTGGCATTCTTCCCCGACCTACCCGCTATTTTCCTAAGGGGCTCCATAACCCGCCTAACGTTGGAGCTCCCTATAACTAATAGGCCCGCCCTCTGTGACTGTCGGGACCTTGCCGGAGAATCGGCCACTGGCCCAACAGGCGAGGCATCCTGTGGTGGCTCGGAAACGATGTCATCACCACTAGGAAGCACCCCGTACCTGTTGGAAAGGGGTAAGGCAGCTGCCACGCGGCCAGATCCCACCTTCGCCTTTCGGCCAGGCACGCGCGAGCCCACCACTGTCCGCCATTCACCCTGGAGTGATGGCTGACCGGTAAGATGCTCACTGCCGGAAGACGCAGCGACATCAGGGGTTCCATGTGATTCCAAGGCCACCGAAGTAGGCATAGGTCTCACCACAGTTGCCCCAACGCCACTACGAGCCGACGCCTGCGCCTCGAGCTCGATGAGCCTAACAGACAAAGCCTCCACCTGCCCCCGAAGAGTGGCCAATTCTCCTTGCGTCCGCTCACAACAACCACAGTCCCTACACATGACTATGTTTACCCTACTCTATACGGTGACAAATTCCCAAGATAATCTTCTGATGAGCTACTCTGATAATCAAGAAACACTCACTGAAATACGAGACGCGAAAACTACGCTAGGTTTTCCCAGAAAAACTATTTAAAAGCTAAGCGCAGCAAATAAGTACAAAAACGCTTTATACAAACAGTACTCGCTGCAGCTGGTGCTCTCGCTCTGGCTGTCACAAGACAACTGCTGATTCAAGTGACTAGTGGCTAACGGCCGCGAAACAAACAAAAGACGGTTTTAGGGCGCTTTCTGTTCTAAACGATCAAGAAAACACTAAGAAATCTAACACGAAAACTACGTAAAGTTTTATCAAGAACTGTTAGTTACTATGCAGAGCAGGTAAACACAAATAGAATCCCTTCCTTAGTGGAAGGTCGTAAACAAAATGCAAAATAAACGCTTTATACAAACAGTACTCGCTGCTGCTGGTGCTCTCGCTCTGGCTGTCACAAGACAACTACTGATTAGAACTACTGATGGCCTTGGGAGAGCCAGTCCTGACAAAACTCTACCATCTGGTGAGAAAGATGTATGAGACAGGCGAAATACCCTCAGACTTCAAGAAGAATATAATAATTCCAATCCCAAAGAAAGCAGGTGTTGACAGATGTGAAAATTACCGAACTATCAGTTTAATAAGTCTCAGCTGCAAAATACTAACGCGAATTCTTTACAGACGATTGGAAAAACTGGTAGAAGCGGACCTCGGGGAAGATCAGTTTGGATTCCGTAGAAATGTTGGAACACGTGAGGCAATACTAACCTTACGACTTATCTTAGAAGAAAGATTAAGAAAAGGCAAACCTACGTTTCTAGCATTTGTAGACTTAGAGAAAGCTTTTGACAATGTTGACTGGAATACTCTCTTTCAAATTCTGAAGGTGGCAGGTATAAAATACAGGGAGCGAAAGGCTATTTACAATTTGTACAGAAATCAGATGACAGTTATAAGAGTCGAGGGGCATGAAAGGGAAGCAGTGGTTGGGAAAGGAGTGAGACAGGGTTGTAGCCTCTCCCCGATGTTATTCAATCTGTATATTGAGCAAGCAGTAAAGGAAACAAAAGAAAAATTCGGAGTAGGTATTAAAATTCATGGAGAAGAAGTAAAAACTTTGAGGTTCGCTGATGACATTGTAATTCTGTCAGAGACAGCAAAGGACTTGGAAGAGCAGTTGAACGGAATGGACAGTGTCTTGAAAGGAGGATATAAGATGAACATCAACAAAAGCAAAACGAGGATAATGGAATGTATTCAAATTAAATCGGGTGATGCTGAGGGAATTAGATTAGGAAATGAGACACTTAAAGTAGTAAAGGAGTTTTGCTATTTAGGGAGCAAAATAACTGATGATGGTCGAAGTGGAGAGGATATAAAATGTAGACTGGCAATGGCAAGGAAATCGTTTCTGAAGAAGAGAAATTTGTTAACATCGAGTATAGATTTAAGTGTCAGGAAGTCGTTTCTGAAAGTATTTGTATGGAGTGTAGCCATGTATGGAAGTGAAACAGGGACGATAACTAGTTTGGACAAGAAGAGAATAGAAGCTTTAGAAATGTGGTGCTACAGAAGAATGCTGAAGATAAAGTGGGTAGATCACATAACTAATGAGGAGGTATTGAATAGGATTGGGGAGAAGAGAAGTTTGTGGCACAACTTGACTAGAAGAAGGGCTCGGTTGGTAGGACATGTTTTGAGGCATCAAGGGATCACAAATTTAGCATTGGAGGGCAGCATGGAGGGTAAAAATCGTAGAGGGAGACCAAGAGATGAATACACTAAGCAGATTCAGAAGGATGTAGGTTGCAGTAGGTACTGGGAGATGAAGAAGCTTGCACAGGATAGAGTAGCATGGAGAGCTGCATCAAACCAGTCTCAGGACTGAAGACCACAACAACAACAACAGTGTATTACAATGCAGACTGCTGTTAAATTTCATGCGCAGACGACACTTCAAACCTTGCCTATGAGTAGCAATGAATTGTACGATGTCTGAAACAAATAAAATGACAGAGGCTTCTATTACATGAACAAATATTTTTTATTGTAAGATATTCCAAGAAAAGAATGTTTTCGGTAGCACGGGTAGTATTTTCCTAATGTGTGACAGTTATGTAGAACTTCCAGCTATCTGTTAATCAGTTTTTGCGAGTGCATCTGCCTTCTAATTATAGGCATCATTTACACTGATCAGACAGAACATTATGACCTCCTACCTAATAGCCGGTATGCCCACCTTTTGCACAGATAACAGCGGCAACGCATCGTGGCATGGAAGCAATGAGGTCTTGGTAGGTCACTGGAGGAAGTTGATCTGGCGAGTTAGACGGCTAGCACATCAATTGGAACTCGCCACTGTGTTCCTCTAACCACTCCATCATACTCCTGGCCTTGTGACATAGCGTATTAGCCTGATGAAAAATGTCGCTGCAATTAGGTTCAAATGGTTCAAATGGCTCTGAGCACTATGGGACTCAACTGCTGAGGTCATTAGTCCCCTAGAACTTAGAACTAGTTAAACCTAACTAACCTAAGGACATTACAAACATCCATGCCCGAGGCAGGATTCGAACCTGCGACCGGAGCGGTCTTGCGGTTCCAGACTGCAGCGCCTTTAACCGCACGGCCACTTCGGCCGGCGCTGCAATTAGGAAACGTGATTGTCATGAAGGGGTGTACGTGGTCTGCAACCAGTGTAAGATACTCCTTGGCCGTCATGGTGCCTTGCACGAGCTCCACTGGACCCATGGATGTCCACGTGAATGTTTCCCAGACGCAATAGAGCCGCCGCCAGCTTGTCTCCGTCCAGCTGTACAGATGTCAATGAGCTGTTCCACTGGAAGATGTCGGAATCGTGCCCTCTCATCGGCATGATGAACAAGGTATCGGGCTTCATCAGACCATGAAAAGCTCTACCGCTGCGCCAGCGTCCAGTGCCGGAGGTTACGTGTCCATTTCTGTGGTAGTTGCCGATGTCATGGTGTTAACATTGGCACATGCGTGGGTCGTCGGCTGTGGAGGCCCACCGTTAGGAGTGTTTTGTGCACTGTGTGTTCAGACACACTTTTACTCTGCTCAGTATTAAACTTTGGTGTTAGCTCCTCCACAGTTCGCCGCCTGTCCTGGTTTACCAGTCCGCCCAGCTTACGACGTCTGTCACCTGTAATGAGGGGTGGCCGCCCAACCCCATGACGTCTGGACGTGGTTTCAGCTTGGTTCCGCCACACAAACTACAGCATTTCTCGAACTCCCGACAAGTCGTGCAGTTTCCAAAATGCTCATGCCGAGCCTCCGGGCCATCAAAACTGCCCTCGGTCAAACTCAGATACATCGCGAGACTTCCCAAATGTACATTCGGGCAGTACGCTCACTGATACTAAACACACCGCGTGTATGTCTGACTAGCAGTCATTTCTGGCCAGATGACGCTGCTATCGCTTGGACGGGTTTATATCACTAATAGGTCGGTGGCCATAATGTCAGCCCCGAATCTACGATATTTCCGAACCGAGGCAAAAACTTGATAGTGGCACCTCCCCTACTCGAGCGTTTGAGATAGGACGTCAAAAATTAAAAAAAATAGATTTTACAAAAATATGTCCATTTTGTAGCGCACATCTTTCTAAAGAGTTTGATATATACAACATATGTTCGAGGAAACGTAAGAGATGTTATTTCACACAGCATTCTTCTATCGCACGTCAATGTATTTCACTCTGTGGAATTCAAACGTGTATATTTTGTAATGGAAGCCATCAAACCAATATTCATTGCAGTGGAAAGTAAAATGTCCTGTGGTGCCTCTCCCGTCCCTGTCGGCAGACTTGACATCCTACGATTATTTGTAACCGGGCGAATAAGAACACTTCAGAAAATTTGCACTCTTTATTGCCTATTAGCTAACAGCTTTCACTTTTGTGGGACATAAAATTAAATGTAGGAAACATAAAACCAGTGAAGACAAGAGACAAGCAAGACAGTACACATTTCTTCAAACCGTAGGTCCCAGCAATTTCTCCTATCTCATCTTGCTACAGCTGTACACGGCGTGCTTTCCTTTCTGCAAAAGAATCTATTACCTCATCAAAGTTCGTAAAAACGTTTTACTACATGAAAAATCAAAATGTCGTTGTCTAATACTGAAAAAGCTGTTAATAGGAATAGCACCAAAGACTGGTGCGGTTTCTCGATTTGATTACGTCTATTTTGTCACTGTCTGCTAGATAAAACGCCAAATAAGCGAGATTGTTTTGACACAAGGGGTCATTTTTGTGACACAACAGGATATAATTCACGAAGCACCAATATCAAATGCCTATGAGGCCTACTACAATCAAAAAGTTTTATGTTATGAAATAGTTTCATATTTCATTCGTACGCTCCAATTTCTCAAGCAAGAGAGCGAAAAGTAGTAGTACGAAATTTTTATATAAATTAGGATTCGTCATATTCTTCTATATAATTTGTGTGATGTCTCCGTTTCTTCTCCTTCCTCGTTCTGACAAAAACTCGGTTCTAGGCGCTTCTGTCTGGAACCGCGTTGCTACTAAGGTCGCAGGTTCGAATCCTGGCTCGGGCATGGATGTGTGTGATGTCCTTAGGTTGGTTAGGTTTAAGTAGTTCTAAGTCTAGGAGACTGGTGACCTCAGATGTTAAGTACCATAGTGCTTAGAGTCATTTGAACCATTTTTGACAAACACTCTTTCCCTGACTAGTTCTGTAACTATTCTGTCATTGTCAAAACTTATTCTCCAGTTAACTTCACTAATCATGACTGAATTACCGGTTTAATTATCCCGCGCTTGTTCTCCTGTTAGGCGTTATTACGTGTTCGTACAACGCGTTTTCCGCGCTGTTCCGAGAATAGAACTTTAGCGTCTGCTAACCGCGGACTGTACAACTGGTCCTTTCTAGTGTAGCGATCTGGCATAAATTTTCTGTCAGAATTTCATTTTCTTGGATACACCGAGAAGATAATATATAATCTTTATAATGTTATTCCTGTTAATCGTTTATTTCCATTCTGGTAGTCTGAAGCTATGGATTTCGCTATTAATTATAACAACGCTGATCATTCGTACACCCAGTCAACCACATAAACAAGTATCGATTGGCATTCACGCGTTCAGGTTTATTCCCGTCAGTTCGTATAGCCCCGTCACCTTTTGTCTGCGAGAAAGTTTATTTCTAGATGCGGCGGGGATTTCCCTGGCAGAGATGTCGCGTACACTATGCACGCATTCAAAAATCTTGGACAACCGCAGAATCACCGTGGACGAGATCCATCGGCTACTGGGTATTAGTGTGGGCACCGTCCACATCGTAATGCATCAACACTTGTTCTTTCGAAAAATTTATGCGCATTGGGTTCCTCACCAAGTGAGCGCCGAACAGCGAAATACTCGAATGGCGCTATCTTTGAGTCATCTGCAACGTTATCACGAGGAGGAATACGGCTTTCTGTCGCGTATTGTCACAGGTGACAAAACATGGTGTCACCATTTTGAACCGGAAAGCAAGCGTCAGAGCAGGCAGTGGAAACATGTGACTTCACTACCTCCATTAAAATCAAAGGCCGTGCACACCACCGAGCGAGGTAGCGCAATGGTTAGCACACTGGACTCGCATTCGGGAGGACGACGGTTCAAACGTGCGTCCGGCCATCCTGATATAAGTTTTCCGTGATTTCCCTAAATCGCTTCATGCAAATGCCGGAATGGTTCCTTCGAAAGAGCGCGGCCGATTCCCATCCCTAATCCGAGCTTGTGCTCCGTTTCTAATGACCTCGTTGTAGACTGGACGTTAAACACTTATCTCCTCCTCCTCCGTGCACACCACTTCTGGTAAGGTCATGATGTCCTTTTTTGACCACAAGGGCCCACTGCTTGTCGAATTCCTGGAACGGGGAATCACCATCAATGGCCAGCGTTATCAAGCCACGTTACAGAACCTTAGACGAGCCATCAAGTCAAAATGCCGAGGCATGTTATCCAATGGCGTTATCCTCCTGCATGATAATTCCCACGCGCTTCAGTGTGGAACCACGCGGCTGCTACGGTCGCAGGTTCGAATCCTGCCTCGTGCATGGAAGTGTGTGATGTCCTTAGGTTAGTTAGGTTTAAGTAGTTCTAAGTCTAGGGGCTGGTGACCTCAAATGTTAAGTCCCATAGTGCTTAGAGCCATTTGAACCATTTGATAATGCCCTCCCGCACACGGCCAATGTGGTAAAGACGACACGCAGCAGTTTCGGTGGGAAACGCTGGAATGTCCACCGTAAACTCCCGACGTTTCACCGTGTGACTTTTATGTGTTTGGACCTCTAAAACAAACTATTCGCGGACATCGATACGCAGCGGACGACGAAGTGTGTGGCTGGGTCCAGGTCTGGTTCCGACAGCTGCCTATTAGCTTCTTCAAGGATGGAATCGACCGGCTAGTGTTGCAATGGGGTAAATGTGCCAGCAGTTTTGGAGACTATTTTTGAATATGTGTAGTGTGTATAACTACATTTTTGAATTAATAAAACCGTTACCGTTACTTTACACTAGTGACCGGGTTTCATTTGAATCCTCTTATACCTTGGTCTACTTCAAAATTTTTATTCCCCACCCCCAGTGCTTCCCTCCAATACCATACCGCTAAATCCGCGATGCCTCAGAATGTGCATATCAATCGATCCGTTCTTTGTGTCAATTTGTATCATAAATTTATTTTGTCCTCAATTTGATTTAGTACCTCAATATAGTCAAGTTACATGCTACGGAGTTTCGTCTCAGTTGTGCGATTGAATTCGTGATTTCCTGTAGAAAGCTCACAGTTCGTAGTAATTGATGGAAAGTCATCCAGTGAAACGGAAGTGATATCTGGCGTCCCCCAATGAAGTGTTATAGGCCCTCTGTCGTTTCTGATCTATATAAACGATTTAGGAGGCAGTCAGAGCAGCCATCTTAGACTGTTTGCAGATAATGATGTCATTTCCCGTCTAGCAAGTCCATCGGGAGATCAAACCCAATTTCAAAATGATTCGGACAAGATATCTGTATGGTGCTATCTAAGGCTGTCACTTCAACTAAATACTTACCGAATTACTATTACCTATTAAATTGGAATTATCAGATAGATAATGCTGTAGGAAAGGCAAACCAAAGACTGCGTTGTATTGGCAAAACGCTTAGAAGGTGCAACAGGTCTATTAAAGAGACTGCCTACACTAGGCTTTTCCGTCCTCTCCTTGAGTTCTGCTGCAGTGTGGAATCCTTACCAGACTGGACATCGAAAACGTTCAAAGAAAGGCAGCTCGTTTAGTATAATTGCAAAATAGGGGAGAGAGTGCCACGGATATGATATGCGAGTTGCAGTGGTATGCATTAAAACAGGGGCGGGCAGGAATCCTGCACATGTGCGGTGCGCTTGCACGCGTGCAGTTAACAGGTGTTCCGCGTGCACACAGGGGCAAGCTGGCCACCCGCTTATCTCTCATCCCCACCATACCTTCTGTCCGCTCCTTCCTCTGTAATGCGTTTTGTTTCCTAGCTTGCTGTATTGAGTGAATGAATAAGGTTAGTAGGAGTGCTTGAAAGAAATCATGGTTTGAAAGAGTACCTATTACCTACGATACGTTTTATTTAATTATCACAGGTGGAGTTTACAATACGTTTAATACCTGGAACAAAATTTCTACATACAGACAAACACAAACAGTTACGTAAATTTTCATCACTGATGTTAGCTCTTAACCGAGACTTATTAATTCAGCAAATGGTTTTCCAGCTCTCGCTATATTAAGCGCAGTCTTATAACTTGCATATACCGCTGGGCTATTATTGTTGTCGTCCTGAAAACTTGAAAACAGTGCTCCATAAAATGTTAAATCAGTTAGATGAGAGACATGACGAGAGAAAGTTGCAGATCTCTCGTGACAACAGCAACTACGACAAATTCAAGTGGCTCTGAGCACTATGGGACTTAACTGCTGTGGTCATCAGTCCCCTAGAACTTAGAACTACTTAAACCTAACTAACCTAAGGACATCACACACATCCATGCCCGAGACAGGATTCGAACCTGCGACCGTAGCGGTCGCGCGGTTCCAGACTGTAGTGCCTAGAACCGCTCGGCCACTCCGGCCGGCCAACTACGACAGATTCATCTGGTATCGTCAGATCGCTCTTCTTAAGCTCAGTCAATTCCCCACCCGCTCAGAATCCGACAATAAATTGTACTCGTCCTTGTGAAATTTATTATAATGGCCTTCAATACCAAACTTCCGTTGACCATCGAGAATACTGCCACATATTAAACATTTCGAATTTTCACGTTTTTGCACAAAGAAAAAATGATTCTCCCATTACTTTTTAAAAGATAGCAAATCTCCACTTCTCCGTTTCTTGAAATACAACGTTCACTACATAGTGCTCGCTTCGCATCAATGTCCGCAGCTTAGCCTGGCACTACACTGCCGCAACCTGCCGGCTGTCGCCACAGCCCCGGTCGACGCCTGCACGCGAACAGCACACGTGCAGCGCTGTGCGTTCATGAGCCGCGTGCAACGTTTGCCCGCCACTGCATTAAAACAAAGGCGTTTCTCGTTGCGGCGAGATCTTTTCACGGAATTTCGGTTTTCAGCGTTCTCCTCCGAATGCGAAAATACTCTGTTCACACCTACCTATAGGGAGAAATAATCATTGTAATAAATA
The DNA here is from genome assembly GCF_021461395.2 of Schistocerca americana. NCBI lineage: Eukaryota > Metazoa > Arthropoda > Insecta > Orthoptera > Acrididae > Schistocerca > Schistocerca americana. Next base: position 868,311,646 of record NC_060130.1, read on the forward strand.
AGAGAAATCAGATCTTGCACAGAAAGAAGAAGTGTTAGTTTTCCCCGCGCGCTGTTGGAAAGTAGAACGATAGAGAAAATAATGAGGAAAGAGGTTCGATGAATACTCTGCCAGAAACGTAAGTGTAAACCGCAGAGTACCTATGTAGATGTAGATGTAGTAGTTCTTTGGCCTCTCGGCAGTCGTGTTATTCAAGAAACCTGGAAACTAGGTGGAGCACTCTCATACTAAACATACGACACTGCTGAAGTTAAGCGTTGAATCCTCCCTGAAATCGTCGTCGTGGTGACAGAATGATCTGTAGCGCAGCCCGAGGTATAGTTTAGTTTGGAAGGTGACAATTTATTTGTGAGTTGGCGAAGACAATGAATGTGAAAGCAGAAAATCTGGTTGTGGTAAACAAATGACCGGTAGCGAAGCGTAAGGTCAGCGTTCGCGCCTTATTGAAATATGTAAGGGGGGGGGGGGGGGACACTACGTAACTTTTACCATAGATCATGACGGTCGATGTAGGCGACGTTTCCTTTCATTTTGATTTAGTAAGCGGCAAAGCGTCACGGAAATGGAAATGTTCATTCAACCCCAGTGACAGACATTGCAAGAGAGGCGTTTTGAATCACGTTATGGTCTACTGTTAAAATTACGAGAGTGTACGTTCGTAGGAGAGTCAGCCAATATATTGCCTCCTCCTACGTATGTCTCGCGGAAGTAACGTGAAGATAAAATTAGAGAGATTCGTGCCCACAAAGAAGCTTATCAACAATCGTTCTTCCCGCTAACCATACGAGACTGGAATAGCAAAAAGGGGAAGCGACAGTGGTACACAAAGTACCCCCCGCCAAACACCATAACGTGGCTTGCGGAGTGTAGATGTAGCCGTAGATTAGCTACGCGATTTACCCATCTAATCTTCAGCATTTGCCTACAGCACCACATTTAAAAAGCTTATCGTTCACTTTTCACTTCCGCACAAGGCTGCACGCCAAACAAATAGGTTCATAAAAGACTTCCCAATACTTACATGTATATTCGATGTTCATTTATTTTATTTAGAAATGCTTTCCTTGGTATAGCCAGTCTGCATTTTGTATACTCTCTACTTCGGCTATTTTCTGCTCAAATACCAAACCCCTTAACTACTTTTACTGTCTTCCTAATCTAATAACCCGACAACGATAGGGCGAGCGATGTGCTGATCACATACCGAATTCCAGTGACACCATAGGCAAAGGATGATATGGCGATCGGTCGGGCTCGATTGGCCCGCTTAGGGCCGTAACGCAGAACTTTAACTTTTCCTAATATAACTCCAGCAACTACGGCTGTTTTACTTCAACTAAATTCCATTACCCTTGTTTTACTTTTTTGATGATCGGATTATAACCCCCTTTTCAAGACACAAGCCATTCCGTTCAGCTTCTCTCTCACTTCCGTTGATTAGATTAGATTAGATTTACTTTCATTCCAATTGATCCGTAGTGAGGAGGTCCTCCAGAATGTAGAACATGTCAGAGAAACAATAATACACGGCAAATATTTACAGCTAAAACAAGCTAGTATCTTCCAGAGGACCCTAGTGGAATGTTCGTCTTTTTTTAATGAACACTATATGAAAGGCTCATTTTACAACACTCATTTACTAATATCGCATTAATGCACTGAATTTAAAATAAAAAAAGTTTTTTTATTTACAAGGTAATAAACATGTAACAGAACTACTACAATACTTATTTACAATGAACACATTACGGCACTGAAATGGTGCAGAAGTCAGATCGTATTTTTATATATATATATATATATATATATATATATATATGTGTGTGTGTGTGTGTGTGTGTGTGTGTGTGTGTGTATCAGTTGGTTCTACTGAGCAATTCATCAATGGAGTAGAAGGAGTTGGCCACCAATAAATCCTTTAGGCTTCTCTTAAACTGAATTTCATTGGTAGTTAAGCTTTTTATGACTGCTGTCAAGTTATTGAAAATGTGTGTTCCTGAATAATGCATACATTTTTGTACAAGAGTGGAAATGGAAATGAAGTCTCATGCTTCTTGATAGAGCGTAGGGGAACGATGCGGGAGACCAGCACCGCCGTACTAGGCAAGGTCCTAATGGAGGTGGTTTGCCGTTACCTTCCTCCGACCACAATGAGGATGAATGATGATTATGAAGACGACACAACAACACCCAGCCATCTCAGGGCAGGGGTAAAATCCCTGACCCTGCCGGGGACCGAACCCGGCACCCAGTACTCGGGAAGCGAGAACGCTACCGCGAGACCACGAGTTGCGGACTGTGCAAGAGTAAGTGGCTTCAAATCCTTGTTATCATTATTTTTATTTCTAGTATTGATTCCATGAACTGAGATGTTGGTCTGAAAAAGTGATATATTTTTAATGACAAATTACATTAAGGAATAAATACATTGGGCATCAGTAGTTAGTACCCCTAGTTCCCTAAACAGGCCTCTGCAGGATGTTCTTGAGTTCACACCACATATAACTCTAATTGCACGTTTCTGTGCCCTTGTCTTGATGAATTACCCCAAAAAATAATCCCATATCACATTATGGAGTGAAAGTAAGCATAGTATGCCAGCTTTTTCATTTTTATAATCCCTATGTCTGACAGAATTCGCATTGCAAATAGAGATTTGTTTAGACGCTTCAGAAGTTCTGTGGTGTGCTCCTCCCAGATGAATTTATTATCAAACTGTAATCCCAAGAATTTAACAGTGTCCACTTCTTCTATCTGCTTGTCATCATATGTTAGGCATATAGTCGTGGGACACCCCTTACAAGTTCTGAACTGCATGTAGTGTGTTTTTTCAAAGTTTAGTGACAAAGAATTGGCTAGGAACCAGTGATTAATGTCCACAAATATTTTATTAGCCGATCTTTCTAAGACTACACTTGATTTGCTATTTATTGAAATGTTTGTATCATCGGCAAACAAAACAAACTTGGCATCTGGTAATATTACTGATGAAAGGTCATTGATATACACAAGAAAAAGTAAGGACCCTAAGATGGAACCTTGTAGAACTCCACACGTAATTAGTTCCCAGTTGGATGTTGTCTGATAGCTTAATACATGTCTCTTTCCTAATAACACCCTTTGTTTCCTGTCAGAGATATAAGATTTGAACCATTTTGCAGCTTTTCCTGTTACACCATAATATTTTAATTTACTTAAAAGGATATTGTGTTTTACACAATTCCTTTGACAGATCACAAAATATACCAGTTGCCTGCAATTTCTTGTCTGTTGAATTAAGTACATTTTCACTGTAAGTGTAGATAGCCTCCTCAATATCAAAACCCCTTAGAAATCCGAACTGCGACTTTGACAGTATGTTATTTGTGAAACGATCGTTATAAAGCCAATTGTACATTACTTTTTCTAAAATTTTTGAGAACGCTGGCAAAAATGAAATTGGACGGACATTTGACGCTATTTCTTTACCTCCCTTCTTAAACAGTGGCTTAACTTCAGCATATTTCAAACATTCAGGAAATATTCCATTGATAAGCGACTGGTTACACAGAAAGATTAAGGAAAGGCAAACCTACGTTTCTAGCATTTGTAGACTTAGAGAAAGCTTTTGACAATGTTGACTGGAATACTCTCTTTCAAATTCTAAAGGTGGCAGGGGTAAAATACAGGGAGCGAAAGGCTATTTACAATTTGTACAGAAACCAGATGGCAGTTATAAGAGTCGAGGGACATGAAAGGGAAGCAGTGGTTGGGAAGGGAGTAAGACAGGGTTGTAGCCTCTCCCCGATGTTATTCAATCTGTATATTGAGCAAGCAGTAAAGGAAACAAAAGAAAAATTCGGAGTAGGTATTAAAATCCATGGAGAAGAAATAAAAACTTTGAGGTTCGCCGATGACATTGTAATTCTGTCAGAGACAGCAAAGGACTTGGAAGAGCAATTGAATGGAATGGATGGTGTCTTGAAGGGAGGATATAAGATGAACATCAACAAAGGCAAAACGAGGATAATGGAATGTAGTCGAATTAAGTCGGGTGATGTTGAGGGTATTAGATTAGGAAATGAGACACTTAAAGTAGTAAAGGAGTTTTGCTATTTGGGGAGCAAAATAACTGATGATGGTCGAAGTAGAGAGGATATAAAATGTAGACTGGCAACGGCAAGGAAAGCGTTTCTGAAGAAGAGAAATTTGTTAACATCGAGTATAGATTTAAGTGTGAGGAAGTCATTTCTGAAAGTATTTGTATGGAGTGTAGCCATGTATGGAAGTGAAACATGGACGGTAAATAGTTTGGACAAGAAGAGAATAGAAGCTTTCGAAATGTGGTGCTACAGAAGAATGCTGAAGATTAGATGGGTAGATCACATAACTAATGAGGAGGTACTGAATAGGATTGGGGAGAAGAGGAGTTTGTGGCACAACTTGACCAGAAGAAGGGATCGATTGGTAGGACATGTTCTGAGGCATCAAGGGATCACCAATTTAGCATTGGAGGGCAGCGTGGAGGGTAAAAATCGTAGGGGGAGACCAAGAGATGAATACACTAAGCAGATTCAGAAGGATGTAGGTTGCAGTAGGTACTGGGAGATGAAGAAGCTTGCACAGGATAGAATAGCATGGAGAGCTGCATCAAACCAGTCTCAGGACTGAAGACCACAACAACAACAACACATATAGCTGAATATGTTGCTTAACTCAGACTCACATTCGTTTCTGACAGAATTACAATTTCATTCGCAAACGTAAACGTTTTTATTTCTCCTCACTGAACTTTGATCTCTTTTCCAAATTTCTCTTTCGTTTTCCTTACTACTAGCTCAGTGCATAGATTAAATAACGTTGGGGATAGGGTACAATTCTGTCTCACTTCGTTCTCAACTACAGCCTCCCTTTCATATCCTTCGACTCTTATACGTTTATTCTAACGAAATCGAAATGTGTATAATTTAGTAATAATGTGAAGACAAGTGTGTTAAAACAGACGTGGCGTGGCAAAGCCACACTATTTTGACTTAGCTTTTGTGCACCTTACTTTCGTAAATAGATTTTCGCTAGAAGGTGGAGCAAAATTTGTGCTTAAAACCTTACAGTTCAGAACTGGTCATTATGTCCGAAAGACGTCCCACGGCTATGTTTGGTGCTAGAATCAGGTTTACGACTACTCATTAACATAAATACGCCTGCAACTGGTTTGGCCCCATGTTTCTTTCGGACAAGCTGCTCAGAGATATGACAGGAACGCTCACTCGAAACAGAAATTTCTAGTAACCATGGCCTTTAAAACGCATGCCTGAAGAACATCTTCGATACTGTGAAACAAATCTCTTCTACTGCAGACTCCTCGCTTTTTGGGAGAAGGTTGCATGGACCCAAAAAAAATCTGGTAAACACGGGGTCGAAAATGCTTACATTAACAGGTATGAGCACTTGTTGAGTAAAAGAAAGATGTGTTTTTCCACAGCAGCGAAGATGAAAAAGTGCTCATAGCTGTTAAGGTATGCATTTTAGAGTCCATGTTTACCGACTTTTTTTCGTGTTTTGGTCCATACTACCACCTCTGAAAATATGGAAAGCTTGCAGCATAAAAAATTTGATCGCATCATCGGAGATGAAGTGCCCATAGCTCATTAGGTATGCACTTTAGCGCCCATGTTTACTAGACTTTTTTGCTTCGAATGATAGCTCTTGTCATATCCCCGAATATTGACGATTCCTCATGGAACATTCTGTATGAGAGATGTGATCAAAAAATAAGGGAAATTTTTTCTTAAAGAATCTTTAGTTATTCATCAACGTCAACTTTATGCCCTTCAAAGCAATTCCCCTCAGATATAATACACTTGTTTCAGCGCTTTTTCCAATTATAGAAGCACTTCTGGAACTCACTTTTCTTTCCGGTGTTCAGCTCCTAAAGGATTCTGTTTTTACCTCATCAGTGGTGGCAAAACGAAGTCTTTCCGTGTTTCTCTTCAATCTCGGGAATAAAAAGAAGTCACAAGGGGCAATATCCAGTTAAAGCAACATAACGCTTTTGTTCTTTGCCAAAAAATCACGAACAAGCATTGAGGTGTGAGTGGGAGCATTATGGTGATGCAATTTTCACCATTGGTTTTGCCACAATTCTGGTCGTTTTCTTCGGATTGCTTCAAGTAAACGGAGCGTAACTTTCAGGTGGTATTCCTTATTGACCATACGACCACAAGATCTCACGATGAACTACCCGATTACAATGGGATAAAACATGTGAAGAACCTTCTCATGTGATAGACCTTGTCGAATTTTTTTGCGGTCTTGGCTCTTCAGGCAGTTTCCATTGGGACGTTTGGGCCTTGGTTTCGACGTCATACACGGATACTCATGTTTCGTCACCTATTACAACCTTCTTTAGAAGTTCTCTGACGTTGTCGACTTCATTCAGCAGATCCTGAGCGATGTCCACGCGACATCGTTTTTGGTCGAAATTAAACAATTTCGGAACAAACTTTGCTGCTACATGTTCCATGCCCAAAACATGCTAAAATTACTTTGCATGAGCCAGAGGATATGCCAACATTATAAGCAAACATTCTGATGGTGATTCCGCGGTGCCAGAACCATTTTCTTTACTTCTTCCACACTCTCGTCAGCAATTGACGTGCTAGGGGGTGCAGGGTGATCGTCATCTTCAAGGTCTTCTCGATCCTCTTTGAAACGTTTATGCCACTAGTAAACTCATGTCTTACTCATAGTAGATTCGCCAAAAGTCACAGTAAGTATTTCTAATGTGGTGCTGCACTTTATTCTATTTTTCAAACAAAATTTAATGCAAATTCTGTGAGCCATCTTTTTCGACAATAAAAATTCGCCGATCACTAGAAACACGTATAATCTTTTCGACTGTCAACAACTAACTAAATATTCAAAACGGCTTAAAATGCAAACATACACCAGGAACATATGTACCAACAAGATAAAAAAAATTTGAGACTCAAATGTATAAATCCCGTGAAATGTAAAATTTCCGTAACGTTTTGACCACGCGTCGTATAGTCTTCTACGACTGTAATGGAAGTCATTTAGACCATATGTGTTTCGTTTTATTTCAAAGAGTCTTCAGTGGTCACTGCAACGATGTGGTTTTTCATGCAAATTTAATTTAATACACGAGTACTGTTTACCATCTTGGCCAACAGATTTGTAAGAAAAACCGCATTGTTACAGTGACTACCTAAGATTTGAAACGCTAATGGCCAAAATAAGACTTTTATTATAACTGTGAAATACGGTTTACAACGTATAATCCTTGAGCAACTGCGAATGCGGAAAAGAGACCTAAGAACAAAATGGACAACACGGAAGATGAAGAGGTCGGATAAAACAGGCACAGCGAGGGAAACGTCGGAAAGAGTCTCACAAGGGGACCCTCCATACTGTAAATCACGGATTATGATGCGCTTCAAATATGTTGCAGAGGCACTTACCCTGAGTACCCGGCTATTCGTTTTTTTAGCGACGGGCCTTGGTTTTTGAGAAAATCGATTTTGAAGCTCATTGCGGGCTTTGTATGCCCGTAACATTACATATATTCCGAGCAAGTCAGCGTAGCGCAGCGCTAAAAGTTCACGGCTATCCCGGTGAAGGTACTGTGTTCGAGTCCTGCTCTTGTATTTTTGTTTTATTTTTTTTTCAAAATCGACCGAATTTTTCAATTTTATTTCAAAAAGTATCAACAAACAGTGTAAAGTGTGCGAAATTATAAAGATATATTCAGTTATTAATTTTTTCTTTCATACAATATTACAAAACCTTATTTTTCATCGTGCACATTGCTTGATGTGACAGAACAATATTGTGGGTGATACTTATCATAGAAACAACCGAAGCACAAAGTTTCGGAGCACCACGCTCATTTTATGAAAGCAACCGTCTTGCAGGCGCACGGTTTCTTCATGAGCGATACCGCGAAACACAATTCTTTTGCATTCAAAAAGATTTCTCTTTCATCCGCCAATTTCGATGCGAACCATGCGTATCTAATCATGCTTTTAAAATTAGATGCGCTGGATTGATGTATGTTAAGCGAATGTAATTTTATCGAATCTTCCCTAGAAGCGATCTCTCTATTGTCTTTCACCAAGTCGGGAGAATTCTGAATAATTACGTGAAGATTTTCACCTGTCGGTAAAAATAAACATCGCAGGGTTGGCAATAAGGAGTGTACTTTGGTGGGACCACTTTTAGGGTGCAGGTGCTCGCTTTCATCAGTGAATAGATGATCGTATAAGTTGAATCGGTTTGCCCTCCCCATGAGTCGATAATGTACAAAAAAAATTTCTGTCCCACGTACGGAAGAATTACAGAACGCAAAAATTCTTCGTACACCAGTTTCGTGAACTTCCCGGATTTCGTGCACCACTACATTTCAGTATTTCCCAGTTAATTCGTCTACTAGTTTTTGAACGTTAGGACCAAATTTTCAGGACGGTTCTTGTATACATAAAACAAACATATGGGAGCAGGATTCGAACACAGTACCTCCGGCGCGGTAGCCGTGAACCTTTACCGCTGCGCTACGCTGACTTGCTCGAAATATATGCAATGTTACGGATATGCAAATCGCGCAATGAACTTCAAAATTCATTTTCTCAAAAACCAAGGCCCGTCGCTAAAAAACCGGAGAGCCAGGCACTCAGGGTAAATGCCTCTACAACATACTTGAAGCGCATCAAAATCCGTGATTTACAGTATGGAGGGTCCCCTTGTCAGCTGTCGAACCATTAATTTTTAGTAGTTGAATGGCGGAGTTAGGCTGTGACAGCAGAGGCGCGGACTTACGACTGAGACGAGACGCAGCTCGGCGGTTGCACAAGCCGCGAGCAACAGCAGAGGCAGCGGCAGTCGGCGCGCTACCATGTCTGGTGTTCGACTGGCGCCGAACCGCGCAAACAGCGCTACGTTGCCCTAGTCCCCACTCCCGCACACCGCTGCTTCTTCCTGCTCGCGAACACAGACCCCGCCGCCGCATAATCCGCAATGAACGTTCGCAGCCGGTATCTCGATGTACGTCGCGTAACTATTAACGCGTGTTCAGCTGTGACCGGACTCGGTGCCCCAGGTCGCAAACGCACGCCTTTGCGGTAGCGCTCGACTCTGAAGTATCAGGATAGAATCCACGCAAGGAAATATGCTCAACGGACAAAATATTAGTCACCCCTGTAAGGGCCGGTTCCCTCACAGGGTACTGTGCTTCGACTGTTCTCCGACTGTGCCACGAAGGATAGGATCGCGCCTGAGCTCGTCCTATCACTTTGCATATTCGTTAAGTCCTCTCCATGAACCATGGACCTTGTCGTTGCTTGCGTGCCTCAGCGATACGGATAGCCGTGCCGTAGGTGCAACCACAACGGAAGGGTATCTGTTGAGAGGCCAGAAGAACGTGTGGTTCCTGAAGACGGGCAGCAGCCTTTTCATTGGTTGCAGGGGTAACAGTCTGTATGATTGACTGATCTGGCCTTGTAACATTAACCAAAACGGCCTTGCTGTGCTGGTACTGCGAACGGCTGAAAGCAAGGGGAAACTACAGCCGTGATTTTTTCCCCAGCGCATGCAGCTTTACTGTATGGTTAAATGATGATGGCGTCCTCTTGGGTAAAATATTCCGGAGGTAAAATAGTCCCCCATTCGGATCTCTGGGCGGGGACTACTCAGGAGGACGTCGTTATCAGGAGAAAGAAAACTGGCGCTCTACGGATAGGAGCGTGGAATGCCAGGTCCCTTAATCGGGCAGGCAGGTTAGGAAATATAAAAAGGAAAATGGATAGGTTAAAGCTAGATATAGTGGGAATTAGTGAAGTTGGGTGGCAGGACGAACAAGACTTATGGTCAGGTGAATACGAGGTTATAAATACAAAATCAAATAGGAGAATGCAGGAGTAGGTTTAATAATGAATAAAAAATAGGAACGCGGATAAGCTACTACGAACAGCATAGCGAACGCCTTATCGTAGCCAAGATAGACACGAAGCCCCCGCCTACCACGGTAGTACAAGTTTGCATGCCAACTAGTTCCGCAGACAACGAAGAGATTGAAGAAATGTATGATGAGATAAAAGGAATTATTCAGATAGTGAAGGGATACGGAAATTTAATAGTCATGGACGACTAGAATTCGACTGTAGGGAAATGAAGAGATGGAACAGTGGTAGGTGAATACGGAATGGGGGTAAGGAATGAAAGAGGAAGCCGTCTGGTAGAATTTTGCACAGATCATAACTTAATCATAGCTAACACTTGATTTAAGAATCGTGAAAGAAGGTTGTATACGTGGAAGAGGCCTGGAGACACTGGAAGGTTTCAGATAGATTATATAATGGTAAGACAGAGATTTAGCCGGCCGCTGTGGTTCAAAATGGTTCAAATGGCTCTGAGCACTATGGGACTCAACTGCTGAGGTCATTAGTCCCCTAGAACTTAGAACTAGTTAAACCTAACTAACCTAAGGACATCACAAACATCCATGCCCGAGGCAGGATTCGCCCCTGCGACCGTAGCGGTCTTGCGGTTCCATACTGCAGCGCCTTTAACCGCACGGCCACATCGGCCGGCCGGCCGCTGTGGCCGAGCGGTTCTAGGCTCTTCAGTCCGGAACCGCGCTGCTGCTACAGTCACAGGTTCGAATTCTGCCTCGGGCATGGATGTATGTGATGCCCTTAGGTTAGTTAGGTTTAAGTAGTTCTAAGTCTAGGGGACTGATGACAAAAAAATGGTTCAAATGGCTTTGAGCACTATGGGACTCAACTGCTGAGGTCATTAGTCCCCTAGAACTTAGAACTAGTTAAACCTAACTAATCTAAGGACATCACACACATCCATGCCCGAGCCAGGATTCGAACCTGCGACCGTAGCGGTCTCGCGGTTCCAGACTGCAGCGCCAGAACCGCGCGGCCACTTCGGCCGGCCGGGGACTGATGACCTCAGATGTTAAGCCCCATAGTGCTTAGAGCTATCTGAACCATTTGGACAGAGATTTAGGAACCAGGTTTTAAATTGTAAGACATTTCCATGGGCACATGTGGATTATGACAACAATCTATTGGTTATGAACTGTATACTAAAACTGCAAAAAGGTGGGAATTTAAGGAGATGGGACCTTGATAAACTGAAAGAACCAGAGGTTGTAGAGAGTTTCAGAGACAGCATTAGGGAACGATTGACAAGAACACGGGAAAGAAATACAGTAGAAGAAGAATGGGTAGATTTGAGGAATGAAATAGTGAAGACAGCAGAGGATTAAGTAGGTAAAAAGACGAGGGTTAGTAGAAATCCTTGGGTAACAGAAGAGATATTGAATTTAATTGATGAAATGTGAAAGTATAAAAATTCAGAAAACGAAACAGGCAAAAAGGAATACAAACGTCTCAAAAATGAGATAGTCAGGAAGTGCAAAATGGCTAAGCAGGGATGGCTAGAGAACAAATGTGAGGATGTAGAGGCATATATCACTAGGGGCAAGACAGATACTGCCTACAGGAAAATTAAAAAGACCTTTGGAGAAAAGAGAACCACTTGTATGAATATCAAGAGCTCAGATGAAAAAGCATTTCTAAGCAAAGAAGGGAAAGCAGAAAGGTGGAAGGAGTATATAAAAAGTCTATACAAGGGCGATGTACAATGAGGGCAATATTATGGAACTGGAAGAGGACGTAGGTGAAGATGAAATGGGAGATACTTAACTGGGTGAAGAATTTGACAGAGCACTGAAATATCTAAGTCGAAACAAGGTCCCGGGAGTAGACAACATTCCATTAGAACTCCTGATAGCCTTGGAGAGCCAGCCCTTACAAAACTCTACCGTCTGGTGAGCAAGATATATGAGACAGGCGAAATACCCTCAGACTTCAAGAAGAATATAATAATTCCAATGCCAAAGAAGGCAGGTGTTGACAGGTGTGAAAATTACCGAACTATCGGTTTAATAAGTCACGGCTGCAAAATACTGACACGAATTCTTTACAGATGAATGGAAAAACTGATAGAAGCCGACCTTGGGGAAGATCAATTTGGATTCCGTACAAATTTTGGAACACGTGAGGCAATAGTGACCCTGCGACTTATCTTAGAAGCTAGATTAATGGAAGGCAAACCTACGTTTCTAGCATTTGTAGACTTAGAGATAGCTTTTGACAATTTTGATCGGAATACTCTCTTTCATATTCTTAAGGTGGCAGCGAAGGGCAATTTACAATTTGTAGAGAAACCAGATGGCAGTTATAAGAGTCGAGGGGCATGAAATGGAAGCAATGATTGGGAAGGGAGTGATACAGGGTTGTAGCATATCCCCAATGTTATTCGATCTGTACATTGAGCAAGCAGTAAAGGAAACAAAAGAAAAATCTGGAGTAGGAATTAAAATCCATGGAGAAGACAAAAAACTTTCGGTTTGCCGATGACATTGTGATTCTGTCAGATACAGCAAAGGACCTGGAAGAGCAGTTGCATGGAATGGGCAGTTTCATGAAAGGAGGTTATAAGATGAAAATCACCAAAAGCAAAACGAGGACAATGGAATGTAGACTGACTAAATCAGGTGATGCTGAGGGAATTAGATTAGGAAATGAGACACTTAAAGTAGTAGATGAGTTTCGCTATTTGGGGAGCAAAATAACTCATGATGGTCGAAGTAGGGAAGATGTAAAATGTAGAGTGGCAATGGCAAGAAAGCGTTTCTGAAGAAGAGAAATTTGTTAACATCGAGTATAGATTTAAGTATCAGGAAATCTTTTCTCAAAGTATTTGTATGGAGTGTAGCCATGTATGGATGTGAAACGTGGAGGATAAACAGTTTAGACAAGAAGAGAATAGAAGCTTTGGAAATGTGGTGCTACAGAAGAATGTTGAAGATTAGATGGGTAGGTCATGTAACTAATGAGGAGGTACAGAATAGAATTGGGGAGAAGAGGAATTTGTGTCATAACTTGTTTAGAAGAAGGGATCGGTTGGTAGGACATTTTCTGAGACATGAAGGAATCACCAATGTAGTATTGAAGGGCAGCGAGAAGGGTAAAAATCGTAGAGGGAGACCAAGAGATGAATACACTAAGCATATTCAGAAAGATGTAGAGTGGAGTAGTTACCTGGAAATGACGAAGCTTGCACAGGATATGGTAGCAAGGAGAGGTGCATCAAACCTGTCTCTGGACTGAAGACCAGAACATCAACTACAACAACAGGTTTCAAGTATCTTATTTCCACATAACCTGTGCGCCTGCCGTGCTGTAGGCTATCCGTCGGGAGAGCGATTCGACGACAGATGACAGGTGCGCAGCGGGAACACAGTACGTCACGTGGAAAATACATCAAGGCTGCCTTCACAGTGGCACCGCAAACGACCGTCAGACGCCGTTGCCAGAGGTTGCCCGATAACATCGGATGAAAGCTTGGTCACGGAGCGTCCGGCCTCATTCGTGAGTTTTTGGCGGGGTCGAGCAGGCTATGTTTGGTTAGATTATAGTCTACGTATGAAGTAGGTTACGTTTCAACCTCCATGGGTGGGACCACGACGACTGTATGCTTGGAGACGAGTGCTGCAATCTGGCGTTTGCTATTAATGAGATGCCGAATGAGCTACACTATGTGATCAAAAGTATTCAGGCACCCCCGAAAACACGTTTTTTATATTAGATGCATTATGCTGCCACCTACTGCTAGCGGCCTCAGGAGTCATTAGACATCACGAGAGAGCAGAATGGGGCGCCCTGCGGAACTCACAGACTTTGAGCGTGGTCAGGTGATTGAGTGTCACTTGTGTCATACGTCTGTACGCGAGATTTCCACACTCCTAAACACCCTAGGTCCACTGTTCCCGATGTGATAGTGAAGTGGAAAAGTGAAGGCACACGTACAACACAAAAGCGTACAGGCCGACCTCGTTTATTTTTTAAATTTAAATGTCAAGTTCCGTAGGACCAAATTGAGGAGCAAATCTCGAAGGTCATGGAACGTGTCAGTACTTGAACTTACAACATAAAAAGTAATAACAGATTAAAATAAATGTTCATGAACCTGAAAGAAAATCAGTACATAAGTTTAAGCAAACGCTATCAGCAATACAATGAGAATCATCTTAATTTTTCAAGGAACTCCTCGACAGAATAGGAGGAGTGACCCATGAGGAAACTCTTCAGTTTCGATTTGAAAGCGCGTGGATTACTGCTAAGATTTTTGAATTCGAGTGGCAGCTTACTGAAAATGGATATAGCAGTACACTGCACACCTTTTTGCACAAGAGTTAAGGAAGTCCGATCCAAATGGAGGTTTGATTTCTGCCGAGTATTAACCGAGTGAAAGCTGCTTATTGTTGGAAATAAACTAATATTGGTAACAAAAAACGACAATAAGGAATATACATATTGAGAGGCCAATGTCAAAATACCCAGACTCGTGAAAAGAGGTCCACAAGAGGTTCGTGAACTCACACCACTTATTGCCCGAACCGCCCGTTTCTGAGCCAAAAATATCCTTCTAGAATGGGAAGAGTTACCCCGAAACATAACGCCATACGACATAAGTGAATGAAAATAAGCAAAGTAGACTAATTTACGTGTCGAAATATCACTCACTTTCGATACCGTTCGAATAGTGTAAATGGCAGTATTAAGTCTTTGAACAAGATCCTGAACATGGGCTTTCCACGACAGCTTACTATCTATCTGAACACCTAGGAATTTGAACTGTTCAGTTTCACTAATCATATGCCCGTTCTGTGAGATTAAAACGTCAGGTTTTGTTGAATTGTGTGTTAGGAACTGTAAAAACTGAGTCTTACTGTGATTTAACGTTAGTTTATTTTCTACATGCCATGAACTGAGGTCATGTACTGCTCTACTTGAAACTTAGTCAGTGTTGCACACAGCATCCTTTACTACCAAGCTAGTGTCATCAGCAAACAGAAATATTTTAGAGTTACCCATAATACTAGAGGGCATAACATTTATATAAATAAGGAACACGAGCGGCCCCAACACTGATCCCTGGGGCACCCCCCACTTGACAGTACCCCACTCAGATCCCACATCACAGCCGTTACCAACATTGTGAGGAGCAAATCTCCAAGGTCATGGAACGTGTCAGTACATGAACTTACAACATAAAAAGTAATAACAGATTAAAATAAATGTTCATGAACCTGAAACAAAATCAGT
This sequence comes from Schistocerca americana, assembly GCF_021461395.2. Taxonomy (NCBI): domain Eukaryota; kingdom Metazoa; phylum Arthropoda; class Insecta; order Orthoptera; family Acrididae; genus Schistocerca; species Schistocerca americana. The sequence continues at coordinate 868,326,825 of NC_060130.1, forward strand.
ACATAAGTTTAAGCAAACGCTATCAGCAATACAATGAGAATCATCTTAATTTTTCAAGGAACTCCTCGACAGTTAAGTTAGGAAGTTAATAGGAATATAAAAAATGGGAGGAAGGTTTATCTGTTTAGCAAGAGTAATAGAAGGCAGATTTCAGACTACCTAACAGATCAAAACGAAAATTTCTGTTCCGACACTGACAATGTTGAGTGTTTATGGAAAAAGTTCAAGGCAATCGTAAAATCCGTTTTAGACAGGTATGTGCCGAGTAAAACTGTGAGGGACGGGAAAAACCCACCGTGGTACAACAACAAAGTTAGGAAACTACTGCGAAAGCAAAGAGAGCTTCACTCCAAGTTTAAACGCAGCCAAAACCTCTCAGACAAACAGAAGCTAAACGATGTCAAAGTTAGCGTAAGGAGGGCTATGCGTGAAGCGTTCAGTGAATTCGAAAGTAAAATTCTATGTACCGACTTGACAGAAAATCCTAGGAAGTTCTGGTCTTACGTTAAATCAGTAAGTGGGTCGAAACAGCATATCCAGACACTCCGGGATGATGATGGCATTGAAACAGAGGATGACACGCGTAAAGCTGAAATACTAAACACCTTTTTCGAAATCTGTTTCACAGAGGAAGACCGCACTGCAGTTCCTTCTCTAAATCCTCGCACAAACGAAAGAATGGCTGACATCGAAATAAGTGTCCAAGGAATAGAAAAGCAACTGGAATCACTCAACAGAGGAAAGTCCACTGGACCTGACGGGATACCAATTCGATTCTACGCAGAGTACGCGAAAGAACTTGCCCCCCTTCTAACAGCCGTGTACCGGAAGTCTCTAGAGGAACGGAAGGTTCCAAATGATTGGAAAAGAGCACAGGCAGTCCCAGTCTTCAAGAAGGGTCGTCGAGCAGATGCGCAAAACTATAGACCTATATCTCTGACGTCGATCTGTTGTAGAATTTTAGAACATGTTTTTTGCTCGAGTATCATGTCGTTTTTGGAAACCCAGAATCTACTCTGTAGGAATCAACATGGATTCCGGAAACAGCGATCGTGTGAGACCCAACTCGCTTTATTTGTTCATGAGACGCAGAAAATATTAGATACAGGCTCCCAGGTAGATGCTATTTTTCTTGACTTCCGGAAGGCGTTCGATACAGTTCCGCACTGTCGCCAGATAAACAAAGTAAGAGCCTACGGAATATCAAACCAGCTGTGTGGCTGGATTGAAGAGATTTTAGCAAACAGAACACAGCATGTTGTTATCAATGGAGAGACGTCTACAGACGTTAAAGTAACCTCTGGCGTGCCACAGGGGAGTGTTATGGGACCATTGCTTTTCACAATATATATAAATGACCTAGTAGATAGTGTCGAAAGCTCTACGCGGCTTTTCGCGGATGATGCTGTAGTATACAGAGAAGTTGCAGCATTAGAAAATTGTAGCGAAATGCATGAAAATCTGCAGCGGATAGGCACTTGGTGCAGGTGTAAGTAGGCTGTTTATGTTTTCTTATTGGCAACGTTACGTAGCGCTCTGTATGAAAATCACTGGCTGTGCTGTGTGCAGTTTGTGGCTAGTTTGCATTGCTGTCTGCCATTGTAGTGTTGGGCAGCGGCAGCTGGATGTTAACAGCGCGTAGCGTTGCGCAGTTGGAGGTGAGCCGCCAGCAGTGGTGGATGTGGAGAGAGAAATGGCGGCGTTTTGATATTTGTAAAAATGGATGTTATGATCTCCTATATATATTATGACTTTTGATGATATTAAGGTAAATACATTGTTTGTTCTCTATTAAAATCTTTCATTTCCTGACTATGCCTATCAGTAGTTTGTGCCTGCCGTAGTTTGAATCTTTTATTTAGCTGGCAGTAGTGGCGCTCGCTGTATTGCAACAGTTCGAGTAACGAAGATTTTTGTGAGGTAAGTGATTTGTGAAACGTATAGGTTAATATTAGACAGGGCCATTCTTTTGTAGGGATTATTGAAAGTCAGATTGCGTTGCGCTAAAAAATATTGTGTGTCAGTTAAAGCACAGTCTTGTATAATTCTTCAAAAAGGTGACGTTTCATATGTCGACCCTTAGCCGAGGATACCTCACTGGAATCTTCTGATTTTCTCCTTGTAGTTTGTGTAATTAGCGTAGATTTTGTTTATTGCTAGCGCGTAATTGTAGAGAGAATCTCCATTGTAGTTGCAGTCTTTCATTGTTGTACAGTAAAACAGTTGTGACATGCATGTAGATTTGCACCAAGTATTTAAGTAGACATTATTTCCATTTCTATGTTAATGTGTTATCTTATTTTGCTCTTCAAATTGTGCTTTTCTGTGTTATCGTGTGAAATATTGTGACAATAATGGCGTGTGAAAAAACGTAACACTAGGCTCCAAAGTAAACTGAGAAATAATAGTGACGACGAGCTTAGCTTATCAGCGCCGCCGAGTAATGAATTTAGTAATGTTCAAAGTAGTAATTTGGTAACTGTGCATAGGGAAATGGAGCGGGCGTCAAATAATGGTGTAGACAGTGAAACAGGTAGTGAACAGGGAAGCATTATCGATCGATCGGTCGGCAACAGCTCGCCTCAGGAATCGGGAATGACAGAACACAATATTGCAAATACTGTAGACTCAGGTTTTGGGTTCTCACCGTTTTCTCAAATGAGTCAAGACACATTTTCCGCTTGTCAAAATGTGAATGTTGCCGGTGCAAATTCACTGCCGAAAAGCACTGAGGAACATGTTTCAGACACCAATGCATTGTTATTACAATTAGTACAACAAATCGGACAAACACAGCAAAAGCTTCAAAAGTTAGACACGATGGAACAAAATCAGAGACAAACACAGCAACAGCTTCAAAAGTTAGACTCATAGGAACAAACTCTTGAACAAACACGTGAAGATTTAACTACTGAGTTACATAACATTGAATCGAAACGTCAAAAAGTCTGTAATGACGTAAAAACTCAAATTTGTGAGCATTTTCAACCTATTTTTTCGCGGCATGAAAATGCATTACAGAATCACGAAGCAGCCATAAAAGAACTGCAAACTATTGTTCATCAAAATCATGAGACCTTGCAAGCTAAATTTGACTCAGTTGCATCTACCGATTCGGTTATGGAACTTGCAAAAACTCACGAAAACTTAAAGGACACAGTAGATACTCTGAAACTTGGTTCAGAAAAACACACTGAGGAAATAAGTACACTAGCGGAGAAAGTAGCCGAACTTTCGGATCAGTTCACTAATTTATCTACGAAGTAGATGATAATCTGAATGACACAAAACCGGTAGTCTTTAATGACACAGAAGAGTGCAAACAAATTAGGAAATTCAATCAAAATCAAATCAATATACAGTACAAAAGAGAAATCCGGGAAGTACAAGATCAGTTGGCACAAGTAATACAAAAATTAAAAATTTCAGAGGACACTCGCGCTCCAACACGGGAAGAGGAGCTTAGAAATACGGAAAAGCCGCAAAATAATAACTCAGGGCATTTCGGAAGTTATGAAAGAAATTGGCAATGTGCACCGAATTTTGAGATGGAACGGCCGACACGACCTAACAATGACCGATATGCGACTCGCCGACATGATGATTTTGACTATAAGCTGTTCATTACTATACGTAAATTCAAAACATTTAAGAATTCTGGCAACGACATTCATCCAAAAGCATGGCTCCATCAATTCTCTCATTGTTTTCCTCCCAACTGGTCGTTAGAACACAGATTAGAATTTATGTGTGGCCACTTAGAGAATGAACCAGCTGTAAGAATGCGATCGGTCATTCACAATTGTCACAATGAAGGAGATTTTTATCATGCCTTCCTCTCAGCATATTGGTCTCAAGCTACACAAGACCGAGTAAAACACAGCATCATAATGATGAAACATTTCGAACAATCTGAATTTTCCAGTCTTGTGAAATATTTTGTAGACATGTTGCACAAGAATCAGTACCTGACAAACCCATACAGCCCCTCAGAACTCATCCGCATTTGCTTAATCAAATTACCTGAACATTTACGACATATTATTTTAGCAGGACGTTGCAAAGAAGACATTGAGGCTTTTCAGGGACTGTTACAAGAACTGGAAATTGACACTGACAATCGGGGAACGCGGAAACATTTACAACAATTACAACAATTACAACATTTACAACAATTACAGATCACATCCGTAACAATTCCGCGATGACAGAAATAATAGACGACAAGGCTATTCTTTCAGCATAAATCGTGACCGAAACAGACACCACCCGTATGACAACCGTTGGCAGAGTAGTAATAATTACAGGGAAAGATCGCATTTCCGTAGTAATGAATATGACAGAGACAATCATAGAAACAGACAATTTGGCAACGGTCCACCGTGCAGTGATAATGCAAGGAGAAATTCTCCACCACTTAACCGACAAGAAAGAAACTACAGGAACTACCGACATGACGACAGACGATATAATCATAACGACAGACCTGAATTTCATCAGAACTGGCGGGATTTAAACAGGGCTGGGCCCTCTGGGCAAGGTGAATTTGTAGAAGTTAGACCTCCAAATCCCAATAACGACGCGCGCCAACAAAGGAACAGACAATGACTCACACCGCAGGCAGCCATGTGCGCCGGCTGGCTCAGAGAAAAATAATATAGACGCTAACCTTCAGAAAAATTTTAGCACTCCTCACCGACGTATACCGCATGATAATTCCGTTCAAGTTTAAACTCTGAGTACTAGGAAGAGTAAAGGACTGCACCACGTTTCTCATGTAAAACCGTTTATTAAAAGATAATTTGCTATTTAACTTAGTCTTTGCTATAAAATTTTTCACTTTACATTACTAGTATGCTTAGTCAGGCTTATAATCTGTCAACATGCAACAATGTTTGAAGTTAAACATCCAGTCTAGAACCTAGGGAACATTTTTAAACAGAAATTACGAATGTATTGTTATAGTGAACAGATGACACAGTGTTGTATTTGTACATTCTTGCTTGTTAGTTGCACGATTACGTAACGACTATCAGGCTTACATACTTAGGACACATACTGGTACTGCTAATGAGATTTTAATGCAACATTTTGGTTTACTTGAAAATACATTCTGGATTTAAAGTACTTTCAGTGAGATACCAGATGACACAGTGGTTAGTTTATGTGACAGCCACACGATTTTATCACGACACTACTAATGAGTGACAATTTACAATGTTGCTTTTTCAGTGTTTCTGTTTTATATCTGCACAGTTTTTCTGAATTATTCTGGAAAGTAAAATATGTTTTAGTAGTAACTTTTGTGGTATAGCTACAATGAGACAGCCTTTTCCGTAGCACAACAATACGTTACAGCACAGTACTTTCTTCATCACGGAAATAAGCATAATAACTAAGATATCTATACATAAAGCATTTCACTTTTGTTTATCGTGAGGTAAGTACATTGAATTCTGCAGAACTTAGCTTTCGGAGGACGATAACTACGACACTTCCACAGAGATTATCTTACAACAAGACGCACAGTTTAGCGCTACAGTACACGTATTTGAGTGATTAATTTTGTACTTAAAACATTTATTTTTAAAAATATTTGAAGTACAATGATACAAAGCTTTTCCGTGATACATTTCATTCCATTACAATAATCTGTAACACCTGGGGGTATAATTACATTAATCCTCAGGGGGGTACACGCCTACTTTGTGTACCATGTGTTTGGCAAGCACAAGGAGCCCTAGCTAATATAGTATTTGCTTATACAACTTTACACATCGGTACCATATTTCTCTAACACAGAATTACACAGCTATCTGATTATTTAACAGAGGAACAAACATTCTTTTTACTACGTTAGTGACAGATGTTTATGTAATTGCACCGTTGGATAACTTCACACTTATGAAATTGTATTTTGTCTGTACTTTGTGAAATGCTCATATTTTTCTGGAACCATTGTGATACTATGAGAGCTTTGAATGATATATTTGGTATGGGATCATGATTTTAAAGTACGTTTGAGGTAGATGACACTATTGAAATGAGCAGAGAATTTTCTTTAGGTTTTGAAATTATTGCATAAAGCTACGATGTTTTCGAGATTTGACTGAGGTGTTTTGATGTAATTTTTACGACGACAAATATGTATATGTGTAATAAGGTAAGGAATAATGAGTAGTGGTTAGGGACTCTGACTTGTGAAAAAGGATGTTGGAAACCAAGAATCGTACTTTAAGAGTTATGAAATGTGTGTAAATGTGTGAATGTATCACAATGCCGGCGAAAATTTTTTGCACACTGTTATATTCATAGGATTTTGTTTCTACACATTTGTAACGCAAATTCTCAACCTGTGATTTTTTTTTTTCATATGAGGCTGTCACTGTAGCGGAAACTGGTGTCGTAAATATTTCGGTAAGAAAGTTAAGTGACCACCTGCACGTAATGCGTCGTGGGCACCCAGCTGGGCGACAGTCGCCTGGAAAAAAGCCATTAGCGTGTGCCCCTTTCAGAGGCACAGGTGGAAAAAAAAGGGAGGCCATTATCCTCGCTATTGACATTCCTTTGTAGAAAGCACCGCAAATACGACATGCTCATTACTTGGAAAGATACTTACATCTGCACACCTGATTATGACAAGCGTCTTTCTCGAGAATTGAGAGAATTTTTTACTACCTTATGAAATGCCAGATGGCTAATGAATGATGTTTCATGCCTTCCTTTGTACATATTTGCTCATTTTCTTTAATATCTAGTTTTTAGCTGCACTGTAGCATTGGTTAAAATAAAATTTAATAGATGTACTAATATAAATATTTTATGCATTGTTGTCTGCCATTGTAGTGTTGGGCAGCGGCAGCTGGATGTTAACAGCGCATGGTGTTGCGCAGTTGGAGGTGAGCCGCCAGCAGTGGTGGATGTGGAGAGAGAAATGGCGGAGTTTTGATATTTGTAAAAATGGATGTTATGAACTCCTATACATATTATGACTTTTGATGATATTAAGGTAAATACATTGTTTGTTCTCTATTAAAATCTTTCATTTCCTGACTATGCCTATCAGTAGTTAGTACCTTCCGTAGTTTGAATCTTTTATTTAGCTGGCAGTAGTGGCGCTCGCTGTATTGCAACAGTTCGAGTAACGAAGATTTTTGTGAGGTAAGTGATTTGTGAAACATATAGGTTAATATTAGACAGGGCCATTCTTTTGTAGGGATTATTGAAAGTCAGATTGCGTTGCGCTAAAAAATATTGTGTGTCAGTTAAAGCACAGTCTTGTATAATTCTTCAAAAAGGGGACGTTTCACAGGGAGTAGCAACTGCCCCTTAACATAGACAAATGTAATGTATTGCGAATACATAGAAAGAAGGATCCTTCATTGTATGATTATATGATAGCAGAACAAACACTGGTAGGAGGTACTTCTGTAAAATATCTGGGAGTATGAGTGCGGAACGATTTGAAGTGGAATGATCATATAAAATTAATTGTTGGTAAGGCGGGTACCAGGTTGAGATTCATTGGGAGAGTCCTTAGAAAATGTAGTCCATCAACAAAGGAGGTGGCTTACAAAACACTCGTTCGACCTATACTTGAGTATTGCTCATCAGTGTGGGATCCGTACCAGATCGGGTTGACGGAGGAGATAGAGAAGATCCAAAAAAGAGCGGCGCGTTTCGTCACAGGGTTATTTGGTAACCGTGATAGCGTTACGGAGATGTTTAACAAACTCAAGTGGCAGACTCTGCAAGAGAGGCGCTCTGCATCGCGGTGTAGCTTGCTCGCCAGGTTTCGAGAGGGTGCGTTTCTGGATGAAGTATCGAATATATTGCTTCCCCCTACTTATACCTACCGAGGAGATCACTAATGTAAAATTAGAGAGATTAGAGCGCGCACGGAGGCTTTCAGACAGTCGTTCTTCCCGTGAACCATACGCGACTGGAACAGGAAAGGGAGGTAATGACAGTGGCACGTAAAGTGCCCTCCGCCGCACACCGTTGGGTGGCTTGCAGAGTATAAATATAGATGTAGATGTGAATAATGACCTTTTGCTGCCTGTTGCTAAAGTAAGAGGTGAACCAATTGTGAGCTACTCCCCTTATTCCGTAACGGTCCAACTTCTGGAGCAATATTGTGTGATCAACACAGTCAAATGCCTTTGTTAAATCAAAAAATACGCCAAGCGTTCGAAACTTTTTGTTTATCCCTTCCAGTACCTCACAGAGAAAAGAGAATATAGCATTTTCAGTTGTCAAACGACTTCTAAAGCCGAACAGTACATTTGATAGCAAATCGTGTGATATAAAATGATCAATTGGCATAGAAATTGGTCTAAAATTATCTAAATTATCCCTTTCTCCCTTTTTATAAAGCGGCTTTACTACTGAGTACGTTAATAGCTCAGGAAACTGACCATTCCTAAAGGAAAAATTACAAATATGGCTAACTACAGGGCTAACATGTGCAGCACAGTACTTTAATATTCTACTAGACACTCCATCATAACCATGAGAGTCCTTAGTCTTCAGTGATTTGATTATTGTCTCAATTTCCCTCTTGTCTGTATCACAGAGGAGTATTTCAGACGTCAATCTCGGAAAGGCATTTGCTAAGAAATTTATATGATTTCCTATAGATACTAAATTTTTATTTAATTCACCAGCAATGCTCAGAAAATGGTTGTTAAATACTGTACATATATCGGATTTATCAGTAACAGAATTATTATTACTGCAAACTGACTATATCGTCAACCTTGTGCTGCTGACCAGACACTTCCTTCACAACTGAGCGTATGGCTTTAATTTTATCCTGTGAATTAGCTATTGTATTTGCATACCACATACTTTTTGCCTTGCTAATAACATTTTTAAGCACCTTACAATACTGTTTGTAATGGGCTACTGTAGCTTGATTGTGACTACTTCTAACATTTTGATATAATTCCCGCTTTGTTCTACATGATATCCTTATCCCACTAGTCAGCTAACCGGGCTGTCCATTACTGCTAGTACCCCGTTTAGAATGTTCTAATGGAAAGCAACTCTCAAAGAGCATGAGAAATGTGTTATGTTGTGTGTCTGTTGCTGACAGAGGTCGCCGACAGTTGAAGAGGGTCGTAATGTGTAATAGGCAGACATCTATTCAGATCATCACACAGGAATTTCAAAGTGCATCAGGATCCACTGCAAGTACTATGACAGTTGAGCGGGAGGTGAGAAAACTTGGATTTCATTGTCGAGCAGCTGCTCATAAAACACACATAACGCCGGTAAGTGCCAAACGACGCCTCGCTTGGTGTAAGGAGCGTAGACATTGGACAATTGAACAGTGGAAAAACGTTGTGTGAAGTGACAAATCACGGTACACAATGTGGCGATCCGATGGCAGGGTCTGGGTATAGCGAATGCCTGGTGAACGTCATCTGCCGGCGTGTGTAGTGCTAATACTAAAATTCGGAGGCGGTGGTGTTATGGCGTAGTCGTGTTTTTCATGGAGGGGGCTTGCAGCTCTGTTGTTTTGCGTGGCACTATCACAGCGTAGGCATACATTGATGTTTCAAGCACCTTCTTGCTTCACACTGTTGAAGAGCAATTCGGGAATGGCGATTGCATCTTTCTACAAGATATAGCACCTGTTCATAATGCACGACCTGTGGCGGAGTATTTACACGACAATAACATCCCTGTAATGGACTGACTTGAATTCTATAGCACACCTTTGGGATGTTATGGAACTCCGTCTCCATGCCAGGTCTCACCGTCCGACATCACTACCTCTCCTGCGTGCGGCACTCAGTGAAGAAAAGGCTGCCATTCACCAGGAAACCTCCCAGCACCCGGTTGAACGTATGCTTGCGAGAGTGGAATCTGTCATCAAGGCTAGGGGCGGGCCAACACCATATTGAATTCCAGCATTACCGATCGAGGGCGCCACGAACGAAGTTCAAAAATGGTTCAAATGGCTCTGAGCACTATGGGACTTAACTTCTAAGGCCATCAGTCCCCTAGAACTTAGAACTACTTAAACCTAACTAACCTAAGTACATCACACACATCCATGCCCGAGGCAGGATTCGAACCTGCGACCGTAGCGTCGCGCGGTTCCAGACTGTAGCGCCTAGAACCGCTCGGCCACCCTGGCCGGCCGACGAACGAAGTCATTTTTAGCCAGGTGTCCTGATACTTTTGATCACATAGTGTATATCTGTCTCGAAAAGAACGTTTCGAGTACTGTACACTCTGTCTTCAGTTATTGGAATCACGAATAACCAAATGAGTTTTACAAAATACCCATGTATCACGAAAATATGTAGTTTCAATGATACACCGTACTAAGGATCTCTCCAAAACACGATATTCAGCGTATGGTTTATTATGCCACAGTGGCGACTTCGGCGTATAAAGGTTTTGCCAATGAGGTTATGAGCACATAATGGTTTATTTACGGGGTGAAAGTAGATGTTTCTATTATATGATGAATGGATAAAATTTGCGTGTGAGTAAGCAATTATTATTTAATTAATATAAAGTATGAAACTTCCTGGCAGATTAAAACTGTGTGCCCGACCGAGACTCGAACTCGGGACCTTTGCCTTTCGCGGGCAGAAGTAAAGCTGTGAGTACCGGGCGTGAGTCGTGCTTCGGTAGCTCAGTTGGTAGAGCACTTGCCCGCGAAAGGCAAAGGTCCCGAGTTCGAGTCTCGGTCGGGCACACAGTTTTAACCTGCCAGGAAGTTTCATATCAGCGCACACTCCGCTGCAAAGTGAAAATCTCATTCTGGGAATATAAAGTATATTTGCGGTTTCACAGCAGGTGACTTCATTCTGTCGGCAGCTCGTGGTCTAGTGGCTAGCGTTTATGCCTCTGGATCACGGGGTCCCGGGTTTGATTCTCGGCCGGGTTGGGTATTTTCTCTGCCCAGTAACTATGTGTTTGTGTTTTCCTCATCATTTTATTATTATCATCATCATCATCATCATCATCATTCGTGACTGGCTGGACTGGACTGTGTACAAAAATTGGGCTGTGTAAAAATTGGGCGGTCGCTGATGACCGCGTAGTTGAGCGCCCCAAGAACCAAACATCATCATCAGCATCATCACTTTGTTCTAAAAATGGTGTATATTAATGCAATAATGTCAGAGGTATATTCAGGTAACCAGATTCTAGTACTGGAAGCTTCACTGCTCTTTCAACACTTGCCCAATGGATTTTAGAATGGACGCAACAAGATTTCTGGAGGCAGTATTATTTCAGATTCTGTGTAATTGAAGAAAATCGACTATATTACAATGTCTTTTAGGGCACTTGCACGGAGCATAGCTCCAAAATTCGATATAGAATAAACTGACAATTCCGTAGTATTTGTGGCACGAGAGTTAAAATATTAGCTCATAAATTAGTATTTAGGGCATGGTAAATAACATCCAACACATCCCACAAAAACTTTGCAATTGCACTTTTCAACAGGGGGTGTAGGTCTAATCATTGGCAAGATGTAATCCAAGGGTGTCAAATATTAAAGTGCCACTTCTAATTTTACTTGAGCCAGAAATGCATCTTCAGTTGAGTATCGGAGTTTTTAATAGAGCTCAAATCACACTTCTAGGGGAGCACCAGAAATCTGTTTTGCTGAATTTATTTGAGGTTGTGCAGACATATGTTAGTTAACCTTCCATGACTGTCGTCCGCAGCTCGTGGTCTGCTTCCTGTGCACGGGGTCCCGGGTTCGATTCCCGGCGGGATCAGGGATTTTCACCTGCTCGAGATGACTGGGTGTTTGTGTTGTCCTTATCATTTCATCATCATTCCGGAAAGTGGCGAGATTGGACTGAACAGAGGTTGGGAATTTGTACGGGCGCTGATAACCGCGCAGGTGAGCGCTCCACAAACCAAACATCATCATCATCATCATCATCAATGACTGTCATTCAGCAAACGTATGAAAGACAAACACGAAGTGTGGAATAAAATACTCTGAAACCTAAAGCACTGTCAAGTGGAGAAATATACGTGCATCACATTTGCAAACCACTTCATGGAACATAATAACCAGCCTACTGGCATACGCCAGTAAGCAGTAACAGTAATTTGAGGACAGCTAATGTCCGCCTACCACAACCCAAAAAGATCCACCACAGTAACTTTAATCATACGATTCACCATCCTTGTCACTTGAACAATTTATTTTTCGAGGTTATAATATGCACCTAAAAATTCCCGATAAAGATTTTGCTTATTTGCGCTTTCCAGTAAACCTGCAATTTCAGTACATATATTCCGAGCATATGAAATTTTTTTAGCCTCAGGATACCACAAACTACTCCTTTCACTAAACTTATTAGTTTCTCATAGTAAACAAACTGTTTTGAATTTCACCGACTGTCGTCCGAAATCTGTACGTTCGGGCGATGGGATCGGCTACACTGCGACCGCACACGTAGTGGCGCAGTGATGTGGAAAGATCGGCAGTCTTCGGACGATGTTGGTCGTCGGCAGAATCCACCGATATCGGTGCCACTGTGACCGCATCTAAGTCGCCTGTTGGCAGTCATTCGGCGTTCGGCTCTTTCCGACTGTACCCGAATTACTACGAATCTCTCTCGAACGCACGTATCCTATCTGATTTACGACAAATCCGGTAAGCATCGGTTTCGTTTTCCTGTTCGTGTTACTTTTTGTTGTACTTGCTAAAGGTAACAGTGATAATACTTTTCACATTCAGCTACAATTTTGCTTACTTGCAGGTGATGAATGCAAAAGCAAATGGACGCTACTGAGGTCGCATTTTACTCGAGCTCGTGCTTGACGCAGCCACATCAGGCTAGGCTGCAAAGAAGATAAAGAAATGGTGAACGGAAGATGAAATGCAGTTTTTAATTCCGTTTCTTCAAAAACGTGAGACTCTGAACAACGCTCAGTGTTCCCTAGATGACGTAAGTGGAGAAGAAGACGATGATGTTGACACAGGTCCATCCTCGGTGGATCGCAATACTTCCTCTCCTGCAAGATCTACAACATTAAGACGTGCTGCCCAGATATACAGAAGCCTTGTATCTTCGATCTCAGGAAGATGAGACAGAAATAAATTATTGAAGTTAATAAAACTCATTCTAATACACTTTACAAATTTCACAGGGTCATCAGCGAGCGTGTTAAGTATCGTGTTGAATTCTCCCTCTTCTCCTCTAGTTCTGAACGGAGGGTGAACGCAGTAACAATGTCTCTTTCTTTCCCGCTCTTGTTTTTTCCTCAACAAAACTAAATGAGTCTCTAGAGCCAAAGCTCCATTGGTGACTGAACACAACTCGCACACGGTTTATTATGTGGGAAAGCGCGCGACGCGACATGGCCAGAACACAGTGGGAGGAACGGTGCCCCTGAAAGAGAACACTGGCAGCACTCGACCGATGTGGATAGTATGTAATTGGTACTAGGCTGTCAAGTAATCCTCCAACACTGGCGTAAGTCATGGTAGTGAAGGGATGTATATCTGCCTGTAGGTTGTGCAGAATCAACGCAATGACCTGAGACGACCTGGAGACGTGACAGAATGACAGAAAGGAGATGCCTTGTTCCGATGTGCCCTTGACCACGCCTTGGATGAAGTCTGCAGCTATGGCGGTATATGAATGTGGACTGTCCAACGGTTCTACAAGGAAGGAAGTAAACGGAAGATTACGGTTTAACGTCCGGTCTACAGCGAGGTCATTAGAGACGGAACACAATCTCGGTTACGAAAAGGATGGAAAAGGAAATCGGCAGTGCCCTTTTGAAAGGAGCCATCCCGGGATTTGCCTTAAGGGGCGGACACATGCGGAATTGGAATACTTTGAAAAAAAAATCTTGTTAAGTCCATAGTTTTCAAGACACTGTAACTAAATTTCGCACAGTTGTGCATGTTTATTAACGTTATGCGTTTTAAATTATGAACAACTGAAATTTTTTTCAGCGAGGTGAGTACAGATGTTCCCTTTTTGAAAAATCTGCCAGAACGAAGTTAATTCATTTCTGTACAGAAATATAATTACCATTATTACAAACATCTGTGGAACAGACTTTTGGTATCTTCCTTTGCTGGATTTTTACCGGTTTCCAACTATCTGTGAAAAAACGCATCAAAATTTAGGGCTTTTCTCTTACACAAATGCCTTACTACTGTATTAAATGAAAATTCCTTCCACAGAATATTTCACTATAGTATTGACTATTGCTCTGATATCATAGGTTCGTGAAGGGACTGTACATAAAGTTTCCAAAATGTGAGTCACAGGAAACCTGAATCAAAGATTTTACAGTGTTTGAAAAAGGCCTTAACTTCTGTGGCTGAACTAGTGCAAATCATATGATACTATATATACTATACTATACTATATATTTCACTATAGTATTGACTATTGCTCTAATATCATAGGTTCGTGAAGGCACTGTACATAAAGTTTCCAAAATGTGAGTCACATGAAACCTGAATCAAAGATTTTACAGTGTTTGAAAAAGGCCTTAACTTCTGTGGCTGAACTAGTGCAAATCATATGATACTCCTCTTCATCCTTCTTCTGTGGTTAATCTGATTTTCAAACTGAGTAGCAATAATGTCAACTGCAGCAATTCTCCTGCTACCGTTTTCGTTGAACACAGGCAGTGTGAAAGCTCCTGGATCAAATCCTAGCCTCTGTAGAGTTCGTAGTCTGCAAAGATAATTAAATTGTAGTAATTACACTTTATTGAAACGAGGCATGCTGCAGATTGTAATAATAGATTTACATACAACTTTCGTATACGTTATTCGTTTGCAACCACTTGTAACCAAACACAACAAACCAAATAATACAAAATCTGCGGCAGTGATGCTATTCCACAGCCGCCGTGATGTACCACACAAGCTTTCCCTGCATGGTGATTCCATAAAACTGGAAGAAAACGCTATAGGAATAAATAATGTGAGGAAGTACATAACAAGAAAGGGACATGGCACCGTGCGAGCTTCTTCCAAATGTTATTTTGTACTTATGAGTGGAATTGGAACATGATCTTCAGGAATTGAAATTTGAATGCCATGTAGTAAATGAAGAGCCAATAAATTTTTTTCATAATTTTGGTCGCTGTCACGTATGTCCCCCTTAAGTGGTTTAGGGAAATTTCGGAAAGCCTAAATTTGGAAGGCCGGGCAGGGATTTGAACCGTCGTCCTCCCAGTTCGAGTCCAGTGTGGTAACCACTGCGCCACGTCGTTCGGTTATCCACAAGGAATGGTGTACCACTCGTCGCCATGTAACAAAACAGTAGTGGTCATAGAATGCGTCGAGTGTAATGACGGCCCAATGACGCTTTTTACCAACGTGTAATTCAAACTGGATGTTTTGATGGTGTTTTTCGTACAATGATTTGGGCCCACACATTAACCAGGATATTTATTTCAGTTTTCTAAGTGATGTACTATATTTACATCTACATATATTCTCTCCAAGCCACCCTACAGTGCGTCACGGAAGGTACCCTGTACCATTACTAGTCATTTCCTTTCCTGTTCCACTCGCAAAGAGAGTGAGGTAAAACACGACTGCCTGTACGCCTCTGCATGGGCCCTAATTCTCGTATCTTATCTTCGTGTCCCTTACGCGAAATATGTGTTGGTGACGATAGAATCGTTCTGTAGTCAGCTTCAATTGCAAATTCTTTAAAATTTCTCAATAGTGTTCCTCGAAAAGAAATTCGCATTCCCTCCCGGGATTCCAAATTCTGTTCCCGAAGCATCTCCGTAACACTTGCGTGTTGTTAAAACCTACTGATAACAAATCGAGCAGCCCGCCTCTGATTTGCTTCGCTGCCTTCCTTTAATCCGACCTTGCACGGATCCCAAAGACTCAAGCAGTACTCAAGAATTGGTCGAATAGCGTCCTATATGTGGTCTCCTTTGCAGATGAACTACACTTTCCCAAATCCCCCCAATAAACCGAAGTCCACCAGTCGCCTTCCCTACCACAACCCTCACACGCTCGTTCCATTTCATATCGCTCTGCAACGTTCGTCCAGATATTTAAATGACTTGATTGTGTCAAGCAGAACACTTACTACAGCTGCATCCGAACATTACGGGTTTGTTTTTCCAACTCATCAGCCTAAACATACATTTTTCTACATTTAGATCTAGGTGCCATTCACCACACCAAGTAGAAATTTTGTGTAAGTCATCTTGTATCTCTTACAGTCAAGTAACTTCGATAGCTTCCCGTACATCACACCATCCTGTCCGCCAGGCCATTTACAGTATCTGATCAAAAGTATCCGGACACCCATTAGTTGCTATCAACATGGGGTGTGTCCTCCCTTCGTCTTTATGAAGGCTTGAACTCTGCTGGTGACACTTTCAATAAGGTGTCTGAATATCTGTGGAGGAATGGCAGCCCAGTCTTCCTCAAGCGCCGAAACAGAAGAAGGTGGTCATGTTGGACGCTGGGGAGTGCAGCGAAGTCTTCGTTCTACCTCATCCCAAAACACTTATATTGGGTTGAGGCCGGGATACAGTGCAGACAGTCCCTTTCAGAAATGTTAGTGATCATAAAACATTGCCTCACAGATATTATTTTATGAGAGGATGCAATATCACACTGATACAAACAGTAATCGTTTCCAAACTGTTCCTCTACTGTAGGCACTATCCAATGCTGTAAAATGCTTTCATATACTTTCGCACTTCGCGTTTTCTTGAGCGCAATAAGAGGACCACACCCTAACCACGAAACACAACCCCACACCGTAACCTCTGTACTTCACTTTTGATATAAGGACGATCAAAAAGTTTCCGTTCGAAGGCCACATTAAACCCTTGCCTGCATATCGTTGCTTGTGTACACGCATCAGAGTCGCGCTGGGTTACATACGCGCTGCAGCAACGTTCAAAAAATGGCTCTGAGCACTATGGGACTTAACTTCTGAGGTCATTAGTCCCCTAGAACTTAGAACTACTTAAACCTAGCTAACCTGAGGGCATCACACACATCCATACCCGAGGCGGGATTCGAACCTGCGACCGTAGCGGTCGCTCGGTTCCAGACTGTAGCGCCTAGAACCGCTCGGCCACTCCGGCCGGCTGCAGCAACGTCCTCAAATGGAAACCTTTTGATCGCCCCTTATATTACACGTGGGGGCAGGTAACGTTCTCTACGCTGTCGCCAAACCAAAACTGCCACATCGGATTGCCACAGGATATAACGTGATTCATTACTCCAAATCACTAGCTTCCAGTCACCCAGTGTACAAAGCTATGAGTGGCTTATGAGGAACTACTGCTCCACCATTATACCCCGTTCTTTTTAACTCCCTACGCACAGTCATCGCGCGATCTGGACTTCTGGTAGCACTTTGGAACTCTCCAGTGAGTCCTTCCGCTGATTTCATGCTATTTTGTGCAACCCCTTCGCAATGTTCGACGTGAGGTCTGCCTGGACTTCGTTTACCTATGGTTGTTCCTTTGCGTTTCCACTTCACAATTGCACCACCAACAGTCGACTCGAACAGTTTTAAAAGTGTTGGCGTGTCCCTGACTGATTTGTTACTGAGACGGCATCCAACGACCAGCCCACGTTCGAAGTCACTGAGCTCTCCTGGCTGACCCATTCTGTTGTTACCGCATCTCTATTGACAACACAATGCTCCCTGTCTCCTTCTATGCTGGCGGTCCGCCTCTACTGATGAATTTTGCATTACACTGAGGTGTCCGGATACTTTTGATCAGATAGTCTATGTATACAGGGTGGTCCATTGATAGTGACCAGGCCAAATATCTCACGATATAAGCATCAAACGAAAAAACTACAAAGAACGAAACGCGTCTAGCTTGAAGGGGGAAACCAAATGGCGCTATGGTTGGCCCGCTAGATGGTGCTGCCATAGGTCAAACGGATATCAAATGCGTTTTTTAAAATAGAAACCCCCATTTTTTATTACATATTCGTGTAGTACGTGAAGAAATGTGAATGTATCAGTTAGACCACTTTTTTCACTTCGTGATACATGGCGCTGTAATAGTCACAAACGTATAAGTACGTGGTATCACGTAACATTCCGCCAGTGCGGACGGTATTTGCTTCGTGGTACATTACCCGTGCTAAAATGGACCGTTTAGCAATTGCGGAAAAGGTCGATTTCGTGTTGATGTATGGCTATTGTGATCAAAATGCCCAACGGGCGTGTGTTATGTATGCTGTTTGGTATCCTGGACGACATCATCCAAGTGTCCGGACCGTTCGCCGGATAGTTACGTTATTTAAGGAAACAGGAAGTGTACAGCCACATGTGAAACGTCAACCACGACCTGCAACAAATAATGATGCCCAAGTAGGTGTTTTAGCTGCTGTCGCGGCAAATCCGCACATTAGTAGCAGCAGATAAATTGCGCGAAAATCGGGAATCTCAAAAACGTTGGTGTTGAAAATGATACATCAACATAGATTGCACCCGTACCATATTTCTATGCGCCAGGGATTGCATGGCTACGACTTTGAACGTCTTGTACAGTTCTGCCACTGGGCACAAGAGAAATTACGGGACGATGACAGATTTTTTGCACGGATTCTATTTAGCGACGAAGCGTCATTCACCAATAGTGGTAACGTAAACCGGCATAATATGCACTATTGGGCAACGGAAAATCCACGATGGCTGCGACAAGTGAAACATCAGCGACCTTGGCGGGTTAATGTATGGTGCGGCATTATGGGAGTAAGGATAATAGGCCCCCGTTTTATCGATGGCAATCTAAATGGTGCAATGTATGCTACTTTCCTACGTAATGTTCTACCTATGTTACTACAAGATGTTTCACTGCATGACAGAATGGCGATGTACTTCAAACATGATGGATGTCCGGCACATAGCTCGCGTGCGGTTGAAGCGGTATTGAATAGCATATTTCATGACAGATGGATTGGTCGTCGAGGCACCATACCATGGCCCGCACGTTCACCGGATCTGACGTCCCCGGATTTCTTTCTGTGGGGAAAGTTGAAGGATATTTGCTATCGTGATCCACCGACAACGCCTGACAACATGCGTCAGCGCATTGTCAATGCATGTGCGGACATTACGGAAGGCGAACTACTCCCTGTTGAGAGGAATGTTGTTACACCTATTGCCAAATGCATTGAGGTTGACAGACATCATTTTGAGCATTTATTGCATTAATGTGGTATCTACAGGTAATCACGCTGTAACAGCATGCCTTCTCAGAAATGATAAGTTCACAAAGGTACATGTACCACATTGGAACAACCGAAATAAAATGTTCAAACGTACCTACGTTCTGTATTTTAATTTAAAAAACCTACCTGTTACCAACTGTTCGTCTAAAATTGTGAGCCATATGTTTGTGACTATAAGAGCGCCACCTGTCATAAAGCGAAAAAAGTGGTCCAATTAAAACATTCATATTTCTTTACGTAGTACATGAATATGTAATAAAAATGGGGGTTCCTATTTTTAAAAAACGCAGTTGATATCCGTTTGACCTATGGCAGCGCCATCTAGCGGGCCAACCATAGCGCCATCTGGTTTCCCCCTTCAAGCTAGACGAGTTTCCTTCATTGTAGTTTTTTCGTTTGATGCTTATTTCGTGAGATGTTTGACCCGGTCACGATCAATGGACCACCCTGCATGGAGAACAACAGCAGTCCTATCACATTTTCCTGGGACGCTCCTGACGACACTCTTGTCTCTAATGAACACTTGCCGTAGTGGACAATATAACGGGTTCCATTACTTAAAAGGTTTTCGAGTCACTCATATGTGTGTGAACTTATTCCATATACTCGTTCCTTCGTTAACAACCTGCCACGGGGCCCCGTGTAAAATGCTTCCCGGAAATATAGAAATATGCAATCTGTCTGTTGCCCTTCATCCATATTTCGAAGTATATCATGTGAGAAAAGGGCAAGTTGAGGCTCCCACGAGCGATGCTTTCCAAGACCATATTGATTCATGAACATACACTATGTGGTCAAAAATATACGGTCACATGGCTGAAAATGACTTCGCTGCGCCCTCCATCGGTAATGCTGGAATTCAGTATGGTGTTGACCCACCCTTAGCGTTGATGACAGCTTCCACTCTCGCAGGCATACGTTCGATCAGGCGCAGGAAGGTTTCTTGGGGAATGGCAGCCCGTTCTTCACGAAGTGCTGCACTGAGAACAGGTATCGATGTCGGTCGGTGGGGCCTGGCACGAAGTCAGTGTTCCAAAACATCCCAAAGGTGTTCTATAGGATTCAGGTCAGAACTCTGTGCAGGCCAGTCCATTACAGGGCTGTTACTGTAGTGTAACCACTCCGCCACAGGCCGTGCATCATGAACAGTTGTTCCATCGTGTTGAAAGATGCAAACGCCATCCCCGAATTGCTGTTCAACGGTGTGAAGCAAGAAGGTGCTTGAAACATCAATGTAGCCCTGTGCTGTGATAGTGCCACGGAAAACAACACGGTTGCAAGCCCCCTTCATGAAAAACACGACCACGCCATAACACGACCGCCTCCGAGTTTTACTGTTAGCACTACGCACGCTGGTAGATGACGTTCACCGGGCATTCGCCATACTCACACCCTGCCATCGGATCGCTACATTGTGTACCGTGATTTGTCACTCCACACAACGTTTTACATTCTTCAATCGTCCAATGTTTATGCTCCTTACACCAAGCGAGGCGACGTTTGGCATTTACTGGCGTGGTGTGTGGCTTATGAGCAGCTGCTCGACCATGAATTCCAAGTTTTCCCACCTCCCGCCTAACTGTCATAGTACTTGCAGTGGATCCCGATGGAGTTTGGAATTCCTGTGTGATGGTCTGAATAGATGTCTTCCTATTATACATTACGACCCTCTTCAACTGTCGGCGATCTCTGTCAGTCAACAGACGATGGTCGGCTTGTACGATTTTGTGGTGTACGTGTCCCTTCACGTTTCTACTTCATTATCAAATCGGAAACAGTGGATTTAGGAATCTTAGGAGTGTGGAAATCTCGCATACAGAAGTATGACCCAAGTGACAACCAGTCACCTGACCACGTTCGAAGTCCATGAGTTCCGCGGAGCGCCCCATTCTGCTCTCTCACGATATCTAATGACTACTGATGTTGCTGATATGGAGTACCTGGCAGTAGGTGGCAGCACAATACACCTAATATAAAAAATGTCGGTTTTTGGGGATGTCCGGATACTTTTTATCACCTAGTGTATCTTCGATCAAAGACGGCCGAAACGATGAGTGCGCTGAGGGTGAGTTGGGCAGTCCATAGCACCTCTGGCCCCCGCGGGACCGAATGACGTTAGGAGGCGCGAGGGGCCGGCATCACGTTTGAAAATGCCACTCCCACTTCCCTACCAGCGTCAAGCATCAGTCTTTGTTTCCTTTCGATATCCAAAGCCCGCCCTAGCGCCCTAGTAAGTGTGTACCGCTTTTCTTTGTTGAAACTGTTGCTGTTTATTCTAATCTCGGCCAGCTCCTTTATAACGAAATTCCAATATGTTGACACATGAGCCAGGACTTGCATCTTTTCCAACTAAATTTTGTGTCTGTTTTCCAGGCAATGCTCAGCTATGACTGACTTGCCAAGCTCCCTTAGTTTAATATGTCACTTGTGCTCGGTACAACGCCTTGCAACTGTACGAATTGTTCGGCGGCGATGCTGTCGCATCTTGTGGGGTCAATTCGCTTTTCCCACGTGTCCGGATAGCCGAAGCGGTTATGGTGACCCCTCGCGTAAAGCGGGAAATCCGAGTTTGAGTCCCAGTTCGGCACAGATTTCCACTTGTCCCGACTGAAATTAATTCAGTGCCCAATTGCGGCTGATTTTAAGAGAAATGCTGATATCATCCGCAATTCGGCATTAAATATATACATACATGGTGTTCATTTTAACTGAAGGCACTGAAATATCTCGAAGACTACACATCGGATCAAAAAAAGTTGTAATCCCAATTTGTTTGTCTCTTAGGGGTACATCCAATGATGCCACACGTGACCTCCAACCGTATGTGAGTGGCGGGGGGCAACTTTTAAATCTTCTATGGGAACCCCTGTTTTTTTTATTGTGGATTACGATTCTACGACAAAATCTGCATATGTTATGTCTGAAGCATTTTCTTCCTTTTACCACAGATGGCACTGTAATCGGAGGAATAGAAATGGGTGCACAATCGTAATTTACAACATGCTACTCAATGGCCCTCAAATATCCAACTGCTCGTGGGAGCCCATCTCCGTGCTGCGAGGGTAGGACAGGCCAGTATGTCATAGCTCCTAATTGGAAAACCCATTCGCAACGTTGAATTGCTCTGACATATTGACTACTCAACGGGCCACTGTCACCGTGCTTCGAGGCTAAAGCTGCTCTAGTTTCCTAATTACAGTAAGTGTTGAAATGTAGCACCGCCAACTTCAATACACTTAGCGATACGCTTTTCAAATGACCGTACACAGGACAGAAGCATATCTGTGGGAATATCAGCACAGGCGTTTCTGATGTGGTCGACCATGTCTTCACGGCCTGTTGGCACTTGCTGGTAGATCTTATCTTTTAAATACCCCCACGGAAAAAAAATCCGGCGACTTAGCGGGCCAATTAATAGGGCCACCTCTGCTGATGCACTAACCAGTGTAAACACGGCCTAATACCTTCCGTGTTTCAGCTGTGTAAAGCGCTGAGCAACGGTCATACTGAAACCACATACGTTGTCGAACGTCCAGGGCAGCATCCTGCAGTAGTACCGGTAGTTCATGAACCAAAAACACTCGATATTTGCATCCATTCAAAGTGCCGTCGATAAAATACAGCCCAATGAGCTTGTTCCGCATGAAGCCACACCATACGTTAACCGACGTTGATGGCCAACTTGCCGTTATCAGTGGGGATCGTCTACAGTCCAGTAATGCATGTTATGCTGAGTAACGGTACCATGGTCTGTGATTATAGACTCATCGGAAAATAGTACCTTGGCAAAGAACGTGAGGATCGTTTGCATTTGTTCTCGTGTCCATTAACAAAACACTATCTGGTTATGTAAATCGGAGACATGAAGTTCTTGATGGAATGATACGCGGTGTGGATGGTGCTTATGACGATGCAGTATTATGACGACACCACCTACGGACATATCGGAATCGCGGTGTTACTGTTGGCCGCTTATCCGTGGGCTTTGGTGCGCTGCCACTAGTACACCTATTTCATTAGCTTCTCCTATAACACGTTTGCTTTCTTTGCTTATACCGGTCTGTACGCTGCCATCAGGCATAAAGACGTTCACAACCTTGTAAAATAACGAACAAGAGCTAGCTTTCTCTGGAAAACTCTCGGCATACAAGGTAACAGCAGCCTCACCATTTTTCCTAAATTCTCCGTAAATCAGGATCACTTCAGCTTTTTCTTCTGTGGGTGCAGCATTCATCGTCTACTTGCACATCTGTTCTCCATCGACAGGTAGGTGTGCAGGCAATAAACACTGCATAAGTATCGTAATGTTTAGAGCCGCTGTGTGTTCTACGTCTGCACGATCAGGTCGCAGTGTAGTGACTCGTATGACATGTCGTAGTTCGCTACACGGCCACGGTGGCGCGTCGAGTAGCCTTGTTCGATACGTCGGAGGAATTCAACGTTTCGAATGGGGTTTCCAATTAGAAGTTATGAAGTACTGGCCTATCCTATTCTGGTAGCACGGAGGTGGAGTCCCACGTGCTATTGGATATTCAAGGGCCATTGAGTACTGTGTCGTGAATTACGACTGTGTACCCATTTCTACTCGTCTGATTACAGCCCCATTTGTGGCGGTACGAAAAAAATGCTTCAAACAAAGCGTATGTAGATTTTTCCGTAGAATTTTAATCTGCAATAAGAAACAGGGGTTCCCACGGAAGATTTCAAAGCTGTGGTTTTCGAGATATTTCAATGTTATTAGTTAAAATGACTTCACCCTGTATACGACCGCTGTATCAAAAATGGTGTCTGTTCTGCCTGACATGTCCGAGAGAACAGTCACCACACATATAAAAATAAGCTACAATTTTCTGTCTTTCGACTGTTTTCAACTGGTGAATTAAGTACTTCGCTTTAGCGAATGGAAGCAGACACAAGGTCGTGGCGGAGGCCGGGGATGGTGGCAGGAGGGGGAGGCGGGGTTAACCCGCCTATGTAGCGCGCGATTTCAGAATTGCACATCAGTTTCAAGCGCAGAAACAATGTGGATAGTTAAAGATTTTTTTCTCGTAATTTATCTTTGATGTCACTAGTTAAAAAGAACTCAGACAGTTTTGTAGGGAAATTGGCAATCAGTGCAAACAAAAAGATGTCTGGACAAGACATCCGGCTTATCACTTGTCAGAGTAAAATTTTCCCGTCTTACAAGCTTTGCGACACGAAACCACCAGCTCATCAATAAAAATGTGGAGGCAAATTTTTGCTTCTCCACATTCATTAGCAATTAACTTTCAACGCGACGGACGCATCTTGTGTCACGATTATTTGCTACTGCGTCCACAAACTGGAGAGCTGCTCGCTGAGTAAGGCATAACATACATAAATTAAGTCATATGGTGCTGCTGGCTAGGCAATCCTGAGGGGTGGGTTTCATCATCCAATTGGAAAAGTTATTTTTTTCACGCACAATGCCATATTTCCTTAATGAAGTTTAAGAATTGTGTCTTAAGTGAATCTGTTGAATCTGTTGAGTGCGGTTTTAGAGTTGCGTGTGTGTGTGTGTGTGTGTGTGTGTGTGTGTGTGTGTGAGAGTGTGTGTGTGTGTTTTGTTGATGACGAGAAGGAAAATGAAGAGGATGGAACCCTTTGTCGACACACAGACTACAAGGGATCGCCGGCCTTCACTGTATGAGACACTGTGGAGTATCTGCAATTTAATCCAGGGCAATAGCGCAAAATCTGATGAGCAGGAACTGTACCCCACCATCTGTCCCCCATTGCCGACTATATACTAGTACAGGCACACCGGGCAAAAAATGTTACTCCGAGGAGATACTGCACTAATACTATGTAAAACCACCTCCAGCCTCTGATAACCGCGTAAATACGGCGAAGAAGAGAGTCCTAAAGTTTCTTCAAGTATACCATATCCAGCTGAAGCTACGCCTTGATGATCAGATCCCGTTGTGCTACCAAATTGCGAGGATATTGATTGCTACATCTCACCTCCTGTTCCATTTTCCGTGGAATTGAGATCGGTTGATTTAGCGGGCCGTTCGAAGTGAGTGTTCGTCAAACAGGTAAAGTACGCGTGTAGCCCTTGAATTCGGCTGCTGTCATCCTCCAAGCATCAACATGCAGATGTTGAAGAAAGGGCAACAGTAATAGCATTCCTCGCGTACAGAAACAACTGAAGGAGTTGAAAAAATGGGTCACCAGGTCCCAATAGAATCCCAGTTCGGTCATACGAAGAGTACTCTACGGCATTGGCCACTTACCTAGCTTTTATTTATTGCGAATCTCTCGTCTCGCGCAAAGCCCCAAGCAATTAGAAAAAAGCTCAGTTGACTCTTGTGTATAAGAAGGCCAAAATAAATTACAGATCAATATTCGTAACATCGGTTTGCTGTAGAATCCGTGAACATATTTTCAGTTCGTAGATAATAAATATTCTTGAGACCGACAAGCTTTTACTATGTGATCAAAAGTATCCGGACACCCCCAAAAACATACGTTTTTCATATTAGGTGCATTGTGCTGCCACCTACTGCCAGGTACTCCGTATAGTGACCTCAGCAGTCATTAGACATCGTGAGAGAGCAGTATGAGACGCTCCGCTGAACTCATGGACTTCGAACGTGGTCAGGTGATTGGGTGTCACTTGCGTCATTCGTCTGTGCGCGAGATTTCCACACTCCTAAACATCCGCAGGCCCACTGTTTCCGACGCGATAGCGAGGTGGAAACGTGAAGGGACACGTACAGCACAACAGCGTACAGGCCGACCTCGTCAGTTGACTGACAGAGATCTCCGACAGTTGAAGAGGGTGGTTATGTGTAATAGGCAGACATCTATCCAGACCATCACACAGGAATTCCAACTGTATCAGGATCAACTGCAAGTACTATGACAGTTAGGCGGGAGGTGAGAAAACTTGGATTTCATTGTCGAGCGGCTGCTCATTAGCCACACATCACGCTGGTAAATGACAAACGATGCCTCGGTTGGTGTAAGGAGCGTAAACATTGGACTACTGAGTGGAAAAGCGTTTGAGATGTTTTGGAACGCCGATATCGTGCAAGGCCACACCGACCGACATCGATACCTCTCCTCAGTACAGTTCTCCGTGAAGAATAGGCTGCAATTCCCCAAGAAACCTTCCAGCACCTGATTGGACGTATGCGTGCGAGAGTGGAAGCTGCCATCAAGGGTAAGTGTGGGCCATCACCATATTGAATTCCAGCATTACCGATGGAGGGCGCCCCGAAGTCATTTTCAGGCAGTTGTCCAGATACTTTTGATCACATAATGTAGATGCTGGAACCATGCCCGTATAATTAGAAAACCGTGCCAGCCTAGGCAGTCAGTGGTTTTTACTTCCGACTATGATGGCGAAGACAGCCATTGGAAGCTCTAGTGTCTTATTTGAAATGACACGGCTTGCAAACAGAGAAGATTTTATTCAAGACGATAGAAGCAAGCGATACACGAAAGAAGTAAAAGTATCCTTTCCCAGTTGTTCAGAATTTCATAAGTGTGCCATAACATGTTCTGCGTCGAACATCAGCCTATATATAAGTGATCAAAAATTTGCGATCAGCCCTTGAAGGCAGCCGTGTGACATAGGTAACAGAAATGGAAAAGTAACTAAAATTCCTTTCATACACACAACTACGTTAAAACAACACATACAACCGTGTAAAAAAAATACACACAGAAACAAAGACATAAAACAGAGCGAGAAAATAATGAAACAAAATTTCAAGAAAAGAAAAAGTTCTTCATAATCACCTATTCATACTGGAAAACACACACACACACACACACACACACACACACACAGGAATAGATCACTGATAACACAAAGCCCCATTCAAGACTTCATAATAACATTCAACAGCTGGCAAAATCATCCAAAACATAACATCAAGTAATCAAATGTTAATTTCCTAGTGCTGTGGAAACGAAAATTTGTATAGCAGAAAGCATAAGAAGAATAGCTGCAGAAAAGGAAACAGAGCACATGTAGACCAGCATACACGAAATATGTAAGTAGATATGTATACTATCTCTACGTCATAGATAAGCAGAAAACGCCAGGACTGTTTATAGCCTCAATATATGCCCAAAATGTACAGCAAAATAGTTTAAGCATAAATATGTATATTTTCCAGGTCACTGAAGATTACTTGCAAATAATAAAGGAAAACCATGTACAGTAAGAAAAAATTGTTTTATTCAGTTGTAATTAGACACATATAAAGTAATAATTATCAGCAAAATAAAAATGAACAATTTACCAGAAGCAGTAAAGAGCAGATGTTTTCTCTCTGGATTACTTTAGCTCGCATTTCTATTTAAAAGATAACTCTTTCATTTATCTATGTTAATAGTGGTTGAGGCACGTAGCTGTGAACTAAATTAGTTAAAGAAATACAGCAACCAGACACTTTTTGTATAGCTTTATTTATGCCAGCATGTGAGGCTTTCATGTACCATCAGTTCGCCAAGTAATGCATTAGTGACTAAATAACATTCTGGACTCAATATTTGATATTTGAGAGAAGCAGAAACCTCCATCCAGTTCTCTTGATTTAGGTTTTCCATGGTTTCCCTAAAACAATCAAGAAATATGCCAGAATGTGTCCACTGGAAAAGAACAGCCAGTTTCCTTCCCCATCCTCACACTATATGAGTTTATTCTCTGCCTTTAATGACTTCAGACAATAAACTTTTTTTCATAACTCAAAGATGATAAGATGATGGTTAAAGAGCAGTTCAAAAGCCTTTCAGCGCAAAATATTAAGACAATGATATGACAGTTGCTCAGGGACACAGTGTCCATTCTCTGTCTTAGCAAATGCCACTGGCAGAGTTGGTCCTAGTTCCCACCTTGGGTACTCACCAATGTAGGTCTCTGCATTTGTCAGGATGAAATTTAATCACTTCCCCTCTACAAGTTCATCAAGCAGACTGCATATAGGAGTTTGACAAGTCAAGCTGATATCTTTGAGAAAGGATTCGGCCATGGGCTGGGCTACACCATTTGGAGAAAGAAGATAGAGTGTCACAATAATGAGAATACATATTCATCTTCATCTAGAAATCATCCATGTGTATTCTGATGATGATGTGGAAGGGATAACATGTCTCCAGAACTCATAACGTGACTTCATTTTGCTCTTTGACTAAATACTTCTAGCTTTAGGCCATGCGATCTGAAAAACTAGTGCTGTGATTATCCTGTGTTCAAAGTGCAATCTGTCGGCATATTAGCAAATTTTGACAGTTACAGTAGATGGAAATTGCCAATGTTGCCCCAATTATTGGACCAGTTGGTGATATCCTTTTAATACTGCCTACCCTACTTATAAAATTGGGACCATTCCTAAAAAAATTAGGGCCATTTAATTCAACTTATTCATTACAATTATAAAAATTATATCTATGAAATATATCAATTACAATTATAAATTTTAATGGAATATAAAACAATTAAAAATCTATGACACAAAAAACTGAATTTTATTAATTTTTTATATGTTTAAATTTTTGATTTTTAATTTAATTCTTTTTCATTTTTAAAAATCTGAAAACCTTACATCCTATAAATTATAAAAAAAATGTTGTAAATCAGCATTAAACTTGTTTTTTCATTTTAAAAATTTAATAAATTATCAAAATAAAAAGTATGATTGATGTATAGGATGAATTTAAATTTCACAAAAATACATTTAATAAACCAAGACAGAATAATAAAGAAGAGAGAAAAAAGTTAAATGTAATATTTGCAAATAGTGTTTTAAATTATCTTTAATTAGAGAACATACGCAAAGTAATAATGTAAAGATGGTATTGATTTTATGAAAGTAAAATTATATGATCTTCATATTGGGAATTTATTATTACTTATAAAGAAAAAAATTAAAGAAATTTTGGAAGAAATAAAAGTCATATCCTCTCTTTTTATGACTAAAAACTGTGTATTTTCATAAAAATCACAATAATTTATTATTACATCTCTATTGTGATAATTATTATTTACCGAAGACTCTTCTGTTTATTGTAATTTCCCAAATATAATAAAAATATAGACATTTATATAGGTCTATTATTGTTAGATAATTAAAAACAATTTCTTAAAAATTCACAGTCAGTATTCTACACTGAATATCGTAAGTTAAATTCTTTTTTCCATAAAAATTATGTATGCTAAAGTATTATTAGGAATTTTATCATGGAAAGTACCATATAATTTCATAGTTGTTTTTTTATTTGCTACAATATGTTTTCTTATACTCATATTTATGATATAAGCAGGATAATTTGTAATGAAATTATATGGATTTATATCAGTTTCTCCTTTTAATTGTGTTAGTCGTTTAAAACCACAAAATCAATCATATGCTTCTAAAAACTTATTTGGTATATCCAAATTCAATATTTATTGAGGAAAAATTTTATCTCTTCCATTTTTTGATAAATATTTTCTAATTTAGCGTTATCGAATAATGAAAAATCAACCAATTGATCATTTTTTCCTTTTGTTTGAAAAAGACAAAATAAAATTATGCATATCAAATGCTGCTGAGTATTATTGATTTGTTATGTCTATTTCAAAATTATTTTTATTACTTAATCTGGTGATATTTATAGTTTGTAATATAAAATATATATTGTGGGATTTAAGGATGTTTTTATCTTTCTTGATCTACTTTATAATTGGGTCATATTTGACAATAGGTACTCTTATTTCCACATTTTCAAAACAGTTTTTGCTTCATTTGGTAAAATATCATTTATTCCAACTCCAGCATAATTTTTATCAGACCATCTAATAACAGCATCTCCAGCACTATAATCTAAAGTAAAAATAACAGTTAAATCGCTTTCTTTATTCTCTTAAAAAACTGTCAAACATTTCTAATGGATAATATACTTATTTTCTTTACTTTTTATTTTACCATTGTTAAGAATATGTCCTTCAATATAAATGTTGTTAGAAATGGATTAAGTTAAATTTAATAAAACTGATGAAGAAGTAAAAGGATTGTTGCATTCTTGATAAAAAATTGTTTCGTTTTTTATAGTTACAAAATCAGATAATTTTGCAACATAAAAATCTATTAATTTGTAATTACATTTTCCATTATATGTTGGGTAACCTGATCCATCACTTTCAACTATTTTAAACTTCATATAGGGTGATTTTTTTCACCATGTACAAACTCAAGGGATTGATTTTGAGAGGATAACGAACAAAAAGGTCTAATGAATTTATGTCCAGGAAGAATGGTTTCTGTACTAGTCTAATGCATGCTGTACCATGAACCAAGTTACAGTATGTGTTGAAAATGGTTCTCATGTGCCTCAACAGATGCATGTATGTGGTGTACCATGTTCTGTCTCCTGCAATCATATTGGCCTGGCTGCATCTGAACAGTGAGTGAATACACTGCTCCAGTGTCTACAAATCTGATATAAGCTTTCTGCCTGCTATCCGTTGACACTTGCCTTTCTATAAGCAAACACCGTGTTGGCAAACTCTCGATTTGAATACAGAACCATTGTGTACAATGCTGTATCATACCCACTAAAAGGTGAGTCAGCAAGAGAAGAGAATCGGATACAACATTACCAGTTACTATGGCACCAGAGGGCACTAGGGCATGATGGATGAGGAATAGTACCCCCCTCTAGGAGGAAACTGTGAATACTATAACTGGGGCTGCATGGTACAGCACATATTAGACTGCATCCGCTGCACCAAAGTATGATTGAATAAATGGTCTCTAGCATGGATACCAAGCATTCCTAAAAAATTTATAAAAACATTTTATTAAACAATTTATAACTCTCAACCATTATCATCAGGACCCATTCCTCATTTTCGTTTCCCATACATTACTACTCTAACTACTGTTGCTGTTAATGCCAGCCGGTGTGGCCGTGTGGTTCTAGGCGCTTCAGTCCAGAACTGCATGACCACTACAGTCACACGTTCGAATCCTGCCTGGGGCATGGATGTATGTGATGTCCCTAGGTTAGTTAGGTTTAAGTAATTCTACGTTCTAAGGGACTGATGACCACAGATGTTAAGTCCCATAGTGTTCAGAGCCAATGGAACCATTTTGCTGCTAATTCTGAAGCATCTTCAGCTGGCATTCTTTTTTGCCACTATCTGAAGTTCTTTATCTGCTTCATTTCTTTCTTCTAAATCTTTATTATCTCTATATGCAAGATCATGTTTTTTGCGAGCTTCATCGAATGGATTTATTCCTTTATCACCGTTAGCCAATCTTTCTCCTAGGTCACAATAATTCCAAACACAAATATACATTTTAAAAGGCTATCTATTAATCAAAGTATTAACTATACCTTTCCTATATTTTTCCAATTTCGAACAAACTTGAGATAGATTATTCAAAAATCTAATTCAATAAGGTGTTCCTTTTGGAGTATTAATAATAAAGTCACTAAATTATTTGTTAACATTTTTGGTACAGTAACTTTTTCATTATAATAATTTTATTTCCAGATAATTTTTCTCCATCGTTTACCGCTACTCTATAGATTAATTGATGCACGTCACACATCCAAATAAATTTGGTTGACTTTTGTGTAATTTTTTAATTGCCTTTCACCACTTTTTCATATTGATATGAATTTTTAAATCTACTGGTATTTTATTGAATAAGCATTGGTGATTTTTTATCAAAGACGTATTTTTATTTTCCTTTACTAGATTTTATTGTATTTCGACATTATCAGAATATAATGCACCTGAATAACATATCTGCATAATTTGATGAATCATCAGCATTAAATTTTCATTCATATGATCTATAGTAATTGCTTTTTACTTAATAGATTCATTAATCCATTTGTTCCTTTGTGTGTTCTGTCACCAACTCTTAATTTGCCACCACCAAATTTTACTGGTAATGCAAAAATCTCTGTCGTCACTGATATTGATAAGTTCTAGCATTCTTTCACCAACATTCGTTTTTTTAATGTTTGATACGTGTTCTTAATATTTATATTTTTTTCCTATAACTTCATCATATCTATTCAACAAGTTTTTTATTTCTGATTCACATAAAGTATAATCTCTATCATATTGCTTGATTGTTGGTACATAATTAAGCTTTTCTACATAATATTGTTGTTAATGATGACAAGGGACAGTTTGTTTTTCAAATTCTATAATTTCTTCAATAGCTGATGAAATTTTATCTCTTATATGTTCGATTGCATCACTTGCAGGTTGGTCCTCTTTGTTATATACTCTGTTCTATGTTGTTTCTTCCATTTTTAAATTCCTCTTCTAATTCGCTTTTATGCTTCTATTTCGTTTAGCTTTTTAAAAATAGACGATCATATTTTGCAAATATTTATTAATGATAAAAACATAAATAATTTATTTTTAATGTTTATCTTAACATTTAATACTTATGTTTAATGTTCATTTTTATCTTCTTAAGATACCTTTAATTTTATTTATATAATTTACTTTGTTAATTTTTCTTGTCATATCTATTGCAATAATCCAAATTTATCAACAATCCACAATTTGCTACACATTTCTTGACATTTATCAAATTTGAAATCGCTACCAACAAATTCATGATATATTTTATTTAAAATTGTATCAATTTGTCAAAAAATTTATAAAAAATTAAATTATTTATTACCAACCACTTGATATTATGAATATGTTTGAGCTAAATAAAAATAATCCATACCTTTATGTCTTCCCCTTTAAATATATCTTGATTTTCAAGAATAAAATCATCAAATATAGCTACCAAATTATCTTGACATTCATATCTAGTGGTTCGGTTTCACTAATATTTGCAATAAAATTAGCATTTTTTATTTTTTTTATTTTAAATTTTTTCGCCTTTTTTATAAATTCGGAGTATTTAGGTGATCTAAACTTTAGAATAAATATATAAATTATTTTTTATCCCAGTTTAACCAATATGAAGGTAAAACATAATTATCGACCATAAATATTCTTGTTCCCCATACACTTGGTCCAATTATTACAAATTGAATAGAATTAGGTAAGATCTTAACATGTGTATGTTAAATTTTTTCCTCACATATTATTATTTTTGGATCCCAATCTATATTATTCTATTTATTCTAGTAAAATGTATTTATAAGAAATGAGTCAAGTAATTCAATTAAGCGTTAATTGCGAGAGATTGCAGGGCACTCTCACTTCTGATTCAGTGTAGAGAATACGATCTATGGCGATTTGACATCATATACTGTGATGAAATGGTGGGCAACAGTTTATGGTCTTGTTTGCGTGCTCTAGGGAAAGAAATACGGTAAGCTTCACCTGCGTTCAAAGGAACAGGATGTCGACTTAAACAACTGCAGTTAAACCACGGCAATGGTGGGCGACAAAGCGTGTTTTTTCTGGAGAACGGTGAGGAGACATTTCCAGACGGCCACGTGCAGCAGTGGCATTATGCAAAACACATTAGCTTGGTGCCAGACAGCGGGCAGACGTCCAGGTATACGGCCTATCGCCGAAAAGGCACCAACAGCGCATTGTAGGCCTTGTTAGGGAGCAAGCTGCCAAAAGAAATGAAAACGTTCTGCAAATGTCCGTGGGACAAGGAAACTGGCGCCCAGACGTCCAGACTCTATTTCAAAACATGCTTTCACAATGCACGAAGCTGTTTGCGTGTTTATGGCCATTCTTTGCAAACTCTGAAAACGACACAACAGAGGAGATATCAAGCTGTTTATGGAGGGCTGTGCTTCGACCCTGTATTGTGTTAGCAAAAGACACGCCAAACGTGTGGGAAAGAGGCCACGAAGCTGAATTTTTTCCGTTTTCTGCCAATTAACTTTAAAGTCTCACATTGGTCAAATCGGTTTGCAGTGCAAAGACCATTCTTCGAGCTTAGAATGCTGGGCTCCGACTCGTGATTGGCTTGTGCGAAAGTGGGGGAAGTCAAAAAAGAGAAATGTGCTTATGGAACCGAGCTGAGGAGAAAACACAGAGAAAGGAAGATTAGCTCTCTTGTACAAGTCTCTTGTACTGGTACATCGCTAGTAAAGAACTGCAGATCTCTACCTAAATGGTGAGACTTGTCTCCTTTGCTAGTGTGCGACTTAGAGCCTGTGTCAGCCACCTTCTGAACCGTCAGAGGTACAGCATATATCATCAAGGTCACAACGAGTGATGTGTGCATGTACTCATTTGTCTTGAGTCGGCCGTGTAAACATTTGACATATACCGAGATGCACAGCAGTGGCACGGAGTCAAATTGGTTTGGTAGACCAGCAAACAGGTCCACCTGCACACTGGAATCCATTGGGATTTCAGAAGCTCTTAGGGAAGTACCTGTGTTCTGAACTAACCGAACGCGAGACCGCATACTTGCATTTTTCGTGAGCGCGCATTTAATAATAGATTGCTGCCGTCCATGACTTCATTCGCAAAAAAACATCATGGTGTGCCACCTTGACCAGTAGCATGGTAAAGTATTCGCTGCTGAGACATAGCACTATAATATCTATTTCTCAGCACCCTGTTCTTTCGAACCACGTTTTTCCTCATTTTTGTATGGTAAAATATAGATGCTTGGTGGTGGCATAGTTTGATGCCATAACCTGGATTCACGTGCATGAAGTGACACAGAGCAAGTAATGTTCTGGTTAGTGTCGTGTGTCGATCCCCAGCCCATCACTTTGTCCACCATCGATCCCATTTTAGTATGGCTTTTGTTAAATAAATATCTTTTGTATGATATTTCCTTAACAATTTTGTTGTCTTCTCATGTTTAAGACTGATAAATCAGTTGTGAATTAGACTACAACTTCTCCCTGAGTTCTGATTAACAGTTCCTTCACATTTTTATGGCGGTCTAGATCAGAAACAGAACGAGTAGCTTTTTCACTTGGTGTCCACTGCATGGATTTTTACTTCATTAACATTAATCTCCTTTCAATTCTTCAGTTCTCCAAAACACATTAAGGCTACCTATAGAAGATAATTACAGAAAAGTTGCTTTAATTAGTTTTATACAACTTTTTTAACTCCAAATACTACATCAAAAAGTAATAGCTTATATTATGATGAAGAAAAAATAAAAATTCCTGTTGGTCAAAATAATTTAAAAAATTTAGGAAAGTTTATTCATACTAAGGAACCTAATATACAGATTAAAGAAGATAAAATTTTAAATAAAGTAATTATTGAAAGAGATGCTAATTATAAATGGATATAAAAGATAGTACTGGGAAATTTTGAGGTTTTAATAATCAAGCTATTCAAGCTAAAGAAAAAATTTTTGCCAATATTTTATCGAAAATAGTTCCTTTAGAATTAATTCAGATGCAGTTTAATATAACTGTTTGTAAAATATAATGGTTATTCAAATTTAGAAACCTGCATTACTGCTTCTCTTAAACCAGAATTAATATTTGGTCCTCCAATAATTTATAAACTGTATTTTCTTTCATTTACTCCTATTTATAATAAATTTACAGCTTTAAACAGAAGTATAAGTGATGAAATCAATAATTTTAGTGATTTCAATGGCGCTATTGTAGTAGTTTTTTAGAAATGAATTTTTTTTAAAATAAATATGTTGTATAACTTCTTAGAAAATTAATCCTATATATATATATATATATATATATATATATATATATATGTAAACAGGATTATATATATACAGGGTGATTCAAAAAGAATACCACAACTTTAGGAATTTAAAACTCTGCAACGACAAAAGGCAGAGCTAAGCACTATCTGTCGGCGAATTAAGGGAGCTATAAAGTTTCATTTAGTTGTACATTTGTTCGCTTGAGGCGCTGTTGACTAGGCGTCAGCGTCAGTTGATGCTAAGATGGCGATCGCTCAACAGAAAGCTTTTTGTGTTATTGAGTACGGCAGAAGTGAATCGACGACAGTTGTTCAGCGTGCATTTCGAATGAAGTATGGTGTTAAACCTCCTGATAGGTGGTGTATTAAACGTTGGTATAAACAGTTTACAGAGAATGGGTGTTTGTGCAAAGGGAAAAGTTCTGGACGGCCGAGAACGAGTGATGAAAATGTAGTACGCATCCAGCAAGCATTTGTTCGCAGCCCAGGAAAATCGACTCGCAGAGCTAGCAGAGAGCTGCAAATTCCACAATCAACTGTATGGAGAGTCCTACGAAAAAGGTTAGTTATGAAACCTTATCGTCTGAAATTGGTTCAAGCACTGTCTGCAGCTGATAAGATTAAAAGAATCGATATCTGTGATTTTATCCTTGCTCAAACTGAAACAGATGAATCTTTCGTTTCAAAGATTGTGTTTAGTGATGAAGCAACTTTCCACACTAACGGGAAAGTCAACCGTCACAATGTCTGTATATGGGGCACTGAGAATCCGCGGTAAACAACTCAGTATGAATGTGACTCGCCTGAGGTGAACGTTTTCTGTGCCATTTCAGCCAATAAAGTTTCAGGTCCCTTTTTCTTCGAAGGTGCTACTGTAACTGGACTACAGTATCTGGAGATGTTAGAGAATTGGCTGTTCCCTCAGCTCGAACAAGAAGCACAACAATTCATATTTCAGCAGGATGGAGCGCCACCACATTAGCACTTATCTGTCCGTAACTACCTGAACGTCAGCTACCCGAGGTGATGGATCGGCCGCCAGGCAGCCCGTGACAGAGCACTTCATCACTGTCCTCCAAGAAGCCCTGATCTTACCTCCTGCGATTTTTCTTATGGGGGTATGTTAAGGATATGGTGTTTCGGCCACCTCTCCCAGCCACCATTGATGATTTGAAACGAGAAATAACAGCAGCTATCCAAACTGTTATGCCTGAAATGCTACAGAGAGTGTGGAACGAGTTGGAGTATCAGGTTGATATTGCTCGAGTGTCTGGAGGGGGCCATATTGAACATCTCTGAACTTGTTTTTGAGTGAAAAAAAACCTTTTTAAATACTTTTTATAATGATGTGTAACAGAAGGTTATATTATGTTTCTTTCATTAAATACACATTTTTAAAGTTGTGGTATTCTTTTTGAATCACCCTGTATATATATATATATATATATATATATATATATATATATATATATATATATATATATACATACATGGAAATTTTTACAATTTATAATACTTGCACACTGAATGGTAAAACTAAAACTAAAGCTGTTAACATTAAATAATATAATGAACAATTAAATAGTATTGATAATTTTTTGTTGATGCTCAAGAAAACAAAGAAATATAGAGGAACCTGTGAAAATTTGCTTATTGATTAGGTATTCCAATTGAGAAGAAAATTAGTGAACTTCTAACAAGATAAGAAATATCATGTTCTGCATTAACAAAACAAGAAGTTGGTTTTTTATCAATTTCATTAACAGTATTAGGCGTACATGTTTCATTACCTGGTGGTGCAGCAGCTATTGTGCCATCTGTTCTTACTGAACAAAAATATGATACAGAAATAGAGGAACAAAACAGATGTCATTTAACGATGGAAAATAGTGGTACTGAAGTAAAAAATGTTTCAAATATAATTAAAGTAATATTGCTATATCAATATTCAATTTACAAAATCTCGCTAAAAGCTTAAAGGTTATACATTGTAGGGGCGTTTTTATGATTAATGAATTACATAAGAAACAAAAAAACGTTCAATCTGCTATTGTTAATTAAGATATTTGTGATAATGTTTATACTCAGTGGATCTGTTATTATAAAACAAATTATATTAAAATTATTTTTTATTCATTTCGTGGCAATATGACAAAAGAATTAAATGATTTATATTATAACTGTTGAAAGAATAAAAAATTTTGATGAATTTAGTTATGTTCATTAGTGTCAAACTATGATCATATAAGTAAATTTCAGAACATTTTAAAAATAATAAATTCACTTTTTTGTAATATAATAATAATATATGCAGAATTAAAATTAAAAATTAATTTAAGAAATAGAAAATGTTCAATCATTAGAATCAAAATTTAATTAAGAATTAAAATCAAAAATTATACATAAAACCCTGACATAAATGAATTAGGAAAAGAATTAAATAGAAAATTATCAGATGGAATTAAATAATATCTTTCATTCTTCTAAGACCTTTTAATAACAGAAGATTAGTAGCAGTGGGTGATCAAATTAGTGATTATGATGCTGTTACCAATCAATATTTCGAAAAAGAAGTAAAAGATGTTATCATAAAGTGTGAATATAAGGCCGTTTAACACAATTCAGTATTTGTATAACTAACACGGTATAAGTAAATACTATAAAAAAGGAAGTAGAGAAATCATTATCGGATTACATTTCAAAAACCGAATTAACGCCAAACATATACCAATTCATTAACATTGAAAGTGAAATTTGTGACAAACAAATAATAGAATTCACATTTAAGTTGAAAATGAACAAAAAATTCATAATTTACGAGTATGCTTTTATTGTTCTTGTTGGTAAGAATATGAAGAAAGATATAACATTAAATGATTACAGTATTTTGTGAAGTGTGTTTGATAGTCTTTAGGAAATAACTTCTACCATCCAATCAATACCAGTAGTGCATAACTCACATTTTCAGTAAGACTAAGTGATAAAATTGATACAACAACTGAAGATCATTGATTGGAGTAATGCTTATTAATTTATTTATATAAATGTACTATCACTTTTGATTTGTTTAAGAAAATTAGTGAATTAGAATGAAATTTTTTATGTAATATTACTAGTTCCAAATCATTAAGTGGAAGATATGGTGAATTGGTTCAAATGGCTCTGAGTACTATGGAACTTAACTTCTAAGGTCATCAGTCCCCTAGAACTTAGAACTACTTAAACCTAACTAACCTAAGGACATCACACACATCCATGCCCGAGGCAGGGTTCGAACCTGTGACCGTAGCGGTCGTGCGGTTATGGAACTCAATAATTACTTTAAAATATCATGGTTGCAGAACAATGTGAAAGTTTTGTTTAAATGAATATCATACACAATATACACCATGTGATTAAAAGTATCCAGACATCTATCAGAAAATGACTTACAAGTTCGTGGCGCCCTCCATCAGTAATTCTACACTGCAATATGGTGTTTGCCCACCCTTAGCCTTGACGAAAGCTTCCACTCTCACAGGCATACATTCAGTCATGTGCTGTAAGGTTTCTTGGGGATTAGCAGCTCGTTCTTCATGGAGTGCTAACACCGAGGAGAGCTATCAATGTTGATTGGTAAGACCTGCCACAAAGTCAACAGTCCAAAACATCCCAAATACTGCTCTGTAGGATTGACGTCAGGAGTCTGTGCAGGCCAGTCCATTACAGGGATGTTACTGTCTTGTAACCACGCCGCAACAGGCTGTGCATCATGTACAGGTGCTCCATCATGTCTAAAGATGCAATCGCCATTCTAAATGCTCTTCAACAATGGGAAGCAAGAAAGTGCTTAAAATATCAATGTAGGCCTGTGCTGTGATAGTGCCGCACAAAGCAACAAGGGGTGCAAGCCCACGCCATAAAAAACATGACCCCACCATAACACCACTGCCTCCATATTTTACTGGTGGCACTATAGATGCTGGCAGATGACGTTCACCAGGCACTCGCCATACCCACACCCTGCCATCATATCACCACATTGTGTACCGTGATTCGTCACACTACGCAACGTTTTTCCACTGTTGAATCGCCCAAGGTTTGTGCTCCTTACACCAATCGCAGCATCATTTGGCATTTACTGGCATGACATGTGGTTTCTGAGCAGCCACTCGACCATGAATTCCAAGTTTTCTCACCTCCCACCTAACTGTCATAGTACTTGCAGTGGATCCCGATGGAGTTTGGAATTCCTGTGTGATGTTCTGAATAGATGTCTGCCTATTACACATTACAACTCACTTCAACTGTCGGCGGTCTCTTTCAAAAAACAGAAAGGATGGCCTGTATGCCGTTGTGCTGTACGTGTCCCTTCACGTTTCCACTTCACTATCACATCGGAAACAGTGGACCTAGGGATGTTTAGAAGTGTGGAAATCTTGCATGCAGACAAATGACACGAGTGACAGCCAATCACCTGACCACGTTCGAAGGCCATGAGTTCTGCAGAGCGCCACATTATGCTCTCTCACGATGTCTAATGACTACTGAGGTCACTGATATGTAGCACCTGGCAGTAGGTGGCAGCACAATGCGCCGATTATGAGAAACATATGTTTTGATGATATCTGGATACTTTTGATCACACTGTGTATATCACAAAAATCAAATTCTTTGTGTACACTGACAATGTGTTTTTAAATATTTTTAAAATGAACATTTAAAACGAATTCTGAGTTATGAATATTCGATTATATTATTATCATTTATAATGATGGCAACATAAAAAATGATGAAGAATATGTACATTCAAAAAATGTATAAATTGTCAAGAAATTAAAGATTTAATTTGTTTTTGTAAAAATCCAAGAACTAAAGGCAACTATTAAAATAAATGTACAAAATATATTCTAGGCTATATTAAAAACAAAAGAAAATAATTCTCTATAAATGGGTCTTTTTAAAGTTTTGGAACACTTAGAAAATTTTCACATAAGATATATTTTAAAAAGAAGCATCAAAAGTATTGTTTGATACATCTTTGAAACTTTTATTTATCACTTACACATAATACATTGCAAATTATGGTAAATAAGTTTTCGAAATTTTATTGATGTTATGAATTAGAAGGCAGCTATGATGGTTGGGTATATAGCATTGCAATCAAAGAACATATAACTGATTTGTTTTTTGATGGAAAACATACGTCTATTAAATGTGACTTCTAAAGTATGAAAAACAAAAAATAATGGTTTTTAAAGATGAACATTATTAAATTGAAATAATTGTTTGATTTTTTAAAAAAATAATCATCTTTATTAATCAGTTATATTTGTGAAGTGGGTGATCCATCTCATTCATATTTGTGTATTCAATTATATACTTTCTTATTATCTTTCGCTTAAACCAAGGATTATCTAAGTCTGTTGTTGAGAAGTTTTTGTTTTGTTTTATAATTTCCTTAAAAGTGTGTCTAATACTGTTTGATTATACACTGAAGTGCCAAACAACTGGTATAGGCATACATACTCAAATACAGAGATTTGTAGTCAGGTAGAATACGGCGCTGTGGTCAGCAACGCCCATATAAGACAACAAGTGTCTGGCACAGTTGTTAGATTGGTTACAGCTGCTACAATGATAGGTTATCGAGATATAAAAGTGCGTTTGGATGTGGTATTATAGTGGTTGCACAAGCCATGGGACACAGCATCTCCGACATAGCTAAGAAGTGAGGATTTTCCCATATGATCATTTCATGGGTATGCCATGAATATCAGGAATCCAGTAAAACATCAAATCTCTGACATCGCTGCAGCTTGAAAAAGATCCTGCAAGAATGGAACCAATGACGAGTCAAGAGAATCGTTCAATGTGACAGAAGTGGAAACCTTCCGCAGATTGCTGCAGATTTCAGTGCTGAGCCATCAACAAGAGTCAGCTTGCGAACCATTGAACGAAACGCCATCTATATAGGCTTTCTGAGCCAAAGACCCACTCGTGTACCCTTGAGGACTGCCTGACATAAAGCTTTAAGCCTCGTCTGGGCACATCAACACCGAGATTGTACTGTTGAGGACTGGAAACGTGTTGCCTGGTTGGACGAGTCTCGTTTCAAATTGTATTAAGTGGATGGACGTGTAGGGGTATAGAGACAACTTCATGAATTTATGGTCCCTGCATGTCAGCAGGCAACTGATTAAATTGGTGGGGGTTCTGTAATGGTGTGGTGCACGTGCAATTGGAGTAACATGGAACCCCAGATATGTCTAGATACGCTCTGACAGATGACATGTACATAAGCATCCTGTCTGATCACCTTCATCCATTAATATCCATTGTGCATTCCGACGAATGTGGGCAATTCCAGCAAGACAATGCGACACTCCACATGTCCAGAACTGCTACAGAGTGGCTGCAGGAACACTTCCGCTGGGCACCAGGCTCCCCAGACATGAACAGTATTGAACATATATGGAATGCCTTGCAATGTGCTGTTTAGAAGGTATCTCCAACCCCTCATACTCTTATGTATTTACGGATAGCCCTACAGGATTCATGGTTTCAATTCCCTCCATTACTACTTCAGACAAGAGTCGAGTCCATGCCATATCATGTTGCAGTACTTCTGTGTGCCCACAGGGGCTCTACTAGATATTAGACAGATGTACCAGTTTCGTTGGCTCTTCAGTCTAGATTTGAATTTCTTTTCCATGAAATGTGTATTTATTGTACTAATAACTCGTAAATGAAATAAAAAATATGTAGTAGAAATGCTATAGGCAGTTAAAAAGAAGAGTGTAAATATTTTATCTGCACAGTTCCTGAGTTCACAGCAACAAGAAAGGGTATTGATTTACTTATAGATAAGTTTTTATTTAGATTAAGGGGAATGTGAATCCTGGGGATGTCGCTCCTAAAGATCTTAGAGAGCTAATTTATAAGATTTTTCTGTTATAATTGCTAAGGAAAAAATTTATTACTTTATAAAAAATGAGTAAACTTAAATTAAAAAATT
Source organism: Schistocerca americana (assembly GCF_021461395.2). Taxonomy (NCBI): domain Eukaryota; kingdom Metazoa; phylum Arthropoda; class Insecta; order Orthoptera; family Acrididae; genus Schistocerca; species Schistocerca americana. The sequence continues at coordinate 868,369,641 of NC_060130.1, forward strand.
AATAAATCAAAAAGTTTAAAAAATTTGCTGTGTGTGGCATTTTTAATTGTTTTATATTTAGGTAAAATTAATAGTTTTAATAGATATATTTTATTGATGTATTGTGGCAAAATTTTAATTAATAGATTGAATTGACTGGTCCCCATTGTTTAGGAACGGGGTTCAGTAGTAATACATGGGAATTGCAGACTACCTCCAAAATTGGGGCTGCATTGGCAATGTCCATCTAATAGTTACATTATTTAACCACAGAAAAGTCTCCTTCCTAAAGTGATATCGATCCAACAAAAGCTTTGTGTACCATCCCGGCCATGCTTGTACCAGTTTGTATAACTATCAGTTGGCTGTACAGAATTTGGTTAGCCTTCTTGAGCATCCAATTTTTTGGTGTTGTAATGCGACCTATCGTCTACGTCTACGTCTAAGCCTACATAAATACTCAGCAAATCCCATTTAAGTGCCTGGAGGATGTTTGAGCTAACAAAACCTTCATAACAGTTTCCTGTTATTCGAGTTCTGAACAATGCGCTGAAAAAACGAACACCTATATCTTTCTTTGTGAGGCGTCAAAAAATATTTCCGCATTCGGAGGAGAAAGTTGGTTGGTTCAAATGGCTCTTAGCACTATGGGACTTAACTTCTGAGGTCATCAGTCCCCTAGAACTTAGAACTACTTAAACCTAACTAATCTAAGGACATCAAACACATCCATGCCCGAGGCAGGATTCGAACCTGTGACCGTAGCGGTCGCGCGGTTCCAGACTAGAACCGCTCGGCCACCCTGGCCGGCGAGAACGTTGGTGATTGAAATTTCGTGAAAAGATCCTATCGCAACGAAAACCGCCTTTGTTTCAGTAATGTACTCCCCAAGTCCTGTATCATGGTACTCTCTCCACTATTTCTCGATGACACAAAATGTGCTGCTCTTTTTTGAACTTCCTCGATGTACTCCGTTAATCCTATCTGGTAAGGATCTCACACCGCTCGGCAATACTATAAAAGAGGACGGACAAGAGTACTGTAGGCAGTCTCTTTAATAGATATGTTGTATCTTATAGCTGTTCTGCCAATAAAACGCAATAGTTGGTTCACCTTCGCCAAAACATTTGGTATGTGTTCTTTCCGATTTAAGTTCTTTGTAATTATAATTCCTATGTATTTAGTTGAATTTACAGCCTTTAGATTTGATTGACTTATAGCGTAACCGAAGTTAAATGGATTCGTTTTAGGTCTCATGATGATGACCTCACACATATCAAATTTTTTGGGTCAACTGCCAATCTTCGCACCAAACAGACATCTTTTCTAAATCGTTTTGCAATTTGTTTTGGTCTTCTAATGACTTTACTTAACGATAAACGCCAGCATCATCTGCAAACAACCTGAGGCGGCTGATCATATTGTCCCCCAAATCGTTTATATGGGTAAGGAACGGCAGAGTACCTACACCACTACCTTAGGGAACGCCAGAAATCACTTCTGTTTTATTCATTGACTTTCCATGAGGTACTACAAATTGACTTCTCTGACAGGAAATCACAAATCCAGACGCATAACTGAGACGATATTCTAGAAGTATGCAATTTGTTCACATGTCTCTTCTCGATTTACACACGGGAACCAGCCTACAACAGATTGATTGAAGCTTTTTGGTAATTAGAAACATAGTTGACAGTTATAATCTATTATCACGTTCCTCAACAAAAATGTTTTTCATTGGTTCTGTCCAAAATATGTGTCAGCGTCATTGTTATTTTGGCTGCAGACTGAATGCGCGAATTATTTCATTAGCTGTTCATCTGGGCAAGTTCACAGTTCCTCGGCTAAATCAGTGACCTTCAGTAACATTCAGTATTCGATTATCTCTTTAATTTTCGTTAGATACATTAATACTCACTCGCTGTGGTAATATTTCATAGACCCCTGATATCACCATACTCTTTCTCCAGAGAAAACATCCACAAAGGAATTCTAATGCATTATAACGCTTGCTACGTCCATTAGTGTCGTTACGTTGTGACGAAACTGTACAGTCTATGCTTCCTTAGCCACGTGGCACGGCCCCTCGGTGAGTGCGCGCTGCGTGATCTCAAGCGTGGAAACTGCTGGCCTCGTGCTTCCGCAAAGCGTGCGAAGCGGTTCCGCCACGCAGACGCTGTGCTCTAGCTAACGTAAATAGACAACAACACACTGTGGTGCACGTATCGATACAACTGTTGCTAGCAGCTGAGTGCGCTGGATAACGGACGAGGAGAGAGAGGAGTCACTGATAAACACTGCAACTCGATACGTCATCCAATCCCGATTGAGGTGTCCCTTCTTATAAAGTTTTTCGCTTCTTGTATAAAGTTAGGCAAGTCAGACTGCTTGAAATGCGTCTCTCCTAGACATATTCAGGCAGGCTTGTGGTAAGATCTTTCGCTACTCAGTATGTAATTTGAAACAATTTAAATACCCCTGAAGTATGAGTGATATCTGTCAGAGAGGTTTCTCCTAATCATCATCTCGGTAATTCTGTAGCAAGAGAGAGAACAATATGAGCAAATGGTTCACTTGGTAATACGACCGTTGACCGAGCGGTGCTAGGCGCTTCAGTCCGGAACCTCTCGACTGCTACGGTCGCAGGTTCGAATCCTGCCTCGGGCATGGATGTGTGTGATGTCCTTAGATTAGTTAGGCTTAAGTAGTTCTAAGATCTAGGGGACTGATAACCTCAGAAGTTCAGTCCCATAGTGCTCAGAGCCATTTCAGCCATTTAATACGTCCATTTCGTTCCCTCTGTCATTTACATTGGAGGTTGTTGATACCCCTCCCTTCCACCCTTCCTCAATCCCCCCCCCCTCTCTCTCTCCCCCCCCTCTCCCTCTCCCCAATGAACTTAGGACGTATTGACTTCAAACCGATTCAAACTGAATACTTAGCTGACCAGTTAACGTACGACATAGGGTATGAATAAAGCGTCATGGATTGCCTTACGCTCCCTGTTGAGGGTTACATAGCCTTTACAATGGACTTGCTTCTGTCTTCTTGACTTTTGCTTCTGGCGACTGCTTTCCCCTTCTGTGGCGGTGGGGGTAACATTCGTTTCATCTGCGGTCGTGACTGACTGATTGAATTCTTAGGTTAACTGAATCAATTTAGAGATTTCATCCCATGACCCATGGATCTTGCCGTTGGTGGGGTGGCTTGCGTGCCTGAGCGATACAGATAGCCGCACCGTAGGTGCAACCACAACGGAGGGGTATCTGTTGAGAGGCCAGAAGAGCGTGTGGTTCCTGAAGAGGGGCAGCAGCCTTTTCAGTAGTTGCAGGGGCAACAGTCTGGCTAGCCGGTATGGCCATGCGGTTCTAGGCCCTTCAGTCTGGAACCGCGTGACCACTACGGTCGCAGGTTCGAATCCTGCCTCGGGCATGGATGTGTGTGGGGTCCTTAGGTTAGTTAGGTTTAAGTAGTTCTAAGTTCTAGGGGACTGATGACCAAAGATGTTAAGTCCCATAGTCCCATAGTGCTCAGAGTCATTTGAACCATTTTTTGCAGCAGTCTGGATGATTGACTGATCTGGCCCTGTAACATTAAACAAAACGGCCTTGCTGTGCTGGTACTGCGAACGGCTGAAAGCAAGGGGAAACTACAGGCGTAATTTTTTTCCCGAGGGCATGCAGCTTTACCGTATGGTTAAATGATGATGGCATCCTCTTGGGTAAAATATTCCGGAAGTAAAATAGTCCCCCATTAGAATCTCCGGGCAGGGACTACTCAGGAGGACTTTGTTTTCAGCAGAAAGAAAACTGGCGTTCTACGGGTCAGAGCGAGGGATGTCAGATCCCTTAATCGAGCAGGTAGGTTAGAAATTTTAAAAAGGGAAATGGAAAGGTTAAAGTTAGATATAGTGGGAATTAGTGAAGTTCGGTGACAGGAGGAACAAGACCTCTGGTCAGGTGAATACAGGGTTATAAATACAAAATAAAATAGGGGTAATGTAGGAGTAGGTTTAATAATGAATAAAAAATAGGAATGCGGGTAAGCTACTATAAACAGCATAGTGAGCGCATTATCGTAGCCAAGATAGACACGAAACCCACGCCTACTACAGTAGTACAAGTTTATATGCCAATGTATGATGAGATAAAAGAAATTATTCAGATAGTGAAAGGAGACGAAAATTTAATAGTCATGGGTGACTGGAATTCGGTAGTGGGAAAAGGAAGAGAAGGAAACGTAGTAGGTGAATATAGAATGTGGGTAAGAAATGAAAAAGGAAGGCGCGTGGTAGAATTTTGCACAGAGCATAACTTAACCATAGCTAACACTTGGTTCAAGAATCATAAAGGGAGGTTGTTTACATGGAAGGAGCCTGGAGATGCTGACAGGTTTCAGATAGATTACATAATGGTAAGACAGAGATTTGGAAACGAGGTTTTAAATTGTAAGACATTTCCAGGGGCAGATGTGGACTCTGACCACAATCTATTGGTTATGAACTGTAGATTAAAACTAAAGAAACTGCTAGAAGGTGGACATTTAAGGAGATGGGACCTGGATAATCTGACTAAACCAGAGGTTGCACAGAGTTTCAGTGAGAGCATTAGGGAACGATTGACAAGAATGGAAGAAAGAAATACAGTAGAAGAACAATGGGTGGTATTGAGAGATGAAATAGTGAAGGCAGCAAAGGATCAAGTAGGTAAAAAGACGAGGGCTAATAGAAATCCTTGGGTAACAGAAGAGATGGTGAATTTTGTTGATGAAAGGAGAAAAAACAAATATGCAGTAAATGAAGCAGAGAAAAAGGAATACAAACGTCTCAAAAATGAGATCGGCAGGAAGTGCAAAATGGCTAAGCAGGGATGGCTAGAGGACAAATGTAAGGATGTAGAGGCGTAGGGGTAAGATAGATACTGCCTACAGGAAAATTAAAGAGTTTTGGAGAAAAGAGAACCACTTGTATGAATGTCAAGAGCTAAGATGGAAACCCAGTCCTAAGCAAAGAAGGGAAAGAAGAAAGGTGGAAGGAGTATGTAGAGGGTATATACAAGGGCGATGTGCTTGAGGACAATACTATGGATATGGAAGAGGATGTAGATGAAGATGAAATGGGAGATATGATACTGCGTGAAGAGTTTGACAGAGCACTCAAAGATCTAAGTCGAAACTAGGTTCCTTTAGTAGACAACATTCCATTAGAACTGCTGATAGCTTTTGGAGAGCCAACCCTAACAGAACTCTACCATCTGGTGAGCAAGATGTATGAGACAGGCGAAATACCCTCAGACGTCAAGAAGAATATAATAATTCCAATCCCAAAGAAAGCAGATGTTGACAGATGTAAAAATTAACGGAACTATCAGTTTAATAAGCCACGGCTGCAAAATACTAAAACGAATTCTTTGCAGACGAATGGAAAAACTGGTAGAAGCCGACCTCGTGGAAGGTCAGTTTGGATTCCGTAGAAATGTTGGAACACGTGAGGAAATACTGACCCTACGACTTATCTTAGAAAATAGATCAAGGAAAGGCAAACCTACGTTTCTAGTATTTGTAGACTTAGAGAAAGCTTTTGACAATGTTTACTGGAATACTCTCTTTCAAATTCTGAAGGTGTCAGGGGTAAAATACAGGGAGTGAAATGCTATTTACAATTTGTACAGACACCAGATGGCAGTTATAAGAGTCGAGGGGCATGAAAGGGAAGCAGTGGTTGAGAAGGGAGTGAGACGGAGTTGTAGCCTATCCTCGATGTTATTCAACCTGTATATTGAGCAAGCAGTAAAGGAAACAAAAGAAAAATTCGGAGTAGGAATTAAAATCCATGGAGAAGCAATAAAAACTTTGAGGTTCGCCGATGACATTGTAATTCTGTCAGAGACAGCAAAGGGCCTGGAAAAGCAGCTGAACGGAATGGACAGTGTCTTGAAAGGAGGATATAAGATGAACATCAACAAAAGTAAAACGATGATAATGGAATGTAGTCGAATTAAATCGGGTGACGCTGAGGGTATTAGATTAGGAAATGAGGCGGTTGAAGTACACTCCTGGAAATGGAAAAAAGAACACATTGACACCGGTGTGTCAGACCCACCATACTTGCTCCGGACACTGCGAGAGGGCTGTACAAGCAATGATCACACGCACGGCACAGCGGACACACCAGGAACCGCGGTGTTGGCCGTCGAATGGCGCTAGCTGCGCAGCATTTGTGCACCGCCGCCGTCAGTGTCAGCCAGTTTGCCGTGGCATACGGAGCTCCATCGCAGTCTTTAACACTGGTAGCATGCCGCGACAGCGTGGACGTGAACCGTATGTGCAGTTCACTGACTTCAAGCGAGGGCGTATAGTGGGCATGCGGGATCCCGGGTGGACATACCGCCGAATTGCTCAACACGTGGGGCGTGAGGTCTCCACAGTACATCGATATTGTCGCCAGTGGTCGGCGGAAGGTGCACGTGCCCGTCGACCTGGGACCGGACCGCAGCGACGCACAGATGCACGCCAAGACCGTAGGATCCTACGCAGTGCCGTAGGGGACCGCACCGCCACTTCCCAGCAAATTAGGGACACTGTTGCTCCTGGGGTATCGGCGAGGACCATTCGCAACCGTCTCCATGAAGCTGGGCTACGGTCCCGCACACCGTTAGGCCGTCTTCCGCTCACGCCCCAACATCGTGCAGCCCGCCTCCAGTGGTGTCGCGACAGGCGTGAATGGAGGGACGAATGGAGACGTGTCGTCTTCAGCGATGAGAGTCGCTTCTGCCTTGGTGCCAATGATGGTCGTATGTGTGTTTGGCGCCGTGCGGGTGAGCGCCACAATCAGGACTGCATACGACCGAGGCACACAGGGCCAACACCCGGCATCAAGGTGTGGGGAATGATCTCCTACACTGACCGTACACCACTGGTGATCGTCGAGGGGACACTGAATAGTGCACGGTACATCCAAACCGTCATCGAACCCATCGTTCTACCATTCCTAGACCGGCAAGGGAACTTGCTGTTCCAACAGGACAATGCACGTCCGCATGTATCCCGTGCCACCCAACGTGCTCTAGAAGGTGTAAGTCAACTACCCTGGCCAGCAAGATCTCCGGATCTGTCCCCCATTGAGCATGTTTGGGACTGGATGAAGCGTCGTCTCACACGGTCTGCACGTCCAGCACGAACGCTGGTCCAACTGAGGCGCCAGGTGGAAATGGCATGGCAAGCCGTTCCACAGGACTACATCCAGCATCTCTACGATCGTCTCCATGGGAGAATAGCAGCCTGCATTGCTGCGAAAGGTGGATATACACTGTACTAGTGCCGACATTGTGCATGTTCTGTTACCTGTGTCTATGTGCCTGTGGTTCTGTCAGTGTGATCATGTGATGTATCTGACCCCAGGAATGTGTCAATAAAGTTTCCCCTTCCTGGGACAATGAATTCACGGTGTTCTTATTTCAATTTCCAGGAGTGTAGTAAATGAGTTTTGCTATTTGGGGAGCAAAATAACAAATGATGGTCGAAGTAGAGAGGATATAAAATGTAGACTGGCAATGGCAAGGAAAGCGTTTCTGAAGAAGAGAAATTTGTTAACATCGAGTATAGATTTAAGTGTCAGGAAGTCGTTTCTGAAAGTATTTGTATGGAATGTAGCCGTGTATGGAAGTGAAACGTGGATGATAAACAGCTTAGACAAGAAGAGAATAGAAGCTTTCGAAATGTGGTGCTACAGAAGAATGCTGAATATTAGATAGGTAGATCACATTACTAATGAGGAGGCACTGAATAGAAATGGGGAGAAGAGAAATTTGAGGCACAGCTTGACTAGAAGAAGGGATCGCTTGGTAGGACATATTCTGAGGCATCAAGGGATCACCAATTTAGTATTGGAGGGCAGCGTGGAGGGTAAAAATCGTAGAGGGAGACCAAGAGATGAATACACTAAGCAGATTCAGAAGGATATAGGTTGCAGTAGCTACTGGGAGATGAAGAAGCTTGCACAGAATAGAGCAGCATGGAAAGCTGCATCAAACCAGTCTCTGGACTGAAGACCACAACAACAACAACATCCTTTCTAGTGCATTTGCAAGTACAAGTATTAATTTTACCATTAATCATTTTTGTTTACTTTGAAACATAGTTCCTCATAGGTGATTTTGAAGACTGTAAGCCCAAATAACGTATTAAAACCATGTGGTTACATCACGTTGTATCCCATCATGGCTTCAGTGTGCGCTACACGCTGAGCAGTTAACATGCGATGGAGGAGATGAGCGTAGTGACTGTGGTTCATCAGCTGCCTCACCACACTTGATGCTGGTTGTATAGCCTTTGCATGCAATCGTAATATGGCCATATTTTTCGAACCTGTGTCACAAGACCTCGCTTTTACTCAAATGGAACCTGTCTTGAGGTACTAAGTTAACGCTGTCGTATTAAAAGAGTAACAGATCCTTCATGATGATACTGAATATCCTGTTGTATTACATTTACAGCGACGCATTGCTGTTCCCATTCCTTCATGTCTGATACATTTATATTTGCACACTCATGCTCATAACTTAGGAATAGTGGTGATACATGGTGAAACATCGCTCTGGTGGGCAGTTTGCAGGTTTAAATCATCTCGGGGTATGACCATGCGGTGCATTTGACCTGCGGTCGTCGCACGGTGGCGCAGAGGTATATTGATGTCTGTCAGATTACGGCGCAGCGAAGAAGTGTGCAGACGTTTTTAGACGTGCTAATGCTGACTGTGTGTTGAAAATGGCTCAAAGAACTCATGTTGATGACGTTATGAGGGGTAGAATACTAGGGTGACTGGAGGCTGGTCAAACACAGCAGGTCGTAGCATGTGCCCTCCGTGTGCCACAAAGTGTGATCTCAAGATTATGGCAACGATTCCAGCAGACAGGAAACGTGTCCAGGCGCTACAGTACGAGACGTCCACAGTGTAGAAAACCACAAGAAGACCGATATCTCACCATCAGTGCCCGCAGACAGCCACAGAGTACTGCAGGTAGCCTTGCTTGGGACCTTACTGCAGCCACTGGAACAGTTGTCTCCAGACACACAGTCTACAGACGACTGAACAGACATGGTTTTTTCGCCCAGAGACCTGAAACGTGCATTTCACTGACCCCTGGTCACAGGAGAGCTCGTAAAGCCTGGTGTCAAGAACACACTACATGGTCATTGGAGTAGTGGTCCCAGGTTATGTTCACGGACGAGTCCAGGTATAGTCTAAACAGTGATTCTCGCCGGGTCTTCATCTGGCTTGAACCAGGAACCAGATACCAACCCCTTAATGTCCTTGAAAGGGACCTGTATGTGGGTTGTGGTTTGATGGTGTGGGGTGAGATTATGATTGGTGCACGTACAGCCATGCATGTCTTTGACAGAGGAACTGTAGCAGGTCAGGTATATCGGGATGTCATTTTGCACCAGTATGTCCGCCTTAGTAGGGGGACAACCTTCGCGCCAGGCCACGCTGCATTGTTGCCAAATTTATTCAAGATGGCGGCGATGACGTCATGAAAGATAGCGGCATGTAGACTTGGAAACATCACATGACGTCATCCAAGATGGCGGATTTTGGCGGGAGAATAGTCCAATTGTGCTATGTCCACTAACCTAACCACAAGAAAAAATGGCGGGAATTTTGAATTTTGGCAGGAAAATAGTCCAATTGTGTTACGTCCACTAACCTAAGCCTCCAGAAGAAAAAATGGCGGGAAGTTTGACTTCCAACAGGATAATGCATGCCAAGACCGTACTTGTCTTTATTATTATTATTGATTATCATTCATTAACATTCATTATCATTTATTATCATCCATTATCATTTATTAACATTCATTATCATTCATTGTCATTTATTATCATTCATTATCATTCATTATCATTTATTATCATTCATTATCATTTATTATTATAGGCCTACCTCCACTAGAAAATTGCGCCAAATTCAAATTCCAACACGATATTCTCTCGAAAACTGTACTTCTATGTATTATTATCGTTTATTATTTATTCAAGATGTCCGATTTTCTCGGTGAGAAAGCCATTCTCCTTACATCCATAACAAGAATCTATCACAAGTTCAAATCCCCAACACCGTAATTGATCACATGTACGAGCTTTCTCCGTCACTTATCTTTTTTTTTCACTGGTAGCCTATCATAATCGCGTCAAATAATAAACTGCACTTATAGTAACGTAATTCACGTCCTTTGATTTTGCAGGGGGGAAGGGACTGAAGACTTTATTTCAAGCAGTACGGGCATCACTTGTTCTCCAACACATTCAGCACACACATCTTTGATATCGCAGTGCAGTCACCACGACGTCCGCGCTCCAACTGAATTAGTTCAAATCCTCGCCACTCCCTGGCCAGTGCAAGGAGACACTGCCTATGCCCGTCACGTGAGGTGCGGGGGCGAGCCCAGCGATCGCTCCCACGTCGTAAACATGTTTTCGCTGGACATGCTGGAACTTGTCGAGTTTGATGTCACAGTGGCCCATTGTCCGCTCACTTCGTGCATTCGTCGCCTCCACACATTTCCCGCCAAAATTGTCTGCCTCGGAGCTGAATCGCACGATGGTCAGCCATTTCCCTGCAACACTTTCGGCACCACGTTCCAACCTGTCGATGCCGACCTCACACAGCCATTCGCCACGTGTCCCTGTGCAAGCGAGAACACAGTGCTACACTTTTGGCAGCAAAGTTTGCTCGACAGTGGAATCCGCCATGACTATACAACAGCACCTTTGGACCACACTAGAACGCCCGCTAATTGACTCGCTCTGGCGCACACGCGTACAATTGCTCACGTCACACACCCTCCATACACACGACGGACATAACCTTCTGTAAATACATGGAAAATGAATCTTTATTTCAGACGTTACGGTCATGCAGGTGTGTCCCAACTGACTTCTCCATGCTCACACAGTGAAACTCCAGAGCGCAGCTGACGTACGCGTGGCTGGCTGAGCCCGCTTCCTCGCCTGCTGATGTCAAGCACACCCCGACGGCTAGCACGCCAGGTAGTCGGCGGCGAGCGGCGAATAAGGGTCCCGCCACAAATGGTTGGCCGCGCCCGCGAGCACTTAACGCCGGACACGATGGAACCTGTCGACCGCGTGCCGTACAAAGGATACGTTTGGCGCCAGAGTTTGACCGACTGTGGAATCCACCATGACCGTATAACAGCGCGTTTGCTCGTCGCAAGAATGCTCGCTAATTCACTCTCACCACCCCAGCTATATTAAATAATTGAATTTACAATTTCATATACGTATGCAAACGTGTTCAACTCCCTAATTTCAATTACTTTTCGAGGACCAGAACACTAACTCCTCTTCCTAGGGACCAGTGCCAAGTTTGAAATCTGCCAGTAAACAAAGCTCACTTGCGCTTCCGCCAACAACCTAAGAAAACTGTTTCAAACTAAGCCACCAGCACTCAACCTCTTCCTACATGTTTCTGGTAAACGGACTCACCCTGCACTAGGTCCATGGACTGAGGAACCAATTTACTTTATTTAGGAATGGAGTATATATATATCACACCGACATGTCCCACATCATACAGACCTGCAAAACACTCCTACATAACTCATTTATAATGTTCTAGAGACACGCTTGCTAATTGTAAACAGTTAAAAATAACTCATAGCACAGCCTACAGACATGCGAACAGCTCGTAAATAATGCAAAACATTTACCTCCAAATAGCCAAACAACTGCTAATTTTCGCAAATAATTTCAGTGCATAGGCTGATGGAAGGAAGAACGAGTGTACTTGATTTATTTGCTACATATCTTTTTCAAACTTTTACTTCTCATAGGTTTCGATATGTAAGGCTGACATAAGGCAGCTTCTGAACTCCAGTAGTGCACTACACTTGGCAACACAACCACACCCACCAAGATATTCATTCCATTCGAGACCTGTAACTCCTCTACAGATAAATTTGTCCAGTTATTCGTCTACTCACTCACATTCTGACCAGATTGCCGTTATTGCGCAAAAACAGCTCAGACTGCGCTGTGCTGCTCGGGGAAGTAAGGAAGGGCCGCACTATATTTGCGAGGGCCTGTAATCATTGTGTACACACTTACCCGACAGACGGGTGTTTATAGAGTCGGTGACAGGATGACTTTTAATTTTCACATGTTGGACGCTACTGTTATACGTATCTGTTTGCTTGTAGGATGTACCAGCTGCTAATAACTATCATTTTTCATATAGACCTGATGGAGTAATAGTATTATTTCTAATAATAATAATAATAATAATAATAATAATAATAATAAATGATAATGAATGATAATAAATGACAATGAATGATAATGAATGTTAATAAATGATAATGAATGATAATGAATAATAAACAAAAGTGAGGTTTTGTAGCCATTATCATGTTGGAATTGGAATTTGGAGGGGATTTTCTAGTGGAGGCAGGTCAATAATAATAAATAATAATAAATGATAATAAATAATGAATGTTAATGAATGATAATCAATAATAATAAAAAGGCAAGTACGGTCTTTGCATGCATTATCCTGTTGGAATTGAAACTTCCCGCCATTTTTTCTTCTGGAGGCTTAGGTTAGTGGACGTAGCACAGTTGCACTCTTTTCCCGCCGAAATTTAAAATTCCCGCCATTTTTTTCTAAATGCACTTTGATTTACGCGGCCCCCACCCTGTCGCATGCTTGGAGTAAAATCGAGACTTCAGCGTCATAACTAAGTTAGCTGTGGGTATTTGTGAGGGTCTGTAGTCATTGTGTACACAGTTACCCGACAGACGGGTGTTTACAGAGTCGGTGACGGGATGACTTTTAATTTTCACACGTTGGACGCTACTGTTATACGTATCTGTTTGCTTGTAGGATGTACCAGCTGCTAATAACTATCATTTTTTATATAGACCTGATGGAGTAACAGTATTATTTCTGACTCATGATCAGGTGTGATCATTGGGCACTAGACGTGTCCTCAGGGCTATATTGGGCTTGTATCATAGAAAGGAAAAGTTTTACGATTGGGGTAGAGATAGCTCAGGGTAAGGTGACCGGGGAGAAGGATGTATGTCTGACAGGACGGAAAAGTGAGCGATCTAAGGTTATTAACCGTTCTTAAGTGCTGAACGTTCTAGTCTTAGGAGTGTGTGTGTTTATGTTTTCTCTCTCTCTCTCTCTCTCTCTCTCTCTCTCTCTCTCCTACCGGAACCTTCGATGCACCGATCATGGACTCTAGAACAATACTTTACACATGATAGATTGGATGATTTGCTTAAAAATCTATCGAACTACATTGTGTATAAATATCACTCCATTCTTGTTCTGCTTAACTGTATGCCATTAAATTAAGGCACTTTGAGATCTGTTACTATAGATCGATATGGTGTGCTAAGCTCCAAGACTTGGTTACATTTCGAGAAATGTGGTTTACTTGGATGGATTAGGACTAGGAAAACTCTATCCAGTCAAGAGAGGTGGAGTGTAGCTGTATTCGTCTGCTCGGTTGAGGAATAATTGGGTAGCGATGTTGCAGGGTACTATGCCGAGGTGAGGATGGTCTTTTAATGTAAGAGGACTAGAAAGCAGAGAGATTGATCGAGTACTATGCGCGAGGTCTTAGAAATATGTATAGCGTTGTCTGGTATAATTTGATCGTCTTTATGTGTTCGAGAATTAAGTGTGAATGGACGTGTTGAGCAGTCATCTATGAATGGTCGCAATGATACTTGCAAAGTAGAGGATGTATGGTTTAGCTATGATACTGAAATTAAGAAAACAAGCTGTCACATGATTGGCCAATGTTGGACTTACCGTAAAATTTTTCGCAATATCAGCTGTGATGGATAATATTATAGTAGATCGGTGGTGTCTTATCCATTGCATCTGTGCATTGGGTACGACATAATGATTGACTGACAATGCTTGCTTGAGTTGGGGGAGAAATTTTGGTTAATGGACCGCAAACTTCCAGGGTTGCTAGCACCGAAAACTGGGATCCTGTACTTGTGTGTAAAAATGACCAATCACTAGAAATTGAATGCAGAGTTATAAACTGTTCGGTCACTGCAACATATGAGTTTAAATGTAGAGGTTGTCAATCACTTTCGAGGGAAGTGGCTACAACGCCAGCAGGCTCTTCTATTTTCCTTGTGTTGTGGGTGTCCTTTATGTACGAGGTGCATTCAAGTTCTAAGGCCTCCGATTTTTTTTCTAATTAACTACTCGCCCGAAATCGATGAAACTGGCGTTACTTCTCGACGTAATCGCCCTGCAGACGTACACATTTTTCACAACGCTGACGCCATGATTCCATGGCAGCGGTGAAGGCTTCTTTAGGAGTCTGTTTTGACCACTGGAAAAACGCTGAGGCAATAGCAGCACGGCCGGTGAATGTGCGGCCACGGAGAGTGTCTTTCATTGTTGGAAAAAGCCAAAAGTCACTAGGAGCCAGGTCAGGTGAGTAGGGAGCATGAGGAATCACTTCAAAGTTGTTATCACGAAGAAACTGTTGCGTAACATTAGCTCGATCTGCGAGTGCGTTGTCCTGGCGAAACAGCACACACGCAGCCCTTCCCGGACGTTTTTGTTGCAGTGCAGGAAGGAATTTGTTCTTCAAAACATTTTCGTAGGATGCACCTGTTACCGTAGTGCCCTTTGGAACACAATGGGTAAGGATTACGCCCTCGCTGTCCCAAAACATGGACACCATCATTTTTTCAGCACTGGCGGTTACCCGAAATTTTTTTGGTGGCGGTTAATCTGTGTGCTTCCATTGAGCTGACTGGCGCTTTGTTTCTGGATTGAAAAATGGCATCCAAGGCTCATTCATTGTCACAACTGACGAAAAGAAAGTCCCATTCATGCTGTCGTTGCGCGTCAACATTGCTTGGCAACATGCCACACGGGCAGCCATGTGGTCATCCGTCAGCATTCGTGGCACCCACCTGGATGACACTTTTCGCATTTTCATGTCGTCATGCAGGATTGTGTGCACAGAACCAACAGAAATGCCAACTCTGGAGGCAATCTGTTCAGCAGTCATTCGGCGATCCCCCAAAACAATTCTCTCCACTTTCACGATCATGTCGTCAGACCGGCTTGTGCGAGCCCGAGGTTGTTTCGGTTTGTTGTCACACGATGTTCTGCCTTCATTAAACTGTCGCAGCCACAAACGCACTTTCGACACATCCATAACTCCATCAGCACATGTCTCCTTCAACTGTCGATGAATTTCAATTGGTTTCACACCACGCAAATTCAGAAAACGAATGATTGCACGCTGTTCAAGTAAGGAAAACGTCGCCATTTTAAGTATTTAACACAGTTCTCATTCTCGCCACTGGCGGTAAAATTTCATCTGCCGTACGGTGCTGCCATCTCTGGGACATATTGACAATGAACGCGGCCTCATTTTAAAACAATGTGCATGTTTCTATCTCTTTCCAGTCTGGAGAAAAAAATTCGGAGGCCTTAGAACTTGAATGCACCTCGTAAAATCATTCAATGTTATGCTATCGACTGTAAGAATATGATTTATAAGGTGTAAGGTATAGTTTCCTGTGAGAGACCATACATCATTCCGTGTTAATGTCTGTTTAGAATCAGACAATGACTTCGAAGTCGCGGCAGAAAGACGAAATTCTCGGCAGTGTGCAAAAGCGTGTTAGAAAACACTGGTTGAACAAGGGCCAGAGGCAGCTTCTCATTCGGTTAGAGTATGGATGATCAAACTTCAAAGGGCTCTCTGCAGCGTGTGTGTATATTTAATATGATCTTGTTCATATAGGCATTTGTAGTTTGAGGTGTTGGATTTGGTGAGCTGTTAGGAATTCTTGGATGGTTGCACTCTGAGTTATTCAGGGGGAGTATTGTGAATTCCGTTTGTCCGCACTGGAGGTGGATGGCATTGGTGCCTTCGTGACTTTTTCGCTGTTTGATGGTAGAGGATAAAGATGATAGGGTGTTGAGGATCTGTTGTACTTGTACCTAGTTTGAGGCGTACAACATTGCGCGCATTTTCGGCGAATGGTCAAAACAAGGTCCTGTTGTAGTAACTGAGATCTTTCTGTTTATAGACAGGTTGCAGAAGGTAATAGATATGTCTTTCTCTGACTTAAATTGCAGAGATCAGGGACCAGGCTTTGAATATTGTCGTATGTGCTTGATGCTTTGTATAAAAGTTTGAATCTTTAATTGGGTTTGGTATTTCTGGGTGTGTGTAGAATTAATTTTACTGTTGAAAGTGCGAGAAAGATGAGTTGATTGTTGTTTAGATAGAGGCTACGTTTGTAATTCGAAAAGAGGGGATGAGAATGGTAAATTGATTGATGGGCATGGTTTCTGGGGTGATATATGAGTGTCAAGATGGGGTTGAGGACGTTTGCGTATGTTGATGGTGGGTCGGGTGTGAGGTTAGGTGCGGTGGGAGGTGTAAATTATGTCTTATTTTTTTAAAGAAAGTTGTAAAGTAGGAATAATATTGAGAAGGTTTTTAGATGGCTGGTCACGCGACGAGGCGAGAGCAGGGATGTGTAGTTATGTTTAGTTAAAGGGCCGTGTAATGTCTTGTAAGGAGCAATGCGCAGTGTGCTACAGTGTCATAGGAGGTAAACACATGTGGTGCTATGATGTGTCTAGCGTATGGAGGCTGCGCTTTGGTGTTATGCTACGATGATATAAAGTTGACTTTCACCCGCGTTCGGTGGTCGCGGCTCGGGATCGCGGTCCTGGACGGACGTATGTGTGTGCTTTGACCGCTGACGAGCGCGTTGACCGCGCCAACTCACGCTTTCGGAAGCTGAGCAGGGGCTGTGCGAGGTCTGAAATAAGACAGATGGGTGACTTCACGATCCAGTGGGCAGGGTGCAGAGTGGGGGTACCTGCGCACGTCTGCTGAGTTATTTTGCGAGCGGATCTGCTGGCTCTGCTATGCGTTATTAGGGTAGTTTACGAGTACTGAGCGTATCTACACATCTGTGTGATGTATTATTTAGTAGCGGTTTGCTATAGTGGGTACTGAAATTATGATTGGCTCAAATGGCTCTGAGCACTATGGGACTCAACATCTTAGGTCATAAGTCCCCTAGAACTTAGAACTACTTAAACCTAACTAACCTAAGGACATCACACACACCCATGCCCGAGGCAGGATTCGAACCTGCGACCGTAGCAGTCCCGCGGTTCCGGACTGCAGCGCCAGAACCGCTAGACCACCGTGGCCGGCGAAATTATGATTGGGTGCGTGTCTGTGGGCTGTGCAACATGGTCCAGGGCACATCTGCAATTGGTGTTTTGTGATAGCGTGATAGATACACTGTTCGAAAAAAAATAAATAGTGTTCTCAATGCAGCGCAGATCAGAGTGATTTGGTTTTTCTCTCACCATCTCGGCTGCATGCGAGTGTTAAATGTTTTCCCAGCTGCGTTAATCGACTGTGTCAACGAGCTATGAGCTATTTTGAGAATAGACGTGAAGGCAGGTCCAGACCTGAGACGCCGGCGCTATACATGAGAAGAACAATGCAGCTTTCACATGTGTCGGCTGTCACGAGCGCTCGGAGACTCTGGAATCCCCTTCCCCGCCGACCGCACGCGCGCGCGGCCTGCCTTGGGGGGTAATCTGCTAGGCGCAAATTGATAAGCGTATAGCACGTGTGACGTGACACGACACTACAGCGTGACACGCAAGTGCCGCACGTGTCACTCGGGTCCAGCGCATATTGCGAAGCGTACACCATACTTCGCACGCGCCGACTGGCGACGCTCTGCGCTGACTAAACCGAAGTGCGCGCAACCTCTTATCTTTCTCAAACGATTTTACAGAAACTATTCTCTGAAAATATATGATTTTTGCCTTACTTGTAGCGTTATATGTCAGCTTCGTGCCCATCACCTCGCTAATGACCATTCTTATTGTGATGTACACATTTTACTAAGACACTACACAAAATTCAAAAAGTTTGCAACGAGAATTAGGCGTCGCTATGATTTTGCGTTTGGTGCGTATTACACCATATGTTACTGATATGAAATTTAGCTAACATGCTGAATTTTATGTTTAGACTTGGGAGGAGATCTCTATCTGCCTCCGATCTCGAGAAAATGGATCCCATGCAGCGCGCTCACTTCCGATCTCACGCCCGCGAGAATGAAATACTCTCGTATCTCCTAAACCGCTCGAGACATCGAAACGAAAGTTTGGCGAATGATAGCACACAATTATTAAATTGCCAATTATTAAACACATGGAACTTTCTTATCTATGGCGATCTATCACTACTTATACTTCTTTTTTTATTTATTTCACTCCAGTGACTGTAATTTTTTAAGAGTTATCGACAGCTAGCGAAACAAGAGCTTCCTAGTATGAAAATAAACATGAAATTTCTTCTTTTATGTTGCTGCAAACCGATACTACGAGGTTTTTCGTAATCTATTGAGCTCTGTAATTGCCAATTACTTGTTTAATGAAGCCCTACGTTTCGGAATTCTGTCTCTATAGCTGCTGTGAGATGAGTTTGGCAAATTACATTGTGACAAAGGAAGTACAATTAAACCAGTCACCAACATAAATGTGGCCTTTACTCATAAATGGTGTTGCTTCTTCGATTGAGAAAAGGTTAACAACTCACACAAAAACAGATTGGCAGTTCTGTTGGAATTTTGGTGGAATCCCCGTAACCCATCGTATTTTTAACACTGAGCGACGGGAATGGAAACTTACCAAAGGGTTTTATTCCTTCTCTTGATCTGAGCAGTATTAAAATAATGACAAGCGTTCCTTCAGGCGGAATGATAGGCACATGCCAGATACTGTTTACTCACCTAGGGCTTGCCAAACTGACAATGCGTGATCGCGAATAAAATAGTTGTTATTGAGAAAAATAAACAATTGATCTGTCGCACAACACAATGGTCAGTGTATTGTCAGCAGCGAAGGATAATGCACGCGACAGGAATGCACAAGTTAGCCATGTGTGCCTTGTGAGATGGAGTTCGAAAAACATTGTCATGAAGGTAGATCTGCCTTTGTCAGCAGCACATTTCAACAAATTAAATACATCTAATCATAACACTCTTTTAGGATATTCCTACTTTCGTAATAATACCGACCATTTTCTTCATTTGTGTAGCCTGTTGTTGTATAATTAGTTTATTAATGCTGATAATGTCCATACAACAATTGAAATGCTTTTTCTCATCACGGTGAACCAATTAAAACATTATTATTTGTGACTGCTTTTCGACTGTTTCTAGCTTGCAGTGGAAATATGTTGTTGACATGCATGTAGTACGGTGTGTCGTATTACATTATTACATACATATCAGAGTAATCACAGTGAAACTTCTATACTTCAGATCTTGGACGCTTTTTACCACAAGAACAAAGGGATCACACCTGTGGAGATTATCCCTTTCTAAATTTTTGTAACAGATCGTACAGATACGCTAGCTTACTAGGCAGCGAGAATATAACCTTGTTTTACTTTCCTGCCTTGATTCTTAATCACATGATTTTATAATATTCCTTGCTTCCTTATTCACTACCCTCTGTCCCTTCTTGCGATCTGAAAACATCACGGAGGCATATGGTGCAATTCCAGCGGCCAATGGCTCATCAGTTACTGAAGTATACATTTTTCTTGACAGAAGAAAAACAAAACAAAACTATGCAGATATAAGTAACAGAAAAGTATAACGTGCTAACGAAGAAAGCTGGAGCGTTTAAATGGCGAAAAACGAAACACTACCCAAAAGCAATAAAATTTAGTACACAGTAATACTACCACTGCTGATACGCGCCGTTCTGATGTGAGCATATGGCCGGGCTACTTTTCCGCTCCCCGCCTCAAAACAAACCTATGCATATATAAATAATAGAAAAGTATAACGTGCTAACGAAGAAAGCTGGAGCGTTTAAATGGCGAAAAACGAAACACTACCCAAAGGCAATAAAATTCAGTACACAGTAAGGCAAAATTTATCGTATTGGCAATACTACCACTGCTGATATGCGCCGTTCCGATGTGAGCATATGGCTGGGCTACTTTTCCGCTCCCCTCCTCAAATTTCCCACGGTGCTAGCGAGGCAAGCGCGACGCGCGGCGCGAGAAACTGTGCCTCAACCACAACGCCGCGCGACCTGGCGTAGGCGCGTGTCGCGTCCCAGTCGCGTCGCGTCGCAATTTGCGCGGTCCCACTTGAACCTGTGATGTTACAAAAACGCGCGCTGCGCTGCGTCGCGCCACACGCGCTATACGCGTCTCAATTTGCGCCTAGCTTAGGCGTCACGTGTGACGTGACACGACACTACAGCGCGACACGCACGTGCCGCATGAGTCGCGCGGGTCCAGTGCATATTGCGACGCGTACACCATACTTCGCACGCGCCAACTGGCGACGCTCTGCGCTGACAGCACCGAAGCGCGCGCAACCTCTTATCTTTCTCAAACGATTTTACAGAAACTATTCTCTGAAAATATATGATTTTTGCCTTACTTGTAGCGTTATATGTCAGCTTCGTGCCCATCACCTCGCTAATGACCATTCTTATTGTGATGTACACGTTTTAGTAAGACACTACGTAAAACTCAAAAAGTTTGCAACGAAAATTAGGCGGCGCTATGATTTTGCGTTTGGTGCGTATTACACCATATGTTGCTGCGTATGAAATTTAGCTAACATACTGAATTTTTGTTTAGGAGATCTCTATCTGCCTCCGATCTCGAGAAAATGGATCTCATGTAGCGCGCTCACTTCCGATCTCACGCCCGCGAGAATGAAATACTCACAACATCTCTCGTATCTCCTAAACCGATCGAGACATCGAAACGAAAGTTTGGCGAATGATAGCACACAAGGAGGAGAGTGTTTTGCCAATTATTAAGCACACGGAACTTTCTTATCTATGGCGATATATCACTAATTATACTTCTTTTTTTATTTATTTCACTCCATTGACTGTAATTTTTTAAGAGTTATAGACAGCTAGCGAAAGAAGAGCTTCCTAGTATGAAAATAAACATGAAATTTCTTCTTTTATGTTACTGCAAACCGATACTATGAGGTTTTTCGTAAGCTATTGAGCTCTGTAATTGCCAATTACTTGTTTAATGAGGCCCTACGTTTCGGAATTCTGTCTCAATAGCTGCTGTGAGATGAGTTTGGCAAATTACATTGTGACAAAGGAAGTACAATTAAACTAGTCACCAACAGAAATGTGGTCTTTACTCATAAATGGTGATGCTTCTTCGAAGAAAGGTTAACAGCTCACACAAAAACAGATTGGCAATTCTGTTGGAATTTTGGTGGAATCCCCGTAACCCATCGTATTTTTAACACTGAGCGACGGGAATGGAAACTTACCAAAGGATTTTATTCCTTCTCTTGATCTGAGAAGTATTAAAATAATGACCAGCGTTCCTTCAGGCGGAATAATAGGCACATGCCAGATACTGTTTAGTCACCTAGGGCTTACCAAACTGACAATGCGTGATCGCGAATAAAATAGTTGTTATTGAGAAAAATAAACAATTGATCTGTCGCACAGCACAATGGTCAGTGTATTGCCAGCAGCGAAGGATAATGCGCGCGACAGGAATGCACAAGTTAGCCATGTGTGCCTTGTGAGATGCAGTTCGAAAAACATTGTCATGAAAGTAGATTTGCCTTTGTCAGCAGCACATTTCAACAAATTCAATATATCTAATCATAACACTCTTTTAGGATATTCCTACATTCGTAATAATACCGACCATTTTCTTCATTTGTGTAGCCTGTTGTTGTATAATTAGTTTATTAATGCTGATAATGTCCATGCAACAATTCAAATGCTTTTTCTCATCACGGCGAACCAATTAAAAAATTGTTATTTGTGACTGCTTTCCGACTGTTTCTAGATTGCAGTGGAAATATGTTGTTCACATGCATGTAGTACAGTGTGTCGTATTACATTATTACATACATATCAGAGTAATCACAAAAAATGGTTCAAATGGCTCTGAGTACTATGGGACTCAACTGCTGAGGTTATTAGTCCCCTAGAACTTAGAACTAGTTAAACCTAACTAACCTAAGGACATCACAAACATCCATGCCCGAGGCAGGATTCGAACCTGCGACCGTAGCGGTCTTGGGGTTCCAGACTGCAGCGCCTTTAACCGCACGGCCACTTCGGCCGGCAGAGTAATCACAGTGAAACTTATACACTTCAGATCTTGGACGCTTTTTACCACAAGAACAAAGGGATCACACCTGTGGAGATTATCCCTTTCTAAATCTTTGTAACAGATCGTACAGATACGCTAGCTTACTAGGCAGCGAGAATATAACCTTGTTTTACTTTCCTGCCTTGATTCTTAATCACATGATTTTATAATATTCCTTGCTTCCTTATTCACTACCCTCTCTGTCCCTTCTTGCGATCTGAAAACATCACGGAGGCATATGGTGCAATTCCAGCGGCCAATGGCTGATCAATTACTGAAGTATACATTTTTCTTGACAGAAGAAAAACAAAACAAAACTATGCAGATATAAGTAACAGAAAAGTATAACGTGCTAACGAAGAAAGCTGGAGCGTTTAAATGGCGAAAAACGAAACACTACCCAAAAGCAATAAAATTTAGTACACAGTAATACTACCACTGCTGATACGCGCCGTTCTGATGTGAGCATATGGCCGGGCTACTTTTCCGCTCCCCGCCTCATATTTCCCACGGTGCTAGCAAGGCAAGCGCGACGCGCGGCGCGAGAAACTGTGCCTCAACCACAACGCCGCGCGACCTGGCGTAGGCGCGTGTCGCGTCCCAGTCACGTCGCGTCGCAATTTGCGCGGTCCCACTTGAACCTGTGATGTTACAAAAACGCGCGCTGCGCTGCGTCGCGCCACACGCGCTATACGCGTCTCAATTTGCGCCTAGCCTTAGGCGCATAGGTGATATCAATCTCTCCGGTGATAGGTGCGAATGCGACTGTGTTGAGGTCATGTTTGGGGGAGACCGAGCAGAGACTTTTGGTCGGTTTGGCAGCTGGTGGTGTTTGGGCGCGTCTGTTGCACTGTTTTGCGAGCATATCTGTGCACTGTGCGGTGCTTTATTTGGAGAGTTTAAGAGTACAGAGCTCGTCTGCTGATATTGTGTACTGCATTATTTAAGAGCTGTTTGCTATTGTGTGGTGAAATTAGGAGTTGTTTACGTGTTTGTGGCCTGTGTCAGATGACCACTGTCGGATCAGTGCGGGTGTTTTGTGACAAATATACTCCACAACTAAATAAAAGGGCTCCAAATAAATAGAGTGTAGCCCCTCCTTACTTCCCCGAGCAGCACAGCGCAGTCTGAGCTGTTTTTGCGCAATAACGGCAATCTGGTCAGAATGTGAGTGAGTAGACAAATAACTGGACAAATTTATCTGTAGAGGAGTTACAGGTCTCGAATGGAATGAATATCTTGATGGGTGTGGTTGTGTTGCCAAGTGTAGTGCACTACTGGAGTTCAGAAGCTGCCTTATGTCAGCCTTACATATCGAAACCTATGAGAAGTAAAAGTTTGAAAAAGATATGTAGCAAATAAATCAAGTACACTCGCTCTTCCTTGCATCAGCCTATGCACTGAAATTATTTGCGAAAATTAGCAGTTGTTTGGCTATTTGGAGGTAAATGTTTTGCATTATTTACGACCGGTTCGCACGTCTGTAGGCTGTGCTATGAGTTATTTTTAACTGTTTACAATTAGCAAGCGTGTGTCTAGAACATCATAAATGAGTTATGTAGGAGTGTTTCCATTCCTAAATAATGTAAATTGGTTCCTCAGTCCACGGACCTAGTGCAGGGTGAGTCCGTTTACCAGAAACATGTAGGAAGAGGTTGAGTGCTGGTGGCTTAGTTTGAAACAATTTTCTTAGGTTGTTGGCGGAAGCGCAAGTGAGCTTTGTTTACTGGCAGATTTCAAACTTGGCACTGGTCCCTAGGAGGAGGAGGTAGTGTCCTGGTCCTCGAAAAGTAGTTGAAATTGGGGAGTTGAACACGTTTGCATACGTATATGAAATTGTAAATTCAATTATTTAATATAGCTGGGGTGGTGAGAGTGAATTAGCGAGCATTTTCACGACAAGCAAACGCGCTGTTATACGGTCATGGTGGATTCCACTGTCGGTCAAACTCTGGCGCCAAACGTATCCTTTGTACGGCATGCAGTCGACAGGTTCCATCGTGTCCGGCGTTAAGTGCTCGCGGGCGCGGCCAACCGTTTGTGGCGGGACCCTGAGGCGCCGCTCGCCGCCGACTACCTGGCGCGCTGGCCGTGGGGGTGTGCTTGACGTCAGCGAGCCAGCCGGCCACGCGTACGTTAGCTGCGCTCTGGAGTTTCGCTGTGTGAGCATGGGGCAGTCAGTTGGGACACACCTGCATGACCGTAATGTCTGAAATAAAGAGTCATTTTCCATGTATTTACAAAAGGTTATGTCCGTCGCGTGTATGGAGGGTGTGTGACGTGAGCGGGGCGGCGGAGCAGCAATTGTACATTTATTACGCTTGTGCGCCAGAGCGAGTCAATTAGCGGGCGTTCTAGTGCGGTCCAAAGGTGCTGTTGTTTAGTCATGGCGGATTCCACTGTCGAGCAAACTTTGCTGCCAAAAGTGTAGCACTGTGTTCTCGCTTGCACAGGGACACGTGGCGGATGGCTGTGTGAGGTCGGCATCGACAGGTTGGAACGTGGTGCCGAAAGTGTTGCAGGGAAATGGCTGACCATTGTGCGATTCAGCTCCGAGGCAGACAATTTTGGCGGGAAATGTGTGGAGGCGACGAATGCACGTGGTGAGCGGACAGTGGGCCGCTGTGACATCAAACTCGACAAGTTCCAGCGTGTGCAGCGAAAACATGTTTACGACGTGGGAGCTATCGCTGGGCTGACCCCCGCGCCTCACATGACAGGCGTAGGCAGTGTCTCCACGCGCTGGCCAGGGGGTAGCGAGGATTTGAACTAACTCAGTTGGAGCGCGTGGTGACTGCACTGCGATATCAAGGATGTGTGTGCTGACTGTGTTGGAGAACAAGTGATGCCCGTACTGCTTGAAATAAAGTCTTCAGTCCTTTCCCCCTGCAAAATCAAAGGACATGAATTACGTTACTATAAGTGCAGTGTATTATTTGACGCGATTATGATAGACTAACAGTGAAAAAAAAAGATAAGTGACGGAGAAAGCTCGTACATGTGATCAATTACGGTGTTGGGGATTTGAACTTGTGATAGATTTTTGTTACGGATGTAAGGAGAATCGCTTTCTCACCGAGAAAATCGGACATCTTGAATAAATAATAAATGATAATAATACATAGAAGTACAGTTTTCGAGAGAATATCGTGTTGGAATTTGAATTTGGAGCAATTTTCTAGTGGAGGTAGGCCTATAATAATAAATGATAATGAATGATAATGAATGATAATAAATGACAATGAATGATAATGAATGTTAATAAATGATAATGGATGATAATAAATGATAATGAATGATAATGAATGTTAATGAATGATAATCAATAATAATAATAAAGACAAGAACGGTCTTTGCATGCAATATCCTATTGGAATTCAAACTTCCCGCCATTTTTTCTTCTGGAGGCTTAGGTTAGTGGACGTAACACAATTGGACTATTTTCCCGCCAAAATTCACTATTCCCGCCATTTTTTCTTGAGGTTAGGTTAGTGGACATAGCACAATTGGACTATTCTCCCGCCAAAATCCACCATCTTGGATGACGTCATGCAATGTTTCCAAGTCTACATGCCGCCATCTTTGATGACGTCATCGCCGCCATCTTGAATAAATTTGGCAACAATGTAGCGTGGCCTGGCGCGAACGTTGTCCCCCTACTCGCCTTTTCAGGGGTGGAGTGGGTCCCACTGTCCTCCCGATGGATGATAATGCGCGGCCCCACCGAGCTGCCTTCGTGGAGGAGTACTTGGAAACAGAAGATATCAGGCGAATGGAGTGGCCGCCTGTTCTCCAGACCTAAACCCCATCGAGCACGTCTGCGATGCTCTCGGTCGATGTATCGCTGCACGTCTTCAAATCCCTAGGACACTTCAGGAACTCTGACAGGCACCGGTGCAAGAATGGGAGGCTATACCCCAGCAGCTGCTCGACCACCTGATCCAGAGTATGCCAACCTGTTGTGTGGCCTGTGTATGAGTACACGGTGATTCTATCCCATACTGATGTCGGGGTGCATGCGCAGGAAACAGTGGCGTTTTGTAGCACATGTGTTTCGGGACGGTTTTCACAACTTATCACCAATACCGTGGAGTTACAGATTGGTGTCGTGTGTGTTCCCTATGTGCCTATGCTATTAGCGCCAGTTTTGTGTAGTGCCACGTTGTGTGGCACCACATTCTGCAATTATTCTTAATTTATGAGTATGAGTGTAACATCGTGGCACTTCACAATACCTTTTCTGAAATTTAGTATTGCGTGTAGCCCAAGTCCACGGTCCAGTCACATGAATGTGACCACCTGTCAAAAGCCTGAATAGCCACCTTTTGCAGCGCAGACCGCTGCGAGACGTACAGGAAGAGAGTTAGTCACGTTACGGAAGGTACCGCCAGGGATATGAAGCCATGCCGACTCCAGTGCTGGGGCCAGCTGCGATAAGTTTGACGGTTGAGGATCCACGCCTTCCATTATGACGAGATCACCCAGGGAACGCCACGAAATCATTCTTCAGGCCATAACGCACCATCTTCCACTCTGGACCCTTCCTATAGTTGTTGCAGGGCAGCACACCTCAAAGGCCATCAGCCGATGGAGCGTAAAACGTGATTCATCTGAAAAGGCCACCTGTCGCTATACAGTGGAAATTCAGTTGCGGCGGTGGCATGCAAATTCCAGTCTTCGTCGCCGATGAACAGCAGTCAGCCGGGGTGCATGAACCAGGTGTCTGCTACAGAGGCCCACACACAGCAATGTTTGTTTAACCGTCGTTGGGGAGTCATTATTGGGAGCCCCGTGGTTCATCTGGGGTCAACAGTTACACCTCTATTCACCTATACATATCTTCAGAGCCATCATTCTCCCCAGTCAGCTATGGCCTGTGGTGCACCACCGTTGCCTCGAGGCCAGTTTTGGATTGGGCCATTTTGTCATGCACAGTACACTTTAACCATGGCGGCACGCTAACAGTTTACAAACTAGACCGTTTCGTAAATGCTTCCACTCTTGTCCCGAAAGCCAAAGATCATGCCCTTTCGGACCTGGACTGTTTTCCGCGTCCCCCGACAAAATTCACGGACCCTCCGCTGCTAGTGCTGCCATCTGCTGTCTGTGAGTGATTATTGCACGTTGACGTCGGACATAGGCGCTGGTCACATTAATATGATTGGACCGTGTATATATCCAAGATTCATTCACCATAACAGACGATTCAGTAACACTGTAGGCAAAATCACCAAGGCTCCATTCACAATATAAAGTAGATCATCTGGTGGGCAACTATAAAACACTATTTTTTAATACATAGAAGTATCGTACGTGTACAGGAAGTGCACAGTGAGAGAGTGGTTCCCGTTAGTGCAGATAATTTCAGTGCTGATGGAGTAATGGTTTCTCAGCTGCTATTTTAGCTGCGTTCGACAACACAAGTATGGACCATAGCCAAAATATAACCGTATGTACAGCTGCAAAATATTATTTCCTCCCATGTACGTTTCGCACTAGTAAAATCTGTGAAATTAGAGCTAATATGCACCCCTACCGATAGTCAGTATTTAGGTTCGTCACCGATATTTCTTAATATCTGTGGAATACTTATCAAGTATTTGTTTTGATAAAGTTGTAAACTACGTGCCAATCTCTTACACTCTATTTACGATTTCGCTAGCCAGCTTATGGGGATAGGATCCGTTATAAGCTGCTGATTGAACTAAGACTGGATAAGAGGATTATACTAGGAAAATTGTTTATTTGCTGTTGCACACCGGTACAGCTCCACCTACATAATGGTTATTGCTACAGGTACAGACAATCGTCATCAACATAACATTTGCTGGTGATAAGCATTCTGCTCATATTGCTATGCTACTTGCATTTTTTCCTTTATTGTTATTTTCAAACCTTTACAAAAAAAAGGTAGTCCGGCAGCGGCCTGTCTGCCGCTCTTCGGCCATAGAAAAACGTACATTAAACAGGTAGGCATAAAAAAACATACACGGAGGATAAAAACAGGAGACATACATACTAAAATAAAGGAATGCGTTCACGGACACATTGGTAGTATAAAAAAGTTCAGCACTATATACAAACGGAGACACAGAGTTGCACACGTGAATGTAGGAGCACTGAAGGAGAGACGCTGATGAATTAATGGGAAGAAAAACACTAGCACAATGGCGACGAACTTTGGCGCACTAAAAACGTAGTGTTTGCACGAAAAAGCCGGGGGCCTGCCATAAGGAAGAGGGAAGGGAGGAGGGAGGGGAGGGGATGCCAGGGATAGAAGAAAGGGAGGGGGAAGGGAGGGGGTGTGGTTGGGGTGTGTGGAAGCCCAAGGGGGGGAGGAGAGGGAGAGAGGAGGGAGGAAGTGAGGAGGGAGAGAAAGGAAAAGAGGGTGCCCTGGAGGAGAAACACAGGAGGAGGAAGGGGAGGATTAAATCTTGTAGGAGGGGTAGACGGAGGAGACAGGGACATCATCCGGGAGGGGAAGTTGGCAGAAGCTACCTTGGGCAAGGGTATGGAGTGTGGTAAGATGGAGAGTGGGTAGGATGCAGGTGTACAGGCGCGGTAGCGGACGGGGGTGGGAAAGGATTGGAGAGACGAGTGGGTGAGGGGGATCGAGTTTACAGGGGGTGTAAAGGATCCGTATCCATTCAAGGAAGAGGAGGAGATGTGGGAAAGGAATTAAGTTGTAGAGGCTACTTGCATTCCGAGCATGGGAAGATATATGGACGAATGGTGAAACTTGGATTACGTGAAGGTATGTTTTTCTGGACAGTGATCGGAACACTCTGGCAATTAGTCAATAATCTCGGTGTGAGATCACAACAATCGAAACGCTGCAGTTAGATTTGCGCAAGGATCCAATATACCTATCAAGCTACGATAAAAGCGTCACTTCAGTACCTCTAAATTTCATCCCTAGGTGGCGGCCGCTGCGTTAGGGGCGCTGTGTATACTGAGGTGGCAAAAGTCATGGGCTAGCGATGTGCACGTATACAGATGGCGGTAGTATCGCGGAAGGTATAAAACGGCAGAGATGTTATTTGTACTCAAGTGAGTTATGTGAAAAGGATTCACATACCACTATGGGGGCACAATGAGAATTAACGGACTTTGAACGCGGAATGGTGGTTGGAGGTAAACGCATGGGACATTCCATTTCGGAAATCGTTAGGGAATTCGGTATTCCGAGATCCACTGTGTCAAGAGTATGTCGACAATACCAAATTTCAGTCTTCACTTCTCACCACAGGCAATGCAGTGGCCGACTTAACAACTGAGAGCAGCGGCGTTTGCGTAGAACTGTCAGTTCTTACAGACAAACAACGCCGTCGGGACAACCGCATAAATCAATGCGGGACGTACCATGAACGTATCCGTTAGCAAGGCGCGGCGAAAGTTGGCGTTAATGGCCTATAGCAGCAGGCGACCGACGCGAGTGCCTTTGCTAACAGCATGACAGCCTTAACAGTTAGACCATAGGCGACAGGAAAACTGTGGCCTAGTCAGATGAGACCCGGTTTCAGTTGATTGGGGCTGATGGTAGTATTCGAGTGTAGTGCAGATCTCACGAAGCCATGTACCCAAGATGTCAACAAGGCATTGTGCAAGCTGGTGTTGGCTCCATAATGCTATGGGCTGTGTTTACATGGAATGAACAAGGTCCTTTGGTCCAGCTGAAACGATCATTGACTGGAAGTGGTGATGTTCGGCTACTTAGAGACAATTTGCAGCCATTCATGGACTTCATGTTCCCTAACAATGAAGCGCCATGTCACCGGACTACAATTGTTCGTGACTGGTTTGAAGAACACACTGAATAATTCGAGCAAATGATTAGGCCGCACAGATCGCCCGACAAGAATCCTATCGAACATTTATGAGACACAATAGAGAGGTCAGTTCGTGCACAATATCCTGCACCAGCAACGCTTTCGCAATTATGGACAGCTGTAGAGGCAACATGGCTCAGTTTTCCTGCAAGGAACTTCCAACGACTTGTTGGGTCCCTCTGACGTCGAGTTGCTGCACTACGCGGTCCAAAAGGAGGTCCGACACGATATTAAGAGGTATCACAGGACTTGTGTCACCTCATTGTATAACGGAGAAGTTAACTGTGTCAAAAATCAGAGGAAGTATACTCTGGGCACTACAGTATGTATGCACTGTATGTATGTATGTGCAACATGTACATACTTGTATCATACTTCTGACGTGATGGGGATTGGGGATATAAGAAATTGAATTGTAACATACATCAAACAGCATGGAAAAAGTTAGGATTCGGCGCTCGTTACCAGTCGTTGACCAATTGGAAGAGTTTCTTTCTTCACACGATTGACTGGTGAAACCTGGTGCCCAGAAACTATATAGAAACGGCAAAATGTGGAAAGGAGAAGGACTATCGAATATTACTGCCTTCCAACTCGTGAACTGCATGCGAAAGTAGATAACGGATAAGATCAAGCAAGAAATATATGAAAGAAGTTAGAGCTGTAGGAAAGCGAGTGAGAAGAGAAAATTATGACATATAAGAATTCTGGCCACCTACCAGTTGAGAAGTGCAGCATTTTCACACCTTACAAGACCATGACAAATATGTACGCAGAGATACATTGAAGAGCCAAAGAAACTGGTACACCTGCCCAATATCGTGTAGGTCCCCCGCAACCACGCAGAAGCGCCGCAACACGACGTGGCATGGGCTCGACTAATGTCTGAAGTAGTGTTGGAGGGAACTGAAATCCTGTCTCCTGCAGGGCTGTCCAAACATCCACAAGCGTACCAGGGGGTGGAGATCTCTTCTGAACAGCACGTTGCAAGGCATTCCAGATATTCTTAATAATGTACATTTTTGGGGAGTTTGGTGGCCAGCGTGAGTGTTTAAAGTCAGAAGAGTGTTCCTGGAGCCACTGTGCAGCAATTCCGGATGTGCGGGGTATCGCATGGTCCTACTGGAATATCCCAAGTCCGTCGGAATGCACAATGGATATGAATGAATGAACAGGATGCTTACATAAGTGTCACCTGTCAGATTCGTATCTACACGTGTCAGGGGTCCCATATCCCTCCAACAGCACACGTCCCACACCATTACATAGCCACCACCAGCTTGAACAGTCCCCTGCTGACATGCAGGGTCCATGGATCCACGAGGTGTCTCCATACCCGTACTCGTCCACCCGCTCGATGCAATTTGAAACGAGACTCGGCCGACCAGACAACATGTTTCCAGTCATCAACAATCCAAAGTCGCTGTTGACACGCCCAGGCGAGGCGTAAAGCTTTGTGTCGTGCAGTCGTCAAGGATACACGAGTGGACCTTCGGCTCCGAAAGCCTATATCGATTATGTTTTGTTGAATGGTTCGCACGCTGACACTTATTGATGCCCCAGCCTTGTAATCTGCAACAGTTTGCAGGAGGGTATCACTTCTGTCACGTTGGACGATTCTCTTCAAACGTCGTTGGTTCCATTCTTGCAGGATTAGATGTTTTACCAGATTCCTGATATTCCTGGTACACTCGTGAAATGGTAGTCGGGAAAATCCCCACTGCATCCCTAGTTCAGAGATCCTGTATCCCATCGCTCGTGCACCGACCATAGCACCACGCTGAAACTCACCTAAACCTTGATAACCTGCTAGTGCAGCAGCAGTAACCGATCTAGCAACTGCGCCAGACACTTGTCGCCTTACATAGTCGTTGCTGCCTCTTTACATATCTCTGTATTTGAATAAACGTGCCTGTAACAGTTTCTCTGGCGATTCAGTGTATGTAGGTAATATCCTGTTTGCAGACAGGTGCGAATTTTTTAACCAGGAGGTTACAGAAAGTCATTTCCAAAGGCTGTGTCGATTGCAACCATCTACTGATACTAAAATAATCGGAATAGCTGTACGTATCTGTATCAGAGGAAAGTGTTACTACTTTTTTAGGACCAATATCCGAAGACATAATAAAAAATTCATGCCAAAACACAGAGATTCCGGAGTAGGCGATACCCCTTATGAATTTTATAGAAACTTTCTGGCCAGTCATCAGGAGAGAGCTAACGGAAGTAGCGAGGGAAAACGAATCTGGAGTAATTGTACTCGTTTCCCCAAGTAAATAAAAAGAATAAAGGGTTTCAGGCCTATAAAGTTCATATTCGCACCCACGGAAACAAATAATAGGGCCAAAATAAACCAACAAACCCATCCAGACAACCAAGGAACCGGAAACTGTGTGTTACAGTATTTCAGATTTCCGCAAGCAACAATACATTTACTGCTGCCATATGGTTTTCGAAGAGCAAACAATCGGACATCTTATGGAGGCATTCCCAATCCAATGTTCTGTAAGACAGAGTTGTCCTTTATCAATGGTACTGTTCGTCATTTAGAAGCATTAATCTGTACGATCAACACCGGGACTACACGGCCGCTCACCGTCAATCTCTGCTAGCATAATGCTAACGGAACCCCAAGACATCGTAAAAATCTTGATACACAGTTTCAGATCGTCGCAAATAGACACAGCCCAGTTACCCGCAATTGTGTTCGCCTAACTACAGTGCCTTGTGATAGATCGGGACTGCCGAAGCCGCCGCCGACTCACCAGGGCTACAGTAATCACGCATTGCCCACGTCAGGGCAAGGACACTGTCTAGCAACCGGGCGCTGTGCGCATGTAGCCGTCCTGTCGCGTTAATGTTGAACTATGCTCCGTCTGCCTTTAATTTTACGTATTTGCATGTGAACAATGTGGATCATTGCCCTCGTTGTTGACCGTCCCATAATATTCTCGCAATGTTATGACAAAAGAAGAGGAAGCCCTGTTATTAATCCAACCTGTTAAGGATCTCAGACCGCCAAGAATATACTCGTAAGAAAAAAGATCGCTCAAGCAGTTGTTTTGTAGCCATTTACACTGAAGCGCCAAGGAAACTGGTATAGGCACGCGTATTCAAATACATTGATATGTAAACAGGCAGAATACGGCACTGCGGTCGGCAACGCCTATATAAGACAACAAGTGTCTGGTGCAATTGTTAGATCGGTTACTGATTCTACAAAGGCAGGTTATCAAGATTTAAGTTAGTTTGAACGTGATGCTATAGTCGGAACACGAGCAATGGGACAGAGGATCTCCGAGATAGCGATGAAGGGGGGATTTTTCCGTACGACCATTTCATGAGTGTATCGTGAATATCACGAATACGGTAAAACATAAAATCTCCGACAGCGCTGCGGCCTTAAAAGGATCCTGCAAGAACAGGACCAACGACGACTGAAGAGAATCGTTCAGCGTGACAGAAGTGCATTTCATCCGCAAATTGCTGCAGATTTCAAGGGGCCATCAGCAAGCGTCAGCCTTCCTAAAAATTCAACGAAACATCATCGATATGGGCTTTCGAAGCCGAAGGCCCACTCATGTACCCTTGACGACTGCACAATACGCATCGCGTGGGCCTGTCAACACCGACACTGGACTGTTGATGACTGGAAACACGTTGCCTGGTGGGACGAATCTCGTTTCAAATTGTATCGATTGGATGGACGAGTACGGGTATGGAGAGAACCTCATGCATGCATGGACCCTGCACGTCAGCAGGGGACTGCTCAAGCTGGTGGAGGCTCTGTAATGGTGGGGGCGTGTGCAGTTGAAATGATATGGGACTACTAATATGTCCAGATATGACTCTGGCAGGTGACACGTATGTAAGCATTCTGTCTGACCACCTGCATAGATTCATGTCCATTTTGCATTCCGACGGACTATGGCAATTCCAGCAGGATCATGCCACACCCTACACGTCCATAATTCCTACAGCGTGCCTCCAGGAACACTCTTCTGAGTTTAAACACTTTCGCTGGCTACCAAACTCCCCAGACATGAACATTATTGAGCATGTTTGGGATGCCTTGCAACGTGCTGTTAAGAAGAGATCTCCAACCCCTTTGTACTCCTACGGATTTATGGACGGTCCGGCAGGATTCATGGTGTCAATTCCCTCCAACACTACTTCAGACATTAGTCGAGTCCACGCCACTTCGTGTTGCGGACTACTGCTTTCTCGCGGGGTCCCTTCACGATATTAGGCAGGTTTACCAGTTTCTCTGGCTCTTCAGTGTATTTCATGAAAAATGAAGTACATTCGTTAATGCTTCATCCTAGGTATTTTACGGTAGTTAACGTTTCCAGCGACAGTGTAGAACATCAGTACTGTATATTTGCCCTCATTTTCGAATAGGCTAACCCTGACGCTGATGTTCTTCTCACAGAGCACGAATGACAAGGCTCTAGAGCAGTGGTTGTCAAACTTCTTTGCTCGGAGCCAATATTGTCATTGTGGGACAGCTTCTCTGGCCTTATGTGTACCAAACTTATTATTAATTGATTCGCCGGCTCCCGCTATTGATCGTTAACAGTCGACATCACTCGGAATACTTCGTGTCTATTGTTCTCTGTTTCAGATTGCTGCCAACCTCAGCGACCCAAAAATTGCGACGTTGTAATTGCGTGACAATGTGGCGTTGTCTGTGTGAGCCGATGTTTAATTGATTAATAACAGTAACAGCAATTATAGTTAAATGCGTTACGCAGTATGAGACAAGATGGCCAATGTATACTAACCGTTTTGAATGTCGTTTTTCACTGTGGTGTGTTACAACAATCTTACTTTAATTAATTTCATATTCAATACGACAGATATACACTGCACTTGAATAAGACCTCTCTGTAATGTGCATTCATGAATCCATGTTATTTCCGTGTCAAATTTATGCCATAGGCGGGTATTGCACTACTTTGTTTATTTGTCAAAGTTGATAAGTCAGATATTTGATAGTGTAATAGGGAACTTTGTCAACCCCCGCCTTTCGTCAAAGAAATATGATCAAATCTAGGGCCTCACAGTAGATTTGATCACATAAAAGTCGTTGGTCTTCTGTTCATGGCAATGTGAAATGTAATTGCTTGGAGCACTGGCATCGTTACAGCTATTTGACGTCTATAGTGTGTTTGTTAACACAGCTGCAAATTTTAGTTGGTGTGTTCCTTCGGCTCTTTTTAATAACTTTGCTTCGACTAGGGTGAGGGGGTGGATTGAACGAGGGGCTCAATGTATGCTATGAATAGTGTGCTGATGGGCAGCTGGGAAACGATACCGACGACTTCAGATTCACAATGGCAGCTACAGCAATCCACCTCAGCGTCTGGAAAGCCAGAATAGAGGAATAGGAAGAGTCTAAAGTAAAAACAAAATTCTTAGCTCTCCATTCTACTTGGTCTATTTTTGAACTCTGGATGCCACAAGTTAAAAAGTGCTTAATCTGTTTCCTACTTTTTATTGATTTTGTAGTTGTTGGAACGCTAATTATATTAATTAAATTATTCAAAAATAAAAATAGTTGCTAATACCTATACAGCGTACTAACATTTATTTACCTTAAGATATTCCTCCTTCACTGCTTTATAAATCGGTTCACACGTTTCTGGAATTATTTTCGATAATGTGCACTTTGGTATTAGAGTGCTGTATTGTTAGCTAGATTAGCTCTCTCCTGTAGTAAGAAATCACAGTGTTATAGTGAGTCTGCCTTTGCACATACGCTACAGCATTTCGCAAGTGAGTTTTCTGCTTTGTAATATGAGGAGCCACTTTACTGAGCAAATCGGAAATATCGTCTCATTCATTCGTAAGTAATTTATATATGACTTTACGTTTACCGCTTGCAGCTCCCTTAACAAATTGTGCTGAGTGCTTATATTATCTCGACATTAAACCCACTGCTTCACCCAAGTATGTAACACAATGCAACTGTGGTACAAGCTGTTGTTGTCCGCCCTCTTGAACTTTGATGGAAAATATGATGACACTGTAATGCACATTTAAGCGCCACGTCAAAGAAATTTGACGAATATTCGATCATATTTCTTTGTCAAAGAAATATAATATTGTAACACCGGCCTTTTGCCGCAGTTTCTTTTCCGACATGCCAACACAACCATCTCAACACTGGAATATCATTTCTGACGACACGAACTTGAGAACACCACAATATCCAGTCCGCAAGCGGAAAAAATCTCCGAGTAGGCTTGGAATCGAACTCATGCGCGTTTGGGTAGCACTCCGCCGCGCTCACCGCGCAGCTACGAGGCGGTCACACGCTCGTGAGTTGTCGATACTAGAAGATAGTAAAGCATTCAACCTCTCACATCCTCTACGCCAGCAGTAACCGCGCTGCTTACCAGTTTGCCTCTGAAGTAAGCGGCCAACTTCACGTAATTCTCGCCAGAATTCAGGAAAAGGAACTAAAATTAAGCACATCTAAACATGTTATTGTCTCCGTGACAGTGTGCGATTTGGAGGGGGGGATGGGGGGGATTTCCCCCCTCTGCATCAGACCATCCCCTCCTCTGGTTTTATTTTATGCATCCCAACATGGGATGTTTATTTCCCACGCACTGGAGTAAAACTTTACATATAATTTAAATTTGTGGAGACGAACACTGAAAGTTTTTAATACAGTCTTACTATGAACACTATTAATATGTTTGCTTATTAATTTTGAAAACGTGTTATGCAGAAGTTAAGCATTTTAAAACATTTAGAACTAAGTGACAAGACGACGCACGCCTCATTTCCGTAGCATGCCACAATGTCGCAAGACGTCGCCCCACCGTAAACGAGGCTTTAGAGCCAGGTCTGTATTGTATGGCGGATGAGATGTGTTGCGTACGAAACTAAAACCTGTAATCAGATCCAAACGTCGTGGAAAACTGTGAAGAGGTGTCATCCTGCAGCAAGATAACGCTCGCCCACATTTTGCCAAACGGACAGCCGACGCAATAAAGGAGATGAGATTTGAGGTGCTGGAACATCCACTATACAGTCCAGATCTGGCTCCAAGCGATTTTCACATGTTTGGACCCTTAACGGAAGCACTACAGGGAAGAAGATTTGAAAGTGATGAAGACGTCATTTCTGCGGTGCAAAATTGGTTACAGACGCAACCGATAAACGTATTTTCTGATGAAATAAAAAAAACTCGTAAAACGTCGGGAAAACTGCATTGAAATCCAGGGAGGTTACGTAGAAAAATAACGCATGTTTCAGTTTTCTATCATCAGAATAAGTACAGCTTTTCACAAATGTGCCTTTACTTTTTGAATTCCCCTCGTATAACTGTAGGTAGAAGATTTTGTAAATAAGCTTTACCTGTAATGTACTTTTAAAGATATAACAAGGGATGGCTTTTCTGATAGTGAATAGTGAGTTTCGGCATTAACATCTATTTATAAATAACTGTTTAACCATGGGTAACGCCACGGTCCAAGCAAGTAACATATATAATTATACTAACCTCCTAAGACATTCCCCCCCCCTGCTAAAAGCACAAATCGCACACTGCTCCGTAACTATTTTTGCTTGGCAATGAGCGGGAAAATGATATAATTAAGATGCTCATAACGTTAGTTGGCGTTACTGAATTCGGCTGTTCGTTGCTAAATGCGTGTTATTATTATAAAATGCGGCCGAGAACGGCGGGCCGCACAAATACTTGATTTGTGCCGCATGCGGCCCGCGGACCGCAGTTTGACGACCACTGCTCTAGAGAGAAAAGGCGAAAGTGGAGGGCGAACTCGCCATTTTAATGTGATCGTATCGGTCTAGAGAGAGAAGCGGGAGGGGCGGCGTTTCTCTCCTTTTTTAAATTGCCCCCAGAGGCGTCTGTGATGACCTCGGCACGTGTCGACCTTGTTGCCCGTCGGGTCCTGCCACCTGTTGCCGCCGCAGAGACGCTAGAGTAGGCGGGAGGCGCCTATTGTACGACGAGCGGCGCCATTAGTCGATCTCCAGCCGGCTTTTAGGAAGGTCGTGCCTTTGCGCGAAATGGATTACACCTGCATTTTTTAGTTTGTTTTGTTTCTTTAAGTAAAGTGAATTTACTCTACCACTCTTATCCTACTGTAGGGATACTGTTTTAGAAGGCGATTTTTACCCGGGTGGTACATTGTGGACCACCAACAGGACGACGGCGGCACAAACACTGCAAATGGCACTGTTACGGCGCGGTACGAGGCAAGGCAGCGTTGTCTTGTATTTTGCATCCGATCGCGGCGTCCCTGCAGCACGGAGATGGCGTGGCCCGGAGTCGAAGCCTGGCCCGACGCTGACGAATAGGGACGGTAGGTTGCTAGGTTGGTGGCCTCTGATGGCACTAGCTGCCAAGCTGATTATCTGCGGAGTGGTGCGTGAGCATTGGAACGATTATACTTGGGTCTCCTCCTTGCATTTTCTTAACTTAAAAGTACATTTCCTGTACCTTTCGTATCCTATGATGGGGGAAATTATTTAATGTTTAGATTTATCGATGTGTCTGAGTGGATTTTTTTCTGTGGTTGTTTACGAGTCTACGAGGGCAGCCTTATACTGACGCAGCACTTTAATAATGCAGGCACTGAATTGAGGAAATTATTAAACGCTGGATATGGGTGTATCTACTAAAATTTCACGCAATGTTAATTGTTTACTGTGTACTGTGGTACAGCAGTGCATTCTGTTTAAGTGTTGCACTGTGCTAGTTCTTCAACATTTATATCATATATCAGTACATGTTTGACACCATCCACTACCTAATTTGTTCCAAAACACAGTGAGTAGAATATGAATGAGAGTTTTGGACCATAGAACATATTTTTAAAAATTCCCTGTTTTGAAAGCGGGGTGGTAATTTTACTGTATCCCCCAGTTAAAAAATTTATCTAAACTCACAAACTAAATTCTCATTTATTTAAAAATATAAAAAAATTGATAAATTTTTCCTTTATAAATAAGTTCACCCACATTGTGTTTATCTATACCCACCTACAAAACTTTCATTTATTCCATAAATACAAATATTTAATAAACATTTATCATTATAAATAAGTTCTCCCAAAAAGTATTCCTCCATACGAACCAATGAAATTTTCATTACAAAATTAATTTTAAGGTATGTTTCTACCACAAACATTTTCATTTTTAAAAATCTAAATTCTTTTATGTAAATTAAAACGAACAAATTTATTCCAGAGCTGAGCTATTTTGAAACTTAGAAAATTATTGTAAAGAAAAACGTGCATAACATTATTCTGATTTAGAAAAATATTGTTAAGGAAAAAAGTAATTGAGATATAACTAGGTGAGACCTTTTGGAATTTAATGATTATTTTAATATGAAAAAATGAAGATGAGAGAACTAAGATATAAGGCTATAAAAGAACTTCGAAAAATTTGTAAAACAAGAAATTTAAAAAATTAATCTAAACTTAATAAACAAAATTAAATGATATCATTATTAATCCTGTTGACAATATTGGTAATAATGATAATGACTGGAATAAATATTCTTTAAAAAAACTTTATGTAACTTTTAAAATTAGAAATTTGAAAAGATAATCTAAACTTAATAAAATACAAACGATTGCTCTTATCAATAAATCTGAGCACAATATTAATAATACTGATAATGACTGGAATAAATATCCTTAAAGGACTTCCTAACATCTGTAAAAGCAGAAATCAAAAAATTATTCTGAGCTTAATAATAAACAATTAATCACTCTTATCAATAACTCTGAGAACAATATTAATATCAACAGCAAAACAACTGAAAATGCAGATACAGATCATGAAATTATTCAAAAAACCTATCAGGAAAGTTTTTCAGCTCAGAACTTTCTAGATGATAATTATTTTAAACCATGTAAAACAAAATTTTCTGCTTTTCAGTAGAGAATAATAACTTATGAAATTAATAATTTAAATAATATAGTTAAACCACAAGAATATTTTGATCAAATTAAAAAGATTTAATCACCAAATTAAATAATATTCTAATGAAAAGAAAAGTGATTAAAGTTATATGAAATTTTGTTACAATTTTATAAAGCAAGATGAAATATAAGAATTTTGTTTTAAAAAAGTATCAAAGTTTTAGTAATAACTGATGTAGAAGACAATTACCAAACCTCAAGGAATCAACTATTAACTTAAAGGAAAGAAATGCAAAAGAAAAAAATCTGGTTGATCTTAATTATTTTTAAATAGTTTGGATGTAAGTGTTAACAGACACAATCAATTTCTGGCGCTTCTTACGTTGGTCTTCCAAAAGAAATTCAAGATAAAAAAGTTGTAATTAAGGTTCAAAAATAAAGATGAAAAATACTTTCTTTATTCAGTAAAGTCATACTTGTAGCTAGCAAATGATCACAAGGGAAGAGTTAGTAAGTATAAAAATACAGGATTAGAAATTTTTTGAAATGAGAAAATTATATTTCCTGTTCAATGAACCGATATTTGAAAAAAAATTTAAAAAATCAAATATTTCCATTAACGTTTATGCTTATGATGAAAAATTTATTGTATATGCTCTTTACCATATTAAAAT
This sequence comes from Schistocerca americana, assembly GCF_021461395.2. Lineage (NCBI taxonomy): Eukaryota > Metazoa > Arthropoda > Insecta > Orthoptera > Acrididae > Schistocerca > Schistocerca americana. The sequence continues at coordinate 868,410,269 of NC_060130.1, forward strand.
AACAAAGAAAAACATGTTAATATTCTTTTAAATGGAAAATAAAACAATTATCGATATTGGTGGATAAAAAATTTATCTAGATTAATTACTTCACAAACAACTAAACACAATGGAAAAATGTATCCATGTGATAGATGTGTAAGATATTTTCATTCACAAGAAAATTAGACAATCATGAAAACGATTATAAAGAAAATAAAGAAGTAAGTGTTAATATGCCTCCAGAAGGTCAAAAAATTAAATTTCAAAATATTAATCATTCATTATGATTACCTTTTACCATTTATGCAGAATTTGAATGTATTTTGAAAGATGTTCACACTTGCCAACTAAATCTTGAAATAGCTTATATTAATAAATATAAAAACCCTATACTATTTTCATTTAGCTATTGTATAAAATATTCCAACAGTGATTATAAAAACCCTGTGATCTACTGGCAAAAGTGCAGCAGTAATATTTGTTGAAATGTTAAAACAAGAATCTAGAAAAATTAAAGAAATATATGACAGAAATGTACCAATGGTAGTGACTCAAGAAAATAAAATAAATTTTGAAAATCCAACAACTTGTTTTATTTGTGACGAAGAAATTACTGAGAGAGGAAACACAGTAGAGGTCATTGTCATTTAACAGGAAAATTTTAAAGAGCTGCACACATAGATTATAATGTTAACTATAAAAATCCTTGCTTTATTCCAGTTTATATTCATAATTTAACAAATTACAATGTTCATTTGCGTATCAAACAATTTGAATAAATAATCAAAAAATTAACAGCATTCAAATAATGAACAAAAATATGTTTCTTTCAGTAAAAATCTTGAAAATGGATTAACATTAAAATTTTTGCATACGTTAAAATTTATAGCTTAAAGTATTGACAAACTATCTTCTAATCATACAAAAGACCAATTAAAGTAACTTCAAAATATTTCAAATATGAAGGATTAGATTAAATAATTAAGAAACGAGTTTATCCTTATGAATATATGGATCCTGGAGAAAGAGTAAAAGAAAGAAAGATACCTAAAAAAGAATGCTTTAATTCAACCACGAACCACGAATGTAACATTTAGTTGCAAGTACACGGATAAAATATATATGTGACCGATTTCTTAGGATGATGATTCTACCTGTGCGTGCTTGGCATGCAGTGCCGGTAACCTGTGCGGGGATGATTCACGTTTCTCATTAATGGTAGGAGCTGTCCGAATGGAGAGGCCTGATGGAGTGTAGGAATGTAGATGAATTAACTGTGTTGTCCTCTAGACGACCGAATAGCAGAATAATACTTAGTATATGTTGGATAGCTTTCGTGATCACGTCGAAATTTGAGAAGATTGAATATGGAGGTGTGTTTGTGCTGGACCGTTATTCCCTCCCATGTAAATTGTTTGGTTGACTGCTTCTGCACATTTTGCGCCTTTATTTAGTTGAGAGAAGATCGATTGTGGTGTGTGCATCTAACATGTGGAATACACGTTTGCTGCTTCTCTAGATATGAGAAAAACCTCAGCTGAGCTTGTAAATTATAGGGATGATTTGGAATCTGCTACATCACCGACATTGGTATTCGTGAGTGGAAATATCAGTTTTCTATGTTTTTTTCGAGTTTTTTTCACATAAAAGTCTTCGCAGACAGGATACGTTTCTAATTAATCAGTGATCTAGAGCACACTCCACCTCGCTGAAGTTTGGGGTTTATAGAGAAATAATTTCCAGTCTATATCTTCGGGATTAGGTTGCGCGAGCGATCAGTAGGATACTGCGGTGTGCTTGATATCAGGAAGTACTGCGAAAATCGTATAATATTATGGCAACCCATGCGAAGATACATGTGTTCTTGTAATCCCAGAGTCTGGAGATGGGTGCAGAAAAGCAAGCAAGGAAGCAGGTTTGGACCAGAAATAGAAACACGTTTGTGCCGAGGGGGAACAAGCCTGAATTTGTGGAACAGTTGTGAGAGTGACTTCAGTCTGCTGAGGGTGCTGTAGTCACCTGTCGGGGTGGAAGACAGCTGACCTCGCAGGGAAATGTCTAGTGCTGCGAGGAGTGTATACAGTGCTGTCCGTCTTCGCAGTATTTGTATGAATGATGTGAAAGGGCTGATTGTGTAGGGCGCAGGATACCAATTGTATGTTTACTACATCGACTCGGTATGCGGTGATATATTTCTGGGTTGGAGGTCAGTTTCGAGCTCTAATATTCAAGCTCCTGTCCTCAGTGGGAGAGCAGTGTAATTGAGTAAGAGTTTTTCAATATTTGACGATATGTAGGTGCACTGTGCAAGGTTTAATTGTTGGTGCAATATGAAAACCTCGTCTGCAGAAAGAAAAAAAGGCAGACAGTGCGTACAAACCGGCGGCATCAGTAATTCGGCGGGTAAATTCGATTAGAGCCAATCATAATGCACAATTCATTCACAAGACATCCTTTGTGCTGGAAAATAGGTGACTCTACATAGCAGTGAGAACGTTTGCGTATGTTGAAAGCAGGAAGGGTAAAATGTGATAGATGGGGTGCCATGTTAGGATCGCGAGGACTGATGCATTCGACGTTATTCTGCACTACTTTCGTAAACAAGTTCTGTTAGGGCAATAATTTCCGTGCATGCAAGCTGAGACATCACAAAAGCTCCTACAAAAGCGCACTTCAGTATTTCTGGGGCACTATACAATTTCCAAGAGTTCGGCTTGGTTCTTATTTTAGACAGCCACGTGGCTTCAGTATAACACTGAGAATGTTGCTAGATGCGCTTGTGATGGTATTTAGCTACATGCATCGATGTGTCAGCCACACGTCATGCATGTCCCTTTAGAATTGCTAGGGAGAAAGCAGCCTGTGCTATTCTGGAATGGATTTCTGCAGCGTCTGCGAGGGTGAGTTACTCAGCAATTAGGTCTTCGCTGGACCGCAGGTAGAGAGAGGGATCACACCAGCAGTGGTGAACACATGTGTGCACAGCCCAGAGGATGACTTGGCGCCTATTTAGATAGACATGTGATGTGAGTATAACACTCAAAGAACTTTAACAGTAGAGGTGACTTTGACATGGAGAGTGATGACTCACTCTGGCTTGCGTCCAACAGTGGCTCATGGAGGTGTCGATGTGTGTGCGCCCTTGGAGCATCTGCACTCTGAAAATAGGTCTTTGCTCCCGTCCGGTCACGTCAGCAACGATACCTAGGTGATCACATATTTCGAGAGCAATTGCCCTGGTGTCAAGTATGAAAGGGATTCCGCTGCCTCATGCTTGAGGGACCTGAATGGGCACCAATGCGTCACTTTGCGGGCGGTGCCGATGCATCCCGACTTCTAGGAGCATGTGCGGTAGCCTCCTGTGTGGTCCAGTGGACAGGGGGTGGCGGGCGGTGCTTGTGCTGTGCATATTGTTGGCGTGTCTATTGCATTATTTTGCGAGCAGGTCTGTAGGCTGTGTTATGAGTTATTTGGACAGTTTACGAGTTGATTTTGTGTCTGTACATCAGTATACTGCATTATTTAGGAGGAGTTTGCATGTCTGAGTGCTGTGTACTGAAATTATTTCGGTAATTTAGGAGCTGTTTGCATATCTGGAGAGCATTATTTAGGAGCAGTTTACAGGTCTGTGGGCTGTGTGGCGTGACCCCAAGCATGTCAGAGTGTGTGTTTTGCATCAGTATGATAAATACACTATGTCAAGTCCATCCCTGAATAAATTGTTCCAAAATAAATAAAGTACACTCCTTCCTCTCTCCAGCAGCCCAGAACAGGCTGAGTCATTTTCCCCTCCAGGCAGTCATCTTGGGTTATGTCACAGAATGGATAACAGCACCCTCTGGTGACAGTACTGTGTACTAGGTCCAGACATCATGGTGAACACACTGTTTCCCGCCAAAATACGCCATCTTGCATAATGGTACTTGTGTCATCAGCTGACATCATGATCACCATCTGGGATTACGTCACGAAATGGACGACAGCGCCCTCTGGTGGTGGTACTGCGTACTAGGTCAGTTGGACTCTGGACCTCATGGTGAATACAATGGATAACAGTAGTGCCTCAAATTGTTTAAATAAACACTGGTGCAAGATTTCGGCAGTTGACAATTAGCAAGCATGTTTGCAGAGTCTTTTAGATGGATTATTATTTTGACAATTTACGAGTTGTTTGGCTCTCTGGACATAAATGTATTGCATTATTTACGAGTGGTTTGCAGGTCTGTAGACTGTGCAATGCATTATTTTGACAGTTTACAACTAGCAAGTGCGTCTGTAGAGCATTATACATTGGTTATTTCGGTAATTTAGGAGTAGTTTACAGGTCTGTAGGCTGTGTGGTGTGAACCCAAGCATGTCAGAGTGTGTGTAATAAATATACTATCTATCAAAATCCATCCCTAAATAAAGTGTTCGGAAATAAATAAAGTACTCTCCTTCCTCTCTCCAGCAACTCAGTGCAGGCTGGGTCCTTTTCCCACCAATCCCTAGGAAGAGGTGGCGGTCGGATGACTTAGGTTAGTGGAGGTAGCTCAAGTGACCTATTTTCCTGCCATTTTCTTAGGTTAGTAGAGGTGTTCTGCATTGTCCTGATGGAATTTGAACTTCCCGCCATTTTCTGGGGGAGGGGAGGGAGGGGGCGTTAGGTTAGTGCAGGTAGCCCAATTGACCTACATTCCCGCCATTTTCTAAGGTTTGTAGAGGTAGCCTTGGTGTGTTGCATTGTCCTGATTGAATTCGAACTTACCACAATTTTCTGGGGGGGGGGGGGGGGAGGGAGAGAGGTAGGGGGGAGGGGAATGCTAACAGTGGGTGAGAGGTTAATTAATTGATCAATTTAATTAAGTGGTGAATCAAACTGATGAGAGTGAAAGGAGCTACTCCAATAACTCAGACCTGAAAGTGTGCCTGTACTAGCGAGAGGGGTGGGGGTTGGGGGAGGGGGAGGGTGCAAGGGGGCAATTGGATAAGTGCCTGTCAATCAAAAGGAAATGGGGGTGACATGGAAAACCACTTAACACAACAATAGGTTAAGTACCTCTCAATCAATGGAGAATAGGTTAAGTAACTGTCAATCAAAGAAGAAAAATAGGTTTGTCCCTGAGTGCATACTTGCCCCTGATGTAGGCAATCCGCACTAACAAATTGTGCCACAAACCGCCTTTCCCCTCTACTCACATGTCTGTAGCCTCCAGAGCCAGAGAATCAGAACGTAGGAGACACATCCAATTACAAGTTGTGTGGAGTAGGAGATAATGATATACTACCACTGGGATCAGTAATAATGAATTTTTCGTTCGTTAGAACAGAGCTTGGCAATGTGTGGAAGTTGTGTCTCATGTAAGCGAGTGCTACAATATGATCCTAGGGTTGAACTTTTTGCATCAAGTCTCTGTATGTCCATCTTTTTAGAGATGGTTGAGGGTTCGTCTGCTCGATAGAAGATGTCACATTAAATTTGCATCAATATCCTGCCGTAACTGACCATTGGAAATGTAAAGTGGAGTCATTCTGCCTAGGAGCAGTTGTTTTCAATGTTGATCTCTTGAAAGGAGAGTGTAATATATGAGACAATCCAGTTAAAACGTGAGCAATGACATTAAGGCTTGATTCGCATGATTGAGTGTCGTTTGGCACTAGAAAGTCGTTATGGGTGAATGTCGAGCCTTGTAACATATTGATTATTCCTTGCTACTGTAGTGTTATCTTGAAGCAGTGAGAAAGGAGGACAGGCGTTCCAAAGCGCGGAAGCGGAGACGATGCTGAGGGCAGACGAAACTAGGAGAGATATTGTTATATGAAGTAAACCGTAAGGGGAGAGCCTTGCGAAAATGCAGACGTCCCCAGAAGCAGTCCCAGGACGTTAGTTACTCTTCAAGGAAGAGTAACTTCATATGTAGTCTAGACGCTGTATTAGATTGCCACCGAAGAACTTTGTAACCAACAGGCACATACTAGCGTATAAAGCCAGCTTGATACCAGCCCTGAGAACAGCAACGTCAGTAGGTTCACAAGGGTTAGAAAGAGAGTGAAAACGCCAAAAACTGTTGACCTAGCAGTCCCTATTCCGGGGAGCCCGAGGGGCAGGGCTAAATGGCGCATAACAATAAGGTTGCAAGCCTTATTTGGCAGAGAAGTTACGTTTAGCTTTCAGCTGAACAATGTTGATACCAAATACGGACTTAGTGAAACTGCATTAACATCCCCGCCTTAGGAGCAGTAGAGGGAACCTAACTAAACCGTGATTGGCAGGCACCTGCAAGAGGAACATTGTACTGAAATGCAGGAGGATCTGCAGCGAACTGACGCGTGGTGCAGGGAATGGCAATTGAATCTCAATGTAGACAAGTGTAATGTGCTGCGAATACATAGAAAGAAAGATCCCTTATCATTTAGCTACAACATAGCAGGTCAGCAACTGGAAGCAGTTAATTCCATAAATTATCTGGGAGTACGCATTAGGAGTGATTTAAAATGGAATGATCATATAAAGTTGATCATTGGTAGAGCAGATGCCAGACTGAGATTCATTGGAAGAATCCTAAGGAAATGCAATCCGAAAACAAAGGAAGTAGGTTACAGTACGCTTGTTCGCCCACTGCTTGAATACTGCTCGGCAGTGCGGGATCCGTACCAGATAGGGTTGATAGAAGAGATAGAGAAGATCCAACGGAGAGCAGCACGCTTAGTTACGGGATCATTTAATAATCGCCAAAGCGTTACGGAGATGATAGATAAACTCCAGTGGAAGACTCTGCAAGAGAGACGCTCAGTAGCCCGGTACGAGCGTTTGTTGAAGTTTCGAGAACATACCTTCAACGAAGAGTCAAGCAATATATTGCTCCCTCCTACGTATATCTCGCGAAGAGACCATGAGGATAGAATCAGAGATATTAGAGCCCACACAGAGGCATACCGACAATCTTTCTTTCCACGAACAATACGAGACTGGAATAGAAGGGAGAACCGATAGAGGTACTCAGGGTACCCTCCGTCACACACCGTCAGGTGGCTTGTGGAGTATGGATGTAGATGTAGATATAGAAGAAAGAAGAAGAGGCCGGACGTCGAAGCCGGGCGCTGGAAGACGGGGCTAGGGCAGCGTGTCTTCACGACTACCGACACCGCGGACGTCGCGGGGGTGGCGGAGCGCCAACGAGACGGGTCCTTATCGCGGTCCTGGGAGGACCGCCAGGGCAACGCTCCCACGACACCGAGCCAGGGCAGCGCGGAAACACATCCTTCAGGAGGCAGCAGGCGTCTCCAGCAGCGGCAGCAGCAGCGGCTTCAGCGGCTGCGGGCTACGCAACATCACGCCCGGCCCGAGACAGCGCAGCGCCGGACAGGCGATAGCAACTCAGCTCCAAGGACAGCACGTCGGCACGCGTCTGCACGTACCAGAACAGCGCAGCGCCAGCTCGCCTCTACTCAGCACGTCGCATCACAAACAAAGTGAGTCATGACGACCCTTAACTCTGCCGATACTGAGAGCGGACTGGCTACGGCTAGTATTTCGATAAGCGAAGCATTAAAGTTGATCCCTCAGGCCATTTATGGCACTAACTCAGCATTAAATGAATTTATAAATAATGTGGACATAGTCTTTGAACTAGTACGTGAAGCAGATTCTCCTATCCTTTTAAAATTTGTCAAAACAAGAATCCAGGGTCCTGCACGAAGCAAATTGCTCGTACGCGAACTACACTACTGGCCATTAAAATTGCTACACCAAGAAGAAATGCAGATGATAAACGGGTATTCATTGGACAAATATATTATACTAGAACTGACATGTGATTACATTTTCACGCAATTTGGGTGCATAGATCCTGAGAATCAGTACCCAGAACGACCACCTCTGGCCGAAATAACGGCCTTGATACGCCTGGGCATTGAGTCAAACTGAGCTTGGATGGCGTGTTCAGGTACAGCTGCCCATGCAGCTTCAACACGATACCACAGTTCATCAAGAGCAGTGACTGGCGTATTGTGACGAGGCAGTTGCTCGGCCACCATTGACCAGAAGTTTTCAATTGGTGAGAGATCTGGAGAATGTGCTGGCCAGGGGAGCAGCCGAACATTTTCTGTATCCAGAAAGGCCCGTACAGGACCCGCAACATGCAGTCGTGCGTTATCCTACTGAAATGTAGGCTTTCACACGGATCGAATGAAGGGTAGAGCCACGGGTCGTAACACATCTGAAATGTAACATCCACTGTTCAAAGTGCCGTCAATGCGAACAAGAGGTGACCGAGACGTGTAACCAATGGCACCCCATACCATCACGGCGGGTAATACGCCAGTATGGCGATGACGAATACACGCTTGCAATGTACGTTCAGAGCAATGTCGCCAAACACGGATGCGACCATCACGATGCTGTAAACAGAACCTGGATTCATCAAAAAAATGACGTTTTGCCATTCGTGCACCCAGGTTCGTCGTTGAGTACACCATCGAAGGCGCGCGCTCCTGTCTGTGATGCAGCGTCAAGAGTAACCGCAGCCGTGACTTCGAGCTGATAGTCCATGCTGCTGCAAACGTCGTCGAACTGTTCGAGCAGATGGTTGTTGTCTCGTGAATGTCCCCATATGTTGACTCAGGGATCGAGACGTGGCTGCACGATCCGTTACAGCCATGCGGATAAGATGCCTGTCATCTCGACTGCTAGTGATACGATACCGTTGGGATCCAGCACGGCGTTCCGTATTACCCTCCTGAACCCACCGATTCCATATTCTGCTAACAGTCATTGGATGTCGACCAACGCGAGCAGCAATGTTGCGATACGATAAACCGCAATTGCGATAGGCTACAATCCGCTCTTTATCAAAGTCGGAAACGTGATGGTACGCATTTCTCCTCCTTACACGAGGCATCACAACAACGTTTCACCAGGCAACGCCGGTCAACTGCTGTTTGTGTATGAGAAATCGGTTGGAAACTTTCTTCATGTCAACACGTTGTAGGTGTCGCCACCGCTGCCAACCTTGTGTGAATGCTCTGAAAAGCTAACCATTTGCATATCACAGCATCTTCTTCCTGTCGGTTAAATTTCGCGTCTGTAGCACGTCATCTTTGTGGTGTAGCAATTTTAATGGTCAGTAGTGTATCTTGCACATGGGCGGAAGTAAGACGCATTTTGTTAGAAAATTGCGCATCCAAGCGCACGTTAGACGTTTATGCTTGTTCCATATTTTCGAGTAGGTAGTCAAAGGGACTATCAATCGCAGATTGGGCTAGTAAAGTAGATTCGCTTCAACATCAATTTCGTGAAGCTGTACACGGTGCCATGACAGCGTCAGAATTGGCTGGATCTGTGGCGTTAGTAGGAAAATTAAGCAGAGCAGTATTCATTCAGGGATTTATGATGAGCTTATACAGCAATTGTGCGTGCAAGGGACGAAAACATTACCCTGACTGAAGCGGTCGAGGTCGCTTTGACGGAAGAAAATGGTTGAAATGGCTCTGAGCACTATAAGACTTAACATCGGAGGTCATCAGTCCCCTAGAACTTAGAACTACTTAAACCTAACTAACCTAAGGACATCACACACATCCATGCCCGAGGCAGGATTCGAACCTGCGACCGTAGCGGTCGCGCGGTTCCAGACTGAAGCGCCTAGAACCGCTCGGCCACATCGGCCGGCTTTGACGGAAGAGTCAGCAAGGAGGCGACTTGGATATTCCCTATGCTGGTTTAATTGGAAGAGACTTCTTTACGAAGTATGGCGTAGTGATCGTCTACGCAAAAGAAACATTATGGGTTAGGGGCAGATCAGTTAAACTGTGTACAGGGGTGGAGACACCAAGCCCACGTACACAAGAGCCGGAGCTTAAGCGGCCGCCGATGGAATACGAAACTGCAGAGAGATACCGGTAGACAGACGTGTCGCCGACAAGAAAAAGTGGCTACCGAGCGTGGGACAGGCCAGGTGGCAAAAACAGAGTTAGGTCCTCACGAGAAGAGGATTTTGAGGATAGATGTTGCAGATACTAGCCTAGAGGAAGGCATTGTGGAAAAGCAAGAATTGCAGGAAGGAGTGTACCTCCCAGAAGCGTTGGTGAGAATAAGAAAGGGCTCTTGTTTAATTAGTGTGTTAAATACACGAGAGGTGGCGATTTCTCTTGAGATGCCTCGGATTAAAGTGGAGGGAGGTCCACAGTTCAGCACTAGGCCGCAGCGGACTGTGTATAACGTAGAAGACTCGAGCAATAAAAAGTCGAGAATCAGTTTACTGAAGGGGAATTTACGACTAGATCATTTAAATGATATAGAAAAACAGTCCTTAATAGAGGTGTGTTCTGCGTATAATGACATTTTCCATCTGCCTGGAGACAAGTTGACATATGCAGAGACGTTTCGACATGGGATACAACTGATTCCTGAGGCACAGGAGCGAATTATTTGTTCCCGCCCATACCGAATCCCTGAAGCTCAGAAAGAAGCGTTGCAACAAAAGATAAATCAAATGTTAGAGGACAATATAATCGTTCCTTCCACCAGTCCTTTCAACTTTCCTCTAATAATGATTCCAAAAAAGATGGATGCATCAGGTGAAAAGAAATGGCGAGTAGTTGCGGACTTCAGGAAGCTAAATGACATTACTGTCAACACAATCTTCCCACTTCCACGAATTGATGAAATTCTGGATGGCTTAGGCAAAGCGAAATATATTTCAACTCTTGATTTGGTTCAAATGGTTCAAATGGCTCTGAGCACTATGGGACTTAACTGCTGAGATCATCAGTCCCCTAGAACTTAGAACTACTTAAACCTAAGGACATCACACACATCCATGCCCAAGGCAGGATTCAAACCTGCGACCGTAGTGGTCGCGCGGATCCAAACTGTAGCGCCTAGAACCGCTCGGCCACCGCGGCCGGCCTCTTGATTTGGCACAAGGATATTATCAGGTGTTATTAGAAGAAAAAGATAGAGAACTTACAGCTTTTAGTACACCATATGCTCATTATATGTATAAAAGAATGCCCATGGGACTTCCTTCAGCACCTTACACCTTCCAAAAATTGATGAATGCCGTATTAACTGGGTTGCAGGGTGACAAGACGTTTACTTATTTGGATGACATAGTAGTTTTTGGTCCATCTCTGGAAGAGCACAATTCCCGATTGGGTGAAGCCTTCGAGAGACTAAGACAACATAATCTGAAGTTGCAGGTTGATAAATGCGAATCCTTAAGAAAGGAAGTCACATATTTGGGGCATGTTTTGACCGCAGATGGGTTAAAACCGGATCCCAACAAGTTGATAGCTGTGGCGGAGTTTCCACAGCCACAAACAACAAAAGAATTGAGATCTTTTATTGGATTAATAGGGTATCATCGGCGTTTCTTAAGTGACTTCAGCAAAGTGGCATTACTTCAGCAAAGTGGCAAAACCACTCCATGAATTATTAAAAAAGGGTGTTAAGTATGAAAGGGGCGCAGAACAAGAAAATGCGTTCCGAATGATAAAAGAGAAGCTACTTAACTCCCCAATATTGAAGTACCCAGATTTTTCAAAAAAGTTTATCATTAAAACTGACGCGAATTCATTTTGCGTTCTATCACAAGGAGAAATAGGCAAAGACTTCCCCGTGGCCTTTTCATCCAGAACCCTAAACAATGCAGAGCGAAATTATAGTACAATTGAACGGGAATTATTGGCCGTGGTTTGGGCCGTCAAACATTTCAGACCGTATGTGTTTGGTTGCAAGTTCACCATCTGTACCGATCATAAGCCATTACAGTGGATCGGAAATATTAGCGGTCCGCCCTCACGTTTAATGAAGATGAGACTGAAATTAGAAGAATACGATTACGAAATTGTGAAAAGGGGAAAAACAACCTGGTTGCTGACGCGCTCTCGAGAGTGAGAGAGTTCAGGGCGTCTGATAACCGGCCGGACGGCGACAGTAGCCTCGGTCAGGGTACGGCCGAAGAGGCAGCCACAGAGCAGGTCCCGGACTCACAAGGAGGCCGTGCACCAGCGGAGCCAATTACAGGGGGAGGTATAAACAAAAGTGAGGAAACACCGGTAGGTCAGGTAGACGAACAGCAGGAAATAACTGATGCAGAAGAGGCGAAAATTTTGCGAGAATTCCATGATGCACCCATAGGTGGTCATCAAGGGATAGTGAGAACCTACGATCGTAAACGAAAATACCGAACGTGGCCCGGTATGAAGAAGGACATTGAGGACTATATTAGAAAATGCCCCAGTTATCAGAAAAACAAAATATCACAGAATAAGACAAAAATGCCTTTGGTTATAACACCAACGCCGCAAGGCATATTTGATCGGTGTGATATTGACATTGTCAGTCCATTCACGGTAACCGAGAGTAACAACATGTATATACTGACATTTCAAGACGCGCTAACGAAGTTCGTTGTGGCCGAACCCATAGAAAAACAGGACGCAAACACTGTGGTTCGCGTCCTCGTGGAAAAAAGTAATTTTGAAGTTTGGAATGCATTCGGTAATACTCAGTGATAATGGCAGCAACTTCTTGAGTGACACGCTAAAGAGAGTGTGAAAAATGTTAAGGATTGACAGAGTACAAACTTATTGTTACCATCCGCAGTCAAACGGCGCATTGGAAAGGTCGCACCGCACCATAACAGAATTCCTAAGACACTATATCAACAGACAGCAAACAGACTGGGACGACTCGCTTCATTTCGCTGTCGTCGTGTTCAATACCACACCTCATAGTGCAACCAATTATACACGCCATTTGTTGTTTTTAGGTAGAGAATGCAACATACCTGGATCACTGCAAAGAGATCCCACAGGTGTTATGTATAATTACGATGATTATGTTCTTGAATTAAAACAGAAAATGAGGCAAATGCACCAGAGCGCAAGGGATCATAACAAACAGTGTAAACAGAAAAATAATTAATAATAAAGAACGAAGAACCCAAAAGACTTCAAAACAGGTGATCAGGTTCTGTTGTACGATGAAAGTGTCAGAAGAGGTAGAAGTCGTAAGCTAGACACCCTGTGGCGTGGTCCCTTCACTGTAGTAAGGACAAAAGGACCGAATGTAGTTATCCGTTTAAGAAGAAACAAATTTTTAACCGTACATGCCAACTGATTAAAGAAAGTCTACTAAAACCGGATTTTCTTGAAATTACAGACGAGGAAACTGATGGGAGTGTTGTATCTGGTGAGATGTATCGCTGCTGTGTACGCCCTTGAACACTATCAAGATTTTAGTGTGGACAAATTTCCTTCGTCCCCAGGCTTGTATTATGACAGCAATGGCAAGGTACAGATCTACAGTGTGACGTGGAAAATCGTAAAATTATATTCATTTAGGAGAACTCCAAGCTAAAGCTGATAAAACAGATTTGCATATTAATCTATAAGTTACTGTAAACACAAATTTACCAGTCTGGTAATTGGTGATCGGGAAGCATACAGTGGAACAGGCTTTAGAACGGCATGTCCGAAAGATACGAACTACACAAGGTCTAATTGGGCAATTAACAAGGCAAGATACACGTAGAAAAAGAGGTGTCTTGAATTTTGTGGGAGAAGTCAGTAAAATTCTGTTTGGAACCTTAGACGAACAGGATGCCTCGTTTTTCAAATCAAAGATTGATTTAATTGAAAGCGAACATAGGCAGTTGCTTAAGCTGACAAAAGAGCAAGTTACCGTAGTCAAAGCCACTTTGACAAGTTTCAATCACACAGTATCTAGCCTTGCACGCAACGAAGAAATTATTGTCAAGAACATGGAGAAACTTCATAGATACATGAATGAATATGCTAATAGTACAGGTCAAAAAATATAACACTTAGCTGTTCTTACTACTGTTAATGAACAACTGATACAGTTGGTACCAATATTTATGGAATTAGAATGGGAATACGAGTTGTTAATTGCTGCAATCGTAAACGCACAAAAAGGAATACTAGAACCTAATATAAATAATCCAGTTCAAATAGTTAAGTACTTACAATTAATTCTGGATGTCGTTAAAGATAAGAAGTTCCCAATTGCGTTCACAGAACAGGGTGGGTACCAGCTGCTACGCATAATTGATGTTGATGCTTTCTTGTCAGGCAATATACTAAGTTATGTACTAAATGTTCCATTAGTGGAAAATGAGTTGTTCAATTTATACAAAGTGTTACCTTTACCTTCAGAAGTTGATGGAAATCAGAATGTATTCATGTACATACAGCCCGAGACAGATTATTTGTTAACTGACGAAGCTAAGCCGCACTATGTCAAACTGAGTACCGAACAACTATTGCGTAAGGAAATAGATCGTGTTCGAAAAATTTGTAAACAAAAGTTTGTTTTAATGTCCACGTACGATAATGAAATGTGTGAAGATAGAATGTTGCAACCCATAAGGGAAATTCCTATAGATTGCATTAAAAAGTTTGTAAAATTGAATGATAGTATATAGGTTCCCTTGAGTCAGGATCAGTGGTTGTTCGTTGCCCCGAAAGAGGAAGGGTTGACAGTTTTGTGTAACGATAACAAGCCCACAGATGTACTTGTGAAAGGTACAGGAAAACTGGCCTTTTATGGCAGGTGCAAGGGATACGGAACACAAGTGTTCACACAGTCTGAACAAATCATAAGAACTAACGTGACTAGTGAGGACATAGTGCCCGCTCTAAACATGCAGATTGATTGTTGTATAATTAACAAAGAGCAAAGAAACATATTGGAGCTGAAGTTAGACGTGCCGTTAGAGCATGTAGTACAGCATTTAGACGACTTCAAAGTCGCTGGTGATAAATTAGCCGAAATGGAGGAAGAGATAGCATTCCAAAAACAGCACAGTTTCTCGGAAATCTATTGGTATCTTTATTTGTTCTGGTCTTACCTAGGAGTTGTAATACTGACTATTTTGTTTATATGTTGTTTGTACCGATGTTGCAAATGTTTCCGAGATTGTTTCAAATACGTGTGGAAAGGCATTGGAGATGATTGGTGTGGCCGAATATGTGTGCAAACAATAATAGTAGATTCGTGCGAAGGGTCAGAAATGACACGCATCCGGAGAAGACGACCCCTCCGAAACAGCGGTCGAAGTAGTGACAAGCGAAATGAGGACTCTGCTACTTCAGCACGCAATAAAGAAAGTATTCCGCTACCGATGCCAGTTCCGCGTAGGGATCAAAGATAAAACAAGACACTGAAGAAACCCCCCCCCCCCCTTAGTACATAAGAAACCAATTTTGTACTTCATGTCACTCTACATAAACTGAATAATGTAAACATGTATACTCTTTTGATATTGCTTATATTAAATGTAACATACAACTTCTGCATTGTTGTGTATCTGTGATGAAAAAAAATTATGTAATAAATAAAAACAATTAACCAAGGATAGCAATTAAGTAAGTAAATATATTAAATTTTGGATGTATATGTGATGTACTTGTAAAGCGAACATTTTGTAAAACAATATGTGACAACGATGTTTTCACGTAAAAGAGATCCATTTTATGGTGATGATCTATGTCTACAGTGAAAAGGGTTTTATGTTGTGACAAGACACTAAAGGATTGTTCATAGACTGAAGTGTTTAGCAAAAGGTGAATATAATTAATAACATTTCTAGTGATAAGATGTTTTAAGCACAACAGAAGCACGTTTACAAATTTGTTGAGAAGTGATTGTCAACAAATTTCTTCCACGAGGGGAGGTGTAATATATTGATTACTCCTTGCTACTCTAGTGTTATCTTGAAGCAGTGAGAAAGGAGGACACGCGTTCCAAGGCGCGGAAGCAGAGACGATGCTGAGGGCAGACGAAACTAGGAGAGAGGAAGTAAACGGTAAGGGGAGAGCCTTGCGATAATGCAGACGCCCCCAGAAGCGGTCCCAGGGCGTTAGTTACTCTTCAAGGAATTAACATGTAACTTCATATGTCGTCTAGACGCTGTAGTAGGTTGCCACCGAAGAACTTTGTAACCAACAGGCACATACTAGCGTATAAAGCCAGCTTGATACCAGCCCTGAGAACAGCAACGTCAGTAGACTCACAAGGGTTAGAAAGAGAGCGAAAACGCCAAAAACTGTTGACCTAGCAGTCCCTATTCCGGGGAGCCCGAGGGGCAGGGCTAAATGGCGCATAACAGTAAGGTTGCAAGCCTTATTTGGCAGAGAAGTTACGTTTAGCTTTCAGCTGAACAATGTTGATACCAAATACGGACTTAGTGAAACTGCATTAACATCCCCGCCTTAGGAGCAGTAGAGGGAACCTAACTAAACCGTGATTGGCAGGCACCTGCAAGAGACCTACGGGATTGGCTGGATGGCTTTAAGTGGGAAAAACAGTGCCCCCACACGACTCTTTAAAACCCCTAGGCTCCGCATTTTGGCAGAGTTCTCAGTCAGACGATCTGGGCGCCGAATCCGGGTCCGTCGACTCCAACCTCGGTCCAGCTCCGCGTAAGTCTTCTCTCTCACTTGGAGTGCCTCAGTGAACAGTGTCACATTCAGTATGTTTTGTTTTGCAACTGAGTTGTTTCGTTAAGATGCTGCTAGTGTTTGCTACTGTAGTTAGCATCCACTCCTGGGACTTCTGCACTGGCTTCTCTTGTAACAGTGTTATCCATGCTTTTTCTAACCCTAGAACTAGCCTCCAGTGTATTAGTTAGTCCTGTCTGGAATAAACAACTATTTCAGAATCCTGTTTGCCCAAGAGTCTCCACAACGAGTTCCCTACCGAGTCTCATCACCTGCGTTTCTAGTAAATGCCTGTACCAGTGTTGGCTCAGATAGAAGAAAACAATCAAGTGCCTTCACTGTGAATTGTCCTTCTGCCTTCTGCGGTACGCTCGGGAGCGCAGACTGTCCAGTAACCCCTTTTTCCCTCTACCACCTAAGTCAGGACATGACAGCCTGACTTACCAGTTGATGTGTTATGCATAACAAAACTGCTGTAAGGTAGTGAAGTGTTGGAAACAGTGTGTTGTTTGGCGAAACGTAGTATTGTATGCATACAAGAGAGGGCAATGGCAAGGTAGGACCCGTCAATGTAGATGATTATGGGTCGAGGAGATTGAGCTATTGAAAGCAATATTATAGGCCACATTGGACATTCGAGATGAGAAAGATTGCTGCACAGTAGGTGTAGGCTGTAAGAGGGCACAGGATGCTGCTAGGACTGTATTGCATGAAAAATTGAAGCATTTGGAAGGAACAAAGAGGATGCAGATGGGGGCTTATTACTGGAATTTCAAGACTTATTTTTTCCACCAGGGCACCAGTAACGCAGCACAAGATTATGTCAAGGAACGAAGCCCAGGTGTATCAGTGACTGTACAGAAAGCCACTATCACTGCAACCAGGTTTGGAGGAATTTATAAATCAGAAATTAGCTGATGGGATAATAGAAGAAAGTAGTGATCCCTGGGGGTGAGGGATTGTAATCCTGCTCAAGAAGTTTATGAGTGGCTCAAAGAAGTGTCGCTTTTGTTGCAGTGAGCACTATTTGAATAGTAAGACTATAGCGTGTGCCAACCCAATTCACAGAAACAATAGCTCATCTACGCCAATACCAGTACTTCTCGACAGTGGAGTTGAAGAGTGGATATTATTAATTAGAAACTAGCCGAAGGATAGATCGAAAACGACACTTTCAGCATCTTCGGGAAACTATCAATACAGAAGAATGTCCTTTGTGTTAAGAAACGCACAAGCAACATTCCAGCGGTTATTGGACAGGGTGCTGAAAGGATTAAAACCACGTCAGTGTCTGGAGTATATCGATGACATAATCGTCTTTTCAAGGAATATGCAGGAGCATAGGCAACGATAGAGGGATGTGTTCAAGAGGTTATAAGCAGCTCATTTGACACAAAGTACTGAAAAATGTCAGTTTTCACTGGAAGAAGTCAACTTTTTAGGCTATATCACTAGTAAGAGAGGTGTGAGGACTGATCGTAGACTAATACAAACAGTGCAAGATTTTCTGGTACCACGAACAACCGAGGAGTTACAATCTTATCTGGGTCTCATAAATCATTACAAGAAGTTTGTGAGCGGATTTGTGGATATAATATGACCATGTATACAGTTGTTTAAAAAGAGTATTAAGCTTTTGTGCGCAGGGAAACGCCAAGGAGTGTTTGTCGAACTGAAAAAGGTATGAACATCGAGACCTGTGTTTGGGTTTCCGGGCTTACAGGAGTCAATATTAGCATGTGATGGATCTTAAAATTAGCATGTGATGCTCTTGCGAGTGTTTTAAGTCAGGAGGTCGATGGTCAGGGAGGCCCTGCACCTTTTTCGTCGAGACTGTTGAATGGAGCCGGCCGCGGTGGCCGAGCGGTTCTAGGCGCTTCAGTCCGGAACCGCGTGACTGCTACGGTCGCAGGTTCGAATCCGGCCTCGGGCATGGATGTGTGTGATGTCCTTAGGTTAGTTAGGTTTAAGGCGTTCTAAGTTCTAGGGGACTGATGACCTCAGATGTTAAGTCCCATAGTACTCAGAGCCATTTGAATCATTTGTTGAATGGAGTGAAGAGGAATTACTCTATAATGGAGAGAAATATGCTTAGCTTAGTGTATGGAGTAACGTACCAACACACTTTCGGTGTTATATGCGTGGTAGAAAGATCAAGGTAGTAAAGCACCATGCTGCTTTGAAGTGGTTAGTAGGTTTGAAGGACCCATCCAGTCGATTGAGGAGGTCAACATTAAAACTCTGAGTACGAAGTAATCCACAAACCAGAGAAAAACATGCAAATGCAGACAGATAGAGTAGGAAGATAGCGGTGATAAAAGCACAGGCCACGACCTTGACAAATAGCAGGCTGCACAGAGCACGACGAGGAATGTAAACGATATGCAAGGCAGCAGCAATTCAACATGCGTGACGGACTGTTGTGTAGAGACCCTGGGTGGTTGTGGGCACTGAGCAGTTAATCGAAGCATGGCAGAAAAATACTGGTGGAAGGGAAGGAAGGATGATATTGATCAATAAGTTAGAAATTGTATAGAATGCACGGCAAGCGTATTTGAATCGAAAGTAGGTGCTATTGCAGCGGTTTCCAGAGGTGATGGAATCATTTGGTTTGATCGAGATGCACGTGTCAGGACCATTCAGCTGAACAGTGATACTGAAGTTGAGGGAGCCAGGGACAATAATTACGGACCAGGGGACAAACCTCATGTCAGACCTGATTTATGACAGTTATTAAGAGTAAAATAGTTCATAACGAGTCCACTTCATCCTCAGGCTAACAGAAGAATGGAACGAGTTCATCGTACAATTGGAAAGATGCATGGTTGTTATCTGAAAGCACACCATTCAGATTGAGACAAATACCTATTCTTTGTAGTGAATGCGTATAACTCCGGAGTACACACTAGCACAAGGTTGTCATTATTCGAGGTGGTGTATGGGAAAAATATACCGTCACCATTCGGTATGGTTGGACAGAAAGGAGGCAGTACGATAAGTCGGTCCAAGAATTTGCAAGAAAAGTAAGGAAAATATGGAGAAGGATCCAGCGAGCGAATACTAAGTCGCTGGAGAAGCAAGAGAATGCAGTGAAAGGAGTGGGAACGTTACTGAAGCAAAAGCAGGAAAATGGGTGATGTTATCGATGCCACGAGGTCAAGGAAATAACCGATATCTATTGCCTTTTTGTTATTTTAGTTATTTTTTTTTCTTTTGTGTGTATTATAGGTCGCTTGCATTGTTTCACATAAGGTTGAATTTATTTTTAGCGTGTGTCTGTAGTGTATTCGGACATGCTGTCAGAGACAGCGGGCTCATGAGCCACGACAGGTAATAATGGTCCCTGTCCTCAGGGTGCCATACATAGAAAGAGCAAGAGGAGAAGAATGCTAGCTTTGGCAGTGCTGTGCCTCTTCGCCAGAAGCTGAGTGGGGACACTGCAAAATCATCAGCTGGAGGGTGAAGTTGTATTTGCCAGGTAATGAGATGTAGTGTTACACAGTAACAAATGGTCATTGAGTCAAGGAGGCTTGAAGAGGTGTTATCAAGGATACAACAGTTAGCAGAAAGTAATGGGGTGCCTAGAGACGGCACCAAGGAATGTAGGAAATTATTCGGGGTATATGTACGGGTCTTCGTTGATCATCGGGGCTCATTTCGAAATGGGACTCGTCACTGAAGTCAATTTTACTCGAGTCCGTGAGATTCCAGGCCGAAGACGTATCTGGAGACGACCTGGAGAGTGGTGGGATACCACCCTGACTGTTGCCCACCATACTGCCCAACAACCTGGAATGGTGGTCAAGGGTACCATTCACTTCATACCAGGACCTCTTTCGTTGTCATCTGCAGCACCCTTATAGCATACCAATACGTCGACGATATTCTATGCCCCGTATTGTTGCCCTTCATGGTAAGCCATCCTGGGCTTACATTTCAGCAAGATAATACCCGCCCCCAAACGGCGGGAGTTTTTGCTGGCTGTCTTTGTGCTTGTCAAATGCTACTTCCCCTGGCTTTACTTTTTCAAGTGGGGTGATATCACCCCTTTCACTGAATATCGTGTATGTAACGCCTTTTATACCACACAATATCACCTGGACCGAAACAGTGTTTTTGAAAGTACGCAAACACGTTCAAATCGGACTCCATCTAGTGTGTTAGAAGCGTCATGACAACATTAGTTTTGCCACATTTGGTTGGACCTACAATAATTGCTCATATATTTTCGGGAAGAAATATTCTATTCTTCTTGAGGTTTCTCTTTTGTATCTTCACAGGACCAGTCACCAACAACAAAGTCCTTGTGACGAGGATGTTCCACCCGCCCTGCCATGATACTAACTACGTCAGGTAGCGACAAGTGGTGGGACAGACAAACTCGTAAGGATGATAATAGTATATATATATATATATATATATATATATTCCTCTTGTATCTCCTTGAAACTGACGGGTACCTCACAATGCTCTGGTTTTCAAACGCAAATTGAACCTGTTTCTCTTTTAGTTCTGTGTTCATCCAGAAACAAAGGTCCCACTCCAAATCATCAATATGTACGCTATGCTCACATAGAAAGCTTACAACATCATTGTATGAAGAGTCTATGTTTTAGAACCAACAACTCAGTCTTTCCAACTGCAAGGCGTAATGCAGTATCTACATCGTATAACTTCGTAACTGGGCGCACCATTGATAAACACATTTGTCACCTGAATTCATACATAGTGCAGAGCCATTATACACAGTTATAATAGATGTCTCACCAGTAAGGTGAATGTCTGGGGGGGGGGGGGGGGGGATATAGCTCTCTGCGCGACATATTCGGTAACTGAAACCTAAGTAGGAAAATGGGTGACGTTATCGGTGCCATATACTCCAAAGGAGGAAACAAAGAAGTTGGGGTTCGCAGCTCGTGGTCGTGCGGTAGCGTTCTCGCTTCCCACGCCCAGGTTCCCGGGTTCGATTCCCGGCGGGGTCAGGGATTTTCTCTGCCTCGTGATGACTGGGTGTTGTGTGATGTCCTTAGGTTAGTTAGGTTTAAGTAGTTCTAAGTTCTAGGGGACTGATGGCCATAGATGTTAAGTACCATAGTGCTCAGAGCCATTTGAACCATTTTTTGAAAGAAGTTGGTAACGTGGTACCAGGGCCCATAGAAAGAGATTGAGTCCACTTAACCAGCTATAATTGCCAAAAAGGTCAATAATTGTACAAGTTGGTCACCTGCAGCCATTCAAAGGTGTGCCAGAAGCGATTCCATAGGAGGTGGGAATGAAACTGAGGAAAGAGCCAGAGAAGAAAAAACGAGGGTAGGAGCAACAGCAGAAAGAGATCCAGATACCTCATGTTCGATGTGCATTGAGGCCAAGGAAATAACCGATATCTACTGTGTTGGTTTTTTTTAGGATAGCATGTATCTGTAGTGTATTCGGACATGCTGTCAGAGACAGCGGGCTTATGAGGGACGACAGGTAATAACGGTCCCTGTCCTCAGGGTGCCATATATAGGAAGACCCTGAGGAGAAGAATGCCAGTTTTGGCAGTGCTGTACCTCTTCGCCAGAAGCAGAGTAGGGACACTGCAAAATCATCACCTGCAGGGTGAAGTTGTATTTGATAGGAAATAAGATGTTCTGTTACACAGTCACAGACGCTCATTGAGTCAAGGAGGCTTGAAGAAGTGTTATCAAGTATACAACAGTTAGCTGAAAGTAATGGGGTGCTTAGAGAGGTCACCAAGGAATGTAGGAAATTATTCAGGGCATATTTACGGGTCTTCGTTGGTCATCGGGGCTCAGTTCGAAATGGAACTCGTCACTAAAGTCAATTTTACTCGACTCAGTGAGATTCCAGAGCGAAGACGTATCTAGAGATGCCCTGGACAGTGGTGGAATACCAGCCTGACTGTTGCCCACCATACGGCCCAACAACCTGGAGTGATGGTCTAGGGTACCATTTCGCTTCATACCAGGAACTCTTTCGTTGTCATCTGCAGCACCCTTATAGCATACCAATACATCGACGATATTCTACGCCCCGTTTTATCGCCCTTCATGGTAAGCCATCCTAGGCTTACATTTTAGCAAGATAATACCCGCCCGTAAACGGCGAGAGTTTTTAGTGGTTGTCTTTGTGCTTGTAAAACGCTACTTACCCTGGCTATACTTTTTCAAGTGGGGTGATATCACCCCTTCCACTGAATATCGTGTATGTAACGCCTTTTATACCACACAATATCACCTGGATTAACAGATACATGGACTGAAACTGTGTTTTTGAAAGTACACAAACACGTTCAAATCGGACGCCATCTAGTGTGTTAGAAGCGTCATGACGACATTAGTTTTGCCACATTTGGATGGAGCTACAATAATTGCTCATACATTATCAGGAAGGAGTATTCCATTCTTCTTGAGGTCTTCTTTTGTATCTTCACAGGACCAGTCACCAACAACAAAGTCCTTGTGACGAGGATGTTCCAACCACCCTGCCATGATACTAACTACGTCAGGTAGCGACAAGTAGTTGGCATATATAGACAAACGAACTCGTAAGGATGATAATAGTATGTGTATATAAAGTAACTTCATCATTCATTTCGACAATGACTGATGAGAAGCTGTTTGAAGCAATTGTCTACTGCTGCATGATTCTAGGGGCAGCATTGAAAATAACGACATTAATAAGTGTAATACTTCGACTTTAATGAGAGAGGTACGAAATAATGCACAAATGCAGTTTCAGATATTATATATATATAGAACATACGCGCGGAATTTATTGCATATCCTAAAGCCATATTTGGGAAATATTTTACAGGTGCAAAAAGGATAAAGGAAAAGCCTGGTCATTTTTTTAAATACTACATCCAAGGTGATATATATATATATATATATATATATATATATATATATATATATATATATATATATATATATGTATACAGGGTGAGTCACCTAACGTTACCGCTGGATATATTTCGTAAACCACATCAAATACTGACGAACCGATTCCACAGACCGAACGTGAGGAGAGGGGCTAGTGTAATTGTTTAATACAATCCATACAAAAATGCACGGAAGTATGTTTTTTAACACAAACCTACGTTTTTTAAATGGAACCACGTTAGTTTTGTTAGCACATCTGAACATATAAACAAATACGTAATCAGTGCCGTTTGTTGCATTGAAAAATGTTAATTACATCCGGAGATATTGTAACCTAAAGTTGACGCTTGAAACCTCCGACGTTCAGTCGCATGTTGTAACAAACACGGGCCACGGTCGGCGAGCAGCATCTGCAGGGACATGTTTACGATGACGACCGTGTTTACGGGTGTGGCTGTAGTGCACTGTTGTGGTTTGGTCTAGCTGTCGCAGTGTCCGCATGTAGCGCTTGCTGCTATTGTTATTCTGCATTCGTCTCCGCACGCAGACCAACTGTAGTACACCGTGTTACCAGACGTCTGCGATAGTGTAGTGTTGTAGGAACTGTGACCATGGTGTATTCGAACTCTGAAAAGGCGGAGATGATACTCATCTATGGCGAGTGTCGACAAAATGCAGCTGAAGCCTGTAGGGTGTATGCAGAACGTTACCAGGACAGAGAGCATCCAACGTCCCGCACATTGCAAAACATCTACCGCCAACTGTATGCAACAGGTATGGTCGTAGCACGCAAACGGGTCCGTAACAGGTCCGTCACAGGAGAAGCGGGTGCAGTTGGTGTGTTAGCTGCTGTTGCCATGAACCCACACATGAGTACACGGGACATTGCGAGAGCCGGTGGACTGAGTCAAAGTAGTGTCATGCGCATATTGCATCGTCACCGCTTTCACCCGTTTCATGTGTCGCTACATCAGCAATTACATGGTGATGACTTTAATCATCGAGTGCAATTCTGTCAATGGGCATTAACAGAGAATGCGTTGCAGTTCTACCTGATGAAGCGGGTTTCACAAACCACGGGGCAGTGAATCTACGGAACATGCATTACTGGTCCGTGGACAATCCTCGCTGGCTCAGATAGGTAGAGCGACAGCGACCGTGGACTGTAAATGTATGGTGCGGAATCATTGGCGACCACCTCATTGGTCCTCACTTCATTGCAGGGGCCCAAACAGCTGCAACATACATCGCGTTTCTACAGAATGATCTGCCAACGTTGCTCGAAAATGTCCCACTGGAAACGCGTCGACGTATGTGGAATCAGCATGATGGTGTACCTGCACACTCCGCAATTGACACTAGGCTGACCCTTGACAGGATGTTCGACGGGCGTTTCATAGGACGTGGAGGACGCATAAATTGGCCAGCCCGTTCTCCTGGTCTTACACCTCTGGACTTCTTTCTGTGGGGTACGTTAAAGGAGAATGTTTACCGTGATGTGCCTACAACCCCAGAGGGTATGAAACAACATATTGTGGCAGCCTGCGGCGACATTACACCAGATGTACTGCGGCGTGTACGACATTCATTACGCCAGAGATTGCAATTGTGTGCAGCAAATGATGGCCACCACATTGAACATCTATTGGCCTGACATGTCGGGACACGCTCTATTCCACTCTGTAATTGAAAACGGAAACCACGTGTGTACGTGTACCTCACCCCTCATGGTAATGTACACTCTTTGACATAAAACTCGACCGGCAGCCGGCCGCTGCAGAGGCTAAGTCCGCGCCGATCGTGACATGGGACAAATAAACTGGCCAACTCGCTAATTCTCTAACTTCGGCAATCTGCACAATCTGGCAACAATGTTGACTGCGGCACTTCCTAGAGGAAGTCTTGTCCCATACAAGAGAAACCATACGCTGTTTACGCCCGTGGTATAGTGGTACCGTGCGTTGTTTCTGTCTACAACCTCTGTGGATCGAAACTAGCTGGCACAAAAAAAAAAAAAAAAAAATTATAGCCTCTTCCAACTGAATGCTGAAGACATGAATGTAATGCTAATGCAGATTCAATCTATTTCACTTTCTATCACACCGATATTTATTAAGACTCGTGGTAATCATGACATTCTATATGTATGCTGCAAGAGATTGCACGTGGACACATTCGACATCGAGGTGCAAAGTGTTTGATATCTTAGATTATATTCAATTAAAATAAGCTTTCTGTGGTGTCACCGCCAGACACCACACTTGCTAGGTGGTACTTTTAAATCGGCCGCGGTCCATTAGTACATGTCGGACCCGCGTGTCGCCACTGTGTGATCGCAGACCGAGCGCCACCACAAGGCAGGTCTCGAGATACGGACTAGCACTCGCCCCAGTTGTACGGACGACGTAGCTAGCGACTACACTGACGAAGTCTCGCTCCTTTGCCGAGCAGATAGTTAGAATAGCCTTCAGCTAAGTCAATGGCTGCGACCTAGCAAGGCGCCATTAGTAACATTGCATGTATCTATGGAGTCTCACTTATATCGTCAATAGCGATGTACCAAGGATGGATTAAAGTTAAGTATTCCAGAAGCTACGTACTCTTCTTTATAGCATTCATTACGTATCCTCTTACAGACCTATCTCTTGCCTGCGTAAACTAAACGCATGCCTTTCGGCTACTTCCGTGGCGTGGCTGTCTTGCTACGCCACAACAGTTGGCGACGACGATTAAAACGATTTTCTTCTTTATCCTTACTTGATTAACTTGTGTCATGGCTTCGCCACACTCTCCAGATGTACTGTCCGAATTTTATCGCTTGCAGAATCAGCAGACGCAGGCGTTATTGGATGCCCTTGGACAGCTCGTCCAGGGTCAACGTGCACTGCAAAACGATGCGGCCGCCGCCGCTTCATCGCTACCGCAGCCACAACATGCAGTTGCACCCCCATTCCGTAATTTTCAAGCAGCTAAGGAAACATGGACGGAGTAGTCACACCAGTTTGGATTTCATCTCGCCGCCTACAGAATTCAAGGTAACGAGCGGCAGCCTCATTTATTGGCGTGTGTAGGCGTGCAAACGTACCGTGTGATCGTGCAAATATTTCCCCGACGCGACGTAGCAACTCTGTCCTACGAAGAAATTTTGTCTGCTTTAGATGACTATTTCAAGGAAACAGTTAATGTAGTTGCAAAAAGGTATACTTTCTTTTGTACAAAACGTATGACCGGCCAAACTAATAGGGAGTGGGTTGCAACATTGCAAGGCCTTACTCGGGATTGTGCTTTTGAGTGTGAATGTGGACTCCCTTATTCAGATACTATGGTACGTGATGCAATAGCACAGAACGTTTCTGATGTTCGTATACGGGAACAGATTTTGAAACTAGTGAATCCCTCCCTTCAGCAAGTGATAGACATATTGGATAGACAAGACACGCTTGACTTTGCTCAGGAATCATTTGCAACTTCGCCAGCCGTGTGTAACATTAACCGGCACGCCGGACGTGCTGCACGGCCCGGTAAACTGCCCTCGCACACGTCCGCGCAGCTGCCGCCACGCTCTAAACCAGGTGTGCCGCAACAGCATACAAATGCAGTGAAATCATGCCCGCGGTGTGCCACTAGACATTCGCGTGACAATTGCCCGTCACGCCAAGCTATTTATTTTTACTGTAATACGAAAGGACATGTTCAAAGTGTTTGCCAGGAAAAGCTCAGATCAGACACTCTCAACCATTCCAGGCCCTTTGCTTCGCGCTGGAATCGAACCAAGAATACTCAGGCTCGTGAACCTTCGCCCGTGGACATTCATGTAGTTAATTCCACTCCGTCCAGTGCCACTTTCTCTAACAGTGACTGTGTTCGTCCCACGAAAAGTGTGCGTCGACGTCGCCGGAAATCACGTCAATTAGCAAGTGATGCTGTACCTGTATCAGTTCAAATTGCACGCGAAAGTCGCTCTTGTCGTCGGCAGGACAATAAACTTGTTGTAGATTTGGACTTTAATGGCAAGGTCATACCATTCCAGCTCGATACCGGAGCTGCTGTTTCATTGATCAATCACGACACGTACAAACAACTGGGCAAACCTCCGTTGCGTGCCGCAAATGTTAAGTTACATAGTTATTCAGGTCAGAATATCCCTGTGTTAGGACAGTGCACTCTTCTTGCAACATACAAGGGACAAACAAAACTTGTGTCATTTTACGTTCTTCGTTGTTCTAATGCAGTGAACTTGTTTGGTTTAGATTTATTTCAGTTGTTTAACATGTCTATAGTAAATCAGGTCCTATCAGTGAATCAGACTGTGCCTTCAGACAGTGTTTCTCGTCTGTGTGAAGAATTTGCAGACATTTTTGCACCGGGCTTAGGTTGCGCTCAGAACTATGAAGCACATTTGGAACTGAAAGTCAACGCGCAACCGAAATTTTTCAGAGCGCGCAATGTTCCTCACGCATTGCGTGATGAGGTCGCAAGAACATTAAACGATTTAGAATCACAAGGAGTAATTGAACGTGTGCAGGCTTCTCTCTGGGCCTCACCCTTAGTAATTTTGCCAAAACCTTCCGGAAAACTGAGACTTTGTGTGGACTTCAAGGCAACAGTGAATCCACAACTAGTGATTGCAACTTTTCCCTTACCCCGCCCGGAAGATCTTTTTGCTAAACTGTGCCCGGGTAAATATTTTTCGAAGTTGGACCTAGCGGATGCGTACTTGCAACTCCCAGTGGACGCCGAATCCCAGCGCGTCTTGGTGGTTAACACGCATCTTGGTTTGTACCGATTCAAAAGACTGCCATTCGGGTGTGCATCCGCCCCTGCATTGTTTCAGCAATATTTACAAACTGTTTGTGCGTCGGTCCCTACTGCAGCGAACTACAGTATCTGGACGATATTGTGATCTCCGGAAAGACAGCAGATGAGCATTTAGCACACCTACGAACATTATTTCAAGTGTTGCGACAAAATGGTCTTCGCTTGCGGAAGGACAAGTGTGTGTTTTTTGCTCGCGACTTACCATACCTGGGACATGTAATCAATGCCCAAGGCATACATCCGAGTCCAGAGCACCTCCGTGCCATACAAGACTTGCCTTCGCCGCAGAATTTGAAGCAGCTACAGAGTGTGCTGGGAAAAATTAATTACTACCACAGGTATATCCCGCGTGCCTCTTCCATTTCAGCTCCGCTTCATAGCTTACGCCGTAAGGGTGTTCCGTTCGTCTGGACGACGGAATGCGAACGCGCCAGTTGAAATCGGCGTTGCTTTCAAATACTTGCCTTACGCCATTCGATCCCCAGAAACCCCTGTTGTTGATGGTAGATGCATCGGATTTTGGGATCGGTGCTGTGCTTGCGCACAGAGATGGATCGCATGATCGCCCTATTGCCTTTGCATCCAAATTGCTCTCGTCTGCGCAAAGAAATTATTCACAGATAGAGAAAGAAGCTTTGGCTCTCGTGTTTGGTGTTACTAAGTTCCATGATTTCTTGTATGGTCGTCACTTTACCATCATCACAGACCACAAACCTTTGACGTCGCTTTTTCATCCGAACAAGCCTGTACCTCCACGTACAACGCAGAAATTCATTCGCTGGTCTATTTTCCTCTCGCAGTACCGCTACAATATCTTGTATCGGTCCACTGCTAAGCACGGAAACGCCGATGCGATGTCCCGTTTGCCTGTTGTTGAGGATAGAGCATTCGATTCCTCCGAACTTGCTTGCATGTTCATTGATTCGGAAACCGATGCTGTGGTCGAATCGTTTCCGATTGATTTTCGTCGTGTAGCTACAGCCACTGCTGCTGACCCTGTCCTTGCTACCGTTTTGCGTTTTGTTGCTACGCAATGGCCTTTGTCAAAGTCTCGGATCGAGGATCCGTTGGTTCGCCGATATTTTGCTCACAAGGAGAGACTTTTTGTTCGACGTGGTGTTTTGTTGTTGCGTTCTGATAATGATCAGTCCAGAGTCGTGGTCCCACGTTCGTTACAGTCCTCTGTTTTACTGCTTCTTCACCAAGGACATTGGGGTATAGTGCGAACGAAACAACTTGCTCGTCAGCACTGTACTTGGTTCGGAATCGCTGCTGCGATTACGAATATGTGTTCTTCTTGCATGGCGTGTGCCGAACAACAATCCGCACCGCCGCGGAAAGTCTTTGCATGGCCAAAAGCCACTTCCCCTTGGCTACGCTTGCACATCGATTTTGCTGGTCCATTCTGGAATGCTCGATGGTTGGTTCTGGTAGATGCCTTCAGTAATTTTCCTTTTGTTGTCCGGATGTCTTCCACGACGTCAACTGCCACCATCCAAGCATTGTCTGCTATCTTTTGCATTGAAGGTCTTCCGCAGACTATTGTTTCCGCAATGGCCCACAATTCATGTCCGCAGAATTACAGTCATTCTGCCGGGCCAATGATATTCAACATCTGACATCCGCGCCGTTTTCGCCTCAGTCAAACGGTGCCGCTGAACGATTGGTCCGGACTTTCAAGTCACAGATGTTGAAGTTGAAAGAGTCGCATTCTCGGGAGGACGCGTTGTTGCTCTTCTTGTCATCGTATCGCTCTCAGCCCCGAGATGGTCGCTCGCCGGCTGAGTTGCTCCACGGTCGTCCTCATCGAACCTTGATGTCTTTGCTGTACCCGCCGCATCAGGTTCCTGTGCAGCGGCAGACTTCTACTTTTGCTCCAGGCGACGTTGTATTCTATCGCAACTATCGAGGTTCACGGCGTTGGCTCGCAGGGCGCATTCTTCGCTGCCTCGGCCGCGCGATGTATTTGGTTTTGGGGGCCTCTGGTGAGGTGCGTCGGCATCTCAATCAGCTGCGCCTCTGTCGTCGCACGGGTTCTGCCGCTCCCCGTCTGCTTTCAGCGACGGTGCCGTCCGGTCAGCGCCCTGGGGACCCATCTACTGGCTCGCCTCATCCCCAGGAGTTACCGACGATGCCTTCCATTTTGCCCCATGGCGACGCGCCGCCGCCGCCTCCGCCGCCGCCGCCTGTCCTGCCGGCGCCGCCCGCAGTGGACGCTTCGCTGCAGCCGCCAAGCGCCTCCCTGGGTCACGCGCCGCCGATCGCTTCCCGTGACCAGCCGTCCTCCGCCATGGAACTCTTGCCCGCTCCGGACCACATGGCGTCTTCGCGCGTCGGATACCCCGACGCAGTGGAGGTCGACCCTTCGGCCCCTCCTGTCTCTTTATGGGCGCATACACCGCATGTTGACGTGCTCCCTGGACTAGGTTTTCAGGCGTTTCCTAGATCCCCTCGGACCGAATGGCCGGGTGCGGGTGGCACAGCCTCGCCTGTTGTTAGGCTCCCAACCTCATCGCATACGTCAACATGGGGTCCTCCCCACGGCGGGCGGAAGCCTTATAACACGACCGTTCACCGATTTGCGGGGGAGGAATGTGGTGTCACCGCCAGACACCACACTTGCTAGGTGGTACTTTTAAATCGGCCGCGGTCCATTAGTACATGTCGGACCCGCGTGTGGCCACTGTGTGATCGCAGACCGAGCGCCACCACAAGGCAGGTCTCGAGATACGGACTAGCACTCGCCCCAGTTGTACGGACGACGTAGCTAGCGACTACACTGACGAAGCCTCGCTCCTTTGCCGAGCAGATAGTTAGAATAGCCTTCAGCTAAGTCAATGGCTACGACCTAGCAAGGCGCCATTAGTAACATTGCATGTATCTATGGAGTCTCACTTATATCGTCAATAGCGATGTACCAAGGATGGATTAAAGTTAAGTATTCCAGAAGCTACGTACTTTTCTTTATAGCCTTCATTACGTATCCTGTTACAGACCTATCTCTCGCCTGCGTAAACTAAACGCATGCCTTTCGGTTACTTCCGTGGCGTGGCTGTCTTGTTACGCCACAACACTTTCGATGTATTTTTACTTCGTTTGTATTTTGAGATGATTATGAACGTTACGGAAAATTATCTCACATGCTTTATGCTGAATGAGAAACACTGAATCATCCGTTTTGCTTTCCCTGCGTTGTAATGATATAATGTCGGCGTCAACAGCCGTCTACAACGCCGGAAGCTGAAACTTAATTCATTCTGGATTAATGATAATCGAATGCCTCAAATGAATACATAGCCCACAAGGCGACGTCATAAACCATAAGGGTAGAACGCCGCATAAAAACCAAACGTGCGCGCTCGTCTCCCCCTCTGAAGAACCGTATAGGACACTCACGACAAGCATTTCGCTAAAGAGCTGTCTCGTAAGAGAGCTGAGAATTGGCAGTGTCGTAGCAAGTGTTTGTCAACACTGTGATACTGCATTTATTTCCGGGTGTAGCCCGGCATTACGTCGCTAAATTCACTTGGAATTCGTTTTTCACATCGAAGACTCATACGATATAATCCACTGTAAGATGAGACCCTTAGAAAGTATATTTAATTTCTGGACTCCAAGAACGGCATTCTTCACATAAGTAACACCTGTTTGTGTGTTTAATGTTGCGTTTTGAGGCTCAGACAATATCGCAATGACTATAGTCCGCCTGTTGCCGCCAGTGTGTCGTCAGCTCAGCGATTCCGTCATGCGTTGCGATGCTGGTGCTGTATGAAATGGCAGTTCCAATCTCGGTGAAGGCCGCTGAACACAACGTTTTATTTTCCATTTTAACTAATGGAGTTGCAAACTGCTAAATCTGAAGAATGCCTTACAGATAAATCTTCTTGCAATTTCGACTTAGTAAATTATGTTAATATCATGAATGTCTGTTTTGCAAATGTCAGGTGCTTCACTGTAAAATAGTTTCCGAAAAGATTCAAACCTACTGCCAACGATTCGAATTTGAGCTTTGTTCGTCATATAGGTCTAACATGTCAGGAGGTTGTTTATGAAGTGAACATGTAGATAAATATAGTTTCTCTCTTCTAAATTTTGCAATAGCATTTAACTGTAGACGTTTGCTGACACCGGCGTTATCAATTCCTTTCCATTCTATGAAACCTCAAAATCGATAACTTTTTCTGGTTTAAATCTGACGACCTTAACTATCACTTCCGATCAACGTTAAATACTTCCTGAATCCATACATGGAACTCCAAATGTGCAGTGTTCCTGCACTGCTACAGAGCATGCATTGGAATGTATTCACACAGTTTATCGCATAGGCTTACCATAAGGAATGAAACAAAAACTGTAATACACTTTACACCACAGACGCTCACTCTGGCTTGAGGAAAATATCCGAATATTGGCCAAAAGTTGCACAAATAATGGCCTTTGAAAGGAAAAGAAAGAGGTATGAAGCATTTATAAATTCATCAAATGTAGTGAGGTGGTTTAATTTCGTCTAAGTCTGTCAAATTAATTTCGGACCATACGCAGCTCTTGCCGATTAATGTAATACAGTCATAGACTGTGCGGCTGGTCCCGGCGGAGGTTCGAGTCCTCCCTTGGGCATGGCTGTGTTTGTTTGTCCTTACGATAATTCAGATTACGTAGTGTGTAAGCTTAGGGACTGATGACCTTAGCAGCTAAGTCCCACAAGATTTCACACACATCTGAACATTTTTGAATGTAATACAGTACCCATGTACTAATCAGGGCGTCGGTCTATGTTGCTTTCGAGCGTGAATGGAAATCGTAGAAATCTTCTATGGAGCAACATTTAATAATAATAAAGCGTTTTAAATTATCAATAGCGATGAGCGGTAGCAGGCGCTTTCGATAAAGAACGGGGGAGTGCTGCGCCGCTGCTGTCGCCACGGCCTCTGCCGGTAGCCAGCAAATGGATCCCGGAGCTTTGCCACATGCGACGTCCAGACGAGGACACTCTGCAAGAAATCTGCCGCAAAATGGTTACTGGATAAAAGTTTGTTATCGGTGTGATAGAAAGTGAAATAGATTGAATCTGCATTAGCATTACATTCATGTCTTCAGCATTCAGTTGGAAGCGGCTATAAAATTTTTTTGTGCCGGCTAGTTTCGATCCACAGACGTTGTAGACAGAAACAACGCATGGTACCACTATACCATGGGCGTAAATAGCGTATGGTTTCTCTTATATTGGACAAGACTTCCTCCAGGAAATGCCGCAATCTACAGTGTTGCCAGATTGTGCAGATTGCCGGACTTAGAGAATTAGCGAGTTGGCCAGTTTATTTGTCCCACGTCGCGATCGGCGCGGACTTAGCCTCTTCAGGGGCCGGCCGCCGGTCGAGTTTTATGTCAAAGAGTGTACATGTGCGTCAGTGAAAAAAAAAACAATAAAAAGGTGTTAGCATGTGGACGTAATGTGCTGTTCCAGTCTCTTCTGTTCCTAAGGACCATCACCGTTCCCTTTGGATACCTACTTAATTCGGTGCTCTCCGATACACACGATCGAACAGCGGAGGAGTGGTACTCAAGCGTCAACTTTAGGTTACAATATCTCAGGATGTAATTAACATTTTACAATGCAACAAACGTCACTGATTACGTATTTGTTTATATGTTCAGATGTGCTAACAAAACTAATGGGGTTCCATTTTAAAAAAACGTAGGTTTATGTTAAAAACATACTTCCGTGCATTTTTTTATGGTTTGTATTAACCAATTACAGTAGCCCCTCTCCTCATGTTCGGTCTGTGGAATCGATTCGTCAGTATTTGATGTGGTTTACGAAATATATCCAGCTGTAATGTTAGGTGACTCACCCTATATATATATATATATATATATATATATATATATATATATATATATATATATATGTGTGTGTGTGTGTGTGTGTGTGTGTGTGTGTGTGTATGTGTGTGTGTGTGTGTGTATGTGTGTAATTTATAATAATACTGTAATTAGGATGTAGTATTTAAAAATGATCACGATCTTTCTTTGTCTTTACTGCACCTGTAAAATATTTCCCAAATAAAGCTTTTTGATACGCAATAAATTCGGCTTGTATCTCCTTGAAACTGATGGGTACCTCACAATACTCTGGTTTTCAAACGCAAATTTAACCTGTTTCTCTTTTAATTCTGTGTTCATCCAGAAACAAAGGTACCACTCTAAATCATCAATATGTACACTATGCTCACATAGAAAGCTTACAACATCATTGTAGAAAGATTCAATGCTTGACAACCAACAACTCAGTATTTCCAACTGCAAGGCATAATGCAATATCTACATCATATAACTTCGTAACTGGGGCGCACCATTGATAAACACATTTGTCACCTAAATTCACACATAGTGCAGAGCCATTATACACAGTTATAATAGATGTCTCACCAGTAAGGTGAATGTCTGCGGGTGGGGGGGGGGGGGGGGGGGGATAGAGCGCTTTGCACGACATATTTCGTAACTGAAGTCAAAGTAGGGAAATGGGTGATGTTATTGATACCATATACTCCAAAGGGGGAAACAAAGAAGTTGGGTAACATGGTACCAGGGCCCATAGAAAGAGACTGAGACCACTTAACCAGCTATAATTGCCAAAAAGGTCAACAATTGTACAAGTTGGTCACCTGCAGCCATTCAAAGATGTGCCAGAAGCGATTCCATGGGACGTGGGAATGAAACTGCATTTTCAGTTTCTATCTTTACATGCAAGCCTCAGTCATGATGTGCTTCTATACCCCCATTTACATGTATCATTCTACTAAGAGTTAGATTGTACATAGAACTGAAACGCATGGGCACTCTTGATACCTTCTTATCCACGGCATCTGTGCTCTGCTCCTGCACTACCATGGGGATGCCCTGGTGGGAGGAGTCATAAGTTGGTGACCAGTACTGACCATCATCTTGCTGTTGTTTAGGACCACCAGCAGCATTCAAGACATCGGGAACAGGCGGGGCATCCTCAGCACCCAAATGAGTGGAACAGACAATAATAGCTTCTTGTCCTGCTACAGCATGCTGGCAATGTATGCCACAGGAACCTACATGGTTGCTAAAGGATTGGACATGCTGGAGGCTGCTGCTGCTGCAGGTCCAGAGGTCAGTGCATGTCTCAGCAAGATGGCGGCTGAAGTTGCTGCAGGTCTGGATGCGGTTAGACGTGTTGGTGCTTGCCCCTGCAAGCCTCGACATGTCTAAGGTTACTGCTGAACGAGGAGGAGGAAGTGTTACATACAGAGCAAGACACAAAAACAACCAATAATAATGTTAACAACAGACAAAGATTTGTACGATATAGGATACTTAATTTTCCGTTTCTTCCTGTTCTGCTGGGCTGTGCTGGATCTCGACTCCTGCTGCTTTTGCTTCATGGCCCTTTTTCTGCTGCTGCTCCTGCTGGCTGACTGAGTGAGACTGAGGCCATGGAGCTGCAGAGCCCGCCTTATATCTCCTCCGATGATGTCACCAGATACTACCATCCCATTGGCTGAAGCCTATCATGTGACCAGATTCAGTGTTCCTATTGGTTCCTGCCCTTTTTCTGGACCACGATCTTGGATTACGTCACGGGAGGGCAGGGAGAGGGCCAACAGCGTCCTGTGGTGATGGGGTTGTGAACTAGGTCAGTTGCACTCTTGCCCTCAAGGTGAACACACTGGATGGAGCTAATGTCTACGAAAATTCAAATTGTTTAACCCTTTGACTGCTGGGGACATGTTAACTCGTCATGCCTCGCTGTTCCCCTGGCGCGCCTGACATGTTTAAGCGCTGCTCTACGGTTTTCTCTACAGTGCCAAGGACGTGTTGACGTGTACCGTGCCACTGGCCTTTTCACCGCTAGGGACGAGTTTAGGCGCGCTAAACACAGTTACCTAAGCGCGACAGACGTGTAAACACACATGGTTGTCTTTCCACCCTGCTCTTCCATTAGCTGTCCAGTGGTCTGACTGTATAGTCCGAGAGTGCGTATATGTTTGTTGCTATTGTCCCTCTTTGCAGAATTCGACTTGGCTTCCCGTGTTTTCGTCAGTTTTCTTGTATTCTACGGGAGAACTTTTACGTCGCTGTAGTTGCACAGATAAAGAAATCCTGGATATGCTCATTAGGAGCGACAGTGAGTGTGAATTATCTGAAGTTGCTAGCAGTGATGAGTCTTCAACAGAATCTCGAAGCTGTAGCCCTCAGCCCTTTACATCAGAGGGGAGAGCAAGAATTACAGTTCCGAGGAATCAGAAACTGACAGTGAAACGGTTCGGAAAAGAGCGAGCTTAAGTGACAAGTCTGACCGGAAACCATTACTTTGCTGACTCGAGTTCAGGACATAAATTTCAGCTAGATACTGACCCAAGCATTCTTTCATTTTTTGTGATATTTATGTCTGAAGAACTGTTGCAATTTATTGCAGACGAAACAAATCGTTCTTATGTTTAGACCAGAGAAAATACTACAGAATCTCTGAATTCTCGACTGTCAAAGTGGAAAGACACTGGAATTACGGAATGTATTGTTTTGTTGCTATTTGTCTCCTAACGGCACAAGTTAAGAAGTTAAAATTAAGTAATTACTGGTCCAGAGATACAGTTTAGACCACACCAGTTTTCAGGGAAATTATGTCCCGAGACCGTTTTTGTCTACTTCTGAGAATGCTACACTTCGATGATAACTCTGTGAGTACTGCAGGCAGCAGTTTATTTAAAATTAGGACGATTGTTGAAAGAGTTCGTATGACGTTTCGTAATTCATTTCGTCCACATCACAAGCTTTGTATACATGAAAGTCTCTTGCTAACCAAAGGACGATTATCTTTTAAGCAATTTATTCCAACCAAGCAAAGTAGATTCGGAACATAGACATTTGTACTGTGTTACTGTCAGAGAGGGTATATTTTATTGTATATACAGGCGCAACAACAGAAATTGGGTCCCACAATTTAGGGAAAAGTGGCAACATAGTGCAACTCTTATGGGGCCATATTTGGAACAGGGTCGTATTCTATATGTCGATAACTGGTACTCCAACCCAGACCTGTTCCTCTGGTTTCCCAACCATGGAACAGCTACGTATGTCACTGTTTGTGAGAATAGGCGCAACATGCCAAAACAACAGAAAAAATTAAAACGAGGAGAAACCGAGTTTAAGTCCACTGACAAGATACTTGCTATCAAGTG
This sequence comes from Schistocerca americana, assembly GCF_021461395.2. Lineage (NCBI taxonomy): Eukaryota > Metazoa > Arthropoda > Insecta > Orthoptera > Acrididae > Schistocerca > Schistocerca americana. The sequence continues at coordinate 868,447,614 of NC_060130.1, forward strand.
GTGGGTAAGAGACAGGTGTGCATGTTGACCACAAGTTACGCAACACAAATCGTTGAAACAGAGAAGACTTACAGAAATCCTGGCGGAAAAATAAAGAAACCGCAATGTATTGTAGATTACAATTCGAGTATCAATACTAGGAATAGGAACAATATACATAAAGATTTCAAATCACTTACTCTTGCCCAGAAAGGAGTCCAGTATTCAGCAACGCATATTTTCAATAAGTTACCACCAACCATTAAGTGTTTAGTTTCAGACAAGGCACAATTTAAACATAATTTAGAAGAATTTTTGGTGGCCAACTCCTTCTATTCCATCCGTGAGTTTCTCAACAAGTACAGTAGACCATTTTAATGAAAATTTATTATACTTTAATTTTTGACAATACTTGGTTGTAATAGCCAAGAAACTAGCAAATGTCTGAATGATGGATTTAATGAAAGCAGATGTAAGTATTAAACCTGTAAATATTAAACCTGTAATATTTAATTCATGTACATCATTTTACTGTTTATTGACTGAGGATCATTAAAATTAATGAAACTCAAGTTTTTCTAATTACATTTTTGTAATGTGTTTATCTGACATGTTCCACACCCAGGAGGATTCCCTCTTTTATGGGTCTATGGAATGAATAATTAATCTAATCTAATCTAATCTAATCTAATCTATGGATGCAGTTGACCGCTGTGACATGTTACTGAGCTCAGTGGCATCAGTGCGTAAGACTGTGAACTGGTACAAGAAATATTTTTTTCACATTCTGGATTTGTGCATTCTATATGCTCATGCTCTCCACCGGTCGGTAACAGGGCGAATAATGGCACTCGCAGATTTTCATCTTTCTCTCTTAAGGGAGATTATAGAAAAATATGCCACAGAACGGGAAAAAGCTGGTAGTGGAAGGCGCTACGGTGACGAGACTCTCCTGCGATTTACAAGGAGACATTTTCCAGCTGTTGTGAATTAACATTCGCAGAAAAGTACGCAAATGCGCAGATCCGTGTTTTGCACTGAACAGAAAGTGCGCCAGGAAACCAAATACCAATGCAGAACTTGGAACGTTCCATTGTGTGTTGTACCCTGCTTTGAGACTTGTCATATAAAGAAGCATTACTAATCATTGGGAACTAAATCTGAGAAAATGTGTTGACACTTATGAATGAATCACTAAAAAAAAGGGCAAAAAATCTAAAAAAAATATAAATCTATTTTTAATTCGCCAGTGCCGGTCCAAAGAAGGATGAGAAATAGATGCAACAGATGTAAAATTATTCAACAAATGCCTGAGTTCTTCATATGTAACAGTTTGCTGGCAAATGAACAGACTTTTTGATTGAGATGGCACAATGTCTGTACTGTGGCAAATGTAATTACGCTGTACATTGCGCCAGTGTAACAAAACCCGTATATTAATCTAAGTACTATACATTTAAATTATTAACACATAACATATACAGTTATATTCTTTTATCCTTAGTTGTACAAATATAGATCACATTCGGTCTACTTGTACAAAACCTGTTTTCCATAACTGATTTCAAACGCCCTTGATCAACCAGAAATAATATGCCAAACTTTAAACTCTATTCTCAGTGCGATTTTTCTTGTTCCTTTGCCTCTATTGTTAGCCAATATTGGAAATTAAACTCACTGTTCTGGGGAGGGTGGGGGGCTTAAAATTGGTTGTTCGAATGAGACTGGCTATGAAGCATTAACAGAAAATGGCTTTCATCTTTTCATAAAAGTCAACATCTTTTCGACTAATTTGTAGATTATTGGAAAATAGTAAGGGAATATAAATTTTTATCCCATATCTTTGTGCTATCAATCTATTGCACTCTAAATTTCATTTCGATCATGCGTTCACTCTACTAGATATGCGAATCCAAAGTTTACATTGTTTTTGGGCCTGATTTTCACGCCCATCTTTTATTCCAATAATACAGCTCGGAATGGTTTATAGAACATAGTTTTTTAGTAAAATCAGACCGAAAATACCGCATTTTTTACTTTTTTACAAAATCTTGCATTTTGTGCTTAATTCATTCAGTACTAGAAAGTGCCATGCAAATGAAACTTCATATTTGAGAGCCTTGCGTTGTAAGGTTATTAAATGCCAAGTTTCACGTTCGTCATAGCATTAGTTAAAGAGATGCAAGAAACCAAACTTCGAAATATTTTCAGGCGCCTATTTTTCTGGCCGATTTTACGTACAATTTTCTGTCTCAATATGACTCGTAACATTCTTTTCAATATTATTCTTAAGAGAACGCTTAAAGTCGTACAATATGGCCGAATTTGATTTCTTTACAAAAACTATTGACCGAGATATTACAGCTCAAAGTGGCTAAAAATTCACGCTGACTCTGCGCGAGACCTGATCAGTCCAGTAGTATTCAGCATAGGGCGTTTTGGGCAGCGCGGGCTGCTCCGGTCCCGGCGGCGGCTCCGTGGGACAGGCACTTAGCACAGGTAGCTGCGTTACGTCGCAGGCAGCGGCGCCACAGCGCGACAAGAAGATGGCGCGCCTCCAGCAGTCTAAGGGTCAAACAAACAATATACCGCAGTACATACAAAATAAAGACATCCATCCATCCTGTCCAGCAGTCCAGCACAGAGAGAGTCCTTTTCCCACCAATTTCCAGATAGGTGAGGAGAGAGGAGGGGAGAGGGGTGGAGGGGAGGAGGTGGAGTTAGGTTAGTGGAGGTAGCCCACCTGAACTTCTTTCCCGCCAGAATCTGAACTTCCCACCATGACGTCAGTGCAACATTGCCACATCTATAGCCGCCATCTTGAAGAAATTTTGGCAACAATGTTGGGTGGGGTGACTCGAGATTTATTCCACTACTGACATCAATGAGTGTAATGGACATTGCTGTCAAATAATAAGAGAAACACAATGTGTTTTTATTTTAAAATTTGTGTCTTGAAGCCAGTAAGTGAAAAAATGAACTTTGTTGTTGTTAATGTTGAAGAATGAAATGTAATGTTCTTTTCCGACTAAAATTTATATGTAGAATATGTTTAGTGTTTTTTTTTTTTGTTTTTTCCCATGCCTTCTGTAATATATTATATATTTTATCACTAACCAGTGCTCCTAGATGTAACAGTTAGGACACAGATTTAGTGGATGGGGAGCTGCCACTAAATACAAAATTAGTACATGTATTCTCTAACTAAATTATTGGCATACTTGTAATTGGGCTCTTGCCCTTCAGTAGTAGATTCAGCATTAGTTATGTTAAATGCTAACAGTGTTACCAGCAGATGTGTGCCTGCTTTGAGTAATAGAACGATCAATCCTGGAGATGAGTGCAATATTTGACTCAAGCATCTACCATGCTAGGAATATAGTTGTACACCCAGTAAACTGGGAGAAATAAATAAATAAAAATATGGTAATTCAGTTGTAACATCAATTGTGTCAATTCCACTCATTTTGCCTCTAAAATAAATTTTCACATAACCACTGTCTAGGAACTGTAAGTCCTCTGCACTCAAGTATAAGAATCTCGATGGGAGAAACAACTTTTCAACTTCCAGCTCTACCAATATTGCCCACCTATTAGGTGTAGATATTTTCTTAGCCTCGATTACTGGAAATTTTTCATTCATACACAGTGTCGGAAGATTTGCGAAGGGCTTCACATTGTGAGTTCCACTGTCGATGCTGTTGAGTTTTCCTAAGGAAGGATTCTTATCTTGAAATATAAATTATATTCTCTCACTATGATTGTAGTACATAACTGTGAGCAGTATTAGCACATGCATGTCATCAAGCCCTGTGACTGTAGAATAATGGGTGTGTTGCTTTGGTTAAACTACACTATGCATGCTGAAATGGCACTGTTTAATACTGTTGCCATGGCAGCTGGTGCTCCATGGGCCGTAGATGACAGGGGTGAGCGACGGCTGCATAGAGGTGTACAGACGAATAGATGTACAACTGCTGAGCAACCGATAGCCCAGGGCACATACCACCAGTGTGTGTATGTGTGTGTGTGTGTGTGTGTGTGTTTGTGGAGAGGTGTGCAGATGAATAGATGTACAACTGTTGAGCAACCAACAGCCCAGGGCACATACCACCAGTGTGTGTATGTGTGTAACTTTTCCAGTTCCATTGTTCATTATCTTGACACGTCCTGACAGACCAGCTTATGCAAAAAAGGAACAATCGCATGATAGTATTTTTTGTCGCTCAAAAGCAGTCGGCCTGCACATACATAATTTCGGAGACTCATAAAAGACCACAGCATTCTTCGTTCGCACTACTGAGAGTGCAGTGCACTCAGTACTGCCAACCCTATCGCAACCCTATCATATATTGAATAATTGGCATGTCACTGTATGCTGAAGCCCGCATTGGAATGTAGCTGCAGGCTGTCACTACCAACGTCATATACATTGCAAATACATATTCACAGCACCTGAATATTTAGCATAAATGTATTACATAGTCTCATTATTTATGGAGTGCTTACAGAAAATCTCCAGTACTTTGCTGCCAGCACAAAAGGCATTAATTATGCCAACTAATTCTATATCCTTTTCACACTTATAGTTTCGTCTATTTCATCTCCTTTCATAAGGGGATGACATAATTTGAACGTGGAAGGCATTCCAATTCAATCAGTTTAATGCACATAAAAGTATCTTACCGTGGTATATTTTGCGATGTGTGTGCAGTATGTGTGTGTGGCGTATTGTGGTGCATACACCAGTGTTGTGCCAATTTATACACAGCATTTACACCACATATATATACAGGGTGGTCCATTGAACGTGATCAGGCCAAATATCTCACGAAATAAGCGTCAAACGAAAAAACTACAAAGTACGAAACTTGTCTAACTTGAAGGGGGAAACCAGATGGCGCTATGGTTGACCCGCTAAATGGTGCTGCCATAGGTCAAACGGATGTCAATTGCGTTTTTTTTTAAATAGGAACCCCCATTTTTATTACACATTCATGTAGTACATAAAGAAATATGAATGTTTTAGTTGGACCATTTTTTTCACTTTGTGATAGATGGCGCTGTAATAGCCACAAACATATGGCTCACAATTTTAGACAAACAGTTGGTAACAGGAACGTTTTTTAAATTAAAATACAGAACGTAGGTACGTTTGAACATTTTATTTCAGTTGTTCCAATGTGATACATGTACCTTTGTGAACTTATCAATTCTGAGAACGCATTCTGTTACAGCGTTGTTAAGGCGCTCAGTCCGGAATGGCGCGACTGCTACGGTCGCAGGTTTGAATCCTGCCTCGGGCACGGATGTGTGTGATGTCCTTAGGTTAGTTAGGTTTAAGTAGTTCTAAGTTCTAGGGGACTGATGACCACAGATGTTAAGTCCCATAGTGCTCAGAGCCATTTTTTTGTTACAGTGTGATTACCTGTAAATACCACATGAATGCAATAAATGCTCAAAATGATGTCCGTCAACCTCAATGCATTTGGCAATACATGTAATAACATTCCTCTCAACAGCGAGTAGTTCGCCTTCTGTACTGTTCGCACATGCATTGACAATGGGCTGGCACATATTGTCAGGCATTGTTGGTGGATCACGATAGGAAATATCCTTCAACTTTCCCCATAGAAAGAAATCCAGGGACATCATATCCGGTGAACGTGTGGACCATGGTATGGTGCTTCGATGACCAATCCACCTGTCATGAAATATGCTATTCAATACCGCTTCAACCACACGTGAGCTATGTGCCGGATATCCATAATGTTGGCAGTACATCGCCATTCTGTCATGAAGTGAAAGATCTTGTAGTAACATCGGTAGAACATTACCTAAGAAATCAGCATACATTGCACCATTTAGATTGCTATCGATAAAATGGGGGCCAATTATCCTTCCTCCCATAATGCCGCACCATACATTAACCCACCAAGGTGGCTGATGTTCCACTTGTCACAGCCATCGTGGATGACCGCTGTTGCTGAATGACGCTTGGATGATGTCGCCCAGGATACCGAGCAGCATACATAGCACACGCCCATTGGACATTTTGATCACAATAGCCATACATCAATACGATATCGACCTTTCCGCAATTGGTAAGAGGTCCATTTTAACACGGGTAATGTATCACGAAGCAAATACCGTCCGCAGTGGCGGAATGTTACGTGATACCACGTACTTATACGTTTGTGACTATTACAGCGCCATCCATCACAAAGCGAAAAAAGTGGTCCAACTAAAATATTCATATTTCTTTATGTACTACACGAATATGTAATAAAAATAGGGGTTCCTATTTTTAAAAAAACGCAGTTGATATCCGTTTGACCTATGGCACCGCCATCTAGCGGGCCAATCATAGCGCCATCTGGTTTCCCCCTTCAAGCTAGACGATTTTTGTTCTTTGTAGTTTTATCGTTTGATGCTTATTTTGTGAGATATTTGGCCCGGTCACTATCTATGGACCACCCTGCATATATATACACTCCTGGAAATTGAAATAAGAACACCGTGAATTCATTGTCCCAGGAAGGGGAAACTTTATTGCCACATTCCTGGGGTCAGATACATCACATGATCACACTGAGAGAACCACAGGCACATAGACACAGGCAACAGAGCATGCACAATGTCGGCACTAGTACAGTGTATATCCACCTTTCGCAGCAATGCAGGCTGCTATTCTCCCATGGAGACGATCGTAGAGATGCTGGATGTAGTCCTGTGGAACGGCTTGCCATGCCATTTCCACCTGGCGCCTCAGTTGGACCAGCGTTCGTGCTGGACGTGCAGACCGCGTGAGACGACGCTTCATCCAGTCCCAAACATGCTCAATGGGGGACAGATCCGGAGATCTTGCTGGCCAGGGTAGTTGACTTACACCTTCTCGAGCACGTTGGGTGGCACGGGATACATGCGGACGTGCATTGTCCTGTTGGAACAGCAAGTTCCCTTGCCGGTCTAGGAATGGTAGAACGATGGGTTCGATGACGGTTTGGATGTACCGTGCACTATTCAGTGTCCCCTCGACGATCACCAGTGGTGTACGGCCAGTGTAGGAGATCGCTCCCCACACCATGATGCCGGGTGTTGGCCCTGTGTGCCTCGGTCGTATGCAGTCCTGATTGTGGCGCTCACCTGCACGGCGCCAAACACGCATACGACCATCATTGGCACCAAGGCAGAAGCGACTCTCATCGCTGAAGACGACACGTCTCCATTCGTCCCTCCATTCACGCCTGTCGCGACACCACTGGAGGCGGGCTGCACGATGTTGGGGCGTGAGCGGAAGACGGCCTAACGGTGTGGGGGACCGTAGCCCAGCTTCATGGAGACGGTTGCGAATGGTCATCGCCGATACCCCAGGAGCAATAGTGTCCCTAATTTGCTGGGAGGTGGCAGTGCGGTCCCCTACGGCACTGCGTCGGATCCTACGGTCTTGGCGTGCATCCGTGCGTCGCTGCGGTCCGGTCCCAGGTCGACGGGCACGTGCACCTTCCGCCGACCACTGGCGACAACATCGATGTACTGTGGAGACCTCACGCCCCACGTGTTGAGCAATTGGGCGGTACGTCCACCCGGCCTCCCGCATGCCCACTATACGCCCTCGCTCAAAGTCCGTCAACTGCACATACGGTTCACGTCCACGCTGTCGCGGCATGCTACCAGTGTTAAGGACTGCGATGGAGCTCCGTATGCCACGGCAAACTGGCTGACACTGACGGCGGCGGTGCACAAATGCTGCGCAGCTAGCGCCATTCGACGGCCAACACCGCGGTTCCTGGTGTGTCCGCTGTGCCGTGCGTGTGATCATTGCTTGTACAGCCCTCTCGCAGTGTCTGGAGCAAGTATGGTGGGTCTGACACACCGGTGTCAATGTGTTCTTTTTTCCATTTCCAGGAGTATATATATATATATATATATATATATATATATATATATATATATATATGTGTGTGTGTGTGTGTGTGTGTGTGTGTGTGTGTGTGACATATTATTTGTCTACAGGGTTGAAAAATAAGAAAATTGTTGGACACACACACACAAAAACACACACACACACACACACACACATACAGGGCTATTACAAATGATTGAAGCGATTTCATAAATTCACTGTAGCTCCATTCATTGACATATGGTCACGACACACTACAGATACGTAGAAAAACTCATAAAGTTTTGTTCGGCTGAAGCCGCACTTCAGGTTTCTGCCGCCAGAGCGCTCGAGAGCGCAGTGAGACAAAATGGCGACAGGAGCCGAGAAAGCGTATGTCGTGCTTGAAATGCACTCACATCAGTCAGTCATAACAGTGCAACGACACTTCAGGACGAAGTTCAACAAAGATCCACCAACTGCTAACTCCATTCGGCGATGGTATGCGCAGTTTAAAGCTTCTGGATGCCTCTGTAAGGGGAAATCAACGGGTCGCCCTGCAGTGAGCGAAGAAACGGTCGAACGCGTTCGGGCAAGTTTCACGCGTAGCCGCGGAAGTCGACGAATAAAGCAAGCAGGGAGCTAAACGTACCACAGTCGACGGTTTGGAAAATCTTATGGAAAAGGCTAAAGCAGAAGCATTTCTTAAACAGGAGATTGGAAAACCGATGGATCGGTCGTGGTGGAGATCATGATCAACAATTCATGTCATGGCCTCCACGCTCTCCCGACTTAACCCCATGCGATTTCTTTCTGTGGGGTTATGTGAAAGATTCAGTGTTTAAACCTCCTCTACCAAGAAACGTGCCAGAACTGCGAGCTCGCATCAACGATGCTTTCGAACTCATTGATGGGGACATGCTGCGCCGAGTGTGGGAGGAACTTGCTTATCGGCTTGATGTCTGCCGAATCACTAAAGGGGCACATATCGAACATTTGTGAATGCCTAAAAAAACTTTTTGAGTTTTTGTATGTGTGTGCAAAGCATTGTGAAAATTTCTCAAATAATAAAGTTATTGTAGAGCTGTGAAATCGCTTCAATCATTTGTAATAACCCTGTATATATATATATATATATATATATATATATATATATATATATATATATATATATAGGTATGGCAGGCACCCACGAAAGTAAATATAATAAGACATGGCAAATATTGGTTTCAACACAAACATGTTTTTTCTATATGGCTACCACATATTATTCCATACGCAATCAATAACATGAGAAATCACAATAACAATGGCGTTGGTTGCATCACAATACGTGAATTGCATCCCGGGAAATTGGAATACAAAGTTGCCTAATGAAATGAACGAAATGTGACACTTTTGCACTTCCTGCAATGCAAGCGTGACCCGCATGCTGCTCATAATCGTTGTTGTGAACGTCGCTGCGATCGAGGCCTTGATGTAGCGCCACGTGATATTGGCAGTATCTATGTCTGTGCAGAATACACGCCACACTTGTTCGAGGGATTCCCATCTGCCTCTCCATTTCATGAATACTTGCATGAGGGTTTATCGCAGTGGCCGCCAGAACAGCTACTTCTGCTGCTTCATGTGTTATGCCTCTGCTCCGGATCCACATTTGTGGAGATAATCACCCCGTTGCGTGAAGCCTTCTAACAATATTCATGACGGTACAGCAGATCGGACGAAGTATATTAAAGTACCTGCGTTGCATGTGTGCCATTTTGGTGGAATTCTCCATACAGTAATATCATATCAACCATTTCCTGGTTTGGGAATACCATGGCGCATGTCTAGAATGGATGCACTGCTAAATTAATATCACGATAACAACAGTGACACCAGTTACAGTGTACAGTACGCTGGTGCCATGAACCTGTACGTAGTTCCACACAGAAGAACCTGCTTCATAGTGAGACGTCCGCCCCTGGTAGCTGAGTGCTCAGCGCGACGGAATGTCGTGCCTAACGGCCCGGGTTCGATTCCCAGCTGGGTCGTAGGTTTTCTCCACTCAGGGACTGGGTTTGTGTTGCCCTTATCATCATCATTTCATCCCCATCGACACGCAAGTCGCTGAAGAGTAGTCAACTCAACGTGAAACACTTGCACCAGGGGAACGGTCTACCAGACGGGAGGCCGTAGCCACACGGCATTTCCATAGTGGGCCATTCACACACACAGCACTGATTGCGGCCCATTCCTGTACACAGCTACAGAGGCGAAGCGTTGACCTGGGCAGTGTAACAGGCTGGTGTACACCGGCTGGTACTGTTCTGTAGTCTGTACATAAATACAGGGTGACAGTTATTGAACTATGTGAAATACAATCGTCGTAACTTCTGAACGGTTTGTGTTAGGACGTGGGGGCATGATGGGAATTAGTATGCGCATAATGGTTTGGTTTAGCGACGAAGCCCATTTTCATTTGGACGTCAATTAGCTAAATTGACGCATTTAGGGGACTGAGAATCCGCATTTCGCGATCGAGAAGCCTCTTTACCGCCGAAGGGTAACTGTGTGGTTGTGCAATGTCCAGTCGCGGAAATCCCTTGATGGCACGGTGAGTACTGAATGGTATGTGAAGATTTTGGAAGATGATTTAATTCCCATTATCCAAAGTGACCCTGATTCCGACAAGATGAGGTTCATGCAAGACGGAGCTCGACCCCATCGAAACAGGGGAGTGTTTGATGCCCTGGAGGAGCACTTTGGGGACTGCATTCTGGCTTTGAAGTAACCAGAGGCCATTGGCATTGGCCTCGATTGGCCGCAATATTCTCCGGATCTGAACACATGCTACTCCTTTTTGCGTAGCTATATTAAAGACAAGATGTACAGCAATAACTCCAAACCACTACTGAGCTTAAAACAGCCATTCAGGTGGTCATTGGAAGCATCGATGTTCCGACATTTCAGCGGGCATGCAGAATTTCACTATCGTCTACGCCACATCATCACCAGTGATGGCAGGCATATCGAAGATGTCATAACCTAAATCCGAATATCTGTAACGACGTTTACATGTTGAATAAAGTGTGTGCAATCCGTAATTTGTAACTAATTTACTTTTTTCATATAGTTCAATAATTGTATGCACGAGGGACACAGTTATGTAAATATCAGGGTTTGTGGGAGGAATCCCTATTATTACTTTTGGCCGTTGTGATAACACTGAAAGAAAGAACAAGTATGTCAATCACACCTCGATTACGAGCAACGCGCGGGTCACGCTTGCATCACGGGAAGTGGAATAGCGGCGCGTTTCGTTCATTCCACGCGTCAAATTCGCGTACTAATTTCTCGGGATGTTTTGTTGTTGTTGTTGTTGTGGTCTTCAGTCCTGAGACTGGCTTGATGCAGCTCTCCATGCTACCCTATCCTGTGCAAGCTTCTTCATCTCCCAGTACCTACTGCAGCCTACATCCTTCTGAATCTGCTTAGTGTATTTATCTCTTGGCCTTCCTCTACGATTTTTACCCTCCACGCTGCCCTGCAATACTAAACTGGTGATCCCTTGATGTCTCGGGATGTAACTGACGTATTACGATGCAACCAACGCCATTATTATTGAGATTTATCATGTTATTGATAGCGTATGGAATAATATGCGGTGTCCATTAAAAAAAAAAAAAAAAAAAAAACTTAAGTTTGTGTTGGACCATTTAAAAAAAAAAAAAAAAAAACTTAAGTTTGTGTTGGAACCAATATTGCCGGCCGTTGTGGCCGAGCGGTTCTAGGCGCTACAGTCTGGAACCGCGCGACCGCTACGGTCGCAGGCTCGAATCCTTCCGCGGACGTGGATGTTTGTGATGTCCTTAGGTTAGTTAGGTTCAAGTAGTTCTAAGTTGTAGGGGACTGATGACCTCAGATGTTAAGTCCCATAGTGCTCAGAGCCATTTTTTTTTTTGAACCAATATTCGCACACAGCTTAGGACGTCTCATAGTATTTATTTTCGTGAGCCCTGCCGTAGATTCATACCTGTGAAAGCCGTAAGCCGTTTGTCAGTATCTGCCGTGGTTCCAGAGATATTGGCGGTGAAAAGTTTATGTGGGACATCCTATATACAGGGTGTTGCAAAAAGGTACGGCCAAACTTTCAGGAAACATTCCTCACACACAAAGAAAGAAAATATGTTATGTGGACATGTGTCCGGAAACGCTTACTCTCTATGTTAGAGCTCATTTTATTACTTCTCTTCAAATCACATTAATCATGGAATGGAAACACACAGCAACAGAACGTACCAGCGTGACTTCAAACACTTTTTTACAGGAAATGTTCAAAATGTCCTCCGTTAGCTAGGATACATGCATACACCCTCCGTCGCATGGAATCCCTGATGCGCTGATGCAGCCCTGGAGAATGGCGTATTGTATCACAGCCGTCCACAATACGAGCACGAAGAGTCTCTACATTTGGTACCGGAGTTGCGTAGACAAGAGCTTTCAAATGCCACCATAAATGAAAGTCAAAAGGGTTGAGGTCAGGAGAGCGTGGAGGCCATGGAATTGGTCCGCCTGTACCAATCCATCGGTCACCGAATCTGTTGTTGAGAAGCGTACGAACACTTCGACTGAAATGTGCAGGAGCTCCATCTTGTATGAACCACATGTTGTGTCGTACTTGTAAAGGCACATGTTCTAGCAGCACAGGTAGAGTATCCCGTATGAAATCATGATAACGTGCCCCATTGAGCGTAGGTCGAAGAACATGGGGCCCAATCAAGACATCACCAACAATGCCTGCCCAAACGTTCACAGAAAATCTGTGCTGATGACGTGATTGCACAATTGCGTGCGGATTCTCGTCAGACCACACATGTTGATTGTTAAAATTTACAATTTAATCACGTTTGAATGAAGCCTCATCCATAAAGAGAACATTTGCACTGAAATGAGGATTGACACGTTGTTGGATGAACCATTCGCAGAAGTGTACCCGTGGAGGCCAATCAGCTGCTGATAGTGCCTGCACACGCTGTACATGGTACGGAAACAACTGGTTCTCACGTAGCATTCTCCATACAGTGACGTGGTCAACGTTACCTTGTACAGCAGCAACTTCTCTGACGCTGACATTAGGGTTATCGTCAACTGCACGAAGAATTGCCTCGTCCATTGCAGGTGTCGTCGTTCTAGGTCTTCCCCAGTCGCGAGTCATAGGCTGGAATGTTCCGTGCTCCCTAAGACGCCGATCAATTGCTTCGAACGTCTTCCTGTCGGGACACCTTCGTTCTGGAAATCTGTCTCGATACAAACGTACCGCGCCACGGCTATTGCCCCGTGCTAATCCATGCATCAAATGGGCATCTGCCAACTCCGCATTTGTAAACATTGCACTGATTGCAAAACCACGTTCGTGATGAATACTAACCTGTTGATGGTACGCACTGATGTGCTTGATGCTAGTACTGTAGAGCAATGAGTCGCATGTCAACACAAGCACCGAAGTCAACATTACCTTCCTTCAACTGGCGGTGAATCGACGAAGTACAGTACATACTGACGAAACGAAAATGAGCTCTAACATGGAAATTAAGCGTTTCCGGACGCATGTCCACATAACATCTTTTCTTTATTTGTGTGTGAGGAATGTTTCCTGAAAGTTTGGCCGTACCTTTTTGGAACACCCTGTATATTTTGTCTAGAAAGGAGACATCCAATGACACTTAACTCGACCCGTCTGTCGCACCCCCAGAGGGTGGGAAGTGGGTCAACTTTGAAATCTTCAATAGAAACCCCCAATTTTTATTGAGGATTCGATTTCTCTGGAAAAAAATACGTAACTTTTATATGGAACAATGGCGCCGAAATCAACGCAAATCGAACTGGGTTACAAACCGTTGAAAAGAGATAGGGGAATGTTCAATATGTTAACCATTGTCTGCAAATACATTTTGTACCATTCAAATAACCGTCTATGATGTACAGACGGGGAACATGCATCACAAGCCGTGGTCGGCCTCACGCTGTATGTGCAACATCTCTAAGTGAAAAGATGTAGTTCCATTGTGTCAAGATTGACTGCGACAGTACTGCGAACGACGTACAGGGAAATAGCGGCACAAAGCTGTCGCCTTTCACTTTATTGCAAACATGTGGCCGGCCGATGCGACCGAGCGGTTCTAGGCGCTATAGTCTGGAACCGCGCTACGGTCGCAGGTTCGAATCCTGCCTCGGGCATGGATGTGTGTGATGTCCTTAGGTTAGTTAGGTATAAGTAGTCCTACGTTCTAGGGGACTGATGACCTCAGAAGTTAAGTCCCATAGTGCTCAGAGCCATTTGAACCATTTTCTGCAAACACGTCTTCCAACGTGTGCAACGATGTTGTCGATTGTACAAAGGAAACATATGAGACTCATCCAGAAATTAAGTTTCCCTATTTTTTAAAAATAAAGTCCACATAGTTACATGAAAAACATTATTGCCAGCAGGTATAGCAATGTTTGACCTATTGTTCGACATAGTCACCAAAGGAAATAAGATACTTGTCATTCGTGGGATCAACTTTTGTATTCCTGTGTCACAGAAGTGTGCCGCCTGTGACTGGACCCTGCATATGACAGTCGACCTCAGTTCTTCGTCGTTGTCAAAGTGGTGGCCGGAGGACAGGAATTTCTTGAGATGCAAGAAAATATGAAAATCACTGGAGCAAGATTAGGACTGTGTGCTGGTTGATCAAACAGCTCTCAGGCGAACTTGTGCGAAACAGCAGCTGTGCGCCGAGCCGCATGGGGACGAGAATTGTCATGGAGCAGCACAACACCTGCTGTAAGTATTCCACGCCTCTTGTGCTGCAGTTTCCACATTGTTTCACAGTAACGGTCAGCATTCACTGTTTCACCTCTGGGCAGGAAGTCAATGAGCAGAATGCCCCTCCTGCCCCAGAAGACCGGGCACATCACTTTCTGCGCCGACAGAGACTCTTTGAATTTCTTCTTGACTGACGATCCACTGTAATGCCAATGCATTGACTGCTGCTCGGTTTCCGAGGACAAGTGAGAAATCTACGTCCCGTCGCCCGTGAAGATCTTGAGGAACTCGTCGCCGTCACCACGATACTGCTGCAGAAATGCCAGTGCTGTTCCAAAGCGTTACGTTTTGTGCTCGGGTGTCAGGTTTTTCGGCACCCAACTGACACACCTAGCTTGAACAGCAGGTACTTAGTGACAATTTCATCCAACAAAGATCGCGATATCTGCGGAAAATGGCTGCTGAGCTCCGTAATCGTGAAGCGACGGTTCTCCAGGATGCGCTGCCGCACCAGCTCAACCAGGTGCTCATTGATGAGGAACGGTCGTCCACTGCGTTCTTCATCACGGACACCGTGACGACCTTCGGATAAAAGCCTGCATCAGCGACGCACCATTTGTTTGCTAATGATACTCTGCTCGTAGACTTGACAAAGCTGACGATGAATTTCGATGGGATCTATGTTTTGCCGGCCGGAGTGGCCGAGCGGTTAAAGGCGCTACAGTCTGGAACCGCACGACCGCTACGGCCGCAGGTTCGAATCCTGCCTCGGGCATGGATGTGTGTGATGTCCTTAGGTTAGTTAGGTTTAAGTAGTTCTAAGTTCTAGGGGACTTATGACCACAGCAGTTGAGTCCCATAGTGCTCAGAGCCATTTGAACCATTTTTGGATCTATGTTTTGTGTATTGATACCTTATCACTGACCGAAGCTCGCAGGCGGCGGGAGAACGAATTAAAGAGACCACTGCCGCGACGCTGACACTAGGAGGGACCTGTCAGGCTGGCATTTGGTTGTCACATCATACGCCAGTTATGCATACACAATTTTCCCGGCTAAATACGTCTAAGTTAAAGCACAACATTGGGAACTTACCTTTTGGATGTGCCTCGTTTCATTACGTCGTACTTTGCGTCAAGCAGGCACTTAGGACGTTATGCCAACCTGTTCCCTGAGAAGAATATTCCTTCTCTAACGACATTTGACAGTGTTATCCAACTGGTTACCGGAGCTGGAAGTGTTTACTCACACGAAGAATCCGATCACGCCTGCGTCGAACGAAATGCCACAGCGGATGTTTTAGCTGTAACTGCTGCATATCTTCACATTAGTTCGTGGCATATCGCACGGGTGCAGGTACTTCAGGATGAAGTGTGTGCCCACATCGCATGAACACAAATACCATCCATATCACCCGTTGCTGCATCAAGTCCTACATGGGGGCGACTTTCAGAGCCGCTTGATCTTCTCGCCGCAGCTCGTGGTCGTGCGGTAGCGTTCTCGCTTCCCGCGCCCGGGTTCCCGGGTTCGATTCCCGGCGAGGTCAGGGATTTTCTCTGCCTCGTGATGACTGGGTGTTGTGTGATGTCCTTACGTTAGTTAGGTTTAAGTAGTTCTAAGTTCTAGGGGACTGATGACCATAGATGTTAAGTCTCATATTGCTCAGAGCCATTTGAACCATTTTGATCTTTTCAATTGGATACAACTAGCAGCCAGTGATGATTTTCATTCATAGGTACTCTTCTCTGACGAAGCAACGTTTACGAATCGTGATCACGTTAATCGGCATAATATGCATTATTGGGCAGTGGAGAATCCCCATTGGGTAAGGCATGTCGAGCTTAAACGCCCCTGGAGTGTCAGTGTTTGGTGCGGTATGCAACATACCTGGATAATTGGCCCATACTTCATAGACAGTAATGTGAGCGGTCGAATGTATGGCGACTTATTAGATAATTTTTTATCTATACTACTGGCAGACGTCCCACTTTAAACAAGAATGGATACATGCGTTCAACACGATAGCTGCCCAGTGCATTACTCATGGATATCTCGCGAAGATCTGAATCGACACTATCCTGGTCAACGGATTGGACGAGAAGGTCCTCATGAGTGGTCTGCGCGTTCATCCAATTTGACGCCTCCCGATTTTTTGCTGTGGGAAACGCTAAAAAAGAAATGGTACACGGGGGTACCAACAACCCCGGTAAATATGCAGAAGTGAATTATCACTGAATGTGCAAACATTAGGGAAGCGACACTTTGGTGTAGGATTGTCTTTTAGATATAGAGTACAATGCGTATTGAAGCAAAAGGACACTATTTCGAACATTTGCTTCAGGAGAACATGAAGATTTGTCAGAGGCAAGGGGAAGCTCCTAAGACAAGCAGCCCGATGGCGAGGGACAAGGAGATTCGCCTAAAACAAAAACCCCCGTGGTGAGAGGCAACAGCACTTACCTAAGACAAGCACCTCGATGGTGGGAGGCAAAAGGTCTCACCTAAAACAAGCACCTCATTGGTGAAGGGCAAGGGACTCACCTGAAACGAACATCCCAATGGTGAGAGGCAAGGGGATTCACATTAAAAAAGCAACCCAAAGGGAACAAAACACAACTACGCTCATGTCATTGTCCCTGGGCAACGCTAAATGTAGTTGTTACTACACTGATAAACAGACCAATGACCTATTCTAACCGTTTTATACTTCGGCACCATATGTGGACACCATAACGCGTTATGTGAAGAATACTGTCCTTCTACCCTCCTGAAATCCTAATCTGTTGGGTAATTTCCTGAGATACTATAATGTTTCAACAGATGCTAACCCATTTTGATTTGCGTTGTTTATAGTGCCATCTGTCACGTAATGATAAAACTGTTCCATACAGAAGCTATGCATTTTTCCCTAGAGAATCCGAATCCGCAGTAAAAATTGGGGTTCCTCTCGAAGATTTAAGAGTTGATCTTTCTCTCACCCCCAGCGGAGTCGAGTTTACTTTTTTTAGGATGTCCCTTTTTCGAGGCGAATAACGTTTATTACAAATTTCTTTTCATATGGGTTCAAGTGTCCCAGATACTTCCAAAAACAGTTTTAACTGCCCCACCCTGTGGCTATATATAAACAATTCATGTCCGACAATTACAGTAGTATCCACTCATTGTCATGCTGTATTCATCCTGATTGCTTGACATACCAAAAACCTGGATGTAGAAGGCTGCTACTATACCTAGTGTAACAATTCTGCGTCCTGGTTCAGCACTGGATTAGGGGCTCTTTGAGCTGTGGACTGTTCCCCCATATGGGGAAAGGGGAGAGAATTCCGGGAATAATGTCATTACCCGAGAGAAAGATGCTGGCGTCTGAAATTACAGGGAAGGAGCTGATGGTGATGTCAGCAATTCTGAGAATACTGATGTTGATGTGCCCGTACTGGCACTGTCTCTCTATGGATGCTGTTTTATGCAGTGAAGTCACAATGCTAGAAAACTGAAGGGCAATGCAGAAAGACCAGCAGAGGATTAGCGTTGGTGCAAGGTTCGACAGTTGACACTCAACAAAAAAATGGTTCAAATGGCTCTGAGCACTATGGGACTCAACTGCTGTGGTCATAAGTCCCCTAGAACTTAGAACTACTTAAACCTAACTAACCTAAGGACATCACACACATCCATGCCCGAGGCAGGATTCGAATCTGCGACCGTAGCGGTCGTGCGATTCCAGACTGTAGCGCCTTTAACCGCTCGGTCACTCCGGCCGGCGACACTCAACATAAACAGGCATAAAGACCCATTATGGTATGACTACGTGGTTCCAGGACAATCACTGGAAATACAGGGTGTTTATCAATGAATATCGGGGTTTTAATGCTTTATAATATTTATTACATTAAACTTACAGTTATAAATATGTCAAATGAAAGAGCAACTCAAACAGTTGTGTTTGGTACCAGTGCGCATGCGCAGCGCGCGGTGTTTCCGCCGCAATTGGTTGAACTTTACTGTACTCAAGCGCTGGATAGGCCGCAAGGGGCCCAATGACAGGGCTTGCTTTGCATGGCCTCCACGTTCACCCGACTTAACGCCATGCGATTTTTTCTTTTGGGGCTTCATCAAGGATCGTGTGTACGTGCCTCCGCTACCAGCAGACCTACCCTGAATTAAGAAACCGGAGTGAAGCAGCTGTTGCTACAATCACTGAAGACACACTTATCAACGTTTGTGAAGAACTCGGTTATAGACTTGATGTGTGCCGTGTACAAATGGTGTTCACATTGAACATTTATAAGGTTCTTGGTAAAACTGTTGAGTTGCTCTTTCATTTGACACATCATTTATAACTGTACGTTTAATATAATAAATATTATAAAGTGTTAAAACCCCGATATTCATTTGCACTACTGGCCATTAAACTGCTACACCACGAAGATGACCTGCTACAGACGCGAAATTTAACCGACAGGAAGAAGATGCTGTGATATGCAAATGATTAGCTTTTCAGGACATTCACACAAGGTTGGCGCCGGTGACGACACCTACAACGTGCTGACATGAGGAAAGTTACCAACCGATTTCTCATACACAAACAGCAGTTGACCAGCGTTGCCTAGGGAAACGTTGTTGTGATGTCATGTGTAAGGAGGAGAAATGCGTACCATCACGTTTCCGACTTTATAAAGGTCGGATTGTAGCCTATCGCGATTGCGGTTTATCGTATCGCGACATTGCTGCTCGCGTTGGTCGAGATCCAACGACTGTTAGCAAAATATGGAATCGGTGGGTTCAGGAGAGTAATACGGAACGCAGTGCTGGATCCCAACGGCCTCGTATCACTAGCAGTCGAGATAACAGGCATCTTATCCGCATGGCCGTAACGGATCGTGCAGCCACGTCTCGATCCGAGTCAACAGATGGGGACGTTTGCAAGACAGCAACCATCTGCACGAACAGTTCGACGACGTTCGCAGTATGGACTATCAGCTCGGAGACCATGGCTGCGGTTACCCTTGACACTGCATCACAGAAAGGAGCGCCTGCGATGGTGTACTCAACGACGAACCTGGGTGCACGAATGGCAAAACGTCATTTTTTCAGATGAATCCAGGTCCTGTTTACAACATCATGATGGTCGCATTCGTGTTTGGCGATGTTTGGCGACATCAAGGTGAACGCTCATTGGAAGCGTGTATTCGTCATGGCCATACCGGCGTATCACTCGGCGTGATGGCATGGGGTGCCATTGGTTACACGTCTCGGCCACCTCTTGTTTGCATTGACGGCACGTTGAACAGTGGACGTTACATTTCAGATGTGTTACGACCGGTGGCTCTACCCTTCATTCAATCCCTGCGAAACCCTACATTTCACCAGGATAATGCACGACCGCATGTTGCAGGTCCTGTACGGGCCTTTCTGGATACAGAAAATGTTCGACTGCTGCCCTGGCCAGCACATTCTCCAGATCTCTCACCAATTGAAAACGTCTGGTCAATGGTGGCCGAGCAACTGCCTCGTCACAAAACGCCAGTCACTACTCTTGATGAACTGTGGTATCGTGTTGAAGCTGCATGGGCAGCTGTACCTGTACACAGCATCCAAGCTCTGTTTGACTCAATGCCCAGGCACATCAAGGCCGTTATTACGGCCAGAGGTGGTTGTTCTGGGTACTGATTTCTCAGGATCTATGCACCCAAATTGCGTGAAAATGTAATCACATGTCAGTTCTAGTTGAATATATTTGTCCAATGAATACCCGTTTATCATCTGAATATCTTCTTGGTGTAGCAATTTTAATGGCCAGTAGTGTACAAACACCCTGTAGTTATGTCCTTGAAATGTCTAGGACTAGGCCTATGCATATGGAGTGTTTAAAGTGGAACGACCACATAAAACTAGTTGTAGGTAAGACAAATGCCAGACTGAGATTCATTAGAAGGGTTCTTAGGAAATGCAGTCCACCTAAAAAGGAGATATCTTACGGAACCCTCTTTCGACTAACGCTTAAATACTGCTCTCCAGTCTGCGATCTGCACTAGATAGGGTTGATAGAGGGAATAGAGAAGATCCAAAGAAAAGCAGAGCGTTTCACGGCCTATTCATTTAGTAAGATCAAAAGCTCAGTCAGCTCCAGTGGCACATTCTGCAAGAGAGGCGTTCTGCATCATGGTGTAATTTACTGTTAAAATTCCGACAGCATATGTTCCTAGAAGAGTCGAGAAATATATTGTTTCCTCATGTTATATCTCGCAAAAAACGTGTAAGTAAAATTAGATATATTTCAGATCACATGAAGGTTTACCAACAATCGTTCTTCACGCGAACCATTGGTGTCTGGAGCAGGAAAGATGGCGAATTGACAGTGGTACACAAATAGCCTCCCCCACACACTATAAGATGACTTACAGTGTGTTGATGTAGATATGAAATAACTGAATTTTACTTATTGTGAACATTCATTATGATAGGAACAATAGATGAGGGAACTTTGGGATATGCAAGGTCCTAAATTTAGTAAATAGAGATGCAACCTCTGGCAACAACTGGGCTGAGCATCTAGTCCAAATGAGCTCGGATTACATGCTGCTTCAGCTCGACGCCAGAGTCATCAGTCGTAGCGACAAGCAACTGGTGGGTGCCATTCTCACAGCATCTCATGACCAGATGTTTTCATCAGGTGGGAGATCTGGAGAACGAGCTGCGCAGGGCAACAGTCTGACACCCTTTGTATCGAGGTAGGTCAGGAGAGCATGGGCAACGTGTAGCCTTGGGTTATCTTGTTGAAAGGTAACATCAGGCAGACATCAAAGATAGGCCACCGCGATCGTCCTTAACACGACACAAAATGTAACAGCTTCTGTCCAAATTACCGACTATGCGAAGCACACTAAATCGTATTGTGTACCCAATGGCACCCCATATCATCACGCAATGTGCTGGGCTTGACGAGGACGAATCTAAAAAAATTTGTTCAGTTCGGAGCCATGATACATGGAAACTTCCATCGTGATGCTGCATTCAGCAGAGCTGGAACTCGAATGTAAAGACAACGTAGGCGCCTCTCCCTGCCGCTGTGTCAAGGGAGGCTGCAGCAATGGTCACCGTGCACACAGTCCGTGTAGGTATGTCTTGTTGAAACGTGTCGATTTCCCGACTTGAAGTGCATGACGTCGGTGTAAGATCCTGCACAGCCGAACGAGCAATGTATCTTACAAAGGCATATCACGATCTTCTCATGAGGAAACATAATTCGAATAAGATGTCTGAATGAGAAATCAGATGTATTAAAACTCCGCCCGAATAGGCCATGAAGGCCCAAGGGTACGACCGGACGCCATGTCTTCTTCAGCCCACAGGCGTCACTGGATGCGGATATGGAGGGCATGTGGTCAGCATACCACTCTCCCGGCCGTATGTCAGTTTCCGAGACCGGAGCCGCTACTGCTCCATCAAGTAGCTCCTCATTTTGCCTCACAAGGGCAGAGTGCATCCCACTTGCCAACAGCGCTCGGCAGACCGGATGGTCACCCATCCAAGAGCAAGCCCAGCCCGACACCGCTTAACTCTGGTGATCTGACGGTAACCGGTGTTACCACTGCGGAAAAGCCGTTGGCAATCAGATGTGTTACGTATCCTTATACACCGAATGTAGATGGAGTTACAACTACCCACATTTTGCAACACACAGGAAAGCTAGGCCAGAGACCAAGTTCTTGATGTCTCTGCTGCTGCCGCAGTCTCGCTGTATATCAACATGGTCCGAAAGAACAGACACCATTTTTATGATTCAGCACCCGTATACATAGAACGAAAGTGAAATTTTCGCATCTCAGGTGCATCCGGGCATCGCATTAAATGCGAGGGCGACATGTCAAAATAGCTGCCAGACTGGGACTCAAACTCGGATTCTCCACTACTCTAGAACAGGTGCCTTAAATGCCTTGGCCATCCGAGCATATATCCCATCCAGGCCAAATTCCCATGTGCACACTGCAGATGTAGTTAGTGCCCTCCGTCCACTATCGCCTATTTGCTCGCAGCTCTTCAGCTGAGCCCCACCAAGGATATGTGCGAAAGAACAGACACCACACATATTAATATATACTTATATGAGCTTTGACGGCGAAATGATATCTTCTGTGCAGATGCATTCACTCGTCCGAACGCTTGCAGGGCTTCAAGCCAAGAATATCTTCTGTCTTTGGTGATGATGATAATGATGATGATGATGATGATGATGATGATGTTTGGTTTCTGGGGCGCTCAACTGCGCGGTCATCAGTGTCTGGTTTGGTGGTGGTCGCAAGAAGGTATTGATGTCTAATAGTGATCCCACATAGGGAAGAAACTCTCTTGTCTCGTCCCTCTGCTCCCTGCTTTGCCACATCTAATATTTCCTTGAACGCTCTTGCACATCGGGCATCACTGAACCCATTTTGATGGAACAGTAGCTTCAGGTGTTGCGGTTCGGTTGGGAGGGTTTCCTTGTCACAGACGACGAGCGCCCTATGGAAAAGTGTGGTTCAAATGGCTCTGAGCACTATGGGACTTAACATCTATGGTCATCAGTCCCCTAGAACTTAGAACTACTTAAACCTAACTAACCTAAGGACATCACACACATCCATGCCCGAGGCAGGATTCGAACCTGCGACCGTAGCAGTCGCGCGGCTCCGGACTAAGTGCCTAGAACCGCTAGACCACCGCGGCCGGCGGAAAAGTGTGGCTTAGCACCGTACGCCTCTGTGCCGGTGGTGGCACGTCATGGCACACAGGTACAGATCTGGCTGGGGCTGATAGATCCATAGTGAATGCAATCCTGGCTCCGCAGAAAAAAAGATTCTTGGCCGCACTTTCTTCCAGCAATGAGCGCTTAAGAAGCTCAGAAGTCATTTTTATTATCCTCGACATTGAGTCACTTGGGAGCTTCCAGTAAGTGTCTCCATCAGGTAGTTCACATATCTTCGTGTTGCAATCCATTTGTTCCATAATTATGGCTGTTTTTCACTTTTCAACAGGAAGAAACACAGTGCTCTCATTACTGTGTTATATGCGCTGGCCATTGCGCTCAGCCCTGGTCACGTTCAGTGCAGATGATCAAGAAGCTTCTCCCTCAGGTATCATGGCCAACTTGTGTTTTACCTAACGTCCACAAGAATGGGATGCCCTTCCGGCTCATCGTATCCAAAAATGGTTCACCAGCGCACAAACTGGGAAGCACTTGGTCACTCTCCTTGCTCCCCATGCGGATCACTGCACACATCATATAAGAGCTCATTGTATTTTATGAGCAGAATTAGAAATGATCTAGCTTTTTAGGCACACTCTTACATCAACTTCCTTTTCATACAATGGTCAGTATTACTATCGCATTTGCGACTGTCGAGCCTAAAATCATCAAGGCTATGATCGAGGACACTCCGCAAACGCTTCCAAACGACGACATCAAGGTAGCTCTGTATGAATTAGGATTTGCTGCAACAGTGGTAGACGGAACGAAGACGCGTGGCACACTGAGTAGAATTCCGCTAGCCGTTGCCATTCTGCCAGACACAGAGCAGCACAGAAAGTTCCATGAACTGACCAGACTCTGTGTACTGGTAGTTTCATTACAATCACTCTGTTCCGGAAGAGGATCACCCCAACTTGCGATGTCAAGGACTGTACCATGTCGCTACGCACTGCAGAATGCCGTGGCGATGTGTCAAATGTGCTGGAGAACACGACGGTCGGAACTGTGAAGTGTCAGAACTTACAAAAGTAAACTGCTACCATTGCAGAGGTCAACATCCCGCCAGTTATAGAAGATGTATTGTACATAAAAAAGTCAGCAGACGGCAGAGAGGACACCCAGCGCTCGGGAAGAAGAATTCCACGTGCAGTCCAACGACCGGCAAAAATCCGCCACCCACAGTCCAACTGCGAACGCAAGAAATACCACCGTCATCGCTCATAAAAAGGCGTACAATATACGATTGAAAGTCTTCATTGTCAGTGACCTGAATGCAAAAAACCCACAATGGAATTCTCTAACGACCACAAGAAATGGACGGATACTACTTCGAGCCATTGAAAGAGCACGTGCATCAGTGCGTGGACCTGACGGGCCGCCGGCCGGAGTGGCCGAGCGGTTCTAGGCGCTACAGTCTGGAACCGCGTGACCGCTACGGTCGCAGGTTCGAATCCTGTCTGGGGCATGAATGTGTGTGATGTTCAAAATGGTTCAAATGGCTCTGAGCACTATGGGATTTAACTTCTGAGGTCATCAGTCCCCTAGAACTTAGAACTACTTAAACCTAACTAACCTAAGGACATCACACACATCCATGCCCGAGGCAGGATTCGAACCTGCGACCGTAGCGGTCGCGCGGTTCCACACTGTAGCGCCTAGAACCGCTCGGCCACCCCGGCCGGCTGTGTGTGATGTCCTTAGGTTAGTTAGGTTTAAGTAGTTCTAAGTCTAGTGGACTGATGACCACAGCAGTTAAGTCCCATAGTGCTGCTCAGAGCCATTTGAACCATTTTGAACCTGACGGGCCTGCATATACCCATACGACAGAGGTGCACCTGACATCCTGCACATAGGAATTGTTAAACACATTCCAGGACCCGTCACTCACTAGGTACTCAACCTGATCTGAATGCAAGACGACTCAACACCAGTAAAAATAACTGGAATGAATACAGACGACTGGTTCAGAGGATTTTACGAGACGTGCAAGCCCAGGTAAAAGTCGACATCGACACACAATGATAAATCTTCTCAGGTGATCATATGAGTGGAGGTGTCATCTTGCCGCAACATTTCAAAGAGTTTCGTACCTATCCTCTTCACCTCAAGAATCTCATTTCACGGAAGTATCTCATTTCACGGAAATCATCACCGAAGTCCTGCATTCATCAGGTTCAGTAATCGCACGGAGGAGATAAGGAAGACGCCAAGAACACCTGCCACAGGACATAAAAGACCCGACAGATAAAGTCGCCGGTTTCGACCAGAGTAGAAAGGTACAGTGCAACCTCAACAGAATCCGCACTGGACAAGGAGCGGGCAGTAAATCACTGTTCCAATCGGGAATGGCCGAAAATCATTCATGTGGAAAGTGTGAAGCCAGAGAGCAAACAATCTTCCACATGTACTTGGAATGCCTAAATGTCCACTTTGAAGGGTCGCTGCACGTGCAGCACTGGATTGATAAAAACACCGTAACCTGTGTGCGTGATATATTTGCACCCCTTCTTTAAATTTTTTTTTTATCCATATTTTACCATGTTTGTACAATTCCTGTTCGTCTGTATGTTACTGGTTGAAAAACTGCAACCAGTGTTCATGATATATTTGTATTCATTTTTAAACTTATTTTTCAATTTTTATACATATTCAACATGTTTACACAATTCTTGTTCGCCTATATGTTATGCACCTGTTACTCAAGCAGCAATGTGTAACGTTCCGACGAAAATAAATAAATATGGACCTCATAATAAGACTAATGCAATAGGTGACGTATTCCAAACCAACTTTCAGCCTATGGAGGAAGACATCAATCATCAGCGCATTCAGGTGGAGGAGGGACGGCTTCTCGTCTTTCTGGCGGCAGAAGACCCACCTGAAGACGACACAGCAGCCATTACAACAGAAGAAGTACGGCACAGTATTAAGCACCTGCCTAACAGCAAAGCACCAGGCCATGACCGCATCAACTCAGTAGTGCTCAAAGCACTCTCACATGAAACCTACCACTATACCACGCAGATCTACAACAAAATTCTACGCCAGAAGATTTTTCCTCGGTACTGGAAACACCATCGTCAGTCTTGCGCCAAAATCAAGGAACAATCGGACTGATCCCTAAAACTAGAGGTCCATCAGCACGTCGAAGAAATGAGACAGAAGGTGTCCCAAACCGTGAATGCACTAAATTCCCTCCTTAAAGAGAACTCGAGTTTACCTGTGGATTGAGAATCTGTAGAAGCTATGTTCAAGGCATAATGGACTACGCCTGTTCGGTCTGGGGCCTGGCATCGGTTAATCACGCCGGAAGACTTCAAAAACAACAAAATATCGACCTTTGACGAATCTATCATTTTCCGACAGACTTTCCATCCAGGTACCTGCACGGAGCTGCAGAGGAAAAGCTGCTCATTGAGAGGATAAAGGGCCATTCTGAGAAGCTGTTCAGCAGGCCAGACGTTCATTCCACATTGCAATGGTCAAGGAGTGCTTGGTTGAAAGCTCGTGGCATTTTGACCACCTTACGCATCTGGAAGCCTAAGAACGCTTTATTCGATATTAACGCTGTGGAACTCTGCACTCTCACAAAGCAAATTCTGTTTGCAGAAATGTTTGTGTGTCTTCTTGGCAGAGGTCTATAATATCGAAAGGACAATTTTTACGCAATGTTTCAAATAACATTCCATCTTCAGGGCTTTTCCATTACAGAGTGGAAAACTGAGATGAATTCCAGACGCACCTGTGCTCTACAGGGTGTTAACTTATGTATGAGTCGTTTGTGTACGTCATGTTTTCCGTGTCGTTCCGCAATAGTGTAGCCGTCAAATTGTTGCCAAGATGTAATGGTTTTCCGCGAATTTTGATATGGAATGGAAATGATTTCACACAATCGTTCATCACTGAAAGAAACAATGGAGCGAGGTGGTTTTTCGCCAGCGGGACTCAGTTAAGCTATCTCAGTTCTGATAAGGAGCTAAATGTGTCGTGGAGACCGAGACAGTTCGGCGCCAGTAATTTGCAACGTACTGCCCACTACATAAAGGCTGTGATTCGATATGGAACTCCATGTCGTAAGAGACGTCGAACATGCATGATTGAACGAAAGAAAATCAGTATGTATACTGGCATCCAGTCTGCATAAAAACATGAGTTCATTGAGCCAGTGGTAAAACTTACAGTTTCTGCGATAAAAATATTATGAGATGATGGTGTACAGGCTTTACGGAGAACAAAACAAACGCGCACGCACACACGCGCACACACACACACACACACACACACACACACACACGCACACAGAGAGAGAGAGGGAGAGAGAGAGAGAGAGAGAGAGAGAGAGAGAGAGAGAGCGTGACAGGCAAGCGTGCTTGCGTTTATAGGACTGTTCACTGAAGCTCGAACCTGACCAACAGTAGCTATTCGTCATTTATAATTTGTGGGAGGTTGTTGGAAATATCTTGTGTCGGTAATGTTTGTATATTCTGGAATATTCGATGTTTAGGCAGCCATGTTTAGCAGTAGGCAGCCAACTGGTGTCCTAGTTTCAGTGCCAATAAGAGCAAAGCTATCATCACCACCAAAAGATGTCCACCTCAAACGGATGACATCGGGCACCACGACTCCATGTAATCTAGGAGTTCTCCTAGACGTAAAACTCACAAAGCCCTGAATGCACTATATTCCCTCCTTAAAGCCAGTTCACACTGTCCCTCACGTCTCGCCACTCAGGTAAATTCAAGTCACGTGATCATAACTCGCATTGTTGTCCTCAACTGTTCTTTTCGCGGGAAGCCGGCCGAAGTGGCCGTGCGGTTCTAGGCGCTGCAGTCTGGAACCGCGAGACCGCTACGGTCGCAGGTTCGAATCCTGCCTCGGGCGTGGATGTGTGTGATGTCCTTAGGTTACTTAGGTTTAACTAGTTCTAAGTTCTAGGGGACTAATGACCTCAGAAGTTGAGTCCCATAGTGCTCAGAGCCATTTTTTTTTTTTTTCGCGGGAATTGCGATCCTCGCAAGATGCTTTTCAATTGTTTTTACGTGCGAAGTGCACAAACACAACGCGGTGTCTTATATACGTGGATGCTGGAGTCCACATTTGCACGAAAATGACATTTATTGGACTCAGATGGTTTGCAGCTTGCAGGGATAGCTTGTATATTAGAGAAGGGAGACAGAAGTGCAGAACAATAAAAAGAAAGTCCATAAGTCAAAAAAATGCCACTACGTGGTACAGAAGGGGAATTTCACACGTTATACAAAGAGTTTGAGGATGAGGAATTTGAATTTTATATTTTGGAAAGTGTAAGCATCAATTTTTTTCATTTGTTACGTCAAACTGCACCCAGAATTACTAAAAGGAAAGCAGCGTTACGAACTGCCATAACACCCCGTGAAAATTTGGTTTAAGGTTAACTTTAGTTGCTAATCCAATGTAAATTTTTGTGCATTAGTCATATCTCCCTCAATGCCTTTCTCTTCAAGATATATAGGTTTTCTTTACATGTTGTGTTTGGCTTTTAGTAGTTCAAGTGCCTTACTTGTACTGATGGCCAACTAATCAGTCTGATTCTACCCACAGTACTTTTTCACTTCAAGTTGCAGCCATGTTGCAATCCATTTCATTGTAAAATATTAAATATCGTACCAATATCTATAAAAATCCACTTTATAAAAGTAGTAGAGAGCAATTAATATAGTACGCTAATGTCGTACAGTTCAGACTGCTGTCTCACCACCTCAATTAATCTGTCGTCATTTATTATAAATTTTAACAAAAGAAATAACGAAATGAAACAATTTATAGCAAATAACGAACAACAAACAACTGGTATCAACGACGAAAACCACGATGAAAAGAAATATGGAATTCTGCCCACGGCAGTATATCGGGAGGAAATGAGTTTGTGGGTCACTTGATCAGCAACGGAAGGATGACGTCAGCTGTGAACACTTCCTTCCAGAGAAAGGGTGCCGTGACGTGCCACGACGTGACGGAACGGGCAGTGTGGATTGTCCTTTAATGAGAACTCGGCTTTACCTGTGGTCTGCGGGCTGAGAATCTGTAGGAGCTATGTTCGACTGGTAATGGGACTGTGCCTGTCCGGTCTGAGACTTGGTAGCGGCTAATCACGTCGGAAGACTTCAAAAACAACAAAATGTCGACCTTTGACGAATCTACACTCCTGGAAATGGAAAAAAGAACACATTGACACCGGTGTGTCAGACCCACCATACTTGCTCCGGACACTGCGAGAGGGCTGTACAAGCAGTGATCACACGCACGGCACAGCGGACACACCAGGAACCGCGGTGTTGGCCGTCGAATGGCGCTAGCTGCGCAGCATTTGTGCACCGCCGCCGTCAGTGTCAGCCAGTTTGCCGTGGCATACGGAGCTCCATCGCAGTCTTTAACACTGGTAGCATGCCGCGACAGCGTGGACGTGAACCGTATGTGCAGTTGACGGACTTTGAGCGAGGGCGTATAGTGGGCATGCGGGAGGCCGGGTGGACGTACCGCCGAATTGCTCAACACGTGGGGCGTGAGGTCTCCACAGTACATCGATGTTGTCGCCAGTGGTCGGCGGAAGGTGCACGTGCCCGTCGACCTGGGACCGGACCGCAGCGACGCACGGATGCACGCCAAGACCGTAGGATCCTACGCAGTGCCGTAGGGGACCGCACCGCCACTTCCCAGCAAATTAGGGACACTGTTGCTCCTGGGGTATCGGAGAGGACCATTCGCAACCATCTCCATGAAGCTGGGCTACGGTCCCGCACACCGTTAGGCCGTCTTCCGCTCACGCCCCAACATCGTGCAGCCCGCCTCCAGTGGTGTCGCGACAGGCGTGAATGGAGGGACGAATGGAGACGTGTCGTCTTCAGCGATGAGAGTCGCTTCTGCCTTGGTGCCAATGATGGTCGTATGCGTGTTTGGCGCCGTGCAGGTGAGCGCCACAATCAGGACTGCATACGACCGAGGCACACAGGGCCAACACCTGGCATCATGGTGTGGGGAGCGATCTCCTACACTGGCCGTACACCACTGGTGATCGTCGAGGGGACACTGAATAGTGCACGGTACATCCAAACCGTCATCTAACCCATCGTTCTACCATTCCTAGACCGGCAAGGGAACTTGCTGTTCCAACAGGACAATGCACGTCCGCATGTATCCTGTGCCACCCAACGTGCTCTAGAAGGTGTAAGTCAACTACCCTGGCCAGCAAGATCTCCGGATCTGTCCCCCATTGAGCATGTTTGGGACTGGATGAAGCGTCGTCTCACGCGGTCTGCACGTCCAGCACGAACGCTGGTCCAACTGAGGCGCCAGGTGGAAATGGCATGGCACGCCGTTCCACAGGAGTACATCCAGCATCTCTACGATCGTCTCCATGGGAGAATAGCAGCCTGCATTGCTGCGAAAGGTGGATATACACTGTACTAGTGCCGACATTGTGCATGCTCTGTTGCCTGTGTCTATCCCTGTGGTTCTGTCAGTGTGATCATGTGATGTATCTGACCCCAGGAATGTGTCAATAAAGTTTCCCCTTCCTGGGACAATGAATTCACGGTGTTCTTATTTCAATTTCCAGGAGTGTATCATCCAAGTACCTCCAACGAGCTGCAGAGGAAAAGCTGTTCATTGAGAGAATAAAGGACCATACCTAGAAGTTGTTCAGCAGACCAGACCATCGTACAACCTGTTGAATCGACGCCTTGGACGCCAAAACGAGGATGCTCCATCCAGGAGGTAGTTCTGCTCTGGCTGTTCGTTGGTGTCAGTAATAAACGTTATTTCATTTCTAAGTGTTGTACTTCAATGACGACCCTGATTTCGGATATGGACTTGATTGTGGCTACGGCATGACATTGTCTGGTGGAGACCTTGAGTACTTCAAAACATTTACATCACTGTGGCTCCAATTAGGCAACGTAAAAGCCGTCGCCTACACAGACAGGAGCTAGGATACAAGCAGTAGATCGTTTCTAAGATACATATATTCAAGAGATAGTTGAATTCCAGAACAACAGTAAATCAGCTGCACACAAGGCATCCATCAGTGTTTTCCGGAGATGCTGGTCAGGATGTGACAAAATGGCTCAAACGATTCGACAGAATCGCCTAATACAATGGGTGGGATTACATGATTGTGTTTGGAAAACGTGTACGTTTACTTGGATGACATAGCTCAAAAGTGATTCGCGAACAACGAAAGGAGCTCAATAGCTGGTATAATACCCAGGCTGAACTGAAGAAAATGTCTGGCGACAATAAGTTGCAAGCCGTTTATCGGAAGAACAATTGAAGAACAGGACCCAACGTCATAGGGAAACAGCACAGTACTATATACAGGATGTTTTGGCCATATGTCACTTTCTGAACCGAAATAAGACAGAAGCTGACAAAATCTCATACTTGATCTGGTAAAGGACGTCACAACAACCGAGGAACTAAGCACATGGTGCCACCACATCGAAAAGAAATGCAACAGAAGAGAATGGGGCAAAAGAAGTACGACCGATTCCCACTTGTGGTCTGTATGATAGTTGTGGAAGACTAACATGATCCTACCCCTCTTATACGCCAGGTAGTGAGAGAAGACAGACAGAACCTTGTGGCAACTAAAACTGTCAGACCGAGTAAGTAAGAGATAGCAGCCATGAATGTCGATCTCATACTTCAGAAGGTAATACAGAATACTGAAGAAAAGGTGTGTCAGTCTTTCGCACCAATCTCTGCCACTAGCTGAACGAACCATGAAGAAAGGACATGGCCAACTCTGACTTATGTCGCCAAAGTCAACTGACCATCCAGCATCTGACCAATGCAATTGCACCCAACTCCTCTGTTAAGTACAATGCCCCAAGGATGAATCAGACATTTGGAGGTCAGAGGTGAACACGCTAGTGTGTTCCACTGTGGATGCCTATAAACAGTGTACCGAGCTGCAGACAAAGAGGGCGAGGTTTTGACGGCTAGTGCACCACCCGGCGTGAACCATCACAGCAGGTTCTTTGTACGTCAGTCAACATCAGACAATTACAGTCGACCTGAGGGATGAAGCCCACCGGCGTACCATTGATGAGGTCGCTCCCCAACACACCATAGTCATTCCCTGCTTTCATACAGAGGTACCAGTCATTCGAGTAACTGCCGACTTCAGGAAATGTAAGCAAGGCGACTGTCTATGTAGATGAGACCGACACAGACCCAAATCCTCTGTGGACGAGACTCACCAAGGTTCCAGGAACCCTATTAATATCATCATCGACAGCCGTCTCGCACAGGTGCAAGTTGACTCAGGGACTTCCTTTTCTGTAATGTCAGGTGCTTATCATCGTCAGCTAAATAAGAATATGCTCTGTGATAGGAAACTGATTTGGCTGAAAGTCGTAAATGGGAAGTACATCATTAGGTAGGGGCTGCAGGTTCTGGTACCAAATGCATTGTTGCCAGATTTCTGCTTCCCCATCCCTCTATGGTGTCAAGAATTATTGCCAGATTTCTCGTCATAGGCCAATTACCTTATAGATGAAATAGTGGAAAATTAAAAAGTGGAGGGAAATTTTGAAAAAAATTGTGGGAAATTCAAAATAGCCTAGTTGTGCTAGAGGATTTTCCCCCATTCCTATGATGTCACTGTAGAAGGAGGGCTGTTGTCTTAAGTATAAATTGGCGAGAAATTCTAAAATTCAAGATGGGATATTGTCATATTGGTGTGAAAGTCAAAATTTCAAGGGGACGATCCAAGACGGTGATCTTTGCATACTGGCTCAGGATCTATGACACCAGAATCCAAGGTGGTGGCCCAAGATGGTTCCCCATGCAGGTCCAAGCCTGCCTGCTATTCACAGCGAGGACCAAACATGTTTGTTGCCCTTGAAAGTCCAAAACTGTCTGCTAAGCAAAGGATGCCAGTCTGAGCCTGTTGGTTACATAAATAGGTTTACACCCTACAGTTAGTAAACAGTCTGAACTTGCCTGTTGACCTGCATTGTGCCATCTGTCAGAGGATCAGAATGGAGTTCAATATGCAGCAACAAGTATCTTTGATCATTTGCCCACTAAATAATATGTCTGACACACAGCAAAGCAGATTTTAAAACTAACCTAAAATCATTTCTCCTGGACAACTGCTTCTCTTCCATGGACGAATTTCTGTTTAAAAACTGGTAGCTACAAGAAGAAAAAGAAAAAGTCTTGTAAGTACAGTTGTATGAGTAGGACTAAAATAAATAACGTGTTTATTAATGTTACCTCACTTATCACATATACACATCCTGTAAACTGACTAGCTTCATATTATTTCAAGGAAGGAATCGTTCAAATGATCTATGGAACATGTAACTAACTAACTAAGTAACCTACTATCAGTTCAGTTTAACTCAATTCCAGTTGAATTCAACTGAATTAAATCCTGGGACAAAGGGCATTGTCTTTCAAGATCACCCCCTTTCCCTCTACCAGTTGAAATTAAATTAAATTAAATGAATTCAATTCAAAATCAGAGCCAACTTTTCCTAAGCTTAAAAATGTTGCTCACCCAGCTGTCCAAAGTTTAAGCAATTCCTCTCTGATGTCAGTCTAAGTTTGGATCTGTCCACTTGTGCTGTGCTGTGCTGGGAAAGACTAGAAATGTTTATGTCTTTAATGTTACACTAGGGAAAAGCCCTCTATGCCACGAACCTCCATGGCTGCAAAGTTCACTGTCAGCCGTGGGCTGACTTGCAGGCCAGTGATGGGCCAGAGAGCTTGGAGACCACCACTAAGCCCATGTGCACCACTGTCAATGAGCCAAGGTAGATAGCCGCCGATACGTGTTACGTCCCCATCGGTCAGTGACATGTAAGTGCACACAGATGCATGTTACTGATTCTACAGTATAACAAAAAGTGGAAGATAGGAGTTCCAGCTACCATCACTGATATGCTGTTGTGATGATGCTACACGTCCTCTAACATCACAATAGTAGTAGGGCAAGGCGGTTTCTACCCCAAAGTACCGTTATCGAAAATGGCACAAGGGCGGCGTCACCCCAAGGGCGGTTTCTACCCCAAAATGCCGTTATCCAAGATGGCGGCCGTGACACAAGTACGTGACCTCACGTGTTGTCAGCTGATGACGGGTGACGTCATTCAAGATGGCGGGAAGTTTGAATTTTTGGAGGGAAGGCTACCTCTACTAACCTAAGAAAATGACGAGAAAGAAAGGGCACTTGGGCTACCTCCACTAACCCAAATCACCCGACCGCCACTTCTTCCTAGGAACTGGCAGGAAGTTTGAATTTTGGCAGGGAAAGGAAGGGCACTTGGGCTACCTCCACTAACCTAAGTCACCCAACCTCCACCTCATCCTAGGAACTGATGGGAAGTTTGAATTTTGGCGGGAAGATAGGTCAATTGGGCTACCTCTACTAATGTAAGAAAATGGCGGGAAAGAAAGGGCACTTGGGCTACCTCCTCTAACATAAGTCACCTCTTCCAAGGAACTGGACATAAGTCTTTATTTAAACAATTAGAACGAGTACTGCCATCAAGTGTGTTCCCCATCTTCTTGGAAAATGGGTGTCAATTTTGATCTAAGAGCTTACTCCTGCAGCTGAGGTGAGTTAGTATGGTGTCGCCCCCACTAGAGGCTGCTCATTCAATTCGAATATAATTTTTATATATTTGTTTAAATTTGCTTAAATTTATATAAATTTGATTAAATTTGTTAAAATTCATTATCTACTTAAAGCATTAGTGTCATGTTACCGCCACAAGAAGTTGAGATTTAGGTGGTCCGTGTTTTAATAGCTCTATTACATGCACTCATTTAGCTCTACACAAAAGTCTTTATTTAAACAATTAGAGGCAGTACCACCATCAAGTGTGTTCGTTATCCTCTTGGAAAATAGATGTTAATTTTGCTCTAAGAGCTTAATCTTGCAGCTGACAGGAGTTAAAATTGTGTTGCCCCCACTAGAGACTGCTCATTCAATTCGAATATAATTTGTTTAAATTTATTATCTACCTACAGTAAAAGCGACTTAGTTCGATTTTACCACAAGAGGCTGAGATATTAGTGCTTATTGAGCTGTCGGTGTTCATATAGGTAAGAAAAGGGATTCGCTACGATTTCAAATGCCTAGTTTCAACTAATTTTCAAGGTCATCCAACCACATTTCCTGCATACGTTGAGGGACGGATATCACCCAGTTTATTTATTATGCTGATACAAAACACCCTGTCAGCGGTCTGGAGGGGGGAAAATTGGTGTAAAAAAGGAATCAGCCGGTTCTGGGCTGTTGGAGAGAGGTAGGAGTGTACTTTATTTATTTTTTGAACAATTTATTTGGCCACAGATTTCACCTAATTTATTTATTTACTATGCGGATGCAAAAAAACACACCCTGACATGCTTGGAGTTACAATATACAGTTTACAGATCTGGAAACTACTCCTAAATAATGCATTATGGTGATTTGCAGAGACACAAACAAC
The DNA here is from genome assembly GCF_021461395.2 of Schistocerca americana. Classification (NCBI taxonomy): domain Eukaryota; kingdom Metazoa; phylum Arthropoda; class Insecta; order Orthoptera; family Acrididae; genus Schistocerca; species Schistocerca americana. Next base: position 868,483,483 of record NC_060130.1, read on the forward strand.
TCGTAAGTTACTAAAATAATCCAATACACACCATGTAGACGAGAAAACTACTCGTAGATCACCGAAATAATGCATTCAAACACGTTCACAACACTTAAACTCCCTAAAATAATTCAATCCACAAACACTCGCAATTTTCAGCCATTCGAACCCTGATTCTACTGAATGGAAAGCCTAAGTCCACTCTTTAACACATGGAAACTGTCCACATGCGGTAGAGGAAGGTGAAGTTAGTGTACTTGATTCATTTTACTTGGGAAACTGACTCAATTATCCATCCTAATTACTTAATTCATCACAAAAATCGGTCCTAATTTCACAACTATATGCATAGCGCTGTCCAAGAATGGCTTAAATTCGCGAAAATTAACTATACTATACAACTTGTGTTATCCTGCTGGGAAAAAAAAATTCGCAATACCACACGAAAGTGTGCAAATATTTATCCCAATTACGTAATTGATCACTAAGTTCCACCCTATTTACACAACTATATGCATAGCACTGCACAAGATCGGCAACACCCCTCAAAAACTGACAACTAGTCTTATCCTGCTGGGAAAAAGAAAATTATACCACTCGAAACCAGCGACAGAAACACTCAAACTCTACCCTACACCTACAAGCTAGGGGGAGAAACGTTCAACTGACTAGATCCTGGTGTTGAACAGAGATGAGTTTAAAAAAAGTGTATTACCTGTAAGCATATAGCATCTACCCCTTTCTGACGTCAGAGTTCACTACACACGCCTACTAAAAAAAATCGCCCTAACCGAAGCCAATACACGCTATCACAGCTGATGGAAAAAAAGTATCACAATACTGGGGGGAAATCGTCGTCCTATAAAGACTGCGTTGTCATCCATATACAATCACAAACTACGAGATGGAGCTACTACACCGACAATCTCGCGGCCCGTGCGGCTCCCAGCCGATAGCATCGCCGAAATTCCTCGCGGCGCCAAGGCGAAAGTCCCGCTTTCCCCCCAAATGCATCCTGTTCGTCTACAAGTATACTGACGCAGCCGTCCCTAATGTCTACGAAACACCGCTGTCACAGGCCCGCAACGCCTCTTCCGACCATAGTAAATGTCCTCTTTGCACGAAAATAGGCGAAGTTCAGTTTGATTTAGTTTTATGAGCAAAATCGGTATAGTTTTTTCACGTTCGACTGAGAAACTTGTCACGTCTGCGAAGACATTTACGTTGAAACCGACATTTCCACTCGCGAATACAGATATCGGTGATTTAGCAGATTCCAAATCACCCCCCTATGATTTACAAAGTCAAATGATGTCTTTCTCATATCTAGAGAACCGGCAAACGTGTCTTCCACATGCTAGAGGCATACACCACAATTGATCTCCTCTCAACTAAGTAAAGAAGTCAAATGCGAAGAAGCAGTCAACCGAACAATTTACATGATAAGGGAATAATGGCCCAGCGCAAACACGCGTCCACATTGAATCTTGTCAAATTTCCAATTGATCACGAAAGCTGTCCAACACACACTAAGTATCAGTTCGCTATTCGGTCGTCTAGAGGACTACACGGTTACGTCAATTACATTCACGCTTTGCAACAGACCTCTCCATTCGGACAGTCCCCGTCGTTGACGCGAAACGTGAATCATTCCCACCACAGGCTACACATAGACAGCATCATCCTACGAAATCGAATCAGGGATTTTCTCTTCCTCGTGATGACTGGGTGTTGTGTGCTGTCCTTAGGTTAGTTAGGTTTAAGTAGTTCTAAGTTCTGGGGGACTGATGACCATAGATGTTAAGTCCCATAGTGGTCAGAGCCATTTGTTGCAAAAAGGTACGGCCAAACTTTCAGGAAACATTCCTCACACACAAAGAAAGAAAAAATGTTATGTGAACATGTGTCCGGAAACGCTTACATTCCATGTTAGAGCTCATTTTATTACTTCTCTTCAAATCACATTAATCATGGAATGGAAACACACAGCAACAGAACGTACCAGCGCGACTTCAAACACTTTTTTACAGGAAATGTTCAAAATGTCTTCCGTCAGCGAGGATACATGCATCCACCCTCCATCGCATGGAATCCCTGATGCGCTGATGCAGCCCTGGAGAATGGCGTATTGTATCACAGCCGTCCACAATACGAGCACGAAGAGTCTCTACATTTGGTACCGGGGTTGCGTAGACAAGAGCTTTCAAATGCCCCCGTAAATGAAAGTCAAGAGGGTTGAGGTCAGGAGAGCGTGGAGGCCAATCCATCGGTCACCGATTCTGTTGTTGAGAAGCGTACGAACACTTCGACTGAAATGTGCAGGAGCTCCATCGTGCATGAACCACATGTTGTGACGTACTTGTAAAGGCACATGTTCTAGCAGCACAGGTAGAGTATCCCGTATGAAATCATGATAACGTGCTCCATTGAGCGTAGGTGGAGGAACATGGGGCCCAATCAAGACATCACCAACAATGCATGCCCAAACGTTCACAGACAATCTGTGTTGATGACGTGATTGCACAATTACGTTGCCCATACATGTTGATTGTGAAAATTTACAATTTTATCAGTACATGCTGACGAAACTAAAATGAGCTCTAACATGGAAATTAAGCGTTTCCGGACACATGTCCACATAACAACTTTCCTTTATTTGTGTGTGAGGAATGTTTCCTGAAAGTTTAGCCGTACCTTTTTGTAACACCCTGTATATATCATCGCTATACTTACAATTAAAATATTACGATTGCGGTTTCAGTTGAATGACATTCGACAATGAGTGAAGTATCGGAAATACACTGTGCTGCCAGCTGTGTCTCTGGAAATAGAAATATCTGTACATTCTTATGACTTGACATACTCTTCCCTTTGCTATCACAGTATTCCACGTCAAATCCATACCTTTCTTACGACTGGACATAGTCAACTCCTTTACACATGTCGGAACACAAACACATACTTTATAAACCTTATTCTCATGGTGAACCTACCATAAGTATAATATGTCGTCAATAACTGATTGCTGACGATACGAAATAATACTGACTGAAAATCAACGATTGGTGGGCATGTCTCATAAGTTTTCTTGCAAGTGATACCACTGTGTCTTAGAAAGATACGCGTAATCTTCTTACAAATTGTCAGATGTTAAAAAACACACAACTATATTACCATCGCAAGCGGTCTTGGTTCTGCAGGTACATTCAAGTATCCATGTTAAAAGCTATATTCGCTTTATAAATCGAGGTACGACATTACCTCTGAATGAGGTGGTTTTTTGCCCAGACAAATACCATGACACTGAATATAGACGGTGATCGTTGGAGTATACTGGGATTTGGAATCAAGTCCTCCCAGTCAAGCACATACCTGCGTAGGATCCTATGGAGAAGTCCTTTATTGATTAGAGCCACTAGTGAATCGTATTTCTAGAACTCTCATATCTCGAAACGAGTCACCTTGCTCAAACCTATCTGCTACGTAAAATTCGAACCTCGTTTTAGGTAGCCCCTCCATGCGTCTTGCAACTGCTGCCATTTCTTCAGCTTTACGCATGTGATCGTTACAATTTAAGTCGGAACTGAGTCGGAGTCGGGGGAAACATATCTACCACCTTCTGCGGCCCATGTAGAAACAGGCTATGCTGCATTACTGCGACACGACTGTTGTTTGACCATTCGATGGAAAAGGGAACTGCGAGAAGGACAACGATTTCAGCTACTGCACTGTCGTGCGATCCCAAACTATATACAAGTACTATAGATACACGTCCATTTACATTTATCTTCCCAACATGCTATCTTCGTTATTCTGTACCATCCAACAGAGAAAAATTACCAACTATAAAAGCTCCACTAACTTCATCTGAAAGAGAACTCGATAAGATTTTTACCGCATCTCTCTCCTCCCATATATCGAAAACAAATACCACATGCATGCAGACATCAAGCACATATGACAATCGTACTAAATATACAGATTTGATCAACAGCACAGACCAGGTTAAAGTTTCATCACCTATACTGTAGGAGGATGATCGTATCCCAGGGACTATACTGTAAGTCGCAGGCCGGCCGAAGTGGCCGAGCGGTTCTAGGCGTTTCAGTCTGGAACCGCGCGACCGCTACGGTCGCCGGTTCGAATCCTGCCTCGGGCATGGATGTGTATGGTGTCCTTAGGTTAGTTAGGTTTAAGTAGTTCTAAGTTCTAGGGGACTGATGACCTCAGATGTTAAGTCCCATAGCGCTCAGAGCCATTTGCACCATTTTTTGTAAGTCGCAAGAGACGCGCCCTGTGACCCTGTGTCGTTGTTTGAAACATTGTTTTTTTTTCTCCTCTAACACTCTTTCTACACCACCAAACATTTTGTTTTTGCGCCACGACTGCGAGGTCTGTGTCAGGTTCTAAACTGACATTAACACGTTCTGATCCACGCTCTCTCACAGAAAACCAGACCTCGCACGGTGACGCGATTGACGTCAGCTGATGACGCGATTGACGTCATTCAAGATGGCTGCCATGACGTCATCTGATGACGCGATTGACGCCATTCAAGATAGCGGGAAAGTGCCACGCCCCCCTGGCGGTAAGACTGAATTTGGGGGGAAGATAGATCAATTCGGCTACCTCTAGACGTCGCACGGTGTAAATAATATTACTGCTGTTGCCATAACACACCACACACACTGGACAATTTAAAATAAAAGTCAGCTACAACATAAGGAAATTGGAAGAGTTTTGCGGCGTTGGCGTCAGTTTCCAAACTACAAACATTTAAACTCATCTGTCACAGTGACAGAATAGCTGATGGCTCTGCGTTCCGTTTCGACTGATTCCTCATATTGCAGTCATGTATGTGATCAGTGTTTTGGTGCTAGCCATCCCCAAAAGGTGCCACCCCTCCACAAAACTCCTTCTCCAACTCAAACAAGCGTTGTCAGTCAATCATTATGTGGTAACCAACAACATGGCAGTGGACAAAAATGGTTCAAATGGCTCTGAGCACTATGGGACTTAACATCTATGGTCATCAGTCCCCTAGAACTTAGAACTACTTAAACCTAACTAACCTAAGGACATCACACACATACATGCCCGAGGCAGGATTCGAACCTGCGACCGTAGCGGTCACGCAGTTCCAGACTGAAACGCCTAGAACGGCACGGCCACACCGGCCGGCTCCAGTGGACAGATGGGATGGAAAAGACACCACCAATCTAGTGAAATAATGAACATTACAGTTGACTGTGTGACCAATTCTAGCAATTTTATAGCAATTTCAACACAGACCAATGATGTGACAACAAGTGTCCCAATTTCAGTATCACAGCTAAACTACCCCTTCTCCACTTTGCGAGTATCATTGCGAATGTGGATAGATGACAGAGAAGTATGTCCATTCATTGCTAATGTTCGAACACATACATCATCAAAGTATGTCAGACAGCGCTCTACATATATCCAACACTTTCAGCACAGTGCTTAATTTATGAATTATCTCCATGCTGATGGGAATCACAGAGCATTCGCAGTCTTAGGATAAAATTAGAGACTGAAAGACACCCCTCACACTGTCATTGACCAACCCGTGCTGCATCATCAGTACCTATTTAATTTTCAACCGACCAGAAGTAGACCGCTACATTTCACGTCATGTGAATGGATGGCGCTTGCCAAGTCTTCGCCCATCCAAGTGCACAAGCTTTCTCGAGATGCGCCCATGTCGAGGAGGTTATCACTCCTTATCGATGTATAGTAACAGCTTTGAAAGTGTTGTGATGTAATAGCAGACGGTTAAGAAGAACCAGAAACGGGTGATTTTTATGCCCAATGGAGCTACAGACAGATGGAGTTCAAAGCATATTTACGCAAATCAACCAAGCTATCAATTTTAAAGTATTACTCCACAATCTAGGATCAGTACCTGGAAGGTATTGGTAAGAGAGAACATAAACACACGTACTCCTAAGGCTACAACATTCTGCACTAAAAAAAAAAAAAAAAAAAAAAAAAAAAAAAAAAAAAAAAAAAAAAAAAAAAAAAAAAAAAAAAGGGCTATTATGTAAGATCTCATGTGGTTCCGTAGTGCTGTTAATATTCCAGTGTAAGAAATATATTTCTAGCGCATTACATACTTCCTTCTTCCCGGTTTCTCTATGATGAACTATGTTATCTAACGGTAAAACGAAATAACTACTTTCTTAAAATATTGGCACTGTGTGATACAGCGCAATATAGCTTTCCAGAGATGTATAGCGTCCAATGGTCACATCTGATCACGGATCAGAAATCATACTATGTCTGCATCATCGCTAGATTAGATTAGATTAATACTAGTTCCATGGATCATGAATACGATATTTCGTAATGATGTGGAACGAGTCAAATTTTCCAATACACAACATAATTAAGTTAATTTAACAACATACTTAAGTTAACATAACAACTTCTTCATTTGTTTGTGTTTTTTTATTTTTATTTTTTTTATTTTTTATTTTTTAAATATTTTTTGTTTTTTTTTAATTCATATCTAAAAATTCCTCTATGGAGTAGAAGGAGTTGTCATTCAGAAATTCTTTTAATTTCTTCTTAAATACTTGTTGGTTATCTGTCAGACTTTTGATACTATTTGGTAAGTGACCAAAGACTTTAGTGCCAGTATAATTCACCCCTTTCTGTGTCAAAGTTAGATTTAATCTTGAATAGTGAAGATCATCCTTTCTCCTAGTATTGTAGTTATGCACACTGCTATTACTTTTGAATTGGGTTTGGTTGTTAATAACAAATTTCATAAGAGAGTATATATACTGAGAAGCTACTGTGAATATCCCTAGATCCTTAAATAAATGTCTGCAGGATGATCTTGGGTGGACTCCAGCTATTATTCTGATTACACGCTTTTGTGCAATAAATACTTTATTCCTCAGCGATGAATTACCCCAAAATATGATGCCATATGAAAGCAACGAGTGAAAATAGGCGTAGTAAGCTAATTTACTAAGATGTTTATCACCAAAATTTGCAATGACCCTTATTGCATAAGTAGCTGAACTCAAACGTTTCAGCAGATCATCAATGTGTTTCTTCCAATTTAATCTCTCATCAATGGACACACCTAAAAATTTGGAATATTCTACCTTAGCTATATGCTTCTGATTAAGGATTATATTTATTAATGGCGATGGAGTACATAGCATAAATCATAGTTCGTTTAGAGGAGTGTGTCACGTTTGATCACACACGTGAGATGAAAGTCCTCTGATGACTGAGAGGTCTACCGTTAACGATTGCAAGTAGAAAGTGCTTTAAATCATATACAGAACATGTGGCTGTATACGAGTCGAACGCAGGCTATGTCACGCGACTGATGCATCCTGACAGTGGAAAAATTGACCAGCAACAACTTCTCCCTCTCTATAATGCATCATCAGTCTACTATTAAATCGTACCTCGTCACAAGTCCATCTCAATCGATCAACCCGTCCACTCTCTGTTATCCTTTAACGCAGATGCATGTAAGTTTAGAGGCGGATGGTTCTCTGCCTTCCTGAAAAGCGTCAAACACAGTAGTCAACTCCTGTGTATCACTGATACCTCAATAGACATACAGTATAATTCTACCTTGACGGAAAAAAATTGGCTACTTCCCTGATTCCCTTCGCTTCGATGTCGCCGTTTTCTCGGATTACTCTTGCTGCCACATACTTGTTCCCATGTACAAACTGTTCTGCGCATTTCAGTGTATATTTGATCAATTTATACCTATTCCCCCCATAATTTTTCGCAATTCTATCTATTTTATGTCAGTTCTATCCATGCGATCATGACATAACCTCTCGTTCTGTGTTCTAAAATTGCTTGTAAATGTAGTACACCTGCCAGTACCTCGTCCAAATGGACTGATCGGGTGGTGTAGTGTATCACTGTAAACGATTGTGTCCAGTCAGCTCTACATTTGGAGAGCGTTTGCCATGTTTTCTGTATGTCTGTGTATATACATGTGTCACGGAAGGCTCCTTGCTCTTCCCTAAACCCAACAAACCGCCCTCTGATACCTCTTCCTATCGTACCTTCTGCCTCACCTCCGTGTTCAGTAAGGTCTTCGAGACCATTTTCTCCCGCCGTATTCACTGCCATCTTAACCAGCACCACCTCCTTCCCCTTACCCAGTGTGGCTTCTGGCCTTCCTTCTCACCTGACAACCAGTCCCTTAACCTTACCAATCTTCTTTCTGACCAACTTAACTCCTGTCGCTTTGCTATCTTTGTTTCCCTTGACCTCCAGAACGCCTGACTCCTCTTCAAACTCCAGACCTACGCTCTCCCTCTCAATTTCGTCCATCTCGTTGCTTCCTTCCTCTCCCGTCGTCCCTCCTATGTCACTATCCACAATTCCAACTCCTGTACATTCTATACCTGTGCCGGTGTGCTCCAGGGCTCCATCCTTTCCCCTCTCCTCTATCTTCTGTACACTCTGATATGCCCAAACCTCCCCTAGCTGTTCATCTCCTTCAATTTGCTGATGACACCACCTTCCTAGTCCTTTACAATGTACCCACCAAACCAATCATGACCAGAATGAGATTTTCACTCTGCAGCGGAGTGTGCGCTGATATGAAACTTCCTGGCAGATTAAAACTGTGTGCCCGACCGAGACTCGAACTCGGGACCTTTGCCTTTCGCGGGCAAGTGCTCTACCAACTGAGCTACCGAAGCACGACTCACGCCCGGTACTCACAGCTTTACTTCTGCCAGTACCTCGTCTCCTACCTTCCAAACTTTACAGAAGCTCTCCTGCGAACCTTGCAGAACTAGCACTCCTGAAAGAAAGGATATTGCGGAGACATGGCTTAGCCACAGCCTGGGGGATGTTTCCAGAATGAGATTTTCACTCTGCAGCGGAGTGTGCGCTGATATGAAACTTCCTGGCAGATTAAAACTGTGTGCCCGAGTTCGAGTCTCGGTCGGGCACACAGTTTGAATCTTCCAGGAAGTTTCATATCAGCGCACACTCCGCTGCAGAGTGAAAATCTCATTCTGGAAACATCCCTCAGGCTGTGGCTAAGCCATGTCTCCGCAATATCCTTTCTTTCAGGAGTGCTAGTTCTGCAAGGTTCGCAGGAGAGCTTCTGTAAAGTTTGGAAGGTAGGAGACGAGGTACTGGCAGAAGTAAAGCTGTGAGTACCGGGTGTGAGTCGTGCTTCGGTAGCTCAGTTGGTAGAGCACTTGCCCACGAAAGGCAAAGGTCCCGAGTTCGAGTCTTGGTCGGGCACACAGTTTTAATCTGCCAGGAAGTTTCAATCTTGACCAGTTCACCACTTGGTGTAACCAGTGGTTCCTTCGTATCAACCCCTCCAAGACCCAGGCAATCATCCTTGGCAGCATGGCCGTCCTATACACCTCATTCCTACCCTCAAATACCTTGGCCTCACCTCGACCACCACCTCACCTGGCCTTCCCATCTCCTTACAATCCAACACAAAGCCCACAACAGACTCTGCCTCCTGAAACTCCCGTCTGGCCAGACATGGGACTGCATCCTTCCAGCATCCTTCACACCCGCATATCCTTGATCGGCCCCATCCTTTGTTATACCAGTGTCACTTGGATTTCCACTCCTCCCAGGTTCTATAAAGCCCTCCAAATCCTAGAACACCATGCACTTTGCCTCATCTCCCATATCCACCTCCCATCCACCACACGCATCCTCTATGACCTCATCCCCTTCCATCACCTTCTCCTTTTCCTTGAACACATCTGCACCCTGTATATTGTCCACTGACTTGATCCCCCCAACCCCTGATGTCCCTCTTCCTCTCCACCCCCAGCCTGTTGCTGGGCCTTTACCGTTGTGCCCCGCCCTCTCCCTGTCTCCACAACCTCCACCTCCTTTCCTAACGCACCTTCTAGCACCTACCCCTCCCAGATGATGAGCTTCGCCCTGATGTCAACCCCTCCTACCAACCCTAACCCCTACCTTCCTCCTGCCTCCTCCTCAGGGCTCCCTCTCCCTCCCCTCCCTTCTCTTGAGCGGCTTTCCCCTCCTACATCCCCTCCATCTCCCGTGTCCCCTTCAGTGTCTCTGCACTCCCTCCTGCCTTGGCTTCCCTCTTCATCTCCTGCCCTGTCTGTCTCCTGTCTCTTGGTGCACCTCCTACCCCATTCTTTTCCTCTTACTCCCACCCCCCAGACCCCTCCCCTCCCCCCCACTGCACCTTCCTCCCCTCATTTTACCTCCTATATAGCCTCCAGTCCCTCAGCAGCTCTCTACCAGTGGTTTTTTATTCTTCATGAGTGCTCCATCGTTTCCAGTGGTATTTTTTAACTGTCTTGCTCTGTGTGATTTTTATTCTGTGGCTGACTTTTAACTTGTGTTTGCCTCCAGTGCTTTTTAAGTGTACTTTGAATTGCCAGCTGCGTTCTTTTAACTTTTTAACTATCCCCCAATGCATGTCCCCATCTTAGTGTATATTTTAACTCCCATCATCTCAATTTCCTGTGTTTTTTTATGTCCCCCTTTTTATCTCCCATTTTCATACAATCACCCTACTGTATCTTTGTAAAGCCAATTGGCTGAAGAGTGGTGGACTGTGCCGCTGCCAGCCCTCCTCTGCCCACATGGGGCAGGGGAATGAAATTACAATAAAGAAAAGAAAAAAAATAAACATGTCCAGGTAGACGGACAGCCGCCGCCATCTGCTCATTGCTCATGCCGTGTCCTGCCACTGGATGGCATTGTACAGGGCTGACCCACTACCACACCATGATCCCGTTCACTCTGCCGCCCAGTTTGTGGAAGGTTTTTATGATTGTAAATGATTGATGTGCAGTGATACTTCTCTTTGCTACCAATGTAGGACATTATAGTGCATAAAAACAACAAATCATTGAATTTTCATGCCAATTTTATGCTGAAATCAGCGAATATTGTATCGATTACACTGAATTTTGTATAGAAAACAGTGAAAATAGTGCCGAAATCATTGATTTTAGTGCTCACTATTTAGGACAACACCCTGTTTACTAGGAACTCTTCAATTTGATCATAAATCCCACATGATATTCCGCATTCAGCTCATATCATGATATCTCGGAACGGCATTGAGCCCCGACCAGGAGTCTGGAACACATACTTGACAACTTCATCGAAGAGTGGTTTTTTAAGACACATACATCATAAACTGAGCTTTTCTGTAGCAATCCATATGGCAATATACAAACCCTGCAGCTCCACAACACTAGGAAGCTTTGAAGTTACTTGGCAGAAAATACCTAATACACAAAGGCACATAAGCGTTCTTCCATTGCTCCATTTGCGAGTGGAATAGGAAAGGGAATGGCCAGCAGTGATATGAGTTATGTTCCACAATATGTTGCAAAGGCTTGCAGTGTATACATAGTTGCATTGTAAGGTTTGTAGATTAGCAGAAGCAGCGTGAATGTCTTTAGTTTGGAATAATACGATAATTTCACATTTTTAGCGGCACATTAAACTCATCCAGCTATAAACAGAAAGAGATCTAGCATTCAGACGATTTTAAGTGATTCCCCACATACATTATACGTGTTTTACATTTTAAATAGGCCATCCAGCATCTCCAACAGATCTATTATGATAATGTCTTCTGGGGTTTGAGGTCGTGTGGACCTATGAGCCTCTGAGCTTAATGTCATGACAACGTAGATGAACATAGGTACGTACTTTACAAAATGACCTTGTGAGAATAGATCTGTAGCATCGTCTTGCTTAGGGTAGTCGAAGCATTGAGATGTAAATGTGCTGTTTGTGAATTTGGTCAATCAATATTTCTAAGTTCAAAGTTGGACAACAAGTGTCACAGGTTTGTAACTGAAGGTAGATGGTACTGCAGTACATCCATTCGGAAGAGTTTCAGAAGATGTGCAGTGAGTTAACTGACAGGAATACATATCAAATTTTTCCACATAATTTCTGAATCATTCCTGATGAATGTACGTGGGCAACAACACACATATGACAGAATTCTTTTGCTGGCCAGGGTCGTGAGGTATATCAGATGTGACGGAGCAGGTTCGTTTAGAATCTCGGTACAGCATTCCACAACGGGGCTTTCCCTGCAATTGGTCTATACATAACTGCATCACCCAACAGCCAATAGCACATAGTTAACAAATCAGGTATCAGAAGTACCATGACTGTATTTATCAGACTCCATTTAGTGAATTACATACACCCTCAATAGCAAAATAGTAGAGTTCAGCCCTCCTACCACAGACATTCATCCTGCTGGAAGACAGAACACAGTTTGTTATACTGGACTGTGAATGTCCCACATTTCAATATGCAAAATGACCGGATAGAAGTCGCAAAATGACCGGATAGAAGTCATATGTTTCCAAGGAATTTCTGAATTATTTCTAATGAACACCACTGCTTGTTGCAATGGTCTGCAGAAGTATTAGTCTTATACATCAGTCAGTTATTAAGATGTTTGAGCAGGAAAATGCACTATTTAGTTCTTTTAGGGTATGTGGTCATTCATGCTGGCATACTTTATGGAGTGCTAGTGGTTGTAGTAGTAGTAGTAGTAGTAGTAGTAGTAGTCATACTCGTCATACATTCATTCCATAGATCCAGACAGTAGGACCCACAGCCAATTCAGTGTTTTAGTAGCAGTAGACTCACACTGTAAATTGAAAAAGGAGCCCGACTAGCTGTGGTAGTAGATTCATATTATACATTCTCAGCTAGCCATACTCCAACGACCATTCATTTTTTGAAAGACTGTAGTATTAATCTTTATGTAACATTGATTTTTGCTGTAGGTATGCCTTGGGGTGACGAAAATTTGAATCAGTGTTACATTTTTAAGTAATTTTTAGGTGAAGCCTCTCATAAATTGTGTTTTACGATTCAATAAGACATCAACTAAGTTATCTGTGCACCGTTCAATCTTTCGACCAACTTTGTTGAATGGAAGCGAAACCTGGGTGGATTCAGGTTACCTTATCAACAAGGTTGAGGTTACAGATATGAAAGTAGCTAGGATGATTGCAGGTACTAGTAGATGGGAACAATGGCAGGAGGGTGTCCACAATGAGGAAATCAAAGAAAAACTGGGAATGAACTCTATAGATGTAGCAGTCAGGGCGAACAGGCTTAGATGGTGGGGTCATGTTACACACATGGGAGAAACAAGGTTACCCAAGAGACTCATGGGTTCAGCAGTAGAGGGTAGGAGGAGTCGGGGCAGACCAAGGAGAAGGTACCTGGATTCGGTTAAGAATGATTTTGAAGTAATAGGTTTAACATCAGAAGAGGCACCAATGTTAGCACTGAATAGGGGATCGTGGAGGAATTTTATAAGGGGGCTATGCTCCAGACTGAACGCTGAAAGTCAAAATCAGTCTTAAATGATGATATGCTATATGAAAGGTTTCCATATTCGTAATTGAATAGTGGGGTTAGTGGTACTTCTTTTTACAGACTTATGTGCTTCCAGAAGATTTACAAATTATATCTGATGAATGCCTGTATGATTCCCTCAACAAGACACTTGTGAAGGAGATCTTTTGCTTGTCACAGTAGTAAGTGTCTGGAGGTGTGATATAAAATGACTGCACACGCAGACTTAAAGAAATTCTATAAGTCTGCTAGGTTGTCAGACAATGAGAAATGTTTAACTGGAGTGAAATTGAACAATTCTTTTACTGGCCGGCCGAAGTGGCCGTGCGGTTAAAGGCGCTGCAGTCTGGAACCGCAAGACCGCTACGGTCGCAGGTTCGAATCCTGCCTCGGGCATGGATGTTTGTGATGTCCTTAGGTTAGTTAGGTTTAACTAGTTCTAAGTTCTAGGGGACTAATGACCTCAGCAGTTGAGTCCCATAGTGCTCAGAGCCATTTGAACCAATTCTTTTACTGCACAGTAAAGACTAAGTAACACTTCCCCTAAAAACTGCAACAGCTTGCTCTCAAACTGCAACATAGTGCCTCAAAACTATAACAACATGCGCCAACAGTGTAACAAAATGCCCTAAGACTGTAACAAATTGCCCCTAAAATATCGCAAATTGGTCCAAGACTGTAATAAATTGCCCCAAGACTATAATAAATCGCCTCAAAACAGTAGCAAATTGTCCCAAAAAAAATTGCCCCAGCAAACTGTTAGCAAATCACCAAACTGTAACAAATTGCCCCAAAACTGTAACATATCGCCCAAAACTGTAACAAAGTGTTTACAGAACTATAATATATTGCTCTACGACATTGTAACAAATTTCCCCAAAATTGCTGCAGCTTGTCTGAAAACTGTAAACAAGATGAGTGATCTTCGCATAGCCTGCATGGTGAGCATTCCGAGATGGTAGTTCCGAGGGTACAGTGGTTTCTTCAGTGAGGAAGACAATTAATAAATATGGAATAAATATCTTGACACTACAGCAGTCCTGCTGATTAATGAAATCTGATTCTACAGATGACCCTAACCCAGCAGTGCCTAATAGTTACAAAAACATTCACCTGGGTTTTCTTAAAATATCCACAAGAAGCAGCTGATGCTGCAAAAAAGGGAAGCTGAAGAGCAAGTCTGTGCTGGAAAAAGCATTCAGGCCCACTTCTCAACGTTTACAGCATTTGAGTCATGAACAGAAGCTATTCAGAAACTAGACTAACAAGGAGAAGAAGGAGGAAGAGGAAAAAAAGAAGAAGGTAGACCGAGAGGAAGAGGATGAAGAACATGAAAATGCAAAAGCTGAAGTATTTCTTAGATAACTAAAAGTACTATATGTGTGAAACTCTGGTCCAATGTAAGAGAGCGCCTGCTGGCCCTAATCGGATTGGGTTAAATAAATAAATAAAAAATAAATAATTAATAATTAATATAAAGAACGAATTTATGAAAGTGGAAAGTGGAGATATTAGAGAAGGAGGAGGAGAAGAAGAAGAAGAAGTAAAAGCATAAGAGGAAGATTTCGATGGTGGATATGATGAGAACGGCATTGCTGAAACACATAAGGCTATCGAGAAAAGTCCTTATACATTGGATTGGCAGCCTATAAGTGCAACCGAGAATGTGATAAAGGTAGAGGACAGAGAATTTGAAAGAACGCCATGCATACACAACCCAGTATTCGAAAAACTTTAAACTTTGATAAATATTCATTGAAAAATTCAGAAACATATGGCAAACTATTACATATGACAGAAGAATATAAAAAAGCCAGTGGAATAGGAACAAAAAGCCTCAACAGTTCGAAATATCAAAACGTTATTAAACTGGCAGTGATATTAGTGACATTTAATCCCTACAACACATCTACTACGATAACCACAACAAAATAGTTGAACCAATATGGCAGCTCATAGCATCAAGTACAGTGACTGTCCTAAAATGGTTCTGCAGTCAGTGCAACCATATTCAACTTGATAAGGATTGTGACAGTTTCAATATAATTTATGCAACCAATGGCAGTAACAAGAATCTCCATATCCATCTTCTTGCATCCCGAGAAGTCGAGAGACGTTAAGCACTTTAGAACATGACATGTTGGCAGTCTGAACTACGACAGAGTTAAATGTTTCCCATGAGACAGGTAACCAGAACCTGCCTACACTCACTCTAAGAATGGGTCAGCTCAAAAATTAAAGTATTGACAAGTGTACCATACAAGCTGTCTGCAGGATGGGGGCTATCCCTATGAGTACCACACATATGTCCAGGGATATTGATGATTGCCACCCAGCTCTCTGACAGTGGTGCAAAAGGAATTTGTAGCAGCCTCCAGGCTGCTCTCCAGCCCAGCACAGTCCTGCGAGTCAGCACATGACTGACGGTGAACTTCGGGATCGCAGAAGCTCGTGGCGCAGACGGCTCTTCCCCGATGTGGTGTTAAAAATATAAACATCCCTGTTCTTCCCCAGCAGAGCATAAGTGGACAGATCCAAATTTAAGGGTGATGTCAGACAGCAGTTGTTTAAACTTTAGACACCTAGACTATCAACAGTTTTAACTTAGAGAAAGTGGTCTCCAATTTTGATTTCAAGTTAATTGAATATAATTTAATCTGAACTACATTGATTTGATGATTGGTTTTGGGTATAAAGGGACCAAACTACAGGGTCATCAGTCCCTTTTTCCTGATGAAAACAAGGCTCAATATAAAACACCACCCAAAGTACGTTTGGGAAAGTAAAAGGGAGAAAAGGAATGGAGAACCACACCTAAAAATAAAACGAACGGAATGAACAAATAACCGGGAAAGTGTACACCACAAGCAAAAGCGGAGAAGGGATTAAAACCATAGAGCAGAAGGTCTGGGCTGGCTGATCACATGAATAAAAAAGGATGAGCCAGCCGCTCTGCAACACATTAAAAAGTCCACCCCATAAAACAAGACGAGGTGAGGAGAAATGAGCACATTCAGGGAAAAGACAAATACAAACACAAACACAAACAAATACAAGGAAAGGGTGACAGAGTTAAAATGAAGGGAGGGTGGAGGCCTCAGAGAGTAGGGCAAATGCTTACCCTTAGATGGTACGATAAAAAAAAACCTTATGAATAAAACGTAAAACTATATCTGCTGTTGACGCTTTGTCACCCAACACCGATGGTAGGGTGCTGGGAAGGTTAAAAGTCCGCCACAGAGCAGCTAAAATTGCCATGTCCAGCAAGATGTGGATAACACTCAGAAGGGAGCCACAGTGACACTGAGGTGGGTCCTTGCGACAGAGGAGGTAACCATGTGTTAGCCATGTATGGCCAATGCAGAGCTGGCAAAGGACAACAGATTCCATGTGAGTCGCTCGCATGGATTATAGCCACACATTTGTCATCTCCTTGATAGCATGGAGTTTATTTGGGGTACTCAGGGTGCGCCATTCAGTATCCCATGTCGCGAAAACTTTGCGGCGGAAGACTGCTCGCAAATCGGTCTCCTGTAAGCCAATCTCCAGAGATGGTTTACTGGTGGAGTGTTTGGCCAGGTGGTTAGTAAATTCATCGTCCAGTATCCCAACATGGCCTGGGGTCCAAATGAAGGTCACTGAGCGTCCACTGGTGCAGAGGGCATAAAGAGGCTCTTGGATTTACAGTACCAAAGGATGCCTAGGGAGGCACTGGTCGAGAGCATGTAGACTGCTTAAGGAATCATTACAAATGACGAATGGCAACCATAGCATCAGCATATAGGATGAAGAGCACGATAGATGGCAACCAGCTCTGCAGTGAAAATGCTGCAGCCATCCAACAAGGAGTGTTGTTCAGTGTGGCCAACGTGAGCATTAGTGTAGCCAACAAGGTCGTCGACCAGTGATCCATCAGTGTAGATTATATCTGAGCCTTCAAAGTCGCTAAGAAGAGAGATAAAATGCCGACAGAGGGCCTCAGGTGTAACTGAACCTGTGGGGCATTGCAATAGATCCAGTCGAAACAGTGGCCAAGGTATGGACCAAGGAGGTGTACGGAAGAGGGCCGCAGGAAAGGTGGTACGGGGAAAGTGTCGAATTCATGAAGAAGTGATTGGACACGGACGGTGAAGGGTTTCCCAGTTCTGGGCCGCCGTTGTGGGATACGGACTGCCATGTTGGGAAAAGAAGATGGTAATTTGGATGGTGAGGCGAACTATGTATGTGGGTGGTATAATTGGCTGGCAATAGTTGCAGGCGGAGCCGCAATGGAGGAACGCCTGCTTCCACCAGGAGGCTGTTCACGGGGCTAGATCGGAATGCTCCCATCGCGAGGCGAACTCCACAGTGGTGGATAGGGTCTAGTAGACTCAGTGCAGAGGGGGCTGCAGAACCACACACCACGCTCCCATAATCAACACAGGACTGTATGAGGGCTTGGTAGAGCTACAGCACCCCAGTCAGTGTGACTCAGGCATCGAATAAGACTAAGGTGCAGCCACCACTTGTCCTTCAGCTAACGAAGATGGGGAAGCCAACTTAAGCAGGTGTTGAAGACCAATCCTAGAAAGCGGTAAGTCTCCACTACATCTAGTTGTTTGTCATTGAAGTAAAGTTCTGGATGGGGGTGGACAGTACGACGACGACAGAAGTGCATCACGCAAGTTTTGATGGCCGAAAACTGAAAGTCATGAGTGAGGGCCCACGACTGTGCCTTCCATATAGCTCCCAACAGTCGGCGTTCTGCCGCAACAGTAGAAGAGGAGCAGAACGAAATGCAAAAATCGTCAGTGTATATGAGGGGAGAGACTGACGATCCTACTGCTAATGCGAGATCGTTGACTGCAACTAAAAGAGTGGGACACTCAGGGCCGAGCCCTGCAGGACCCCATTCTCTTGTATATGGGGTGCACTATGGGAAGCATCGATGTGAACTCCGAAAGTGAAGTGTGACAAAAAGTTCTATATAAAAATCGGGAGTGGGCCCTGGAGACCCTACTCATGCAGAGTAGCGAGGATGTAATGTCGCCAAGTGATATCGTAGGCCTTCGTGAGATCGAAAAAGACGGCAATAAGGTGTTGTCGCTGGGAAAATATTGATCGAATGGCAGATTCCAGATACACCAAGTTGTCGATGGTGGAGCGTCCTTGGCGAAAACAGCCCTGAGATGGAGCCAGAGCTTCCTGAGACTCAAGAAGCCAACACAACTGCGGGCTCACCATATGCTCAAGCAGCTTGCACAGAACATTGTTGAGGCTAATGGGTTCTTCCCAGGCTTTAGGGCTGTAATGATGACACTTTCCCGCTATTACGATGGGAATTCGCCATCGCTCCAAATGCAGTTGAAGACAGCAAGGAGGTGGTGGTGGGAATCCACTGACAGATGTTTCAGCATTTGAGAATGAATGCGATCTGGGACAGGCGATGAATCAGGATAGTCTGCAAGGGCACTGAGAAATTCCCACTCACTGAAGGGAGCATTACGAGGTGCATTCAAGTTCTAAGGCCTCCGATTTTTTTTCTCCGGACTGGAAAGAGATAGAAACATGCGCATTGTTTTAAAATGAGGCCGCGTTCATTGTCAATACGTCCCAGAGATGGCAGCACCATACGGCAGATGGAATTTTACCGCCAGCGGCGAGAATGAGAACTGTTTTAAATACTTAAAATGGCGACGTTTTCCTTACATGAACAGCGTGCAATCATTCGTTTTCTGAATTTGCGTGGTGTGAAACCAATTTAAATTCATCGACAGTTGAAGGAGACATGTGTTGATGGAGTTATGGATATGTCGAAAGTGCGTTCGTGGGTGCGACAGTTTAATGAAGGCAGAACATCGTGTGACAACAAACCGAAACAACCTCGGGCCAGCACAAGCCGGTCTGACGATATGATCGAGAAAGTGGAGAGAATTGTTTTGGGGGATCGCCGAATGACTGTTGAACAGATCGCCTCCAGAGTTGGCATTTCTGTGGGTTCTATGCACACAATCCTGCATGACGACCTGAAAATGCGAAAAGCGTCATCCAGGTGGGTGCCACGAATGCTGACGGACGACCACATGGCTGCCCGTGTGGCATGTTGCCGAGCAATGTTGACGCGCAACGACAGCATGAATGGGACTTTCTTTTCGTCGGTTGTGACAATGGATGAGACGTGGATGCCATTTTTCAATCCAGAAACAAAGCGGCAGTCAGCTCAATGGAAGCACACACATTCACCGCCACCAAAAAAATTTCAGGTAACCGCCAGTGCTGAAAAAATGATGGTGTCCGTATTCTGGGAGAGCGAGGGCGTAATCCTTACCCATTGCGTTCCAAAGGGCATTACGGTAACGGGTGCATCCTACGAAAATGTTTTGAAGAACAAATTCCTTGCTGCACTGCAACAAAAACGTCCGGGAAGGGCTGCTCAGCGATTTTCCAGTGGTCAAAACAGACTCCTAAAGAAGCCTTCGCCGCTGCCATGGAATCATGGCGTCAGCGTTGTGAAAAATGTGTACGTCTGCAGGGCGATTACGTCGAGAAGTAACGCCAGTTTCATCGAATTCGAGTGAGTAGTTAATTAGAAAAAAAATTTGAGGCCTTAGAACTTGAATGCACCTCGTATAAGGTTCAGGGTGGCATGGAGCAAAAAAGAGGCGTTATCTCTCCACCCTCTGTTTGAGGAGACAAATGGTGGGGTAGTAATTCTCTGACACAGAGATGCAAGCATAATGCTCAGCAAGATGCTCTGCAGTTACATCTGGATCGTAAGATACAGCTCCCCATTTTTGGAAATTCCAGATACACCTGCTGGGTGCCGATAGCCGTAACTCGGTGGAGCTTGATCCAAACCTGGGAGGGGGAGGTTCCCATTCAAACGGTGGAGACATAGTGTTCCCAACACTCCTGCTTCCTTCGTTTGATGAGGAGGCGAACCTGCACTCAGGGCCGTCTGAAGGTGATAAAGTTGGGGGTGGCGCTTATGACGTTGGAGGGGCTGCCTACAGTCTCTAATGGCCACAGCGATTTCTGGCGACCGCCAAGGCACTGACTTCCACCAGGGGCAACTGGAGGAACGAGGGATTGCTGATTCAGCTGCGGCAGCAATGGTATTAGTGATTGCATGGATCACTTCATCGATGGTAGCATACAACAGATACTCAAAGCTGGTACTGGATGTGAAAGTGTTCCAGTCAGCTTTGGGAAGAATCCACCTGGGCAAGTGTCGAGATGAGGGACGCTGCAGTAGGGACAGAAAGAATGGAAAGTGGTCACTACCACACAAGTCGTCATGTGCTCTCCAGTTGATAGATGGACTGGACTGCAAACTGAGAGATCAATGGCCGAATACGTGCCATGTGCCACACTGAAATGTGTGGGGGCACCTGTACTTAGGAGGCAAGGGTTGAAGTGAGTTAGTAGGTTCTCAACATCTTTGCCATGGCAATTAACCTTGGCTCCACCCCACAAAGGGTTATGAGCATTAAAATCGCCCAGAAGCAGAAGAGGTGGGAGGGGGGGGGGGGGGGAGGGCGAATTGCGAAATGAGTGCAGCCAAAACATAGGGTAGTGCTTCACCATCTGGAGGGAGGTAGACGTTATAGATGGTAATTTCCTGTGTTGTCCTCCCCTGACAGCCACAGCTTCTAAAGGTGTTTGAAGGGGCACAGGTTCACTACAGACAGGTGTAAGGACGAAAATACTTTCTCCACCCGACAGTGTCACAGGCAGGACGGTTTTTGTAGTACCCCAGGTAGCCACGAAGGGTGGGGGTCCACATTGCAGGAAACCAGGTCTCTTGAGTATACTGTGAGTATATTGTGAGTTGATCTAACTCAGCCAGGTGGTAGAAAAAACCGCCGCAGTCCCTCTGGAGAATGACGCTTTCTGTCGTCTGGGGTAGCATGGAGTGACCAAGGAGGCAAATTAGGCTTCAGCATCACCTGTTGCCACTGGCTGAGAGTTGGCATCCAGTACCATGCATTGAGGCGTCGGCGAGATCTATGTCCTCAGGAGATGCAAGAATCTCCACCTCGCCCTCTGATACAGAGCCATGGGGGAGCGATGGTGTAGGGCCACTGGAGGCTCCCATTTCTTAGCAGACTTTTTCTTTGAAGTTTTGCTCTCTCGACGCTCCTTAGGGGTTTGCTGGCAGGGCTTCTTGGACTGAGCAAGACCTCGAAGCCCTTTGACCAGCTCTTTCAACCACTGGCTGGTGTCCACTGCACCACTGGGTGGGACCATGGAAGGTAGAGTCCCAAGGGACCCTTTCCACATAAGAGGAGCCGGAGGAGGTCATTGCTTCTCTGGCTGGGGGAAGGGGCCATTGTCCCCAGTATTTTTGGGGATGATGCTCCTAAAGTAGACGCTCTGGGAGCAACAGAAGAAGATGTGCCCCAGTCAACTGGACGTGGGAGGAAGATGGGTGGCCCTGAGGGCCCACTGGAGCAACCTTAGAGGATGGGCATAATGGCATCATTGATGGCGATGCCATCACAGCGACAGCATATGAAGATAGCATGGGTACAAGGTTTAGTCGTTCATATTCGAGTTTCGCCTCATGGTAAGATAGCCTGTCCATGGTCTTTTACTCCATAATTCTGTGCTCCTTTTGGAGCGCTGGGCAGTCCAGCAAGCAGGAGGAATGATGCTGGTCACAGTTCACACAGGCGGGAGGAGGCATACATGGAGTATTCGGATGCAGCGAACATCCACAGTATTTACATGTGGTGCTGGAAGGGCACTGGGAGGACATGTGTCCGAATTTCCAGCACTTAAAGCACCGCATTGGGGGAGGGTCATAGGGTTTGACATCATATTGATAAACCATCACCTTGACCTTTTCAGGTACTGAATCGCCCTCAAAGGCCAAGATGAAGGCACCAGTGGCAACCCTATGGTCTTTGGGTCCCCTGTAAACACGCTGGACAAAATGAATACCCCACCATTCTAAATTGGCATGCAGCTCGTTATCGGATTGTAACAGGAGGTCGCGATGAAAAATAATTCCCTGGACCATATGGAGGCTTTTGTAGGGAGTGACCAAAATAGGAATTTCACCTAGCTTGTCACAGGCGAGTAACGCTGGGACTGGGTTGGGGATGCCGTCTGAATTAAAACCGACCCATTGCGCATTATGGACAGTGCTGTCACTTCCCCAAACTTATCTTCCAGGTGCTCGACAAAAAACAGAGGCTTCGTTTCCAGCAAGGAGTACCCATCTTTTCTGCTGCAAACTAAGTAACATGGCGAATATGGATCCTGTCACTCTGAAGCCTTACATTCCTCCCAAGGTGTTGCTAGGGAGGGGAACGATCTAGGATCATACTTGTCAGCACTGAAACAACTTTTCCTTTCTTAGAGACTGCTGCGGCCATTCGGTCTACAGCAAAAGATGACAGTCTGCTTCATTGCGGGTCATCCGCCCTGATGCCACCAATTCCGATCAGGGGCTCTCCCCACGGGTGCTACCCAGCCAGAGCAAAGGTCACATGGCATGATGGCCATTGCCGAGAATCCGGGTGCCCCATGAAGACAGGAATCTACCCGTTGGCATGCGTTTGGAGTTTACAGCTCAGGCATCAGCAGTGCGATCCCTGTGTTGTCAGGGGGCTACCACCAAATGAGTACATGACAGCCCCACCACAACGGAATGACTACTGTGCTGGATACTGGATGCAGAGAAATCCAATATTGTCATGGGGGCGAAAGAAGAATGGTGACAACAGAAGAAGATAACACACCCTGGAAAGTGTCCTCGCCCAAATAGTTGCAGTGCAGGTTGAGATGAAAACCCATGACGAAAAGAGGTTCAGGAGATCGAATCTAAGGTCACTATGGATAACTCGTCCACCACGTAAGGCGTCCTACCCCGTATGGCCCGCACTTCTGTTGAATTTGGAAAGTGGCAGGTCAAATTAGAAAATGGGACCTGAACTCATGGGTGAGACTCCTTTTAGTTGCCTCTTACGACAGGCAGGCCGGCCTGTGTGGCCGAGCGGTTCTAGGCGCGTCAGTCTGGAACCGCGCGACCGCTACGGTCGCAGGTTCGAATCCTGCTTCGGGCATGGATGTGTGTGACGTCCTTAGGTTAGTTATGTTTACGTAGTTCTAAGTTCTAGGGGACTGATGTTAAGTCCTATAGTGCTCAGAGCCATTTGAACCATTTGAACGACAGGCAGAAATATCTCAGTACTATTCTAACCCCTGGACCCACAGGGGGGAATTGATTTGTATTCGAATTGATATTGAGTAGCATTTGAATTTAAATGAAACTAGGTATGCAAGAAAGATCAGTCTGGTTGCTACCTATAAGGTGAAAACTTGTTTATGTAGCTGACAGGCTCAGACTGGCATCCTTTATCTATCAAACAGCCTTGGATCTGCAGGGGGAAAAACACCCTTAGTCCGGAGTGTTAATAGCATACCATGCAGGCTTAGGTTGGCATGAAGGCAGGGGAAAACCCTGGAAATCTAACAATGCAGACAGTGCCAGTATCCTTGGTCAGCCATCTTGCATCGCTATCTTGGATTCTGATATCACAGAGCCTGTGGCAGTATGGATCGCCATTTTGAATTTCTGGATGTCACACCAACATGAGAATGCACTATTGCGATTGATTGGTTGATTTGGGAAGGGGACCAAACAGCGAGGTCATCGCTCCCATCGGATTAGGGAAGGAATTTGGCTGTGCCCTTTCAAAGGAACCATCCCAGAATTTGCCTGAAGCGATTTAGGAAAATCACAGAAAACGTAAATCAGGATGGCTGGACATGAGTT
Source organism: Schistocerca americana (assembly GCF_021461395.2). Taxonomy (NCBI): domain Eukaryota; kingdom Metazoa; phylum Arthropoda; class Insecta; order Orthoptera; family Acrididae; genus Schistocerca; species Schistocerca americana. The sequence goes on from NC_060130.1 coordinate 868,507,616, forward strand.
TCAACTGTTGTCCTCCCAATTGCGAGTCCACATTGTAGATTTTAGAATTTGCCACCAATTTATAATTCGGACAACAGTCCTGCTTGCACAGTGATCTCATAGCAGTGGGTGGAGACACCACTAGCACAACTGGTCTATTTTAAATTTTCCACTCTTTGAATTTCCCACCATTTTATATGTAGAGCAGTTCGCTTATTGGAGAAATCTGGCAATAATGCATGACAACATTGATGAAGTCGTGGATAGAGGAAGAGGGTGGGAAATCTGGCAACAATGTATTTGGTGCCAGAACCGACACTGTTTACCTAGTTATGTTGAGCTGACAGGAACATGCGTTGCAGGAGTAACAATCATTGAGAGGACACAGCCATTTGAAGTTGTCATTTTAACATAATGTCATATCTTTATTCTCGAATGATACTTCTTGCAAACATCACAAGCAGTTATAAATTGTGGAAGATCAGAAATGGCTTGGTTCAAATGGCTCTGAGCACTATGGGACTTAACATCTGTGGTCATCAGTCCCCTAGAACTTAGAACTACTTAAACCTAACTAACCTAAGGACATCACACACATCCATGCCCGAGGCAGGATTCGAACCTGCGACCGTAGCAGTCGCGCGGTTCCGGACTGAGCGCCTAGAACCGATAGACCACCGCGGCCAGCGGAAGATCAGACCTCCAGACTGATGAAGCCATTCCAACAAGCAAACATAACAAACATTTTTCTGACCGATTGTTTTCCATTGAAGTTGTTATTCTACCATCATCAACGAGACGAGTTCCAGTCGTCAGTCCAGATACTTAATTCAACTGTGTAGCTTTTGTCAACTGCAAAAATCTACTCAGGCTCAAAAAAGAAATCTACATGCCACTGACGATCATTAGTACGGTTATCTTGGTTTGTCAAAGAGAACTTTGGATCACCAATTACCACAAGCAGCCACAAGTCATCCCTAAAGGTATGTGCAGATATGTGCGTAAGAACAGCAGAACCAGTCAAGTACGGGCAGATTAATGTCCTCAGCGACGAATAGCTCTATTACCACTACAGACAATGCAGACGAGGAAGCAACTAGGTATTGAACTACCAATAGGATCTGTCTTGACTTAAGAATGACGTTGGAGAGTGATAGCCATTCTGTTTCAGATTTTGGATTATTTCAAACCTGCAGTGGGGAAAAGAGACCAAGCAGCCCATAGCATACTGAGAATCATCCAACAACTAGCCAACGCTCATTCAGAGCGTCTCTAGCTGAGTGACGGAAATTCAAGAATAAGTGGAGAAGGCGCTGCAAGACGACATCATTGAACCTTCAGAGAGTCCTTCGTCCTCTCCTGTAGTCCTTGGGAAAAAGAAGGCTGGCCCATGGTTTGTCAGCATCGACTACCGACGACTGAACAAAATCACGAAGAAAGATGTCTATCCATCGCTGCACACTGATGACACTCTATACTGCTTGAAAGAAGAAAAGTATCTCTCAAATATGGATATGCAGACAGTATACTGCATAATAGAGGTTGATGAGGCTGGCAGGGAAAATTCCTGACAGCCTCTGTGGGTTCGAAATTTTGTCATCTGCACTGTATAATGCTCCATCCATCATCGAACGAATGATCACAGTCTGCTTTAACACACAAAAAATAAAATAAAACAAAATCTTGGGGCAGCTAGTGAATGGTGATGGAGTCCATCCCGACCCAGAGAAAAAAAGAGCAGTCACAGGTTTTCCAACTCCTTGGTACATTGAAGGTGTAAGAACTTCTCTCTGAATGTGCTCGAACTACTGGCGATCCGTAAAGGACTTTTGTACCAATGCACACCCCTTGCAAGAACTACTGTCAGATGAAACCAAATATTCCTGGAAGAAGGTTTAAGAAAGATCTTTCCTTGTCCTTAAGGAGGCGCCAGCTTTTTCTCTGGTACTCACACTGTATGACGAGAATGACGAAACAAAACTTCACACCAACGCTAACAGTTATGGGACAGCTACAGCTCTGGAAAAAATTCAGAAAGGTGCTGAAAAAGTGCTACTTTATGCTTTCAAAGTATTCTCAAAGTCCGAGATACATTATTCTTATAACCAAGGAGTGCCTTAAAATTATTTGGGTCTTCAATAAGTTCCAGGCGCATTTATTTGGCAAACCATTCATCGTTGAGACTAACCTACATTCTCTAAGCTGGCTGTCTAGCCTGCACGGTTCATCAGATCAACTGGCGAGGTGGACACTGAGACTTCAGAAGTACAACGTTGCAGTTATACACAAATATGGACTCAAACACAAGGACGTCGAATGTCTTTAAGGAATCTTTTGGCGCAACACAGCACCGTGGATGAAATCACAGGCATCACCGCATTAAATGACATTGGCGGTGAACAGAAGGAAAATCCAGCTCTGCTGAAACCCACAGAAGCCTTGAAAAATGAACCAACCACAGGCGAATTCCACTTAATAAAGTGAGCATTGTGTGAGAGGAACTACACTACTGGGCATTAAAATTGCTACACCACGAAGATGTGCTACAGACGCGAAATTTAACTGACAGCAAGAAGATGTTGTGGTATGCAAATGATTAGCTTTTCAGAGCATCCACACAAGGTTGGCGTCGGTGGCGACGCCTACAACGTGCTGACATGAGGAAAGTCTCCAACCGATTTCTCATACACAAACAGCAGTTGACCGGCGTTGCCTGGTGAAACGTTGTTGTGATGCCTCGTGTAAGGAGGAGAAATGCGTACCATCACGTTTCCGACTTTATAAAGGTCGGATTGTAGCCTATCGCGATTGTGGTTTATCGTATCGCGACATTGCTGCTCGCGTTGGTCATGATCCAATGACTGTTAGCAGAATATGGAATGGGTGGGTTCAGGAGGGTAATACGGAACGCCGTGCTGGATCCCAACGGCCTCGTATCACGAGCACTCGAGATGATAGGCATCTTACCCGCATGGCTGTAACGGATCGTGCAGCCACGTATCGATCCCTGAGTCAACAGATGGGGACGTTTGCAAGACAACAACCATCTGCACGAACAGTTCGACGACGTTTGCAGCAGCATGGACTATCAGCTCGGAGACCATGGCTGAGGTTACCCTTGACGCTGCATCACAGACAGGAGCGCCTGTGATGGTGTACTCAACGACGAACCTGGGTGCACGAATGGCAAAATGTCATTTTTCGGATGAATCAAGGTTCCGTTTACAGCATCATGATGGTCGCATCTGTGTTTGGCGACATCGCGGTGAACACACATTGGAAGCGTGTATTCGTCATCGCCATACTGGCGTATCACCCAGCGCGATGGTATGGGGTGCCATTTGTTACACGTCTCGGTCACCTCTTGTTCGCATTGACGAAACTTTGGACAGTGGACGTTACATTTCAGATGTGTTACGACCCGTGGCTGTACCCTTCATCGATCCCTGCGAAACCCTACATTTCACCAGGATAATGCACGACCGCATGTTGCAGGTCCTGTACGGGCCTTTCTGGATACAGAAAATGTTCGACTGCTGCCCTGGCCAGCACATTCTCCAGGTCTCTCACCAATGGAAAGCGTCTGGTCGACGGTGGCCGAGCAACTGACTCATCACAATACGCCAGTCACTACTCTTGATGAACTGTGGTATCGTGTTGAAGCTGCATGGGCAACTGTACCTGTACACGCCATCCAATCTCTGTTTGACTCAATGCCCAGGCGTATCGAGGCCATTATTATGGCCAGAGGTGGTTGTTCTGGGTACTGATTTCTCAGAATCTATGCACTCAAATTGCGTGAAAATGTTATCACATGTCAGTTCTAGTATAATATATTTGTCCAATGAATACACGTTTATCATCTGCATTTCTTCTTGGTGTATCAATTTTAATGGGCAGTAGTGTACGATCCAATGGGGTGAAAATTGTCGCTCATCATCCTAGTTCATCTACAGCCAGATTCTTGAAGTATTTCAGGGATGCTCCAGCATCTCACATGGTGTTTGTGAAAACTCTAGATAGAACCAGACGCATGTGTCACTGGCCAGGTTTTTACCGATCGTTAGACACCATGCGAGCCACTGTAAGGAATGCCAACGACGGAAGCATGTGCTGCACCTTTGTGGGGCATCTAGTACCAATCCCATCCGCAGCAGTGCCAATCCACCGACTTGTAATCTGTTGGATCTTGCCCACTCGTCGCTTATAGGGTGCCTAAAGGATGCTGCATTGTCGGAATGCTATACAGCAATTCAAACAAATTACATTAGTAGTTTTATTTCCATAAAGCAGAATTGACAATACTTAACTTTAATTACAGCAAATGTCGCAAGCGAGAGGCGACATGCAAACAGTAAATGACCTTCGCTATAGACAAAGTCCATCTAAGATTAACACACAGTTGTGGATAACTGTCGACTAAGGTCTGTATACGGAGCCGATCTGAGCGGCCGAGACTGGCAGGAGCTGATAAAATAAGAGCCTACTGAATATCAGACCAGTTGTGTGGCTGGATTGAGGAGTTTTTAGCACTTCTTGCAGGGGGCGCTCCTGGCGCGGCTCGGTCCTTGTCAGCGGGCTATTGGCTGACGTTTCCTCACCGCCTTCTCTGATTTTCCGTTCTTCGTCTTCGTTTCGTCGCTTGTGGTTACGCCAGAACATAATCAACTTGTTGGAGACGTTCCAAAAGTCGACAAATGTGAATTGATGGATAATAGTCTGCACTGACTACATCACCAGCAACTGAAATCACTCAACAGAGGAAAGTCCACTGGACCTGACGGGATACCAAATCGATTCTACACAGAGTACGCGAGAGAACATGCCCCCCTTCTAACAGCCGTGTACCGCTAGTCTCTAGAGGAGCGGAAGGTTCGAAATGATTGGGAAAGAGCACAGGTAGTTCCAGTTTTCAAGAAGGGTCGTCGAGCAGATGCGCAAAACTATAGGCCTATATCTCTGACATCTATCTGTTGTAGAATTTTAGAACATGTTTTTTGCTCGCGTATAATGTCATTTCTGGAAACCCAGACTCTACTCTGTAGGAATCAACATGGATTCCGGAAACAGCGATCGTGTGAGACCCAACTCGCTTTATTTGTTCATGAGACGCAGAAAATATTAGATACAGGCTCCCAAGTAGATGCCATTTTCCTTGACTTCCGGAAGGCGTTCGATACAGTTCCGCACTGTCGCCTGATAAACAAAGCAAGAGCCAAAGGAATATGAGACCAGCTGTATGGCTGGATTGAAGAGTTTTTAGCAAACAGAACACAGCATGTTGTTCTCAATGGAGAGACGTCTACAGACGTTAAAGTAACCTCTGGCGTGCCACAGGAAGTGTTATGGGACCATTGTTTTTCACAATATATAAAAATGACCTAGTAGATAGTGTCGGAAGTTCCATGCGGCTTTTCACGGATGATGCTGTAGTACACAGAGAAGTTGCAGCATTAGAACATTGCAACGAAATGCAGGAAGATCTGCAGCGGATAGGCACTTGGTGTAGGGAGTGGCAACTGACCCTTAACATAGACAAATGTAATGTATTGCGAATACATAGAAAGACGGATCCTTTATTGTATGATTATATGATAGCGGAACAAACACTGGTAGCAGTTACTTCTGTAAAATATCTGGGAGTATGTGTACGGAACGATTTGAAGTGGAATGATCATATAAAATTAATTGTTGGTAAGGTGGGTACCAGGTTGAGATTCATTGGGAGAGTCCTTAGAATATGAAGTCCATCAACAAAGGAGGTGGCTTACAAAACACTCGTTCGACCTACACTTGAGTATTGCCATCAGTGTGGGATCCATACCAGGTCGGGTTGACAGAGGAGATAGAGAAGATCCAAAGAAGAGCGACGCGATTCGTCACAGGGTTATTTGGTAAGCGTGATAGCGTCACGGAGATGTTTAGCAAACTCAAGTGGCAGATCTGCAAGAGAGGCGCTCTGCATCGCGGTGTAGCTTGCTGTCCAGGTTTCGAGAGGGTGCATTTCTGGATGAGGCATCGAATATATTGCTTCCCCCTACTTATACCTCCCGAGGAGATCACGAATGTAAAATTAGAGAGATTAGAGCGCGCACGGAGGCTTTCCGGCAATCGTTCTTCCCGCGAACCGTACGCGACTGGAACAGGAAAGGGAGATAATGACAGTGGCACGTAAAATGCCCTCCGCCACACACCGTTGGGTGGCTTGCGGAGTATAAATGTTGATGTAGATGTAGATATGCTGTCGCTAAAGCTGTGCCCGTAACGATAAAAGTATCGTTACATACCAACAGATAGTTCCACGCTGCGGAAATAAATCGTTCCAGTAGCTTTACCACTAGTGTTCGCCAGGCATCAGAGAGTGATCAAATAGAGCAGGCAGCGAGGTGACAGTGAGCACCTAGCGTAGTCAGAATTTACCACCACAGTAGCTAAGCATCTTCAGTGCTGAGCAGGTTTTTATACTGCACTAATATTGCATTGTACATTTGCATGATTAAAGTATTTTATCGTCGAACACATGTGTTGGTGCCTATGTCAGTGCTGAAATCTTCGCTAGGTAGTTTTATGTCTGTTGTCCATCCACATTAGTCAGCAAACTGTCAAATGTCGTCATCTCAAAGTTGGTTACAAGTAGTTGTGCATACATCTTTATGGTATCGACTTTACAACAGTAATCACTCGGTTCCTTTTGCAACACTTATTTTCTTGTGACAATATTATTGCTCTGATTTTGGTAGAGCGATTAACATTGGTTGTATGCTGGATACTGTACTACACGCAGTTGTCCGCCCACATTTATGAACGAATCCGACCGCCACTCATGGTCACATTTAGAAGCAAAACAATCATTGAGATAAAACTGGGTGGGACATCGCATGCCAACTGCTGAAGCTCCATAAATTGCAATCTCCGTTGTAGGAGATATCACTTTGAAGCACAGACCTCTCCATATGATCTTCTCCAATCGTGGAAAAGTTCTCCAGTCGAGACTTGTATCAGAAGTAATTTCACGTTGCGACTTAATCCACAGGATGACAACTGCCTACCATTCACCGACGAGTAGCGTCACAGAACACTTTTACAGACGTTGGGTAATAAGTTCTTGACGTACACTGATGTCTAACATAGAGACTGGGATAGAATACTGCCTGTCATGACATTCGCATATAACACAGCGAAGCAAGACACTATATGTTTCACATGGTTCTTTTCACTCCATGGTCACGAGGCCGTAACGACAATGCATACACTGTTCACATTTCAGCTGGTCGATACTCAGGATATGTCTACGTGAAACAACTCGTCATTAGGACTGAAGACGCAAGGTAGCTGTTTCGCATAAGAACCGTGGACACCCTAGAGAAAACCCAAAACGCTATAACGCCAAACACTGGTCAGTGGGATACAGCCCAGGAGACTTTGTATGGATTTTTACGCCTGTACGGAAAGTGGAACTATCAGAAAAGTTACTAAAATGCTACTTTGGGCTGTATCGTATCCTTCGTTGCCTGGCGGACGTCACATATGAAGTTGATGATTAGGGGCCTTCATCAACAAGACAAAAGTGCAGAGCCGGCGACCATGCCCTCCCTATGAAACCTTGCTATAGTTTAGACGTGCAGATCAACAATGGGATCTTCAAGGAAACCAAAGATTCACTCGACGATTGGGAAGCTTTGACAGAACGAATACCTTCGATGCGTGTCATAGCGAAGAGGAGCACTGCCATACAGACGATCACTGACAAGATCTAGTTTCAGGGTGCTGAAGTCAGCTCAGCGACAACTTCCAGTGTCGCTGACTGGCGTGCTGTGGGGTGCCAATTCAAAGCCAACCACTAGCAATTATTTGTTACTTAGTATTTATCTTTTCTGGAAGCATCTTGAAATATATGTTTGTAATGTTTGTATATTCTGGAATAGTCAATGTTCGTGAAAGTACCATAAATCTGGAATATTCTACATTTGTATAAAATGCTGCCCTCTCCAAGAGGTCAGTTCTGTTCTGCCTGCACTTTGCGTCAGTAATAAACGTGTTTTCAGATGCAAGTGCTGTACGTCATTGACGATCCTGCCTTGCCTCCTAGGGGGCCCACAGTTCTTTCGTGGGTTAAGTTTGTGGCGCACATAGGGGCTCCAGTTATTGTAGCCTTTCTTCTCTTCCAGGCTGCATTTTCTTTTCCATATCCACTCCTTCCCATCGTGGCTCCTACCCCTCCTGACCCCCTTCTCCTCTGGCGATTCCCTTCATGACTACACAGCTATTCCCTCATTTCTGCTATTCCCTTTCGCTCTTCTGTGTAATGTTTGGACTCTTCCTTTTTTCAGCTTTTTCTTGTCCTCTCTGGGGTGTGACTTCCTTTTATAAATTATTTTCATAATGTGAGCCCCTTGGGTAAGAGCTCCGTTCTGTGGTCGGAGTGGGTGGTACCAGTGCAGACGTTCTGCACATGAAGCGTCCTGAGCTCCAAACTTCTGGCTGCACTTCTGTGGCCATCTCATCAGAAAGGAACAGTCCTCTGCCCGCTACTACTCATGCTTCCTCGTCTCTCCCTGGGCCAGGTTCGCAAGCTTGGGGCGAAACCCATTTCCCCATTACTTCATTTATTCCAATACAGACAGGGAGACTTTCGCTGCTATCAAGTCGCTGTTTCTTGTCGAACACATAGAACTTAAGTTTGGTGCAGTAGACTCACTCATTAAGATGCGATTTTGTTCCCTATTGATTGAAACTTCTTCTGCCAGTCAGTTGGCCTCTCTTTGTGCTTGTGAGCACTTAGGATACATCTCGGTGAGCATCACTCCTCACCAGTCCTTAAATATGACTCAGGGTATTATCTTCCCTAGGGATCTCCTCCTTCAATTTGGCGAGTAACTAAGAACTAATCTGGCATGGTGCAGTCTTCATCAATCGTGTTGACACCAGCGCTTTCATTCTGGCATTTGACAGGGTACCTTCCCAGAAGAGTCAAGGTTATGGTTCACCGCTGCAACATGAAGCCCTATACCCCATCTTCCATGCACTGTCTCCAGTAACGCCCAAGTGCCTGAACTCACTCTCTCCTCATTTGCTGGATTGCCTGATCTATAAAAGGGAAAGGAAGATTCAGGAATTCAAATCTCTTGACCATCTGTCCTGTTCTGAGGACTGGCAGAAATTTGGCCATCTCCAACCGGAATGTCTAACATCATCCTACGCTTCTGTTGTGTCCTTTCCTCCTCCTCCTGTGCCTCCTCCTCCTCCTTCCTCTTTACCCCAGTCCTGCCCCACTTCCCTTTCTTCCTCCCAGGCAGTTCCCATTCCCTCCGTCACGAAACCGCTCCTTCTCCCCAGTCAGAGGAGAAGTCCTCTTCTCTGGCACCCGCTGGGGATGGGGCTCCCTCAAGGAGCCCCCACCCCCTTCCTCCCTGGCGTGTCCAGGGTAAGGAGCCTGTCACTTCGAATCAGACACAGGACCCACGCTGTATGGGGCTCAAGGCTATTCGTTCTCTCTCAGATCTGGATATTTGCTGCAGCTTGCTGTCTTCCTGAGCACATCTCCACGCACCCTCCAAAGGAGAAGAATAAGATGCATAAGTTATGGGACAAGATCCCCTCGATATCCCCGGGGGTGTCTCAATTAGGATCCAATCTTACATTACATCTACATCTACATCTACATTTGCGCTCCGCAAGCCACCCAACGGTGTGTGGCGGAGGGCATTTTACGTGCCACTGTCATTACCTCCCTTTCCTGTTCCAGTCGCGTATGGTTCGCGGGAAGAAAGACTGTCTGAAAGCCTACGTGCGCGCTCTAATCTCTCTAATTTTACATTCGTGATCTCCTCGGGAGGTATAAGTAGGGGGAAGCAATATATTCGATACCTCATCCAGAAACGCACCCTCTCGAAACCTGGCGAGCAAGCTACACCGCGATGCAGAGCGCCTCTCTTGCAGAGTCTGCCACTTGAGTTTGTTAAACATCTCCGTAACGCTATCACGGTTACCAAATAACCCTGTGACGAAACGCTCCGCTCTTCTTTGGATCTTCTCTATCTCCTCCGTCAACCCGATCTGGTACGGATCCCACACTGATGAGCAATACTCAAGTATAGGTCGAACGAGTGTTTTGTAAGCCATCTCCTTTGTTGATGGACTACATTTTCTAAGGACTCTCCCAATGAATCTCAACCTGGTACCCGCCTTACCAACAATTAATTTTATATGATCATTCCACTTCAAATCGTTCCGCACGCATACTCCCAGATATTTTACAGAAGTAACTGCTACCAGTGTTTGTTCCGCTAGCATATAATCATACAGTAAAGGATCCTTCTTTCTATGTACTCGCAATACATTGCATTTGTCTGTGTTAAGGGTCAGTTGCCACTCCCTACACCAAGTGCCTATCCGCTACAGATCTTCCTGCATTTCGCTACAATTTTCTAATGCTGCAACTTCTCTGTATACTACAGCATCATCCGCGAAAAGCCACATGGGACTTCCGACACTATCTACTAGGTCATTTATATATATTGTGAAAAGCAATGGTCCCATAACACTCCCCTGTGGCACGCCAGAGGTTACTTTAACGTCTGTAGACGTCTCTCCATTGATAACAACATTCACGGACATCACTTCATACTTACTAGTGATGAACACTGACTTGGCACAATGATCGGTTCAAGTCCATTCGAAGTCCATCCAGGCTCTTGTACTATTTTCTTCCAATGAAACTGTAATGCTTACTATCATCATCTTCCAGAATTCAGAATTCCAGTCTCTTCTTTTACTCTGCTCTGTAGCTTCTGTTGCATTGCAGGAATATCATTTCATGGATACTCATTTGCAGACTCTTTGTGGTTTCCAAACCTTCTGCTGGAACCAGGTTGGTCCTTTCTGAGCCTCTGGTGGGGTCTGTACGTTGGTCTGCACAGCCATTGTTAGTTCCTGGATTCCTCTCCATACAGTGCTGAAAGCAGTGGCTGTTCAGATCCGTTTAGACTCTGCAGTAATAATATGCCTTGTAATGCCCCATTTAGAGAGTCGGAATTCGCCAGTGCCCTTGCTCTCTGCACCAACACAGCTCTTATACTGGACCAGGTTCACAATCAAGCGCTTTATTAGTGGGTAGCCAACGTCAAATACGTGTCATTTTCAACAATCTCTGGAGTGAGGGGGAATTCCCTTCACAGTGACAAGAAAGTGTCAATATTCCAGTTTTGAAATCAGCTAAATCAGCTCTTCAAATGTGCAGCTGTCGTCCAATCAGTTCAATCAATGCCCCCTGCACGTTACTTGAACGTGTGGTGAATTAGAGGCTACATTGGATCCTTGAATCCTGGGACCTTTTGGCTTCATCCCACGACGGTTTTCGTCAAAGCTCCTCTCCTGCAGATAATTTAGTCCACCCACAGTCTTCTTTGATCTGCATAAAGCTTATGATACCACATGGCCCCAACACATTTTGCCACTTTACGTGAGTTTGATCTCCATGGCCCACTCTCGATGTTTATCCAGAACTTTCTCTCATGTCGCACTTTTCAGAAACAGGTTGGCGCTTCCTGTAGCATGTCCCATATGCAGGAACATGGGGTACTGCAGGGTTCTGTTTTGGGCCTCTCTCTTTTTTGTGGCTATCAATGGTCTGGTGGTGGCTATGGATTTACAGTGTCCCCCACTTTGTACGCTGATGACTTCCGCATTTATTTTTGTTCATCCATGATGGGCATTGGACCTTCATGGCCTGTTCGGGTGGAGTTAGTTATTGCTGAATGCAGACTGCAGGGAGCAAAACACAGAGCACAGTCTTGGGCTCTCACTCATGGTTTCCAGTTTTTGGCAGCCAAGATCTGCATTATGCATTTTTGTCAACACTGTAAAGTGTATTCCTTGTGTGTCTGTTCCTTGATGGCCAAGCCCTCAATTCGGTGGACACTCATCATTTTTTGGGACTGGTATTTGATGCCCAGTTGACATGGCTTCCCGTTCTTTGTCAACTAAGGCAGACATATTGGCCACACTTCAGTGCTCTTTGATGCACAGACCGCTCTACTCTGCTATGGCTCTACGAAACATTGGACTAGTCCCATCTAGATTATGGTAGTCTGGCATACAGCTTGACAGCACCTCCAACATTACAGATGCTGGACCCGATACACTATTGTGGGGTACAGCTGGTGACCGGAACATTTTCGACTAGCCCAGTTATCAGCCTCCTAGTGGAGGGAGGGGTCCCACCATTGTGTGTTCTGCATTAACCACAGTTGATTGCTAATGCACTGTGCATCCACTGCTCCACAGAGCACTTGAACTACCGTCTCCTCTTTTCAGATTCAGAGATCAGTCTCCTGCAATGGCAGCCCAGGTCTGGGGGTTATGATAGCCATTCACTTCTGGTCCCTTTTTCAGAACTCCAGCATTCCCCTCTACCAATTCTTCTCCAGGTCCACTCGCGTACACCTCCATGGTGCATCCCACATTCACAGCTCTGTCTTGACCTATCACAAGGTCCAAAAGGCTCGGCTCTACCTGAGGCCCTCCACCACCAATTCCTCTCCATTCTGAGCAAGTTTACTGATTTGGAAGTAGTCTAAACTGATGGGTCTGTGGTTGCTGATCACGCTGGCTTTACTTACATCATATGGGATGTAATGAAATCTGTTCCTCGCTAGATAGCTGCAGTGTTTTCACTGTGGACTTGATAGCCATCTCTCGTGCTCTTGAGCATATCTGTTTCTGCACCGGTTAGTCCTTCCTCATGTATAGCGACTCCTTGAGTAGTTTACAAGCTCCTGACCAGTGTTACACTCTCCATCCCTTGGTTCTGAGTATCCAGGACTCCTCGTTTGGTCTCAAACAATGTGGACCCTCAGTGGTCTTTGTCTGAACCCTGGCACACATTGGGATCCCAGGGACTGAACTCGCTGACAGACTGGCCAAATTGGTAATCCAGCAACAGACCATCAATCAGTATTATGCCATCACGTTCTAAGTATTTTGAATATGGGTTGGCATACTGTGACTTCACTGATAAAGGGGACCACAAATTTGTGGAGGTCCTCTATGTGGACCTCTTGCAAGAACTCCATCATTCTTTGCTGTTTCCACATCAGCTAAACTTGGCTGACACATAGTCATCTCCTCCATTGCGAGGATCTGCTCTACTGTCGTTGTGGTGCCCATTTAATGGTGGTCCACATTTTGCTGGACTGTCATATCTTCACTGCCCTATGGCAGACTCTTAATCTTCCTGACTCACTACCCTTGGAGTTATCAGATGATGTCACAGTGGCTTACCACGTTTTAAAGTTTATTCATGAAAGGAGTTTTTATCACTCTCTCTAATGGGGTCGCCCAGCCTTGTTGGTCCACTGAGGGCTTGGCAGGACGCCCTGTTGGTTCCTCTGCGCCCACTGGGCAGTGGCTATCTGGGCTTGGTGGTCTGCCCCAGGCTTCATTCTACCCATTCTTTTGCTTTTCTTTCCTTTCTAGTGTGTTCTGTTTGACTTGGTGTTCTTACTCTGTTTTTCTGTGCTTCTCTTTCCCTGCCCATGTCACTAGTCTTTACTATGTATTATTGGGTGGGGTGCCTCTAGTAAGTGGTGACGGTATGTCCCCCATTGCAGTTTCTGCCTTTCAGGGCCTCTGGCTGCTCCCTGGATGGGGCACCTCACCCACGTTTCTTCCTCCCCCTCTCCTTTCTCCTCCCTTGTTCCTTTATCTAGACTTTGTTAAACTTTGATAGACATTGAGATTTTCTTTCCTTTTGATTTTGCGCACTAGGCTCTTCTTTCGTGTGTAGTTTTGTTGCCTTGCCTGTTCGAAGCAGGAGGGACTGATGACCTCATAGACTGGTCCCTTAAATCCTCAAATCAACCAACCAACGACGCTGCCTTCAGTTTTGGACTAGATTGTCGTTTGGAAGTGATAATATTAATGTTGAGTAGTCTACTGAACTCTTGTGGCAATCAAATGAAATTGAAAGTCAGCCTCCAATTAAGTTAATCATAAGCTTGTTGTCACTAAACAAAAAGCACACCATTAAATTAACTGAAATGAAATACACACAATGTAAGTATAGCTTGATGAGAGCTGTGCTTCGAAAATACTTGTTTGCCAGGTTGGTATTCAGGCATATAGCCCTTCATCAATGGCAACTGATAAAGAGGACCAAAAAACATGATGGTTAAAACTGATGTGGACTTATAAAACCAACTGTAACCCTATACAAAACAATGCCTACATGACCACAAAAGAGTACATTATCCTTCTGACACAATGCCGTTTGTACATTTTATAAATGAGAAAACTAAACGGCCACATTTCCTGTTCATATTGGAATTGGTGGTCAGAGGAAAGTGTTTCAAGGTACTAGTCTCTTGTTATCTCTGAGACCTTAATCATATAGACCTGTGACATGCACTCTCTATGAATTATATTACCTTAAAATTCTTCCCACGTGTATCAGCCTGGCATCTGTTATTCTTACTAGTTTTGTCATCATTCTGTAATGCATCAAGTTATTACGAGCTAACATTCATGCAGTAAGGCACGCAGCTGTCTAGTACGGTGGCTGCAGGATGGCTATGTTTCTTTTCGCTCTGGTCACAGCACAGCTGATGCTGCCTGCCTTGAGAGCTGCATTGCGTAACATTCAGTCGATACGAAGATTCATACCCTCTATGAAACTAAATAATCCATATTAGTTACTATCCGATTTTGTTCAAATTTTGTATACAGCCTTCTGTTATTAATGGAATGATGCTGTCAAAACTTCAGATTTTTATTTATTATAGTTCTGGAGGTAAAGAGAATTACCTAAAAATCCTAAAACCTACGCTTGTTTTTTAAAACCAAGTTAGGAACAATAACAGATTGACTTTCATTATCATTTGAAGCCATTACAAAGTTGTCAGTGCATAAAAATCAATTAATTAGGATTTTCTTTTTAAAACTTTAGTCACTTTGCATTACGTAATACAAAAATTGGTCGTAATTATTATTTGATTGTATTTCGTTGTGTGAGTGCGTGAGAATGATTGAGAGAGTGTATGTGGGACATATGTCAAAATTCAATATTTCATTTTCGTAAAACCTTGTGCAAACTAACTGTGGGAAGGTTATGTTTCAACCACGATTCAGGTGATGTATGTCTGTGTGAGCATGCATTTGTACAAAAGCAGCCAGAATGGAAGTTAGAGGCGGAATAAGTTTATTTATTAATTTGAAGAATATTTAGCACTTTGCTTATTTTGATTAAACATAAATCAAGAAATTGAAGTTTTGCTGACAATTACTATCAAATTAGTGAGTGGATAAAGCAAGATTTGCCGCGAGAATGATCAGGAAGAAACATTCTGATTGGTCGTTTAGATCAACAGCCAATCAAAATTAAGCAGTTCCCACGCGAATGGAGGAATGTGCAGAGAGGCGAGTACCTCGAGAGAGTCGCTTGCTAGCCGGCCTACGGATAACACGATGTTAGATCACTCCTTAAAAATACTCTATACGATGATGACATAGTGAGCTAATTTCAGTTCGAACATATAGTGACTGAAGCGACTGGAGTTACAAACATTTTAATGAAATTTTGGTGTTTTCTAAGTTAAATAGTTCGAGAGATACGAGCGTGTGAACTTTCTGGTCGTAGTAACAACTCCGCGTGGCGTGTTTCGTGCCCTGTACGGAATATTTTGGCGAGCACTTCTTACGAAGAAGACCACTGAAACGACTGAATGTTTGACTCGCAAATAATTGTGGGTCTGTGACAATAGAACGTGAAAATTAGTCGGGTCAGACTTGCTAAAATTCTGGATGCTTTTCGAATGAATATTTGTTATACAAACAGTGAACTTTCAATAATAATGTTTCACCATATTAAATAAGGACTTGATAGCCATTTCATGTGTTTCAATATAAATAAAAAACAGAGTTAATCTAATTTTAAATGCTTTTCTGCAAGTAGACTGAAGATTCCGAACGCCCGATTTTTTAATCATTAACTTTCAGGAACAGACTTTCAACCAGAGTTACGCGGCCTGTGTGTGGTAGGTATTAGGTAGTGGTTTCATCAACGCTGCTTTACACTGACTAGCACTAGCACGTATCTGCTACTACAGAGTGAAGGGACATCGGCAAGAATCCTATCGACGTAGGTGGACTGAACGATAGCGTTAACAACACAGACGACCGGCCCCGCCACGCCGCAATTCCACCTAAAGTCTTTTGGCACGGTTATTCCTAGGTATTTGATGGCTGTTACAGTTTCCACTGGTGTGTCGTTTTGTCATCAATAGAGCAATCGAACGGTAATGGATTTCTTCGCTCGTTTAGACGCAATGTGTTACATTTATCTGCAGTGTCAATAGCCAGTCCACCAATATTCAGTCCTCTTCAGATCTTCCTGTATTTCACTACAGTCTTCTGGTGTTGCAACCTTCTTATAGACAACAGCATCGTTTGCAACTAGCATCATGGATGTTCTGATCTTATTCAATCAATCATTTAGTTTATTGTAAACAGTTTCATCTCTATACCATGCCCTTTGGGTACTCCTTAAATTACCTTTATACCTACTTTGCCTCATTAAGAACGAAATGTTGAGTTCTTAAACAGACGAAATAGGTGCTTTCCTGTCTTAACGGTAGTTTTAATGACAACCACATGCAAAGTGTCGTTTTGAGGGACTCTTTCCTCTTGTTCATGCTGATTTGATGGATAGGTATCTCAACAGGAAATTAACAATGAAAGTGGAATGTCTGCATGCCAGAGTAGTACTTGTAAACTGTAGTAAACTGTCTGATGATATTGCCCTAAGGTATAAGTCCTCTCAATCTAGAAAAAGTCCCATTATTGCATGATCCTCGCATAGAGGCCAGCTTTTTAGCTACCTCCAAAGCAATGGCTAACAGTCCACACCATGTACTTCTGCATGCGGCTAGAGAGAACAGCAGCACAACACTGTCCTTCTAAATTTTTAAAGTGGGATATAATAACTTACATTCTACAATGAGAGAATTTATGCTGTCACGTAAAGTGTGTGTGTGGGTGGGGGGGGGGGGGGTGGGGGGGGGGGCAGGAATCTTTAAGGAATTCCTTGGTGCAATATAAAGGTATTTATAATGGTCAGGTATTTCATCAGCTGCAGTCTGTACGCAATCCAGCTCCCACATTAAGGAAGGTTGGTTGTAAGCTACATTATATTAGTTGGGAAATGAGAGATCTGGTGTAGCCTGCATGGTTGCCAGATTTCCCATGACCTACTTCCCCCATTCATATCGTGCAACATTGCCAGATTTCCCCCCACTGTTCTTTGATGTCACAATCCAAAATGGCGGAAGTAGGTCACTTACGCTAAGTTTGAAATCCAAAATAGAAGTATTAGGCCACTTATCCTAAGTATAAAATGGCAGAAAATCCTTGGTTTTCCTGTTGTCACAGCTCACTGGTGTAGCCTGCATGCGCGAGACCTACTTCCTGATAATCAGTGGAGCAAGGTCACTTCACGTAAGTTTAAAATGGTGGATAATCCTGGGCTTTTCTTGACATCACACCTCATTGGTGCAGTTGCATGGTTGCCAACTCACTTGCGATATGTAAACAATTGCTACCAATGCCCAGTGTGTATCAGGATAGGACAGGAACGTTTACTCATCTGTTTAAACAATTCTGGGGCACATCCATGGACCAGACACAAACTATGTGCTGAGATTGCTACACCAGCCATGAGCAAACAAATCCCAGCACCACTGACTGAGTAGGCTGAGTGAGCCAGGCCACATCCAATCAGCTTGGAATTCTTCTACGAAGTCCGGGTAATCCACAAACAGTGGTGTTCCTCCAGCATTGGCTTCTGGCTTGGCCTACTGACCGTGATGTCATGTGGTGGTTGCCTCAGGTGAATGCATCACTAATTGGGCAACATTCAATCACATTTATATGAATGAAGCATCATGGGAAAACACTAAAGATACTCTACGCTGATCAGCCAAAACATAATGATCACTTCCCACTGAAATGTTGGATGCCACCTGGGGCATTGCTGGCACGTGACACAGTAACAGAAATATGTAAGCAGAGCACAAGCGGACAGGGGATCACCCTAGCAAAGGTATGAGCTGCAATGGGGAAATCCATTGAGATATACGACTTTGACAGAGGGCAGATTATTATTACAGGAAGCCTTTGAATGAGTACCTTGAAAACGGTGAAGCTGGTGGAATGATCACATGCTACTATCATGAGCGTCTACAGAAAGAGGCAGACGGACAGTGAAACTACTACTAGGTGCTAACTGGTTGGACGGCCACAACTCTTCACAGAACGTGGGGTTCGAAGGCTTGTCTGCTCTGTGATGTAGGGCAGATCGTGATCTGTGGCATCTCTGCCAAAAGAGCACAATGCTGGTGCATGTGCAAGTGTTTCAGAGCACACCGTTCATCCTACAGTGTCAAACATGGAGCTCCGCAGCAGACCACTCGTATATGTTCGCAGGTTGACACAGTGACATCAGTTATGATTGCAGTTGGCATGGGACTATCAGGATTCCACCCTCAATTAACCGAAATGTGTCAACTCTTCGGGTGAATCACATTTTTGCTACACTAGGCCGTCGCCACAAATGCCGTCATCGAGGTGAACAGCGGCTCAAAATTACAGTGCGCTGTGGACGCAGCTGGTGGGAGCAGTATATGCTACCGCAGACATTCTCCTGCGCTTGCATGGGACCTGTTGTAGTAATCGAAGACATGCTGACAGCTGCGAACCACCTGCATGCCTTCATGCCTGATGTCTTCCCGATGTCGATGTCATCTTTCAGCAATATAATTGTTCGCATCTCAGGGCCAGAACTGTGCTACAGTGGTTCAAGGAGCATTATAGTGAAAACATGTTGATGTCTCGGCGACCATATTCGCCTGTTGTAAATCCTATGGAATTCATCTGGGTAACTATCAGGCGCCATCACCGCGTATGAAAATCAGCTACCCGTTATTTAGGCGAATTACATGACCTGTGCATAGACACTAATTTCACATACTTCCACAAACGTACCAACAAACTTTCGGATCCCTGATACCCAGAATCAGATATGTATTTCGTCACAGACACACAAGCTATTAAGTAGATGGTCATAACGTTTTGGCTCATCAGTGTATTTCTAACGTTAGAAATGCAGAGAAAACGATGCTGTTCCTTGCAAGGTTTTTCTGTGTATACACTTAAGAGCCAAAGAAACTGGTACACCTGCCTAACATTGTGTGGGGCCTCTGCGAGCACGCATAAATGCCACACACGTCCTGGGATGGACGCGACTAATGTCTGAAGTACTGCTGGAGGGAACTGACACCATGAATCCTGCAGGGCTGTCCATAAATCCGTAAGAGTACGAGGGGGGTGGGGATCTCTTCTCAACAGCATTGCAAGGCATCCCAGATATGCTCAATAATGTTCATGTCCAGGGAGTTTGGTGGCCAGCGGAAGTGTTTAAACTCAGAAGTGTGTTCCTGGAGCCACTCTGTAGCAATCTGGACTTGTGGGGTGTCGCATTGTCCTGCTGGAATTGCTCAAGTCCGTCGGAATGCACAGTGGACATGAATGGATGCAGGTGATCAGACAGTCCTCTGCTGACATGCAGGGTCCATGAATTCATAAGATTGTCTCCATACCTGTACATGTCCATCCATTAGATACAATTTGAAACGAGACTCATCTGACCAGGCAACACGTTTCCGGTCATCAACAGCCCAAGGTCGGTGTTGACAGGCCCAGGCGAGGTATAAATCTTTTCTTTCATGCAGTCACCAAGCTTACACGACTGGGCCTTTGGCTCCGAAAGCACATATCGACGATGTTTCGTTGAATGGTTCATGCTGACACTTGTTGATGGCCCAGTATTGAAATCTGAAACAATTTGCGGAAGGGTTGTACTTCTGCCACGTACAACGATTCTCTACAGTCGTCGTTGGTCCTGTTCTTGCAGGATCTTTTTTCAGCCGCATCGATGTTGGAGATCTGATGTTTTACTGGATTCCTGATATTCACGGTACACCCGTGAAATGGTCGTACGGGAAAATTCCCACTTCATTGCTACATTGGAGATGCTGTGTTCCATTGCTCTTGCGCCAACTATAACGCAAAGATCGAACTCACTTCAATCTTGATAACCCGCCTTCGTAGCAGCAGTAACCGATCTAACAACTGCACCAGGCACTTTTTATCTTATATAGGCGTTGCCGACCGCAGAGCCGTATTCTGCCTGTTTACATATCTCTGTATTTGAAAACGCATCCCAGTACCAGTTTCTTTGGCGCTTCTGTGTATATTCCTACGCCTCTGACTAGCTAATGGTATTTCTAGCCCACAGCCATACCACTGATACTGATGCTAGGAAACACCAAGAATATGCTAGTTCTGGTGTGAGGCATGCAGGAAAGTGATGCTGGTTATAGTTTGTAATAGTACAAAAGCGTGGCTCCCTGCAACGTCACTCTTAAGCTGGACAACATTTCAAACAGAAAGGTGTCGAAACGTGCGGAAGAAATGGCCTCAGCTCAGAAGTTTGTGTGAGCTGTAAAGTAGGTTAATGATGTCACATTGGCACCAAAATTCACCATAATTCTGGCCAACACCATCATGGATATGTCACACATTAGAAGGTCATCATACCTCCTCTTGCCCACATTTCACCCCATATTCTTTTGACGCCTCTGTGATGGAAGTCAAAACAGCCACAGCCAGCACTGAAATCACGTGATTTTCTTATGGGTGCCCGAGGAAAACATTTAGAACCACCACCGCACCGAATCGACAAGAAAAGCCACCAGGAGGTGGCATAAATGACGTCAATGAAACCACTCCTTCCCTTTGGGCGTTGATTTCCACACATGTCCCGATGGAAAATGACAGTTCGCAGTGCGATGAGCAACAGTACGACATTCTTGATAACGTTCGACACTGCTGACACCCCTTGGACGATTCTACCCTACTCAAAGGATGTTGTGCAGCTGCAATTTTTTTCTCTGGTATTCGGGGTGGAACCACTAGGTACCGTTCAAAAGCATTCGATGAAATCTGACGTGATCAGAAGCTCCGAATTGTGACATGCTTTTTCAACGCTCGGGTTTTGCGCCCCCCTTTGGCGTTATCACAGAGAGATGCAACATTGAAATTTACGTGAATAAAACGGCAAAGTGTCCCTCTAAGACCCCAGTTTTGCAACAGCCTCAGTGCCACCCACGCACTTTGGTTAAGCTCGTTAAAAATTTACCTTTCAAAGACTTAGACACCCATTCAGCTAGGTGGTTCCTCAAGGCAGCTCTAGCACCTGTGGGCAGGCAACACCACCTAAAGCGTGTCGAAGGGATAGCCTGCCCTCGTGCACTAGAACAGCCGCAAAGCACGACTCAGTTGCATGAGCGTCGAAGTCTCTGATGGATACATTTTTAAAATGTTCAACAAAGGTGCGAGGGTAGCACCCAGGGTATTGGCGAACTGGAGGTTCTTAGACAGATCCTTTGCCATTTTGTTCATGCACATGAATGGTAAAATACCAGTGGTTACAGGTGTTGGAGCAGCACCTTTTTTAGGATAGGTAAGACAGAAAGATGTCAAGTTCTACGAGAGGTCAGGATTGAAACAAATCTTCAGTATAGGAAAGAAATTAAACAGCACAATTCTAGCACATTGGATCACCAATCACAGCTATCAATTATAAATTTTCACCAATCACCAGAAATTTTATCTCCACCAAGTTGTATCTCAGTCCTAGGTAATTCCATTGATGAATTAAAGTCACCCAACCCAGTTGACATAATCTGCCTCTCTGAACACCATGTGACCACTGGTATAGGAACTAGGCCTAAGCACAATGAGAAACTCAGACAGGAGAGTACTGCAAATGTTAGAATAAGGAAAGGTTCTCATAAAAGTATAATTAAAAATAATGTAAGTATATTTCATCAAAATATTGGGAGTTTAAAGAATAAAGTAGATGAGCTTCTGGTTTGTTTAGAAGATTTAGAAGCTGAGAATGAAATAGATATACTATGCCTGTCTGAGCATCACATTGTTACTGATATGGATAAGGTAAATGTAAGTGGTTATAAGCTCTCTGCACATGTAATGAGAGAAAATATGGAGAAAGGAGGAGTTGCCATATATGTCAAAAGTTATCATTGCGCAAAAAGTATAGAAACAAAAAAGTTTTGTGTAGAGAAACATATAGAAGCATGTGCCTGTGAGCTTAAATTAAATAAAGGCACATTTATAATTGTAACTGTATATAGGTCCCCATCAGGAAATTTTCATCTATTTCTGAAAAATTTGGACTCCTTGTTGTGCTATCTGTCAGACAGGGGGAAGCAAATTATTATTTGTGGGGACTTCAATGTAGATTCTCTGAAAGAGGGTAATAGGAAAAATGACCTTGAAATATTACTCGGTTCTTTCAATTTGACACCCGTTATTGATTTTCCTACTCGGGTGGTAAAGGATAGCAGCTCACTGATAGATAACTTCTTTATAGACCAAGATAAGTTTAACCAGATAAATGCTCAGCCTGTTGAGAATGGTCTTTCTGATCATGGTGCACAGCTAGTTACAATATATGACATAGCTCCATTCAGCAATACTAAACAGTCCTCCAAAGTAGTACGTTCAGTCAACCATTTAACAATTGCAAATTTCAGGGAAAGCCTACAGCAGTTAGACTGGGATGAGGTGTACCGTGAACCTGATGCCAATTTAAAATATAATTTATTTCATGACATTTTTGTAAATGCATTTGAAAACTGCTTCCCCAAGAAAATAGTTAAATATACTCGTAAGAAACCTTGTAACAAACCATGGCTTACTAAGGGTATAAAAATATCTTGTAACCGGAAAGGGGAAATGTATCTGACAGCAAGAAAGAGTAGTGACCCAGAAACTATCAAAAATTATAAAAACTACTGTGTTATATTAAGAAAAGTTATTAAAAAATCCAGGAGTATGTGTATCATGTCTGAAATCAGCAACTCTGATAATAAAATTAAAACAATTTGGAATATTATTAAAAGAGAAACAGGTCAACCAAGAGCAGAGGAAAACAGTATTACCATCAAATTGAATGAAAACTTTACAAACAAAAAGTCAGAAGTTGAAAATATTTTTAATAATCATTTTCTAAATGTTGTGGATATAGTAGGATCCAGGTGTTCATTAGAAGATGCTAGGCTGTTAATGGAAGAGGCCATACCTATGCAATTTGATACAACTGAAATCTCACCCACTTCTCCCTCTGAAATTAGGAAAATAATAAACTTGCTTAAAAGCAAAAACTCACATGGAATTGATGGCATTTCCAGCAAAATACTAAAAGCTTGTTCTCAACAGATAAGTAAGATTCTCAGCCACCTGTGTAATAGCTCTCTGGAACAGGGCATTTTCCCTGATAGGCTGAAATATGCTATTGTTATACCTTTGCATAAAAAGGGGGATAGATCTGATGTCAACAATTACCGTCCAATCTCCCTTCTAACAGCTTTATCCAAAATTTTTGAGAAAGTAATGTCTTCAAGAGTAGCTTCACATATCTGTAAAAATGAAGTACTAACAAAATGTCAGTTTGGTTTCCAGAAAGGTTTTTCAACAGAAAATGCCATATATGCTTTCACCAGTCAAATTTTGAATGATCTGAATAACCGAACACCACCCATTGGGATTTTTTGTGATCTCTCAAAGGCTTTTGATTGTGTAAATCATGAAATTCTGCTAGACAAGCTCAAGTATTGTGGCATGAGTGGGACAGTGCACAAATGGTTTAATTCGTACCTAACTGGAAGAGTGCAGAAAGTTGAAATAAGTAGTTCTCGTAACATGCAAAGATCAGCACATTCCTCAAACTGGGGAACTATCAAGAATGGGGTTCCACAAGGGTCAGTCTTGGGTCCTTTGTTGTTCTTATTATATATTAATGACTTGCCATTCTATATTCATGAAGAGGCAAAGTTAGTTCTCTTTGCTGATGATACAAGTATAGTAATCACACCTGAGAAACAAGAATTAACTGATGAAATTGTCAATACTGTCTTTCAGAAAATTACTAAGTGGTTCCTTGTAAACGGACTCTCACTGAATTTTGATAAGACACAGTACATACAGTTCCGTACAGTGAATGGTATGACGCCACTAATAAATATAGACCTTAATCAGAAGCATATAGCTAAGGTAGAATATTCCAAATTTTTAGGTGTGTCCATTGATGAGAGATTAAATTGGAAGAAACACATTGATGATCTGCTGAAACGTTTGAGTTCAGCTACTTATGCAATAAGGGTCATTGCAAATTTTGGTGATAAACATCTTAGTAAATTAGCTTACTACGCCTATTTTCACTCATTGCTTTCATATGGCATCATATTTTGGGGTAATTCATCACTGAGGAATAAAGTATTTATTGCACAGAAGCGTGTAATCAGAATAATAGCTGGAGTCCACCCAAGATCATCCTGCAGACATTTATTTAAGGATCTAGGGATATTCACAGCAGCTTCTCAGTATATATACTCTCTTATGAAATTTGTTATTAACAACCAAACCCAATTCAAAAGTAATAGCAGTGTGCATAACTACAGTACTAGGAGAAAGGACGATCTTCACTATTCAAGATTAAATCTAACTTTGGCACAGAAAGGGGTGAATTATACTGGCACTAAAGTCTTTGGTCACTTACCAAATAGTATCAAAAGTCTGACAGATAACCAACAAGTATTTAAGAAGAAATTAAAAGAATTTCTGAATGACAACTCCTTCTACTCCATAGAGGAATTTTTAGATATAAATTAAGAAAAAAATAAATAAAAAAAAAATTAAAAAAAAAACACAAAAAATAAAGTTGTTATATTAACTTAAGTATGTTGTTAAATTAACCTAATTATGTCATGTATTGGAAAATTTGACTCGTTCCACATCATTACGAAATATCGTATTCATGATCCATGGAACTAGTATTAATCTAATCTAATCTAATCATCTCAGTGTTGCAAACCTCTGTGATCATGCCACAAGAGCACACAAAAGAGGATGGCTGAAAAATCATAAAAACCCGTTGCTGCTTCGGATCATGTTTCAATGAATGCTTTTGAATTGTCCCTAATGGTTCCAACTGGTATATCCGAGCAAAAAATTGCGGTCGCACTACACACCAAAGAGGTCAGTGTACTATTGCTCATCGTGCTGTGAACTATCATTTTCGATTGCGATTGGTGTTGGAATCAATGACCTAATTAGAGTCTTTTAATAATAAATTAGCTCCTGTTGGTATCTTCTGTGACCTTTCTAAGGCCTTTGATAGTGTTAATCATGAAATACTCTTAGAAAAGGCTGAATGTTATGGTATAAGTGGCTCAGTTGGCTCATGGATTAAATCCTACCCAACTGGAAGAAAGCAGAAGGTCATGTTGAACGACTCTGAGGGGTACTCTGTGTCATCTAGCTGGGGCTCTACTGGCTATGGTGTTCCTCAGGGCTCTGTACTTGGCCCCCTTCTCTTCCTGATCTTTATCAATGACCTTCCCTTGCATACTAGCTTTAGAACTCACTTTACTTTTTTTGCTGCTAAACACCTCTATCCTCATCGACAAAACTCCCAACCTCAATCTTGAGGAATTGGCCAATATTGTCTTTAGTGAAGTATGTAATTGGTCTGTAAATAATGGGTTATCACTAAATGTTAATAAGACCCAGTTTGTGCATTTCCAAGTAAGGAAAAAAGTTGAGGATCAATTAAGTATTACAATGAATGGTAGTGAGTTACTACAAGTTGAGTCAACCAAGATTCTGGGTGTACACATTGACAATAGTCTAAAATGGTCTGAACATATTTTGCACCTGCACAAAAAACCCAGCTCAGCAACATTCGCTGTTCGTATTATTTCCACTGTATGTGACCGAGACACCACAAAACTGCTTATTTTAGTTATTCCCATGCATTATTGCTGTATGGCATAGTTTTATGGGGTTATCAGCCACTATCCAAAGAAATATTCATTGCCCAAAAGAGAGTTATTGGGATAATGAGCGGAGTCCAGCCTAAACATTCTTGTAGGAACCTTTTCAGAAAATTAGGGATACTGACAACTATATGCCAATATATCTACTCCCTGTTATGTTTCATTCGTAAAAATGGAGAATCGTACAAAACCAATGATTCATACCATACCCACAATACCAGGAGGAAGATGGATCTCCATTATGAATCAAAAAACCTTACTATTGTACAAAAAGGAGTCCATTACATGAGCTGCAAGGTGTTCAATGCTCTCCCACCATCACTGAAATTACTTATCCATCAGCTTCCCAAATTTAAACAACAGCTCAAACAGTATTTATTAGATAATTCCTTCTATTCGGTAGAAGAATATTTCAGTAGAGTTAACTGTAATTGATTTTTTCATTTACTAATTTGATGTGCTATTGTGCATTATGATACTCACAATCACTGTCAATATTACTGTGTCTTTCATTTAGCTATTAAGATCTACCATATTTTTAATGTAATTTTTTCTATACCTATTAATGTGAATTTTGTCTTATGCTGGATATCCTCTTGCAAGAGGTACTTTTATGTATTTCTTTTGTATTATTTGTAATAATTCTGACACGTCCTACATCCATGCGAATGCTTCACAGTATTGGATTTATGGGATATAAATAAATAAACTGAAGGGTAGTTACATTGACACCCTTTATGCCACCTTTTGAGGACGTTTGGTGTTGATTCAGGGCGATGGGGTGTCTGAAATGTTTTCCTTGGTCACGTATAAGAAAACTGCGCGATTGCATCGCTGGATATCGCTGTTTTGACTTCTATCACAGAGGCGTCAAAAGAAGGGGGTGAATTGTGGATAAGAGGAGTTATGATGATCTTCTTATGTGTGACATAACCACGATGCCGTTGGGCGGAATTACGGTTAAAGCTGCAGCACCAGCACTGAGATGGTGATAGTTGTGGCCAAGGGAGATTCAACAAGTCGTCCTCATGCTCGCAAAACCAGTCCTGGACGATGTGAGCTGTGTGAACAGGAGCCCTGTCGTCTTGAAACACAGTATCGCCATTGGATAACCAACAATTCACCATGGGATGGACGTCATCAGCATAAACGGTCACTAAATCCTTGGCAGTAATGCAGCCTTGCAAAGTAACCATGAATACCACGATATGGCTGCCCAAATCTTCATAGAACCCCTGTGGATATTTCACTCTTGCGATGTAACCTCGGCCAGAAGTTGGAAATAGCGTGAAGCAAGACGAATTCGACCAAACGATATGTTTCCATTGTTCCATTGCCCTAGTATTGTGACTACAGCACCATGTTTTCCTGATATGGAGGTTTGCATCACTGATGACTCGTTTCGGAATTCCAGCTCGCCCTGCAGCTCCCTGCTTATGGAGCTACACCTGCGTTGTTTTGGTGCTGCCAGGGTTGGTGAGTGCAACACTCAGTCCTGCAGTGATATCTTCAATGACTGTTCATCACCATCATTCAACACATCCTTTCGTCTGTCTTTTGACTTTAGCAGATGATGTTTTTCCAGTTTCTCTTTATGCAGCATATATCTTCGATATGGACCCTCTTGAAACACCAAAACCTTTGGTTACCTGTGTTTCAGTAGCACCCATCTTGCGAGCGCCACCAACCCAAATTCGAATGCACTGAGCAACGACATAAGTAGGAGGGCAGTGAGTGTTATAGCCAGGAATTCGCTTATGTCAGCTTCAGCATCCCTGGAAATCGCTGACATCAACATTCCTGGAATCCCCCATCCCATTTCCCAGAATTCCCTCACACTCCCTCTCCCCAAAGCCAGTAGCATTATATGATGTCATTACGCTGTCAGCCAATCTGTGTGGGGCTCTGAGACACCAATGTTTCGGATGATGGCATGCTAGCTCAGCCCCCACCTTTCAAGCAATTTTAATTTTTGTAATTCGATTTTGCCAGCGCCATCATTTGCTGTCTGCATTTTTTAGTGAGATGACCAGTATGAAACACCAGCAGCGATCAGCCAGACAGAATACTGACAATAAGTATTTGTCAATTCTTTTTTGTTATAACAACATGTTTGTCATTAACAAAGTCAATATGTGCATGGGTAGCAGCTAACATTGTACTGATTCCATACAAGAGTTAGAGAACTATTTGTTTTGTTGCATTATATACATATTTAAAAAAAAAAGAACATGATATAATGTGATAAATTAATAGCATCATAACATTCTCTGAATGGCCTATACAGGGTGAAAAGTATTTAAACCGACAAACTCTGGGAAGCTGTAGGGGACATCAAAACAAATATTTTTCCCTAATGTCATTTTTTCCTTTGAGGATTATTTTAACCGGTAGAGGCCGTATTACGCTCTTCAGTTGTTAGAGACCGTATTACGATCTTCAGTTGTTAGAGGGCGTATTACGCTCTTCAGTTGTAGGCAATTGCTGTCCACCAGTGTAGTAGTGCATTGTCTCTGTTTACTAATGGAGCGATACACCTGGAGTGAGTACACTGATATGGTTGGTGCGTACTACGTAGTGCACCACAACGGACGAGCTGCACAGTGGGTTTATCAACAACAATATCCTAATCTTCATATCCCGCATCATACGACCTTTGCTGCTGTGTACCAACGTCTGCATGAGACCGGGTCATTTAGCGGATTACCTGGACAGGGGCGCCGTCGCACGATAAGAACACTGCAGTTTGAGGAAGCTGTCTTGCAGCATGTGAAGTGGGATCCTTGAATCAGCACTTTTACAATTGGACGTAACGTGGGGACGAATCAGATGAGTGTAAGAACAGTCCTTTGAGAGAAATTGTTACGTCCATTTTACTTACAGCGTGTCCACATCCTGGAAGCAGTTGATTATCCACCCAGAGCACAGTTTTTGCAGTGGTACCTGGAACAGTGTGAAATGCATCCCACATTTCCATCATCTGTGTTGTTTACCGATGAAGCAACGTTCAGGCGTGATGGAGTGTTCAACATGCACAATTCGCATGTTGGGAGTGAGGATAACCCACATGCCACAGTTACTAGTGCTCATCAAGTGATGTTCTTTGTTAATGTGTGGTTCAGTGTTATTGGGGACTGTTTAATTGGACCGTATCTGCTACCTACGCCATTAAATGGCAGGCACTATTACAATTTTCTCTCCAGAGCATTGCCAGAATTGCTGCAAGACGTCCCGCTCCCTACAAGACAACGCATGTGGTTCCAACATGACGGGGCGCTGGCACATTTCAGTCTTTGTGTGCAGCGATTCCTGGACCGACGGTTCCCACAAATGTGGATTGGTAGAGGTGGTCCTGTACCATGGCCTACTCTATCCTTGGTCATAAAAATGGAGAAGTGTTTGTTGGTTTAATTAATTTGCTGCCAGATAAATCTTCCTCTACCGGTTTAAATACTCCTCATAGGAAAAAATGACATTAGGGAAAAATATTTGTTTTGATGTCCCCTACAACCCCTCCCCCCCAGAATTTGTTGGTTTAAATACTTTTCACCCTGTATATTATATTTAATATGTTTATATTTAGGTTTTGTTGTTATTTCTGATGTTCCTCATCCAGTGCTGGCAGAGCCACAAAAGACTCCAGTAGTCCAGACTGAATTTAGATTAATACAAGGGAGGTGGATAGTTGTCTGTATGCCATAAGATATACGCAATGGAATCTGATCGGCCACCATGCCATGGAGTGCAACTAATATATGCTGGAGGCGATTTGTGCCATATGTAGAAGATATAGGCACCTGGTGAGCAGTTGCCTTGAATGAGCATGACCGGCTCATGGAAGAAAGAGATAATAGCTGTAGGGAGCTTGTGATGTGTTTCTAATTTAGATGATGTTTGTGTATATGTATGTAAATAAATCTATCATATAAAATTGTTTTATTTTTGACGTTGTCAACAATAAGAGCACATACACTTGCAGTTTAAAAAGTACCAGCAGTAGTAGCTAGTTGAACTTGCAGCAGCAGAGTCTTCTAACTGTCATCTGTATCGCATTAACAGTGGATTTGTCCAGTCACATACATATCAAGTACACACACTCTGGCCAGCACAGAGTGTGTCTCCAATGACAGCACAGATGGTGTCATCAATTACATCATTGATGACTCATGGGATTTCTGCTCCCCCTCCCCATCTTATAAAGGCCAGTTGTCCTATGTATTAAACGGTGGGAGAGTCAAACTTTGGTGAGAAATTCAAAATTTTGGTGCGGAAGTCAAAAAATAGCCCAATTGCTGTAGTGTGTTTCCTATGGAAGCACAGCTGTTGTCCTAAGCATAAACTGTCAGAAAATGCAAGATGTCATCTTGTCATGCTGGCTGACTTGGAATACTGGGACAGGCTCTATGGTGTCACAATCCAGTTGAGACCTGTTAGGCTATTTACAACAGTGTAGAATTCTGGTATACTGCTCCAGAGCTGGAATACTGGCACTTGCTCTATGATGTCACAAGCCAGCTCAGAGTTGTCATGCTATTTATAACAGGGTGGAATTCTAGCCCACACTTGAGATACTGGGACAGGCTCTGTGACATCAGAGATAAAAGATGTTTATGCAGGTCCAGGCCTGACTGCTAACCTACCTGACATGTTACTATCTATTTTAGGTCGTTGCATACTGCTTCTCCTAACCCTAAGTTTAGATGCATCTTTGTTTAAACACACACTGGTGAAAGAAGGGGAAGGGCTCCCTGTCTCCCTGCCACCACCCCTGCACCAACACCGTGCCACCACCCCTGAGCATCCATGCCACCCCACCGCCTGCTCTGCTCTGTAACGTGCAGGGAGCACGGCAGTCACACCACCTGGCCTGCTGCCATTATTGGGTAACAGCCCTGACTTAGTCCGCCAAGTTAAAGTCCAAACTGTATGCTGTATAGCAGAAACACTTGCACTTTATTTAAACAACTAACTTCCCAGGGAGAGTTCCCTATTCTGTGATCACAAATTGCTGGTCACCAGACCAGTCAAGAGGTCTGCCACCAGCTCATCCGTGATACCCCGCTAAGAGCCAAATCACCCTGGAGTCGCAATACTGTGCACTGGTGACAGATACATTCATAGAGACACCACACACATACTACCAATTTGATAAACTAATGCAGAATCAAGTATAGAAGTTCTGATTTCCAAAGCTTGTATGCTGTTGTGACAGCACTGCAGCCACAGCCTGCATGATTGGAGTCAAAATGGTGGGGAAAGTGAAAAATATGGGAATCACACGTGTACTTTAACCTGAATGACAGGCAGGCAAAATTAAAAATCCATTAACTCCAAGTTTAAAGTGGTGGCCGTCAAACTACAAAGCACTCATCCTAACTTTAAAACTGAATGGCCCACTGATGCAGCCTGGATGGTTGTCAGACACGCGTTGGGGGAGTGTGAGGGAGGAGGGGGGGAATAGAAGAGGTATTCACCAGCAGCTTTATTTGACCCTGCTGCCCCCCATGCCGCACCGTAACGATCATCAGTCAACTCACAGAAGCTGGCTCGAATCAACCTCGCCGCACCTCACTGTGCTGTGCTGTGCTGTGCCAGGGTGGGATGCATGCCATGCCGGAGACATCCTCATAGGATGACAGACTGTCTAGGTACTTATATGAAACATCCAGCACTGCTAAGGTAGTACATTTACACTGCAGTCCACATACTTCTTGACTTATTCCTATCACTACAAAATTTTACACTTAAACACAGTCTAATTGTAAAACAGGACTGCATCCTGTTGTGATAAAGGAATGCAGTGGAATGGTTCTGACATTTCTGGAGCAATCTACATGGTCTCTGCACACTGCTGCATCATATAGACACTAGACATTTCCACAGGAGTTTCAGATCATTTCTGCTGAATGCCTCTGTGGTCCCTTCAACAAGGTCACTATTGATTTATACCATCATCTGTGTGAGTTAGTATTATGTCTATAATGACCTTGATGTCAACAGTCCACAGAGAATTTAAGGTAGCCAAGTTGACTGAATAAATTATTTCTCTCTACTGACATTTTTATGCTTTACTATCAAGCAGAGTCACCACAAGTTAATAGCTGACTGAAATACAAGTCGTGTGTGTACAATTTCCTGATATCAGTTCATGTCATTGTCAAGGTTTTTTCAGACCTTAGATATCACCATTTTGGGTTATTGTGTAAGGATGGGGCGTTTGATTAAATTTGATATCAGGGGATTACTTTGAAAATGTGATTCTTGGCTCTCTTGGTCGGCTAAACTACTCTCACAACAGAGATGGGGCCACCTACAGGGAGCACATAACTTTAGCAGGTACAAAATCTATGACACTTTTGAACGAGATCTGTGTGAACTGTTGAGGCCATGACATTCAAAATCTGCATGACACTTACAATCAAACCTTACTTTGTATCATAGGCAGTATAGGCCTCCTGAGGAATCTGAAGGTGTGGCTAATTAACATGCAATCAAGATCAAAGTTCGTACTTCGAGGTTATCAATTCTGCTGAACACTGATACACCAAAAAGTTATAACCACCTACTTCATAGCATGTAGCTGCAACTTTTGTACCCAATACAGTGACAATTCTGTGTGACATGGAGTAGACAAGTCCTTGGTGGGTTTTTGGAGGTATGTTAACACAATTGCCATAAATTGCAGGCTCAGACCCAACGTCCAATACCATTCCAAAGGGGTTCAGATCATGTGAATTTAACAGCCAAGACATCAGCATCGTTCCTGAATAGACCATTGTAGCATGATTTGGGCCTGGCACAGTAGACAGTTATCCTGCCAGACATCAAGCTTGAAGGGTGTGAACATCATGATGGAAGAAAGGCATCGCCTACAGCAGTGACTCCAGCTACTCAAAATGACACAAGACCAAGTGTCCGTACACAGTATAGTGCATACATACAGTGAATTTTACTACAGATTTATGAAATTTTATTTTTTTCCCTACGTAATTGCACTGGTATTGTACAGTCTTGCGTAGAGAGCTCTCAAAACTGACTATTATGGATCTGTGTACGTATGGTCATGAAACAAAAGGTCTAAGAGATACATTTTCTGGTACAGCTTCTCCCAGTTTTATACAACAGTTGGCTATTGTTGAGCATCTTCACTTCTCCTCCCCACCTTATTCGTGACGTGACAATTGTGCATTATGAAGCATCATCAAATGGAGCAAAATTCCTACCTCGTATACTTTGTGACAAGACAGATTTGGAATTTAATCACTGAATCACCAAGTCAGGCACTGCACAATTTATTCTTCAGATTGTCATGAGTGTGTGACCACCACCACCACCACCACCACCACCACCACCGCCTCCGAACGCGATCCACTTCATCAGTATCCATTTTGTGTCCTTTTACAATTGAATAAATGTTCTGCGGTAAAGACCTCGCTATAGGCACGTATAGAAAAAAATCATTAATGAAATTAGTGGCTAGTTTCTCGCAAGATATAATTCATTGTGTTCAGACAAAAGGAATGCACTTAAAAATTAATGCTACACTGCATCTGTCACACACTGTGTGAAAAACAAAGTACCATACTATTAATGTGGATGTAAAAATGATACCGCCTCAACCTCCGACCTGTTACAAAAGAGTAGATCAGAAATCAGTGGCGTTTGAGGTCTGAACTTAGAAGTCTGTTTCAGATGTTGTACTAATGTTGCAGACAAGAGCAGGACACTTTCCCCTTCCAATCTCTCACAACAAATGGCACACAAGTGGCTAGAGATATGTGCATAGAGCGCAGGCAAACCTCGTAATTTTTTTGCCACAGACTCAAAATCGCTGCAGCTAGGAAACTGGAAATCCCACACACAGTTATATTGGTTGGATAAAGTAATAAGTGATATGAATAATCTCTCTTCTCTGGAGCATAACTTCTGATTACTTGTTAAGCACAGACAGCCCTGTGGCTCTCTGTAACTGTCAGTTTTCTGCTACCATTATGAAGATGTTAATAAGCCATAATATTGGACCTAACAGACTTTAATATAGGAAGTATGAATTTAATTATAGATATAGGCTGACGTTAAAGAAAGATTGTGGACAAAGGTGAGGGCTAGGCTTAACATGTGTCTAGAGAACGATGTCAATGAAAACAGTGGGACAGGAACTGCAGGAGGCATCGGATACAAAGAAAATGATTCAGCAGTGCTAGAAGCATGAATTTTAGAGTACCAACCAGTGAAAACATTTAATGTTGTCCAGCAACTGGTTCCCTAACACAGGACAGGTTTAGATGCTGGTTTGGGCTATGGGTCAGTCATTGCCTCCAGTTTTCCCCCCTAAAGGAGATTCAATATTTTGCCTCACATGACTGAAAATATCTGAGATTGGTTTGATGATCCTGAGGTTGAAACAATATGTCTTCTCTGGCATGAAAAATGATCATGTTTGAAATAATAACAAATTATTAAGATGTGTGGTGTAACAGTAATAACTTGCCTAATACTCGTCCCAACCATCTCTTAAGCAACTAGGAGAGTCCTTCTGTGAGCAGTGATAAAGAAAAATCACATTTACAGATGTCTAAGATGTGTATCAATCAATCTCCAGGACAATGTGGACCATTCTGCATGCCAAAGGAGGTTCTAGCGAATATTGCATACGTGTTAATATTATCTTCTCCAACCACTGTATATGTACTTTGCCGTCTTTAAAATGCAAGCTTGCTATGTGTAATACACACATATTATAAAAATTGATGTGTGTGTGTGTAATGGTACATATGTATGTATGTACATACGTTTTTCCACATCTCCTAAACCACTGGACTGATTTCAACCAAAGTTGGTACACATATCACTTACTGTCTGGAAAGAATGGCTGTGTGGAGCAGCGGGGTGGGATGTGGGGGGGGGGGGGGGGACAACTACTTATTAAAGAGGGGAGGGGGGTGAAAAAGAAGTGTAGCCAATGACACGCAAATGCCTGTATTTTATTCACCCAGCAACTGAGAATGAGAATATTTTATCATGTACTACATTTTTGTTGTTCATAACCTTGGTGCCGTTAGTGACAAAGCTGCAGAATGGTTCCACCAGGATATTTCTAAAATGGAGAAGTGTTATTAGGGCAGCTGGAGTACTGCAATATTGTCCGACTACTGTCGCACTTTACAAAGAAACATTAATGATGCAAAATATAGCAGGAAATTAGGAAGAAATTATTATTAGGTATATTTATTCACTCTTGGTGCCGAAGGAGTGACCTATCAACAGGCATTTTCCCCTGGAACTTTGGTGTTTTGTAGCATCATTAGATAACATTTATGGACATGAGTTACTATCCTCAGTTTTGTTTCTCCAATGAATTCTAGCTTTTGAAACTATTTGTTTCTTCCTACGGTAAAAAGATGGTATGTTGATTCAGTTCAGAAAGAAACAGTTGGTCATTCATAACTATTTCACTTATATACAAATGCTGATTTCATACACATTACATGAAAATCTCTAAGCTCTTATAGTTTAAAAGCATTTTCAGCGGAATGGACTAGACAAGTGTTCAGAACAGCAATGGGATTACAAGTGGATGGGTGCCCATGAGAAACATAGGCTGAACCCATAGCCCTGACACACGTTAAAATCTACACATAATAAAATTGGGTAAGAGTATGTAATTTGGTGCACTATGAACAGAACTCCTTAAGTACAGCTGGTAGAAATTCTTATCTGAGCTATTTCCGTGTTACTGTATTCCAATGTAGGTCATGATTTCTCTGCATAGGTTTATCTAGAAAACACTTTTTCTTTAATGTTTGCAGTGCAAAAAGAAATCAGATCAGGTGTGGAACATCATAACACAATCAGATCTATTTTCTCCATTGACATTGAACGAACCTAAATCTTTACATAGTACACTGAGAATTCACTTATTTGGGGGATCTCAAAGTATGAAGCTGGACAAGTACTAAGCTCCCTTCATGTCCTTACTCAGATCAATCATTGAAATTAATAGTGTACATATATTATTAATGTAAAATATTTGTTAACAATATTAGAAGAAACTTTC
Source organism: Schistocerca americana (assembly GCF_021461395.2). NCBI lineage: Eukaryota > Metazoa > Arthropoda > Insecta > Orthoptera > Acrididae > Schistocerca > Schistocerca americana. The sequence continues at coordinate 868,543,625 of NC_060130.1, forward strand.
CTGGCAGATTAAAACCGTGTGCCAGACCAAGACTCGAACTCGGTCCAGCACACAGTTTTAAACTGTCAGGAAAGTTTCATATCAGCGCACACATTGCTGCAGAGTGAAAATTTCATTCTGGGAATATTAGAAGAGTTTACAGCTTGCTAAACTCAACCATGTATAAAATTAGCCTGGGCCTAAAATGTGTCTAACAAGGGTACTGGCGTCTATCTTGTTTCAGGATATTAATATCTAAGGTATATGATACATCAAGCTCTTTAACAATTTTGCTTACCACATATTGCAAATGGCTTGTTGGCAGCAGTGAATCACTCATTCAGAAATGAATGTCAATAAATAACTACATAATGAAAACGAGTTACTGAATAAAAATGAAAACTTCTTTAGTTGCCTGTATGTATTATGTAGTGCACATCATTCCTTGGAAAGGAACCATCAGGTAACACTTTCAACAATTAACATAATGAAACTCAAATCATGCTGCACTTAACACAAGGAAACTTTATTCCAACTTTAATTCCTTTGATACAGTTTGTATAACAACTTCTGAGACATACAACAATGATAATTAAAGTTTGAAAACTGCTAATCCAGATTCTTTGAAATAAAATGAAAAATATTATTCTTCATTATTTTTCAAATATGATAATCTAAGGGGTGTACTGATTTAAACACACTGTATTACATTTCTTTCAAAATTTTACATCAAATCTCAAATGACTGAAGTCTTTCATCTTCGATATTACACACATAGGTTACATGTATTGCACTATACACTCTCTCTCTCTCTCTCTCTCTCTCTCTCTCTCTCTCTCTCTCTCTCTCTCACACACACACACACACACACACACACACACACACACACACACACCGTAGTCAACATAAGTAATTCTTTGGTCAAACACATGCAACAGCAATGCTTTAGCAACCTCAAAAATTAATTCAGCAACAAGCATTGAGGAAACAGGACACATTTAAGTATCACAGTCATATCACACAGTTTCAGTTCATAATTGAACTGCCCCATTCTTGAGGCATCCTCCACACCAAACTTGTGTGGATATCTGTACACAAAGCTTCCACTTTTAACTAATTCCTTAATGCACAATGATCATTCTACATACTAGATACAAAGTATTTGGCTTTGCATTAAAAAATTCAGGTCTTCAGTAATACTGTAATATAGTAACAAAGATTCAAATGGCTTTAAGCACTATGGGACTTAACATCTGAGGTCATCAGTCCCCAATATAGTAATACCATTCATTATTTCAATATAATTGGAAAGATCTCACTAGCAGTCCAGTGTATGGGTTTCTAGGCCCTTTTATGCACTGATGTATAAATAGCTGAACAAATAACTCTCAGTGTCATCATACAAAAACAAAATTGACACTATAACATAAAGAGTATAAAATTATGTATACGACAGCAGCTTTTGAGCTCAAATCAATGAGATTCAGACTGTTGATGCTACTACAGGAACTTGATCAAAAGAGCAGCAGCAGCACTAGCACCCTGAAATTATTTTTTGTGACTGACAGTTCTGAAAGTCGAACATGATTACGCCACTGTTACAACTGGTGTTTTTCTGCACTGTGAAGCCAAGTATGTTTTTTTTAAAAAGATTATATTGTCAGCTTGAATGCATTTGCTCTCTAAGAATGAGGAAAACATGATTTTGTGATACACTAAGTCATCTCAGGTGAATGCCAAAATGACTCCTTTAATAAGGTCACAAGTGACTTCTTCCCTCATCTTGCCCTCTCCAAACTAGTGTTCCATTTCTAATGACATAGACATCAATAGGGCACTAGGTTTGGAAAAGGATAACTTAAAAACATTATTCTAAAAAAAAGTACAAATCTGTATTCTTATTTTTCAAGCAACAGACATAATCGTACCCATGTATATCAATGGTAGAGTGAATGATGTAATAAATAATGTATGTAAATCACACATAGCATCAAAATACTGCATTCTGCCATTATTCCCTATCAAACATGAAAAACAATCATTTGTGACAAAAATAAATTTTATAACAATAACCACTATTATTCTGAGTAGATCATATGTATCCCTAAATAATATGCCTACTTTTATCTTTACCAGTTACACCATCACATTGCATACACTCATGTCCTTAAGTTAAGGCATCTTTGGGTTTTCTAAAAATTATAATTAAAAAAAAAAAGCTTCATAGCAACACTGTGAGGACTAACCTGTTGGAGGACAACACTGAAACACGTGGCATGTATGATGTATGACATGTTGGTACAAGACTGTACAGTGTGCCTGCATTGCTCCATATTGATATTAGATTGTGCGTGGCCAGATCACTGGCATTTTACCTGATGAGCATAATCAGCAAGAGGTGGGATGGGAATTCAATGCCACCTTTAGCATCTTTTCATGGGTGTGGAGACGATTCTGGGAGAAAGGAAACATTCCGCAGCAGTACAGGCAGGGTCATAAATTTGCTACATGCTAGCACCAGGATAATCATCTTGCCTTCCATGCCCAAAGACATCAAATCAAAATAACAGCTACTCTGACTAGAGATCTCACATCAGTCTCTAGGGGTCACACATTTCCCAAAAATTATTTACCATCAACTTTGAGAAGATGCTGTGTATGCTTGGCAGTCTGCTCAGTACATCCCACCCACTCACACACATACACCACATGGCTTGAAAATGTGGGGGCTATCTGTCAGTGAACTCTTGTACAATTCTTTGATTCCAGTTTCTGTGATTTGCTAAAATAGTATGTCATTTATACAAATTATTAATCTATTCTTTACACATGAAAATACCTCAATGGCAATCCTTTCTTCTTTAATGATTTCACATGGTAAAGCCTGAAGTTTAGCACAGAATCTAATTAAGATTTATCTTCATGTATAAAGGAACAAAAACTGATGCTTGTATTTCTGAAAATACTTCAACAGTAGTTTTGAAAACAGACCTCCGCAAACATCAACACAATCACAACATTATTATTTGTGTCATCAATACATGTGCCCTTAGTTCAATACCAGAACTATTGTGACTAAATCATTTTCTATTACATCTATTAAAATGATAATTTATAAACATAAACATCTCCAATTAACATTTCAGATCACAGTATTAGCAATCAATACTATTTCAAATACAGAGATATCAGAGGTTTGTGAATATTGTCTCAGGGAACATACTTCCTCAACAGTATCAGACTACAAAACCCTTATCAATAAGAGAATATGTCAAAGTCGAATTCTTAACATAAAGATCTTCACAACTTCAGGCTATAAACTACATTAATCAAAGTTATAAAATAACAAAACAGTAACTTGAAACACAGTCTTCACATCCAGTTTTATCAGGTAAATGTTTATAGAAACTACACACTTATGTTAATGTTCCACAACAAAAGTCATACCAACAGTTGTGATCAATATTTCTTCTCCAAATTGTATGTGACTGAGAAGATATGTTGGTGATGTGCTGAACTCCTGGTTGTGGTACCTGCACAAACCAGGTGGCCAACACACACCATGAGAAAATGACTCTGAACAATATAGTGGTTAATAGTGCAGCTGCAATGCTGTAGCTCTAGGAGGGTGTTAGAGGTAGATATAGAGACCAAGCTCAGCACAGCATGTAACAGCCGGACAGACAAAAGTTACAAGATACTTGTGCATCTACAGGGCCTGTCCCAAAGTTCCCAAAATAATTTCTGCTAGTTGGTAACACTGGCTAGTGGGGTGGAGCTTTCGACAGAGAAGTTGGTGGGGGATCTAAGCTTTGAAATGAGACCAGTGTCAGTTGCCTGCAGGCTGTTGATAAGGCAGGGTCATGCTCCACACAGAGGTATCAACTGCACCCTCATTGAGCAAAAAGTGGACCAATTTTTGGAGCAATGTTTCCAATCAAGTTCTTTGTGAAACAGAGGAAAAACAGCAGAGATGCTTGAAAAGCTTCAGGAAGCCTATGGTGTCAGGCGATGAAACAAAGCCAGACTTTCATGTGGCACAAGAGGTTCCAGGAAGGTCGAGAGGCCCTCAACGACGACTGCTCTGGATGCCCATCGACATCACAAACGGACAACTCAGTGCAAAAAGTGCATGAAGTTGTCGACAAGGACCCATGCTTTAGGGTTCAGTTGACTGCAGAGCAGTGTGGAATACCCAAAACAATCATTCACTGCATTTTAACTGAGACTCTTCAAATGTGATTTTAACTGAGAATCTCCAAATGTGGAAAGTCTGTGGAAAAATGGTGCAAGTGAGATGAAGAAGCAGCGTTTGTTGAACAACCAGGAACTGCACGAGCACTACGAAACGGATTCAGAATTATTGGACAGAGTAATTACAGGGGACAAGAAAAGGATTTTTCAGTATGATCCCAAAACAAAGCATCAGAGCTGCAAGTGACACACCAAGGAGTCTCCTCGCCTGAAAAAAGAAAGGATGAACAAATCACAAACCAAGGAAATGCGCATTGTGGTTTTTGAAAGAAAAGGTGTGCTTCAAAGTGAATTCTTGCCACGAGGACAAACAGTCAACAAGGGGTTCTACTGTGAAGTGCCCAAATGGATGCATAACAGGGTTCATGCATCTGAAAAGCAATTCGCGATAACTGGATCACGCACCATGACAACGCATCAAGCCACACTGCATTCACTGTCTCTGAGTTGCTGGCCAAAGTGGGTATGGCAACACTTCCCCAGCTGCCGTACAGCCCCAATCTGGCAACAGCAGACTGCTTTTTGTTCCCAAGAATCAAAAGAACCCTAAAAGGAACTCAACATGGGATGCTGGAAGAGGTGAAAGCAGCTTCGACGGCCACACTGAAGGAGATTCCTGTTGACAACTTCCAGGGCACCTTCAATGACTGGGTGAAGCTTTGGCAACAGTGCACTGAAGCAGGGGGAGAATACTTTGAAAAGTTCTGAGAAGACTGTAAACTGATACTGAATAAATAATTTTTTTAATTATTCTGGGAACTTTTAGGACAGACCTTCTATAAGAAACTCCACTCTCATATATCTGTGAAAGACAGTATCGAGGTACAACTGTCTGCCAACTGCAAACACACTCAAAATAGATGATAGAAGAAAGGATCGCTGATGCTGAAAGGAACTGAGCCAATTGAAAATAAATAAGGCACTTGGCTCTGATGGAATTCTAATTAAGCTTTATGGAGAGTCTGCTCCAGAAATACCTCTTTTCTTAACTCATATTTATTGACAATCACCTACATAAAATAGTCCCAAGTGACTGGCACAAATAGCAGGTGACTGTTCTATATAAGAAAGTCTAAAGAACAGATACATAAAATCATAGTCTGCAGGAATATGCACATGTAGATGTAAACTGTTTGTGATGTGAGCACAAGGGTTTCTAAGAAGTGCACCCCAGTAGCATAAACTGTCCAGAAGCAGCTGGTGGTGGCCACAAGAGCAAAATTAATCGCGTTGCCCTTTAAGATTCAGGAAAAGACAACAGGAGCATGTACCATGAATGCACTGACAGTGGTACATTTTCAACCAGTCACTGCGAAAATCAATAATAGATTCCATCAGATCATTAGAAAGCATTTCCAGCTGTGTGGACTCTACACTGATGTTGTTGCTGGCTTCATCTAGAGTGGCATACATTGTTTATGTAAAAGCAGTGGGACAAGCACAAAGTATTTCCCTTTTGAGCAGGCTGTTGTATGATACCACCCCCAAATAGTGCCCCTCACTGTAATCAATTCTTCATCGATGAAGCAGGTGCTTCATAAACATTAGTCTGCCACTATAAGAAATGCTCATATATTGATACCTCTTTCACTGTGCGCCCCCCCCCCCCCCCACCTCTCTCTCTCTCTCTCTCTCTCTCTCTCTCTCTCTCTCTCTCTCTCTCTCTCTCTCTCTCTCCCCCCCCCCCCCCCCGCCCCCCTTCCTCACACAGGGGCAGGGAGAGGGGGAGGGGAGGGAGAACGGGAGGGGGAGGGGCAGAGGGAGGGGGTGGTGGGAGAGAGAAGAGAGAGAGAGAGAGAGAGAGAGAGAGAGAGAGAGAGAGAGAATACTATCTGAAAGTTCAGCAAAGAGTCTTGTTTATGTGCCTGTCTACCACTCAATGCCTTCTTCCACTGTCTGTATGATAAATTGCTCATTCATTTAAATCCCACATGCTGCAAAGCTGTCCAGCAAATGGGCACAGAGTTGGAATGTCATTTATTGTTATTTCTCAAGCATTGTTTTACTTGTTAGTATAAAATGTGGTATTGGCAAGTACCACTATTGTCAACCATAGACAAATCTGCATGTATGAATACAAAATCCCCCTGCCTCTGCCCTGTATCCTTCTGATTACCACTTGTTTCAACTTTTCCGAGCTCCAAATTCAATAGGAACAGGAACTTAAGGTTTATCAGTTTATGCAGTTTCAATGGAAAGGCATTAAGTATTTTCAAATTCCCAGATCCGTAGATTAAGTTCATCAAATTGAATCAAATTTATATCAAAGACCAATAAATGTATGTATTTTTAGTAACATGACTTTTTATTCCAAGATGTTTTTCCTGTCTTGTAAAGAGTGTTAATTTATAACTACATATATCCTCTGCAAGCCATTGTACAGTTCATAATGGGTAGTACTTGGCACCAATATTATTAATGTTTGGTCCTATTCCATTCAGTTACTGAGTGTCTATGATTTTCTATATGCCGCCACGTGCACCCAAACCATCTTATGCTCATCATTCCTGCATGAGATATGCAATGGTGACAAAAGAAATGTTGTGCAGTGCTCCTTGAATGGCAGTTCATTAAATTACCCACAATGATTTTGCAAGAATTATGTCAGAAATTCCCTAATTATTTTTATTTAAGTTTGAAAACACCTCTGTTGCACCTTCATACAAAATATACTGACCTGTTACAATCTTCATAGTGCATCCCTGAATTTGTTTGATATCTGTTATATATATCTGTATTTGATAAGGGCTTGACATGTTGGAGAGCTAATCCACAGTTGACCACACTAGTGTCTTGCATGTGATTTAGTTTACAGATGCACAGTACTTTCTCAGAACCCTTCCAAAAAATTTAACAAGGGGAGGCCATGACATTGGGATCTTATATTTACTTCAAACTTTGTACTCCTTTAGTAGCTCATTAAAACAACATAACATGCAAGTAATAAGGTGCACTACTCTAGCAATTCCAAGAAAATCGTAAGAGAAGTTTTACCCATCCATTATGTGGCATACATATCTATGCGTAGGGGCTAGAGGCTACAGTACGTGATAGTCAAGGGGTTAGCATTCAAGCTTTGTACGACAAACATGTATGAGGCGATGGTTCTACTCCCGCTGAAACATAATTTTTAATCTATACTTTTCTCATCACTGGTCGTATTATGTAATTTATATGACATGAGGAGGTATTGAATAGAATTGGGGAGAAGAGGAGTTTGTGGCACAACATGACTAGAAGAAGGGACCGGTTGGTAGGACATGTTCTGAGGCATCAGGGGATCACAAATTTAGCATTGGAGGGCAGTGTGGAGGGTAAAAATCGTAGAGGGAGACCAAGAGATGAATACACTACGCAGATTCAGAAGGATGTAGGTTGCAGTAAGTACTGGGAGATGAAGAAGCTTGCACAGGATACAGTAGCATGGAGAGCTGCATCAAACCAGTCTCAGGACTAAAGACCACAACAACAACAACAACAACAACAACAACAACATGACATTTTAGAGGTAATATGATTAAAAAATCACGTGTATTTGTATTAAGTTTTAGTGAATTTCATGTTATTTGACTATTTACTATTTTTAATCAAATTAGAACAAACATATTTACAACTATTGGCAGGGAAACAAAGAAATGCATAGAGTTTTGCTGAAAATGTATGCCTGTTGTGATTTGCGAAATGCCTTATGCAGTCTGCTGATTCGAACTGTTGTCTCATCCACAACACTCTTGCAAAGCGCGAATGCTAACCTGAACACATTGACTTCCTATGACCAGCACCTTCGCACAGATGCATCAGTTACATAATATATGCTTAAAACTTCTCTTACGATTTTCTCAGAACGGTCAGAGCAGTGCATCTTACTACTTGCATATTATGTTGTTTTAATGGCCTACTAAAGGTGTACAAAGTTTGAAGTAAGTCTGCGATCCCACCATCATGGCCTTCCCTTGTAAGTGTTCCATTTACCTTCCCTAATGCTTATTCTACATGATCATCTCATTTTGTATCGCTTCTTACTGCTAACTGCAAATACTTACATGATGTGACATGCTCGAGATGTTCATTGCCAACTGTAATTGGATACTACTGGGTTCTTCCTCTTTGATATTATTTTACATTTATCTGCATTTAAACAGAGCTGCCAATCGTTACACCAAGACTTTCTGCATTTCCTTATGATCATCTGACAACAATAATGTCCTGCTAACAACAGCATCCTCAGTGAATAATCTACTGAGAGCATTACAAGTCCTATCACACTCCCTTGGGGCACACCCAACATTAATTTTGTTTCTGTATAACCATCCAGTATAATATAGTGGGATAATGTGATGGGTTCTATTAATGTAAGTTACATCACGCGAATCACATATTTTTGGATATACTCTGTATGATTGTGTCTTGATTATTCACTGAAGATGTGCTACAATGTACCTGCTCACTAGCATCTATTGCTTGCAAGCTGCCATGCACGAACAGAGTAAAATTTTTAAGGTAAGCTGTGTTTCATGAGTGGCTTCTGCTGACGCTGTGCTGATGCTCTGGCAGAAGCTTATTTGCCTAGGGGAATGTCATAATCTTTGAGTTTATAATATGCTCTAGGATCCTGCAAAAGATGGATGTCTGTGATATTGGCCTGTAATTCTGTGCATCTAATATTTTACCCTTTTTGAAAACAAGAGTGGCCTGCACTTTGTTCCAGTCATGCACAAGATTCTTCATAAATGCAAACTACGTAAGGAGTCAATTCCACAGCATATTCAACACAAAATCAAACTGTTATTCTGTCAGGTGCCTTGTCTGTTTTCAGTAGTTATAATTGTTTCCATATATAGGGGTGCCAACATCAATATCTCTCATTTGTGAGTCTATGCAGCAAACAGACATTGTTACAGTAGTATCCTAAATAAAGTCTTAAATGTGGAATTTAATATTTCTGCTTTCAAGTTTTTGTCTTCAGTTTCATCTCCAGACAAATCCATGAGAGACTGAATGATAAGTTTCGACCCCTCATTGACTTTACACATGACTAAAACTTCATAGGATTTTTCTAATAGATCTTTCACCAGGCTCTGGCTGAAAATTATTGGTGCAAAAGTTGATGTTTAGTTTTCTCTATCAGTTTCCCTGCAATTTCTCTTGTAGCAAGAGTATATTAGATTCTGTTTTTGCAAAAAGCTCTAGATGGTACCATTAAACCACGACTTTTGGTATGGCCTTTGTATGTGAATAAATCATTATGCTTGTCACAACTAAACTTAGTCATAGGAAAATGCACTCCAAAAATAAATAAAACAAACTGGCTCACACTAGTTAAAACAATAACAACAACAAAACAATAACAAACAATAGCAACAATATCCTCTTCTGATGACTGAGTGTTTCAACTTAAATAGATATCTGTCAGAGGGATAAATAATATACTGAAAGATATCTAACGTTGTGCTACACAAAATGTATACAGAAGGGATTGATCATGAAAATGATGAAGGTCATTTATATGCCTAATGACCCTACCCTGCAATAAATCAGTGGCATACTGCACAGCTTCCTGTCGGTCTCGTGCCAGGCCAGCTTCTATCAACCATGTCACAAGTGCAGATCCCTTGAACACTTCTCGATATGTGCGGAAGTGCCATCTAGAATTAAAAGTAAAGGCATATCAATTTCTGCAATTAAATTTACAGGATGCTAAAACCTAAATGAAAACAACAATTAAATAAATTGAAATATAACAACAAGATATTATAGTATGAAAGCTTTCAAGACCGGATGACATATCTTCTGGTAAACCTTCCAGGATGTAAGGTCGTGGTCCATGAAACTCTTCAGCTCCTAACGTTTCGTCCAGAGCTGCGCTGGACATCTTCAGAGGGGGGGTTTCTCCTCCTGTGAGTCTTGCCGACTGACGGGTCGGACGTCTGAGAGCGACTTATATATCGTAGAAAGTGGGCGTGACCAGAGTTACACGTGATATGCAGAGATAATCTTTGTCAAAGATAAAACTTAACTATCGATCGTAATCTCATCACGGATAAACCTGTCTAGCAATTCTGTAGTGCTACTGTCCAAATATCACTAAGTTTCATGGTCTCTTCTTTCCGATTAAAATTATCCCTATGTTTACGTATTTCAGTTGCTTCTCTACAAAGCCGTGGGTACTAGTTCGTCGTCGTAGATAAAATTTTTGTTTCAGAAAACTTCACTTGATGATTTCCTGGCTGAAAAGCGTGTTCTGCTACAGCCAATTTATCTGTTTTTCCTAATCGGCAAAGACTTCTGTGTTCTTTTAACCATGTATTTACGCTTCTTTTTGTTGTTCCAACATAAACTTTACCACATGTACACGGAATTTTATATACGCCACTGGCTGATAGAGGAGCACGTTTACCTTTTACAGACCGAAGAACATGACAAATTTTCTTCGTTGGTCTAAAAACAGGTCTAATATCACGTTTACTTAAAATCTTTCCAATCTGATCCGTTACTTTCTTTATAAAAGGGAGAGAGGCTGTATTCTTCCATCGTTTTTCGGACTTGTCCTTAAGCTTTTTGTTGTTTGGGTGCAGAATTCTGCTTACTTCTTTCTTTGAGTAGCCATTTTTCTCAAAAGCGTGCTTCAGATGTTTTAATTCGTCGACTAGATACTCCGGCGTGCAAATCCGTCTGGCTCTGTCAATGAGACTTGTAATCACACCTCTCTTTTGTTTTGGATGGTGGTTAGAGTTTTTATGTAAGTATCTGTCTGTGTGCGTTATTTTTCTAAAAATCTGTTGTTTCAATCTTCCATCTGTCTGTCTCATAACTAAAACATCCAAAAACGGTATTTTGTTATCTTTTCTCTCTCCATGGTAAACTGGATTCTCGGATTTATATTATTAAGGTAATCAAAAAATTCGCCTAAGGCTTCTCTACCATGTGGCCAGACCACAAATGTATCGTCTACATACCGATACCAGCGAGACGGTTTCTTATCTGCTTTTTCCAAGGCTGACTGTTCGAATTTCTCCATGTAGAAATTAGTTACTGCAGGACCCAATGGGTTACCCATTGCTACGCCATTAAGTTGTTCATAAAATTCATTATTCCACTGGAAATGACTGGAAGTAAGACAATGTCTGAAAAGAGCAGTCAGATCTTCTAGAAAAATATCCGTTATAAAATCCATAACTTCATTAATTGGAATCATAGTAAATAAAGATACTACATCGAAACTTACTAAAATATCTTCAGGACAGTAGCACTACAGAATTGCTAGACAGTTTTATCCGTGACGAGATTACGATCGATAGTTAAGTTTTATCTTTGACAAAGATTATCTCTGCATATCACATGTAACTCTGGTCACGCCTACTTTCTACAATATATAAGTCGCTCTCAGACGTCCGACCCGTCAGTCGGCAAGACTCACCGGAGGAGAAACCCCCCCTGTGAAGATGACCAGCGCAGCTCTGGACGAAACGTTAGGTGCTGAAGAGTTTCATGGACCACGACCTTACATCCCGGAAGGTTTACCAGAAGATATAACAAGATATTAGCTTCTTACTACAATTGTACTAAAAAGAAACAGGGAATGGAGACTATGTTGACTATGGTCTTCATCTCTGACAATCCATGTATCCACCTGAAATGACCTACAAGACCTGTGACAACACAAATCTCAATGAATGGACCCTGCATTAAGTCCAAATATTCACTGGGTGAACAATATGTTCCTGCAGCAACCAAAGCTGCAGACTGATACGTAGTAAATGAGTTGCTGATAAACTGCAGTGCAGCTACCAAAAGCAGAACTACAGTCATCAGTACCATGTTTGAATGTATGGCACAAAGTATTGGACACTATTGTGGACAATAGTTAAGGATATGTGCTCTCGCATACGCATTGTTTCCCTGTCGAAACTCGACTGTATAGTTGTAGCTGTCCCTTTTGAACAAGTGCATATTTTCAGTGGAAAACTGCAGATGTACTGGAATACTAGTCTAAAAATAACCAGCTTATTAAACACGGATGTGTAGGGGGTTTTATGAATGAAAAACACACATGATCCTCGCAACTCATTTTTTAACTAAAAATATATTTTGTGCCTCAAATGAGTTACCCAAACTATTATAATGTATAACTTCAAGAAATGAAAATATGGAAAGTACAACAACTCAAAAGTAAAACGGGAGCTGCTGATGGACACTGTTCTGATCATTACAGTTGCTGCATCTAACTGCTGCATATCATCATGAATATTTGCTTTCAACTAGGGCTTCCCATCTGCACACAATCATACTATCTAACATAGGAGAATGCAGTTCCTAAGAGAACTGTGTATAAGGTACTGAATGTGTTAGGTTTTATTGTAAATTAAGTGTGCTTATTTTCTGTAAAATAAGGTACTGATTTAGATTAGATTAATTAGATTATTTTAGAAAAGTCTTTTGACAATGTAGACTGCCTAAAATGCTATGCTCATAAAGCTGGATCATCAAGACATGAAAATAATCATGCAGCTTTACAGGAATCAGACAGCAAAAAGATGGTCATCCAAAATTTGCAAGAGGAAATGAAGCTGTCCAGATGGGATGCAGTCATCTCTTCAAGATGTACAAAGAGGATACAATAAATGAATATAAAGATACTTATTACGAAAGGAGAACTACACTTGGAGAAAACATAAGGATGCTTGGATTTGCAGATGATATAGGACTGTTAGCTGTATTTGAAAACAGTCCTCAAAAGGCCACAGAAGGCATGAGCAAGGAATTTTCAGAAAGATAGAATATGAAAATAAATAAGAAGAAACCTGAAATCGTTGTATGTAGTCAAGTTCCAATAACAGCAAATCTACCTTTGGATAAAGAGATGCTGAAGCAACTCACCAGCTTTAAGTACATGGGTAGTACACTAATAGAGGATGGTAGATCATGCCAGAAGACTAAATACAGACCTGCATACTCAAACACCATTGAGTAGAGGGAGAGGGAGAGGGAGAGGGATAGGGAGAGGGGGACAGGGGGAGGGGGAGAGGGGGAGAGGGGGAGAGGGCGAGAGGGCGAGAGGGCGAGAGGGCGAGAGGGCGAGAGGGGGAGAGGGGGAGAGGGGGAGAGGGGGAGAGGGGGAGAGGGGGAGAGGGGGAGAGGGGGAGAGGGGGGAGAGGGGAGGGGGGAGGGGGGAGGGGGGAGGGGGGAGGGGGAGGGGGGAGGGGGGAGGGGGGAGGGGGGAGGGGGAGGGGGGGAGGGGGGAGGGGGAAGGGGGAGGGGGGAGGGGAGGGGAGGCGAGGGGGAGGGGAGGGGAGGGGAGGGGAGGGGGAGGGGAGGGGAGGGGAGGGGGAGGGGAGGGGTGGGGAGGGGAGGGAAGGGGAGGGGAGGGGAGGGGAGGGGAGGGGGGAGGGGGGAGGGGGAGAGGGGGGGAGAAGCTACTAACATCAAAAGTATTGATTTCAGCTCCAGGAAACAAAACATAAAAACTTTTGTTACGAGCTTTGCCCTATATAGCTTTGAGACGTTGACAATAGGATAGCCAGAATGGAAAAGATTACAGGCTTTTGAGGCTTGGTGTAGGAGAAGAGTCCTAAAGAGAGAGAATGACCAATGAAGAAGTCTTCAACAACTTAGGAGACAAAAGACGGTTAAGGAGGACAATCACAGAACAGATGGACCGATGGATTGGACAACTATACTGAACATTGCACCTTTATTGTGAAATTAATAAAAGGAAGAATCCCTGCTATGAATGCACAAGGAAGACCAAGACTAAAGTAAATCAGGCAGGTAAAACAAGATTTGAAATTGACAATGTACTCTGAACTAAAGAGAGTTTCTGAAGATAGGGAAAAATCAGGAACAAAAATTGTCGCTAACCAAACTATGGACTGAGAACAAAAGAAAGAAGATGTGATGTACTGCAATACATAGTTTGCTTTATTTTTCAGTCTGTGAGTTGAATCTGTAACAGTCGTAGTTTATCATCTGCAAATGAAAAAGCTTTGGAGCTTTATACTACACATATTGTTAAGTCATAGATGAATATAAAAAATATATGTGAGTAAATATGGAACTTTGAGTGAACACTTTAAGTTATAGTGCCAATGTCAGATTAAGTTCCTTTCCTTTTATGTAACAGTGTGTACTAACTTCCTGCTTCATACTATGTAAGTAAGAGCAAAACCAACTGCATGATTTTTCCCCAATTAAACAGTGCTGTTGATTTATTTAGCAATACACCACAATACAGAGATTTAAAATTTCATCTGCTGTCCCCTTCTTGTGCTGAGGCCCCACCTATAAGTATTTAAATATATGTTAAAAGACTTGCATGTAAAGAAATGTTACACATGTACACTGCTAATTTAGGATTCTCAAAAATTTACAAACCTACCTGTTACCTGACAATAACCACCCACTGTAGGCTTCCATGTGCAGCACTTACGTTTCTGATTATTTTAGTTTTATGGACATTAGGCCATGGTACAAGGCATACGTTTGTGCTTAACTTTTGGTTTTCCAATGCTGGAGACATCATCACAGGCTACAAAAACTCATGATGCAGTTGCAATTTTTGAAGAAGTTCAAAAAGCTTCCTGCGCTGGTTTGAGATTGTACTGCTTCCCGATAGCATCTGATGACGTATCCAGCATTGGAAGACAAAAAGTTAGACAGAGTAATATATGCCTCATACCATGGCCTAATGCCCAAAAACCAAACTCACTAAAATAACCACACAAGCCCTTACCCTTTGGTACCTTAGTAACAATTTCAAATCTCTTAATATTTGTCTTCAATAGATCTATCTACTGCTGTTCCCTACTAATCCTTTTTGTGAAAACTCTCCTAGTTTGTCTAGTGGAAAAAATGCGGCCATCTGTGATTTACTTGCAACGGATGAGAAATGTCCATGGAAAATTATGAAAATATCTGTAATAATATCACAAACATCTTCATTTTCACATGTCAATGATTTGATGACTGAACATTTCTATTGCTACAGCATTATAGTCCTCACATTATCCTACGATGTTTCAGTTTTATCTGATTTGTGCGTCTTTTTGTCATAGTTCAAATCTTTAATCCAATAACATTTCCTAAAAAACTAAAATATTGTCCTTACTGAGATGCTACATATGGATGTCGGACATACAGGCAGCTTTTATACAATTTTCACATTCTCCAGCTTTATATTTTGCACTTTATTATCCAAATTGGCTGCCTATATTTATTTTCCTTAGTGTAAAATGGCTTTCACACAGAAATTTTAACTAACAGAAGGTACTATTTCAAAAATCCCTGATGACAAGACACATGAACCCCTTTGTCATTTGAAAAAGCAAACCAAGGTGGTAAAAGGCACAACTAATTAACACAAGCTTTTTGTAACAAATCCATAATATCACATTAATCAAAACTGAAGCAAATACAAATTTATTAACTGGATTTAAAAAAAATTAAATCGCGTTCTTCTACTCCTTCTATGCACCACACAAATGTGTAAAAACAAAATATAAAAATATATTACATATATAGAGCAAATTTCTCTTGACACCCCAGTGCAGCTTTTTATTTCAATTACACTCACCTTCTATCTTCAGAAATATCACTTCTACATTTCTCCAAATGATGCATAACAAACTGATCACACACATGTCGTGTCTCAAAATTCAGTTCTTCCCATTGTGGCAAGCTTAAGGTAGATGTTCCATATCGCACCCTCCGCCATCTTAAATAAATTTCCTCATTAAGCTTCTACATTCAGGCGTCATTTTAAGACACCAGCTAACTACAAAACTTTTTTGTGTCTAAAACTTACAGTTTTATGAATGGTAAAATCGCTGCCTTAGGACTGAGACCAAAAATAGCAAATACAAATATGCTCTGGCCGAAGTTGAGACTGGCATCAAGAAATGACAGTTCGACATATATTCCTGACATAGCCTCCATAATTAAAGTCCACACTGAAAGAGCAATGCCCTAAAAAATAAATATATATAATTATTCCATATATAGTCACAATTAATCACAATAAAATTTACTTCTAAGTATAATTTCCTCTTTTACCTGACGTTATAAATCAACAGCAATTATTATACACAACTTATTAAACACCTTATTAACCAAAACAAAACCAAACACCACTTGCAGGAGTTCTGGACATCCTCCGAGTGTCAATATGCCAAGCTATTCTGCTTCAGTACATCTGTTTGTTGAGGATGTTTAATTTTCCATTTGTCTACTAAATTTTAAGGCCATAGTCAGAGGTTGCTGACTTTCTTCAAAGTAGCTGAGGACCACATGTTCATTTCCATATTTCTAAAGAGGCAATGTACTAGTCAATAACAGACAGTTGAACTCTCAAAATTTCATGAATCAATCTATTTCCGAAAAAAATTGCTTCCACATTTGCATGAAACTGTTTTCTCTGTTCTACATTTCACAAAACAACCACAAAATGAAACAAAATATTGGTACAAACAAACAACAAGAACACTTTACAACACACACATAAATCCAACTTATACGACTGTTTTAACCCCTCAAGTTGGAAATTCGAGTATGTACTTAAGTGAAGTGAGCATCTGTGCTGACAGTACCTTAATCATGCACTTAGCAGCAGCAGTCTCTCAGGTAAAACTTCATTTCTCTGTGATCCATCAATGATGAGTCACACTATGTCAGCAGCTAAATCTATGGATATTTGTTGAACCCATGAAGATCCTTGTTGGGAAGTGAGCAAGTCAGAGGAAATCAGGAACGAAAACATTTTCACATGGAAAGGAAAACAAAAGAGTGAAGTGATATGTGAAAATCTACAGAAGAATAATAAATATTTCAGTACACTATGCATTTATTATTTGTCAAACCAGTGACAAGACACGAAAAAAAAGCACTTGTAAATTTCAGACTGCTGCCAACAATAGAATTACTGAGAATTTGTGGGAAGAGAGTGTGGGGTCAGACTCAGTTTCAAAGACTGATTCAAAGTGTATTAGACCAAAAGTTCACTTTGAGTGGTTAAATATGTTTTAAATGTAATAAAGGTCTATTGTTTACAATTACTAAAAATTATTGATTTTGGAAAAAGGATTTCTGTGATAGAGCTATTTAAATAATATGATGAGCTATTTAAATAATATGCTGCAGTTATTTGCAAGCCAGCTGCATAACCTATCATCAGTAGTCTAGCAAGCACAGAAATTACTGGCCTGTAGGTAGGTAGGTTGGTAGGTAGGTAGGTAGGTTGGGGGAGGGAACCAAATACCGAGGTAATTGGTCCCATCAGTTTAGTGAAGGATGGGGAAGGAAGTTGGCCATGCCCTTTTGAAGGAACCATCCCGGCATTTGCCTGAAGTGATCTAGGGAAATCATGGAAAACCTAAATCAGGATGGCCGGACTTGGGTTGAACCATCGTCTTCCCGAATGCAAGTTGTCTGCTAACCACTGCGCCACCTTGGCCTGAAGGATTAACTGGGTTACCATGTACAAGTATTAAATTGGAATTTCTCACACTCAAATTATTCTTGAGACAGTGCTGGCTGAATCCTGAAGCAGGAAGCTCTCAGATATTTAGTGATTCATAAACCATACATCAAAAAGACAGATTAGTCACCATAGGAGGAGGAGTGTTCATTGCAGTTGCAAAAATATTGTCTCTATTGAGATAGAATTTGAGTGTGACAGTGAAGTTAGTATGTCACATATAACAGGTCTAGAACCACCTGATTCCACTGTGATAGTTTTAGAGTTATTCAAAGATAGTCTGCAGTCAGTATTGTGCAAAGACCCAGATCACGCAATGTTAGTTGGAGGTAGCTTTAACTCATTGAGCACAGACTGGGGCATCTACGGATTCACTGCAGGGAGTACAGACAGACAGTCTTGTGACGTACTTTTCAACATGTTTGCTGAAAACTGTCTTGAGTAGCTAGTTCGACATCCTACACGTAATGGAAATATTTTAGACTTTTTAGCTACAATAACGCTTGATCTTATTGAAAAAATCATTATAGAGACAGGGATTAGTGGACATGATATTGTAGTGACTGCAGTTACTAAAATTAATAAATCAAACAAGACGACTTGGAGAGTATTTCTGCTAGAAAGCAGTTGTTAGCATCCCACTTAGAAAATAAATTGACACCATTTAGTTCCAGTATCATGGACACAGAGGAATTATGTGCAAGCTTTACACAGATTGTAAATCTGTGCTCTGGAGACGTATGTGCCGAGTAAGTGTATTAAGGATGGAAAAGACGCACCATGGTTTGATAACAAAATTCAGAAAATTCTGAGGTAGTAAAGGCTGTTGCAGTTTTGGTTCAAAAGAGAATGCACACATGGTGACAGACTATAGTTTGTAGAGATTTGTGTGTCTGTAAAAAGATCAATGCATGAACCATACAACTTCGGCCATCATGCCTTAGCAAAAGATCTAGCCACAAACCCAAGAAAATTCTGGTCCTACGTAAAATCAATACATGGGTCTAAGGCTTCTATGCAATTACTCGTTGACCAGTATGGTGTGGCAGCAGAAGATAGTAGAAGGAAAGCTTAAGTTTTAAAATTCACATTTCAGAAACCATTCACACAGGAAAATCACACAAACATACCATCATTACAATATTGCACAGACTCCCCTATCGAGGACATAGTAAGAGGCATCCCTGGCATAGAGAAACAATTAAATGAGTTGAAAACAAATCAGTTACCAGTTCCATATGGAATCCCAATTCAGTTTTACAGAGAACTCTATGGTATTCGCCCCTTGATTACCTTTTATTTATAATAAGGGTAGAAGAACGGACCCACAAAATTACAGACAAATATCCTTAATATCAGTCTGCTGCAGAATTCTTGAACATATTCTCAGTTGGAATATAATAAATTTCCTTGGGATGGAAATGCTTCTGTCCGTGAATAAGCATGACTTTAGAAAGCATCACTTGTGAAACTCAGCTTGCTCTTTTCTCATATGATATCTTGCAAACTATGGATGAAAGGCGTCAAGCAGATTCCATATTCCTAGGTTTCTGAAAAGCATTCAACACTGTACCCCACTGCAGACTTTAAACCAAGGTATGGGCATATAGAATAGGTTCCCAGATATGTGAGTGGCTCGAAGACTTTTTAAGTAACAGAACCCATTAAGTTATGCTCAATGGTGAGTGTTCATCAGAGACAAGGGTACCATTGGGAGTGCCCCAGGGAAGTGTGATAGGACCACTGTTATTTTCTGTATGCACAAATAATCTGGTGGACAGGGTGAGCAGCATGATGCTGTGGCGTACAGGAAGATGTCATCACTGTGTGACTGTAGGATAATACGAGATGACTAAGACAAAATTTCTAGTTCCTCTGATGAAGGGCAGCTAGCTCTAAATATATACATAAAAAAAGTAAGTAAATGTGGATAAGTAGGAAAAACAATCCTATTAAGTTCTAATACAACATTAGTAGTGTGCTGCTTGACAGAGTCACATCAATTAAATATCTAGGGGTTACATTGCAAAGCGATATTACATGGAATGAGCATGTACAGATTGTAGTAGGAAAGACGAATGCTAGACACCAGTTTACTGGGAGTATTTTGGGAAAGTGTGGTTTAGTTTATCTGTATAAGAGACTGCACACAGGGCACTAGTATGACCCTTTCTTGAGTGCTGCTCAAGTGTTCGGAATACACAGCAGTCGAACTAAAGGAAGACACTGAAGCAAGCTGCTATATTTGTTACTGGTAGGATCAAACAGCATGCCAGTATTGTGGAGATGCTTCGGAAACTCAAATGGGAATCCCTGGAGGGGAGGAGACATGCTTTTTGAGGAATACTATTGAAAAAAATTACGGAACCAGAATTTGAAGATGACTGCAGAATGATTCTACTGCCACCAACATACATTTTGTGTAAGGACTACAAAGATAAGAGAAATTAGGGCTCGAACAGAGGCATATAGACAGTCGTATTTCCCTCGCTCTACCTGCGAGTGGAACAGGAAAGGAAATGAATAGTAATGATAGATCATACCCTCAGCGATGCACTGTATGGTGGCTTGCAAAACATATATGTAGTTGTAGACATAGACTATGTCATTAGGTACTGCTCAGAATAAAATAGGTGGTAAAAATAGACCTCTCATGGTATCTGGAACATTATGATTTTATTACATTTAAGAAGTTCCTGTAAAAAAAAAAAAAAAATTAAATTAAATTAAATTAAAAAAAGCATTTGTGTGTGTCACCTGGAAAATCAAAAGTATTCTCAGGAAATTATGTCAAATAGCCTTTGCACTATCTTGTTTCACATTACTATGATACGTAGCTTACATTCCCTATGCACATATAACTAACCAAATGGCTATCTGGTTGAATCAGTGCCAGGAAACAGTTAAAATAAGCATGCTTGTTTAAGTTTAATCTTCCTGCTATTACATGAAGATTGTATTTTTGTGTAATGTTACCAAGAAATATAACTGATAGTCTTTCATATAAAGAAGTCTGAAGGTCCATCAGTAATATCAAAGTAATTCCAAGTGAAAATTTAGATGAAAAAAAATCATAGGCTGTTAATTGTAAATATGGCAATGACAAAGCCTCTGAAGAAAGACAGAAAGAAAAAGTGGGGGAAAAGAGAAGATAACTTTGTGAAAAGTGTGACAGAATAATTCAGAAATCAGTTTTGCATCGTGTTACAAAAGAAAAACTGAAATCTGCATATGAGGAATGGAATACTTTAAAACTGGCCGTGACAGGAACACA